>NC_136067.1:295429487-296870315 GCF_964261635.1 Lissotriton helveticus | reverse complement strand
TGCTTTTGATCAAGCCTGCGATGAGGAATAATCACAAATAAGATCACGCGCATATGGTACACTACATCATCTTCCTTTTTATAACAGCAAAATTTTTTTTTTAAATGGACATCTTAAAATCATAGTACTGAGAGAGGGGGTCCCAGCAAGAGAAAACATAATATATACAAAATGAAATACAATAGAGTAACAGTTAGTTCACAAACATCGTTATTTAATCACAATGTAAGTATAATATGAATAACGCAATAATGCATTCATGAATAATTGCAAAATATTTACACGTGCCCATGGAAGGGAGGGAGGTGACTATCTAAATGATAATCCATATAATCTGAGATTTACAACTTTGTATGATCCTAACAAGATCACATTCTTAGACATAGAGCTATTTGTAGAGGAGGGTCACCTTAGAAGTAGAATGTACAGGAAACCGACTAGCTGTAATGCAATACTTCACGCCAAGAGCTGTCACCCAAAGAGTCAACTGAATAGCATACCCTATGGTGAAATGATAAGAGCCAGACGGAATTGCTCTCAGGATGGGGAATTCCATGAGAATTTGGAAGACATGTCAGTTCGTTTTGGGAGAAGAGGTTACGAGACAAAAACTATAGATAAAGCAGCTTCGACGGTCAAGAAACTAAAACGAGCCGACTTGTTAAAGGTTAAATCTGACAAAATTACCCCTGACACGGAGGCCAAAGTACGATTAATCATGCACTATAGTACGGAAAGCACTAAATTGTACACTATTTTAAAAAAACACTGGCCTCTTTTGATGCTAGACCAAGACATTGCACCATTTGTTACTCGTAATCCATCCATAACATATAAGAAAGGACTGACACTTGCTAACATACTTAGCCCTAGTTGTCCTAAGAAAACTGTTAACAAGGACTGGTTATCTAAGTTTAAAGGATTTTATAAGTGTGGGAAATGCCCTACATGTAGATGGGCGAAGAAAAAAGTTGTAAGTTTCAATTATAATAATACGGGTGAGACTACTATTGAAAAATTCATTAACTGTGACACAACTTTTGTTGTGTATGTTATTGCATGCAGTTGTGGAAAGATATATGTTGGTAGTACCAAAAGAAGGCTTAGAGATAGGATGTCAGAACATTTTAGAGCCATTAAACAAGGGGACACCCGGTACCCAACCTCAGCACACCTAATTAGAAATCAATTAGACAGTGTGAAACACAACTTCACTTACCATGGTATAGACCATATAGAATCGGACCCTAGAGGAGGAAATAGAATACTAACATTAAGGAGGAAGGAAGTTACATGGCTGATAAAACTTAAAGCTGTAGAAATGGGTTTAAATATAGACCATGAATATGAATTCTTCCTGGGAAATGAATAAATGTTTATGTAGTATAACATTTGTATTCTGGAATATAAATAATATGAGTCTGTATCTTATATACGAAACTGTACATTGTGGCTATTAGGGTGACTGTATCTGCTATAGCCTTAGATTAATGAAATTGTAAATAACGGATGTATGTAAATGTAATGTTATCATTTTTTAATTTTAATCAGATATTTGCCATTACTACTTGTAAAACTGAGAACTTGATTACGAATATAGTTAACAAATTCTACTTCACATGTAGTTTGTAATTCTGATATGTGCCTACAACCTCTTCTCTTAATCTCCTATAATCCTGCTTGGTATTTAATGACTAAACTATTCGGTGAGATGCCGGAGGGGTTGAATTCCAGTGTTCCTTCACATTAGTTATGAAATTAAATTAGCAACAGCTGATCTTCTACTAAGCAAGTTATAATTTTACGAAGCGGACCATTGAATTTATGTTCCAAACATAGAACATCATAATGTATAGACAACCTGTACATTAAGATTATTCTAAATTAGTTTCACAACTCTAGGAACGTTCTGATCATTTCATAACATCAAGACTACTCGTCTTCAAAACTACTTCAAGATGGCGTCGTGATTTTAGTAAGGTTCTGACAATAGGTTCATGGTAAACTATCTGAGAATCGATAAAACTTAACGTTTATCGTCAAATGAAGTGAATTAAGAAATTATACATTTGAGATAATAGATAAAGTGAATTTAGAAATAGACCTGGCTTCTTATTTTAACTTTCCGATAAATATTAACAATCACAAAGTCTTTTTTTGAATAAGAAGAATAACTTAAATTGATAGCGTATCTCTTTGAAATATACTTAGTAAGATACGAGCCTCAAAATAATATCAACAGATACGTTATTTGCGCTTTACTCTAATGGCGCCTGCCTGTCTTCGTTAGTATAAATGAGAATAGCAAGATGGCGCCATACTAGAACGCCAGGATAGAGAAGAGCGCTCCGAGGTACGAAACGCAGTACGATAGGTAAGAAAGCTTTCTTAAAATTACTGGAAGACTTGCAACCCGTAATATTAAAATAGTACTCATAATTTACTCAGGATAAAACGTTAAATCCGGGTTTTCAAATTACAGGTGACGAACACGGACACCTGAATTACGAGCAGAGTAGACTGTTGATATGTGCGAACCCGCAGAAGTAACAGGTAAGAATATTAGATACCAGGATCAATATAATGCAGGAGATCTACTATTACTGCAAGACAGTAATAATATTTCAGTTCGCAATAATAGTTTTATTATTTTGTATAGAACCTAACCTGACAGGAACAGGACCGGATATATAGCTACGTGGAGAAATATAGGTATGAAACCCCCCAGCATGTTCGCATTTACTATAACTAATTTACTATCATAAACTTATGTATCTTTAAACCTACCTTACACGGTATAGGTTACAAATCAGATCTGACTCTGATCACATTATATGAAGGTGTCTCTAGCTTACACTTGGTGACTAGTCCTAACTGACTTTTTTCTACTTCTCCTATTGAGCACACGTAAGGTTTGGGATGTTTCCCTAGAAACCCTCGACATGCTTGTAAAATTGAAACCTTACAGTATATTATATATTAACATACTGCTATTGTTATATTTTGTTTGGGTTGCAGCGCTGAGGAAGTCTTTTGGTCTTAAAAGACCAGACGAAACACGTGTTGGCTGCATGTAGAATGAAGAATGTTTACCTTTGAAGGATGTATCCAATGAAGATGACAATTGGAAAGAATCGAGATTAAAATCGTTGCAAGATAACAACTACTGAATATTTGTTTGGACTTTTTGAGTGCTCGATAAAATATTTAGGTTTTGATTGAGCTAATATTGTTAGCACTAGAAAAAGGGAGGGAGGTGGTATTGTGAAGGAAGGTGTAGGTGAAGGATAGTGACATAAAACACGGCCAAAGGGTTTCACTGTATTACCAAAATTGAGTCAAAAATAGACAAAAGAAGACCATCAGTTCAAGAAATTAATTATGAACATATAATGCTCCACATATTACAATCAATATCAAGTTTGTGGGGTGGAGCTGAAGAGAGAACAAGAGCTGTCGACGTTTCGACCCCTAAGAATAACAGGTTCTAGTTATTCCCTTGTGGCGGAGTCTTCATCAGGACGGGGAACACGGCAAGGACCTAATGGGTAAGTAACTAATATATATTTCAATCTACTGCAATAAATCAGAATTAATTAATTCATATACATAATCAGCACACAATAATGGATGGAACAAGCAAGACATGCCCAACGGTTGCTTGTCTTGGGTATAGTTGGAAGAGAGGAGGAACTCTCTCTGGGAAAGGGAACTCGGAATCCTATAAAATCAGAAAGAGTATAAATGGCAGTCCACTATGAGAGAATTGGACATAGTAGCACTGGAGAGCGAATAGTTATCAGTAAACACACTTACTGAATGGGTGGTAAGAGAATCTTCCTCCTCCTTTTTTAGGACAGGGACAAGGCCAATGGAGGCCACCAAGAGGCAGAGGCAACAACTGGCCCAGGGGCCCACAACGTGGACAACAACAGAACACCAATTCGTGGGATGGGGGCAGGGGCCAACCGCAGAAGCAAGTACATTTCCAGCAGGAACAGCATGGAGAAAGAACAACTCGACGCAAGACTTATCGGTGGTGAATCATACACCCAGTGTCGATCCTGTAGTGAATATTTCTGACTACAACTTAAGCGAAGATGAATACAAAGTGCTCTGCAAAGGACTGTCTTATGTCCCTACTAACCTACCTGACAAATTCTCAGTGAGAACTGAACTGTTCAAATTTTTCAGGAAGATCTGATTAAAGTATTTCTTCCGCAATGCCCCACCCCACCAACAACGATCACAGACAGGCCTGAGGATTCCGTACACCTTTGTCCCTCCAACAAGTGCCATGTCTCATAAGATTCTAGCATATGAGTCCATTGTGTGGAGTGATATTGACAAGATTTTGGGAGAAAAAACCTACACCAAATTTAACATCAATAAAGCAGAGAATAAGGCCCTCTTGTCCCTTGCTAAAAATAAGGAGTTGGTTATCAAACCAGCCGACAAGGGTGGGGCAATAGTCCTACAGGATGTTTCCAAATATGAATCCGAGATCCTTAGACAATTGAATGATGGGATCAGCTACAAACATCTCACGGCTGACCCTTCAATGTCTCTGGCCCTGGAAATCCTTGAAGTCACTAGAGAAGGCCTTGATCTAGGTTTCCTCTCACAACAAGAATTTGACTATCTAAATCAAAAGAACCCCAGGCTCCCTACGATTTACACACTCCCCAAGATACAAAAAAGCATGGTAGACCCCCCGGGACGACCCATTGTCTCGGGCTGTGGCTCCATGCTGGAACCGCTTGGGAGGTACGTGGATTTCTTTTTGAAACCTATTGCGGAGTCAACCGAAACATATCTGCGAGACACCATGCACACCATTAGCATCATTGAAGATCGACCATTTGATAGCAGTCAACAGATTCTGGCTACTTGCGATGTGGTCTCCCTCTACACGTCCATCCCCCAGGAGGAGGCTTTAGCAGTAGTAGCTAGATCTCTGGATAGACGTCCTGCACCAGTGGCAGTACCGACAGAATTCATTGTTGCCCTACTCCGGATAGCTATGACAAAGAACTTTTTCGTCTTCAAAAATCAATTTTTCCTCCAAATCAAAGGCGTAGCTATGGGGGCTACCTTTGCCCCCGATGTAGCTATTATATACATGTCCACGTTTGAGGATAACGTCATTCTAAACAATTTTAATCCATTCAGAGACCATCTCGGTCTCTGGATGAGATATATAGATGACATACTATTGATATGGAACGGCGATCACACTGAACTGACATCTTTCCATTCATGGCTGAATCACCAATCACCCCATTTGAAATTCACCATGCACTCAGATGATAAGAAAGTGGACTTTTTGGATATTACAATCTACGAAGAGTCTTGTATCCTTCAAACAACACTATACAGGAAGCCAGCGGAGAGGAATTCACTCCTACAGTACAACAGCCATCATCCCAGACCCCTGCGTGATAACTTGCCTTTTGGGCAGTTCCTACGCATCCGTAGGAACTGCTCAAAGAAAGAGGATTATATGGTTGAATCTGAGGATCTGTGCAACCGCCTTCTATAGAGGGGCTATCCAAGAAGAATTGTTAAACGAGCGAGGAAACGTGCGTGGTTCAACCCTCGTGAACATCTGTTGACTCCCAAAGAAAAAAGTGACCAGCAAGAACAAAGACTTGTGTGCGTTACAACATTTACAACAAAAAGTAACAAAATAAAACGTGCCATCAACAAGCACTGGAAATTGGTGGCTGAGGATATTGGACAAGAGAATACACCGTTGCATGCTTTCAGGAAAGCCAAAAGTGTGAGAGATCATGTGGTGAGATCATTTCTACAATCTAGGGAGGAACAAACATTAACAACCATGTGGAATTTCCCACCTATTGTTAGCCATCATAGATGTGGACAATGCAAGGCCTGTGATACTACGGTACAAACCAAAGAGTTTCATTATAAACAACATAAAGTGCCACTAAAATCACTCACCAATTGCAACACAACTAACATTATCTATGCCATACATTGGCCAAACGCAACAAAAAGCCAAAGCCAGAATCCTACAACACACAAGTCGTATACGCTGTGCTGTACAACCATAAGCGTGGAAGGGTATACTCAGACATGAGTCCCTTGCTCACTGCTCCATTAGGATTCAAGCAAGCCGGGCCGACGACGCCTGAAATGGCAGAAACCGGTCCCCGGAAGCTTGTCTCCTTTCTGGTGAAGAATTGGCTTGGTAGTTTGGTCTGCCCTGTTCCCATGATGCACTGGGCCAGGGACAGACTAATTTGCATATAGCCAGGTTCTGAGCTGGGATGGAGCAGTGAGCTAAATAACGGTGATGGATCAAGCCCTGATCTTTGGACTGGGTAAGAGTGGTCTGCTTAATTCAGACACTCTGTTCATCACCACCCCCCTTTTCTGAATAATTTTGTCCACCATAAGCGTGGAAGGGTATACTCAGACATGAGTCCCTTGCTCACTGCTCCATCAGGATTCAAGCAAGCCGGGCCGACGACGCCTGAAATGGCAGAAACCGGTCCCCGGAAGCTTGTCTCCTTTCTGGTGAAGAATTGGCTTGGTAGTTTGGTCTGCCCTGTTCCCATGATGCACTGGGCCAGGGACAGACTAATTTGCATATAGCCAGGTTCTGAGCTGGGATGGAGCAGTGAGCTAAATAACGGTGATGGATCAAGCCCTGATCTTTGGACTGGGTAAGAGTGGTCTGCTTAATTCAGACACTCTGTTCATCACCACCCCCCTTTTCTGAATAATTTTGTCCACCATAAGCGTGGAAGGGTATACTCAGACATGAGTCCCTTGCTCACTGCTCCATCAGGATTCAAGCAAGCTGGGCCGACGACGCCTGAAATGGCAGAAACCGGTCCCCGGAAGCTTGTCTCCTTTCTGGTGAAGAATTGGCTTGGTAGTTTGGTCTGCCCTGTTCCCATGATGCACTGGGCCAGGGACAGACTAATTTGCATATAGCCAGGTTCTGAGCTGGGATGGAGCAGTGAGCTAAATAACGGTGATGGATCAAGCCCTGATCTTTGGACTGGGTAAGAGTGGTCTGCTTAATTCAGACACTCTGTTCATCACCACCCCCCTTTTCTGAATAATTTTGTCCACCATAAGCGTGGAAGGGTATACTCAGACATGAGTCCCTTGCTCACTGCTCCATCAGGATTCAAGCAAGTCGGGCCGACGACGCCTGAAATAGCAGAAACCGGTCCCCGGAAGCTTGTCTCCTTTCTGGTGAAGAATTGGCTTGGTAGTTTGGTCTGCCCTGTTTCCATGATGCACTGGGCCAGGGACAGACTAATTTGCATATAGCCAGGTTCTGAGCAGGGATGGAGCAGTGAGCTAAATAACGGTGATGGATCAAGCCCTGATCTTTGGACTGGGTAAGAGTGGTCTGCTTAATTCAGACACTCTGTTCATCACCACCCCCCTTTTCTGAATAATTTTGTCCACCATAAGCGTGGAAGGGTATACTCAGACATGAGTCCCTTGCTCACTGCTCCATCAGGATTCAAGCAAGCCGGGCCGACGACGCCTGAAATGGCAGAAACCGGTCCCCGGAAGCTTGTCTCCTTTCTGGTGAAGAATTGGCTTGGTAGTTTGGTCTGCCCTGTTCCCATGATGCACTGGGCCAGGGACAGACTAATTTGCATATAGCCAGGTTCTGAGCTGGGATGGAGCAGTGAGCTAAATAACGGTGATGGATCAAGCCCTGATCTTTGGACTGGGTAAGAGTGGTCTGCTTAATTCAGACACTCTGTTCATCACCACCCCCCTTTTCTGAATAATTTTGTCCACCATAAGCGTGGAAGGGTATACTCAGACATGAGTCCCTTGCTCACTGCTCCATCAGGATTCAAGCAAGCCGGGCCGACGACGCCGGAAATGGCAGAAACCGGTCCCCGGAAGCTTGTCTCCTTTCTGGTGAAGAATTGGCTTGGTAGTTTGGTCTGCCCTGTTCCCATGATGCACTGGGCCAGGGACAGACTAATTTGCATATAGCCAGGTTCTGAGCTGGGATGGAGCAGTGAGCTAAATAACGGTGATGGATCAAGCCCTGATCTTTGGACTGGGTAAGAGTGGTCTGCTTAATTCAGACACTCTGTTCATCACCACCCCCCTTTTCTGAATAATTTTGTCCACCATAAGCGTGGAAGGGTATACTCAGACATGAGTCCCTTGCTCACTGCTCCATCAGGATTCAAGCAAGCCGGGCCGACGACGCCTGAAATGGCAGAAACCGGTCCCCGGAAGCTTGTCTCCTTTCTGGTGAAGAATTGGCTTGGTAGTTTGGTCTGCCCTGTTCCCATGATGCACTGGGCCAGGGACAGACTAATTTGCATATAGCCAGGTTCTGAGCTGGGATAGAGCAGTGAGCTAAATAACGGTGATGGATCAAGCCCTGATCTTTGGACTGGGTAAGAGTGGTCTGCTTAATTCAGACACTCTGTTCATCACCACCCCCCTTTTCTGAATAATTTTGTCCACCATAAGCGTGGAAGGGTATACTCAGACATGAGTCCCTTGCTCACTGCTCCATCAGGATTCAAGCAAGCCGGGCCGACGACGCCTGAAATGGCAGAAACCGGTCCCCGGAAGCTTGTCTCCTTTCTGGTGAAGAATTGGCTTGGTAGTTTGGTCTGCCCTGTTCCCATGATGCACTGGGCCAGGGACAGACTAATTTGCATATAGCCAGGTTCTGAGCTGGGATGGAGCAGTGAGCTAAATAACGGTGATGGATCAAGCCCTGATCTTTGGACTGGGTAAGAGTGGTCTGCTTAATTCAGACACTCTGTTCATCACCACCCCCCTTTTCTGAATAATTTTGTCCACCATAAGCGTGGAAGGGTATACTCAGACATGAGTCCCTTGCTCACTGCTCCATCAGGATTCAAGCAAGCCGGGCCGACGACGCCTGAAATGGCAGAAACCGGTCCCCTGAAGCTTGTCTCCTTTCTGGTGAAGAATTGGCTTGGTAGTTTGGTCTGCCCTGTTCCCATGATGCACTGGGCCAGGGACAGACTAATTTGCATATAGCCAGGTTCTGAGCTGGGATGGAGCAGTGAGCTAAATAACGGTGATGGATCAAGCCCTGATCTTTGGACTGGGTAAGAGTGGTCTGCTTAATTCAGACACTCTGTTCATCACCACCCCCCTTTTCTGAATAATTTTGTCCACCATAAGCGTGGAAGGGTATACTCAGACATGAGTCCCTTGCTCACTGCTCCATCAGGATTCAAGCAAGCCGGGCCGACTACGCCTGAAATGGCAGAAACCGGTCCCCGGAAGCTTGTCTCCTTTCTGGTGAAGAATTGGCTTGGTAGTTTGGTCTGCCCTGTTCCCATGATGCACTGGGCCAGGGACAGACTAATTTGCATATAGCCAGGTTCTGAGCTGGGATGGAGCACTGAGCTAAATAACGGTGATGGATCAAGCCCTGATCTTTGGACTGGGTAAGAGTGGTCTGCTTAATTCAGACACTCTGTTCATCACCACCCCCCTTTTCTGAATAATTTTGTCCACCATAAGCGTGGAAGGGTATACTCAGACATGAGTCCCTTGCTCACTGCTCCATCAGGATTCAAGCAAGCCGGGCAGACGACGCCTGAAATGGCAGAAACCGGTCCCCGGAAGCTTGTCTCCTTTCTGGTGAAGAATTGGCTTGGTAGTTTGGTCTGCCCTGTTCCCATGATGCACTGGGCCAGGGACAGACTAATTTGCATATAGCCAGGTTCTGAGCTGGGATGGAGCAGTGAGCTAAATAACGGCGATGGATCAAGCCCTGATCTTTGCACTGGGTAAGAGTGGTCTGCTTAATTCAGACACTCTGTTCATCACCACCCCCCTTTTCTGAATAATTTTGTCCACCATAAGCGTGGAAGGGTATACTCAGACATGAGTCCCTTGCTCACTGCTCCATCAGGATTCAAGCAAGCCGGGCCGACGACGCCTGAAATGGCAGAAACCGGTCCCCGGAAGCTTGTCTCCTTTCTGGTGAAGAATTGGCTTGGTAGTTTGGTCTGCCCTGTTCCCATGATGCACTGGGCCAGGGACAGACTAATTTGCATATAGCCAGGTTCTGAGCTGGGATGGAGCAGTGAGCTAAATAACGGTGATGGATCAAGCCCTGATCTTTGGACTGGGTAAGAGTGGTCTGCTTAATTCAGACACTCTGTTCATCACCACCCCCCTTTTCTGAATAAGTGCTGTACAAGGTGCACCGCTGGTTGAACATTTTGTTTCTGCTCAACACCCTGCGGAAAGCTTTAAATGGGTCATTCTTGGAAAAGTCACACTGGGGCCCCAGGGTGGCAGCATCTCTAATGTTCTGAATATACGGGAATTAAAATGGATGTATCACTTTGACTCCATCCACAATGGTCTTAATGAGCATGATAGCTCCTTTTCCCAACTAGCCACTCTGAACTAATTTGGCTGACATTCTAGGCTGTAATAATTCTGTCCTATTAAATCTCTATCCTCTAACTGCATCCCCTTTCAGTGTGGGATAGTTTATTAGTTAACAGATACTGTTGGATGTTTAATGTCATGCTCTAGACTATTTTCCGTTTGAATTTTATAATTGAAATGTGTCGTTATTTTTACTTAATATGTCTATTATGTTGCATTATTTTATGTATGCTGTCCAAACTGAGTTGTGGTCAATTAATGTTCCAGCTCGATCGATGGTGATCGTTCTCTCTTTTTTTCCTTTAAAATCGGCAATTTCTAACTCTGGTAGCCCTGTTTCTATTTCCATGAAGCTAGCACGTCGACGCCTGTCACGTGTCCCTGTTACCATGGTTATAGAATAGCTTGGATGAAGCCGGTCTCCATTGCTGACCGCGCATGAGACCTAGATGGATTGACTCTTCCTATTTCGGGTAAGAATTTGCTTCTTGGGTCACTATATGCTCTGCATGACCCCGTTCTTTATCCTTACTAAGACTCTGGTCCTTTTCTATAGACGTTGTATCCCCACACGACGATCTACGCCGCAGCGGCTTTTACCGCGAGGTGCCCAACCTACGGGCGGACCAAAAAGGCTCTCGTCATCTGAACTACAACTAGAGGGAAGATTCTCTCACCACCCATTCAGTAAGTGTTTTTACTGATAACTATTCGCTCTCCAGTGCTACTATGTCCGATTCTCTCATAGTGGACTGCCATTTATACTCTTTCTGATTTTATAGGATTCCGAGTTCCCTTTCCCAGAGAGCGTTCCTCCTCTCTTCCAACTATACCCAAGACAAGCAACCGTTGGGTATGTCTTGCTTGTTCCATCCATTATTGTGTGCTGATTATGTATATGAATTAATTAATTCTGACTTATTGCAGTAGATTGAAATATATATTCGTTACTTACCCATTAGGTCCTTGCCCTGTTCCCCGTCCTGATGAAGACCCCGCCACAAGGGAATATTTAGAACCTGTTATTCTTAGGGGTCGAAACGTCGACAGCTCTTGTTCTCTCTTCAGCTCCACCCCACAAACTTGATATTGATTGTAATATGTGGAGCATGATATGTTCATAATTAATTTCTTGAACTGATGGTCTTCTTTTGTCTATTTTTGACTAAATTTTGGTAATACAGTGAAGCCCTTTGGCCGTGTTTTATGTCACTATCCTTCACCTACACCTTCCTTCACAATACCACCTCCCTCCCTTCCATGGGCACGTGTAAATATTTTGCAATTATTCATGAATGCATTATTGCGTTATTCATATTATACTTACATTGTGATTAAATAACGATGTTTGTGAACTAACTATTACTCTATTGTATTTCATTTTGTATATATTATGTTTTCTCTTGCTGGGAACCCCTCTCTCAGTACCATTACTACCCAGGTCCCAGTGACTTATAGTGGGTGAACCCTCCCTTTTTACATATCCTATCTTAAAATCATAAACAAAACTTTGAAGCTACAACGCATAAAAACATAGTGCACAAGTTTTGTTTAGAAAAGACATTTGCATCAATTACATTAACCATCATAAAATTCTTTAAACCTAGCAGGCATAGAAACATTGCACATGGATCTTGTTGCAATTTGTTCATCTGGATAAATAGCACTAGATGGTGCGTGACTGTTAGATTTGGGGGTCTCTAGTTGGCAGAGGTATGTACCTTTGACCATATAGGGACCCTTGCGTCTTGTCAGGGTAAGGGGGAACACTCCTAAAATAACCTCTGCTCACGCTCTTGGTAGCTTGGCACTGTCAAGGTACTACGTCGTCTCTTACCTAACTCTCCAACCCCAGCTTTAACACCAACGACATCCCACCATCACAAGACCTATGCGTCTCGCTGGCCACATTCTTCCATCGCAAGATCACTGACATCCACGACAGCTTCAATGCCATCACCACCCCGGCAACCGCTGAGACCCAGTAGCAGCACTCCCCCCACCCCACAGCGCCTTGAGACCCTCACGGGTATGTAGTGCGCTCTATAAATACCATGATTGATTGATTGATATATCGTAAAATTATGCAGAATACTAGAGTAAGCTCATGTTATGTTCTATATTTAAATTTAAATATATGTGAAATTCAAGTCATTTAATGACATTGACTTAAGGGTTTAATAATGTGAGAATAACATTCACAAAGAGATTCTATATCCAGAAATTAACATTTCACATATTAGAGACAAATAGTATTTCATGTGTAATTTGCACTGAAAATGACAAAAGAAAAGTAGGTGTCATACGGATCTTAGTAAAGGCTTTTTTCTCTGAATCTTTCTTCAAATACACCTTTGAATATGTGTGGCATTTTCAACATTTTATGAGTACCCTATACTTAAATGAATTAATTCCGAATTGATTGAAATGTTTATTAATACATTTATGTGAAAGATTAATACTTTGTGTTATGCAATGCAAGATTCATATTTTAGCATTGTGAAGTGAACTGTATTTCATGTAGGCCTAAGAATTTTCTCCTTTTCTTTTTTCAAACATGAACTTATGAACTGAATAGTCTGAAGCCTATAGGAACTTTTCGTAAATTTGCCACTTTTGCTCTAACTTTCAATTGATTCCTCTGACATTTGTATCACAGTTTGACCGAACTTGCAACAAAACTGTTACATGCTAGAACAGATACTTGAGAAATAACCGTCGGAAATACGAAATCATGATCTCGCTTAGTTTCTCAGTATCTAATTGTTCATATGACGAAGCTTGCAATAGTTTAAGGAAGCTATGTAACGTGGATTACTTAATTTTTCCGGATTTTATACTTTTACCTATTACATCATCCTCACCCTATCGAAGATGACCAATGGGACAGAGTGGTCTTATATTCTTGATGATGTTAAAGGATGTTACCCCAGAACCCATGGAGTAGGATTGCTCAAACTTTGGAACTGACTTGGTTCGCTTGCTCACCTATTTTGCAGCATTGAGACTAACGGCTTGAACATATAAAGACAGCGCAAACTGAGATGTAATACTCCAATCTGCTGCCAGCTGGAATGCTAGTGTAGTGGGACCTTTTCGGCTGAAAGGATTTTCGTCATGCTCCTATGACTTTGATGTTAAAGCAACGGAATGGGACAGATTAGCTGTCTTTAACAAACTGGAACTGGTCACTATCGGAACTTTTTCAAGGGTTTGTATGAGGCTCAACTGGTTTCCTATTGATCCATATGCTATAGTTATCCTAATTCTCCCTCGGCTGAGGAAGATTTATCCCTGGATCTTGCAGAGTTTGATATTGCTTTATGAAATTTAATATAGTCTGATTTAGGATGGTATGCTATTGACTTCAATGTTTCTTTACTCTGGAATGGAAACTAAAGCTTTGAGATTCAAACTAAACTCTGCTGATTCTGACTCATTATTTGCTTGTGGGTAAAAGTTTGGTTGATACACTTTTAGTCTGTAAATTAACTTATTTACACCTTGAATGATATAAATTTGAGTGTAGCAATAATCATATTCCTGGTCCTCAGTTGGTAATTGCACATCCTCCGAATATCCAGTCCCTTTCTGCACAAAACAAGATTCATCAGCGGATCAACTGAGTATGGTGGGAGCCAAAGGTTAAATGAATAAAATAAAATCCAGAAAATTTGAATAAAAAGGTTTGGGTCCCAGTACGCAAACGCTACAACATTTCCATATGGCTACTGGGTGTCTGCCTACCAGTAGGCCTCAGGATATGATTCACATAATTTATCTGCTGGCCTAGAAGACAAATTGTATAAATTGTCATGTTTTATTCAGACCTTTGTTTTTGTTTTTGATTTTGATTAAACTTGTTCAGAAAGTTGAATGCTGGTGGAGACCACGTGATTTGTGATCCCCCTAGTTGTTATTATTAGTTGTCCGAGTCCTTGCATCTTGTGCGGTGCAGATAATTAAAGTAAAATGCTTCCACACATCATTAACCATCCTGTAGTTCTTCTAAAAATTTGACCATGCTGGCGCTGTGTATGCTCGAATGTTCACGTTCACCACTCTCAGTCATTGGCCATTTGCCAAAGCTATATATAGTGAAAGTCCCTTTATATGACACATACATTTATTGCTGCATATCATGCTTTCTCTCGTTGCTACCATTACAATTAATGTGGGTTAGTTCTCTGCCCAACTTAGTGGCTTGACCAGCTTTGAGCGTAGTTCCACACCCCAGAGTCTCTGTTCAATGCCTCCTCTTCAAATAGGATTATTGCAGGTTAGTTCTCCGCCTAGCTGAATGCTTGACCTGCTGTAAACATAGCTCCATATTCTGGAATCCCTGCTCAATGCCCCCATTACCCCCTGCCTCATAAAACCTACTGCCGGTGTTTGCGTCTTCGTCCATGCTTGCCATGCCTCAACGCTGTGTTTAAAGGATTGATCTTGTGACATGTTAGAAGGCGGGCTAGTTTTGCAAAAATAATGCAGAATGCACAAGACAATGGGCACCATAATAGAATGGTGCCCTAAACAGACATCAAAGTGTGAGTATATTCAGAGGGGGAGGTGCTATGGGCCAGGGTCCCCTAATTTAACAGGAATATCAAACCCCACATTTAGAGGTACTATAGGCCAAGGTCCGTTTATAAAAAAATGGATTCTCATGCCCTTCATTCGTACAATGATATACATCAAACTGAAGGGGAAGAACATCCTGAGTGCCATATCTTTTTGTGGGAGGACTAAACAGGGCCTCTATATGTATTCAGCTCATCAAAAACAGTAATTCTTCATATTGTAAACACAACATATTTTACTATTTCTAAATTATATTTACCCATCCCATTATTTACTTTGTCTAACTTTTCCCCATGATTCTATCTAGCCATAGTTAGATTTCCTAACATACAATGTCCACTATTCTCCTTTTCTCTTCTTTACACTTTGTCTTTTATTTCATTTCTCCTATTTCCTTCCCTTTCCTTTATTATATGCAAGTTTTTTCTTCTTCATATTATGCTTAATATGTTAAATACCTATACTTTTATGGGTCTACTATAATGTATTATACTTTTATGAATGTATATACCTTTAATCTCTCAATAAAGTATTACGACACAAAAAAAAAACAGCCATGAGTGTAGCTATTTAGTGATGGCCACCCAGAGCAAGCATTATTTTTCAATTGGACTCACGACACCTAGGCATAAAACTTCCATTCATCGCTGAAAGGAAGGTATCATCATACCTGGCTACAAGGGCCACTCAAGAACTGGCACCTAAGTGTATGCCACTCCACCATATCATTCAGACCCCTTTAGTCAGGTTTCGCTGAAAAAATCCACCAGGCTTCTTTACTATGTAGTGCCTCATCTGCATAAACTTAGAGGCCAGTTCTCTCACACCTATTCCCAGGCTTGAGCACAGTCTGGGTGCTGGCAGAGGCTGTAGCCTTCTCACAGGCAGGTAAATAGTGACTTGCCAAAATTAACTTTTCCTTATTGCTTATTAAAAATCAAACCACCATTAAATTGGATTGTTAATAACTATTAAAATAGTGGTTTAATTACATATCAAGCTTGTTCTAATACAGAGATAGCAGTATTATATGATAATCTGTTTTCTACCTAGGACATTCAGGACTGCCACAGTGAAGATAGATTTTAGGCCCTTGTCACTTTAGGTACATGCTAACATTGCATTTCTACATGTCCCACTTTTAAATACCAGTACCTTGACTTGTGGTCTACTAGGCTTACATAGGGCTGGCTTACTAAGGAAGATTTGTGCCTGTTAAAAGTGTCACACTACACATTTTACACTGCAGCAGCTAGATGATAGGCCTCAAGCCATGTTTTCCCTTGTCAAAGTAGTGGTGGGCACCATAAGTGCTACAATCCCCAGGCGGCATTTAACTTTGTCTGCCATGGGTGTATTTCTGCACCATGTAATATGACCTTATAGAGAAGTTAAAAAAGCATGTCAATGATTTGCCAATTTCACACATTTTAGGGGTCAAAGCATATACACTGGACACTGGACATCAGTGCTCCAGTGTGCAGAGTATAAAAAACAGAAATAAAATGCAGCAAAAAATGGGGGTGACAACACAAAAAGGGGCATTTTCTCTCAGTAGAGTTCTATATTGTTTACATTTTCTTTGAAGATATAGTGGTCCTTTTCCTTGGGAGGTATTGTGGACAAGGCAGAGTGCCTTGAACATTAATTACTTATTTACCAGAAGCCATTAAAGGGCTTGCATGATTTGAGTGATGTTTTCTGTCAGCGAAGGAGAAGTCTTGCTGCAGTGTTCCCGATCTGTTGTAGTTTCCGTATGATAAAGGGTGCTCCAAGGTACAGGCTATTGGCGTAGTTGAATTTGGAGATCAAAAGCATGCGAATAGCTTGTGCCTTTTGTTCATATCTAAGATACCAGAAGATATAGGAGCGTGTTTCAAATGTCTAGACGGTGCTCCAAGTGGCCTCATTGACATATGGTATCAGGGATCGATTTGAGGCCATAATCACCCCTAGATCCCAAACTTCTCTTGACGTGACTGCTAACGCTTCAAGGTCATTAGGCTAAATGGCTGCAGGCTAGTATCCACAGGTCATGATTTCTGCCTATGTGGTGTTGAGTTTTAGGTGATCGCTCATCATTGTATCTATGGCATGGAGACATTAATCAAGTTTTGATTTGCAAAAGCTTTATGATCCATCCATCTTAAGGATGAATTGAGGATCATCTTCATAGTCATAGTTGTAACATGTAAGGTCAGTTGTAACACATAAGATTACCGCCATCCATGTGCACAATAAGTGGCATCGCTGGATTTCCCATCATCATCTGCACAGGTTGTGACATCACTGGATTTTTCATCATCCATCTGCACAGGAAGTGGCATCACTCTGCCCCCAAGACCTATTTATCGGTGTGCCACAGCGTGGACGAGCCGCTGACAAAAGCCAAAGGCAAGCCTGTCTGCGCCCATCCACGCCTGGACCTCAACCAGTCCCAGTAACGCTGGTCCTCTCCCTCCACCACTACCATGCTGTGTCATACCGTGCCCTCAAACCCAGCAACTGCTCTACATACTACTGCCTCCCCGCACCACACAACACAGAGGAAGCATTCTGCTGTGTTTCCTGCAAGCTTTCATGCACTAATACACAGCACCCGCTTACCACTTTGACAGCATCCAACACCCCACTCTTTGACACTCACACAGTCCTGAAACCACCCACACAACACTCCACACTTACATGCATGCTTTTCAACACCCCTCACTCACCAAACACACCACAGATCTGGGACCTGCGGCATGATAATGCCCCATACCTACTTTTCTCGCCGAAACCTGGCTGTGCCATCATCCACAAAAACACCATCAGCTGCACCACATCTATGGAGATGTCATCCTCTAACATGGAACCCCTGTCGTTCAAGCTCCCAGTCACACCCAACTTCACAATGAGGGGCACTCTCATCTATAGGCCACTGGGCTCATGCACCACTTGATCATCACAGACTTCATCGCACCACTTGCCCATGATGCTAGCAGTCGCATCCTACTTAGAGATTTGAACTTCCACCTCAGAGGAAACATCAACCCCAACTCAAGAGCACTCATCCAAGACTTTGGAAACCTTTCATCACCTCAAGAAGAAACCACCTCCACCGTGAAGTCCATCCACTTAAGGGCCCATTGGACCCCTACCCCCAGCACGCCTACTCAAGAGGAATGCAACTCATCAGTGCCAGGCTCACACCCATTCTGAATGCCTCCATTTCTCCTGCAACCCTCCCAGATTTCTTAGAGGCACGCAATTGTCCTCACATTACTGAAGAAACCCTCTGTCAACCAGTCAACTCTCACCAACTACAGACCAATCTTCCTGCTACCATTCACAGCCAAGGACTTAGAGAAAATCATCAACAGACACTTCATCGAATACCTCAATGACCACCAACTCCTCAACACCACTCAGTCTGGTTTCAGACCCAACCACAACATAATAACGGCCCTCATCTCTGCCACAGATGGCATGCACAAGACTCTGGACTAAGGAGACATGGCGGCCCTCATCCTCCTGGACCTTTCTGCAGTATTTGACACAGTCCCACCCCATCCTCATCCAGCACCTACATTACATCAGAATCCAAGGACACACACTCTGATGGATCTGCTCCGTCCGGACTGGAAGGACCCAATCAGTGAGTATCAGTGCCGTCATGGCCTCATGCTTTCATAGCCCGAACATGTTGAGTAAGATTTTCAAATGGCTCCCAGTCAGCAACCAGAAAACTGTCATGCACGCCCTGGTCACAAGTAAGCTGTACTACGGGAACACCCTCAACAAAAAAACTCACTAGAAGGCTGCAGACCATTCAGAACTCAGTGGTGAGAATCTCTCTCAACCTCCCAAGCTGCACTGACAGCACACCACACCTGAAGGAGCTCCACTGTCTCTCTTTTCACAAACAATCCTAATTCAGACTCCTAGCCCACACTTTCAAGGTACTCCATAAAACTGGCCCATCATACCTCAAAAATCACACTTGCTTTCGCAAGATACCAGACTCATACTTGCACAAATCCCAAGTATATGGAAAACCAGATCCGACGTTCGAGCCTTCTCTTACATTGCTCCTAAAGTGTGGAACGGCCTGCTGCTACACATAAGAGCCTCCTCTTCGTTTCTTGAATTACTCAAGAAGCTGAAGACCTGGCTTTTCAAGTAGTCCCACTAGGCACTTCGGTGTGCCTAGACTCACACCTGCTCAGCGCAAGGATTCCTTCCCGGGTAATAGTGCACTATAGAATTCTGCATACCATACCATACCATACAAGGTTAAATGATCTGATTAGGTCAGGTAAGGGATTTAAGAACATATTGAGTGAGAGGGGAGACAATAAATCCTAGAGGAATACTACAGTGTTGGTACGAGTGGCTGATGTAATGGGTGGGTGGCTTTCCTGTTGTTGAGGTAGGAGATCATCCATTTTAGTGTGTGTTTTTGTATGCCAAGAAGAAGGATCCTGTGCAGTAGCATCTGATGGTGGATTGTGTCAAAGGTTGCAGGGATGTCCACAAGCTACTTGGTTCTTATCGACTGTAAGCTTCAGTTTGGGTAAAATGGATCTGGGGGCTGTCTGAGTGTCCCTACCAGGTCTGAATCTAGATGGTTGATCCAATTACAGGTTATGTTTCTCAGTATATTTGGAGAGTTGAGTAAAAAATGCTCTTTCAAATAGCTAGGATAAATTGATGGATGGGTGCGTACGATGGATGGATGGGTGTCCCTTGTCTATACCTTGGATCATATGTTGCCACCCGTGTATAGCACCACCATAACTGTACTACATGAATGTGATGATGCATTTTAAACTTGTTTAATAGACAGGAACTCTCTGCAGTTCTGTTGGTAAAAACTGTAGACTTTTGTACCATGTGTGAATTTTCTCACTATCTTCATCCCGTTCTTCCCTTCAAGGAGGTACCTCTGCTCTGTGACAGATGAAGTGTGCCAAATCTGAATTACCTGAAGAATGGGTCTGCTATCTGATGAATGAACCTACCTGTAAAGAAAATATACATGTATTTTACGTATCTTTTTATTCCCTTTATGATATAGCATGTATTTAATGGATGTAATGTGTGTGTCCTTCTCGAATAGGCAATAATATAGGGTCGAGCCTAAAATATACAATGTATCTCTTTACTATATATCATTATAGGTTCTATTCTCTGAACCCCCTTGTGGACGTGTGGGGTGTGCGGACCGGAATAACAGGCGAGGAGGCCGGATGTAATGAGCTATGCTCAGCAGTAATTTTATTGTAAGGGTTGAACAAAGTCTGAAGGGAAGGTGGGTTGCTTTCCGGGTTCTGACGGGGTGTGTAGGGCAGGTCCGAGGGATGACAACACGGGTCGAAGTGGTCGCAGAAGGTCAGGTCTTTTCCTCCGGACGGGTACAGTTTCTTCCCACGAAGGGTACTGGGACTCCTCGGAGGCTTGAAGAAAGGAGAGAAGTGTACGGGCGTTAGTCCGGATTGAAAAGGACTTTGGAGTACTGCCACCCACACCGGGAAGTGAGGGAATGAGAATAGCCGGTAAGGAAGGGAAGGCCGGGTACGTATGACAAGGCAAGTAAGAGAGGGGAGGGAAAGAGGGGGTGACGGTTGTTGGTGACGGTGCTCGGTCTCTTTACAGTGCAAGTGCAAAAAGGGGTCAATATACAGTGCTCGGTGCTCGTGACGCTTTCCGTACAATATCTACAACTATTTACAGGGAGGGGGCACTGAGAAAAGGATGGTAGGTACTCACGTGCCCCGCCGCAACTCTCCTCCGAGTTGCGGCCGCTCTCCAGCCACCTCCTGAGGACGCCACCAGTCTTCCGTCCAGACGTCCTCCTCTTCCTCGTCCTCGCTTCGGTCTTGCCGCGCTGCTCCGCTCACTGTCGGTGGTTCTTCGCTTCCCGCTGTCTCCTGCCACGAGTCGGCTGCTCCGAACGCTTCTCCTCCTTTGCCGTGGGTTTTTCTACCTTCCGGGTTGGACGCTGTACCATTACTTCCGGGTTCTGCGGCGGCGGTTTCCGGGTCGTCACTTCCGGGGTCGGGGAAGGTCACTTCCGGTCCTCCGGGGTCTGTTGTCTGTGTTGATACCTGCAGGGGAGAAAAGAGAGAAGGAGTCCTGGGTGACCGGGACGTTAAGTGACCGGGCGTGGGGGACAGGACCCCCACGCTCGGACGTGGCTGCAAGGAGGTAAGGGCTTCGTCTCCACACCCCTCCATCGTGACTCATCAATCGAGAAAGAATTTAAGAGCTTCTCTTTCTTTTATTTTCCTTTTAGGTTTTATTCACAACTATCTTGACAGGGGTGGATAGGAACATAAGTGGGAAGAGTCACTAATAGTGAAGTTACACATTTATTTTAAAAACTCTTTGCCTAAAGAAATTGGCATCTAGGACAAATGTGATAGCAAATCTATTCTGGATCACTTAATTGGTCACAATCAGACTGCATTTTTTAATTTCTCATTGAGTTAAGACATAAGATGCAAAGATCTTTGTGTACCTAATTGGTTCCAAGTAAGGGCCACGTAAGATGTGATACAGATGAAGCACCAGAAGCACTGCTCTGTCAAAGCTGAAAATTGACTTGGAAGGAAGGAAGGGTGCAAGCACAATATTTTTCTCTTTTTTTGTTTCTTCAGGCAGGTTAAGCTGCGGGTGCTTGATCGTAATTGGATGACAACTGAGAGTATAGAGTGAAATTGAAATTGAAATTATTTATTTATTGTTCAGTTAGTTAAAACCATAACAATATAACAAACTCTAATTTTAAAAGAACCACTTCGCATAAAAGTTACATGGCTTTAAAAACATCAAATCTTAAAATGTATGTGATTGTAAAATACATTTCATGTTTAATCATTACTCAGATTTAGCTTTCAGTTCTTGTTCGTGAATGCGTAAATATTTAATCAATTTACAGTTCATTTGAGGGTCAGTGGAGTCTAGTCCACTTATGATAGCTGTCCTGCACGTCTTTATGCCTCTATCCTGGAATGCTCGCCATAATATTGTGGTTTGTGCTGGTTGCAATGTCTTGCAGTGACATACAAGATGAATGAAATCTTCCTTTTTATAACCACAATGCCGGCAATTTTCATTTTCCTTTAATTTCCAATGAGGGGCATCCGCAAGAGTAGGGAACTGTCCAAACCTTAACGTTATTAATTTCCTCTTTACATAAATGGAATAAGTGGAATCCAAGTAGGCTGCTTGTTTCAAGGTTTTATAAGTATTGATCAATGTCGATGAATGACTTCTTGTACGAAAAAGGTCTTTATCAGCCAGTAGTGAGTGGAACCTTGCAGCCTTCTTTATTGTTAATTTGAATGCTTGGTAAGACATTTGTTTATTCCACAGCTCCCTTGTGCATGTAATCTTTAAGGAATGTTCCCAAAATGTATATGCTGGCGAGTGTTTATCTTGTTCCATTTCCTGCCATAAGGATTCATTAAGGCAGTTTTTTTCTACATTTTGTTTTATTTGATACCATACTTTAATGTATGTGTAAAGCCCGCCCAATGTTTCATTCACTAGCCCAAACTCCAAGCGCATCTGTGCTGGTGAGGCAGTCTTCGGGAGTTGAAGAACCTTTTTATAAATGCGCGTTATTAGATTGTTGAGGGTTTCTGCATCATTTCCATGCATTGCAGCACTGTCGTATGATAGTGTTGGCAGAGCTTTACCTGAGATTATCGTTAATAATGGTTTCAAGGACAGACCCTCCAGTTTCTTTGCAAGTATTTTGAGGGCGAATGTTAGAGCCCCTTCTCGCTGTCTCATGTATTTTTTCTGATCACAAAACGAAAGTTTATCATCAATGAAAAATCCAAATATTTATAGCATGACACTTTCTCCAGCAGATTACCCTTTAATCTAATTTGTTGAGTCGAGGCTGTTCGATTTGTAATAAGCATAGTTTTGGTTTTTGAGAAATTTAATTCCAGATTATTTGCCGACATAAATTCGGAGAGTTCGTTTAATAGTCTTGTCAAGCCTACCTTGGTCAAGTTTAAGAGAACAATATCATCTGCGTAGGCAAGATGTGATAATTGAATAATTGAAGTTTTGCTAATTTCGGTGAGTGTGAATTAATTCCATCTAGCTGTCTTGAGATGTCTAAGATAAATAAATTAAAAAGGTGCGGACCTAGTACGCACCCCTGCTTTAGACCCATGTAGGTGTACACTTTTCTTTGATAATCTAGCTCCATTTCCAAGTTTCATGCGTACCCAGGTATCTGTTTAGAATAGTAGTAGACCTTTCAATATTCTGTCTGGTATGTCCCAGGATTTTAGTTTGGACCACATGAGTTTCTGATCGACACTGTCGAAGGCAGCTTTTAGGTCAGTATAACACAGATGGAGATCTTGTTTTCTATTTTTGCATCTTTCAGTGATCAATGAAAGCGAGAGAATATTTGTAGTGGTTCCAATACCCTTCCTAAATCCAGTTTGATATATTGGTATTAGGTTTATGTAGTATCCTGGGTTGTTATGATTTATGCTGTGCCAGTGGAACCCTGCTTGAGTGATGTAAGATGGAATGTTGGGAGTGGGAACTCACAGTTGGAGATGGGCTGAGCGCCTAGCTGGGTGCTCCTGGTGGGGCTTTGTACTGGTTTACACCTGCTTATATCTACTGTACTACTAAGCTGTAACCAACCTGAATAAATCCTCCTGAAATAATACTACCAGTGTGGACTTGGTTACTACAGTTACATTCACTAGACCAATCAGCTAGATCTTTAAGGATTAATGAGGCAAAGTATTTAGCTTGAACATCCTGTAAGGCGATTAGCCTATCATTTTTTGGACTTGATCTGTCACCTCCTTTGAAAATAGGGGTAATAATTGATCCATGGCAACTTTCTGGGATTTGATTGATTAATTCTACCTCAGTGTAGAGTTTCCCTAGGATTAGGCTCCAGTACTCCGAGTCGTGTTTAAAAGTAGCCTGGGGAATGCCATTTGGGCCGGGAGCGCCGTCGCTTCTGTCTTTCTTTATAATGTTTGTTATTTCCTCTGTTATGTATTTTCTCCAGTGGTCTGCAATTTCATTCCATTTTCACTAATGTATTTCACAGTTCATAGATGGAAATTGTCCATGTCATGGGGCTGTTCTTCTTTAAATTTATCCTTGAGAAAGTTAACCCACTCCTGCTCCTGTATGTGCGATGTTAAGATGTTTCGAGGTCTCCACAAGAATTTATTTAGATTTGAATGTCTTAAGTTGTAAATTAGTTTAGACCAGAAACTCTCTGCTTTCTCTTTTTTAAATTCCCATATTCTTTTTTTGAATTGTATTCTCATTTGTTGAAATGCTTTCCAGCATACGCCCATGGATTTATCCTGTCGCAATTTCCTTTGAGCCTTTCTCAGTTCTTTTTTTAACGCTTGCAGATCTTTTGGTATATTTCTTGTCTGGTCATTGCTTTTGACCCCAATTTCTGACACTTTCAGAGTTTTTGCTAGTTTGTTTAGGAATAGCGACCAAGCTTGTATTCTGTTAATGGGTTCTGAAGTTAATTCGGCCAAGAGACTCTTTATTGTTAAAAACTAGTCTATTTTATTCGTGTTTGTCCATTTCAGGCGTCTTAGATTAACTGAGGTAATTTCACCCTCAGGAAAATTAGTAGGTTAATGTCTTGGTGTGTCTAGGTTGAAGATGACGTGCTGTATTGAATGATCACTCAAAGGGGTAAACTCTATGTAAAAGCGAGCTAATATCGATAATAAGGGAAGGGTTACAAGTGTGAAGTCTAACGTCGAGTGGTGCTGTTTCAACGTTCCAACCCAGAGCATAATTGTTCTCGCCCATTGGTCTTTCAAGCATGCTGCTTTGTTTTAGAGCAGTGTTGCTGTATCTCATCAGCAGCAGATGATCATATCTGCACCTGAAAGGCCATCTCTGACTTATGCCACACTGGACTCTTTAACTCTTCCTTGCCTTCAAGAAAAAGGGCAAAATCACAAGATGCATGTTCTTTTATTTTTATCAGTGCTGACTAGTGCCTCAGTCTGTACTGGCTTTTCACTGTTCAACGTGTTGCAATATGTGGATTATTGTTTTGTTTTTAATTCTGTCATTAAGGTCTAAAAATCCCAAAATGCAAAAGGGGATTGGCTAAAAAAGAAAATGCTTTGCTGAAGGTGTTCTATGTTAACATGGAGCCACTTGGCAACTCTGTTTTATCATTTCAAAATGTGGTCTAGTCCATTTCAGATAACTGAACTTGTTTCAAGTAAAAAGTTGCACACATTTTGAAATAGTTCAATCTTTTGTTTGCATAATGTATTAAAATAAGCAATGACAATGGCAATCACATTTGATTTTGTGTGGTGAAAAAGTTTAAGTCAAGCCTGACACATACCATAGATACAGAATGGGCCACAGCTGTCCAAAGTTCCACAATGAATAGGTAAAAGACAGGTAGCATGAGATGGAACGAAAGGTTCTGTCTCACACTGGACAGACACACAATGAAAATGGCTTTTATATGAAAGAAGTGAAATGAAAATGGCTTTTATATAGCGCATGACTACCCGGGAGCATCCCAGCGCTGAACAGTGGCTAGTAGCACAACACCCTAGGGGAAGAGCCAAGTTTTCAACTGTTTTTGGAAGGTGAGATGATTGGGCTCCATACGAATGTCCAGCGGGAGGGCGTTCCAAAGTCTGGCGGTGTTGTAAGAAAACAACCGGCCGCCACATCTGGCCTTCCTAATCCTGGGAACTATTGCTAAGTGAAGTTCATCGGAACAGAGTTTCCTATTCGCTCTGTAAGGGCAGATCATGGCTTTATTGATGAAAGGTCTACTCCCTTCCAAGGACTTATGGGCGATGCAGAGAGCCTTGAAGTTAATTCTCTCCTGAACCGGGAGCTAGTGGAGGGAGCGTAATGCAGGCCTTGCAGAGCAACAGTTCGAGGTCCCCGTCAGTAGTCTCACTGCATGGTTTTGTATAACCTGCAGTTTAGAGGCCACTGATTTTGGTCCTCCTAAATATAGGGCATTGCCATAATCTATCCTGGAGAGGAGTAAAGCCTGGATCAGCAGTATTTTTGCTTGGAATGGTAGCAGGGGAGGTCTTTACTGATTGTTTTAAGTAGGCCATAGCATGTGGCGGCCGTCTTCCTAACCTGTACTTTGAAAGTGAGGTCCTGATCAATCCAGATTCACAGACTTTTTAACTCAGTTTGGGGCTGAAACCAGGCCCATACATGGTGGACACATTGTATTTGTTTTAAAATTTAGGTGGTTGCAGAGAATCATAAGCTCAGTTTTTTCGCCATTGAGCTTTAGGTGAGACAAGCTCATCCATTTGGCAACTTCCTCAAGGCAGGCGTGGAGATTATGGCGGGCCTGGTCGGGCTGATTCAGTGCTACGACCAACTGTGTGTCATCAGCTTATGTTATTATATGGATACCGAAGATAGACACAGTATCTGCCAACGGGGCCATATAGACATTAAAAAGAGTCGGACTCAGGGAAGAAACCTGAGGCACTCCACACTGTAAAGGAATGGGGTTTGAGGTGATGTCACCTTCAAAAACCAGGAAGACTCGTTCTTTGAGGAAAGATTGTAGCCATAGTAGGGCTTTTCCATTCACACCCACCCTCCTGAGGAGGTGAACCAAGATACGATGGTTCACCGTATCAAAGGCCGCGCTCAGATCAAGGAGGATTATAGCTGCTGACCCTCCTGAATCAAGAATCTTCCTAGACTCTTCCACCACTGCTAATATAGTGGTTTCAGTACCTTGAAGGGGCGAAAACCCATTTGAGAGGGGTGGAGCAAGTCATTGGATTCTAGGAATGCTGAGAGCATATGGTATGGTTGACATGTTTCGCTACCATCTTGCTGATTCAAGTCAAGTCAAATGATCTTTATTCGGAATTTCGTACATCCATAAAAGTACATACAGAATGAAAATACATTTTAAAAACAGATTAAAAAACACATATATATATAAAAAAAAAAATTAAAAACAGATTATCCAATAGGGTTTAAGCAGCATGTATAGCGTAAAGTGCAATGTGCATAGTATATGAAGTACAAAAAAGCATAGTAGAGGAAGAGCATTGATCTATTTGTATACATAATCTCAAAATTCAATTTATATTCTCCCACAGGGATTATCTAATTCAAAGCACGTATACAATTAAATCTATAGTCAGTTTATAATAGAATAATAAAGTGCTCAAAAACATGAGATGGCATAATACTATTATTCATTAGCCATGTTCCATACTTGCCCTCGATCTCACGCAAGCTTTTATGAAGCAACTTACAGTATATATGACTTCATCTGTATGCAACATTTGCAAGAATTTTAGTGCAGGAATGGAATCTCGAATGTTATATTTGCAAAGAATCGGCTTTAAATATTGACAGGTATACAATTTGTAGTGGCCACAAAAGAAGAGATAGTGCAATAGACTTTGTTTACCGCCTTGAGAACAAGGACAGTCCAACTCTTCTAATTTTTTGTTATAGCCAATTGGGAAGCTAAGCAAATTAACTATGCTTCCCTCCCGAAACCTGAATAAAAGGCCCCGATTCCATCTACCTATAGGGATTGACAAGTATCTTAAAGGATTGTTCAAATTTTCAATACCTGGGTCAATAATGCACAAATATCGAGTGACAACTGGTTTAGAGGATTCTGATCTCATCCGATCCTCATTATATAAGTCCAGCAATGCTCGTTTAATACTATTCTTATGAGCGGGTACAATAGAGTCAGGGGAGCTAAATAAAGATCCTTGGCCCACGCTCAGCAGACTATTTTTGACTGCATTTAACCAGGGTATGTGATGAGATCTATCACTTAACAAACAGTCTGATATTATACTGCGCGTTAAGGATGCTGCTGGATTTAGCCATATTTTAATCCAAAAAAGCGCAGGCCGTGACTTAATAAAATCGACAATATATGGCAACCTTAGTTCATTGTGACAAATAAATGTAGGTGCACAAGGAACTCCCCCCAGGACCCTCCTACAGAATCTATTTTCCTCCAACTGGAGGGCCATGCTGTTACAATAGCCCCACACTTCGGCTCCATAAGTCCCAGTTGGCCGGCATTGGGTGCGATAGATGTTGAGGAGGGGGGTAACAACATCAGCCTGTTTTGGTTGACGGAGGGATAAAATTGAATTAATTGACTTGCCAATTTTATTTCTTGCATTGGCAGCGTGTGGCTGCCATGAGCCTGAGTTAGAGAATAACAACCCTAGGTAGGGAAAAGTGCTGGTACATTTTAAAGTGTTGTTACCAGATTTAATGGATGTAATGTTATACTTTTTTAGTCCGCAATTCATAATAAAAGATTTTTTAAAATTGGTGTTTAGACCAAGATCGGACATGAAAGTAACAAACCCAGAAATTAAAATGCGTAAAGCATTCGGTGTACGCCCCATTAATACTGCGTCATCCGCATAAAGTAGGGTAGTAATGGGGGAACCATTTATAATTGGAACATCCTTAGTGATCTTACTCAGAGTGCTACTCAACCCATTGATATATAAAATAAAAAGCAGCGGGGCGAGTACGCAGCCCTGTCTAACTCCTCTGCTAATAGGGACGACATTAGATAGAACACCATCGTTATTAATTCGTACTCTCGCTTTTAAGTCCCTATGTAAATAAGATAAAAAATACACCAGTGAGTCATCCAAACCATAATCAAGCAAAAGTGACCACAACCTAGAACGGTTAACAAAATCAAACGCAGAACTCAAATCCATAAAACCTAAATAAAGAGGGGATTTTTTAACAATGATGTATTTAGCCATGATCAGATTTAAGTTTAAACATTGTTCAATGGTGCCTACTTGGCTTCTGAAGCCCAATTGACTACAGTGGAGAACATTGTTATCCTCAGTCCAATCCCTTATCCGTTTAAAAATTACCCTTCCGAGTACTTTTAATGTGTTATCGATCAGTGAGATCGGACGGTAACAGGCGGCATCCGACCTGTCGCCTTTTTTAAATATAGGTACGATGACACTGTTCGACCAGGATTCGGGAATTGAGCTATCATTCAGGTTATTAAATAAGTTGCATAATAGGGGGGCCCAAAAATAAATTTCTGATTTAATCTGGTCAATTGACAGGCCGTCCGGGCCAGGGGCTTTATTACTAGCGCTATCAATAATAGCATCCTCGACCTCTGATAATAAAAAGGTCAGAGGTTCAGCGCTATTAGATAGAGAGACTGTATCTAAGGGAGTGGCTGATATGGCGTAAATTTGGGAGAAATGCTCTACCCACGCCTCACCCGTTATATTACTATTAATTGGATTGATGTTAGAACCAAAAGATCTTAAGGACTTGACTTCTCTCCAGAAACCTGTTGTGTCCTTTAGTGTGGCAGTACGCGTGAGAGATTCCCAGTGACTAATCACTAGGGCCTCAGATCTAGTTCGTAAGGCAATTTTATATTTTGATCTTAATTCTCTCACGAGTGGAGCATCCCTTGGGTTGGTATTTAGGGCTGCCCTCAAGTCCCTATTGGCCCTAGAACAAGAGGAATCGAACCAGCGGGGGCCATGGGATATATTCTGCCTAACGGGTTTGGAAGATTCTGTTTTAATAGCCCCACATAAATCACCAAAGGCGCCAACCACCTCATTACTAGGACTTGTGTATGACAGGCAGATCTCTACTGTCTCAGGATGTTTTTTAATTACTCTGGATAGAATCTCTTTGTTATCAACTCCCTTCCATACTAGTCTTAATCTATCCGTTGATAAAGCCAGATTTTGAGGCCCATCCTCTGACTTTGCTGCAACCTTTGAGGTCTGTGGATTGTGTAAATATATTCTAAGCGGATAGTGGTCACTGTAAGCGGAACAGATGACTTCTGCTTTTAAAATTATGTCGCTTAGAGTTGGGCATGTAAATATGTAATCTATCGTAGAGGCACAGCCCTGGCCTATGAAAGTGGGGGTTGTTATATTATTTGCACTAGTACCTGCAATTTCCATTACATTTACTAGTTCACGGGAAGCTATGTGATTTTTCAATTCCTCACCGTTTTTGCATAGTGGGCTGTTACGATACATATGGGCGTTAAAATCCCCTCCAATGCAGATACCATCAAAGGGCCCATACTTTTGCCCTCCCATAATTTCATCTATAAAATTAAACAATAATATAAAATTACCATTAGGACGGCTAACAAAGTCATTGTTATAAAAATTAACAATACATAATTTCAATCTGTTGATGTACTTCATTGCCATAAAACAACAATTACCCGGAGTAGGGATCAATTTAGTTTGCACCCCGGATTTTATTTTGGACCAGATAGATAAACCCCCACTTGGTCGTCCCATGTGAGAAGTGGAGGCTTTATGGTTATAACAACAGAAACCCTCCATTGTTGGTGACGTTGTACTCCAAGTTTCTTGTAGCATCAGTATATCGCAATTATTATCAACCCAATTAAGCCATTCTGTAATTTTCAATTTGGATTTTAAACCTGCTATATTCCAGCTAACAAGAGATAATTCTAAATCCGAAGACACTTGGTTATGAGTCGGAGGTATTTGACTCAGAGCAGTTCGAGGCAAAGATTGTGAAACAGTCTGGAATTCAGGTGTTGGTGTCAAAGGTAATTCGACAGAAGTAGTCGAAGATGGTCAATCTTGCATATCCAGATCCGAAAGAGGTGCAAATCTATTATACATTTGAAATGGAAATGGGGGGGGTTGAAATTGCATAGGCGGTGGCCGGAAATGCATAGGTGGTGGTTGGAAATGCATTAATGATGGTTGAAATTGCACAAGAGGAGGACGAGGTTGTGTTGCCATTTGTCTATAGAAATAACTCAAGGGTAACATAGTTGCAACAGTAGAAATGGTAGAATAGTTGCTATTTCTGTTAAGGAGGTTTCTTACAGTCCCTGGGTTTTTAAAATTAAGAACTATACAGTCACCTTCCTTGTCCTTGAGTAAAGGCCCGACCCATGATACCCTGCGGGCCGATATAATCTCTCTTGAAATGTCAAATCCAGCACCTTTGTGCTTATTCAGCCAGTCTATAGACTTATTCCGCAATTGCACCAATGATTCCCCCTGGTCCTCCCTCAATGGCGGTACTCCTGCTAGGACCAAAACAAACGGACAAGCCTCCGGTGGTAAATATAAGGCTGGCCCTTGATGTTTAAAAGGTTTACTTGTCCCTTTTGGGCCAGTACCCACATTATTATTGGCAGCAGTTGGTCTTGATACTGTAGTGGATTTGTTTGAGACATTGTTGCGATTAGAAGCAGGGATATTAGAGGTAATTTTTCTAGGAGCGGGTATGGGAGTCGGTTTTGTAGGTAGATTGGATGTGTTTGGAGGTGGACCTGTGTTAATAGAATGCAGTTGAATTGTAGGTGGTTCAATAAACGGAAATAATGATCCAGAATTGCTCAAAACCCCACCCAAAGAGCTGGTAATCTCCTGTTTCTTTGATGACAATGTATTGTTTGCAGTTTCCAATTCCTTTAAGAAGCGATCAGCTCTGATTTGGTCCAGGACGACAGTCCCCTTCCTTTTTATTTCTCCATTCTTGACCAGGTTATCCAATCTGTCCAATCTTTTAAAAACATTATTAAACTGATTGACCATTTGCTTTTCTATGCGGTTAAAAATAGTATCCACTATGGTTTCTATGAGGTTCCCATTCTGTCTAGAGAGATTATAGTTATCTCCCATTAATGCTGTTTGAGTCCATATGGTTTTGGAATTCCCACTAGAGTGAGTGGTAGTTGCAGTAGAAATGCTGTCCCTGCCAGAGGAATCTTTGTCTTCCGTAGGGACAATTTGCGCCCCCGAAGGTTTATTTTTATTCCACAAACTTTGAGGTGTGGGCTGATTCTTGTGGATTAAGGGCTGTTTCCTTTTATTAGCACTTTGCTTGGTTATGGCTCTTTTACGTTTTTCCCCTCCCAGTTTAATACTACTAGAATCAGTACTATCCAGGGTGGTGATATCGTCCTGGGAAGCTGTTATAGTAGTAGAGACACTTTCTGTCAGCAGTGATACTGGGGATGTTGATATCAGTACCGGCTTAGAGATTACTACCGCCGGTAATGGAGAAACAGGGTCAGGTGCTATGTAAATAACGGTATTTTCATCATCCAAAATAGTTGGCACGTTAACAGAAGGATGTGACGATTTTACCACAATTACTTCAGGGGTTATGTGTATATCTCCATGTATACAACTTGGACCGCTAGTTGTGCTCGATTTGTTATTAATAGTAAGGGAACCCATCGAGAACCTCCTTTCAGTCTCCACAATTTCGTTAAAAGCAGTGTCTATCAATGTCTCAAAGGATGTGATGAGGGAGACAGAGGTGTCTACACCATGGGATAATACGTCAATGTTATTACTATCACCCATTTTACAGTCCTAGTTGGATGCTCACCTTTGAGTAAAATGTTAGAGGGGTGGCCCGCCCGTCCACTGCTGGCCACTGACGGCCACAGACGGTCCTGCCCTTGTCCCGGGCTTCTCCCGGTCGCTCCCGCGCGCTCCCGCGCAGCGGGTTTGTCCTGGATGTTATTGGATGCCTGACGTAAGGGGGAGGAGCCTGCAGGGAGAGCTGGCCAGGTGGTGTGAGTTAGGGCGGGCGGGCGCTCCTGGGACAGGTAGTCCTGCGCCTCCCCGCCTGCTCGCAGCCCTGCAGTGACTTGGAGCTTCAGATCGCTCCACGGCCAAAGTTTCAGCAAGAAGTTTCCCTGTCGCCTCCCTCGCGACGCGGGACCCGCGCAGCGGGTACCGCTAGCTGTGGTGAAAATGCTGGGTTAATCAAGCAGAAACCAGGCTGCTTCCAAAGCTAATCCAGTCGCCTCCGAGCTAAAGGTGATGCTGGTGGTTCGCCAAGAGTCCCACCAGTGGTCCGGTGCAGCTCGCTTTTCCGTCGGTGAAAAAGGGGGAGGAGCCTGCAGGGAGAGCTGGCCAGGTGGTGTGAGTTAGGGCGGGCGGGCGCTCCTGGGACAGGTAGTCCTGCGCCTCCCCGCCTGCTCGCAGCCCTGCAGTGACTTGGAGCTTCAGATCGCTCCACGCCCAAAGTTTCAGCAAGAAGTTTCCCTGTCGCCTCCCTCGCGACGCGGGACCCGCGCAGCGGGTACCGCTAGCTGTGGTGAAAATGCTGGGTTAATCAAGCAGAAACCAGGCTGCTTCCAAAGCTAATCCAGTCGCCTCCGAGCTAAAGGTGATGCTGGTGGTTCGCCAAGAGTCCCACCAGTGGTCCGGTGCAGCTTGCTTTTCCGTCGGTGAAAAAGGGGGAGGAGCCTGCAGGGAGAGCTGGCCAGGTGGTGTGAGTTAGGGCGGGCAGGCGCTCCTGGGACAGGTAGTCCTGCGCCTCCCCGCCTGCTCGCAGCCCTGCAGTGACTTGGAGCTTCAGATCGCTCCACGCCCAAAGTTTCAGCAAGAAGTTTCCCTGTCGCCTCCCTCGCGACGCGGGACCCGCGCAGCGGGTACCGCTAGCTGTGGTGAAAATGCTGGGTTAATCAAGCAGAAACCAGGCTGCTTCCAAAGCTAATCCAGTCGCCTCCGAGCTAAAGGTGATGCTGGTGGTTCGCCAAGAGTCCCACCAGTGGTCCGGTGCAGCTTGCTTTTCCGTCGGTGAAAAAGGGGGAGGAGCCTGCAGGGAGAGCTGGCCAGGTGGTGTGAGTTAGGGCGGGCAGGCGCTCCTGGGACAGGTAGTCCTGTGCCTCCCCGCCTGCTCGCAGCCCTGCAGTGACTTGGAGCTTCAGATCGCTCCACGCCCAAAGTTTCAGCAAGAAGTTTCCCTGTCGCCTCCCTCGCGACGCGGGACCCGCGCAGCGGGTACCGCTAGCTGTGGTGAAAATGCTGGGTTAATCAAGCAGAAACCAGGCTGCTTCCAAAGCTAATCCAGTCGCCTCCGAGCTAAAGGTGATGCTGGTGGTTCGCCAAGAGTCATCTTGCTGATTCGCGGAAGGAGCGAGATGGGGCGATAATTGCCCAGATCAGCTGGGTCCAGGTTGGTTTTATTTAGCTGCGCCTTAACCATGGCCCTTTTGCAACCAGAATGGACCGCTCCTGTGGACAGCGAAGCATAAATCAGGCAAGTGGCAATGGGGGAAATTATGGGTCAAACCAACTTCAGAATACTTGGAGGCGAGGGGTCTAAGGGCGACCCACTTTTTACTGATTACACGATGGCTAGGAATGATTCCTGTGTCATTGGGATTAAGGTATCCAGTTGTTGATTAGGTACATCTGGAGCATCAACAGTGTAAACTTCTCTCTCTGACATAACAAGTTTAGATAGAGAAACAGCTGTAGAAATGTCAATACTACCAGCAAAGAGTACTGCACTGGCAGTAGCAGTGCAGGCTTAGAGTCTCATATTACCAGTTCAGCATGGGCTGTAGCAGTGAAAGCTTCCCTCCCATACAGTACAGATAAATCTTGGGCAGTGAAAACATCTCTGCCTTACACAAAGGGTGAAACATGGCCACAGAAGTGCAAGCTTCCTTCCATCACAGGTCAGACATACCCTGGGCAGCAGCAAAGCAAGTATCTCTCCCTCAATGGACTGTGACAAATTGGGCATCAGCAGTACACACTTCCCTCCCTCACATAGAAGTACAGCGTGGCAGCAGAAAACAAAGGTCCCTCTTTCAAAGAAGGACACTGTATTGCAAGATTCACTTCCCTACATAATAGACTAGCACAGCAACAGCAGTTGAGCAAACTTTCATTGCTCACAGAACATATAACGTTAATGTATCTCTGACATGTGTTTTGCCCCCAGATCTTTGCAGCAGGTACTTAATCCACTGAGATTTGTAGAAATGGATGAGTAAGTATGCAAGTGCTGTGTCATCTTATCTTTACAAAATATTATTTTGAAGAGCCCCCATGACAGAGGAAGAAAAGGCTTTCTTCCACCCGAAAACTAGGGTGAGCGCTTTTTTTTTTAAACAATTTTTATTATAATTCAAAAAAATCATAGGGCGTACATAGAATCACTGTGTGCATATATAGAGATCGATAATCACTTGGTCTAGATACATTACAGACAAAGGGAAAACAAATGAAAAATAACCTCAAACCTCATTGCATTTGGGTACATTTGTGTCTATCCGTAAGTGCCCCGCCTGCCCCCTCTCACTCAGAGTCATTCTCACTGTCCAACGCCGTGGGGTCACATAAAGATCCTCTGTACTTGTTCTATGTATCCATTTCTGTGGGCATATTCGGTTTACATATACTGTTCATTCAGCCAACATTGCAAAATCAAGATCAGAACACCAGTCCTTGAGTGTCGGTGCCCCCTGGGCCCCCAAAATTTAGCTATATTTCTTTTTGCGTACATCATTCCTATCGTCATCCAATTCTGGGTGGAGTGAGTGAGATCGTTGGGTTCCCAGACATTTAAGAGACAGCATTTAGGATCCGGGAGTATTGACTCTTTAACTACCTGTGACATAGTCCTCATTACCTTAGTCCAATAATCTGCAATATATGGGCAATCCCAGATGGTATGGAAGAACGTCCCCTCCTCCCCGCATCTTCGCAAGCAGAATTTATGTTCAGCTCTCCCTATCACATGTAATGCGACCCTAGTATAGTATACTCGGTGTAGTATTTTCAATTGCACCAGTCGAAGTCTGGAAGGAATAGCAGCTTCCCTAGGGGATGAAAGTGCAGTCTGCCAGTCTGACTCGTCGAGTTCCCCCACCTCCACAGTCCATTTGTCCTTCAGTTTTAAGGTCGGGTCCGGTAGGTTGTTAATGAGCTTACGATAAACGAGGGAGGTCGCTTTTTTGGGCATGTGCTCCGTGAGGAGCCTATCCTCCAGCGGGCTATAATCTGGAACATCGTCCCCAGGCTGGATAAGTGAATCTAAGGCATGGCGAATTTGCAGGTATCTGAAGCTTTCGGTTGGAGCCAGGTCATATTGTTCCACAAGCTGCTCGAACGTTAGTATGGCACCTCTTTTCCAGAGGTCCCCTACTGTGGATATGCCAATCAGATCCCATGCCTGGAAGCCCTTACTCTTGCGTAAGCGGCCCAGTTGGCGCGATGCCCAGAGTGGAGTCATTTGTGTAATGACGTTTTTACACTTAAAGCGGGCCTGAGCCGCGTACCATATGTTAACGGTGTGGGCTGTGGGGCCAAGAAGGGCAGAGGCGCCCTTCTTGTCATAAAGTGCAGCTAGTACACCACCGCTACACAGATCATATCTATCAGCTTTAAACGCGGGCTCGGTCTGGGGCGCGTGTAACCAGTGATTAATAATCTTCAACTGGGCCGCCCAATAATACAATTGAATATCGGGGAGAGCAACTCCGCCGTCGTACCAGCCCCGAATTAGTTTCTGTCGGGAGATGCGCGCCGGTTTACTCCCCCATAGAAGACCCGAGACCAGTGTGTCTACAGACCTGAAGTATGTTTGAGGGACCGAGAATGGGGTGTTTTCGAGGATGTAGAGCAGCCGAGGCAGTGTTTTCATTTTATATAGTGCCGCCTTCCCCAGAAGGGTTAAAGGCAGGGTGTGCCAGTGTTGTACGTCAGCGCGAAAACGCTCAAGAGGGGGCACTAAATTGCGTCGAAGAAAGGCCTCTTGAGTAGGTGTCACCCAAACCCCCAAATATTTAAAGGAGTCCTCAGCAATAATCAATTGGGAGCCTGCCGGAAGTTGAGGTGGGGGACCGTTGAGAACAAATAAAACAGATTTGGACCAGTTAATAGTATACCCCGAAACTCGTCCGAAGATTTCAAAAATATTGAGGAGAATCATAATGGAGCGTCTGGGCCGGGTCGGGTATAAAAGGATATTGTCCACATATAACGATATGCGGTCCTCCCATGTCTCAGTCCAATTTAGCCCTTTCACACTAGGGTCCCATCGGATCCATGCCGCCAGTGGCTCCAGAATAAGAGCAAAAAGCAAGGTCGATAAGGGGCACCCTTGGCGCGTGCCGCGACCAAGCGGGAAGTCCCTAGAGATGTGGCCGTTAGCTACCACTTGAGCCAGCGGGTTAGTATAAAGTAGTTTAACCAATGCACAAAAATTGGGGCCAAAGCCAAGATGCCGGAGAACCGCAAATAAATATGGCCATTCAAACATGTCAAATGCCATTCGGGCATCCAGGGACAAAATCACCGCGGGTTCCGAGAGATTTGGGGTCTGCGCCATTACCGCGTGGACCCGGCGCAGATTAAGAGCCATGTTTCTATTTTGCATAAAGCCGGACTGATCAGGGTGGATCAACGTTCCCAGATGCGGAGTTATCCGATTAGCTATCATTTTGGCCAGAATCTTGGCCTCTGCATTAAGCAAGGATATCGGACGGTAAGATGCACATTCGTCTCGGGGCTTGCCAGGTTTTGGTATTGCAACAATTGTAGCCAGTCGCTGATCCCGCGGCAATTCCCCTTTATTTAAACTGTCGGAAAACATAGCTAAGAGGTGTAGGACTTTTAACTCGGACACTTGCTTATACATTTCAATAGGGATCCCATTGGGTCCCAGAGCCTTGCCCGATTGCAGTGAGTGAACCGCCGCAATACTTCGTCTTTCGTAAAAGCGGTTTCTAGAAGCAGGGCATCCTCCTCCGATAGAGACGGCATTTTTATGTCTTTAATATAAGTTTGAGCCTCCTCCATCATGAGACGTGAAGTGGAGGTGTATACGTGCTCATAATAGTCAGCTAATGTGTCAACAATATCTACTGGTGTAGAGACTACTATGTCCTGGGAGGTGCGAAGTTGTGTTATCATCTTCTGAGCCCTTTCTTTCTGATCTTACCAGGCTAGAAGTTTTCCAGCCTTATCCCCAATTTCGTAGATAGTATGATGCGTGTTTTGGAGCCTCAATCGGACCTGTTCCCGCTGGCGCTCGGTGAGCTTGCATTGTTTAATGCGCAGCTGCCGTGCGGACTGTTCCCATGAGGCACGGGGTCAGACTGATTTGCATATAGCCATGTCTGAACTGGGGTGGCAGAGTGGGCTAAAGAACGGTGATGGATCAAACCCAGATCTTTTGACTGGGTGTGAGTGTTTGATTGGTTCAGATGCTCCGTCCATCACCACCCCCTTTTGTACCGCTTTGGCCGCCATAAGTGTGGCAGGATATGCTCAGACGTGAGTCCCTTGCTCACTTTGCCACTGGATTCAAGCAAGCCGGGCTGAAGACGGCTGTAATGCCAGAAACCGGTCCTCGGAAGCTTGTTTCCGGTCCAGGGAAGGCATGGCTTGGCAGTTCGGGCTGGACTGTTCCCATGAGGCACGGGGTCAGACTGATTTGCATATAGCCATGTCTGAACTGGGGTGGCAGAGTGGGCTAAAGAACGGTGATGGATCAAACCCAGATCTTTTGACTGGGTGTGAGTGTTTGATTGGTTCAGATGCTCCGTCCATCACCACCCCCTTTTGTACCGTCTCCACCGTGGGGTCAGCGTCGTGTTGCGACTGCAGCTCGATCAGTTCGGCTTCCATCGCATCCAACTCAAGTCTAGCTGCTTGCTTATGACCCGTTATTGATGCAATGGCCTGCCCTCTCAGCACAGTCTTAAAGGCCTCCCAGAGGATGCCCGGTGATTTTTCGGAGTCTATATTGTCCTGAAAATAGTGTTTTGTGACTGCAATCAGCTCCTTTCGAATCTTAGGGACCTGCAGGTACCCAGGAGAAATTGGAAAGATTTTCTTCCGCACCGTGACGTGTGAGGAGTATGTCAGAACAACCGGCGAGTGGTCAGAGATGCCCCTCGGCCCTATCCGTGTCTCAGTCAGCGGACAGGAAAAAATAATCTATACAGAGAGACTATCATGAACTCCGAGTGGATAGTATATCCACGGTCAGTAGGATGGTTGTATCTCCACCCGTCCGTTAGGCCAAGCGCGTCCAGAAAACTACTTAATTGGGATTTCTCCGTCCCCTGCAGCTTGCCTGATGGCGATCTAACTCAGCATTTACAACTGCATTAAAGTCACCTCCTATAATGAGCTCACCTTCCGGCAATGCCAGCAAGAATACACTAAGGGCTGGCAGTGCCACAGAGTGGAGGGCTGGCGGAATGTATACTGACACTATATTAAACCTCTTCCCTTCCCATTGGCATGAAATTGCAGCAAATCGTCCCTGTTCGTCTTTCCATACCTGCTGAACAATTAGTGGGAACCTTTTGCGAACCAGTATGCCGACACCTCTAGAGCCAGTAGAGAACTCCGAATGTGCCACCATTTTATAACCCCAACGGTCCAATGCCTTACATGCAGAACCCACTAGATGTGTTTCTTGGAGTAGGGCAACAGTAGGTGCCGTTCGGCGTATGTATTGTGACACTAACCCTCGTTTAACTTTGTCTCCTAAGCCATGAACATTCCAGGTGATAAAGTCATAAGAGACACCGTGGCCGACAGGGGTATACTAACTTTTGCAGCATTGCGCACAGTACCCATTTCTGCCATCAGCATGAAGCCAGTGTTGTAGACCAATTTTCTCAGTATGCACCTCATAAATCACAGCAGTGAATCCAAGCCCATAATTTAAACTTACCCCTTCATACATTGTCATCATTATTTCAGAGAACAATACAATTTTACAGTAAACAAACTCCCCGCCCCTCCCCTCTTATGAACTGTCTTCCCCCTTCTTCTCACCCCCCTCCCTGCTTCCCTGCCTGTGGATATAGAACGACCCACCCCCCAACTCGGCAGAGTGCCTGAACCCCTCTTAACCATGCTAGAAACGCAAAGGGGAACTGAGCCCTCCGTTCAATGGTGTTTTAAATTGACAACTATAAGGTAAAGCCTCAACGCAACCATAGCCTCATACCACATAACATAACATGTCTTAAGAAGCAGCAAATAAAACATAATATACACCCAGAGTCTTCCAAAACCTAGCAGAGCCTCAAAAAATCTGCGCCCTTACTTGCATCATCCCTCCACCCTTCCCCCGCCACACCCACGTGCATCCCCGACATCTGGCCCCCAATGAGTCAAAAGATAACTTATTCCTGTTCATTTAAACCACTGGAGTCCTCTGCATGCTCCATTGCTGTACGGTCCGGGAACGCACCGTCTCCCTGCTCCATCCTCTCCCGTCGATTGCCACTCTTGCCTCTGACTTTTGTCCAGCCTTCCATCAAGTTACAGGCCACATCCGGCGACTCAAAGAACAATGTTTTACCGTCCCTTTCCGCTCTCAGTTTTGCCGGAAAAAGCATTGTGTACTTTATTTCTCTGCTGCGCAGCTCCTGTTTAACGGCCTGGAAACTTCTTCGCTGCGCCTGGACCCGGGCCGTAAAATCGGGAAAGAAAGATACTTCATAGTTGTCGATTTTGAGTGGCGGGCCAGTCCTCGAGGTCTGCAGGATACTGTCCCTATCCCTAAAATTAAAGACTCTGGCAATCAAAGGTCGTGGTGAGGCCCCAGGCCTTGGCCTTCCTCCTGGAACCCGGTGAGCCGGTTCTATAGAGAAGTAAGCCGAGAGGGACTTGGGCTTCAAGTGTTTAGTTAATAATTCCTCTACGTAAAGGTCTGGAGCCGGCCCTTCTGTTTTTTCCGGAACACCTAGGATTCTTATATTATTTCGACGGGCCCGTCCTTCATAGTCGTCCAGCTGCTGTGCCATTCGGAGCTTTTTCAGAAAAAGGTACAAAGTTCCCCAGAGGAGCGATTAAAAAGTATGTGTGTGAAAAGGAGGAGAACCAAGGCAGGGGACAAGATGTTCCCTTATTGGAATTAGAAGACCTCACACACCCAGACAGCTAGGTGTCATGCTTCATCATTGGTCTCCTGCTCCTCGTCAGACTGGCGCTGCAATGTCCGACGGGCGCCAAAAAGGCGCTCTTTGTTGGAGTTCTTTTGTTCCTGCCAATGGTTGAGTGCGTGTGAGGGGTCTGGGTAAAGGTGTAGTTGTGGAAGGAGTGGTGATATTAAAAAAAGGTGGGTCAGTCCACAAGGGTCTTTATTCACGTGGCTGACTCCCTTGGTTAAAAGGGTGGGAGGGGAGGAAGGGACTGCAAGGGGCACAGCTGCCTAACTCAACCCTCTAAATAGGTCGACATGTTTCTTGCCTAACTGGCAATTCTTCAGGACCTCGAGTGCTCAGTACTACACAGTGAAAGACAGCAAAAAGGAGAAACATAAACCTCACTGGGTCAGTAAGAAGGCAGGCCTAATGGTCCTGCTCTAACGGGGAGACCCTGGGAGTGTCCCTAATGAGCCCCGCAGACTGTTCCTGTGGGGCTGCTCAGAAAGGTAAGGTACCTGCAGTGTGAGCAGCCAGGGTCCGAAACCTACCCACGCGAAGAGCGCTCCGACGGTAGCACGGAACTGTCTGGTCTCCATTTCGGACATTTGACGTTGAAGCTCGGAGGTATCTTCCCGCAGCGCTGTCGTTGCAATTTTTAGCTCCTTCACTTTCTCATTTACCTGCTTAAAGTCAGCTATCAGTAGGGAGACCTCTACTGAAACAGAGTCTATTGACGAGCGCATACCACCTATGGCAGCCATGACATCATGGAGCGTCGGCTCCGGCTCCGAATGTGACGCAGCCACTGAGTCCCTTTTATCTGCGTTCGGCAAGTTACTTTTATCTCCAGACTTGGTCCACGCGAATTTGGATAGTTGTTTCTGGGCCTTGTTTCTTGACCCCCTGCCCCCCGAAGCCATTTCAGGAGTCGTCGAGCTAGCGCATTAGTGAGAAGGGTGGGGAGGAGAAGCACACGAACGCCGCAATAGCGTCAATTACGGTTCTTCGCTATCTAGATCGCTGTTCGTGTATAGCGCAGGAGCCAGGTTCGCCACCACGCCGCAGAGACCTCCCATGGACCCCGAAAGCAATTTTGACAGCATGTGTCCGTATAGCGCCCACCGGTGGTAGCTGATTTCCTGAACCGCCGTCCACACACTGCATCCCCCTGCGGTGGCCACACACTCCAAGACTTCGGCCACCAGTCACCCTTTCCAATAGTAATCAATATGCCGGGAGGGGGGGAATAACCATCCCACCCCAGACACCGTTGTACATCCTCAGGGCCAGTAGTTCCACGGGTCTTCAAGGCCAAACCAAGGGCCAGGGGGGGAGATCAAATCCGCACAGACGCCCCCTAAATGTCCTCCAAGGGCCGCTCCCCAGGCACAGCATCCAACGGCCAGAATAAAGCAGCCCCCGGTCTCAATGTCTCTATAGTGGGAAGGGGGGGGGAGTACATCCAGAAGGCAGCCGCAGTTGCCAGAGATATGACAACGGGTTCTCTACCTCACGTAGTCGGGCCGGTCCGGGCCCAAAAGTACAGCATTCATGCGCCGGGATGGCGCGGCACCACTCCGAGCCCGGAGTACAAAAACGGAGCGGCCTTCTTGCGAGGGACCCCAGAGTCCCTCAGCCGGGTCCCCGCAGTTCAGGGAAGCTCCGGGTCGCAGCAGGACCCACTCATGTGACCTCCGCCACTCCTCCGGTAACACGGAGCTCCAGCCAGGCCACAGTCCGGGTCCTCGATTTAGGGCCCACCCCCAGGCCAACCTCCACACCTCCCGAGGGCCTCCACGGACAGGGAATCCGCCCGTCCGCACCACGGGGCGCCAGCAATCACCCGCACCGAGACCCGGTGAGAACCGCTGGCAAAATCAAGCCAGGAGGGGGGGGCGGAAAGCCCGGGCGCCGCAGGGCAGAGACAAAGTCCGAGAGCCGCCTCAGGCTCTCCGAGTCGCCATCTTGTCTGCTCTAAGTCCCGGAGGCATCCGAGACACAAAGTCGCCCAGGGGGAGTGTTGCAGCAAGCAATGCCAGTCCGTAGCCTTCACAGGGGTGCCAGGGTATCGCAGGGGCTCCGTGGCAGGAATTTCCACTGGGTGTACAGGCTGTACAATGCAAATCGGCCAGGAACGGAGCGGAGCTCAGTTAAGCTGCAGCCATCTCTCTCGGCTGCTAGCCACGCCCCCAGGGTGAGCGCTTTTTAATCCGAAAGCCTGTGGAGGCATTTTAGGAAAGCATTTTAATTTTTAGTTTTAAAATAAGACAACAAAGTTTACTGTCTCTGCCCCAGTCTTTCCAGTCATTTAGAAACATTGACCTATTTTATAATGTCTCTGACTCTGCCCCAACATTATCAGCATTTTACAACAAGACACACTCACCTGAGGGGAGCTGTTTGTTAAATTAGGTTATCTAATATCAAGCATTGTCATATTGCTTTTAAAATATTATTGAAAAGCTTTGTAACAATGCATCAAACGGGTGACACTAACTCAGAAGCACCAACCTGATTTCCAAGTGACCAACTCTATCCCACCCCTACTGGCGAATCAGAAACACACTGTCTTACAGCATTAAAAAGGTTGTACAAATGAAATTTTGTATAAAAATATTTATATGCAACACAAATAAAAAAATAAAAATTATTGAGTCACTCATTACAGAAAGAAACAATTTTCAATACATGAACAAGTTACTAACAAACTACCTATTGCCAATGGCGGCTCCTCCGGTAAGGTGAGGAGAGTCGACCCACGTGTTATTATCATTTTATTTTTTCCTATTGTGGGCGCGGCGGCTTTACGAGGCAGGGTGTAGCTGCTCTGCTGACAGAGCAGGGGAGGAGAGGAATGGTTTTCCCTCCGTAAGTTCGCATGAATGTTTGGCTGGCCGTCTTGGGCCGGCCAAACATTCATGCGCACTTATTATGTTCTTCACCCAGGCTGTATTACAGAACATGCCCAGGCTTCCAGTCCCCATCTGAGAGCCCAACCACAGAGCTCAGACCAATCACAACACTGCAGTACAGCATTGTGATTGGCTCAGGGGAGCCTGGCTGCTTCATGTTCAGTGTTTCTGGCTGAGGAGGAGAGACGTGAGGTAGAGGACGTGGCGAGGAGGATGCGGCGAGAAAGTTCAGTTAAATATAATTTTTATATACCCCTTCCCACTAAGCCGCCCGCCACCCCTGAACCATGGTGGCCACCACTGCCTATTGCACATTCACAAGAATGAGCACATAACACTCAATAACAAACACCCATAATGCGCATCACTCCACTAATAGACCACTCCACTACAATCAACCCCTAACCAATATTACACACCTGTATCAACTACCAGGCACCACTACAATATACACCACTCATAAAAACTCACACAGATCTTGCTTCTAAATCTAATGTACACAACACTAGAAACTACCCCAATCCATTCTGACTCACTAGATCTAAATACAACCACCAACAATATACCCCACTGCACACTAAATAAATCGACACCGCTCCACACAAAAAACCCTTAATGTGCAACACTATTAAGTGCCACCAACCCCTTAACACAATACAAAAAACACTATAGCATACTACTTTTTAAATACTAAAGTTAATCTGATTTCAACAGCCCTTGAAATACCCATTTTGTTTAGAAACTCATAACATCCAACATGCATCAATTAGGCAATAAAACATTGAAGCCTATGTTATTAACAAAAACAAATACAATCTACACTTTCTATAAACACACACTAATGTACAACATAGAAAATATAAAATAAAAACTCTTGCAAGATCTATTGGCTTTGCCAATGCTTGTCCTCTTTCCCTCTCCTTCCCCTTTCCTCTTGTTTTCTCTTATACCCTTATTATCATGTTCACCTCTTCAACTTTCATTTCTCTCTGTTCTCAATCACTTCTCACCGTCCTCGTGTTTCCTCTTTTCTCTATTTGGCCTCTTGTCTTATTCTTGCCTCTCACATTTTTCACTCCCATTTCACTTTTCTCCATACTGTATCATACTCAGCTCATTTTTCCCTCTCTCACTCGCTACTCTCTCTCCTACTTCCTCCCATCAACTACTTCTATCTCCATCTTGAAAATGTGGGGTCCAATACATGAAAGCACATGTTGTGTACTACCCATTTTAGAAATTGTACCGCACTTTTAATGTTTGTACTGATAATGCCCTGCCGGTGGAAGTTTAAGCACTTACCCATCTTTGCCTTCTCCAGAAATTGTCCTTGCCCTCGGTTTTTCTCACAATTGTCCTCTTTTTCTCACACCTCCTTTGAACTCTTTTTTTATCTTCCTTCCTCTTCTTGAAATGAAATGAAAGCTTTATTGATTTAGAACCCTAACGGGATCAACAATATAAGACAATATTACTGCAATCATACCATAACATTGTTATTCCACATGTTCTTACATTAAAACAAGTTAAAAAAAGTTTTATTACATTTAAATACATTGTAACATACATATTCATTTGGTTGAAACATTATTGGGTTAATCATTTCATCAGCTCTTGCTCTTGCTAAATTGAATCTAAAATATAAAGGGATTAAATATTGACGCCGTACTGCCGAGGCTGCCGGGCAAATATAAAGTGCATGTCTTAAATCTTGAGTCCCTCCATGACACAAATCACATAAGTCAATAGTGTTATTCCAGAGGCTTTTATAGGCAATAAAAGGTAGCCCTCCCAGCCTGAGTAGTAATATTGCACACCTAACTCTTTGATCTAAGGTGAATAATATCTATTTTTGAGGATGATTGTCACCTGAAATAGAGGGCAATGACTTATATAATTTGAGATTATGAATGGGTTTTTTACAGAAAAAACCAGACATATATAGTAGCGATTAAGTTCTATCAATCAGAAATAAAAAGAACTAAAAAGAACGCAAACTAAATATTTTGAGGAGAAAATAACAGCAGCAGCAAATGCGCCCAGGAAAATATTCCAAATCACAAAAAGTCTGACTAGGTGCCCGGCGCCAGACCCCGCCTCAGATACCACACAGACAAGATGTGATGAACTCATAGAGTTGTTTAATACATTTTTTTAGATATTTATAATACATTTCCCCAAAACAGAAGAGGAGGTAAATTTGACCAGGAGGTGGACCTTCAGAGGGACGTCACCCCCTGCTTGGAAGATTTCCCTACCTTGGACTTGACCACCCTAACACAGCTGTTTGCTCAAATCAAATCAGGTTCCCCTCGGGACCAGGCCCCCCTTCATAAACTCTGCAAAGTAGAAGGTACTATTCTTCCGGTATTTCTGGAGGTGTTAAACTCCTCGCTATCTAGTGGCCAGGTACCCTTCGCATGGAAGCACGCCATGATAAGAGCCCTATTGAAAAAGCCCAATCTTGATCCAGAGGTATGGCGTAATTATCGCCTGGTCTCCCTGCTTCCCGGGACTAGCAAAATACTTGAAAAATATGTAAACAAAATTCTCTCAGAACATCTTGAGAAACATTCCCTGCTGCATGATACCCCAACAGGCTTCCGCCCTAATCATGGGACAGAGACAGCCTTGCTAGCTGCAGTGGAAGAATCCAGGATAATCCTTGAACAAAGTGGGCGGTGACAGTCATCCTACTTGGTCTGAGCTCTGAATTTGACACGGTCAATTATAACATCCTATTTCACAGGCTCAGAATGGTGGGAGTCTCGGGCACGGTTCTGACATGGATTTGCGTGTTACTGATAGCGCGGGGATGCCTAAGGGTAGGCAGGCGCTCTATAAATATTAACTAATAATAATAATAATAATGTGATTGTATATAGCTCTTACTAACCCAGACAAGGCGTTGAAGCACCTTTTCTGCAAGTAGCACCCTGCTCCGGAACCTATAAAGGATTAGTGGTGAATTAGGACAGTGAAATATGAAAGTAATTTGAGAGCTAGAAATGTTACTCCGGAACACAAACAGGATTAGTGGGAATTAGAATAGGGAAATATGCAATTAATTTGAGTGGTGGACATGTTAGTCTGTTATTTGGATTGAAAATGAATAGTGGAGGAATAGAAGAGGTAAGGAGGGATAGAAGAGTTATTATATATTTTTTTGGGAGTTCATAGCAGTAGGAGGAGGTTTCGGATGGGTAAAGTACTCACAAACATTTCCTCACGGGCCAAAATGCACTGTCTGGATTATCGCCGGGGGCCACACATATGGCCGTGGAAGGAACGTGTGGGGGGTTGATTCGGTCTGGTTTATTTGGGGGCAGGGCTAAGTTGGGCGGGACATGGCATGATGGAGACTTTGGTGGACAAATTGTACCACATGGAGGGAAACCATGCATGAAATTTACAAAAGAACTTCTTTAAATTAATTGTTAGAAAGACTTAGAGAATGCTGCATTGTGAAACAAACATGTAGATAGGTTTGAAATTTAACTTTTGCGAAGGATGTTCAAGTAATTTATAGAAACTGTGCCCCTTGTGGTATAAATGACACATATTGATGTAAGAATGGTAACGCTCTATCAATTGAAAGTACATTCAACTCAACATTTTTTTAAATGTCTATCATTCTTATAAAGTAGCATTCAAATTAGGTACTTAATGGATTCTGATTATTAGGTATCAGTGGTAATAATGTCAATCACATTAATATTCAAAGATGGAAGTAGCTGAGGAACTACTAGTTCCTTCATATTATACATGAATAGATTCAGTAAGAAGACTGGTAGTGTTTTTCAGTGTGCAAGAGTTGTAGTACAAGTCTCCAAATCTTGATGCTGCATAAGGAGTGTTACCCTGTTTTGAAGGCCTTTAGTGAAGGTAAAACAGTAAGTACAAAGGCACACATAAGGCAGGAAAAGTATTTTCCAAGGCACATAGATTACGGACTAATTTTACACTTCATGTCCACAATTAATTTCTTGTACTCTAGAACTTTTTTAGAAAGTTCAGGTCTCAGGAGGCGATCCAGATGTGTATCAGTCAGTTTGTTTCTTAGTTTATTTTTTAGAACACCCATTGTGGAAAGGGAACACTCACATACATATGTGGAGCCAAAAATGCAAACAATTTTCTGTGCCTAGGTAAAAAGAAGAGTGGCTATTTCAGAGGGCACAACACTTTGCCAGAGATCTTCTGGTTCCTTATACAAGAAGGAGGACTTAAGCAGAGATTCTGTATTGCATATCAATGAATTCCATCTCATCTTGTGCCCTTTTCAAACCAAGAAGTTAAGCAGCTTCAAGATTCCTTGCACTAACCATCCATGGATTTTCTACAAGCCTGAAAAGTGGGGTGAGAACTCTAAACTGAGAAAATAGCATCTTAATGTCCCCAGAAAAATTTCCTCCAGATAAGCCCACAGAGTGAGACTCAACAACATATCCTGAGTTTTTTCAACACTCTGGGTTAAAGCCTGCAACTTGGGAAAGTGTGTGAGATCACCATCATCCAGCTGCTCTCGGAACAGGTCAAGTTTACTTTGGAAGAGGTATATGGCACTCATCATTAAGGACACAAGTTTCTGTCTACCTTGAAGTGCCAGATTGAGAGTGTTGAAAGGCGAGAAAATGTGACACAGAAAATGGAGCATGATGAGCAATTGCAAGTCATACAATTCTGGGAAGGACTGTCCTAGACTGATTACAAATTGTTCAAATTCCGGAAGCAAAATAATGAAGCTTTCTAGCACTCTCCCTTTGCTCAACCACCTAACTTCAGTATGCAACAAAAGGTATGCATATTCACTTTCAGCATCCTTCAGCAATAATTTAAAAAGCATGGTTCAGTGCTTTTGCTCGAATATAATTAACAATTCTTACTACTTGCTTCATAACCTCATTTAGTTGTCCTTGTTTTATTTTCGTGCACAATACTTGCTGATGGATTATGCAAAGATAATCAATGAAAGTGGATGATTGAAGTTTTTTTCTTAACAGAGATACAAAGCCCCTCTCATGTCCAGTCATGGAGGGAGCCCATCTGTAGTGATACTTACAGGATTGTTTAATGGCAGGTGATGCTGGTCAATACATCCTCTCCTCTTGTGTGACATGCAAAGACAAAAGGCAAAGGAGCTCTTCCTTTGGAATGATTTCTTGTTCCAAATATCTCACCCAAACGATTAACTGAGCCACATCACCTACACCTGTTGACTCATTAACATCAATGCTAAAGAAAGGGGACAGCTTGACTGTATTGATGACCCGTGCTAGAACATTGTCACCCATTGACTCAATTCTATGTGTGCATGTGGAATCTCCCATTTGTGATACACTTATTTCCTTCATAATGTTAAATTTATTAGAATTGTTGTTAAATAAAATGTCTGCTGCCAAAAAAACATTTCTTAACCATCTCTGCCCTGTAAATGTTTTTTAATGTTTTGCAAGCAAGTAGCATATTTGGAAGGATGCCTCAATTACAGACTCAGATTCTTTCATCTTGCATAGAAAAAGCGTTTGTTGGGATAGAAGGGCTTGCTTCAGTGATGCCACTTTCGCAGAACGCGGTTATGGGAACATTGGGAAATTTTCTGTGAAGTCAGAATGTCTGAATTTATAGTGCGTCTCCAGGTTATATCTTTTGAGGACATTAACCTTTTCTTTACAAGGAAACAAGTAGCTTTCTCTTTTGGACATTCCACAACAAGATATTCTTTTTCCCAATAAGCCTGGAGCACCCTGTGTTCACTCTGTATTGCAAGACTTTGTTACCGGGCTGTATACTATTTCTGGTCGGTTCCTTATGAATACTGCAGGAAAACAGGATTTGTGTTCATGACCGATGGTACAACCCCTTCTGACGACTTAGCCAAGCCTTCTTAGATACAAAGCTCTGCACAGAACCAACGAGGTGATACTTGGGTGCTGCTATTTGGGCGGAACATGTTTGAAAATAACATTTTGTGTTAAAAATGTAAATGTCCAACTGAGTGTTTACTTCTCACTGCATGTTTTGACGGTTTCCTATTTGCACATATTTAGATGTATTCATGCATTTCAGCTAATAACTAGATATTAGTGCTTCACAGATGTAATATCTTCATATCACATTTCTCATGTACAGCCTTCCCTACTTGAGAGCATTGGTGGAATGAAGAAAGAAATAACATGATACCACCCTTAATAAAATAAGTTCACATTTATACAGTGCATCCACTACCTCAAATCCCTTTCCCTATTACCCAGACAGGTGAAATAGTGGCTTGGCAAAATAGCCTGCCACTTGCATTAGTGAACTGAAGTCTAGAGGCCATGGCAAGCCACATATGGTAGAGAGGGTCCTGCCTTCTAGTAGTTGTTGAGGGCAGAGAAGGTCCTGCCCTCTGATAGTCATTGGGGCAGAGAGGGTCCAGCCCTCTGGTAGTCACGGGGGCATAGAGAGTCCTGCCCTCTGGTAGTCATTGGGGCTGAGATGGTCCTGCCCTAATCACCACTTAATTAGCAGACCTAAGTGGCTATTCCCTCACAACTGAAGCATTTTTTGTGTGCTTACAGGTGGACACTTTTATTAAACAGGTACTTTTAAATATCAGATTTGATGTTCAGTAATTAGCATATTGTTGAGAGTGTGACTCACACCTTCAACTGGAGTGATTAGATATACGCTGTTCGAAAGCCTATGAAAAGACAATGAAATTACATCTTATTATGGCTGTTTTTTACACCCATTTTAAAGCCGAACAGGCAGAACTAACCCATGAATGATTTTCTCTATTGATGGGAGATTCTGTGAGTCAAACACAAAACAAATTTTTCCCAAGCCTGAAATCAGAACCCAGCTGTTCTACGTGCGCTACGGCTGCATGCATCGTACACACAAAGTACACGAGAGAGACATGTACATGGGAATAATGCATAGATAAAGAAACAGGGCCTTAATAATTACACTTCAGCTGCCTACACACATCTCATGTTGTTCACGCAGCTTTTTTCAAGGTATTATTTTCATCAACGTTGACTTGTTTCCAGAGAAATATTTCGCTGTTGACTTATGAATTAAAATCTGTACAAAATGCTGCACTGTCATGAACATTTCAGGGACCAGCTTGTGGCCCACTTATGGCTTCCAATCCGGGTTCCACAAACAATTAGAAATATCAGTGGTGGCCCATAATGTCCAGCAGGGGTTGGGCAGGCATACACACGCAAATACTGTTTCATTCACGCACACATACACCCAGCACACATACCCATTCACAAATAGACATACATTCATACATACTCACATGCATCCACCCAACATTACAAAACAAGCATTTACAATGCAATGGTTTCGCCTTTGGAAAAGTTAGAGTTATTGGCATTGTATATGCCAAAATTTGTATTTATGTTTTTGTTTCGAAAACAGATAAGTAAATGGCATTGTCATTTACATTGCCATTACACACCCAAGGAACGCGAGCTCGCGCTACTGCGGGGGAGGGGCTTGACCTTCACTTACACATACATATTTATACATATACAAACACACACTCTGCCTACTCATTTACACTCTTACATAAACACACTTAAAACTGCCAGCACGCACACAACATACATATATATAAAAGCATTTTTCCCCTTACCTCAGCTGCGAGGGAAAAGCATTCACCAGCTATAAATATGGGGTCGTTGGAGCCCCCCTCTGGGGCTCGACGTCCTGAAAAATGGCCCCTCTGAGCCTCAACAGGCTCTCTTCAGCGTTGGGGCGACCCACTGCCATCCGGGGCCGCCCTGACTCTCCGTTTACTTCACCAAATGCCCCCCAGAGCCTCTCAGGGCTCTAAATACAAAAAAATGGGACGGGGAGCCTCTCCGGGCTCTGTGCACGTTGGGGCGACCCACTGCCAACCGGGGCCGCCCTTGAAGCCCTCGTGGCTTCACACACCCAAGGAACGCGAGCTCGCGCTACTGCGGGGAAGGGGCTTGACCTTCACTTACACATACATATTTATACATATACAAACACACACTCTGCCTACTCATTTACACTCTTACATAAACACACTTAAAACTGCCAGCACGCACACAACATACATATATATAAAAGCATTTTTCCCCTTACCTCAGCTGCGAGGGAAAAGCATTCACCAGCTATAAATATGGGGTCGTTGGAGCCCCCCTCTGGGGCTCGACGTCCTGAAAAATGGCCCCTCTGAGCCTCAACAGGCTCTCTTCAGCGTTGGGGCGACCCACTGCCATCCGGGGCCGCCCTGACTCTCCATTTACTTCACCAAATGCCCCCCAGAGCCTCTCAGGGCTCTAAATACAAAAAAATGGGGCGGGGAGCCTCTCCGGGCTCTGTGCACGTTGGGGCGACCCACCGCCAACCGGGGCCGCCCTTGAAGCCCTCGTGGCTTCACACACCCAAGGAACGCGAGCTCGCGCTACTGCGGGGGAGGGGCGGACACCGGCAATGTGTCCCGGCACCCCTCCCTTTCGTCGGCTCACTCACCGGCCGGCGGCTCTGTCTTCACTCGGGGCTCTCCCTCCAGTCGGGGAGCCTCAGGGGGGGGGGGGAGGGGGCAGGCACCGGCAATGTGCTTCGCGCCCCCTCCGCTCGCTTCTGAAGGCCGCTCCTCTCGCCGCAGGGCTCCCTCCGCTCACGGGGGCCCTGCAGTCCAGCTGCCATCACTCTTCCTCTTCTCCCCGGACCCGGCGGTGATTACCCGGCACTTCGGAGATTCCCTCGGCGAGGACGGGGTCGAACGGCTGACTCGGCTTCCGGATCCTCGCTGGGGCGGCTCCACTGCTGCGGCCCAATCCGGTCGCGGCTCTGCGAGCCTCCATACACGCCCAGCTTCTGCGGGCAAGGCATCGAATCAGAGCGTGGCTCTCGGGACAGGCCTACTGCAAACGGCCAATCAGAGCGCGCCTCCTGTAAACAGAGGACCAATCAGGTCGCGGCCCCTTCGTTTCTCTCGCTTCAGCTTCTGATCACTTTCAGGCCCCCGGGCCGCAGCGGTGAGAACACGGGGCAATGCCGGGTCGAGGTGGCCACTCGATCGGGCCATAACAGGACAGCGAGGAGGGGGGACAGCGAGGAGGGGGAGGGGGGACGGCGAGAGGAGGGACACAAGGCAGGACAGCAGCAGAGGGGGCGGGAATGGACAGCGCATCTGAATTCACTTTCAGTGAAAGGGGAGGGAACGGGAAAAAACGTAACTCCGCCCTGGGAAAAAATCTCGGGAACGCCCCCGAATCTGGTCCGGCCTTGACGGACAGATCCGGCACTCAATGGCTAGCCTCCATTTATGGAGCTAACCAATGAGAGCTGGGGGACGTTCCAGGAGTCCTTATTGACGACATAGGATTTCACCTGCGCTGAAGAGCTGCGCAGAGCGCAGCCTTCGGCAGGCGAAACCCAAAAAGCTTGTAGGCTGCAGCAGTGATTTTGGGTGCCTCTGCTGTTCCATAGAGGAAGGGATGCTGCCTCCTGTAACTGGCTGTAAAAGGTCAGCGAGCTAGGTAAGAATGGGTGCAGGTAAAGAAAGCCAGCAACCTGCGTGACTTTTTTTAAAAGCCTATCCTTCTGCTGCAATGCAAGCAAATGACGTTACAGAGGCAGATGAGGGCAGGGGGCACTGGTGAGTATGCAGGACACTGATTGTCCGCACATGCCCTTTTACTCTTTTCCCAGTGATTGCGACCCGAGGAATCGCTATAGCAGAAATGGCGCTGAATCCATGACTGCTATTGTTTTCCATTGGGGCCGCATGGAAAAGCCTGGTGGGAAGCAAGTGGCATGCTGTCCGTACTTTGAGTACTGCCGGGTTAGTGTCACTTTGGTGACTTTGTCTTGGAATCAAGGTTTTAAAGAAAAGTTTAATTTGCGCAGGGGTCTAGATATATAAATATTCCATCTTGCATTCCAGTTTATATAAGACCACTTTTAGGTTTTCGATGAAGGTGTAGTCTTTTTATGTACTCTTTGTGATTCCTGCCTCAACTTATCTCTGAGAGTACTTTCTTTTGCATGAAATAAGTTATAGGCCCGTCAAACAATCTTTGGCATTTCCATGGCAAATGAACTAGTTTTTTCAAGTTCTCGTTTTAAAGCTTGCACCAGTACTCCTTGGTTTTTCGTTGCCAGGTTATATAATAATCTTACTTTCGTATTGGTTTAAAAAGGACCATTGCCTTATGGGTGTGTGGACTTAAGTGCATATGTAGGAGTCTGAGGTATTTTGACTCTATATATTTCTATTATGGGCCCGATTATGATGAGGTTGGAGGCTTTCCGAGCCTCATTGCGGTTTTATTTTCGACCGCTGCATTTCAATGCAGGTGGTCGAAACTGAAACTGGCCGGTCATTCCGTCTGGATTCGGATGGACTCAAGGAGCCTGTTGGCCAGTCGGAGCCCGGCACGTAATCCCACTGGACAGTGTTTCTGCCGCTGGGATTACGATGTTGGTTTCTGACAGGCTTTCCAACATGGAAAGTCTGTCAGAAAAGCGACATTGGGGGACCCTAGCAGGGCCCCTTCACCTTGTGACCTCCGGTTGGGGCCAGAGGGGGCATGTATTGTAGCCCCTTGTGAATCCCTGCACCATGAAGTGCCTGCCACACGGTGCAGGGATTCACACACACTCCCATTTCTCTGTGGGAGCTTGTGCTACGGCGGTTTATGGCCGCAACACAAGCTCCCATAGGGAAATGGGTGTTTGCGACCGCACCATGGCCGGTCGCATTGTAATTAGGTATCCGGAACCGCCGACCAATGGTCGAGCAGTTCCTATACCGAAACGGTGTCAGGACATTTTAATAAGGCCTTACGTGTTTAAAATGTCTCCTCCCAGAAGATTTATAAAACTGACTTAAGGCTGCTATATTCCCTAAGGCCTTATTTCCTAAATGTTTAAAATGAAGTTTATTATCAAGACTTTGGGAGAACACTTTCCCTAAGTTTGTGTACGAGTAGCCCTTGACTCCTGGTCTTGTGCGCCGCTCCCTCTGGAGGTTAGAAGCTTTTTATCCTGCACATTCATTCGAAGCTTTCAAATTTCTTTGTAAACCTATTAGTGTTAGATAAAAAAAAACTACAATTATGAAAATTGGAGCTGTAAAGCAGAAGTACAATATATGGAGGGCCAATACAGGCCCAATTGAAGTTGTTAAAATGTATAGATATTTACGGGTGGTGTTTGATGACAGAGTTTATTTTAAATACCTAAGGGCAAAAGCTGTGATTTTCATTCATGCTTTTAAATGCTTACAAAATTGCTGAATTGTCAATCATATGACTATATTCTTAAAGTCATGAAAGTCAAGTTACAGCCAACTCTCCAATATGGCTCACCTATTACCAGAGGGAACCATGCAAAGCTTTTAGATTTGTTGGTAGCTAAGGCATTCAAAGCAACCTTTGGGATTCCCAGATCAGTAGGCCAAGCAGGACTAAGAGTTTGTTCTTCAGAGACAGTGCTTGATATCAGAAGGAGCATTTTTTAAATGTATGTATCTATTTTCTCAGCAGCCCCTGTATCCTTAGGGAACACCTCCTATATATAAATAAATAGGTCTACTTATGCTGTTTGAGATCCCATATTTTAACCTCCCTAAGGGACATTGGTCTGCAAGTAGATCTCCAAGACTTGAAAATGCCCAATAAGTTAATTTTGAAAAAACCGATCAATGCTGAATCCCTCAAATTGGATAAAAATGCATTAGCATGGACATATTATGCATGGTATGTGATAATTCATACCAATGTTTACGCACCCAACCATATTTGACTGCTTATTTTTCAGCAAAAATAAAAAATACATTGTTAAAATTTCGAATGGGAATAAGTCCTACAAAAGAGGGCACGCAGTCGTGGATTCAGCCGTGGCCAGATTCTAATTGTAGACTTTGCGGATGGCCACCAGAGACATTGGAACATATAGTGTGCCTGTGCCCTAGGTTGATTAACACTCTACGTATATTTTTGAAACCACTATTTCTGAGGATCGGCGTTAGATCAGCTTGCCAGGCACTAATCAGGTCACTATCTGGTGAATCGATCCCGTTGTTATGCCAACTGATAACATTTTTTAATGTAGCCAAATTCTTTTTGATATTACAAGTCTGAGATGTATTGTATTTACTTCCTTTGAACCAATGAGCTTTTTATAGATATTTTTCATTTTCTGCTAGGGAGAAAATTAGATCTGTAATAATATATGCCCTGTTACAGTAATTATTGATGCACTTTAATATTGTTTCTATACACTGCAATTATTAATTATGACATGTTAGCACTTTAAAATGCAATTTGTGCAATATTCTGTTAAGTAACTAATGATGTATTATTATTGCATTTTATCCTTGTCTTTATATGTTCTAATTAGTAATTATTGCACGTTGGCACTTTAACTGCAATAAGTGCAATATGTTGCCATAGTATTTGTTGATGTATTTTTATATGTGCTATCAATGTAATTAGCTATTCATAATTAAACCTATGTTTGATTGATTTTATATTCTATTTTTTGTGCAATGTATGGTGAATTAGTCCAGTTTTGGGACATAATTATGATTGTACTGGTAATTTTTAAATGATCCTTGTGGTACAGTATTTAGATATTGCATAATGTAAAGTTGTTTGATTGCAATGATTTAGATTAATCACGCAATAAAGATTTATTATTATTATATATCATCTGCATACAGTAATACTCGCAAATTATAAAATGCAATATATATGGAGGAAATTTCCTAACATTTACAAATTGAGTGGGGAGATCATAAATATATATCGAAGAAAAGAAGGGAGCCCAACAGACAGCCTTGTTTTAGGCTGTTCTTTGTCTGGACTTTTTGTGTTAGGCCCTTCATCTCTCCCATTAACATTCTGAACCAAGTGGAGGAATACAATGCTATGAGTAGTTTTAATAATCCAACAGTATGCCCAATGCAATCAATTTCCTCCAAAGTGTCGGCATGTCCACTTTGTCATAAGCTGTCGAGAGTTCATTGAAGACAGTTTGTGATTTCCTAATCACATATTTATCTATTCAAGTCTGTACAATTACAATGTTGTCCACTGCAAAGTAGTTTGGTCTGAATCCAGCCTGTTTGCATGCAATATTTCCTTTGGAGAAAGAAAAGTCCTAGAGATGCTCTAGTATGCTGGCTGTGAAAATTTACCTGATGCATCCAGGAGAGCAATTTGGCAATAGTTGGCTGTGAGAAATCAAGAGCCCTTCCTATGGAGAGGAATTACAATACTCCCTTTCCACAAGGACGGAATTTGACCTGTTTGATAACAGAGGAGGTAACATTTTCCCCGACTCAGGATTTGTTTTAACAACTTATGTGGTAATTTTATCTGGTATCATTGCTGCAGAAGATCATTCAGCTCTTATGTATGCTACTATCTGTTTACTTATGGGGATACTATAAATTCAGTTTTATTATTGGGAGATTTAATATCTGTTCAATCGATGAGGATATTTATCCATTCCATTCATACCCTGGAATGGGGATGGATAATATATATTTCCTAACCCCACGGTGAGATGTTGTAAGGTTCCAGACTCGCTTTGAACTTTTATTTTGTGCTGCCAGCCAGAACTCGATCTAGTTCTTATCAATTCCCCTTCTTTTTAAGATTTAACTAATCATTTGTCTGTGTTTCTACAACATTATTATTTCGTTTTTCCTAGGGACAGAATATTCAATGAATGGAAGCTGAGTAAGTTTATTTAAGGTTACTGAAATTTTCTTGTCTTGAACATCTTTTTGCTTAAATTCCTTTTTTCCTCTTGGGACCATTGATATGATTCGAAATCTCATAGGTGATTTCCGTGATAATGCCCTTATATGTGGTAATTGGATTAGCCTTCTTATCTCCATGTAGATTTTGGTAATCTTCTATTAGCTCTTTATTGATTGACCCCAAATTCCAGATTATTTTTTCACGGGCGAGGTCCACCTGTTCTTTAACATTTCCCACCTCCACTGCCCAATTTTCTGATTGTTGTACTTGTATGGCGAATATCATAGGTAAAGCTGTGTAGTAGCTACCTTCATAAAAATATGCACAGATCGCTTCAAAAACATTGACTACGTCATAAGTAGATATTACATAGTCAATGATAGACGAGCCTGCGTATCCTTTTCTAGCAGGGGTAGCTGGTACGTCAGGAGCCACCCACCCATTTATTATTATCCCATTGATTCCACTCAGGTATTCCAGAAGGGATTAGCATCTTTGATCTGCTTTTTGTGAAGTGGGGAACAACGATTCGGGTATCTGCCAGGCATCTTCTAGCACTTTATTTATAAATACAAATAAAGTAGCATTTGCAACTTTGACATTAAAATCCCCAATTAAGAGCATGCTGACATTATTTCTATTTCCTTGAATGGTTTCAATAGAATCAAAGATTTGGTTTAAGGTTAAGATGTTTTATTGTCTGGGAGGAACATATGTGTTAAATGAAAGAAGGGACAATCTTTTATAATTTTCAGTTTTAAGAAAATTAATCTGGATACCTTGTATATTTTGATGGAAAAAGAGATGGATCTCAAAATCCTATAGAATTTTGTTTGACAATAGAATTGCGAGTTCTCCTTTTGCATGCCCTGCAGGAGTTTCTATAACAAATGTTCAATCTATCTCAAACTTCCTATCACACCAGGTTTCTTAAATGCAAATTATTGCAGGCTTTTGCTCTATTACTAGTGCTATGTTGTCTGCACAAAAGCCACACAAATTCCATGATATTATAGATAATTTATTGCTAAAAAGGTCATTTACATTCTGAACCTACTTTGATTTCATTATTTGCCATGGCTAACCAGAACCAGAGATCCTCCTTACAACATGCTGCATCTATTTGATGCTCTTGATTGCGTTCCGCTTCTTAAATACATAATCCTCTCGTCTTCTCTAATCTCTCACCCTCACTCAAATGTTGCCTGTCTCACATTTCATCAGTGGTGTAGCTATACTAATCCTTATTTAGCTGGCAAATCTCTATTGCTTGCTCTTCTCACACTCTATCTCCTGCTTGTCTCACACATCTTAATCTCCTTTGCACTCTGCCTCCCCTTTCATGCTCCTCTCTCTCACCACTTCTGCTTCTCACCCAATTTCACTTTTTCACTCAGACAGACATGTTTGACTAATATGGTGTGTTTGCTACACTGAATATCACCAATGCAAACGATGAATGATAATTTTTCAAACTTAAACGTTTGAAATCTATGAGTCAATATCAACTTCAGAGCTTGCAAAGAAAATGCTATGCAAGACTGTGAACGTCAATAAAAAAAGTGACAATTTCAGGATGAAACATCGATCTTTGTGAAAAATAAGCAACATTTAGGTTCGGGACCAGTTTGAAACTCCTGGACTTTGTGTTAAGTCTTTGGTTCATATATTGAGCATTAGCTGTGATTTATTACATCAGGATTGATTCAATTATCACAGCCACCTGGTAAGTAAATAGATTCAAGACAGTCACAAACATCCTATCCTTTTCGGAAAGTTTTTGAAAAGGCAGGCACTGGAAGTCTTTACTATACAATCATCGGGTGCTTTGCAAACCCAGCCTTGATATTGCACCTGTTCAAATTATTGAGAGCTGCACTGACTATGGTGGTTAATAAACTTGCTGGTGAGATCTGGGTGCAGTCTAAGCATGGATTAACCTCATTATAAAATAACAGAGGGTTAATGTACCTTCTGCAAAGCAGTGTGTGTAACGTGCATGTCAGAGATTTGTATTTTATATAGATAGCTCAGTCGTTCACCGCTTGTCTTCATCAGGAATATCAGACCACTCTGTCCCATTGGTCATCTTGGATAGGGTGAGGATGATGTAATAGGTAAAAGTATAAAATCCCAAAAAATTAAGTAATCCACGTTACATAGCTTCCTTAAACTATTGCAAGCTTCGTCATATGAACAATCAGATACTGAGAAACTAAGCGAGATCATGATTTCGTATTTCCGACGGTTATTTCTCAAGTATCTGTTCTAGCAATTTCGGTCAAACTGTGATACAAATGTCAGAGGAATCAATTGAAAGTTAGAGCAAAAGTGGCAAATTTACGAAAAGTTCCTCTAGGCTTCAGACTATTCAGTTCATAAGTTCATGTTTGAAAAAAGAAAAGAAGCAAATTCTTAGGCCTACATGAAATACAGTTCACTTCACAATGCTAAAATATGAATCTTGCATTGCATAACACAAAGTATTAGTCTTTCACATAAATGTATTAATAAACATTTCAATCAATTCTGAATGAATTTATTTAAGTATAGGGTACTCATAAAATGTTGAAAATGTCACACATATTCAAAGGTGCATTTGAAGAAAGATTCAGAGAAAAAAGCCTTTACTAAGATCCATATGACACCTACTTTTCTTTTGTCATTTTCAGTGCACGTTACACATGAAATACTACTTGTCTCAAATATGTGAAATGTTAAATTTTGGATATAGAATCTCTTTGTGAATGTTATTCTCACATTATCCAACCCTTAAATCAATGTCATTAAATGAATTAAATGTCACATATATTTAAAGCTAAATATAGAACATAACATGAGCTTACTCTAGCATTCTGCATAATTTTACGATATATCAATCAATCAATCATGGTATTTATAGAGCACACTACATACCCGTGAGGGTCTCAAGGCGCTGTGGGGTGGGGGGAAGCGCTGCTACTGTTCGAAGAGCCAGTTCCTGAGAAGTTTTCTGAAGGGAAGAAGGTCTTCGGTCTGCCGTAGGCGGATGGGGAGGGTGTTCCATGTCTTGGCGGCGAGGTGGGAGAACGATCTGCTGCCGGCGGTCACTCTTTGGATGCGGGGGGTGGTGGCAAGGGCACGGTCTGCGGATCGGAGCTGGCGGGTGGGGGTGTAGAGGCCGAGTCGGCTGTTGAGATACGCTTGTCCGGTGTTGTGGAGTGCCTTGTGTGCGTGGGTGAGGAGCTTGAAGGTTATCCTCTTGTTGATGGGGAGCCAGTGTAGTTTTCTTAGGTGGGGAGTGATGTGGCTGCAGCGAGGGATGTCGAGGATCAGGCGTGCAGAGGCGTTCTGGATGCGTTGGAGACGTTTCAAAGAGTTTGGCTGGGGCTCCTGCATAGAGTGCGTTGCTGTAGTCCAGTCTGCTGCTGACGAGGGTTTGGGTGACTGTCCTTCTGGTTTCAATGGGGATCCATTTGAAGATCCTGCGAAGCATGCGGAAGGTGTTGCAGCAGGAGGAGGAGACGGCGTTGACCTGCTTTGTCATGGAGAGGGTGGAGTCGAGGATGACCCCTAGGTTGCGTGCGTGGTCGGTGGGTGTAGGTGGTGCTCCTAGTGCGGTAGGCCACCAGGAGTCGTCCCAGGCCAAGCAGGTGGGTCCGAGGATGAGGACCTCCGTCTTGTCCGAGTTCAGCTTCAGTCGGCTGTTTCTCATCCAGTCGGCAACGGCCTTCATTCCTTCATGGAGGTTGGTTTGGCGATGTGGGGGTCTTTGGTGAGGGAGAGGATCAGCTGGGTGTCGTCGACGTATGAGATGATGATGAGGTCGTGCTGTCGTGCGACGTGGGCGAGCGGTACCATGTAGACGCGGAACAACGTTGGGCTGAGGGATGAGCCTTGGGGTACTCTGCAGATGATCTCAGTGGCTCTGGAGCGGAAGGGGGAGGCGGATGCTCTGAGTTCTGTCGGAGAGAAAAGAGGTGGTCCAGTCCAAGGCCTTCTCTTGGATTCCGGTGTCGTGGAGGCGTGTTCTTAGTGTGTGGTGGCAGACCGTGTCGAAGGCAGCTGACAGGTCCAGGAGGATGAGGGCCGTGATTTCTCCATTGTCAAGCAGGGTCCTGGTGTCATAGCTGGCGGCGATGAGGGCAGTTTCGGTGCTGATGTTGCTGCGGAAACCGGACCCGGACATCTTGCAGACGTCTTTGTGTTACTTGTGGTTCACAAGTTACAATTCTTTGAAGCATAGCCTAGTGAATTATAAAAATTGCAAAATGAGCCACATGCAAACCTCAAGGCATAAGTTTTGAACCTTACTGTTTATATCAATCTTTCATTATTCTAATGTTGCTAAAAATGTTTCATTTGGATACTGAAAAACACTTATTGCAAGTGCTATTTAGATTGTTATTATTGTCATTACTCATAGACAAGTACATCAGATATTCTTAAATAGCTCTTGCGTACAGAGTTTTGAAAAGTCAAAAACCTGTCTCTAAGTGGTAGTTTATCTTTAGCACTTGTGAAGTGACAACAATCTGAGTGTCCCTCTTTTCACCATTACATTGACATTAGGGTGTTGGGCTCACTGGCTAAGACTTGAGCGAAAAGAGTGCTGAGGTATTTGTGTTGGGCCCAACTGAAAATAAGTGACCTCCCTCATCGCCTGCAGGTGTCTGCCCTGAACGTAAAACCCCAAGTGCTGGTACAGCTGAATGTGTGCTGAGACACTTTCAACAAGTTTCACTGTGGTTGGATTGGATCCCAGATCCAGCAAAGTAATAGTGGCTGTATCTGGGAGAATCTCCCTCTGTTCCAGAACTGCTTACAGGTAGAAGTAGCTCTTCTATCTATTACCAAAGTGTCAGATTACCAAATAATTAAAGGCAATCAGAGACATGTGCAATTCAGGGGTTTGCTTTAACAACTTAGTGCATTCTAGGAGTTGTTCAACTAAATCAATTAGTCTAACACCTGAAAACTATAATTTGGAAAAGGAAAACCCAGGAGTAGATCATTGTGCCCCTTGTGACATTGAGCCACCTGGTAACCTCACCAAAGCAGGTGATTCATGTTTCACCATTTATATTGTTCCTCTATGTAAAACAAATGTCTATAAGATCTGTGTAACCTGAGAGAAAGTTCTGCTATACAGTCTTAGCCTCTACATTCTCTATCACTTGATCTGTGCTGAGTGAGTCTGTTAAGTTTGAGCAACTTCCAATTGTGTTCTGCTCTCTGAACTCAAGGCCTTAATGGTGTCTAGAACTTGAGAAATTTCACTGCTCCCTCAACTTGTATATCTCATGAAAACGCTTGCTGTTAAGTAAGTTTTTCCTCACCATATTTCATCATTTGTTTGGAAATGTCATATCAGTAACTCCTCTTTAAAAATCCTTTGTTAATCATTGTACTTTAATGTAAGCTGATGATTGTTTTATGTATTGTGTAAATAAATGTGTGTTTGTACTCACAAAAATGTAAACATGGTTTTCTTACTAGTCAAACAAGTATTGATAATGTTTAATCTATGTAAGAGTCTTGTTAGAGAGAAGACAACATACGTGGCACGTGGCAGGCCCCGAAAATGGGGGAAAGTCTGGGGCCAGTGGAACTTCTATCGAGGTGAAATGTGTACACCTCCCTTCACACATTTCGAGACCACTCCACCTTCCCCCTGACCCGACATTCCTACTACTGTTTCAGCTAAAATGCCTCCTGACTTCCAATTTCCCCTTGCTCTCCCCCATCCTGTATTGTTGACTGTACCAAAGTTGTGTGCTTTCCTTCCCGCAGGACGCTTCACCATTTGTAACGATTGTATTGCCTTGCTTCTTTATGGTTTATTGTTTATGTTTTAAAATTTTAATAAAAAGAAATATAAAAAAATTAAATAAAAAAAAAGAGTCTTGGTGTAAATGGTACATGGCTAGACTAAGTGAAGGAAATGCAGGGTATATTCTTTCAAATGCAGGAGCAATAATGTGCTGTAAGATGGACTCCCAATGATGTCCTAAAGAGCTACATCACAATGTTTTGACACATGACACCTCCTTTCCTTTATGTGTCTGTAGCTCTCCAATAACAAAACATTTAGGGCCCGATGTAGGTGGCAAATACCGGTCGGAAACGGCCGAATTCGGCCGTTTCCGACCGGTATTTGGCATCTTGAGATGTAGGGGGCCAGATTTTACAGATTCTGTAAATTTACCGAATCGGTAAATTTACAGAATCTGTAAAATACCGAATCGGTATTTTTACCGATTCGGTACCTTCCAGATGTAGGTGGGACTCTTCTGAGTCCCAAAGGCCCTACAAATTCGGTATTTTACCACCCAATCCAATTGGGTGTTAAAATACCGAATTCAGGTGTGCATGCACATGTGTGCATGCACACCTAGCCATGTGACAGACAGACATGCATGCATGTCTGTGTGCCACATGGCGCACATGCCTATTTTTGGGGTGCGTGTCAAAGTGACACCCCCTGCACCCTTGCTAAATTCGGTATTTACCGATTCTGTAATTACAGAATCGGTATTGCCCATTGATTCCTATGGGCTTCAAGGCCCATAGGAATCAATGGGCAATACCAATTCGGTATTTACAGATTCGGTAAATACCGAATCTTAACGATTCGGTATTTACAGAATCTGTAATACCTACTTCTCCAGTATTAGGGGTGTCTTTCATAGATTCACATGCCTGAATCATTCCCCGTCGTCGGAGTGGGAGTCCCACGGTACATAAAAAAGCAATAAAATGCCATAAATATGTAGTAATACCAATAGAAATGAACCAGGAAGTAAAACAGCCAATGGTACAGTAGGCAAAAAACTTCCACATCTATGACTCTCATAGTCATTATGTATAGTCCAAACTACAGCCAATCAGGCGCCAGCACCCACCAGAATGTTCTCCCCAGAGGCTCAGGCTCTCAGATTTTCTACCGCACGTCGTGTGAAGGGAGTCTCCCTGAGCTCTGCTCAGTTTCTTACTTCTAACTTCATTTGTGTCTTCACTTCAGGATGTCTTCAAAGAAATCTCTCTTTAGAGCCTGTGACTGCTGTGGTAAGCTTCGGCTTTTTGAAAAGGATCCACATAAAAAGTGTATCTATTGTCTCTACCCAGATCACCAGGCCTCTGACTGTAAGATCTGCAGAACCATGCCTCAAAAGACTCTCAGGGATAGAGAGGGTCGTTTACTTCTTTGGTTGAAGAGGCTAAAGGATTCTTCTAATCCTGTTTCTGAGGTAGGAAGTGTCACCTCTGCTTCTACTTCAGCCTCCAGGAAGAGGCCTGCGCCTGAGGGAATGTCATCTCCCAAGGCTAAACTGCCTAAAAAACAACCACCTGCTAAAGGACTGGACCAGCCTTCTACTTCTCAGGCTGTCCCCACATCCAAGGGCATGGAAGGCGCTTCTGCTTCCAAAAAGGGGAAAAACCTCAAGTTTCCCCTATCTTCTGAGAGGATTTTACCACAGACTTCATCTCCGCCTCCTGTGATGTCCTCTTCAGCTTCCTCGTCGACGAGAACGACGACTTCAGTGACATCTACGGTAACATTTTCATCTCCTAAACCTGGTATGGTTATGTCATCGTCTACGGCGTCTCCAACGATGGTTTTTGTTTCTGTGAGGCCTGTTTCGTCGACGTCCGTCGTCGACGCCTCGTCGTCGACACCTCTAAAGGCTTTACCGCCGACGAAAAAGGCTCCGTCGACGAGCTCGTCGTCAGGCTCTACGCCGTCGACGAAAATAACACCGTCGACGAAGAGTGACTCGTCGACGAAGACGGTCCCGTCGACGAAGAGTGTTCCGTCGACGAAGGGTGTCCCGTCGACGAAGGGTGTTCCGTCAACGAAGAGTGACCCGTCGACGAAGAGTGTCCCGTCGACGAAGAGTGTCCCGTCGACGAAGAGTGTCCCGTCGACGAAGAGTGTCCCGTCGACGAAGACTGTCCCGTCGACGACGAGTGTTCCGTCGACGAAAGGTGTCCCGTCGACGACGAGTGTCCCGTCGACGACGAGTATTCCGTTGGCGAAAAGTGTCCCGTCGACGAGAGGTGATCCGTCGACGACAAAACCATCGGGAGTTAACCCTCCGACGACGCCGCAGTTGTCATCATGCACGGCACTACAAGTGTGGTCTCCGTCGACGGTGTTTTTAACACCACGGCAAGCAGCAGAACAACTGCGCAACACTGCAATGAGGCTTTCACCCCTTCGTATTTCACCTCATAAGGTGTCCTCTGAAGTGCCAGACCAACTTCTGGATTCTGACAGTGACAATGAGATGGTCCAGAATACTTTTGGGCAAGCCACTAGTCCATCGGAGTTACATATTAAACTTCAAGATGAAGAAGATGATGATTCTCACTCTCCTGTTGAGGTATCGATGCCTGTGAGTACCCCTGTTGCTCAAGTGCCTTTGGATTTAATATCCAACTTACAATTTATGCTGGACGATTACTATCGGAGGTTCCCACCATCGGAATCGGCAGGTTCTGGACAGGCAACTCCAACTTCGGAAACGCCTCCACCCGTGCCCCCACCGGTGTGTCCACCTTCACACCCACAACCTGCTCACGAAGAAGACCCGCAATCCTCGGAAGATGACGACCAGCGGGAAGAAGGAGAAGTGGATGATTTATCGGAGTGGGAGGACTATCAAGTACAATCTCCTTCAACATCTCCTCAGACTGCGTCGGCCTCCCCTCCGGTGGATGTAGCGAGCTTTCACTTGTTGATGGAGCGTGCAACCGCACGTTTTCATATGAAGATGGAGCATACGCAACAAGAATGTTTCCTTTACGATTTTAAGGATCAGCCCAGATGACAAATTAGGACAATACCCATCGTGGAATTCATCTGGAAGGAAGGTGTTAAGGTGATGTCAACGCCGGCTTCCATTCCTCCAGTCTTGCCAAGAATTGATAAGAAATATAAAGCTCCCGACAAGACGCCTGCATGTCTTCTTGGACAGGCAAAACTTGACTCTGTAATTGTCCAGGCGGCTCAGAAAAGAGCCAGAAATCCGTCCTCTGCGGTTACGGCGCCGCCGGATAGAGATGGCAGACGCCTAGACTCAATCGGAAAACGAGTTTCCACCATGGCTGCAACAACTGTCCGTGCTGCCAACGCATTAGCCATCTTAGGTCGGTACGACCGTCAAATGTGGTCTGACATCTCACCATTTATCGATCTCCTCCCTGAACCATCCAAGGCTGAGGCACTCCAAATTCTCCAAGAAGGTCAAAGGACCTCTGAAGAGATAATTGATTCAGCTGTTGATGTTGCATCTACAGGATTTCGTCAATTAGCAGGAGCTGCGGTTCTGCGTAGACAGGGGTGGTTACGTTCCACTGCTTTCAGACAAGAAGTCCAAAACCGAGTTCTAGACATGCCATTTGATGGCGAATATTTATTCGGCCCCAAGGTAGAGGAGGCTTTACAGACTATCAAAAAGGATACCGAAACAGCCAGATCCTTAGGCACTCTACAATTCCACAAGCCGCCCTTTCGAGGAGCGAGAGGACGAGGAACGTCCTTCAATAGAGGTGGATACCAGCAACAACATCAACAATCCTCATACCGTCAGGGTAATCAGCGCTTCCAAACTCAGCGCTACCAGTCTTATGGGCAGAAAAGATCTCAATACACCCCAAACAGGGGTAAGGCTACCTACCGCGGCAAGGACAAGCGACAATGAAACTTTTCACCTGCCACCACCGTCTTTCCACCCTCTCAAAAGACTTGGCGGAAGAATATCCAAATTTTACTCCAATTGGCAGTCGATAACAACGGACAAATGGGTCCTGGATATTGTGGCCAGGGGCCATGCCCTAGAATTCGAAAAATTCCCCCCAAATGTACCGCCAAAGGGCCCGCCTCCAGCTCACCTGAAGGAGCTGCTTACCCAAATCAAAATGATGATACAAAAAGGAGCGATCGAGAGCGTTCCTCAGAGGATGAGAGGTCTAGGATTTTACTCCAGGTTCTTCCTGATCAGAAAGAAGAACGGGGAGTGGCGCCCGATCCTCGATCTTCGCGCTTTAAACAAATATCTAAGAAAATTGACATTCCGGATGCTATCTCTTCAAGAAATTTTGCATCTTCTAACAGCAGGAGATTGCATGGTCACCCTAGACCTCCAGGATGCATATTTCCACATCCCCATCCTACCTCGCCACAGGAAATTCCTTCGCTTCAGGGTGGCTGGCAGGGACTACCAGTTCAAAGTCCTTCCTTTTGGACTACGGTCAGCTCCAAGAGTTTTTACGAAAGTTTTAGCTCCAGTAGCTGCGCACCTCCGGCTGGAGGGAATACAAATTTTCCCATATCTGGACGATTGCCTTATAAAGGCCAATTCTCATGGAACCGTTCAACGTCACCTTCAACAGTGTCTGCACCTGTTTCAATCTCTAGGCCTGACTATAAATTTCACCAAATCCCAAATGCAATCGTCTCAAAGAATAGCATTCTTAGGAGCGATGTTGGACACTCACAAATGCAAAGCTTTCGTCTCCAAGGAGAGACAAATAAAAATAAGTCGGCTAGCACAAGATCTCATGCAAAGAAAGTCAGTTTCTGTCCGACTATACAAATCCTTTCTAGGGATGGCATCGGCTTGTATTCCATTACTTCCAAATTGCCGACTTCAAATGAGGCCGCTTCAGGAGGAACTAACCTTACAGTGGCAACAGGTTTCAGGCACTTTCGAGGACCTCATTCAAATCACACCACTCATGAAGGAGTCTCTTCTATGGTGGACACAGAGGGGTCATCTGAGTCAGGGTCATGCGTTCCTTCAAGAAACACCAAGTCTCACCATCACTACAGATGCATCCCTCGAGGGCTCATCTACAAGGCCTCACGATCAGCGGCAAATGGACTGCGCAACAGAAACTGTGGCACATCAATCGTTTGGAACTGAGAGCCATCTTTCTTGCCCTCAAGGCGTTTTGTGCCATCATTCAGAACACCAGTGTGTTGATAAGAACAGACAACACAACAAGTATGCACTACGTCAACAAACAGGGGGGAACTCGGTCTCTTCTCCTTTCTCTAGAGGCGCAGGAATTATGGACATGGGCTCTTCACCACAATGTACAGTTGCATGCGGTGCATGTTCCGGGAACGGAAAACGTCCTTGCGGACGCACTCAGCAGGACAACGATCACCACCCACGAATGGGAGCTTCACCAGGAAACAGTGGACCACATCTTTCATCAGTGGGGTTGCCCAGACCTGGATCTATTTGCGACAAGTACCAACAGCAAATGCCGGAGCTTCGCCAGCTGGCACCCCCACAAGAATTCTCTGGGGAATGCGTTCTCCATCGATTGGTCCCTGACGTTTGCGTACGCTTTCCCACCGATTCCGTTAGTCCCCAAGGTTCTGCGGAAGATGAAGAAGGAACCTTGCCGACTGATCCTGATTGCGTCCCGATGGCCGCGCCAGTATTGGTTTACAGAGCTCCTCCTACTGTCAGAGAGCAAGCCAATTCAGTTACATCCAATCCCGAACTTGCTCAGTGTTCAGGAAGGTCAAGTCTTCCACCCGGACCCAGCATCGCTGACATTAGCGGCTTGGCTCCTGAACACCATGAGTTTGCACACCTGAACATCCCGGCAGACTGTAAAGAGGTGTTGGCCAAAGCTAGAGCACCCGCTACCATCAAGACATACAGTCTGAAATGGAAACGCTTCTGTATCTGGTGCCGGTCAGCAGGCGTTCACCCTTTTTTGGCAAAACCTGAGGAAATTCTTCCTTTTTTCTTGCAGTTGGCACGAACAGGTCTGTCCCATGCTACTTTAAAGGTATTTCTGGCTGCAATATCCAGATATCGACAGGATGGGTCCAATTCTCTGTACTCAGCAAGAATTATCCAACAGTTCTTTAAAGGCCTCTTTAAAATGTTCCCTCCTGTACGTCGTCCACCTCCTTTGTGGCATCTGAATGTGGTCCTGGGTCAACTCATGCGTCACCCATTTGAGCCCATCCATAGAGCTGACTTGAAGTATCTTTCGTGGAAGGTGTCACTGCTTTTAGCCTTAACATCCGCAAAGAGGGTTAGTGATATCCAAGCTTTCACTGTACATCATCCTTTCCTTCAATTCACAAGCGATTCTGTCATACTTCGCACAAATCCCAAATACATTCCTAAAGTACCTTCGGATTTCCATCTGAACGAACCTGTTGTTCTTAAATCGTTTTTTCCAGACCCGCAAACTCCCGCGGAAAGAGCTTTACACTCGCTTGACATTAGAAGATGTCTTAAATTCTATCTACAAAGAACGTCTACTGTACGCACCTCTGACCAGTTGTTCATTACCTACGGTGCGATTCGTAAGGGGCAGGCAGTATCGAAACAGACTATTGCAAGATGGATATCTGCTGCCATTGCCTTTTGCCATGCACAGGCTGGGAGACCTCTACCATCTGCGCCCAGAGCGCACTCTACAAGAGCAGTCTCCTCATCTACGGCCCTATTTGCTGGAGTCCCTCTTCAGCAGATCTGCAAAGCGGCTACTTGGGCGAGTCGCCATACCTTTACCAGACATTACTGTCTAGAATCCATCAGCGAGGCTGATACTTCTGTGGGTCGAGCTGTTCTACGGAATCTGTTTCATTAAGGTGAGCCTCTGTTTCCCACCTCCTTGTTTTCTGCTGTCAGACGCTTCTTATGTTATGTTTTTCACATATTTCCATGATTGCATTATGTTATGCTTTATACGATATGTGTATATTCACTTTGCATTGTTATTTGCATTACTGACTGACAAGCTGGGTGTTATGAGCGTCTGTTCAGCAAAGATATGTACTGCTAGCTACTCTGATTCAGGCATGTGAATCTATGAAAGACACCCCTAATACTGGAGAAGAACAATAGTTACTTACCTGTAATCTGTGGTTCTCCAGTATTGGTGTCTTTCATAGATTCACATGCAACCCGCCCACCTCCCCTCAGAGGCTTTTTAGGCTATTATGGTTTACCTTCACTCCTTGCGAGAAAATCTGAGAGCCTGAGCCTCTGGGGAGAACATTCTGGTGGGTGCTGGCGCCTGATTGGCTGTAGTTTGGACTATACATAATGACTATGAGAGTCATAGATGTGGAAGTTTTTTGCCTACTGTACCATTGGCTGTTTTACTTCCTGGTTCATTTCTATTGGTATTACTACATATTTATGGCATTTTATTGCTTTTTTATGTACCGTGGGACTCCCACTCCGACGACGGGGAATGATTCAGGCATGTGAATCTATGAAAGACACCAATACTGGAGAACCACAGATTACAGGTAAGTAACTATTGTTCATCTCCCCCCTTCATATTTACCGACTCTTAAATACCGAATCGGTAATATTCGGTATTTAAGAGTCGGTAAATATGAATTACCTACATCTGGCCCTTGATGTGTACATTTACTCTCACTCAGAGCCAAGAACGATTTGTAGGGTACAAAACAATTACTAGAATAGGGTGAGGCATCACGTAGGGAGAAGAGCCTAGGACGAAGTAAGTGCACATTGTAGTGTAGCTCGTGTTTGCCAGGCCCATCTGGATTGAGAGCTTCCTGAATTAAGAGAGATATAGTAATTGGACCCTTCTTTTTACTAAAGAGATAGGCATGCCCTCTCACAAATCCTGTTTCTCATTGATTCTACATATCCATTGCTTTCAACTCAGGCCCCCAGTAGAAGTTATACCCTCGGAGATAATTGCCCCTCTCTCCCACCCACATTCTGCATCCTGAGCCAAAAGTGAGCACACATACCAACGTCTTAGGTATTTATTTTAATGGTAATGGCCTCTAGTGTGTTTAATAATGCTATAAAAATGTGCTAAATGTGAAATTTCCCTAATTTACTTGCACATTAATGACAAGGAATGTGGTGTGGCTGCATAAAGTGGAATTTGAGAAGAGCAAAGCCAAAAGTCAATTTCTAATTGGCTACTGCAATATTATTACATCAAATGTTTGAGATATATGGAAAGCTTGACCTTAAAGACATATTCTTTAGACATCATCATCGCACCATCGGTGCCTCATGACGAGCTCAGCTCGTCATGAGGCACGGTGGCGCTGTGCTCATTACGAGCTGAGCTCGTCATGACCCGCGCAGCGCTCACACGCGGGGATAAATTCCCTGCTCTGCTGAGCGTTCCACGAAAACGGGTGTGGTCACTGTTAAGGCGGGATTTCTGATCTATTTTTATAGGTCTAGATCCCAACTCAGGTCGACTGAACCGTTGATACCTGTCATAGAGTAAAAGGCAATCCACTACTAGGTCAATCAGTTAAGGACTTACACCACTCTAAAGAACCACTTACTACGAATAAGTTTCAAAAGTTTATTATAAAGCCAAAGTTAACTGGAGATACAAACATCTCAAAATAAGGTTCAAAAGATATACTGGTATCAATACAAACATAAATTTTCTAAATGCTCTTAGTCGGCAGAAGAATATCACCAAAACCAATTTAAAAATCATCAGTGTTGCAAGAATAGACATAAGCTGTAACTTGTGAGTCATTTACAGAAAGGAAGAAAATCCAGGTTAGACTGTCCCTACACTAGACTAAGTGACATCCCTACTTAGTAAAATCTTAACCTAAAAAGGTGTCAGCCGTGGTGACTTCCAAAGAAGATCACTCACTTCCCTTAGTCTTTGTTGTAAATCGGTGTCTCGCAGTTATCCTATCTGCCTACCCATCCGCTCTCTTAGGCTCCTCAGACCATCTGCCCTAACTCCACCCAGGGGTGCTGTCCCTAATACAAAAATCACATTTACAATAGAAACGCCCTTTAGAGATGCCCCTCACGTGGTGTCAGTTCTGGCATTTTCCATGCTGGTACTTCTCTGGGCCCATCATTAGCGTTGACCTTGCTTCTCAGGCTCTTCTCCGGCAGGACGGTACCCCCCAGGAAATTCCTGAAGCCTCCTCCAGGCCTGTGCCTGGCTCTCGGAACAAAACCCTATTCATCACTCTCTTGATTGGAACCTCCTCGCACCTGCAAACAGACACTTGTACAGTGGGCCCCAAATTCCGGCCTCCACCATATCTTCTAAGTCGTAAACCATCGAGCAGGCTCCGTAATTTATGATTAACATGACATTTCTCTAACTAACACATACAGATCAAAAGAAATGAACTTCTCTATTCAGGCCTATTAGAATTACATGAAACGGGCCTGTGCACTCTGTAAACCTTTAATTTCTTAGTCTAAACAGTATTCTAACTCATTACACACAATGGTTATATGAAACACTTCTATAAAACATATATTTCAGTTCTATGATCAATAATACTTTGAATTACAACAACATTAAAATCCATATCATGTGAAAGTGTAACAACCCCTTCATTCTCTGTGAACTGCCATGTGGCCTACACATTTCTACGTTTATCAGTATTACATTCTCCTCTACAACAGCCACATAACATGGGATTTCAACATCATTCTAACATCTCTACACACTTCTATATTAGCTTTTCACACAGATATATGCATTCTATTTTAATTAAACACTCTTATGTATTTTCACTCTATAAATTCGACACTCTTATGTAATCTTTACTAATCTAATGCAACGTGCTTGTAAATATGGTGCACTTCTAATTTTTTCTCAATTTGCACTCTCTCAGTCCCCCCCTTTGATGACTTTTAGTAGTCATCACCATCACAACACAATCCCAGAGGTATGAACTAAATCAAACTGCACTCGTTGCAGTACTCCCTCGTTTCATCATCTCTAGAGCCCTCAGACTCCTGTACTGATTATCCTGCATCGCGGCTAATCTCCTCTCCTGCTCTCTCATGGATCTCTGCAACCTATTTGATCTATACCATTGGTACAGCCGCACCAATCCCCACAAAGTGATTATACAAACCACTATTATGATGATAGGTTTCAGTATGTACCAAATGAAACCCTTTCCTAGGTTGGCAAACCAACCTCCAACCTTACCCATTCCATGACCTACCTTTTCCCACACATTTACCTGTGTCAAATCCTCAATCTCATGATGAATTTCAGTGATGTTCCGTATATACTTTTCTAGAGGTTTTGAATTGTCTGGAATGTAAGTACAACATTCCTGAACCTTCAAAGCCTTACAGACTCCTCCCTCTTTGGCTAACAGAACGTCTAGAGCAAGTCGGTTCTGAAGAACCATTGCTCTTATCGACTGCATCTCTCCCTCCACCAGCATTAATGATCTAGCAGTACTGGCGGATAACCTATCCACAACTGTTGCCAATCTTCTGATCTTGACATCATTCAGTACTATCCCTAAAAGAGAAAACATAGCACCAAATACGTCTCCAACTACCTCCTCATCGCTTACATCCCTTCTTCCTCTAGTTTGAGTTCTTCCCTCTATAATTTCTAGATCCTTAGCATGGTATATTTTGGGGAAGACAATTGCTAAATAACATGATCCATACCAATTATCCGGTAGTTTCACATATGCATTTCTTCCACAAACAAAATATACATTCGGGATCACCTGCATTCCCTTCAAGAAATCCTTGGTATAATATTCTAATTGGAAAGCATGTTCACAATTTACTTCTCCCACAAACACATTCTCATCATAGGTTTTACCCCTATATATACACAGTTTCCCTTTTTTCTCTTGATCTAAAGCTATTGGACCATTACTACCCTTTCTTTGGTGTGACCTTTCTTCCTCTGTCCAATCTGTTTTCCATTGGCCTGAAGCTTTTAAGATCTTCTGTCTCCTGTACCGATCATCCACCTGCCCTATAAACCTTTTCTCAATTTCTGACACTTTACAAGTCAAATTATTTCTTCGGGCATGTGAAGTATCTAACGTTCTCCAAGGAATGAAAAATTTCTTTAGTCTATCTTCACTCTTATAATAATCCCACTTGTTCATGTGCTTGTAATTTGGAACTTCTGGTAAGACAGCATCAAAATTTGAAAAATAATACTCAAAACCATCTCGTTCATAAAATATACTGAGCAACAAACTACATGTGATTCCATAAGTCAATGGAAGATGATGATATCCAATACCTTCGTCTACAGAGGCTGGCAATTGCATGCACACATAACAATCTTTCGCCTCCATAGCATCAATATATTCATAAAGCAACTTAGCATATGCATTTGATTTGAAATTTCCCTGTGATTCATCCATATGCAACCTACGAGTCTCTGCTGCTAGTAAAGCTTTATCTTTCTCTGTATTGTCCCCCCTTTGACCAGCAGTAGTAGGTTTCTGTATCGATACAATTTTTGCTTCCTTTGTAGCCTTTTCTTCATTTTCATGTCCCACTACATATGATATAGTAACTACTAAAACTATAAGAAAAATTACTCCCACTAAAAGTGTGCCTACTATGCATTTTGTCCTGCGGTTTGGGTTGCCGGCCTCCATGATCTCAAGACAGTGTAGTTCTGATTTTCTTTCACAACACAAAGTCTCTTTTCTTTGCTTATTCAGCCTTTCCGAACCACACCTGGAAGCTGATAATCCCTTCCGCAAGATCAGTCTTTGAGTTCTATAGCAACAGACAACCCTAGCCCTTCTCCGTCCACTAAATGGAAATCCCTAAATTTCTTCTTCTTCCACTTGGCGCTAGGTTATCTTTCAATCTATTTATTTACAAAGTCTTTAACAATCTGGAATGATACGTGTTCCAGCGGCTCTAATCACGTATTCTAATATTTCCAAACGAAGAATGATCTCCTCGGGTGTTGGCCTCATTGAACAAAAAGTCGGAAATTCTATTCTGTTTAAAACCAGTTCTCTTATCCTGCTCAGATAAGGAGGATTAGGAATAGTGAGTGTCAGCAACCCTTCGACCTCCACTCCGGGTATCAACAACACTACTTCCAATGTTATGATTGGGTCAGTACTGGTCAATGTCACTTCCCTCACCCTCCCGGATCTCCGTGCACTGGACATCTGCAGCTAGGTAGGTCCACTCAGGAGTAGCGTCTCTTCTGCAGGGCACTCGCACCCTCCTTGATCTTCTCGGACCTTCCTGTTCCTGTCTTTGTGCACCTTCGTCCAGATCCGAGTCTTCAGATATAGGAGCAAGAGTTCTCTCTGGAGTTGGCTTCAAGCTCGGACTCTTCTTTCTTTCAGGCCAACTAGCTTCTCCACGCCTTGTTCTCCTATTTCTTGTCCTCCCACTCGGTTCTTGATCACTCTTGTCTTGATCTGTGTCTGAGCCGTATTCACAGCAACTTTCTCCTTCGGTGGCAACTTCAGTTTCACTGTCGTCCTGTCTTTCTTCTTCTGGATCTGTAGCACTCCCAACTTCTTCCGACACCCCCACAGCTTGACTGATCCCCTCTAGTGGTTCGCCGTCCACAGCTAGATTTTCATCTGTGAGAGGAGCTGTTTCTTCTAAGGGTGCTGGAACTCTTCGAGTATGGGAAGCATGAATCCAGTTTGGCAGCCCTCCACACTTTACAGCAGTATTCGTTGTCAGGATTATTTGGTAGGGCCCCTTCCAACGCACGTCTAGGCAGTTCTTCCGGACGTGTTTCTTTACAAGGACCCAGTCACCCGGGCACAAGTCGTGACATAGGTCTCTTGAAGATGGAACTTCAGCGGCCTGCACCTGAAGAGACACAGAATGAATGACATCAGAAAGTCCTTTGCAATAATCCAAGATCAGGTCATCTGTAATATTCAACAAAGCTGTAGTTGGAACAGACGGAAGTCTCATTGCCCTCCCCATTAAAGCCTCATGTGGAGAGAGACCTGTCCTCCTGTCTGGTGTGCTACGCATACTCATGAGTACCAAGGGCAGAGCATCAGGCCAGCTTAAGGACGTCGATGAACATACTTTGGCTATTCGGACTTTAGGGTTCCGTTTATCTGCTCCACAATACCTGAAGCCTCTGGTCGATAGCTACAGTGCAATTTCTGATCAATGTTTAATGCAGAGCAAAGCATCTTCACAACTTCGCTGTTGATATGAGTTCCTCTGTCTGATTCCAAAGAGGTCGGCACCCCAAAGCGCGGGATCAACTCTCTAAGCAACAACTTTGCTACTGTGAGTGTGTCGCACCTGCGTGTAGGGTATGCTTCAACCCATCTGGAAAATATGCATACAACCACCAGAACATACCTGAGGCGGTTGCTTTTTGGCATCTCAATAAAATCTAATTGCATTCTGTTGAAAGGCCCCCCAGACCTCCCAATGTGGCTCATTGTAACTGGTGTTCTCTTCCCTACGTTCAATTGCTGGCAGGTGACACATCTCTGACACACTGCTTCTGCTGCAATCCTAAACCTAGGATTATACCAAGTCTGCCTAAATAACCTCAGCATGGCATCTCTTCCTAAGTGTACTGGACCATGTATCTGTCGTGCCATTGGACTCACTAGTTCATCAGGTAATACTGCCTTCCATCTGCTGAAACCCACAAATCCATTTCACCTTTCACACAACCTGCTGTTTCCCATGCCTTTTTCTCTGAATCAGGTGCTTTCTCTTGCATGTCTTTTAAATCATCCCAAGTATCAACTGTCTCTAGCATCATGTTTAACTCTGTCTTTTCCTGAGTCCCTCCTACTTCCACTTCCGTGAAAGAATATCCTTGCTCCGCGCAGTAGCGGGCAACTTCGTCTGCATATCGATTACCTTGCGACACAAAATCTGTATTTTTGGTGTGGGCTACACATTTAACGACCGCAATTTCTGCTGGACCTTGTAATGCTTCTAACAACAGTCGCACAAATTCCCCATTTCGAATAGGCGAACCAGAGGAGGTCATGTAACCTCTCTGAGACCACAATTGCCCATAATCATGAACCACACCGAAACCATATTGACTATCGGTATAAATGGTGACTCTAATTTTGCTACCTGCTAAACAGGCACGTGTCAATGCAATGATTTCGGCTACCTGAGCGGAGTGTACTCCTTCCAGGCAAGCGGCTTCCACAACTCCAGTAATGGTGCAAACAGCATAAGCTGCTCTCAACCGACCAGTATAGTCTCTTAAACATGAGCCATCAACAAAGAAAATTTCATCAGGGTCAGTCAACGGCTCATCCACAATATCTGGTCTTGGCTTGGTGCATAGTTCAGTCACATCAAGGCAATCGTGATCTTCACATTCTTCGCCTTCTATATCATTAGGATGTGGCATCAATGTAGCAGGATTCAAAATAGAGCACCTCTTAATGGTCACATTCTCCGCAGCAAGAATAACTTGCTCGTAGCGCGTGAGCCTATTATTGGTTAAGTGCTGTGTCTTGGTCCTGGTCATTAACAGTTCTACAGAATGAGGTACATACACCACTAATTGGTGTCCCATAACGATATTTTCACACCGTTCAATGCTGACACCTGTTGCAGCAACGGATTTCAGACATCCGGGCAACGCTGCGGCTACCGGATCTAAAGTAGCCGAAAAGTATGCAACTGGTCTACGGGCATTTCCATGAGTTTGTACTAAAACTGACAAAGCACAGCCCTCTCTTTCGCAGCAGTAAAGTGAAAATGGTTTTTCGTAATCAGGCATCCCCAAAGCTGGAGCACGGCACAAGTCCTCTCTCAGCTGTAGGAACGACATCAAACAATCCTTGTCCCATGGTACCGGATCACTCACCTCCTTGTGCGTCAGTTTTTGTAAGGGTTTTGCTTTCAGGGAAAAGTTAGCTATCCACTGTCGGCAATAACCAACCATTCCTAGGAACATCCTGACTTCTCTCTGTGTCGTAGGCGCATTCATCTTCATTATCGCCTCTATCCTATCTGGTGACACCTTGCGCTTTCCTTTTTCTATCCGGTGACCCAAGTACTGTACTTCTGTCAGACAGTACTGCAATTTGCTCGGAGATACTTTATGCCCATTTTCACCTAAGTGGTTCAGCAAGGCGATGGTATCAATCTTACAAGCTTCTACCGTTCCTGACGCAACAAGTAGGTCGTCTATGTACTGGACCAGAACCGAGTTCTGTGGCAGTACTAGACTTTCAAGATTTTTCTTCAATAGCTGGTTGAAAATTGATGGGCTTTCTGTATACCCTTGTGGGATACGACACCATGTTAGGACACGATTTTCCAGCTTAAAAGCGAAAAGATACTGGCTTCCCTCATCTAATGGAATTGAAAAGAAAGCCTGACAAAGATCTATCACTGTGAACCACTCAGCTTGGAATGGTATCTGAAACAATATCACTGATGGATTTGGTACCACTGGACAACATGAAACAACTATGTTATTAATCTTTCGAAGATCTTGCACTATTCTAAATTTCCCACTAGGTTTCTGCAAACCCATGATCGGGGAGTTGCATGGACTACCCACGATTTCCTTCAGTATTCCCAGTTGAATCATAGAGTCGATTACGGGTTTTATTCCTGCAATCGTCTCCGGGGTCAATTTGTATTGAGGCGTTCTTGGATATTCAACATTTGGTTTTACCATGATCTTCACTGGTTCTACTCCTTTGATCAATCCTATCTCTTCTCCAGTAAAATCCCATACCTCTGATGACACTGTATCTCGCAGGTCCAGAGGAAGGTCCCCCACAGTCAGAGTAGGATACAGTTCTACGCATACTCTCGAATTTGCAACTTTAAAGGTAGCATCCTCGTCTGTAGTCTGTACCTCTACTCCCTGAGGTGTGCAGTATATTGTGCAGTTCAGTTTGCACAATAAATCTCTTCCTAACAGACACACAGGACTAGAATCACATACTACAAACTGATGTTCATAGTTGTGGTTTCCTATTCTCACTAGCACTGGTTCCGTCAAAGGGTTAGTCATTCTCCTATTTGCAACTCCTACCACTTGAATTGTTTCCCCCGACATTGGTAGATCTGGAACCACTGCCGATCTCAAAGTTGATTGAGTAGCTCCGGTATCTACTAAGAATGTTGTAGGACACCCTGCCACTTCAGCCTCAACAAACGGTCCTCTTTGATCCACCTCTAGAACTGCCCCGAGGGTACAGTCCTCCTCTCTACTTACACATCGTCCCGTCAATGGATCAACGTAGTAACACTCTTCTTTGTCTATAAAAAGAGGCGTTTGTCTATAGATCTTTCCCCCTGTCGTAATCTTTGCTGGCTGCGGGAACTGAGCTCGTGGAGCCGAAGTCCCCCCTTTGGCCACCTTACTCTTTGGCACTGTCACCCTTTGAACTGGAACTTCTCGAACTTCCTCCTCCTCTACTTCTAGTTCTCCGTTCTCAGGGTTATAGGGACACTCGCGTTTCCAATGTCCCACCTGGTGACACTGGTGACACTTTGTCGTTTTTTTCAATGTAGCAATGTCTATTCTAGGTCTTGAGTTTTCCTCACTGTCCTTATTCTGACTATTTGGTTTCCGTCCCATTGTCCCTGTTCCCTGTTGCTGCTGTCCACCCTTTCCAGCCGACTGCATCTGCACCATCATCAGTTTCTCTTTTAATTTCTTTGCTTTGGAATCTATTTCATCACTGCAATACCTTGCGTATCTCAAAATTTCATCCAATGGTTTGTTTTGCCAATAAATTAAATGTTGCTGAATCATCAAACAAATATCAGGTCTCAACCCCAAAACGAACTTCGATACAAACTGTCCTATATCTTTGGGATCCATTACATCTAATCCACTGTATTGTTTGAACGTTTTCAGCAATCGCTCATAAAACTCATGAACTGTCTCCTTAGGTTCCTGTCTTGTTTGGTCTATTTTTACCCAATCGATATCTTGTGGTGGCACCTTCTCCTTCAGCCATGTCATCACCCTATCATATTTTAACATTACGGTTTCTGACGGTCCATTAGTACGAGCATCCCTTTCTGGTTCTGCAGTTGGCCATTCGACATTAACTTTGCATGCTATCCACAAGTCTCCTGGGACCCCAATGTCAAATAAGGTGTTCAAATCAATCCACAATACCTTTGAAATCTTGACAAACCTCTCTACCTGCTTGTACCACTCTATGGGATTTTCCCTTAACTTCGGAAATGAGTTGGTGAATGCAGCCAAATCTCCCCTACTCCAGGGCACATGTACATAACTCCCATTCGCTATTTCTCGCAAAGGGAATGCCTCCATCTGCAGTAGCCTTCCCTCCGGTGACATCACATTTGCGCTCCGCCTGACAGTTCCCTTTTTGGACCACCTCTCTTCCCATTTGTCCAGATCTCTCCATGCTCTTATTCCTGTGATCAGTTCCCTTATGTGTGTTTTTAATCCAGTTGTCCTTCTCTCATCTAGGTCCTGATCTGAATAATGCAACCTATGGTTACCCTGCAATGCTTTTGTTCTGGACAAATCTACCATATACTTGTCTGCCAGTTCAGACAGTTTCTCATGAGTTGCTCTTGCCTTCCGAGTAACATCCTTTGCTATAAACAGCAGCTCATCTTGTTCGTACATGTCAATCCTTTCTAAAGGCAACACACCATCAATTATCTCGTCCAAGTCAGATTTTAAGCTGGTCACATCGAGTCTTTTGGCTTTTATCACAGCTTTCAGTATGCTATCTCTAGAGAGTCCATTTACATCTCTCCCATCACAGCTCTGAGTCCTACGTCTGGGCTCAGGCGTGTTATGGGGAGTCCTCCCATGCTCCCATCGCTCCAGGTCCCATGCAGTTCCATCCTCTCTGGGTGTATAGTGAAACACTTCTCTATTTCCCATAGTCCCACATTTCCCATTCTGCCTGGTTTCTCTAGGTGCATGGTAAGACATTCCATTATTCCCCATGCTTTCACAATTTGTCTGTGATCTCTGATCACTCGACGCATGGCAAGATCCTTCGCGGTTCCCCATGTTCCCACAATTCCAGTACTGTACGTTATCATCAGGTGCGTGGAGAGTGCACTTAAACCTATCCCTGTACTCTTGTGTCCTTTGGTCTCCCTCACTTTGAATGAGACGAGACGTCTCTCCACACTCCGCACTTCTACCTTTTTGCTCCTGCCCATTTCCACCGTCAATATGACGTATAACTCCTCTACTCTCCTGACTTTTACCGTCCCACTCCTGACTGCTTTCGCTAGCCCCGCAGTGAGATAATGTCCCGTTGCCTCGACTTCCCCATCCAGCTTCTGCTCTTGACCTGTTGCTCGGTGCTTCTGTGGACCTATCCCATTCCTTCAAGTCAGCCCTCAACTCTTTATAGGATTTCGGCCGTGGTCCCCTCAGGTCTATCGGTCCTCTCTGACCCCCCTGCTCTGCTACGGGATCCACTGCTGAATCCAATGGGGTGCTCCACGTTATTGGTCCTGGCAATTTCCTCCAGGAATTTGTCGTGTTCTTCCTTCTTTCCATCTCAACTCTTTCTCTGTCTAGCCGTACCTGTTCTTCCTCTCTCCCTTTCTCTGGGTGATAAACCGACACTATAGGACCTATGGTAACGGGTACTTGAAGAGCATCTGGCAATCCATAAGACTCAACCCTCTCTGTTGCTGGCATCTTCTGCACCACAACCCTTCCGACTACTCTCTGTACAGGACTATGTTGAGGTGTCTCCTCCCCTTTGGTAGGTACCCAATTCGTTATAGGGAGTGGCCTGTTCTCTTCTATGTCAACCCTATCTTCCCTTGGGAGCTCAGTACCTTCTATCTCCCTACTGTCCGGAGGCGGTCTATCTATCAACAACCTATTTATTAGGCCATCCTCCGACTCGCTCTCGTCATCCTCTTCTATGGGTCTCTTTTCTCCTGTAACCTCTCTCACTGGGTACAACTTATCCACTTCAATCGTCTGTACCCTCCATTTCTTGGCTTCCGCATCCCATTTGGCATCTTGCACTGCCCTTACTGATCGCCTTACCCTTTCTTGGCGCCTGTTCTGATTCCTGTCGTGCGCCGCCCTAATCCACGCATTAAGCGCCTCAAACTGTGTTGGTCTAGGCAAAGGTCTTAATGAGGACATAACTGCTTTCAGGTGATGCAACACTTCTAGTCTAAACGTTCCGTATTTCGGAAAAGTCAGTTCCTCATTCCCTTCTGTAATCTTACTCCAAGTACTAAGCCACAGTATAGTATGCAACCCAACATTCGTTGCCATATAGTGAGCTGGTGTACCCTCTGGCGGTGCCTCTTCCCCGTAATAAGATTCTCTTCTTTTCCTCTTAAAGATCGCTCTCAAACATTTAAAACACTTAATGTACAAAATCGAAAAAATTTCTATTTTCTCCGCGTTCGTTTACTTCCTGATGACAATCCACCAATCCCAGCGCGGTTCTCGCTAACTAGCCTATCACAGCGCGGCTTTTCGCTGACGTCACACCAACCGGCCTATCACAGCGCGGCTTCACACCAACCGGCCTATCTCAGCGCGGCTCTCGCTGACGTCACTCGTACCCCTTCGCAGCAGTTCCCCTCCTTTGTCTGCTCGTCTCCCGGTCATGCATGCGTCCCATTCATACTCTGAAAAATGATTACTTCCGACCAAGCGATCACTTTCCTTGACTGTACGCCCACAGTCTAACTGTAATTGTCACCTTAACTGACGAAATGTCTTTCCGTGTACGTCCAGACAATCGCCTTAACTGATAGGTTACTTACACACGGTAGCTTTCGACCTGCGTCCGTTACCCACACACTCACTCTTGCGTTCCCCCTATCTCGGTCCTGCGGGCGATCAATGGTACCTCATGACCCCCTTTACTCTGGTCGACAACTACTCTGGATGTTCGATACACCCGAACCACTTAAGCTCTTCCCCGAACTTAAGATTTTCCCCCAGCCAGGTTGCGCGCGCTCACAACCCTCTCTCACTCACACTACAGGCATTCAACTCCGCATGACATTACAATACAAATACAACACAAAACACCGCAATCTGTCAACGCATGACCCTTGTTATACTCACTCTCGTCCGACCCTGCTGCTTTTCTCTCGCACCGTCAGCACCTTCTTCGGCAGGCGATTCTTCCGCTGCTCATCTCTCGATCTCTAGGGACCTTGGGGTAATCTTAACCTAGTCTAGATCACCTTCCTCTAGAAGGTAACCATCCTTGTCTGCTACCAACTGTTAAGGCGGGATTCCTGATCTATTTCTATAGGTCTAGATCCCAACTCAGGTCGACTGAACCGTTGATACCTGTCATAGAGTAAAAGGCAATCCACTACTAGGTCAATCAGTTAAGGACTTACACCACTCTAAAGAACCACTTACTACGAATAAGTTTCAAAAGTTTATTATAAAGCCAAAGTTAACTGGAGATACAAACATCTCAAAATAAGGTTCAAAAGATATACTGGTATCAATACAAACATACATTTTCTAAATGCTCTTAGTCGGCAGAAGAATATCACCAAAACCAATTCAAAAATCATCAGTGTTGCAAGAATAGACACAAGCTGTAACTTGTGAGTCATTTACAGAAAGGAAGAAAATCCAGGTTAGACTGTCCCTACACTAGACTAAGTGACATCCCTACTTAGTAAAATCTTAACCTAAAAAGGTGTCAGCCGTGGTGACTTCCAAAGAAGATCACTCACTTCCCTTAGTCTTTGTTGTAAATCGGTGTCTCGCAGTTATCCTATCTGCCTACCCATCCGCTCTCTTAGGCTCCTCAGACCATCTGCCCTAACTCCACCCAGGGGTGCTGTCCCTAATACAAAAATCACATTTACAATAGAAACGCCCTTTAGAGACGCCCCTCACGTGGTGTCAGTTCTGGCATTTTCCATGCTGATACTCCTCTGGGCCCATCGTTAGCGTTGACCTTGCTTCTCAGGCTCTTCTCCGGCAGGACGGTACCCCCCAGGAAATTCCTGAAGCCTCCTCCAGGCCTGTGCCTGGCTCTCTGAACAAAACCCTATTCATCACTCTCTTGATTGGAACCTCCTCGCACCTGCAAACAGACACTTGTACAGTGGGCCCCAAATTCCGGCCTCCACCATATCTTCTAAGACGTAAACCATCGAGCAGGCTCCGCAATTTATGCTTAACATGACATTTCTCTAACTAACACATACAGATCAAAAGAAATGAACTTCTCTATTCAGGCCTATTAGAATTACATGAAACGGGCCTGTGCACTCTGTAAACCTTTAATTTCTTAGTCTAAACAGTATTCTAACTCATTACACACAATGGTTATATGAAACACTTCTATAAAACATATATTTCAGTTTTATGATTAATAATACTTTGAATTACAACAACATTAAAATCCATATCATGTGAAAGTGTAACAACCCCTTCATTCTCTGTGAACTGCCATGTGGCCTACACATTTCTACGTTTATCAGTATTACATTCTCCTCTACAACAGCCACATAACATGGGATTTCAACATCTATATTAGCTTTTCACACAGATATATGCATTCTATTTTAATTAAACACTCTTATGTATTTTCACTCTATAAATTCGACACTCTTATGTAATCTTTACTAAACTAATGCAACGTGCTTGTAAATATGGTGCACTTCTAATTTTTTCTCAATTTGCGCTCTCTCATCATGACGAGCTCAGCTCGTCATGAGCACAGCGTCACCGTGCAGCATGACGAGCCGTGCTCGTCACAAGCACCCTGGCGCTGCGCGCGCCCCCCCTCACCCCAGCGCCACGGGGGAATTAGCCCGCGGCGAAGGGGTTAAGGAAAATCCTGATTTTATTACAGACACACAGGTGAATATTATGCTTACTTAATGTTCTGCTTTTATTACACTGCCCAGCAATCCCCTGATCACAAATCACAGTTGAGGGGAAGTGAAACCACTAGTCATGAACCTAGTGTGAGCAACCTTTTTAGGTCTTGCCTGCGTTGCAGCGCATGCGCCGCTCTCCTTGGAGAGATCTATTGTTGTTGGTTTTGTTTTGGGATTCTTTGGACGTGGGGTTTGTGTCCGCCCTGTCTCCCTTAGGCCCCGCCCACTCACCTAGCATTACAGCGCATGCATGCAGGGTCTCTTCAGGTTGTGTTTTGTTTCCTTTCCACCATTCACTCGAAAGCTATTGTTTTTTTGAAGTTGTGTTTATCAAGAACACGGCAATTGTGCACTTTGGCTTCGAAAATATGTTTTGTATGATGGATGACGTTTTAACTTTTCAGACTCCTTGTTCGTGTAGCAAGTTTTCTGTAGTACTCTTTCCGCGTCATTCATTCTACGGTTCTTCTAATTTGCCATGCAGGTTGCCGATGTACTGACCCTCCACTTCCTTCTCTCCACGCCTATTTAGTCACGTGAGGAGGGTTATGAAGACTTCTTCCAGGTGGTGGTGTAAGTTGGGGAGCTCAGAAGCGTAGGGGGTTTGGAAGGTTTGGGGTCCCAGCACAGCGTCATGGCGCCGGGCAACAGCAACTGGTTGTCGGATGTAAACGTGGTGCTGTTTATGGCGTATGGCAGTCTGGTAAGGAAACAACAAATACCAGGAGTGGGTCTATTGCAATGCTTGAAGGTTTGTTGCAGGGGATGAGTGGGTTTTGTAGGTGGATGCACAACATTGAAAAGGGGGCACTGTTTGGGGGTGAGTTTTTCTTCTTCAGATGGGTGTAATTCAAGTGGGAAATAGTGGGAATAGTGGTATGAGGTGGAAACAATTCACAAAGTCGTGTATATAGTTTGGGAAATGTGATCGTAGGGGCTGAGGCGATTGAGTATGAACAGCATTAAGGGATTACTTAGCATGTTATCTACGCTCAGTCACAGAAAGAGCAGCACAATGTTAAGCATTTGTACTTCTTGTAATAGAATGAACACGATGGTCTGCTCCCTGTTCTGCAGGATGCGACCAATAACAAAGCTGCTGCTATGTGAGCCCATGTCATTTGTAACCTCACCATTTCATTGTTGCTTCTTAGCCTAAACACTTTTCATATCTTTTTGAAACATTATAATATGAATTGCTAAACTGCAAGTCCCATAATAGTGTGCCAGGGCACGAAAATAGAATGAATACGAGGAGGGGCGTTCCCTGATCTGCATTTGTCGGCCAGTAGTAGTCAAGGATGTTACATGCGAGTCCATGTCATGTGTAATGCCACCATTTATTTCTTGCTTTTTAGCTTACACCACTTAGCATGCTTGTTTGGAACATTATAATTTTGTTACTGAAACTGCAAGTCCCATAATAACAGTGTGCTAGGACACCCACGAAAAATTATGTTTGGGGCTGCATTGTGTGGCTAATTAATGCTGTCAGATGTCCACGTAGATGTAAAATTGTTGTATGTTTGAATGAGAGGGCTTGAGACGTATAGGTTCTTCACTGCTATCATGGCCGCAGTGCTTTAGAGGTGATGATCCCCATTCTAAGTATTATATTAAACAGATAGCCCCACTCCAGAGTCCAATGTGAGGAAGGCATCAACGAACACTGCCACTGCATTGAGGTCTGGGTTTAGGTCCTGCAAGATGACAAATACAGTTTACAAATTGTAGGCCATTGATTGGTCAGGAACAAAACCAGACTGGTCAGGCCTTAACACATTCGGTAATAGGAGATTGAGTGGGTTACCAATCAGTTTGGCTAGAATCTTGGCATCACAATTCTGGAGGGACAGCGGGCAATAGGAGTAGCGCAGACTCACCAGCTTTCCTGGTTTCAAGAGAGTGACTGTTATCACCTCCCAAGGAGTGGGGGACGTATTCTCTTTTCTCTGGCCTCTCCTCAAATATGGCTAGCAAATGTGGAGCCAGCATGGAGGCATATTTCTTATAGTACTTGTATGGAATCCCACCTGAACCTGGAGTTTTACATATGGGAAGTATTCTAATGATTTCTCATATTTCATTCACACTGAAAGACTCAGCCAGGAATTGGTGGTGAGCCCCGCTTAACCAGCCCAAACCAGTAGTGTCTAAGTAATCAGATATTAATTGAGAGGGCGGTATTCCCTTAGATGTGTACAAGTGGGAGAAGTGGGTGTGGAAAGTCCAGATAATTTGGGATGTGTCCCAGCGAAGTGTGCTCTCTCCATCAGTGATCTGGACAATATCATTAGCCACCCAGGGGTGCTTGATTTTGGCTACCAGTGACTTACCGGGTCTCTCCCCTTCTCGAACACCTTGGCCCTGGCATAGTTTATACCTGCACACCCTCTCTTCCACCTTTGCATATTCTGTGATCTTTCACTGATCTGTAGCCAGACATTGGCGGCAAGTGGTCCACCTTAAAACCCCACCAGGATTTTGAATTCACCCTCTAACAGAGTTGAGTGCCAGCAAAGAGTTTTTACCATTGCTTATAGCTATGCATACTCCCCAGTTGGTGGCCTTAAAAGCCTCCTATATAGCCCCTATGTATTCATTTATTTAAAGTTTTGTATAGCGCGAACATGACCCAAGCGGGTATCAGAGCGTTTTACATACGGGTTCTGGAAGACATAGGTGAAATAGCTGGGGGAGAAAAATAGAGAAATATACATGAAGTACGTATGATATATTAGCGGGCGAACACTGAGGCCGTACCATAAGCCAGGTAGTAGATTAATCGCCTAAACAGGAGTGGATACCCAAAAGGAGAAAAGCTTCTATTTCAGCGCAGTGTACATTAGAAAAGCTTTCACTTCCCTTTTGAAGGCAAATGTTGAGCGAATCAGTCTTGTTTCTACCGGTAGAGAGTTCCAGATTCTCGGGGCAATACCAGTGAAAGAATGATTGTAGGTGTTGATTTTTTTTAATTTCTTAGGCTTGAGCAGCAATGTGTTGGTGCTCCTTGAGATCCGGGAGCCATCAGATTGTTCTAGCTTATTTGACAGGTACGGAGGAGTGTTGAAATGTAATGCTCTGGGGGTCATACATGCAATTTTTAATTGGATCCTTGACTCATACGCAAGCCAGTTGAGCGATTTCAGGTCTGGGGAGATGTGGTTAGTTTTCTTGGAGCCAGTGATGAGCCTGGTCACAGCATTCAGAGATGCTCTGCCCCGCATAGACTAGAACTGCTGTATTCTAGTCTTGAGATGACGAGTGCTTGAACTGCAGATTTGAAGTCATCTTGGGGAAGGTAGGGTTTAAGTTTTCTTAGTATGCTCAGTTGGAAGTTCGCGCCTTTGGTAGATGCTCTGATGTGGTCTTGCATGTTTAGGTTTTTATCTAGCACAATTCCCAGTGATTTTTGTGGAATCAATGATATGTGGTGTTCAGTTGAGAGCGGTGAAGTTTCTTAGATATTTCTCAACAATGGGGGTTTGCTTAGTTGGTGAGATGAGGAGGAATTCCATTATAAGGGCGTTTCGTTTGAGGTGGTTGGTGGTTAGCCAATTTAGGGTTTTGTGCAGTGTTGCGTTGAGTGACTTGATATCGTCAGGGGAAGAGATTTTCATGTACAATTGGTTGTCATCTGCATACATGTGGTATTGGATGTTAGATGCTTTGAGGATTACAGTAAGTGGTTCAATGAAGAGGTTGATGAGCGTGGGGGAGTGCGAGGACTCTTGGGGAACACCCAGAGTGCAGGGGATGTATATGGAAAGAGTTTGATTGGATTTGACTTTCTGCGTTCTGTTGTTGAGAAAAGAGGCAAACCATTTTAGTACAGTGTCTGAGAGCTCCATCCTACATTCTAAAAGGTTAAGTAGATTGTCATGTTTGACAGTGTCAAATACAGATGAGAGATCAAGTAATGTTAGTAGGCAAGAATCATTCTGGTCAAGCAGTGTGAGAACGTCGTCCACTATATGCGTGATGGCCGTTTCAGTGCTGTGGCCAGGATGGAAGCCCGATTGGAATTGGTTAAGAAGTTGGAAACGCTCAATGTGTTTGCGCAGTTGTTCATGTACACATTACTCAAGGAGTTTTACCAGGGTGGGGATATTAGTGATTGGTCTATTGTTATTCAGGTCTTCAGGGTCCGCCGTGGATTTTTTGAGAATAGGGAGAACTAGGCCCGCCTTCAGGTAGTCAGGGATCTCACCTTGAAGAAGAGAAGCATTGATGATCTTGGACCAGAGCGGGACTAGTGAATCAATCATGTATTTAACCCCTTCCACGCTCATGACGAGCTGGGCTCGTCATGAGGTAGCCTCCTCGCACGCTCATGACGAGCCCAGCTCGTCATGTAACATGCGCTTTACAAATTCTCAGCGTGCGAGCGGAATTCCGCCCGCACGCATGCGGTTAAAGAAGTTGGGGGGGAGGGGATCATTCAAGTGAATTGAAGGGGTTCTTTTTGTGGGGTTTTTTACCATTGGGGACGTAGCTTTTCTAGAGCGAACTCCTCTGATGGCCTGCGCCACTTCGTCGTCCGTGAATGGGGAGTCTAGGTATTCCCGATTGTCATCCGACAATACGGGCATCTGAATGTCCCTAATCATCTCTGAATTGTCTGTCTCTGAGTATATCCCTGAGGCAGTATATACTTTCCCAAAATATACCGAGAATTCGTCTGCCACGGCCTGTGGGTCCCTTATCATACTGGAGCTTGCCCCTTGCAACTCTGGCACAAGCCGCAAAGCCATCTCCCCCCTCTCAAGCCAGGCTATTAGCTTGCCGGCTTTGTTGCTGTGTTCATAGATCCTACTCTGTATCTCCTTGTTTCGGCCCCTGGCCCTGTTTCCAGCGAGACCTCTATATTCATCCTGACATAACTTTAATCGGTGTATATCTTCTAGGGCCGCTGTCAGCGACACTTCCGCCTCCAACCTCATCACCTCCGCTTCTATTCTATCTAGGTCTGCGTTTTGTTTCTGCTTCTTCCCAGCGATCATGGCCATTACCTCCCCACGAATTACTCTTTTGAACGCCTCCCACAGGGTCTGCGCCGAATCCACCGTACCAGTATTCTCCTGGAAGTATCGTCCCGTAATCTTGGAGACCTCTTTCTTAGTGGACAGATCCTTCAGATGTCACACATTAATTGGGGCTACTCTCTCTACATCAACAAGGCCGGTCTCCACCCGGAGCCAAATTGGGGAGTGGTCGGAGATTTCTCTTCCCCGGTGGCACACCTCATATATCGTGTTGGCCTGTGCTGCCGGCAACAGTATACAGTCTAATCTAGAGAGGCTATGGTGCACCGCGGACACATGGGTGTAGTGCACTCCACTCGGGTTAATTATCCTCCACCTGTCCACAAGCCCCGTAGACTCCAGGAAGTCGGAGAGCCATCTATGCGCCGGCCTGAACATACGGGCAGGGTGTCTATCACACTCCCCATCCACCACTGCGTTGAAGTCTCCCCCTATCACAAGAAGACCCAGCGGCAAGGTGAGAAAGATCATGCCCAGGTCACAGAAAGTGTCTGTCTGAAGTCCAGGTGGAACAAAAACAGACATAAAGGTGATTACTGCTCCTTCCCACCGACCCGATATCCCTATATAGCGGCCTTGCTGGCCAGTCCATGTGGCCTGAATATTAAGGGGGAAGGAGTTCTTAACCAATATGCCAACTCCCCTGGATCCCGTAGTGAACCCAGCATGTGCGACCAGTTTATAACCCCCCCTATGTAGGGCCATACAGCGGCTGCCGATAAGATGAGTCTCCTGAAGTAGTACAACATCTGGGGAGTGACGTCTAATCATCTGGTTCACCATTTCTCTTTTAAGTTTGTCGCCCAAGCCGTTCACATTCCAACTGAGCACAGAAACACCCGATCCCTTTCTAACACAAGGCATTGATGCGGCATGGATGCACTACAATCATAGCTCTGTCTCCTGATGTAAAAGAAAAGAAAAAAGAAAATAACAACTATCAATCAACTTTAAAGTAGCTCCCAACCCACTTATTGGAGACCATAAGGAGCTGCCCCCCCTGCAGGTCAATGCGCAGATCCAGACCACAGACCGGGACCCTGGTCAACAGCTTTCATCGGTACCAATCCATCCTGGGTGCAAGACTCCCACCGGAGGTGCGCCCCCACCCTCGTGGGCCCCCGGGAACAGTAGACTGGGCAAACTGCTCACCTCCGAGGGGCACCCGGTAGGGCATCCGGCCCGAGATCTATGCCCCCATGAAGGCCAGGAGTCCAAACCCCCACCAGGCCATGGCATCAGGATTTGGCCCTGTGGCAATCGATCTTGGCACCTCGCCCCTTATACACACTTTATGTCCAGGGAGAGAGCCTCGTAGCAGGTCCGGGGGGTGTCAGACGACTGTTATGTAACCCTAGTCGGGTCTGTCCGCTCCTCGAATTCTGACGGCAACCCCCCGGGGCCCCGTATTTGCTGTCATCCACCGGCGGAGCGTCCTCCGGGGGATTACCGCTGATGCACCAGGCAGGGGAGGGGGGCCCGTAGCAGTCCGCTCGCATGCCGCAAGTCTCTGCACACCAGCCCAGCCAAGATTATGATGACACCCGGGCCCGACCAGCGACTTCTGGTCCCGGCCCCGGGTGTTGACCAATTGGCAGCCGGCCACACTCAGTAATCGAGCCCCCGGCTCCGCCGAATGAACAGGCCCGAACCGGCACAGCGTACAGCTCCAGTCCCCGACCTCGCAGCGGGGCCGGAGTTATATCAACAGGCGCCGCCAACCTTCCGCTACCCAACAGCTGGGTCAGCACAGCAGGATACAGATCAGGATATCGGGATGGGGGCCGGGTCCGACGGAGCTGCGCACCTACGCGGCCATCTTGGATTGAAGGTTTAAGGTTAGAGAGCATGTTGAAGATGGCAGTGTCATTGAGGGGTGTGAATTGGCGCAAGAGGGGACAAGGGTAAGGAGGAGTCCGTAGGGGGTGAGAGATCGATCAGGGCAGACTTTAAATCAGATTTGTTATTACTCACCTTTTCGAGTTAGAAGTCAGCAATGGCATCACAGTTTGGCTGATGGCTGGAGATGAGAGGAGATTGGGTAGGAGTATTATTGGATTGTAATTTAATCAACTGAAACAGCCTTTTCGGGTGGTTATTGGCTTTGTCAGGTTGTGATTTGAAGAAGGTTGCTTTCGCCGTTCTCATAAGTTTGTTGTATCTGCTCCCTTTTATTCTTAGAATTTTAAGTAGACCAGTGGATGGAGCTGATCTCCAAGCGTGTTCTGCTTATCAGAGGCTGCGTCTGTCAGTATTTAGGCTGTCATTGAACTATGGTTTGGAGTCTTTTATGGGTTTTCTTTTTAGTTGAAAGGGGGCAGTTGCATTCAGGGCAGACAACATGGTGTTGTTAAAGTGCTCAGTGAGTTTGTGAACGTCAACCATGTTTGCAAGTAGAGGTAGGTAGATATTGCAACAAGATATGAGCTCCTTTACGTTTGTATTTTGGAGCGTTCTTTTCCAGTGTTTTTGGATATTGACCGAATGTTTAACGGCAAGTACTCATTTATCTATATTTGTAATTCAGCTGCAAAGACTGAGTCAAGAAACATTTCTAGGTTTAGTCTCCAGTTTATACCAAATAGTTCCAATGCCAAGGGCTGGATCCACAGCAACACCGGGGAATGTTCTGAGAAACTTTGTGGCAGGTGCCTGATCTCTGTAACCCATGTGCCCACATCCTGTGTAGTGAGCTAAAAATCCAACCAAGACCACTGCTGAAAATATGTGCTTGCCTGCAGATGTGGATATCTCTGTCTCCAGACGTCCACCAATGTATGGTCAGTGACTATTGTGTTTAAATGCCTCAAGGCCTTGGTGGGGGCCTTGGCTATCGCCCCTGATTAGTCCAGCACATCAATGAGTGTACAGTTGAAGTCCCCACCCCACAGGAGGGCGCCTGGGTTGGTAGATAGTACCTTTGCCAACAAGATCTCAAAGAAGACCGGGTCATCGTTGTTGGGGCCATAGCAGTTTAGGATCATAAGTGGCACCTGTTTCACCCTCCCCCACAACATTACACCTTGCGAGTCAGTGCATGATATTATCGTGGCAAAGGGAACACCCTTCTGTACCAACACAGCAACCTCTCTAGCATAGGTATAAAGGAAAGATTTGATGCAAACTGAGGCCCATTTATTAGCAAATTAGTGTTCTGACTGAGGGGCAAAATGCATCTTCTGCAAGAGGTCTGCACTAATATGGTGGCTATCAAAGAAGGAGAGCACTTGATTCTTTTTCTTGGGATTACCAAGCCTCTAGACATTCCATGTCAGGCAGGCTAGCCTGGGGGCTACGCCATCCATCAACCTGCATATACTCGATGTGTTTCATATTGTGTACTTTCCTGGGGTGTAAGGGCAGGCCATGTTTGGAAGAAAGGAACCAGAGTGGTGCAAATAGTCCATCGACCCAAATATTTCATGACCATACAGTGAACTGCTCACAACCCCTTTACAACCCACCCATACTGTGACCCAATCCCATCAGGGCAAACCCAATAAGCCCACCACCGAAAAGTTCATATTACGCGTCTACTGTACCAACAGGGTAAGAGGCACGAACTAACTAAACATGTGTCATTAATCACAAAGGAGTGTACCTACGGGGTTACCAAAAAGCCAAAAGTGTAACCCTCGGTCAGAAGGCGAGTTGTTTCAGGGGGCACATGCTGTCTCTCCTTTGCATGATAACCGTAGAATGAGGGTTATAGATGGACAACATTTAGACCATTCAGGAAGATATACAAATCATCAATCGCTCAGGGTGTGCTCCAAGTGGTACCTGGTTCCAGTGAAGTACTGGGTGGTTCATAGCATAATGCTCTAATTTGCACTAATCAGAGACTATTTCACACATCGGTGAGTTCTCCCAGGATGAGCTGCACCTATTCGGCCATCATTTCCATGGGATCCCCTTAAAAAATGCTGCCACCTTCTGTGGGAAGCTAAAAGATCTGCTGTTTTCCACAATGTGTGATTCAAAGCCTCACTGGGAACTGCTTTGCGTATTTTGGCCTTGAACAGTTGGTATTTCACTGGAGGGAATTTACTACTAGCCTCCTCGACTGTGACAGTAAGGTCAGGGGAACGAGAAAACTGGTATTCTCTAAATTCAAGTTGTCCCTTTTCCAGTTTTTGCCAATCACATAGCAGTATCTCTGTCTCGATAGTTCAGAAGACAGGCGATGAAAGGACGCACAACTACCAGTAGGCAAGAAAAAACCTCCATCCCAAACGCCCCCATCAGGAGCCTTCTACAAAGTTTTTCATGTTCCCAGTATTGGCTGACTCCAGGATGTCAAGAATCCAGACATTATTTCTTCGGAACCTGGCTTCGAGGTCTTCATTTTAGGCTGCTTTCACACGTAAGACTTTTTCTATATTAGAGAGTGTCACCTTTCGTCATGAGGAAGTCCTTTGCCAAAAATATCCTCTGCTCTGCCTCCACAAATCTGCCATTTTGTCTTTCTAACTTATTAGAGCTAGTATCCAAGCGGGTAGTCCGGGAAACCAATTTAGAGTCAATGGAAACCAATCTCTCCTTCATTGCTCTATGCAGCATCTTCATCTCTTCTTCTCTGTCCTCCACTCCTGAATTGGAGGGTCCAGTGTTTTTGCCCCTGGCGAGGTTCAAAGGGTATTGTGGTTTGGCAGTTGTTTGTTTTCTGACCCATCCAGAGCTTGGTAGGGGGGCCGCCATGAAGGCATGGCACTGCTCTAGATAGTGCAGTGTCACCAGTGTACAGGGCAAGTTATACCAAATATGGAGTCTGGCACGTCACCATACCTGGGCCAAGGCAACTGGGCAATCAATGGCAAATGTTGATGAAGTATACACCCCCAGCCTCACACCTAAGCCTCCAAGAGACATGCATAATAAAGGACCCAGGCTCCTAATGACAGTCTGTCAGGTTCCTGCAACTCTAGTCCAAAGGTCCACACTGGACATTTGCCAGTAGTTCAGATTCAGGCCCAGCCTACTATCCTACTGGTTCCCACCTCGCTAGGTAACTTCCAAGTCTCCCTACAATACTGTTGTTGGCTGGGGCCCAACAGGAGCTGGGTCTACGAGGCCCCACCTTCCTCCAACTGTAAATCAGGGGCCCGATCTGGGGGTTCACAAGAAGGCCAGTCTTTACCCATTCACTAGTTCCCCTGTGAGGCACCACTCCTTCCATTGGTCTCGTGTGCAGCTCAGCACAGCACTCGCCTATGTCATGCTATGATGCATTTACCGTGCCTCGTGCCCGTGAGAGGGACAATGCACAAGCCTGCTGTGCAGACTCCACTAGGCGCTGCAGGCGCCAGTCGCTATCTCCTCAACTTCCTCCATTTTTCAAGGTGCTGCCCATTAAACCCATTCAGCAGGTCATCCAGCGCCATCTTGCTGGCACCCTGGTCATGACTCACAGCAGAAGGGATCATCCGCAGTGCAATGGAGGGTTAATCAGCAGTGTTCTGTCTACTGGAGCCCATTGGGGTCGTGATGTTGTCTTTTTTGGGGCTCATTAGTGCTACTAAGGTGCGAATGCTGTTGGATATTCCCTCAACAGTAGGAGCCTCATAAGAGTGTGGCCATCATGTGTGCTGGCTCTCTGGCGCCCCCACTACTATAATTATCATATCAACTGTCCATCCTGATGCAGGCCTTGTCTGATAATTTAATTTCATACAATCGTTACAGGATGATGGGATGTTCTTAGATACCACTACCAAGATCGTTACAATTTGGGTCTTATAAGCATGAAGCACAAATATATAACAAAGCAGCACTACAAATATCATGTAAATGTTAAATACAGTCAGGGTAGATGATAAGTACTATGACAATCTGAAAAACAAGATGTAGAAGGCTGAAATGAATAGGGTATTTTAAAATCCCACATGTCCTTCATCAGTAGAGTTCTTAATAATAACTTTGTAAAAGGATTTATCATTGTGACTTTCTGCTGTTGGTTATTAATGATGACACAGAGTCGAGGTACCACTTGCTCCTCTACTCTTTTGTGGTAAAGGATGGAACAAAAGGGAAGAGCCTGCTTTCAACAAAAAAAGATCAACCAAACATCTGATTCCAACATAAGAAGAACCTGAAGAAATATTTTAATGTAGTGGGAGAGCTTCTACATTACTTTCCAACAGAATTTATGTTGCTCCATCTGCATTGTTCAAGTCGAGTTGAATTTTGGAGTGACAAAACGGGCCAATTTCTTCACACTGAGAAGGAGGGATAGTGTTCTCCATTAACTTAGAGAATGTAAGTTCTTTTTCTATTAAAGAAAGCTACGTTGGGCTCAGATAATTCTGGTGTGATAATATTTATGTATATAAGTAGACTTGGTCGTTGATCATATTGGAGTTGTAGGAAAACCAACAAGGACATATTGAGTCACCCAAACAGCATTGCCTAGGATAATGTTACACACGAAGGTTGACGTCCGCATTGGGAGTGTGAGTTAACCTTTAAGGGAGGACAGGGAGACAGAGGCTGTAGGGGTTAGCTTTTCTTTTGCCCTTACAAGGGAATAGGTTTCTCCCCATGGCTTGGATGGACACATGCTGGAGACATGGACCCTGACCTCATAAGTCTCCCATTCTTATTGAACGGTAATTAGGATGTAATGGAGAGGAATAGGGATGCCACCACAGGAGAAAGTGGGGGTCACATACTAGAGACCTAGACTGCAGCCTGAATAGCCTACTCTTCCTCTTTACAAGCCCCAAAAACAAATCTCTAAATGACTATTTAGTGAAAGGATCATGGGTTTAGTGCATATCAGCACCTTACAGACTGTGACCAGTCAAGATCTTTCAAGTACTCCCATAATAGACAATATATTTACTACATGTAAACACCATAGGCATTCTTCCTAACTGTTCCAAGCCAGTAGGTCTGGGTACAGTTATTCCCCAATTTCTCACATTGTTGGAGTCAACAGACAAAAAAAACAAGATTATATTAACAACTCAAACTAAACCTCTACTCAATTCTAATATGGAAGGTTTAGCCTTCACTTTCCATCAGGAGGGAAGAACCGGTTAAACCCACTTACTGGGTCTGGGCGGCGGGGGAAACGCCCAAGTCTTCCATACCTTCCATACTTAGTAAAAGGAGACACAGGAGCCTTCGTCTGCAGGAGAAACCCAGATTTATTCAATAGCCCGGGCTATGGAACAGAGTCCCAAGCTAGTCAGAGACGAAACCCAGGAGGCTGCTGCTTCACTCTGCAGCTTACAAGTTTTTTATACATTTTTACTCCAGTCTTTTGGATGTTAGTCCATTGTTCAATCAGGGCAGTGTTTGCAGTTGATAACCAGATCCAGACGATGTTTGTAGATGGTGACCTGGTCAAGGCTTGGTACACAAATCATTGTTCACTCGGTGTGATCAAAGCATGGTCTTTCAGGTCATTGTTTAATCACCCTGATCAAGGCCCAGCAGTCACACCATTGTCCAGATAACCTGATCACGGGGTCAAGGATGTTTACCAGGCTGGGAGCAGGAGATGGAAAACAAGTCATTTACAGGGTGTGAGTGTCTCATGGCTTTCAGTTGAACTGCAAAGAACAGGGGGGGTTGGGTGTGCGACAGTTCCTGGGCAGAAATACAGGCTGCAAGATGTTTTTTGTTGTGCCAGTTAGAATTTTCCCAGGCATCAGCAGAAACGACCAGATGGGTTGTGTGGAAGTGTTTGACACGAGATGGCAATGAAAAAAACAATGGAGTCCCGGTACAAATGATGCCGATCAGAAGAACACTTTTCCTCAGACCCTCCTTTTGCCATTGAGTGGCAAATACTTTAAGAAATGTCAATGTTCATAAGGCCATCAGTTTCTTGTTGGAGCATCATCATCATACTGGTGTTGTGAATGTTAGAGGGTGGAGGCTTGAGGGTCTGGAAGGCTTTTGTGATATCACACGTACTGGTACCAACTTTCTTAGTCCCTCGGCCATGGATGCAGGCACGGCCTTGCACATTTATGACATTCAGAGTGTTTCGTTCATCAGGCAGTATCCTTCTGGTGCGGAATCTAGAAAATGTTCGTCGAGTGGTGGAGTTGAATACTACCATCTCACCGAGTTCATCTGGTGGGAGTAGCAATGTGGATGAGTTGTTCGGGCAAAAAGGAGCATTGGCATTGCCAGATCTGTTCCGCCAGAAGTCATCACGAAATGTCCCAAGGACAGAATTGGCAGTACCATTGACAGTGTAGGCCTCCTGCATCAACATCCACCATGCAAGACAAGACCCAGAGATGGAAAATGGGTAAGGAAAGAATGGGACAGGGTGTATCATGGAACGCGGCATCAGTCCACAAACCCAGCAGTTGGAAGTGTTCATGATCAGCTGGTGATGATGCAACATTTGGATGAAGCTGTTATTGAAGAATTCTGCACGGCAGGGTAATTTGTGGGCTGGTAACGTGTAATACTAGTGCTCTGCAGGAGTCGGGGTAGGAGTTGGTGAGGCAACAGGATGGTATATTAGTGACAGCCAACCAAGGATAGACAGGATGAGGGAGACAAACAGCGTCACCACGGTGGCAATGAAGCATTTACTATGTCGGAGACTGACATATTGTTTCTGGATTCGGGTGTTTTGGACGGCCGCCATTGTGCTAAGCCAGGGACCTCTAGTGGCTGTCCGTGATTCGTGGTTGCTTCACTGGGCGCAGGTGCCAAGGGCCCAATGGCGTACCTTAGTTTGACACACCAGCACTACTCTCAGCCGGGAAGATCACAGCCCTACAGCCACTTGGCGAAGTCCAGGGCAAACCTTCCCACGGGGCGCAAGTTATATCGGTTGGAAGTAGGGACAGTATGGTCGGGAAACAATTGTTCTTGGTGTTGAGCAGAGTTAAGGGAAGGTTCCACGCTTCCTTTCAGTATGCTGTCACTCTCTGCTTCCGTAGATGTAGAATGCAGTCTGGCATCGCTGAATGGGACAAACATCGAGACTGTTTCTGTTTCTGAGTCTCCTTGTCCTTCCCTCACCCACTGATCATAGGGGAGGGGCAGAGGCACACACCGGCAGTGAGAGAATGCACCCAATTCTTCCGACCTTCTACTTTCACAGCGGTGCGGTTGGCCAGTAACACCTGACGGGGCTGTGTCCAGCGGGGCTCGAGGCTCTTAGTCCGTTAAAAGTTCCGGATCAGGACCCAGTCACCAGGTTGGATGACGTGTCCTGGGCCCTTGCTTTTGTCAGGTATGGCCTCGTGCACCTGGTGATAAAGAGTACGAAAGGTATTAGTCAGACTGTACAGATAATCAGTTAATACAGAGTATTCAACGTCAGACAGTTTCTTAGGCCCTGGGACACCCCATACATTGGCAGGCCTCCCGAACACAATCTCATGGGGAGATAGCCCTATTCTGGTGTGGGCCGTTGTTCTTGTGAACAGTAGGGCTAAGGGCAGAGCATCAACCCAAGTCACACCTGTCTCGGCTACTATTTTGGCCATTTTAGTTTTTAGGATGCCATTGTACACCTCCACTAGACCTGCTGACTGGGGGTGGTTAGCTGCATGACATTTTTGTTTCATACCCAATGCTGTACAGACATATTCCATAATTTGAGCCATAAAGTTGGTCCCGTTGTCACTCCAGACCAAGCGGGGCAAACCGAATCGTGGGAGGTACTCTTTTAATAGCACTTTGGCTGTAGTGATAGCGGTGCAGTCTTTGACGGGGTAGGCCTCCACCCATCGGCTGAAGGTACAGACCACCCCTAGGAAATATTTGAAATTGTTACATCGGTCCTTCTGGATGTAATCCATTTGGAGGACTTCAAAAGGGAAGGTAGGAGGAGAGAATCCTCCCATAGGAGTAACTGTGCCTTTTCCTGGGTTATACATTAGGCAAATCATGCATGCTTTAACCAGCTTGTCAATAGTAACAACAAAAGAGTGTTCAGGTTCGTCAGAAAGGAAGGGTTTTTAGAGCACAGAGAAAAAGGAATTAAGGACACCTTCTTGGTGTTTTAGGAAAGCCCTCACTCACCGACCTGGTCGGTGACATGCTTCATCATCGGGCCCCACCGGGAGTGGCCGAATGCCACCCCAGTGTGCTGCAACGCCAGAATTACTGCGGAGCGGGTAATGTGAAGTCGTGAGTGACTAAGTGGTTGTGTGAGTAACTAGAAAAAGTGTACGTGTTGGGAATAAAAATGCCTTAAATGTATCAAAAATTCTTTATTATCTGATCAATAAGACATATTAAAATATGTGTGGGAAAACTAAACCAGATAAATTAGATGGCTAGTTTCCTCTAGCTTTACGGTCAACATGTTTCTGCCAATGTCGGTGTTAATTAACCTGGCATTCGTCAGGACCTAAGGTGTAATAAACCCCGGCGGTGTGGATGCGCTAAGGCCCACCCTACCAAGGGACGTGAAAGTGAATTTTTTAAAAAAAATACTGTCAAAAAAGTGCAAATGCTTGTACTCGCAATTATGGAGACCACACAAAAATGTTGTGAGGGTGTAGGTGGCTGAGGTGTTACCATCTGACCCTCTGAGACATGATCCGTCCACATACAGTGTACCATCTGGTTCTGCTATCGGGGTATCCTGTAAGTCAACCCGTCCGTTTGTCTCCTCCTCTGTCCTTAATATGCAGTCATGTGGGTCTAAGCGTGCATCCTGAGTATCCAGTGGGAGTAATGTGGCGGTGTTTAGTACAGTGCATCCTTTGATGTTAATGTGGCTGGCAAAGAGTGTCAGTTCATATCCTGTGAGTCGTGCGCTAGTGAGGTACTGTGTCTTGGTGTTATTAATGTTATTAAGGAGGGTATCTACAGAATGGTGGACCATCAGAGTCAGGGGGGAGTTCATGGCGATCCCCGCACTCTGACGGACCATGAGGTAGGCCGCAGCGGTCGCCCGTAGGCATCCTGGGAGAGCCCTTGCAACAGGATCTAAGGTGGCTGAAAAATAGGCACATGGCCGATGGTGACCTCCGAACATCTGGGTCAATACAGCGCATGCACAGCCGTCTGTCTCATGTACAAAAAGAAAACATTGTTTGTTATAATCAGAGTATTGAGGACTGAAGCAGTACACAGAGCCCTCATTAAATCTTGGAAGGCCTGCGTATGCTCTCTAGTCAAAGAAAAGGAACTGTCTGATATGTCTTTAGTGGTGAGGGCAAGAAGAGGTTTGACCATGGCCATAAAATTGGAAATCCACTGTCTACAGTATGAGGTTAGGCCTATGAAGGCTCGCACCTGCTTTTGTGTTCGTGGGGCCATCATAGCATTGATAATGGCTACACGATCAGCTGTGAGCTGCCTTCCCTCCTTTGAGAGGAGATGACCTAAATAGGTCACCTTCTTTTGACAAAACTGGAGCTTTTTTAAAGAGACTTTGTGATTATAGAGGGCAAGGTGGCATAACAAACAGAGAGTAGCTTCTTTACATGCTGGTGCAGAATTTGCAGCAATGAGGAGGTCATCTACATATTGTAATAGTGTGGAATTATCAGGGAGTTCCAAGGAATCTAGTTGACTTTTTAGGGCTTGACTATAGATGCTGGGGCTCTCGGTGAAACCTTGAGGGGCGCGGCAGAATCTAAAGCTCCGCCCACCAAGGGAGAAACCAAAAAAATGTCTGCTGTCAGGATGTATAGGAATGTTGAAAAAAGCACTCTTCAGGTCTATGACAGAGAAGTGCGTGGCGTCAGAAGGGCACCATCGTCAAGAGGGCTGTAATGTCAGGGAGAACAGGATATTGGGAGATTGTTATTTTGTTAAGGGCTCTCAGGTCAATCACAAATCGGTATATTTCAGGGGAGAAAGCATCTCCATTGGTCTTTTTAAGAACGGGAATAATGGGACTGTTACAGATATTGCCACGAGTCTCCTCCACTACGCCCTTGTCCATTAATTCAGATATTATTGTTAAAAGGGCTACTTCTCCTTCCGCGGGCAGTCAATACTGCTGGAGGCGGGGAGAAGTGCACCTGGCTGGATGCGTGCCACATGAGGGGGTATGTTGAGACACCCCACATCAGTGTCTGATGATGCCCAGATGGAGGAAGGTAAAGACTGCAACTCTGGTGGGAGGGGACCGGACAGATACATGTAGGAAGCTGCGGTGGGGGAAATTGTTAAGTATACACCTTGGGGACTACATGATATGGTCGCATACAGAGCTTTCAGTAAATCCATGCCTAATAAGTTTTCACTCCAACCTGTAGTAAGGACCAAGGGATCGTCAACATGTGCAGGGCCAATATCGAGAGGATGGGGTTCAGAGACAGGGCTGGTCACGGGTGTCCCTGCAAAACCCACTGAGACATTCATATTGCCAGAAAGGGGTGCCTCCGGGACTGACAGACGTGCAATAGAAGACCTGGTGGCCCCAGTATCCAAAAGAAAATTCTGATCGTTCCCCAAAACTGACATTTTAACATATGGGCACCTTTGAGCCACACGAATTTGCACTCTGGTAATACCCCTTTCCTGGCTGTCCTATGCTTAGTAGGACCCTGCCTCATCAACTTCCTCATAATCATCATTGCAATAAGTACGTGCTGCTTCGTATCCATCAAACCTATTAGCCGGGTGGGGGGGGCCATTGTCCTTAGTCGGCCTTGCTTCCCTAGGAGCGCGAGGCCGAGTCTTCCCTGTTCGGATGTTTTAAGCTAATACGGGACACTCATCTATCCAATTGCTGTACCCCTTACAATAAGCACACTGATCTGTTTGGAGGGATCCCGCACATTGAGGGCCTGAGGGGGTAGACTGGCGAGCCCTCGGAGGGGGTCGGGGTTGTGGTCTAAAATTCCCGTGGGCATCAGGACCTCGGAGAGTGTAAGCCTTCTGCAGAAGTGCCTTAGTCTTAAGATCCCTAACCTTCTTACTTTTCTTGTCTCTATCTTCATTCTCCCTATTCTCGTGATATTGTGCCATAGCCAAGATACCAGTCATAGTTTGGGCAGACCACGTACTTTTAACTTTCTTAAGCCTGGCAGAGATCTCAGGCCGCAAGTTGCTGACAAACTTATCGACAAGCACTGGACCAGAACCTGGGGTCCGGGGATCTAAACCACTATGTCCCTTGTATTCTGTCTCAAAACGGGTAAAGAAGTCAGCCACATTCTCATCTTTTCGCTGCTTACAGGCGTTTATTTTATCCCAGTTAATGACAGTTTCCGGCAAAAGTGTCTTCATAAACGTCATTATTTTACCGGGCAAAGTCAGGATGGCAGCTTCTGGTTTAGTCTCTCTTACGCTTCCTTCTTCCATAGCCTCTAGGTCAGCCCATTTACCTCCCAATGCCACTTCATGGTCAGTATGTCGAATCTTGTCCCACATTTTAGTGGGGACAACCGTACCAAAAAGTAAATCTATATCCTCAAGAACGAGAGTACCTGCAGATATAATCTGACCTAATTCTCAGTAAAAGGCAGCCGGATTCTTCCGGGGATCTGGTAATTGTCCCTTTAACTGCATTACTGCTGACCTTTTCCAACAAACATGAACCCAAAGCCTGCGCCAGTGTGCTTCAACAGCTCCTCGGCCATTATTTTGGGCATCGGTAAGTGCGTTAACAAAGACAGGGGCCGCCTCTCTCATTGGCATAGCTGTCTCTAGAGGGGTGTTGGAAAAAGCGGTCATATCACGGTAAGCCATTAAAGCAGACAAAGCACCAAACATCCCCTCTCCCTGAACATCGCCTCTTTTTATTTGTGACCTGAGGTCCACTAGTCCGGCAGGTATCTGCATAAGCGCATTCTCGAATCTTTGCATGACCAAAGTACACATGTATTCAGCCCAGGTGGTCTGTTCCATAATCGTCCACTGGGAAAAGGTGGGCCATATTTCTTTAAAGGTATAAATATTCTTGTTATTTATCCAACATTCACTCTGTTGCTTCTGCAGGTCATTTTCTTGAAGGGATGAAAAACTGATGGCAGAGCGCAAGGAAGCCAGTCTGGGGGAATTCAATATTTTATATAAGTCTTGTCTAACCGTAGACCACGGGGAAGCAGGGAAGGGGCGGGCAGGGATAAAGTTGTCGGGATTGGGCGGATGGGGACTTGTTGCCCTTCCCGCAGCGAGGACAGGGGTAGCGGGCGTGGTCGGTGTCATAGGAAAAATTGGGAGGGTTTGTGTGACAGGGAGAACAGTAAGAGGGGCGGTGAGGGCAGGAGTGGGCTGTGGTGGGGGGACATGCGGGGTGGGAGGCGTCAGGGCAGGGTACATTGGGGCATATACAGGAGGGCTTTCTAGCATGGTATCAAGCAAGGAATCACCTTCTTCTCCCCCTTCCATATGGCCCTTTCCTTTCTCCTCACAAGCTGGATAACATTTTTGTACCCAAGCCCATTGCTCCCTATCGGCTGTTTCTACCGATTTTGTCATTTGGTTGTGTAAATTTTCTCTAGCGTGGTCGGCCTTTGACATACATTCCTGTTTCCTTTCTTGGGCCTTCTGCTTTTTAGCTCTCTGCTCTATCTCTTTCCTCCAAAATCAGACAGATTCAAACATAGACGGGCGCATTTTTCTTTTCATTAATTGTTCCTCTAAGTTGGCGAGAATTTGAGAATGAAAGGAGCCATAAAGTAGCCACTGTAATTCCACGTTCCTTTGTTTAGTATATTTTACCCAGAATGAGTTATGGCAGAAGGGCCATGTTTAACATACATCATTTGGCCAGGGGTCCCTTCTGGAGGAAGCGGACAGGCGGCCTCTAGCTGGGAGTCCTGCGTACACATACAACAACATAATTTCTTGAACTTACTACTGACTGGCATGCTTAAAAACAGATTACAGACACCAGCGGGTTTTTAAAACTCATCTCGCTTGCTTGGCTTTTGCAAAAGTTAATAACAGCAGAATCAAACAGAACAAACACCAGCAGGTTTAAAAAACTCACGTCGCTTGCTTGGCTTTGGCAAAAGTCAATAACAGCTTGGCTTTTGCGAAAGTCAATAACAGATTTATACAGACTTGGTGGGTGATCAGTCCACCCTTACCTTACAGGGGTAGTCCTCTTCTGCAGAAGTAGGGCTGTGTCCTGTTCCAGAAATTATTTGCTAGGGGACTCCAGCAAGAACGCGGTCATGTGGCCCAGACCGGGTGGGGAGGAACAGCGGGCGAGTCTTTCGGCTTACCGGATTGCAAGAATCCCTCGGGTAGAGCATCTCCGTTGGAGTCTCTCTGTGCACCTCCTCACATCCACCGGGCCTGACCTTCGTGCTCACAGAGTCCCTGTTTAGGCGCCTTTTGAAGAACCGGTTAAACCCATTTACTGGGTCTCGGCGGCGGGGAACCTCCCAAGTCTTCCATACCTTCCATACTTAGTAAAAGGAGACACAGGAGCCTTCGTCTGCAGGAGGAACCCAGATAGCTAGTCAGAGACAAAACCCAGGAGGCTGCTGCTTCACTCTGCAGCTTACAAGCCTTTTATAAATGTTTACTCCAGTCTTTTGGATGTTAGTCCATTGTTCAATCAGGACAGTGTTTGCAGTTGATAACCAGATCAGACGATGTTTGTAGATGGTGACCTGGTCAAGGCTTGGTACACAAATCATTGTTCACTCGGTGTGATCAAAGCATGGTCTGTCAGGTCATTGTTTAATCATCCTGATCAAGGCCCAGCAGTCAGATCATTGTCTAAATAACCTGATCATGGGGTTAAGGATGTTTACCAGGCTGGGAGCAGGAGATGGAAAACAAATCATTTACAGGGTGTGAGTGTCTCATGGCTTTCTGTTGAACTGCAAAGAACAGGGGGGGTTGGGTATGCAACAGTTCCTGGGCAGAAATGCAGGCTGCAAGATGGTTTTTGTTGTGCCAGTTAGAATTTTCCCAGGCATCAGCGGAAACGACCAGATGGGTTGTGTGGAAGTGTTTGACACGAGATGGCAATGAAAAAAACAATGGAGTCCCGGTACAAATGATGCCGATCAGAAGAACACTTTTCCTCAGGAGTACTAACAGTATCCCACCTTGTCAAAGGTTCTTGAACGAGCCCAACCAGAAGATGACCACATTTCTGAGCCCACTTGCCGATACTGCCAGTGGAGCAATGGGCTGGTGTATTGGGTAATCTCTGTGATAGATGGACCCCTACATAAAACAATCTTGGTTCCCAGACACAATAGGGAATCTGTCCTAAAATGAATACACAACCACTGTACTGGAAGACACAAAGGGGTGTAGAAATCAAAAATCCACTTCTCAGGGGTTCCACTGATACTTAGTCCTTTAAACTCAAAAAGAAGAACTTGACACAGAAGCTGGAATATAAAAGTACATTGTTATCAACTTCAAATGAGTGAGACTACGTCACACAGAAGCCTTAGCAACTGAATGAGGCTGTCTGCTAGAATGGTCTTAATTCACGTCTTATATACTCTTTATCCTGCCCCAGGCATGTAAGGGAGTTGTACCAATTACATTCCTAAACAAATGGAAAATCTGGAGGGTCAGCAGGTGAGTAGCCTTTGGGGTTTTAGCAGGATATGGGCAAAATATTATAATTACATAGTTCACAGAGGTTCATCTGATTTAGATGGCACTGCAGGGCACGGCATGATTACATGTACAGTATCCCAACCCAAAAGTTAATCATTAAGAATGTCCCAAATTCAACCTCCAAAAGCCGGACAAACCTATAATTGAAAGCATAACCCATGTAATGAAGAAACATAAAAAAAACAGTAACAGATGATGAACAAGATAAGGCATGTGCAAGGAAACTAAAAGTTAACGATGTCCTGAACATTGATTGGCAATCTCAGACAAAGATCGATCAGGGAAATTGGCTTTGCGAGGTCAGTTTCAGGTGAATAGGTCAGTTTCTTACAGTTCATTTCAGAGTCAAAAAGAAACCTTAGTTAATGTATACATGAACTAAGAAGGCCAGGCCACTTTATTCGCCAGGCAACCTTCACAGGCCTACGTGAGGGCAACACAAAATGGTGGCACAGAACAAAATGGAGTCAGACTCGAGAATTACAGAACCTCAGGGGCAGAGAAGGCCTAAAAACCAAGCTACAGGACTTTTTCTGGCCCCTAGTATACTCTGAGATGGCTGGATATTGTAAAATAAATGTCCTGATTGCAAGCTGGCCAATCCTGGGTTCACACCTGAGATCGCCTGGAAGCATTACCTGTTATACCTGAGACCTTTTAATAACTTGGTATTTATTTAATTGGACCTATGGAGCTCTCCGGCTAGGGAAATACATGCTTCCTGGTGCCAAGAGATTATGATACCAGATACCCAGAAGCCTTTCCCCTGAGGGTATCTCAGTAGCTTATTTTTGCAATATGCTTACTCCCTATTTTGCATAGGTTGTGCTACCAGTGGAAATCCTTATAGACCAGGTAACATATTTTGTGTACCAACGTATGGCCCAGATTTGCAAAACACTCTAGATACACCACATAAAACCTTCTGTGTATCACCATGAAACTGGATAAGTGTTTTAACAAAATGTTAAAATTAATGTTGAATAAAAATATGCCCCAGACGGTGAAGAATCGGAGCAGATGTTGCCCCTGTTTGTCTTACACAGCAGGCCATGAATGTCCAAAGTTTTTTCACCATTCAAATGACTTTTTCTGAGAAAATCTCAGAATATATTAGACATTGCAATGGATGAATGGAAATGAGTGGAAGATAAGTCCTTTCCTCTAGTAGATTGTGTGATAGCTTTGAATGATCAATAGTGGCATATCAAACAACTTACAGCAAACATTTAAAGAAGACACAAGAGAGAGAATATAATAATGGGACCCTCGTCCAGTTCTTGGAGATGGGTGCTGAAGCCCTACTACCTCTATCCACTTCTTGATGTTTCCTCTTCCCTCCCCATGGCAAACTTCTTTGATGGAACACAATATTGAGATTACACCAGGGATCCAGATAATAATCAAATGGTACCAAATACCAGAGGTTCAATAGAGGTGGTAAAAACAGATATTGACATTATGCTGGCTATGAAGATCAAAGAGCCATCCCACAGTGAACGGATCTTCCCATTAGTACTGGTACCTTCAAGACAGGTCCATCAGGTTCTGTATTGATTTCTGTAAAGTGAATGAAATATCAACTTTTGATTCCTACCCAATGCCATGATGATCTCACTGAGTGACTCGGATCTACCTGATTTATCAGCACACTAGACCCCACAAAGGTATAATGACAAGTGCTACTAAGACCTAGTGGCAGATATCAAACTGCATTTTCTATCCCTTTTTGGTTTGTTTCAGTTTTGCATAATTCATTTTGGGTTAAATATGCTCCAGAAACTTTTTAAAGGCTTATGGACCGGGGACTAGCTCCTCACCATGAATTTTCAACAGTTTACCATGACAACATTCTGACTTTTATCCCACAAAGGAGGTCAGTCTACATCACCTGGAAGCAGACGTATCCTCACTCAAAATGGCAGGACCTACCAACAATCCTCCCAAATCTACACAATTAAAGTTCAAGTACAATATCTGGGCTATAAGATTGGTGGTGGCATGATTCACCCTCAGATCAGGAAGATTGAAGAGCTAGAGCAAATCATGAGGCCCCAAATGAAAAAGGAAGTGTGCTCATATTGTAGGTATATTGGGTACTTTAGAAATTTCATTCATCACTTTTTCACTTTAGCAGAACCATTTACGCTACTCCTAAAGAAGACAGTTCCAAATAAAGTACTGTGAGGCTCACCACAAAAGCATACTCTTTTAGATTTATGCAGAATTCTGGCATGCAATCCAGTGCTCCTCTGCCCTGATATTTCCTTACCATTCATCCTACAGATGGAAGCTGCTGGCAGTGGTTTGAGAGCTGTTCTGGCACAGGAATTTGGAGATGGAGTTCACCCCATTCAGTTTGTTAATTGAAAGTCACTTCCCTATGAGCAATTGTATGCCACCATTGGTCATCCGCTGTGCAGTGGAAGCTTCACAATTTTACGGCTATCACTTTCAGGTAGTCACTGACCACACCCCTTTTGCATGGCTTAACAAAAATAGGGATACTAACCATGGAGTATTACAATGGTTTCTGTTACTCCATCCGTTTGCCTTCTTGGTAAAACATCCGCCAGATCACCTCCTGGGTTTGCTAATTTTTTTCCCTCATTCATTCATCAGCCATCAGTGCTCAGGTCTGGGGGAATTGGGCATTTATAAACCAACAGAAATGTTCCTTAATTGTCCCCAGTTGTGCAGAATCAACAGAGACATGCCGAGTCACCCAAACGTCATTGCCTAGGGCAGTGTTATACCAAAGGGTAATCTCAGTCGGTAGGATGAATTAGACTGGGTGTACAGAGGGATACCCTGGGAGGATAGGATTACAGAGGCTACCTTTTCCTTTGCTCGTACAAGGAAACAGGGCTGATGGAAGATGGACTTACCCAAATCGTGGGATACGCCAAATACTATGTTGGAAAGAATGCCAACAGAGTGGGCTGGACATATTATTTAAAGGGGGAGGAAAGCGACTAGCAATAAACCAGTAGCAGCAGAAGGTTGAGAGATCAACCAATCAGGTTACAGAATGTCACGCAGAAGATTGGAGGGATTGTTCCAGCCTTTTATAAGAGCTCCTGTCTAAGGCTTGGATGGTCCCATGCAGGATACCTTGTCTCTGACCTGCTGAGTCTACCCTTCTGCCTTACAGCCAAGTAGAAGAGGCACAACTAAAGACAAAACAGGTGCATGGGGGCACATTTTAGAGGCGTGAACCCTAACCTCTGAGCCTTCCTTTCCTCTTTAAAGGCCCCAGGTCCTACTCTCTTACCCTTGTCCTGTGACAATCAGAAATAAAACAAGGGACTGTGTTTGGCATAATAGTGTGAGCGCAATTTCTACCTAGGAGGAAGCCCTAAAGAAGTCATAGAGTTCCTAGTTAATAAATTGTGAAGTTAATGAGAGAACTGGAAGAAAATGAGGGCATTTTCATGACTTTTTTTGTGTTTTCCTTGAAAAACCTGGCACCAACCAATGTATTTACCATTAGTAAAGTCTCTAACTTGTATAGACATATTCTGCTTGCGAGCAACTACATTTTCATTTTGTGTTTTCATTAATTGTCTTAATAGTGATGTACATTTTGTTCTTTCCTATGTTGAGTAATGCCAATTCAATTGGAATCTATTCAACAAGCTGATGATTCAGTCATAAGGTTGCAGGTTGATGTTTTTCCTCTGGTTGTAGTCTCTGAAGGGCCACTTAATCTAATGCATTGGAGACCCAGGTAGCAAGATAGAATCAATTCTGAGCAGGACTGGTAGCTTGGGATACATTTTGTTAGACTAAGTAACCTTGGCAATGTTATCATCTTTGTATGTATATGTGTATGTATGTATTGCTATTTATATAGCACAAAACTAACTAGGAAGCAACAGAGTGGTGTATATTGCTTTGGGGTTTGGTAGATGATCTTTCTTGTTCTTTTCATCTTGGAAAGATCTTGAAGCTTGATTGAGCTGACCACCACATACTTTTTGAGAGTTTCACTGTAATGACTTCTGGTCGAGCAAAACTCATGTCAAAGAAGTGACAGGCAGTGTGACTAGGACCATTTGGCTGGGAGTGATGTGACGTGATTAACCTTTCTATTACTGATGATTAGCAACATTATGCAAGACTGTCTTCATATAAGTGTGAGACAGCATAAAAAGTGATGCATGGAATGCTTGCTTAATCTCAGCCACTAGTAATTACACAGGGTCACATTCTAGTCCATCATTTTTAGCTTATCCTTAGTGATTCAATGAGGGACCATCCACATTCCTGAATTACCAGGATAGGTCCTCTGAATAGGAGCATGAGAAACCCCAGGTTGGTTTAGGTCTAGTTTGAAATCATCAGTGTAGTACACCTTGAGTACTATGGCACAATGAGCTTGGCATCTATTTTTGGGATATATATTTCTTATGCAGGGAAACTCATAGCAAAAGGAGTAATGGTTCCATTAATCTCAGCCACAGGTAATTATTCTGGGTAGGCATACCATGTAATAGTTTTTTTAGCTTGTCCTTGTTATTTCAGATAAGGACAGGCCATATGCAAATGAGGCTCTGGCCATAACCCAACAGGGACAGTCCACTCCAAACAACCTGTTGAGGTCCCTTCTGAACAAGGGCTCAAGCATCACGAGACTGATTCCTTCTTAAATGAACCTTGTATGTGAGCAGCAGCTTGCGTCCCGAGGAATGGTATATTTTTAAAGAAATTGTTTGTTAGAAGTTGGATTGTTGGTTGACTGTGATGTAAGCCCTGGTAAAGCAGAAACCATAGTCTTTGTTGGGGTAAGTCACAAGCAAACTCCAAATGAACCTGTGCTCACCCCCTTGGTAGCTTGGCACTCAGCAGTCAGGCTTAACTTTGAGCCAATGTGTAAAGTATTTGTGCAATGCTTTAAACAGTAAAACTATTGAAAATACACCACAAAAGGAGCCCACAATAGATTTAGAAAAATAGAGGAATGTTTAATAAATAAAACAAGATCAAAACAACAAAAATCTAATTAGTAGAATTGGAGATATTGACTTATTAGGATTGTATTGAAAATAGTACCAACAAGCACAAAGCGCCACTTGGGGATATCTGGTCACACCATACCGGGACAATGTAACAAATTCAGACCGACCGTGATGGATCACAGGCTGGCTACAGGCACCCAGTTAGGCCTGGTGAACGGAGTACCTTAAATCCTGGTTGCAGAGTGTTGTGTGGATCTGTGTCGAAGATGCAGGGTGCAGCTAAAACAAAGGCTACTGTGTGAGGTACTTTTGCGTCATCATCGAGGATCCCTTTGATGGGGCTTGCAATGAGACGTACGGCATCGGGGATGTTGCCTGCAGCTGGTGATGTGTCAGTTCCGAGAGGCTGCGATGCAGAGTACAACATTGTCGTCTTGGCTGCCGTCGCCAAGAGGTGCAAGGACCTGGCTGCACCAACGGGGCAATGCGTCGGTTCCAAGGACTGCGGTGATTGTTATGGGTCTTTGCAGTGGGTCCTATCCAAACGGCAGTTGCAATGTGTCAGTTCTGCTCGGGAATGTACGCTCAGCAGAGAAGATGTATCAGTTCTGCTGGCAAGCACCTTAGGCCCACTTCCAAGGGTTCAGAAGTAGGGTGGCACCCCTTAGCAGGGTAGTCACACAGATGGCAGAGTCCAGATGCATGTGCAAGGTGGTTGGAAGCCTGTTATTTCCCTGAGGCTCCACATCAGGAGGCCAGCCAACTAGCCTTGTGAGTCAGTCTAGGTTCTGGGTTCAAGAGACGCAGGTTTAGTCCTTCTCACCCAGGCAGGAGGGCAGCATGCAGCAGGTTAGCACAGCCAAGCAGCAGTACAGCAGAATGGAAGTACTTCAGCAGCATAACAGTACTTCTTCCTGGCAGAGACCTGCTGACCAAAGTTAAGTCGGATCCCCTAATGACACTTGTCCTCCGAGGGTCCTAAAAACAGTTTTGTCCCCCCAACACAGAACACAGCTGTCTCCCTCCTTAACGAGTCACTCAGCCAAGGCATTGCCCCTAGCCCCTTTAAGGAGGCCATAATTGTCCGCTCCAAAAGAAAGTCGGTGATGACCCACTTACCTTGCTTGAAAAATTATTGCCCTATCTCCTTGCTACCTTACTTAGTGAAGGTATCAGAGGCTAGACATCTCTGCTCCCTCCTAGAGGAACCTAACTTCCTTGACCCTTGTCAGGGAGGCTTTTGGGCAGCCCACTCCACCAAATCAGTCATCCTCTGAGTCATGGATGACGTGAGAAGGAGCCGACATGGGCATCACCCAGGCGCTCGTCCTCCTAGACCTATCGGCGGCCTTCGACATGGTCGACCATGAGCTCTTGGTGGACCGTGTCAGAGTAGCGGGATTGCAGGAAAGCGCTGGACTGGATTATCTCTATCCTAAAGGACCGATTTCAATCAGTCTGGCTGTCTCTCTTTAGCTCACCCAAGGCCTGATTAATCTGCAGAGTACTTCAAGGTTCCTCTCTGTTCCCTCATCTTTTTAAATTGTACATACGCCCCCTAGAGCATTCCCTAAAAAAAGAAATGTCAGAATCCGCAACTATGCGGGTGCCATGCAACTGCTTTTTACTAATAATAACTCCCTTGAATTTACGGAAGCCTTCCAAAGTAAGATGTGTTCATCCGTGAATGGATCAACAGCAACTCACTAAAATTAAAATCTGACAAGACAGAGATTGTTATGACCAGAAACAAGTATGACTTATGGAATACCTCATTCTGGCCGTCCTTTTTGGAGTCCTCATTGACAAGAATCTTTCCATGAACCCCAGATGGGAGCGGTAACGTCCTCTTTGCAACTTCGCAAATTCAGGAAAATCCTCAAATTCCTTTCGTTTGAAGCCCTCATTCAGGTTATCATCACCTCAGTCATCTCGAGGATAGACTACACAAACTCTTTCTACCTAGACCTTCCAAAAGGCCTCAATTAAAGACTTCAACTGGCACAATACCAGGCAGCCAGGTTAATCTTCCAACAGCCCAGACACTGCCACAACCCCCCCTGGTGAGAAAAAAACACTGGCCGCCATTAGAACAACAATCTGTCTTCAAGACTGACTGCATTATTTTTAAATCCCTCTATGGTAGAAGTCCACTTTTTATATCAGTCCAGATCCAATAATATACTCCCAATCGTAATTTAGGATCCATTAAATTCTCTTACAATCCCCACTTTCAAAAAGAAGAAATTGGGTGGCTCCAGATTATCAGTACTTCGTCCCAGCATCTGGAACTCCCTCCCCCTTGAGATTAGAACTACCCCCAGTTACATGAGATTCAGGCAACTGTTAAAAACATGCTCTTTAGACAAGCATATGACTAAAGCTGTGAGGAGCGTGATGTGCTTCTGTTACCTAAGCGCCAAGAAACCGACCCAGTGTACAAGCACTAAATAATATTAGTATCCACAGGTCAAGAAGTTTACAGAAGTGGTGGTGTCTGAGGTCCTTCTTTTATACACAGTTGTGGCTTTGAAGTGGCTTTGAAGTTGTGGCTTTGAAGTGGGGAGAAGCTTCCAGAGGCATGCATTCGATGCGCTCAGCTGCCTTGCCTACCCTTCCTTGGCTCCAGACTAACTACAGGGGGTATGCAGCCATCTCTGTGGGGACAGGACACAGCCTATTCAGGTTTAAGTCAGGCTGGGCCCAGCTCCTCTCTCCCACCCTGCCCAGAGACAAGCTCCAGCACCAAGTGGCCAAGGCAATAAAAGGCCAACTTTCTAAAAGGGGCATTTTCAGAATTGTCTTTTAAAATCCGACTACTCCATAAATTAGGGTTTTAAATTAGGATTCCAAAGACACCAAACTTGAACTAGTTATATTTCCCATTTTGAAATTACGCTTATAAAAGGTAATCCCAATATTATCCTATAGGAGATAGGCCTTGCAGCAGTGGAAAACAACTTTGAGTTTTTCACTACCAGAACACGTAAAACTTAAAAGTACATGACCTGCTTTTTGAAAACATTACACTCTGCCCTCTTGCCTGCCCAGGGCCTATCCTAAGGGTGAATTATATGTATTAAAAAGGAAGGTTTGGGCCTGGCAAAAGGTTTATTTTGCCAGGTCGAGTAGGCAGTTTAAACTGCACACAAAGGCTCTTAAATGGCAGGACTGAGAGATGTTTAAATGGCTACTTAAGTGGGTGGCACAATCAGTGCTGCAGGCCCACTAGTAGCATTTAATTTACAGGCCTTGGACACTGATAGTGCAACTTTACTAGGGACTTATAGGAAAATTAAATATGCCAATTGAGTATGAGCCAATATTACCATGTTTAGAGGAGGTTTTAGAATCTAAGTAAAAGACAATTAGAGAGTAAGCGACCCAAGTTAGCAAAGGCTCATGTCCGAAAGTTTGATTGCATCAGATTCTTGTGGACAGCAATACTATGCACTTATTACAAGTGTCCCGCAAATCAGAGGGCACTTCCCTCAACATGAATTACTGATACCACATGCATCTGTAATTTTAGGGGCATTCAATTGCTGCTGATTACAGGTTTTTGGGGGGAATAACATGTGGGAAGCAGTGAATCCATCATGATTCCCGCAGTTTTCTCTGAGTCATTTCACCTGCATTCATCGAGCTAATGCCTGACTGAAAAACTGTGAAAACATGGTCGTCGTGTACAACTTGGTTACCGGCACCATCAGGAATTGTGTATGCTTGTAAGGAGAACTCAAGTAGGAGAAGAAATTCTGTCTTTATGGATATAGTTTAAAGGAAGCTGGTGATAATCAGGTTCAGGCAAACCTGAGGCGTAAGCTTAGAAATGCTAGCTCTCCAAAAACATGCATGGAGCAGTCTCCCACATGACTAGGTTAGGCATGGGTGAGCAACAATAATGGAGACATCATTGCGAAGAAATGACCATGAGCCATATGCATGATAGTGTGACTTTGCGATTTCCAAATAGCAAATCTGTAGAAATCGCTATTAGAGAATTGCAAAATGATATGTATGAAAAAGTGTATTCCTCTAATAGCAATTTCTACAGATTCACAATCCCAAATTAGAAATCGCAGTTTAGGAAATCGCAAAATTGTGATTTCCTAATATGAATTTGCAAATTAGGAAAAGTAATTTTTCTTTAGGTTTGAGTTGCAAATGCAGCCATGTCTTCACCGCTGTCACCCACTCAACACCCTCCCATGGCACAGAGGAGCATGGAATGTTCATCACACCGCCTCTGCTTTTCTTTCACACCTCACTGCCTTAGCCCCACTCTAAATTACCATACAAAGCGGATCTGTCCTCAAAATAGGGACACGGCATCTAGATTAGGACCTGATAATGCTCGGCCCAAATGCAATTCCCCATTCTGGGGGGAGATAATCATACTAGGCGGATTTATGTGCAAGTCACTGCTATGACTTCCTGGTGACTGCCTGAAGCCAAAAGGTACAGACAACACAATACCTGCAAATGTGGTGGGATTGCATTGCTTCTGGGGGTTGGGTTCTGTAGCTGAGGCTGTAACTCAGCAATTAATTCCAAAAGTACCTCACTACTGAGTTTGTACTTCTCATATCTCTCCTCCTACGTCTGTTAAAAAAGGGTGACCCTCATCCTAAATATCCTGTCCTGTCTCTGCCTCCTTCTCTGCCTACCAGCGAAAATCCTCATCCTCCTCACAAAAACATTCAGAGTTGCCATTCTAAATAAGCCAGATGCGTTTTGGGTGATCTTGTTTAGTTTGCACCTGGTTCCACCAGATCCACGTTGATGGTAATTGCATTTCCTAAATGGCCATTTTGTGTCTATTCACAATTAAGGAATCCTTTGTAAATAGTGTTAACGATTCGCCAATTGGAAATCCCTATTTGGGATTTCCTATTTAGCGGTTTCTAAAATTGCGATTTCTACTAGATGGAAATTGCATTTTACACCACTGCAAATGCCTTTCGTACTTACCAAAATGGCATTTTGCATTTCCTAATGGCCCGAAATAGTGATTCGCACCATTTAAAAATGTAAAAGGCCTTTGTACATATGGCCCCATGTGTATTATGCCGGACAAGGGCATTCGGGAAATGGGAACATTAGACAGACTGAGTCGTTCTTATCTGTTCTCTGGGTCGATACCTGTTAATAGGTGCATTAAAGTATTGATGTTCCAAATGACTAGCCAAATGGCTGCCCAAGGATACATAAACAAAGAGACTATGTATGTATAGGCATTTATATAGCGCACTACTTACCCGTAGGGTCCCAAGGCGCTTCGACCGCTGCGAAACCCTTCCTGGCTTCCCTGAGAGATGGTCCCTTAATGGGTATCTCCAGGGTGAGACCAGGCATCCCCGGCGGTCTGGTGGGGCCGTTAGTGAAGATGAGGCAAGCTAATGCCCAGAGTTGCCGAGTGTGATCACTGTTCAGAGTGGGCACCGAGGCGAGAGAATTATCGAGTCCGCTGACCCTGGTCCAGAAACCTGCCGCACCGGGAATCGAACCCTGGTCCCGGGCCGTCCTCTGCTCGTCCTCTGCTCTCGGGTCTGCCGCCTCTAACCAGTGAGCCACACTACTTCACTATAGAAAAAGAGTATAGAAATTTAAAGCACAAGCACCAGAATAACTGTCATGGGAAGGTGGGAAATAGGATGTTTTCAAGGACAAGTAACTTATAAACAAATGAAGTCTATGTTGGATCTGAGGCTCTGTAGAAAAATATTATACAAACACGAGACAGTGGGTGACAAAAAGATGGCTTCGTTGTCTGGTTGCTTTAAGCCAAGTTATGGCAGTAGCATTGTTGCTTGTTGCATAATCATTGGAAAACACATGCTGATAGATTCATAGGAAGGTGAAGTAGGTAAAGCCTGCTCTGCATAAAAACTGTGCTTTTAATTACAGATTGGTGGGCTGAAGACAAGAGCCAACTCCATTCTTTGATGGTTCAGGAATTGCAAGGGGCCCACAAATTTTGAGCGAGCCAGTGGTCATTGCTTAGACCTCCAAGGTTCTGAGATGATCGTTTTGCCCCAACTGAATATGCATTCATCATCAATTAAACCGTGCTTAATTTGTATAGCGAAAAATAGGCACCAGGGTTCAAAGTTTTCCTAGGAGCCCTCTGCTGGCGCTGTTGAGTGCTGGGGTTTCTGCATACAAAGGCTGCCTAGTCTTGACTCGGCCTTGTGATTCTTCCTTCCGCCACATTTAGACTTTCTGTCTCTTTATCTCACTGATGCATGCTCTTTTGCATGGCTGCTGTTTCACTTTTTCATTGTCTTACTATTTTTCTCTTTCTCCCCGTGTCTCCCTTTTCTGCCTTTCTCTCCTTTCTCTGGGTCAAAGTCGAATATAGGAAAGTATGTTTTGTCACCAGAAGTAAGTGCTGGTTTGGCCTGTCAGAAAGGTTTATCCCTTAACTGATTTTTTGGGAACCCAAATTGGGAGCTGCAACATATTTATTTTTACATTTTAAAGCGAAGCTGCCCTCTTTATTAATGATGATGTAGCTAACAGGGATGACACCAGATTCTGGATCTGCCTATTTTTCGCTTTATTTGTGGGACAAATGTCAAAACTTTGGAAAAGATCCTACTCTCATGGAGGGTCCGCTTCAGTTTGATGGCCTGAGCCTCACAAAATGTCTGTCATGCTCAGTGCTGGTACCAACCACCTGCACAAATTAAGCTGAGTTGGATAGTTACATGGTCTGTCTCTATACATATAGTTACATTTCATCTGGAAAGGTTCACCTTCAGACGCAGAGCCGCATAATGAATTTACACTTGCCAAAACCACACCATGACCTGTAGGGTGAGGCACAAATGAATAACTCACCAGGACACAGGCTATTCCTATATACAGCGCCAAGAAACCAATCGGTGCATGTGCGCGCTAAAATAATTTTAACATAACATAACACATTCCCTTTAGGTTCTGAAACTAGACAGAGCATGAAGCACACCGTGTTTTTACATTTATTCTCCTCACAAACCACTATTATGATGGAAAACATTTTATTTACATTGCATACACAATTTACGGATTTGGCATTGTTTATTTGAATAAGGATTAAGCATGTACACTAAGTTTAACAACAAAACTTTTCTTTGCATGTTATAATTCACGAAGGAGTCGTATATGCACGCATGTTAAACAAAACTTAAACAGGTTAATATACTGATTAGCCTTACAAATACAACTGCTATTATCGTTAATTAGCCACACCAATCACGTAGTAAAGTATCCCAGGAACAGAATCGCTTCTACAGTTACATTATCAATATATATCTTATCAATCTAAATGACACAGATTCCAAGCCTTGTGTTTCTGCTTTTACATAACTGTTTTTCAGATCACAAATGCAACAGTCAAACTGATGTTTAGCTATTATATTTACTTAAGGAGTTCTAGACTTTTAAACTCCTTCCGGAATGAACTTTTACATAATTTCCCTATTTTGTCAGGGAAAACTATCTAATGACCAGCATGAACAAAGCAAAGTTAGAGTGATAGACAGACAGGCATCTAAATAAAGAAAATCTATGACACTTGTTTGCGGCATGGAGATACCTACTTGTACATACAATTATGGTGGGAATTCTTAAAATGTGCTTTTTCATTTTGAAATGTATACTCCACTATCCTTTCAATCCAAATAACAGACTAACATATCCATCATGCAAATTGATTTCATAATTTAATTATAGTAATTCAGCGCAAATCCTTTTGGGTTCCGGGGTAGCGTGATACTCGGCGAAAAAGCGCTTTGATGCCTCGTCAGGGAGGTAGTAAGCGCTGTGTAAATTCCATTACAATACAGTATAATACAATACAAGTACGATTCACATCTTTGTTCTTTTTAAGTAGTATGCTTTAACGTAGGAAATTCAAAAAAGGGGCATAAACAGTTCGTAACAATTGCAATTATGTATCTTAAGCATATTATATAATGTGCTTCATTGAGCATTTACAGTTTGTAGACTTGTACACAGCTTTATTGGTGTAAAACACTACAATGACACTGTTGCCAAGCTTTTGTAAGTTTATGCACTCAGATTAAGATCTATTTGCAAAGTTTCTTTTTTAATGTAGTCAACAGCTTGCAGCAATAACCATGCATGTCGTGAGCAACCAAAAAAAAATTGTGGCCTTCAGTGACGTGGAAAGGTATCTTCCGCAGCAGAGTCTGTAGTTCTAGAAGCGCTTCTGTCTCCGTTCATAGACCTGGAGCTTGCTGGTCACTTCATCTAGTGACTGCCTGTTAAGGCAAATATTGTTTTCATGTATACATTTCAACAGTTTCAAGATTTTAACCATAGATGTAGAAGACTTATGGGACACCTTCTCTGCTACAATATGTGCCTTGCATTGAGACGCATGTTCCGCAAGATTTTCAGGTGGCTCCCAGTCAACACCAGAAAGACAGTCACACAGGTCCTTGTCACCAGCAGGCTGTACTACAGGAACAGACTCTAGGTAGGAATCACCCTACTCCTCCTGAAGAGACTACAAACAATACAAACTCAGCAGCAAAACTCATCCTCACACCGCACCTTAAGAAGCTACACTAGCTGCTGATCCGGAGGAGATGCCAGTTCTTCAAGATGTTGACCCACGCATACAAAGCCCTGCACAAAGAAGGACCAGCATGCATCAAAAAATGCATGACCTTTCATCAACCAACCAGACACCTATGATCTGCCTCTGTCTTCCTCGCAGAGAACCTCTGGATCTGCCAAATCAACCGTGGAGGACGCTCTTTCTCTCACCTGGTGACCAAAACTTGGAGAAACCTTCTCCTGCACCTCAGGACTGTGGTAAATAAATAAATAATACCCTATTTTTGACTAGACTTATAGCATAGCAGATAGCTCAATAAATAAGAGTCAAGATTCGAGGTAGTAGGAGTTTCTGCAGGTTTATTACAGCATAAGGACAGGATCAGGACAACCTGCATAGGAACAGAGGTGACAGGGCCCAGCAGGACAACTGGGGCCCAGCAAGGGAAAAGAGGCCCAGCAGCTGCTGGGGCTAGGTCTGGGATGAGCGCGCTAACATTCAATAACAAAAAACAGGCATATATACATAGCGCGAACACATAGCATTACATTGCAGTAGGCGTAGCAGTGGGTGGAGCAGAAGGCGTGACGCGTAGCAGTCGCGAAAGATAACAGTAAAAAGAGGTGTAACTGGGCGTATACATAGACATGTGATGCAAACGTAACAGAATATGTCATGAATGGGCGGAAACATAGGAGGGGGCTACCTAAGGAGCCGGGACCTCTAACCTAATGGTGCGCGAAAACTGGCAATGACGTGTTACTAGGAGAAGCTGGGGGCTACGAACTCTGTGCTAGGAGCAGAGACTAGAGTCTGGAGGGTCGGAGCGACATGTACCTAAACCCTATCTGGTATCTAATGTTTAGGGAACATGTTGATATAAACTAGAAGTCATGAGGGGAAAAGCTAACTTGATTCTAAGACTGGACCATGCATTATTCTACATGTAGTGCGTGATGAAGAATACTAAATGACCATTAAATACAGTATTTCTCTAACATGGAGACGAGAAGGCTAGACAATGACGGAAACTATTGATGCAGTTCAGTAGCTTAGGAATGCAGAGAGGAGGACTGAACTGATAACTGGAACTATAACATACTCTTGGCAGACTCAGAGGCAGAGCCGGGCTGCACCGGGCACTGCGAGGCAGGAAGTAAGTGAAGGGTCGAGGATACAGGTGGGGGCTGTATCGCTCCTCAGCGAGGCTTTCAGGAGACAGAAGCTGAATCCAGGGTCCGGGCCCTTTTGAGGCCTGGAAACGGGGACTTTATAATGGAATAACGTGCACACTGAGAAACGTGGCAACATTACTTTACATAGGCCTGATATTCGTAGTATTCACGAGGACTGGAAAATGACATATCAGAGGTGGACACAACTGTAATTGCGCCTTTAATCGGACATGGGGAATAACATATGCATATTGGTCATGCACACATAACATATGATGGATGAGGCGTAGGGACACAGAACATGGCAAAATTTACTTTTCCACATTCCCTCCTTGTCACTACGTTTCCATCAGGAAACATCAATTTTCATGATACCATCTATCATTTCATACAGTACCATTTGCTCGTCTCGAATTGTCTTGGAACGGGATTTAGAACGGGACTTGGGACTAGGAATACAAGAGGTAGCACACATGCTGCAAATCGCAGGGCCACATTGTATACAGAGGCAGCAGCTAAATATGATCGCTACTGCAATACCTAGAAAGGACAGGACTTTCCATCCCCAGGCGGAAATTATATTCCAGAACCAACCGGACCATGTCCAGGTGCCTGGATCTTGATGTAACAGATGGGCAATTTTATGGAGTCTGGTTATAGCTGAATAAACAGACGGCGCGTTATTTGGAATGAAAATGCAGCAACTAGATCCGATGACTCTACAGGCCCCGCCCCTATCGGCCAGTATGACGTCAAGGACGAGACGATTTTGCAAAACGACAAATCTCATAGCAGATTGTTCCTCGGTTAGGTTACCTAGAGCAGAAGCAGTCTCATTAACTACAGCTTCAAGGGTTCTTGTTAACCTACGGATTAGCTTACTATTCTGGACAGGTCCTACGAAGAAGAAGAAACCTTTATTGAAATCTGTATACTGTTCTAGAGTAGTTTCAGTATAATCGACAATTGGGGACTCCCTTCTATGTCTAATGTGTACTAGATGTGTGTTTCTGTGATAATCAGATGGGGCTAGAAAAACAGGTGGCAGTAGGAAGGCAATATAACAGGTTCCCTCCCAATCGAGGGGCAGACGGACATATGCAGTTTGACCACAAATAAAATAAGAGTGACGTGAAGCTTTGAAAATAGATTTCCCACTGTCACTATACTTGATAACAGTAGTACATTCACTATGACCTATGTGTACAGAACCATAACTACGGACACATAATTCGCCTTTGACTGGTAGTACTGAAATAGCAGGTAAGTCTGGAGTAGTATCAGACTGAACATTCAGGACCATGAAATTCGACGAATAATTACCTAAATTATATACTTCGTTTTCTAGATCTAAACCTGTTCTGTGGGGGAAACCTTGCTTGTCTGAAAAACATGTACTGTTAAGAAAAGACATATCTGTTGAGGATGACGTTAACGTGGACCATGCTCCACACGAACCATTATGTGAGAATGGATAAGGAAACAGTGGCAGAACTCCCTTCGGTGTCTGGAAAGGGGGGAGTCGACCACACACCCAACAATTAGTGGCATTGCTGGTCTGGTGTGAATAATGTAACATACGGATAAATGTGTTGTTACGCATAGCGAGGCGGTATGAATATTCGTGAGGAGGCAGATCACTAAACGTGTGCTCTACTGTAGCATTAGTAGACATATTAGCATGAGGAACTGGAAAACACAGGAAAAGTGCGTAACTAGTGCAGGAAATCATTATGCTGAGAAATAATATGAAACTCAGAAAAACGATACATTGGAGTGAACTTCGACTGACTCTCTCACTATGGGGGTCTATTTTATACATGTCAGAAACAGTCTAACCGTTTCACCTAGGGGAGGACTTATACAATCAAACTGACTGACTTATTTTACTAGACCTGAGCTTTAACTTATACTCCTGCTGCGGAGTTTTCTCTAATAAGGGAGGGGTTGTAATAATGTCTTGTGCGGGACAGTCCTTTAAAACAATGTTCTGGCAATCTTTCGAATCCTGGAAATCCTTGGAAATGTTCTTGGAGACTGGTTTCAATCCTTTGAAAAGTTTTACATGAGAAAGGTGGACCCACCCCTTCCTGCCTTCCAACTTGACGGCAGTACGGGTGGTCAAGAGGACCTGACGTGGCTCCTTCCAACGTGGTTCCAGCGGACTTGATCTGTCAAAATTTCTGATCATCACCAAGGAGCCTGGAACGATCTCGTGCGGTGCCACCTCGGTATTGTCTGGAAATGCGGCAGCAACCTGTGAACGACATGAGTTGAGGGCAGACATCAAGGAAGCTAGGTAATCTGTCAGCATATTACATGAAACATCGGTAATACTTCGGGGTCTAGGAGTACCCCACATGTTAGGGGGGCGGCCGAATACGACCTCATACGGGGACAGACCTGATCTGGAATGTGCGACCATGCGCATATAAAATAAAGCGACTGGCAGAGCTATTAACCAGTCCACACCTTTGTCTTTACAGACTTTTGCAATGCGGATTTTCAGAGTCTGATTATGTCTCTCTACGAGACCGGCTGCTTCAGGATGGCGTACACAATGAAACTTCCACTGGTACCCTAACAAAAGGGAAACGTGTTTCATGAGTTCAGATGAAAATGGCTGACCGTTGTCAGAATATACGACTCTAGGGAGTCCGTATCTAGGGAAAAATTCACGAACCAACTGCTTGGCAGTGGTCGCGGCTGTGTAATCTGGGACTGGATATGCTTCTGTCCACCTGGACAAAGCGCATACAACTACAAGGACATACTTGAAACCTCGACATCGCTCCATTTGAATATAATCCATCTGGAGGACCTCAAAAGGGTGGTCAGGGGGCTGGAAACCACCTTGTTCCACCGGGACACTTTTACCTGGATTAAACTGACAACATATCATACAGGTGCGGACTTTCTGCTTGGCTGCAGCTCGTAAATGCTTGTTGAACCAAATGTTCTGGATACTGTCTAACATAGCTTTTTCTCCTAAATGGGCTGGACTATGTGCGGTATTGATAATGACTTGAACCATAGAATCGGGGAGAAACCATGTGGCTCTACCCTTCGTTAACCATCCTTGATCTGTCTGGACCCCTCCTTGTTCAGACCATTTCTTGATTTCATCGGGAGTAGCATGTAACTGTATATCTATGACATCTTGTGTAGGGTCCTTAACTGTCATGCATGTAATCAGATCTGGAGTACGTGTCTGATTAACTGGAATGTCTGGAGTCTGTGCTGTAAGCTTGGCTGTGCGGTCTGCTAGATCATTACCCTGGGAAATAATGTCTGTAACTTTCGTATGTGCTTTGCATTTCATGATAGCAATGGATGTCGGTAAATGTATGGCATCTAACAGGGCTTGAATAAGGAGACCATGCTGAATCTTGGTTCCATGAGAAGTCATGAAACCTCTCTCCTGCCAGAGTACTCCGAAGTCGTGTACAACTCCGAATGCGTAACGTGAATCTGTGTAAACATTAACCTTCAGGTTCTTGGCATGTATACAGGCTTGTGTCAGAGCGACTAGCTCTGCTGCTTGAGCGGACAGGGTATCAATACGGTGTGTTTCAATAACTTCAGTGTCAGTAGTCACTGCATACGCGGCGACTAGTTCTCCTGTACTAGTTCTCATACATGAACCATCCACATAAAGTGTCAAGTCGGGATCTGGTAACGGAATGTCTGTCAGATCTTGTCTTGGCTTCGTCGTAATATTAACTACTTCCACACAGTCGTGTGGGTCTGGATTCGAATTAACTGATGGTAACAGTGTAGCGGGATTCAGAACGTTGCAGCGTCTAATTTCTATGTGTGGCTGGAACAGTGTCAATTCATAACCTGTTAAACGTGCAATTGTCAAGTGCTGTGTTTGTGTTCGGTTTAAAAGAACTTCCACTGAATGTGGGACTTGTACTGTCAGAGAGTGTCCTAAAACTATGGAATCACTTTGTCTGATAGCTAGAGCTGTGGCTGCAACTGACTTGAGGCACGCAGGCAACGCCTGGGCGACTGGATCTAATGTGCTCGAAAAATAAGCACAGGGCTTGTATTGTCCTGCTTGATCTTGTGTGAGAACAGATAATGCTGTACCTTCGCGTTCTGTAACAAAAAGTGTAAAAGGCTTACTGTAGTTCGGTGTAGCTAGAACTGGAGCTTGGCATAAAGCTTTCTTTAACTCGTTAAAACTAAGTGTATGTTCAGATGTCCAAGGGAGGACAGTCGATACGGCTGCCTCCTGTGTCGTTAACTGTATCAGTGGCTTGGCTAGAAATGCATACTGGGGAATCCATTGTCTACAATAAGAAGTAAGGCCGATAAAGGCACGTACCTCCTTCTGGGTTCTGGGCTGGGGAAGACTCGCTATTAACTGGATACGATCGGGTGTCAACTGCCTACCCCTCTTGGACAGCAAGTGTCCTAAGTATACCACTTGCTGGACACAGAATTGAAGCTTCGAAGGTGACACCTTGTGCCCCATCTCGGCAAGGAAATACAGAACTGTAAGTGATGCACGCTCGCAGTCACGTTCAGAACGGGCTGTGATCAGTAGATCATCGACATACTGGAGCAGGGCAGTGTCAGTTGGCATGTGAATATTGTCTAGTTGTCTCTTAAGTGCTTGACTGTAAATACTAGGACTTTCTGTGAAACCTTGAGGAGCGCGTGTAAACATATAGCTCCTTCCATTTAAACAAAATCCGAAAAGAAACTGGCTGTCTGGATGAATTGGAACACTGAAAAATGCATTCTTGAGGTCTATGACAGTGAAAAACATGGCTTCGGAATCAATGGCTGTTAACAGGGAAGAAATATCTGGGACAACTGGGTACTGAGGAATAATACATTTGTTAAGCTCTCGTAAATCAATCACTAATCGATATACTGGGGGTGCATTCGGATCAGTACGTTTCATGACTGGAATGATCGGAGAATTGCATACATTGGAGTCAGTTTCTACAACTACTCCTTGAGCCATGAGCTCGTCAATAATTTTGGATAAGGCTGCTACAGCCTCGGGTGGCAATCTGTACTGTCTGATTCGTGGTAACACTACACCTGGCTTGAGAGTCACACGATGGGGTGTGATTTGCATGTAACCTACATCAGTTGGACCTTGCGCCCATAGGTGCTGTGGAACATTAGACAATCTTGAATCAAAATCTCGTAATACATAGTGACCCTTAAAGTCACGTAGGAACAGACGTATTCCCTCTGGGGAACAGCAAATAACTGCACCTAATTCTTTCAGTGTCTTAATGCCTAATAGATTTTCTGGACATGACTTAGTAAGTAACAGATCAGTAGTACGGGACAATGGACCTACTTCTAGAGTGACTGGCTGTGATATCTCGTTAACTATTGGCTTTCCTGAAAATCCAAGGGAAACATTTCTTGAGCCTGAGAGCGGAGCCCCTGGAACTTCGGCATGACTAATTGTGGTCCTACTTGCCCCTGTATCGATCAAAAACTTTCTGTCTTTCCCTAATACTTGACTGTGAACATAGGGACCTTCTTGGTCTACAGGTATCTCGATGAGAGGCAAGCTTACCTCCCTCTCTAGGCTGTTTCATGAATATGGCTGGTACTCTGGATACTCAGACTGTGCATACTGGTACATCTGCGATGTAACATGCTGTGTTGCAGCAATAGGCTGCGGTACTGAAACTGTCTGTTGTGCATTCTGTGGCTGAGGAATCTGTGAAACTTGTTCTTGTCTAGGCGGACGTGGTCTTTCTTTAGTCTTACCAGTAGCTATGTTATGTTTCAGAACTGCACACTCGTTTATAAAATGACCTGGCTGTTTACAATAATTGCAGTTCCCTTTAACGGGAGCTGCAGGATGACTGGCTTGATTCGGACCCCTCTTCTGACTGTCTTGAGGAACAGATTGTGCAACTAGCACTTTCATTTTCGTGTCTTTCATACGTTTTCTCTCGTGTTCTTGCTCTTCTCTGATTCTATTCTGGTGGTACTGGAGCATCTGGAGCATCTGGGACGGAGTATTTGCTTGCCAAGTGCTTTCGACTTTCAAAACTCGATTTTTAATTTGTGGGCTTGAATTCTCGACTAATTTGGTAACGAAAAGATGAGGGTATGACTCACTACTTGTCTTGAGACCACTATTAATACTGAAACATTTCTCGAATCTAGAATAAAAATCACTAATATCTTCATCTTGTTTCTGTTTACAGGCTGAGATTGCATCCCAGTCTTCTTTCCTAGTTGTCAATAATCTGGGTAAAACTTGAATCAGTAATTCTGGTAATTCTTTACATTTATCTCCAAGACCGGTACCTGGTACTCGTGCCTTGTCTTCAGCTTCTAGAGCTGCCCAATCGATCTTTTTCTCTCCCACCTCCCATTCCTTTTCCTTTAACTTTTCATACACCCCTGCGGGTAACAGGACCTTTAACATTTTAATGATATCTGGGTAAGTGTATTCTCCCATACGGAGCATGTCTTTTAATTCTCTATGGAACCCTGCTGGATCTTTGTCATGACAGGGAATTAATTTCTTCATTTCAAGAAGTTCCATCTTTGAAATTGGAGTGTATACAAACACTCGTTGCATTACGCCACCCGCCCCTTGGACTGGGTGGACTTCTCGTAACGGATTCTGTCTGTCTATGTAGAATGGTTTACTTTCTGGGGGTGAGACATGAACAAAATGCGGGTTCAGGAACGTTCTATATTTGTGGCGCTGTTCTAGAATGACACTAATTAAATCGGTACCTAGACCTCTCCATCTATACTGGAGTAACTCGTTCAGGATATCATGTAACGGACCTGGATCAGAGTGTTGACCCTCATACAGAGTAATGAGGTGCTGGATCATATACATACCCACCAGTCGTTGCTCGGCTGGGGGCAGTTTCAGAAACATTTGTGCCACTATTTCGTCTGGAAAAGTGGTAGAATCAGTAATCCATCGGACTGCTGATCGGGCTAGTTCTTGTTCATGCATGGTACTTAATTCGCTATAACCGATTCGTGATTTCAGAATGTGATCGGTAGTTTGGAATACTTGTTCTAGAGAACCTTGTTCTGGCGCTGAATGATGAAAAATAGACTTGGGTTCTAGGCGTAAATGGCGATCTGGAAATCTGGATTTTCCTACATACGCTATTCTGGCGGGATTCTCGTTCTCTTCCTCTTCAGGATCAGAGATACTTTCTTTCTCGCTTACTTGTGCTGCTTTACGCTGGTCGTGTAACCTTATTATTTCTTTACGAATTTTCTTGTACATACTCTCCATGGCACTGACGGTCTTGTGCTTACCCTCGGCTATATTATCACTCCACCTTGTCAGGATTCTCATTTCGGCGGGATCTTTAGACGGGTAATCTTGTTCTCTTATTAGACAATTGATCAGGAACTTTAATATCATGAGCTGAATCTCGGCTTTCCTTTGAGACATAATCTCGCCAATACTTTCTGGATCATCCCCTGTACGGATGAAACGATATATTCTGTCTAGATCTTCTTTCATATTCGGTAAGGTGACTAGATACTCGGTCACTCTCCTTACACGTAAGGAATATAAAACCATAGTATATTCGCCTGGAACTGGATCATAAACACATTCGTTAAGGGCTTGCCTGATTTCTGTGACAGACTTATTACTTTTAGGAGTACGCTGTGATGCTTGAGCATGTAATTCGAGTGCTGATAAACGCTTGTGTGGCGGCGGGGTTTGAGGAGTAGCTCCTCCTGCGGCCCCTAGACTGGAGTCGTCTACTGAGACCCTACGTCCTGGCAGAGTGGGAAGTGGAACTGTAGGCTGGACCGGGGGTACTGTAACAGGTACTCCGGTGTCTGGAGGAGCATGCATTACCTGGTTTACAGGGACTGGCGGAGCGCGAACAGGATTTGCATATTCGGGGACTGTGTCGTCCAGATAGGACGAAATAAAAATATCAGCTGCGGTCGGTTTATGACGTAGCTTGGTCGGAATTAATGGTGGCGGGAAATTACTAGATGCCTCTGGGGTCGCTTTTGGCACACCTTCGGCAAGAAGAGGATACATACCCTTAATAAGGGCATGCCTCTGTCTGTCTGACTGTTCGGCTTTGACTTGTTCACCTATCTCGATTAATTCTCTTTCTTGGGCTCGTTCTTGGGATTCTCTACTTAACTCTGACTTTCTGACTTCCTTTTCCGTTCTTCTATGAGCTTCTTTACGCCATAACTCGATGGCATCTTTCTGTGACTGTCTGGCTTTCTTTTTCCATAATGCTTCTTCTACTCGCATGATACATTCAGCATCCCATGTACCCGATACGGGCCATCTATACTTTTCTTCTAACTGTTTGGTATACTCTACCCATAAATCTAGATACATTATGGCGCTTATGCCATGTTTCTGATACATAAAATGACCTGGACTGTCCCTAGGCGGGACAGGAACTGCTTCCTCTAACAGACCCTTTCTAGTTTTTAACTGACGTAACTTGGAAAATATAGGCATGACTGAACTGTAATCTGGACACGATACAATACACAATAAAAACACGAAATCACATCGCACTCATACCACAACAGTAAATTACATGAAGAACATTATAAATAACAGTTCGAACAGAATATTACCTGGAATACTGAGAACAGAAATAGAACAGATTTTCTCGAGAACGGAACAGACTAGAGTTACTGGATGCACTGCTATAACAGTACGGAACATACCGGTCCCATAAAGGGACACATCAAGACCCGTATCCACCTAGGTGAACACTTCGTTTGTGAGTCTGGGCACCACCAACCCACGAACCAGGAGTCAATTTAAATTGGTCCTGTCTAGATACTACCCCAGCAATGGTACTCACCGGGCAGCACGGAACGGAAGGCCTCGAACGGGACTGGACGACAGACGACGAACTTCGGACTTCAGACTTCAGTTACAGGTGGGCCTCCGGATACCTCGGACCTTGGACTCTCGGCTTGGGCTCTGGTCGGGACTCGCCGCGTTCCTCCACCGTCTCGTTCGGATGCTGGACCGCCTCCTCCGTCTCCTCCGTGGGCCTGAGGGATACTTGAGCAGAAATATCTGCCACTGCGCAGAAGAGTTCCGTCACGACTGCAGAGGGTCAGGGGGTCGGCGTGGCTTCACCGACGCGTGGGGAAAGGGCAAGTCCCTATTCGGGCGCCATTATGTGGTAAATAAATAAATAATACCCTATTTTTGACTAGACTTATAGCATAGCAGATAGCTCAATAAATAAGAGTCAAGATTCGAGGTAGTAGGAGTTTCTGCAGGTTTATTACAGCATAAGGACAGGATCAGGACAACCTGCATAGGAACAGAGGTGACAGGGCCCAGCAGGACAACTGGGGCCCAGCAAGGGAAAAGAGGCCCAGCAGCTGCTGGGGCTAGGTCTGGGATGAGCGCGCTAACATTCAATAACAAAAAACAGGCATATATACATAGCGCGAACACATAGCATTACATTGCAGTAGGCGTAGCAGTGGGTGGAGCAGAAGGCGTGACGCGTAGCAGTCGCGAAAGATAACAGTAAAAAGAGGTGTAACTGGGCGTATACATAGACATGTGATGCAAACGTAACAGAATATGTCATGAATGGGCGGAAACATAGGAGGGGGCTACCTAAGGAGCCGGGACCTCTAACCTAATGGTGCGCGAAAACTGGCAATGACGTGTTACTAGGAGAAGCTGGGGGCTACGAACTCTGTGCTAGGAGCAGAGACTAGAGTCTGGAGGGTCGGAGCGACATGTACCTAAACCCTATCTGGTATCTAATGTTTAGGGAACATGTTGATATAAACTAGAAGTCATGAGGGGAAAAGCTAACTTGATTCTAAGACTGGACCATGCATTATTCTACATGTAGTGCGTGATGAAGAATACTAAATGACCATTAAATACAGTATTTCTCTAACATGGAGACGAGAAGGCTAGACAATGACGGAAACTATTGATGCAGTTCAGTAGCTTAGGAATGCAGAGAGGAGGACTGAACTGATAACTGGAACTATAACATACTCTTGGCAGACTCAGAGGCAGAGCCGGGCTGCACCGGGCACTGCGAGGCAGGAAGTAAGTGAAGGGTCGAGGATACAGGTGGGGGCTGTATCGCTCCTCAGCGAGGCTTTCAGGAGACAGAAGCTGAATCCAGGGTCCGGGCCCTTTTGAGGCCTGGAAATGGGGACTTTATAATGGAATAACGTGCACACTGAGAAACGTGGCAACATTACTTTACATAGGCCTGATATTCGTAGTATTCACGAGGACTGGAAAATGACATATCAGAGGTGGACACAACTGTAATTGCGCCTTTAATCGGACATGGGGAATAACATATGCATATTGGTCATGCACACATAACATATGATGGATGAGGCGTAGGGACACAGAACATGGCAAAATTTACTTTTCCACAGGACCACCTCATCGCTCTGGGAATTCAGGAAAGGACTCAAGAGCTGACTGTTCGAATGAACAAATCACCAAGCAGTAAGCTACCGTTGATTGATAGATTGATTGACGAAGAAGGCATCACATTTACATTGCAATAATCATAAACATAGTAGAAGATCCCCATGTGCTGAGTACCAACAAGAACCTTTAGTGGTTTCAGAGTTGCACCAATGACGGAACTCTGGTAGTCACTCCTGATGCATCTATACTGTTGGCTGCCTGGATATCAGTGCCTGTAAGTGACATAGTAAACGTGTGGTAGTAGCTAACAATGTGATGTTATACATGTACTGCTCATTAAACAAAATCGCAGCATCTGGGTGGTCAGTTCCAATTCAGATTTAATTAATTTGAATTACAGCCAAAGAGAGGACTGTGAATGTGATTTGGAGCAGACGTAGGAGGCTGGTGATTTTTCTGTTGGGTGCATGGAAGTGAAGATAGACAAGGGGTAATAGCAACCAGATTGGAGGCGGGGTAACATAGTATATGAACCTTGTTCAGCCACAGTGGGTATTTATGAGTAGGACAAGCTTTACTGCTGTTAATGGGCATGGAAAATATATATATGCATATTTATATTACCTATAATAAAAATATCCAGGTCTCGCTTCGCACAAAGCAAATGCAGTGGAATGGGTTAATGCATGTCGGCTGCTTTTTGGGTTCATGATTAGTCCTTGTGAAGAGAACATATGTTGGTAAAACTCTACTTGTAGGTTTATATTTCTAAAGTAGTCACAGGTAAAATATAACCTTACTCTCATTAAGGGCTCTGGTAAGATCATCGCATGTGGCAAGAAATGCTACACTACCAATAGTAACTACCAGTACTAACTCTCCCACCGTGTTTGCTAATCACAATGCTGCACAGTGGTCACTTACTGACCTGTGCCCTTTAATGTCCTGTTTCTGACCCAGAGCTTATGTTTTAATCACAAATTCCTACATTCACTGGCCAACAAAGAAGGCCCCCATCCCTGGGTGGAAGTACTACCAACAAGCATTGGTAATGCATTTTTATTTTATTTGCAAAGTTTTATATAGCGCTGGCTAGACCCGGAGGTATCAGAGCGCTTCACATCTCTTTTTTTCATTTAATGTATTTTCATAATTTAAGAGTACGAAAAGAGAGAAATAATGTATTTATAAGTGTGAGTCACACTGCTTCAAATCACATTAAAAAATGAACCCACGTCCATGAGGCAGAACTAGTCAGAGGAAAAAAAAATCAAAAAGTTTCACTTTTTTATTTTAATACTTACCCTGTCCCAGTAACGGAATAAGGGAAGGTTATAATTTTCCAAGAGCAGCAAGCAGATCAGCTGTAAGGCATGCCACATCGTTGCCAGCACTAACTTTACACATTAGACCATCGGTTTCGCCTGTGATGAATAATGAGTTATTTTAATCACTCACCGTCTTGGACGAAAGAAAGAGCCCCCTGACAAGTAACATCACGGGAGTGGGGAGGATGAGGCGCATCGGCCAGAGCTGCTGACTCTAGAGCTGGGGATCCTAGTTCGACTCTCTGTGGCTCAACATCCTGTGATTGAGGAAAGTCACTTAATCTCTCTCGGTGATAAATTGCGCTAAATAAATCTGAGCTGTCAAAGACATGAGTCTCACAAAGAGGAAATTGACTCATTTGAAGATGGCTGTGCAGAGATTTTCTTATCTTGTCACTGTTAAGCCCGTATTTTCTGCTTTACACACTCGAAGACTGGCTTAGCTGTGTTCTAGCTATATCTCATTGCATCAAATGGGTGTAGAGCGCACACTCAGGCACCTAGAGATGCTTTGCTGTGATATTATCCTCGTAGATATTGGTGCACCGCGGCATAATCATGGCTTGCAGAACAAGCGCCCACCTCGGCGTGGCTTTGGATTCAAATAAATTCATCTATTTTAACACCTACTCCGTCACAAACCTGTTACTGAAGTGCAAGCACCCCCTCCATATGTCTGTGCACTTATTTACTGCACTGACAGAGGCATGGCATGCAGTGAAGTGCTACCTTAACACACCTGGAGACATCTCTGCATTGGCTCATCTCTGGCCACGCTGGAGCCAAATACTACAAGCATAGCACCCGAAGAGTCCATGGTGGCCAAAGTACACATATGACGCCATTGTCCGTAACTTATACAGCAGAGGAGGAAGTTGAGTATGAAAGAATAAATAACCTCAGCTGCAGTCCTACGAACCTGCTCTAATTGAGAGAACCTCTGGGGGTGGAAGAAAACACCCTCTATTTTATCTTTTTAATCAAATAGAGAGGTGAAAAATGAAGCCTCCCTGAGCCATAGAGAATCACACTGCAGCAAATCACATTTGACAACCAAATTGAGTTATGCACAGCTAAGTTTCTTCCTTTTGTAAGAAAAGTAACAAAAAATGACTGTAATGCTGCAGCTATCTAATGAGAAAAGATATCAGGCTTGAAAGCTCACGTTTCTGGTCTTATCTTGTCAAAGGGGAATTATAGCTGATTTATTGGCAGCTGCTAGAGCACCCATATGGTGTGGGTGAGGTTTACTCCTGGAACAGCTTTTGCAAGCTATGCTGGGAAGAGATCAGATGAGGAGATGTGACTCTCATTGCACTGAGACCGATGGCCTGTAATGCCACCGAGGGTCAGTGTATTCGCCGTGATGTCAAATGCAGGGTGGGTTGTAAATGGCGCCACGATTCTGAGAAGACACTATTAAAACGTGGTTTTTAGGTTTTGCCTGGGGCACGGAGCTTTAGCTCCGCCCCAGGAGAAATCTTTAGTTTTCAGTATGGGGGACTTGAATACGCCCTCTGTTCCATTGGCTAGCTCCATAAATGGAGGCTAGCCATTGGAACAGAGATCTGTCCGTCAAGGCCGGACCAGATTCGGGGGCGTTCCCGCGATTTTTTCGCTCTCCGCCCCTCTGTGCGCTCATCTCGGCGGTGGGCGTGTTGTGTTTTTTTTTTCTGTCAGGGCGTGTTTTCTCATTCCGCCGAAGATGGCGCCGGGGCCCGTCGACCACTGTTTCTCCTGCTCAATGCTCAGGTAAGCAGCATGTTTTTATCCCGTTCCCCCCTCCCACTCTCCGTGTACCCATTCCGCCCCTGCCCCCCTCCCGCTCTCTGTGTGCCCGTTCCCGCCCCTGCCCCCACCCTCCCGCTCTCCGTGTGTCCGTTCCCGCCCCGCACACCCCCTCGCATCTCATGTCGTCTGTGCCGTTCCGCCCCCCCCCCACCCCTCCCGCTGTCCGTGGCTCTTTGTTTTTTCAACTTCATGTAATTCTGTGCAAAATCACTTCGTCTTCTCGTGCCTACCAAAATGAATATGTCCTTGTAATGTAACTGGTACTCATGTCGTCCCTCCTCCCGCTGTGCGTGTCTTTGTTCGCCCCCCCGCCCCCCCTCTTGACTCCCGCTGTCCGTGTCTTTGGTCGCCCCCCCCGACTCCCGCTGTGTGTGTGCCCCTCCCCGCTGCGAGATTTAACCCCCTCTTGACGAGATTTAACCCCCTCTGGGCCGGTCTTCCAGGCGTGGGCGGTCCAGACTCTCCTATAGTGCACGCCAGGGTCTGATGCGGGAGGGGTCCACAGAGCCAGCTCCTAGAGGCCTCTCAGCCCGCTCTGGGCGCTGGATCTGAAGCCCGGTCTCGGGACCCCTGCCCCCGCACAGCAGCCTCGTGTCAGCACCATCCTTCCCTTCATAGCTCCTCGCGGGGTGACCAGCCTTTCCATCCCCAGGCGCTACATTCTGTAAACACAGGAGCGGGATATATGGCTCCCTGAAGACCACCTTTGCGCGCTCCTGTCACGCCCCCCCTCCCCTAATACCAGGGTACGGGGGCGTGCCCGCACACACGTGCACTTCATTCATGCTGGGCCCCTCAAGGCGCTTGTTCCTTTCGAGGCGCCCCACGCATGAGACCCCTGCTGTCTTGGCCCCGCCCACACGCACTTTATAGTGGGGGGAGGTTTAGAACTACAGGTTCCAGCATCCTTAGCGCTTCGGGCTGAGAAGCCAGGAGTGGCAGAGAAGCGAGCTCGAGGCGACGGCAGTGATGCTGCAGGGGCAGCAAACTGGGGGCGCCGTATGTAGCCAGGCCGGAGACAGCTGGGGGGTCTGACTGCAGCCGCCTCAGATGAGACCGGCCCGAGAGGCCGCTGGCAGCCCGGCTGAGTCTGCAGACTCTGAACCGCACAGTTGCTCGGGGTTGGCCAGGGTCACAGGTGAGTCAATGTGTCCCGCTCGTTTGTCCTGAATTTTAACCTTTTGCTCTGAATTTCCAGTCAGTGCTCCCAATCTGCCTTCTTGCCAGGTGGTCTCCTTCGGCATACACTGGAAAGCTTAATATGTATTTTGTAAGATTGTTAACTTTTTTTCAATCTCACAATATGACCCGAGTGTGCCTTTGTGGAACGTGCTTTGAATACGGACAACGACACTGCTGTGCTCCTCTTATTCAACATCTGCGTCACAGAGCACAATACAGACTTCAGGGCATTTACCAAAACTCGACAAAAATAAGTTAGGGGCATACATTATTTTTGCTTAGTCATGATTAGATGACTTCCAGCTGTGTTGCTTCGTGAGGAAGATATTTTGGCGGTAGCACGCTCAGATAGTCCCCAGATGACTGCTCGGGATACTGTTTACAACCTTCCCTTACTGACTAAATACCAATACAGCAGACCAGGCCTTAGCACGACGTGAACAACTTAATTTCCAACTGCTGCCTTCGATAAAGCCGTCTCTCTGTGAAAAAACATACGTTAACAAAAATCATCTTGACTCTGGAATAAATATACATCTGAAGGTGCAGACTGGGATGTGTCAAAGACGGAGGGCCAGCATTCTACAGCTTTGAAGACTCCCAGCTATTTTCATAATGAAAGACAGAACCTCCACCGGTGGACCAAACCAGCACTGGCTAAGCCTATCGGTCTGACATTGGCTGCAAGACTTTGCCTATGTCAATGCTTGTTATCTTTTTTCCTCCCCGCTCCTTCTAACGGCCGTCGAGGTACTTCAGTATCCCTGCTGTTATTCTGCCCCCCCCCCCCCCCCCTTTGTCCCTTTGTCCCTGGGGGGCCAGGAAGGTGGAGGCTACTTCATCACCAAGGACATTAGGCCAGAATTAGCCAGACGTCCTTTTCCTGTCCTCTCGCAGCCTGTCCTCTCCCAGCCTGCCCACTCCCAGCCTGTTCTCTCCCAGCCTGCCCTCTCCCAGCCTGCCCTCTCCCAGCCTGCCCTCTCCCAGCCTGTCCTTTTCCTGTCCTCTCGCAGCCTGCCCACTCCCAGCCTGCCCACTCCCAGCCTGCCCTCTCCCAGCCTGCCCTCTCCCAGCCTGCCCTCTCCCAGCCTGCCCTCTCCCAGCCTGCCCTCTCCCAGCCTACCCTCTCCCAGCCTGTTCTCTCCCAGCCTGCCCTCTCCCAGCCTGCCCTCTCCCAGCCTGCCCTCTCCCAGCCTTGCCACTCCCAGCCTGTTCTCTCCCAGCCTGCCCTCTCCCAGCCTGCCCTCTCCCAGCCTGCCCTCTCCCAGTCTGCCCTCTCCCAGCCTGCCCACTCCCAGCCTACCCACTCCCAGCCTGCCCTCTCCCAGCCTGCCCTCTCCCTGCCTGCCCTCTCCCAGCCTGTCCTCTCCCAGCCTGCCCTCTCCCAGCCTGCCCTCTCCCAGCCTGCCCTCTCCCAGCCTGCCCACTCCCAGCCTGTCCTCTCGCAGCCTGTCCTCTCGCAGCCTGCCCTCTCCCAGCCTGCCCTCTCCCAGCCTGCCCTCTCCCAGCCTGCCCTCTCCCAGCCTGCCCACTCCCAGCCTGCCCACTCCCAGCCTGCTCACTCCCAGCCTGCCCTCTCCCAGCCTGCCCTCTCCCAGCCTGCCCTCTCCCAGCCTGTCCTCTCCCAGCCTGCCCTCTCCCAGCCTGCCCTCTCCCAGCCTGCCCACTCCCAGCCTGCCCTCTCGCAGCCTGTCCTCTCGCAGCCTGCCCTCTCTAGGCCTGCCCTCTCCCGGCCTGCCCTCTCCCGGCCTGCCCTCTCCCGGCCTGTCCTCTCCCGGCCTGTCCTCTCCCGGCCTGTCCTCTCGCGGCCTGCCCACTCCCGGCCTGTTCTCTCCCAGCCTGTTCTCTCCCAACCTGCCCTTTCCCAGCCTGTCCCCTCCCTGCCCTTTCCCAGCCTGTCCTCTCCCAGCCTGTCCACTTCCAGCCTGCCCTTTCCCAGCCTGTTCCCTCCATGCCCTTTCCCAGCCTGTCCTCTCCCAGCCTGTCCACTTCCAGCCTGCCCTCTCCCAACCTGCCCTCTCCCAGCCTGTCCCCTCCCTGCCCTCTCCCAGCCTGCCCTCTCCCAGCCTGTCCCCTCCCTGCCCTCTCCCAGCCTGTCCTCTCCCTGCCTGTTGTCGTGTCCCGGCGGCAGCAGGCAGGAGCGTGCACTGCGTCCCCGAAGTAACAGCCCTAAAGCAAGCAAAAAGTACGCCCCCTCCCACCAATCCCTGTTAGGTAGTGGAAACTGTCCAAACTGGGGTGCAGACAGCCCCTCTCACCTTTCGGCCTGGTACCACTGCACCAGCCGCACTACTTCCCTACTGACCGTTCTCCACTTCAGCCCCGTCTAAATTACAATTCCTGCTTGTGACCCTATTGCCTGCTTGTGCTTGTTTTCATGACCCTGTTGCCTGCTTGTGCCTCTGTGTGCCCCTGTTGCATGCTTGTGCCTCCGTGTGTCCCTGTTGACTGCTTGTGCCTCCGTGTGCCCCTGTTGCCTGCTTGTGCCTCCGTGTGCCTTTGTTGCCTGCTTGTGCCTCCGTGTGTCCCTGTTGACTGCTTGTGCCTCCGTGTGCCCCTGTTGACTGCTTGTGCCTCCGTGTGCCCCTGTTGCCTGCTTGTACCTCCGTGTGCCCCTGTTGCCTGCTTGTGCCTCCGTGTGCCCCTGTTGCCTGCTTGTGCCTCCGTGTGCCCCTGTTGCCTGCTTGTGCCTCCGTGTGCCCCTGTTGCCTGCTTGTGCTGTGTGGGTGTGTGTGGAAGTGTTAGACGGGGACCTGGAGGGTCGGCCGAGCACAAGGGGAGAGGCCTCCGGTGAGGGCCGTCCCCAGCGATCGTACAGACAAGTAACTCCCCCCCCCCACAGATGGACACCACACGAAGATCAGATTAACACCTTTTATAGGCAGTTCTTGAAGTAAGGTAGCACGATACAATGAGATCAGGACACGATGATCCTCTCAATTCTAGTCTCTATTAGGGAAGGGGGTAGCGGGACAGTCTTGGTACCCGTAGGTACGGCGGTGGAACGGTGATAGCTCACAATCCTCGAGCTCGGTGTTCGGACGGGTCAGACCGCGGCAGCGCCAGCAGGTCCCGAAGAGGTCGTAGGTGGCAACGGGCCGCGGCAGCGCCAGCAGGTCCCAACGAGGATGAAGGTTACAACGGGCCGCGGCAGCGCCAGCAGGTCCCACGAGGATGAAGGTTGCAACGGGCCGCGGCAGCGCCAGCAGGTCCCACGAGGATGAAGGTTACAACGGGCCGCGGCAGCGCCAGCAGGTCCCATGAGGATGAAGGTTGCAGAAGGCCGCGGCAGCGCCAGCAGGCAGGACAATAGTTCACAAGGCAGGGCTGCGGCAGCGCCAGCAGTCCGTCAAGGATGAGTTCGTCGCGGTGTCTCTCGACTCCAGGATACAACTGCCTTCCTGTTCTGGGGCTGCCTCAGTTATAGGTCTGGCACTCTTTGATGTCCGGACCCTCGCTCTTGGAGGTCGGGAGGTCCGGGATGAGGGAGTCCAGACACCCAGCAGGGGGGTGGGGCCAGCGCCCGGGGAGGCTGGGGTGATCGGCACCTGGCGGGAGAGAGCCATCGACACTTCTTACTCCCATTGACCGGCCAAGTGGTCCGTTCACCTCCTGGGTGGATGGTGGTGCCGGGATGTCGGGGCCTGGCCAGGCCCGGGGTTGGGGTCGAGCTGAGGCCACGCGGCCTCGTGGCGCAGTGTCTAAGATGGCGGCTGGCCCGGGCAAGGGTGCTGACGGTGGCCCAGGCCAGGGACACAGGGATTCCCAGGAGCAGACGTCCCATGGGGGACGGGTTGGGGGTTGCTTCTGCGGGTAGTACCTGGAAGGCCGGTACCAGGGCCCTGTCATGCGGGGAGGGAGCGAGCCCTTCATGGGGCCTGTCCAACATGCGTCCCCCCCAGCTGAAGGCGGGGAGAGTCACCCATCCTCTTGGGGACTTTCCTCGTCGAGGCGGAAAAAGCGGGACAGGCCGTCCGCGTTGGCGTGGTCTTGACCAGGGCGATGCTCTACAGTGAAGTCCATCCCCTGCAGGGAGATGGACCATCGCAATAGTTTGGGGTTCTCCCCCCGCATTTGCATGAGCCATTGCAGGGGCCGATGATCTGTTTGTACCCGGAAGTGGGTTCCGAAGAGGTAAGGCCGGAGCTTCTTGAGGGCCCATATTACTGCGAAGGCCTCTCACTCAATGGTGCTCCAGCGCTGTTCTCGGGGCAGTAGGCGTCTGCTGATGAAGGCCACTGGTTGGTCGACTCCTTCGGGGTTCAGTTGGGAGAGGACGGCCCCAATACCATGGTCTGAGGCATCGTTCTGAACGATGAACTCACGGCTGTAGTCGGGGGCCTGGAGCACAGGAGCGGTGCACATGGCGGCCTTCAGCTTCTCGAAGGCCGCTTGACAGTCGGGAGTCCAGTTGACTCTTTTTGGGTGGTTCTTAGACGTGAGTTCCGTGAGGGGCCCCACAATGCTGCCATAGTCTTTCACGAACCGCCGGTAGTATCCGGTGAGCCCCAGGAAGGCTCGGACCTCGGTTTGTGTTTCAGGGGGTTGCCAGGACTGAATGGCAGCTACCTTGAGTTGGAGGGGGGCCACCAGACCGCTCCCCACTTGGTGTCCGAGGTAGGTCACGGACCCCTGGCCGATTTGGCACTTGCTGGCCTTTATGGTGAGGCCGGCCTGTTGGAGAGCCTGCAGGACCTCTCGGAGGTGATGGAGGTGGTCTGTCCAGTGGCGGCTGTATACCGCGATGTCGTCCAGGTAGGCGGCGCTGAATTCTTCGAGGCCCGCCAATACCTGGTTCACCAGTCTTTGAAAAGTGGCTGGAGCGTTCTTCATGCCGAATGGCATCACTCTGAAATGGTAGTGCCCATCCGGGGTGGAGAAAGCGGAACGTTCTTGGGCCCTGGGGGTGAGGCCGATCTGCCAGTAGCCCGCTGTCAGGTCGAAGATGCTTAGGTAGCGGGCTGCCCCCATGCGGTCGACTAGTTCATCAGCTCGGGGGATAGGGTGAGCGTCGGTTCGGGTGACCGCGTTCAGACCCCGATAGTCGATGCAGAATCGGAGCTCAGGTGTGGTGCCCGGGGTCGCGGCCTTGGGGACCAGGACGACCGGGCTGGCCCAGGGACTGTCCGAAGGTTCGATGACCCCGAGGGCGAGCATCTTGGAGACTTCTTCTTGGATGCTTGTACGTACCCGATCCGGTACTCGGTACGCCCGGTGTCGGACAGGAGGACTGTCCCCAGTGTCCATGTCGTGCAGGCACCAGGAGGTGACTCCGGGTGCGAGGGAGAACAGGTTTGCGAACGGCAGCAGGAGGGCCCGACAATCTTGACGCTGCTCTGGGGTCAGGGCCTCGGAGAGTCGGACCCCGTCCACCGAACCATCTCTTTCACGGGTCCTCAGTAGGTCAGGGAGGGGCTCGGAGTCTCCTTCTGCGCCACTGTCGGTAGCCATCAGCAGGCTGAGCTCTGAGCGCACGAAGTGGGGTTTGAGTCTGTTGGCGTGGAGAACCCGGAGGGGGTTCCGGGGGGACTCCAGGTCGATGAGATAGGTGACGGGACTCTTGCGCTCGATCACCTTGAAGGGCCCTGTCCATTTGTCCTGCAAGGCACACGGTTCGATGGGGGACATCACCCATACCTGCTGACCCGGTTCAAACTCGACGGAGGACGCATGTTGATCGTACCACTTCTTCATGTCCTCTTGACTGGCCTCAAGATTGGCTTTGGCGATCTCCCGGAATTTCCGGGTCTGATTGCGGAGGGTCAGGAGGTACTTGTAGACGTCTGGAGGGGTTTTTAGGGGGGCCATTTCCCATTCCTCCTTCACTAGGCTGAGAGGCCCGCGAACGGGGTGTCCGTACAGGAGTTCGAAGGGGCTGAAGCCGAGGGACTTCTGGGGGACTTCTCGGTAGGCGAAGAGGAGGCACGGTAGTAGCACGTCCCACTGGCGGCGTAGGGGTTCTTCTAGCCCCATGATCATCCCCTTGAGAGTGCGGTTGAACCGCTCGACCAGTCCGTTTCCCTGGGGGTGATAGGGGGTTGTGAATCGGTAAGTGACCCCGCACTGCTGCCAGAGGGATTTCATATACTTTGAAATAAAGTTCGTACCCCTGTCGCTGACGACTTCCCGGGGGAAGCCCACTCGAGAAAAGATCCCCATTAAGGCTCGACCCACTACTGGGGCTGTTATAGTACGAAGGGGGACCGCTTCAGGATAGCGGGTGGCGTGGTCCACCAGGACCAGGATGAAGCGATGCCCTTGTGCTGTTCGGGGGTCCAGGGGCCCCACAATGTCTATTCCCACCCTTTCGAACGGGGTGGTCACCACGGGGAATGGTTGTAGGGGTGCCTTGAGTTTGCGGCCGCTCTTCCCGCTGGCCTGGCAGGTCGGGCAGGACCGGCAGTGGTTGGAGACGTCATTTCTCATTTTGGGCCAAAAAAAGTGAGTCACCAGGCGGTGGTAGGTTTTGTCTTGCCCCAGGTGCCCAGCCAGGGGGACATCATGGGCCAAGTTCAACAGGAAGTCTCTGAAGTGGAGGGGCACCACCAGCACTCGACCGGCCCCCAGCTCTGCGATTCTCTGCTCGCTGTACAAGAGATCATTGTCCCAATAAACCCAGTGGGCCCCGGTGGTATCTCCTTGGCCCTGGGCGAGCGCTTGCTGTCGCAGTCCCTCGAGGGAGGGACAGGTCTTTTGCTCCTGCCGGAATTGTTCTTGGGTGGGCCCTCCTTCTTGACGCCACTGAGCCAGGTCGGGAAGTTCGGGGGGCTGTGCGGACCCCTCTGGGGTTGGTTCCGGGTGGTCGGTATGGATGGAGTCTTCTTCGGGAGCGATCGGGGGAGGAGGTGCTGACCATTTGGGTTCTTCCGGTCTAGGGATGGTGCGGGTGGCCATGGACCGGGTGGTCACGCACGCCCAGTCCGGGAGACCCAACATCCCCAGATGCTCTCTTCTTTCAACAGCTGCCCACGGGGAGCTCTCGAGATCGTTCCCCAGGAGGCAGTCCACGGGGGCATCGTCGCGGACAGTTACTTTTAGCATGCCGGACACTCCTCCCCATTCGAAGGGGACGCAGGCCATCCGACACAGGCTCTCCGAATTGTCTGCCGATCGGACGGGGCAAAGAACGTTTGGCAGGATTTGTTCTGGGGTCCCCAGGTGACAGCGGACGGCCGTCACACTGGCCCCGGTGTCACGCAGGGCTTCGGCCTAGCGCCCATTTATGCTCACCCATTGGCTGTACTTCCGAGTGTTGGCTGGCAGGGGAGTCCGCGGGACCATGTCTCTTCCCCCTAGGCAGGCCAGGGTCATGGCGGCAGGTTCCCACTCGAACTGCTCCGACTCGTATGCTTCAGTGTCTTCGGAGACTTGTTCTTCTCCTAGGACGGCGGCCGCCACCTGGCGGGGCCCGGGCGCCGGGTTCTTCGGGCAGGTCGGGTCACTGGCGTAGTGGCCGACTCGCTGGCATCGGTGACACGTAACGTTGGCTCGGAACCCCGGGCGCATCGGGGGGTTTCCCCGGCCGGCTGGGGGCGGGGTGGTGTTGGCGGGAGTGACCGGGACAGCGTCTCTGCCTCGGCCCGGTCCTCCTCCTCCTCCTCGGGGACGATGATGACCTTGGTTGGATCTGTTCTGCTCATTCGGCCCACTCCGGGCCACTCGGGTGCTCTCCCACCGGTCCGCCTCGGTGGCGAGCTGCCGTGGTTCAGTCAATTTACTGTCGAGGAGGTGCTGCCGGAGTTCGACGAAACAGTTGTTGGAGAGGTGCTCCCACACAATGAGATTGAAGAGTTGTTCGTAGGTGGTTACGTTGTTACCCTTGATCCACCCCTCGAAGGCTCGGCTGAAGTAGTTTACGTACTCCAACCAAGTTGTACCTGGGATCCGGGTGCAGTTGCGGAACCTCTGGCGGTACATTTCGGGCGTAAGCCCATATCGGCTGAGGAGGGCGGCCTTCATGTGGTCATAGGACGTCATTTGATGGTCCGGAAGCTGCAGCAGGGCATCACGGCCCTCGTTGACGAATCTTCCCCATAGCCCAGCTCCCCAGTCACTTCGAGCGATCCGGTGGGCCGTCATGGCGATCTCGTAGGCCTTGAACCACTGCTGTATGTTGTCGTTCCGGTGGTATTCTCGGACCACATCCTTGGGGATGTGGACCTTCTGTTCGGTAGTACCCGGGGAGCGCGGTGGCTCGGGCACCCCTAGGTTTGTGTTCAGTTTGCGTATTTCTATCTCTGCTAGTTTGCACTCGTGTTCGTATGCCAGTCTTTTTTCTTCGAGATCCCTCTGTCTCTGTTTTTCCTCTCGCTCTTCTCTGAGCCGTAAGTGTTCTAAGTTTATTTTCTGTTCCGCCAGCTTCAATTCTCCGTCTAATTTGAGCCGTGCCAAGTCTAGCTCGTGTAGTCTATTTTTTTCCCGCTCCTGGATCTCTTCTCGGGAGGGACCTGTTCTCCGTTCTTCCGTCAGGGTGGTGTTGACTTCCGGGGCTTTGAGGTCCCGGGGTGTGGCGGTATTCGTCTGTGTCCAGGCCTCTAGGGCGTTTTTGAAGTCTTCTTTTGTGCTTAGCCCGGTGGTAGCAATGCCTAAGTCCATGCAAAATTGTTTTAGCTCTCGGTGGCTGTATTCCTCTAGCTTTTCCATCTGGAACTTCTCTGCCGATCCGCTCTCTTTGGTCGTCATTGTGGTTTAGTCGTAGGGTGAGTTACTATCTGTACGGTACGCGTTGGTTCGGATCGCGTCGCTGGCCACCAATGTTAGACGGGGACCTGGAGGGTCGGCCGAGCACAAGGGGAGAGGCCTCCGGTGAGGGCCGTCCCCAGCGATCGTACAGACAAGTAACTTCCCCCCCACAGATGGACACCACACGAAGATCAGATTAACACCTTTTATAGGCAGTTCTTGAAGTAAGGTAGCACGATACAATGAGATCAGGACACGATGATCCTCTCAATTCTAGTCTCTATTAGGGAAGGGGGTAGCGGGACAGTCTTGGTACCCGTAGGTACGGCGGTGGAACGGTGATAGCTCACAATCCTCAAGCTCGGTGTTCGGACGGGTCAGACCGCGGCAGCGCCAGCAGGTCCCGAAGAGGTCGTAGGTGGCAACGGGCCGCGGCAGCGCCAGCAGGTCCCAACGAGGATGAAGGTTACAACGGGCCGCGGCAGCGCCAGCAGGTCCCACGAGGATGAAGGTTGCAACGGGCCGCTGCAGCGCCAGCAGGTCCCACGAGGATGAAGGTTACAACGGGCCGCGGCAGCGCCAGCAGGTCCCACGAGGATGAAGGTTGCAGAAGGCCGCGGCAGCGCCAGCAGGCAGGACAATAGTTCACAAGGCAGGGCTGCGGCAGCGCCAGCAGTCCGTCAAGGATGAGTTCGTCGCGGTGTCTCTCGACTCCAGGATACAACTGCCTTCCTGTTCTGGGGCTGCCTCAGTTATAGGTCTGGCACTCTTTGATGTCCGGACCCTCGCTCTTGGAGGTCGGGAGGTCCGGGATGAGGGAGTCCAGACACCCAGCAGGGGGGTGGGGCCAGCGCCCGGGGAGGCTGGGGTGATCGGCACCTGGCGGGAGAGAGCCATCGACACTTCTTACTCCCATTGACCGGCCAAGTGGTCCGTTCACCTCCTGGGTGGATGGTGGTGCCGGGATGTCGGGGCCTGGCCAGGCCCGGGGTTGGGGTCGAGCTGAGGCCACGCGGCCTCGTGGCGCAGTGTCTAAGATGGCGGCTGGCCCGGGCAAGGGTAATGACGGTGGCCCAGGCCAGGGACACAGGGATTCCCAGGAGCAGACGTCCCATGGGGGACGGGTTGGGGGTTGCTTCTGCGGGTAGTACCTGGAAGGCCGGTACCAGGGCCCTGTCATGCGGGGAGGGAGCGAGCCCTTCATGGGGCCTGTCCAACAGGAAGGCTCTGTGTGGCTGTGTGTGTGGGAAGCTTTGTGTGGCTGTGTGTGTGGGAAGCTTTGTGTGGCTGTGTGTGTGGGAAGCTTTGTGTGGCTGTGTGTGTGGGGGGCTTTGTGTGGCTGTGTGTGTGGGGGGCTCTGTGTGGCTGTGTGTGTGGGGGCTCTGTGTGGCTGTGTGTGTGGGGGGTTCTGTGTGGGGGGGCTCTGTGTGTGTTTGTGTGTGTCATTTGCGAGAGATAAAGCTAGTGGCATTGTAAATGACAATGCCATTTATTTATGTTAAAAAAAACATAAATAAAAATAATGTCAAGAGCAATGCCAATAGCTCTAACTTTAACAAAGGCAAAACCATTGCATTGTAAATGCTTGTTAAAGTATGTTTTCTTTGCAAACAAGCAGCGGTAATGCATTGGTTTCTGCTATGTGATGAATAAAAAGCTGTTTTTATCAACCTTGACTCTACTCCAATGGGAACAGTCCAGCCCGAACTGTCAAGCTAGGTTCTCCATGAACCAGAACGCAAGCAACCCAAGATCAGTTCCCCCCGACTGGGGCTCATCCATTGGGTGTAGCATGGTTCCTGTGCCAAGGTGAGCATGAGACCCATTTGTAGGCATGGTTTGGCACTTAGGGTGGTACATCAAACACTTAAAAGGTGATGGGAGGAAGGCTTGCAATAGGTCTAACCATTGACGATTGTTCTGGGTAGCATACCAACCTGTTGTTCTTTTGCCCACCATGCCACCTTGCTTTGGACCCAGCCATATGAAAATCAGTCTTGACCCTGATGCAATAGGGTCAGTCCAGCCCGAATTGCCAGGCCAGGTCCTCCTTGAACTGGAACCAAGCAACCCACGACTAATTTCAGCCTGATTGAGGCTCGTCAGTCAGGTGTGGCTTGGTTCCAGTGGCACAGTGAGCACAGGACCCATGCCTGGGCATACCTTTGGCACTTAGACGGTACATCAAACACACAAAGAGTGATGGGGTGAGTGCTTTCAGTAAGTCTAACAACTGACATTCGCTCGGGTTGCAATTTAAATAATTGGACATGATGCAGCTGTATTCTGAAAGAAAACTAAACTCCGAGGTATTGTTACTATTTTTATTAAACTCCTCTATCCCAGAGTTGTAGGAGAAAATGTGCCCCAAGTGTGCAATAGTTCTGGCGTTTTTCCTAATAAAGATTTCATTTAAATCATATGGATGTTTAAATTTCTCAGAAATACTAGCTCCTAGGGCCCACAGAATGATAAAAGCATAATTCGTCAGGCATAATTTTGACCTACAATGCTAGGAAAACATTAAGGGACTGATTAGGAGTCTGGCGGTTGCAAGACCGCCAGACTCATGGTGGCAGGCCACCATCCACCATTTCACAACTGTGAAAGTCGTATAGGCGGAACACCGCAAGTTGTGGCAGGGAACAGTCATTCCGAGGCAGTGGCACAGCTGGGCCACAACACAATATGGTGAGCGGGGACTGGCACAGGCTCGCTCAGCATATTATGAGTTTGACCATCGCCAGCATTTCATGGCGGGAGCCCCACCATGAAAAGGCTCGTGGTGGCCAACAAAGGGCGCCCTATAGGGCCCCCATGTCCCCCGAACCTGGGGATACATGTTATGTCCCCCCCGTCTGAATCCCCACAAAGTTCCAGCATGGCATGGACATCCACGTCTATGCCGTGCTGGGACTTTTTTGCCATTCTCTTTGTGGTGCCTGTTTTCCAGGCACCGCCATGGGAAAGGCAAAGGACCGGCGACCGCATTATGAGTTGAACTCGTGTTACACAAGTAAGTTCAACTCGTAAGGACCGGACTGGCCGTTGCGGGCACCGGGCAATCCCCCGGTTCGCCGCAAGGGTTGGGGCCGTTTTTGTTACAGGGCCGTTTTTGCAGCACAGCTGCAAAATCGGCCCTGTAACAAAATCGGCCGAAAACCGGCCCCGACAAAGAGCTTGGTCGCACCACCAGGGGGCCGGCCGAGCACTTTGCCAGGGCCGGTTTTGGTTCTCAGTCCGGCCCTAATATGGACAGCGGTCCTTGCGTGGGTTTGGAGGGGAAGGAGGCAGCATTGTGCCTGCGCTGCTGTGCCAAATATGTAACCCGGCCCTAATATGTTTGGGGATTTCTATTTTAAATAATAGGCAGTCATCAGCCTGTATTAAAATGTTTGTATGCACCCCAGGAATACTACTATTGCAAGTCTCTATGCTCGACCCAGGGATGTATAAATAGAGCAAATCGAATGAGAGACAAAGAGCCTTCCTGTCGCATCAATTTTTTGGGCTGGCTCACCAGCATTGCTGTCTGCATGATCTATTGTTACCAGTTTTTACAAATATACACAGATTGGGCTTTGGCTCTGCCTTGAGAAGCATTTCTCTCTTACTTCATGCTATTGCCATTATGTCCCATTCTGCCACTTACATAAGAGACTACTTTACATATTAAAAGTACACTGAATCATCACATATTACATTCTTTATTGTTGACATGCAGTCCATAAAAAATATTCCTATTAATGTATTTGTTCACTTCAGCAGGCTTTTAACAACTTTTAGTCTGGAATTGTGTACCAAACACTAATGTGCAATATATGTTTAGGCGCTCATACACATGTGTAAGAACATGCAATTGAGCTGCTTACAAAACAAGCACTGGCAAAGCCAATAGGTTTGTCTTTAATTAAGTGACACATGCAAACACAGGTACGCACAAACACAGTTTCCATGCATTAGCACATTAGTATCAGTACTATTGACTTTGCCAATGCTTGTTCCATCAAGATGTTTCACACCTGTCTCATCTGAATCAGCTGTCTAGTCAAGCCACAAGTATCTGGGCTACCTACTTGATGTTGGTGCTTAATTTGAGCTGGCAGTTCCTGGTGGGGGCCACAGGCACTCAATTTTGGGGACCAGCACTTATTTTTCCTTGTCAGACATTGATTGGGAGCAAAAGAGAAAAAAATACACAAAGTTGACAAAGGAAGGGAAAGACGACAAAACATCAAAAAGTGAGAAAGCAGGAACCTGCAAGAGAGAGATAATCAATCAATCAATCAATCAGAGCATTTGTATAGCGCACTACTCACCCGGAGGGTCTCAAGGCGCTGGGGGGAGGGGGTCCGCTACTGCTCGAACAGCCAGGTCTTGAGCTGCTTCCTGAAGGCGAGGTGGTCCTGGGTGAGGCGGAGGTGGGTCGGAAGGGAGTTCCAAGTCTTGGCGGCCAGGTAGGAGAAGGACCTTCCTCCTGTGGTGGCTCTTCGGATGCGGGGGACGGCGGCGAGGGCGTGGCTGGTCGATCGAAGCTTGCGTTTGGGAGCGTAGAAGTTGAGACGGCTGTTGAGGTATCCTGGTCCTTGGTTGTGTAGGGCTTTGTGTGCGTGGGTGAGGAGCCGGAAGGTGATTCTCTTGTTGACCGGGAGCCAGTGCAGGTCTCTCAGGTGTCCGGAGATGTGGCTGCGGCGGGGGATGTCCAGGATGAGTCGTGCTGAGGTGTTCTGGATCCGCTGGAGTCTCTTCTGGAGTTTGGCGGTGGTTCCGGCGTAGAGGGAGTTGCCGTAGTCCAGACGGCTGGTGACGAGGGCCTGGGTGACCGTCTTCCTGGTCTCGGTGGGGATCCAACGGAAGATCTTACGTAGCATGCGCAGGATTTTGAAGCATGACGAGGAGACGGCGTTGACTTGTCTGGTCATGGAGAGGGAGGAGTCCAGGATGAAGCCCAGGTTGCGTGCGTGGTCTGTGGGTTTGGGTGCGCTGCCCAGGGCGGGGGGCCACCAGGAGTCGTCCCAGGCGGAGGGTGAGGATCCCAGGATGAGGACTTCTGTCTTGTCCGAGTTCAGTTTCAGGCGGCTGTTCGACATCCATGTGGCAACGTCTGTCATCCCTTCGTGCAGGTTGGCTCTGGCGGTGGCGGGGTCGTTAGTGAGGGAGAGGATCAGCTGGGTGTCGTCGGCGTAGGAGATGATGTTCAGGTTGTGCTGGCGTGCGATGGCTGCGAGGGGGCTCATGTAGACGTTGAAGAGTGTTGGGCTGAGCGAGGAGCCTTAAGGAACGCCGCAGATGACTTCGGTGGCCTCCGATCTGAACGGGGGGAGGCGGACTCTCTGTGTCCTTCCGGCGAGGAAGGAGGTGATCCACTCCAGTGCCTTCTCCTGGATTCCGACGTTGCTGAGGCGCTGTACAAGGGTACGGTGGCATACAGTGTCGAAGGCCGCGGAGAGGTCCAGGAGGATGAGGGCCGCTGTTTCTCCGTTGTCGAGCAGGGCTCGGATGTCATCTGTAGCTGCGATCAGGGCGGTCTCGGTGCTGTGGTTGGCCCGGAAGCCAGACTGCGAGAGGTCGAGGGAGCCGTTCGTCTCGAGGAAGGCGGCCAGTTGCTTGTTGACGGTCTTCTCGATGACTTTGGCCGGAAACGGGAGCAGCGAGATGGGGCGGTAGTTGTTGAGGTCGGTAGGGTCTGCTGATGGTTTCTTGAGTAGAGCGCTGAGTTCGGCGTGCTTCCAGCTCTCCGGGAAGGTGGCGATGTCGAAGGAGGTGTTGATGATGTCCCGCAGGTGGGGTGCGATGACAGCGTCGGCCTTGTTGAAGACGTGGTGAGGGCAGGGGTCTGTCGGAGATCCGGAGTGGATGGAGTTCATCGTGCGGATGGTGTCTTCGGTGCTGATCGGGGTCCAGGCGCGGAGGGTGGTGGAGGGGGGCGGTGGTTCGGTCGTGGCGTGCGTCGGTTGAGTGCTGAAGCTGTTGTGGATGTCTGCGATCTTGTTGTGGAAGTAGGAGGCGAGGGAGTTGCAGAGGTCTTGCGAAGGGGTGATGTCGTTGTTTCCGGCATTGGGTTTGGAGAGCTCTTTCACGATGTTGAAGAGTTCCTTGCTGTTGTGTGCGTTGTTGTCCAGTCGTTCCTTGAATGCGGTTTTCTTGGTGGCGTGGATCAGTTGGTGGTGTTTTCGGGTGGCGAGCTTGAGGGCAGTCATGTTGTCCGGTGTTGGGTCTCTGCGCCAGGTTTTCTCGAGTGCTCTGCAGTTCTTCTTGGAGCTCTTGAGTTCGTCGTTAAACCATGGGGCTTTCTTGCTGCGGGGTCTGCTCGGCGGGGTCTTCAGCGGGGCGAGGTCGTCTGCGCAGTCGCTGATCCATTTCGTGAGGTTGGTGGCTGCTTGGCTGGGGTTCGTTGTGCTGGTGGGAGGGTTCTTGCTCAGGGAAGTAGTGAGCTGGTCTGCAGTGATCTTGTTCCAGCTTCTGCGGGGAACCTGTTGCTGGTGATGGTGGAGCGTGGTTCTTCTGAAGCTGAAGTGGACGCAGCTGAGGTCCGTCCAGTGGAGTCCCGTGGCGTGGCTGAAGGCGATGTCCTTGCTGGAAGAGAAGATCGGGTCGAGTGTGTGTCCGGCGTAGTGGGTGGGGGTGGTCACCAGTTGCTTGAGTCCGAGGTTGGCGAGGTTGTCCAGCAGGGTGGTGGTGTTGCGGTCGTTGTTGTTCTCCAGGTGGAAGTTGAGGTCCCCGAGGAGGATGTAGTCGGAGGAGGGGAGGGCGAGCGGGGGAGGGAGTGTCTGGTAGTGGATTAAAAAAGCATGAGGTGGATTTAAGACAACACAGTCTTGGTATTCGGCATGCCGATATTTGATTGCACGGACATGGTCCTCTGACCTGAGGCACTCATCCTTTTACAAACTAAGCACTGGGTGATGTGCACGGAGATAACCCCCATTTATTGCCTTGCAGCCCACAGAAAATCCCACCTTGCTGGGTCAATAGCCTTTTCAACATCCACTAATACTCAAACAGGACCATGGTAGGACTGACATAGCTGCTATAGCTTCAACAATAAACTGTATGGGCCCTGACTAGAATGTACTTGTCTCATGGTGTACCTCCTGTAGAACAACACTGGAGACTCTTAGACACCAAAGGTGCAATTCCAGCTGCCTTGAGCATCAGAAGCCTTGTTGCATAGATGTCGCAAATTGAATGGGCATAGAGCAGGAAATTCTGATGGATTCTTTAGAGGTGTGACACTCTCAAAAGGAAGGCAAAAGATTGAATCGACACAAAAAATTAACTTTTGTCTAGGTCCACCAGAGAGATTGCCTTCTAATCATAGAGGCCTAGTATTAAATTGGCACTGGACAAGAAACCCACCTCTATAACCATGTGCTTAGATGAGTTTACATATTGGAATCCATGAAGATGGTTGTCAAGGGTGTGCTAGAGCATCACTGCATAGGACCCCTTTCTTCTGGACTTCCTGACACCTGTCATTCCTGTTCTTCCCTACATTGAGCACCGTGCACTTTTTCTCAGAAGATTGACTTTGCAAGCTATGTTCCCCCAATTTGTCTATCCAGTTCTTACACTCTTTGGGCCCGATTCACAAAGGTAATTTACACGTTTGTGTAAGTTTACTCGTTCTCGGTATTCACAAACAAACGATTAAATAATAACTTTACTACTACGGAGACTCCGCAGTCGGGGTAGGGAAACTCGGCACATGAAAAAATAGGCCTGTCCCATCTTTTTATGTGCGGAGTCTCTGGAGTCGTAAAGTTACTATTAACTTATTTGTGAATATCGAAAAAGAGTAAACTTACACAAAGGTGTAGGTTTACCTTTGTGAATTGGGCCCAGTGTGTTTCTTTCCAATATTGCTTGGTCATGTGTCAGTGAGGTCCATAGAGTTTATCGTGTTAGTACATAGGGAGTACTATCAATTCAATCAAGTTGAGAGTACTTGAGCATATGAGGGCGATCGCCAAGAATGATCCAACTTATCCGGTGGCGAGGCACTATGCTGAACGACATGGCAGCAATAGAGAACTTTTAAGATATTATGGGATTGATACAGTCCCACTGAATATAAGGGGAGGAGACAGGAGACGCTAATGATGCCTGACCTCCACCTTGTGGGTGCCCAGGAGTGGACACCTCACAGGGAAAGCCAGGATGGGTTCCACAGTGGTATTCGTACAAGCGCCTTGAGACCCTTGCGGGTGAGTAGTGCGCTATACAAGTATCAATTTACAGGATCAGGAAACTCCGCAGGTTAGTGTCTATGTATATAATTGATTTAGAAACAAAGGCCCCGAAAGGGATGAACATCGGAGAGGAACTGTCAATACATTTAGGAGAATAAAGGTCCTGGGGACCTTTAGTAGCCCTACACAGGATAAAAAAGGCACGCATGGGAGGTAGGTCTTTTAGATACCTGGCCGCGAAAAGCTGGAATGCCTTGCCACTGGACCTTCGCCTGGAGCCATCTGAACACGGCTTCAGGAAGAAATTAAAAACCCACCTTTACACACAGTAAGCCGAGCTGACCTTGCGGCACGACTCTGCTGACCCCACTCGCCACAGCGCGGGGGCACGCCATCTGTGCGTAACCAGGCGCTTTAAATTCAGGGGACATGAACAAGCCGATATACAACCTCTTTCAGAGCCTTAAACAAGATAGGCCCAAAGTACCTTGCGAGACGTTTTGTAAGTTATAACCCTTCAAGATGCCTGAGGTCGGCAGGAGGCAACTTAATTAACATCCCCAGATTTAATTACAAAACTAAGGGAGGTAAGACTCTTACAGTACTGGCCTCTAAGGCATGGAATGCCATGCCCAAAACCCTCAGACTTCTGACTCAGGAGAATGCCTTCAGGAAACAATTGAAAACTTGGATTTACAGTTTGTCAGACAGTTTTGTAATGGCTGCTATCTAGGTTTTAATATTGTACTGTACACTGCATCAGCGCCAGGATGCTCCTTTCGGAGCGGCAGTTCGCGCTTTACAAATTCCGGATACAAATACAAATACGGCCTGATTTTTCAGATGAGGAATTGCCATCCTGAAAGCTTGGTTAAGCCGATACACGGCAATATAATGATGTGATTGGGTCAGTTCTAGATGCTTTTTTGTTATCATCAGATAACTGTTCCTTCAAATCTGATATATAAAAATGAAGACTTAGAAAGTGCATCTAAATAAGAGTTTTTCTATGTTTAAAGAAAGCGCATTTGAACTGTATTCGACACGTTACAAGATGGCGCCCATGATAAGGTGTAATAGTCCCCTTTTTTGTGTTCATACTGTGTGCATCATGTGTCTTTGTGTGGATTCTTTTTAAATGGCGTTTAAGCGCGAAACATTGTAACATAAGAATAAGGCAGTAGCCAAAACGTGTCATGTTACGGTTGGCGAGATGACTGAAATCTTTTTGAGAAAAAGCCAACACCCCTGAGAGTGCTTCATTCACCCTGACGGGAGGAAGGAGGGAGCGTTCATTTGAAAACGCGGTTGTGCATTTCCGTGCCAGAGCACCCGTTCGTGAGTGCACCGAAGTTAAGTGCAGAGGAGCTTTTCATATATATATATATATATATTGCGCTCGAACTCTTCCCAGTTCCAAAGAAAAGATGCAGCACTCAAGGAGGGGTTGTGAAGTCGGTAGGGTTTATTGGGGGAAAGAACCGCACATTTTGCGTTTCGGCGTGAGCCTTCGTCAGTGTATCATTTCCGACACAAAGTCAACACGTTAATAAAGTTTTCTCACAATCAGAGACATCAACATAGGACTAACTCCTCTGACATAGTCAAGGTCGCCATATTGGAATGTCCATTGTAAACATTATTTTACCATTAAGAGGCGTTATATCACCCACTTCTCTTTGTCACAACTATGTGAGGGGGGTATATTACTTTCAGTATTGTCGCACAATATTTTCAGAAATAAAGCAGTGGATCGGCTAATGTCCTATGTACAAGATGTCTTTTCATGATTATAACATTTGCTGCAATAAAAATAACACCACAATTCATCACAAGTCAACATTGATTGAATCAAAGTATTCGAGCCATTACTGTCAACATTATCTGGATTACTTGAATTAATTCAATTAATAAATTCAGTGTACTCGACTGAAGAGTTTTCTATGTGCTTGTCTCAAGCAATTCTCGTGCAAAAGGTTCAGTTTAAATCACAGTTTCATTGCTTATGAATCAATATTTTCAATGCCCTATAATAACATCATAGATGGTAGTTAGATGTAGGGCTGACCTCAGACAAGGCAAGTGGCTTGGCAGGACGGGTCGTGATAGTGGTAAGATCCCTAATATATTACTTTGAAGGGATCCCTACCCTCATAGTAATCCACTTATTGCATTATCACTTCCCTAAATGGGATACCAATTCTTCCCCACTGTTGAGTCCTCCAGGGTATTTAGTGGAGAGATCTATAATATACCTTGACTCTAATCTGCGGAGTCTCCTTAGGCGGTCGCCTCCTCTCACATTGGGTGGAGCAATGTCCAACCCAAAGAATTGGAGTTTATCCCGATCCTTACCATGCTCTTCAGCGAAGTGCCGGGCGACCGGATAGACGGGATCCGCCTTCTCGATTGCCTGCAGATGCTCCCGTATCCTCAGTTTGAGTTCCTTAATTGTACTGCCGATGTAGCGAAGGCCACAGGGGCAGAGCAAACAGTACACTACAAACTGGGAACTGCAGGTTATGAATCTCTTGATGGGAAGAGTTCTCCCTGTGTCGGGTATGGTATACGACAGCACTCTTTTGCTGCCGGCGCAGGCTTTACAGCGCCCGCAGGGAAAGAAACCCATCATCTCTTTTAGGGTGTTAGTTTTGGGTACAGATTTCTCCAAGTGACTGGAGACCAACATATCACCTAATGATCTTGCTCTACTGAATGTTAGTAGGGGATATGTGGGCAGATCTTCCTTCAAAATGTTATCCGTCTGCAATATATGTCAGTTTTTATGTAGCATTGCTCTGAGGTCATTGGCACCTGAAGAGTACGGGGTGATAAGTCTGAACTTCCCTTTATTGGCAACTCCTCTTTTCTCACGACCACCTCTTTGGTTCTCGGTAGTCAATAATGTTGCCCTCTTTATCTATCTAACCTTCTTCAGTGTTGTATCTAGAAGCTCTTTACCATAGCCCCTAATAGAAAAGCGCGCCAAACAATATATATATATATTTTTTTTTTTTGCAGAGTTTTATATAGCGCGAACTAGACCCGAACCGAATCGGGTATCAGAGCGCTTTACATAGCCCCAGTTACGTTACATGTTACGTTACATGAGGACACACATTCATTTTTAGGCACGGGGAGATTAAGTGATTTGCCCAGAATCACAGGAGGTTTTGGCGTCGTTACCGACACTCGAACCCAGTTCTCCAGGTCCGAGGTCAAGCGCCCTAGCCGTTAAGCCAACTCCTCTCCCCTGATATATATAGCTGGAAACGAAAATATTCCCCCTGTTGCATTTTATTTGCCCAGTTTGTCGAACTGTCGTTTTATAAGCAATGCGTCACATGATGAATGCTTGCGCTATTTTGTCATCTATATGGATTATTTCCACTTTTGTTTAAAATGCAGTGTTATTGATATAGCTGACATGCATTTCATTAAATGAGCGTATTATGCAAAGAAACTATGGTGATATTATGACGCAGTATGTGGACAAGGGTGCAATTTAAGGCACCATGCACTATGCATTCAAGATACTATGATTATTTTAACATTATAACCACTATTCTGTTGTATTGCATTTTCACATGAAGGTTTCAGCGCGCCCTGTTGTATTTATTCAGCTTTATACATTCAGTTATACTTTACATATGTGTGTGTGTTTTTAAATTTTTGAGCAATGTGTTTTCTATAGGGAATTCATATCCACCCTTATAGGGCTTCAATATGTAATAAATCTTTATTGCTTGATTACTTAAAATCATTGCAATCACAACAACTTTACATTGCAATCATAATAACTAGATTAATCATTAAAAAATTCCTTTACAAAAACATATTCCCAGCAGATATTATAAAAACTATCCGATATATACAATTATGAAACTGATCAAAAGGATAAGATCCATTCACATAGCATCAATAATTACAACATAATATTGCACATTTTATATTTTAAAAGTAACGTAGTGCATGGCATACTTTTCCATATACATACCCCCCCCCCCAAAAAAAAAATCTGTGTGCCCAAAAGTTTCTCAGGTACATTTCATGCATAAATTACATTTCAACGCTCTAATGTACATTTATTACCTTAATCATCATATAAAGGTGATAATAAAGTGCATATTTTACTATAAAGTGCTAATATGCAATTATTGCACTAATCATCAGATTAAGTCAAACATAAAGTACGTCAATTTACAATAGTAGAGGCACTTCTGTTTTTAGGATCCTTTATAACATTATTATTAAGTGATAATACCTGTGTGCCAGATAGTACTGGAGATCTACCTTATTCTATCAAACATTTTTTCAACCACCATTAAAAATTGTACTAAATGTCACAACAATGGAATCGATTCCCCAGATAAAGACATGATTAATGCCTGACGAGCAGATCTAACCGCGCTCTTCAAGTAATAAGATCTCAAAACTATACGTCGAAGCTTGATCAACTTAGGGCATATACACACTATATGGACTACAGTTTCCTGTGGCCAACCACAAAGTCTACAATTAGAGTCCGGCCACTGCTTAATCCATGATTGCGTGCCCTCCTTTGTTGCAGTCCGCAGTCCTAAAAACATATTTTTAAACTTTGCTGAGAAAAAACATTCAAATATGGCTGAATACGTAGTGATTGATATGAATTAATCACATACTATGCATAATTTTTCTCTGCTAAATCAATTTTATCTAGTTTAAGTGATTCAGTTTGAATACTTATTTTTTTATTAACTTATAATTGGGCATTTTCAGGTCTTGTAGTGCAATTTGCAGGCCGGTGTCTCTTAGGGAGGTTAGAATATAAGATCTCCATTGAGCCGCGTAGACAGACCTTTCTATTTCTTGCTAACAAATGTTCCCTAAGGATGATGGATCTGATGCAGACAATGTTGCCATGCATTTTAAAAATGCTCCTTTTGATACCAGGCTCTTTCTCTGGAGACCAAACTCCATTCTTATTCCTGCTTGACACACTGATTTAGCAATCCCAAAGGTTGCTTTAAAAACCTTAACCACCAATAGGTCAAGTATTTTCAAGTCTTTCCCTCTAGTAATAGGAGAACCCTATTTGAGAGTTGGTTGTAATTTAGCTTTGATTACTTTAGGAATAACATCATATGATTGGCAGTTCAATGACTTTTTAAGACATTTAAAAGCATGGATCAGAGTCACAGCCTTAGCCCTTAGATCCTTAAGATGAAATTTGAAAGTCACACGGTTGTCAAACACCACCCCAAGGTATCTATATGTCTTAACAGTATCAATTGTACCTGCTCTTACCTTCCAGGTATTACATTTCTGTTTTGCTACGCCAGCTTTCATTACTTTTGTTTTTTTGACATTCAGTACCAGACCTTTCTGTTGGGAGTAGTCGTCAAAGGCGGTAATAAGTATTTGTAAGCCAATAGTGGTATGACTCACAAGAATAGTATCATCGGCATACTGAAGATAACTAATTTGCTCCCCCCCATCCTAGGAACACATCCAAATATTGGGAAAGATCTGATAAAAAATAAATTAAATAGACAGGGGGCAAGAACACATCCCTGTGTTTTCGATATCTATTCATGTGACAGAGTATAAAATAATTTTAAATAATGGAGAGTATCAGACTGAGGAAGGCTGCTGTGTCGCGTTTCTGTGTTGCCAGGTCAGAGGAGATCCCATGGAATAAAAGTGCCTGTGATACCCAGCACTTCTTGTGTGCGTGCTCTCTTCTTCAAGGAGTAGGGTGGTTTGTGAGATATATATATTTTTATATATCACAGCTCGAAATCCTTTACTACGGTAAAGAACGGACCACACTCAGTTGTTCGGGATTTTACAAATCAATTTCGATTTTATTCATCGTCTCCAACCACAAGAAAAACAGGACGCCTTTCGGCATCTCGCCTTTGTCAACTGTTGTTCATAGATTATGTTCACAGTTAATTAAATAAAGTTGCACCATGATGTCACGTCCTCTGAGTCAATAAACATAAACAAAGGACAACAATTCATTCATTTTTTCACGGCGGCCATCCTACAATGTGTTTTTTCAGTTAATCCACTTTATACACCTTTGGTGTAAGATGCCAATTAAACAAAAGTTATTAAGCCCTGGATGGGCATTTGATTACCAAGCATATTCCTTCAATCAATCATATATTTACAGAATTCATTCAGGTCAACATTCTGTTCAATCAGTTTCAATATCTAAATTAAAGTCGAATGAAAATCTTTTTACAGGGTGTCAGGCTACAGGTAATGTTTCTTGTAAGAGAAACATGATTTCAAATCTCATTATGATTAATATGGATGAGTTTCTATGAATAAAAACCAATGCGTTATCATATTATTAACCAAGATGTATTGCTAATTCCTCTTCAGTATTTAGCCCTCGTGGAGACTTGGTTTGGAGATCTATAATAAATCTCGATTCCAATCTCCGCATCTGCAACTCTCTGTTCCCTCCCCGATCTTTTAGGGGGACCTGGTCCAAGCAGAAAAATTTCAATAGATTACGATCACTGTTATGTTTTGAGGCAAAGTGTCTGGCAACTGGATAGTTCGGGTCATTATGTTGAATTGCCCTGGCATGTTCTAAAATTCTTTTTTTGACCGGATGTATTGAACTGCCAATATAATGTAATTTGCATGGACACTCTAAACAATATACACAGAATGGAGTTTTACAGGTTAGGAATTTATTTATTTTTCTGACTCTGGATGTTCCTGGAATTTCATAGGTCGAAACTTTGGGACTCGTTTTACAAGCTTTACAATTTTGAAATGGAAAACACCCTGTAAGGTTCCCTAGTCTTGGAGTCCTTGGTATAGAGTCAAAATGACTATGAATCAAAGTGTCCTTTAGTGACCTGTTTTTTCTGTAAGTAATTTTTGGGTGGCTTGGTAGATTTTTTCCGATTATCCCATCTGTCTTAAGGATATTCCAATGACGAACCATAGTTCGATGGATCAGATGGGAATCCTTAGAAAAGGTTGTGATGAAACGTGGACAATTGTCCTCTGTTCTGCTGTTACCGCTCAATTGTTTGAACAGACTCAATCTAGGAATACAGTGAACTTTATTGTATGCCTTCTGTAAAGTTTAATCAGAGTACCCTCTTGCTTTGAATCTCATCATAGATTCTTGCGCAGTTCTTTCGAAATCATTTTCTAACGTACAGTTTCTTTTTAAGTGCAGTAGCTCTCCATAAGGGATACTGCTTTTGAGGGGTTTAGGATGACAACTACTTGTTTCTAAGGTTGATTTACCAGCCATAACTTTCCGGAAAAGAGATGTACAGATTTTGCCATCTTTTATAAATACTTTTCGGTCTAAAAAGTCAACATCTTGATTACTAATGGTGCCACTCAAATGCAAATTTACATTGTTGTTATTCAAATTCTGTATATACAATTCTGCCTCAGATTTAGGACCTTTCCAAAAGATAAAGAGGTCATCAATGTATCGGTGCCACCCGACTATTGACGCGACCCATCTCTGGTTCTCCTCGGCCCAGGCCACCTGCTTCTCCCACCAGCCGACGAACAAGTTCGCGTAGCTGGGGGCGAAGCAGGTGCCCATCGCCGTCCCTCCCTTTTGTCTGTAATATTGCTTTTGGAACAGAAAGATGTTGTTATGTAAACAAAAATGTAAAAATTCAATCAACATACTGTTATGCTTCAACATTTTCAAAGAACGTGTTTTCAAAAAGTATTCGACTGCCTGGATACCGTGATCATGCGCAATAGAAGTGTACAATCCTGTTGCATCCAGTACAATCATTAACATGTCAGGTTCCCAGATGATATCTGAGATGATACGAATGAAATCCGAAGTATCACGTACATACGATGATAGAGTTTTCACATGTTCCACCAAAAAGAAATCCAAATATTGCGACATCTTTTCCGTCAAGCTAACTTTAGAGGAAATAATGGGTCTCCCCGGAGGCAGTGTTGCGTGCTTGTGTATTTTAGGCAGATGGTAAAATGTTGGAGTGGTGGTTTGTTGGAATGTCAGAAATTTCAGTTCATTTGTATCAATCATTCCTTTATATATATATATATATATATATATATATATATATATATATATATATATATATATATATATATATATATATATATATATTCCAAGGATTTTCCGATATCTTTTGCAAGTTTGCGAGGCTTCAGAAACAGATACGGACCCTGAATAGGTGCAAAATAAGCTTTTATTGTTGGTGCTTCAGATCGCCATGACGCGTTTCACGCTTTCCAGAGCGCTTGATCACATGACACAGTCAATCATCAGGTCACTGGTTTAAATAGTCACATTAGATAGTCACATGCTACAGCCTACATATATATATCTTATTTGGAAAAAGTCCTTCCCAGCCCCCCTGCTTTAAAAAATATATATATTATTAAATACATTTTATTTTCAGGGAAGACAAGTGGCCCCCCTCCCCGTTTTTATTTAACATTTTGGCTCTGGGGGAAGGGGTCCCAAGGGCCTAATTAGGCTCAGGGAGGGGGCCCATGTGCCCCCTCCTTTTATTAATTACTTGGCCCCAGGGTATGGTGTTCCCGGACCTAATAAGGCTCAGGGGACAGAGGGCCAAGCAGCCCCACTCCCATTTTATACTGTATTTGTCCCCTGGGGATGGGATCCCCATGGCCTATTAAGGCTCGGGGAGGAAGGATGAACGCCCTCCTCCCCTGTTTTTGGCTCCAGGGGATGGGGTACCTGGGGCCAAATGAGGGGTTGGGTGGGGTCCAAATCCCAAAGTCAAAGCCTACTCTGTCAACGAGGTGTGGAGTTGGCAGCTTACTGGGTCTTTGGCCATAGAGCGTGATGGCAGGCCAAGCCCTGTGACCAACCCCTGCTATGCCTGGCCAAAGGCTGCATGCAGTGTGGGGTTGGCTGCCTGTGGGGATTTAGATGCCGGGCTTGGCTGCAACACATACTCTACAGCTATCCCCATGCCACGCACAAGCAAAGGCCATACACGGCATGGGGTTGGCTGCCTCTGTGTGGCTGCCTTTTGGGAGGGGGCTACAGGGCCTGCCTGCCATAGTCACTTGAGTTAACCGTAGCTATAACTGCTGAATTTCTATGGTTTTGTGCGAGTAAATTCAGAATCTATCTATAACGTCCCTGTAACTTCTGCTTTTTTTCAGTATATTTCTATGATATTTGACTGTGCGCAGCAGGAGTTTAGCCACAGGACTTGGTAGGCCAGGCCCTACCACATGCATCCATACCCAAACTGGAGTTGGATGCAGTGGGTGTTTTTTCTTTCTTTCCATTTTCTCTGGATCCACAGACTCTCTGCAAATTTACATATGGGGCTGCGCTGAGACCCTCAGGCAGATCTACAGAACGGATGAAGCAAATAAATTGGGCAATTTTTTGCCCATGAGGGATCCCTAAGGGACCCCTCTATCTGTTCTATGAGGTCAGGATACCTGTATCCTAATCCCTTATATCTTTTTGCACTCTTCTTTTCCCACCCCCATGCCGATGTGACAAACAAAATGGCGGCCGCAAATTTTCTGCCAGCCAATCAGCACCTTGTTTTTTCCAACAGAACCACCACTGTCGGATCTGCATATACTCCCCGTCCCCAGATATCTATTTTTTTAACCTCTAATATCAATATCTCAGAAGCTACAGAAAGGATTTACACCAAATCACAAAAAACGTGCTTTCTGGACCAAGAGCTAGCTTTCTGCCAAATTTGGTGTCATTCTGTCCAGCAGTTCGGGCTGTAGTTTTGTTCAAAATACATATGGGAATAAACATGGGGATAACACATGGACCCCCCTTTTTCACGGCCTCCGCTTGACGGATCACCCCAAAACTTTCAACACAGCAGCTGAACCGACTAAAGTATAATCTTTGAGAATTTCGTGAACATTTGTCAAGCAGCGCCAAAACAAAAATGCTCTTCCTATGGAAACTAGGTCCTAAATATAACGGTTGCCAATAGGTTTTTATATATATATATATATATATATACATATATACACACACACGCATACATATATTTGGTAAAGGCATATGCGGTGTAAAAACATGCGTGGTAATGGATGCGTGGCAACAGCATTATATTGTAATGCCTGTGTGATAAAAGGCTGTTCCTGCTACTATTAGCACTGGAGTAATGTTTTACCACTGATATGTTGTTTAGGTAATATGAGCTTTGAAGTTCATAATTTTGTATATTATGCACCACTCAGACTGATACACTGAGATTATAACTGTGAATGCTAAGTATCCTGGAAGACAAGCTTTTCCAAATTGTAAGAAAAGATGCAGTGGGAGGGTGGGAGGTTAAACCAGGCAAAGGATATGTTTTGAAGTTAGCATCAGGATGTAAGCGTCGACCTTCTGCTGAAATGCAACAAGAGCTTCACACTTGCAAGGGTCTTCAGTGCTAACAATACTCCTGGCCTCTTCTGACAAGAACAAAAAAAAAAGGATACAGCTATAATTTGAGGCACATAAGACAATATACCAAGTATACATACAGCATTCAACCAGTCTGATTGTGCTAAGTGTGTTTCCTGTTACATAAGTGTATATGAACATTTTTTTAAATTTTATTAACAGAGTTTTGTATAGCGCGGACTTGACCCGGTATCAGAGCGCTTTACATAGCATCAGTTGCGTTACATGAGAACACATTCATCATTTTTGTTAGGCACGGGGAGATTAAGTGATTTGCCCAGTATCACAGGATGTTCAGCGTTTTTGCAGAGACTCGAACCCAGTTCCCCAGATTCGTGATCGACCTCCCTAGCCTTTAGACCAACTCCTCTCCCCTAACATTTGGTTTAAAATTTCATGGCAAGATCAGAGGCTCACATTAAATGCCTACAAGCTACAAACTGGTTCTGGTTTCTTAGATTTATCACTGATCTCCAAGCTTGTTTTATTTTCCACCCAAAATATTATTTGTGTATTTGTTTTCGTCCCCTAATGCCCTTGTCGAAGAGAAATCTGATTTTTGTAAGTTCAAAAGTCTTTTTGTAGGGTAACCACTTCACTTCATGTCACTCAAGACGCTATTTCCAGTCTTGGACTTCTGTTACACAACTTAATGCATTCTGGGTGATGCAGTCTTCCTGAGGCCTCCATTAAACTAATTATACCAACACATATGAGAGCAATGATTTTTAGATGAAACTTCTATAATGACTCCAGAATGACACGGAGTGAAGTAGCCACCCTACCTCTACGTTCACAATCTTGGTGGATAAAATAGCAAGATTGGAGAAGAGTTGAAAAAATCCATAGTGCTAAGAAATTATATTTTATATACTTTGGGTGCTACTTTAGAAATTCTTGAGTATGGTTGCATGTGAAAATGTATGCAGCCATGCCCATTTTAGGATTGGGTTGGGATATCTAGAATTTCAATACAATGTGAAAACCATTTTCTGGAGTTCCTTGATCTAATTAAGATATAATGTCAGACCTGTGACAATCTTTTGATGGCTGATCTTTGTGGCTAAAAGATGAATCACATGATTAAGGTCTTCCCTGTCTATGATTTTACCAAGGAAGATTTGTGAAACAAATTAAAAATCAAGGAAAATTTATTTTATGTAACAATCTAACCTAAAAATGTTCTCCATAATTTTTAAGTGCAATTCATTTCACCCAATTTTTTTTAATTTATTTTTCTTAAAGACATTTTTATTGCAATTTGAGCAATTTTACATTCCAAACATGCAGGTATATCACATAACATATAACCAACTATGCTACACCGTTTGACATTTCAAATTATACTAGCATCACCGTTAGAAGTTCACCAAGAAATTAGAGATGCACAATCTTAAACTCTTTGTAAACGTGAAGTCAAAGTATAATCGATTCGTCACGTGATGGAGTTCATCCTATAATCAGCAGAACAATCAGGTGCCTCCTTAAGAATGTCCCCAGTAGTGTCTCTATGGGTAGAGTGGTGGAGCTGCCAGCACTTCATCAGTCCTGGGCGGTCCCAAGGAATTGGTACCACTAACCTGTGTATTCTACCATCCAACATTCCCCTTGTTTGCTTGTCCGACTCGGCATAGCCTCTTAGGCAATCTATCACAGCAACACTTTTTATCTTGGACAGATGTAGTCTGGTCACGCAATGGAGATGCCAGGCTGAGTGGCCCAATATTAATAAAACTAGCTGGGGATAGTCAAACGAACAGATATGGCAGGCATCTGGAACATCCGGGACCATTATGTGCATGGGACTAGGAGTTATTCACCAATGAGGTCCATTCACTAACACTTCCAAATCCAAATAAGTGAATGCCATTTTTCTCAGAATTGTGAGTACACATTTATTTTTTCTCTTGAACCACAGTTGTTATCCTACCTTTTCTTTTCCCCTATTGCAGTATCTCCTCCTCCTAATCGGGGTAGACTCCAGAACCTTTTCTCGTCTGCTCCTATTTTGGTGCATCTTCTATACCCTTTTCCTCCTTTGTCTCCTCTGCCCACCTTTCACCTCCTACATATAGTTGTGGCCTGAATTGGTTTATTCCTCTGACTATGCCTATTCCTTTAACCTCCTCCAGCTTTTGTGTCTATTTTATAAGGTGAAACTCCCTGAACCCCACTCATGGATGATTCTGTATCATGGTTTCCTGATTTTAGCTTAAAGTTGTGACAGAGAAACATAATAGACCACTTCAGCCCTAAACTTGTTTCTTATGTTTTTCAAAACATAGGGTCTAATTAGGATGTCGGTCGCGATGCCTTTTTAAATCCACTATCACTATTTCACACCACACTTTCGTATTATGTGAGCACTCTAAAATTGAATTTGTTTAAATAAATATCTGTCATCTTTTGACCTACATGACCTTCTAGGTACTTTGTCTCTTGCTCCCCAATGAAATTATTTCACTTTTTAGAAAAAACAGTGCCCCCCTTTGGGTCACCCCTCTTGCTTTGGGACCGTTTGGGCCACACTTGAACCACTGTTCTTTAACTATTCCTTATCACCCCAGGGTCACATATTGGGGTATCCTTGTCTCCTAAAACCGGGCACAGTCTGGAGGTCATGGCCGAGCTCTGGGTTTTGGAAGTGAGCGCAATGTGTGAGGGAGTTGTCTGTAGATCATGGAGAGAGTTACTGCTTTCCTACCCCTGTGGCCAGCAGCTTGTAGGGATAAGCAGGGTGCATTTAACAGTGGTAAAGGAGTTGGGATTCTGGTAGTTGGTACGCCCTCTGTCCCATAGTCTTTGAACCCTTTTACCCTGACGTCCCAGTATGTTGAAATTGGTGTTTTACATAACCCCTGGATTTCCTCTCTATGTAGTGCTTTATTGTCTGCTTCTACCCAGGTGACCACAGCATGCTTCCATACATGCAGTGTCGGGGGTATGAGCTTTCCAGCACATGGTAATGGCTCGCTTGGCAAGCAGGAGCACTAACTCTAGGAATTTAGTGGACACTTTGGCATACTTTGGGTGATCACAGACCCATAGTAGGTAAGTCTCCAGACTGTCTAATCGTTTAAAGCTCTGACCTCAGACAACATGTCCAGAACACCCTCCTACAAGGTCAGAAGAGGGGCACCATGCCATACCATGTGGGGAAAATCTGCTGGAACATGTTGACATCTAGGATAATTATTTGGCACTGTGACATAAATCCTGTGGAGCCCAGGGGGAGTGAGGCAGAGCATGTGTAAAATATTAAATTGTATACATTTGATGTGCCATTGTGAGAGAATCTGGGGGTATTCCAGTACTCTGTGCCATTCATTGTCATTGAATGGGTGTCCCGAGCACTCTTCCCACCAGCCTCTGAGCGTTCGCACGGATACCCCATTGTGGTCCAATATTGTTTTGTAAATCCAAGTAATGAGCCTATGCTCATGTCTTATCATGTATAAGGCCTGAATAAGTGCTGTGTGTGGGGAAGGGATTCTCCTTGGTCAGTTCTTCATAGCTGGCGAAGAGTGTGTAGAATTCTGCCATGTTATAGAAACTGTCCCTCTGGCAGCCCCATGCAGTTGACCAGCACCTGGAAGAGTTGGAGAGTTCCCCTTCACAGAGGTCCCCTAAAGTGGAGATCCCTACAGCCTCCCAACGGCTGAGCTCTGTGTGAAGGAGCAAGCCGCTTGATGTAGGAAAACCCAGTAGTGGAATAGAGAGAGCATAAGGTACTTTGTGTGGGTACATCGAAGCCATTGCTTCTGTAATGTAATTGCTGTTTTCAGAAGTAAGAATGAGTCACGAGGAAGTGGCTGTTGGTGAGTTTTCTGGTATTCCAATTCCATTCCCAGTGTAGTTCGAATTCACATCCCACGTAATACTATTTTTAAAGCTTCCCACGCTACTGAAGAGGAGGAAGCAGTAAAGCTGTTATCTTGAAAGTAATAAACTATGACCACACATAATTCCTCTTGGACAACAGGATCGTCCAAACATATTTGTTGGAGCCTCCAACTAGGGATCTGGGTAGGTACTCTTCCCCAATGGAATCCGACTTCCAGTGGGTTCTGGTCTGATAATGTCTTGTCTAAGTATGTTGTGTAATAAACTGAGGGTTGTAGTGAGCTGGAGCACACAACCCTATTCAGCTGGACATGCAATCCATGTTGGGGAGTGTAAAAAGAATACTTTCATGACTTAATTTTGAGACCTCCAGGAGTGTAACAAGGACCATTCTCTCAGCCAAGTGTTCAATATTGCAGTGTTTTGCATCGTGGGAAATGTGGGCAGTGGCGGGTGGGAGCAATTGAGATCTATATGTAGTGCTCTATTGAAGTATTCCACAAGTATCCGTGGTATTTCTCCCCAGTGCACCAGTTTTAGGAAAATTGCATCTAGGAAAGCAAATTGGTTGACGTGGGGGACATAAATGCTCCAGAGGACTAGAGGGTGCCTGTCTAGTTTCCCTTTAAGAAGCACACACTGACCATTGGGATCTGAGTATTCTTACTCATTGGTGAAGGGCACTCCCGATCTGACCCACATTGCTGTGCTTCTCGCATATGCTGAGTGATTAGTATGGAATAATTGATCCCTCCATTTGTGTCGTAGCTTAGCCCTCTCTCATGCCTGCAGGTGCATATCTTGTAGGAACACTACCTGTGCCTAAATTGTGCCCGGACTTTATAGCGCTTCATAACTGTGCCCGGTACCAGTACATTCCAGGTTGTGAACATGTATTTGCCTTTGCTCATCATTTGCCTGTGTGTGTATTTAATATTTGGAAACCCGTTGGTGTCCCTGTTGCAGTATGGCAGGGTATTCCCAAAATGAGCTGTTGCATGGACACGCCAATACATAACCCCCATCCCTATTTACTCCAGATCAATTGCCAACTGGAAAACTGACCAAAACCAGTAAAGCAAACTGCGAACTGTAGTAGCTGCAAAAAACATAAAACGAGTGCTGTCGTTGTAGGGCGGGTCAAGCATGCAGGACCATGCCATTGTGAATGAAGGGTGCCATAATCTAGCCGCACATTCTAGTATCTAACTTCTTGTGCAGAGCAAACCATACAGGGAGATAGACCGCTGGATGTTTGTACAGACCAAGGAAAGTTGGACGCTCAGGGTCACTTTAGGCTCCAGGCCAGGCAAGTGAGTGGCCAGTTTGCTTGCAATGGGAAAACTCCAGAATCTGTCATGCCGATAGACAAAAGGGATGAGAGTGTGTGAATCAGAGTGGACCGAGCTAATCGGTGGCCCTAGGGGGAATCACCATGGTTCATACTAGTTCATCTGCCCTTTGTGGAGTCACTAGATGACCCACACAGGAGTCGTTTTTAGCCTCTAGTTCATCTGCCAAGTCGGAAGCTCCACCAGGTGTAGATTCAGCAGCCGTCTCCTGCAATGCTGCCTCAGCCAAAGTAATAGCTGCTTCTTGCTCTACCTGTTTCTGCGACTGCAAGGTGCCACCTCTGGATCGCCTCCTACAAGATCGCCTTATTTGGCATGTGGGGCCGCGCTGCAGAAGAGGCAAGTATGGAGGCCTCCCCTCCCTCCAGGTAGCTGGCTCAGTTTGATATCTATGAAGCCAAGTCCATGCATCCTCCTGATCCATAGTAAGTATCCATAATAAGTAAGATTGCAGATCGTCCAGCATCTTCATTTTTGACAGAAAGAGCAATGCATAGGTCAGTCCAAGCTCCATAAGTCTCTTTTTGACTCCCAAAAAGGTGTCTCTTCGTCTCTGTACCACCAGTCAATCAATCAATCAATCAATCATATAGTTTGTAAAGCGCACTACTTACCTGTGAGGGTCTCAAGGCGCTGGGGTGGGGAATGCTGCTACTGTTCGAAAAGCCAGGTTTTGAGGAGTTTTCTGAAGGTCAGCAGGTCTTGGGTCTGCCATAGGTGGATGTGGAGGGTGTTCCAGGTCTTGGAAGCGAGGTGGGGGAACGATCTTCTGCCGGAGGTCGCTCTTCGGAAGCAGGGGACTGTGGCGAGGGCGAGGTCGGCGGAGCGGAGCTGGCAGGTGAGGGTGTAGAAGCTGAGTCGTCTGTTGAGGTACGTTGGTCCCGTGTTGTGGAGTGCTTTGTGAGCGTGGGTGAGGAGCTTGAAGGTTATCCTCTTGTAAACGGGGAGCCAGTGCAGGTCTCTCAGGTGGGGTGTGATGTTGCTGCTGCGAGGGATGTCGATGATCAGGCATGCAGAGGCATTCTGGATGCGTTGGGAGCCTTCTCAGGAGTTTGGCTTAGGCTCCTGCGTAGAGGGCGTTTCCGTAGTCCAACCTGCTGCTGACGAGGGCCTGGGTGACCATTTTTCTCGTTTCAGTGCGGATCCACTTGTAGATCCTGCGGAGGGTGTTGAAGCAGGAGGAGAAGACAGCGTTGACTTGTTTAGTCATGGAGAGAGTGGAGTCGAGGATGACCCCTAGGTTGCGTGCTTGGTTGGTGGGTGTTGGAGCGGTTCCCAGTGCCGTTGGCCACCAGGAGTCATCCCAGGCCGAAGGGGTGGATCCGAGGAGGAGGACCTCTGTCTTGTCCGAGTTCAGCTTCAGTCGGCTGTTCCTCATCCATTCAGCGACGGCCTTCATTCCTTCATGAAGGTTGGTATTGGTGGTGTGGGGGTCCTTGGTGAGGGAGAGGATCAGCTGGGTGTCATTGGCGTAGGAGATGATGTTGAGGTCGTGCCGACGGGCGACGTGGGCAAGCGGTGCCATGTAGATGTTAAACAGCATTGGGCTGAGGGATGAGCCCTGGGGTACGTCGGAAGGGGGGAAGGCGGACACTCTGTGTTCTGCCGGAGAGGAAGGAGGTGATCCAGTCCAGGGCCTTCTCTTGGATCCCGGCGTTGTGGAGGCGTGTTCTTAGTGTGTGTAGTGGAAGACCGTGTCTAAGGCAGCTGACAGGTGCAGGAGGATGAGGGCCGCCATTTCTCCGTTGTCCAGCGAGACCTTGATGTCATCGGTGGCGGCGATGAGGTCAGTCTCGGTGCTGTGATTGCTGCGGAACCCGGACTGGGAAGGGTCCAGGATGTTGTTCTCCTCGAGGTAGCGGGTCAGTTGTTCGTTGACAGTCTTCTCGATGGCCTTTGCCGGGAACGGGAGCAAGGAGATGGGCCGGAAGTTCTTGAGGTCCTTGGGGTCCGCCTTGGGTTTCTTGAGTAAGGCGTTGATCTTGGCGTGCTCCCAGCTCTCCGTGAAGGTTGCTGTCTCGAAGAAGGTGTTGATGACTTTCCGGAGATGGGGTGCGAGGGCTGTGCTGGCTTTGTTGAAGATGTGGTGTGGGCATGGGTATGACGGAGATCCGGAGTGGATGGTGTTCATGATCTTGATGGTGTTGTCGTCGTTGATATTGGTCCAGGAGAGCAGACGGATGGTGGGCGTGGGGGCGGAGGTCTCAGTGGTTTTTGGGGCGGTCGGGGCGTTGAAGTTGTCGTGGATGTCTGTGATCTTGTGGTGGAAGAAGGTGGCCAGCGAGTCAAACAGGTCTTACGAGGGTGGGACGTCATTGGTGTTGGGGAGTTCCTTCACAATGTTCAAGAGCTCTTTGCTGTTGTGCGTGTTGTTGTCTAGGCGGTCTTTGAAGGAGGCTCTTTTGGTGGATCTGATGAGGTGATGGTGTCTGCGGGTGGCGTTCTTGTGGGCTGTGTGGCTGTCTGGCGTTCGTTCATGGAGCCAGATCTTCTCCAGCTTTCGGCAGGTTTGCTTGGAGGCCTAGAGGTCTTCAGTGAACCAGCTGGCTTTCTTGCTGGTGTGACTGTTGGAGGGTTTCTTGATCGGGGCGAGGGTGTTGGCGCAGTCGTTGATCCACTGTCTGAGGTTGCGGGCGGCGGTGTTGGGGTTGGTGGGGTCGGCGGGTGGGCTCTGTGTGAGGGTGGTGGTTAGCTGGTCTTCGGTGACTTTGCTCCAGCAGCGGCGAGGCATCTGTTGGGTGCAGCGGTGCGTGGTGGGTTTCTGAAGGTGAAGTGGATGCAGCGATGGTCGGTCCAGTGGAGTTCGGTGGTGTGGTTGAAGAAGACATGGGGGCTTGCAGAGAAGATGGGGTCAAGCGTGTGACCGGCGGAGTGGGTGGGTGTTGTGACGAGTCGTCTGAGTCCAAGGTTGGCTAGGTTGTCGATCAGGGTGGTGGAGTTGGTGTCATTGTTGTTCTCGAGGTGGAAGCTCAGGTCCTCGGGGAGGATGTAGTCCGTGCAGGCGAGGGCGTGTGTGCTGACGAAGTCGGCGATGGATTCGCTGAACTGTGGTCGGGGTCGGGGGGTATATAGATGAGGGTTCCTCTGAGGGTGGTGTTGGGGTCGGTGTGGATCTGGAAGTGCAGGTGTTCGGCGGTGCTGAGGGTGTCGTCGGTGTTGGTTGAGACTCCGCAGGTGATCTTGTAGCTTCCGGGACGGCTATGGGTATGTCAGGTGACGAGGCGGGGTTCAGCCAGGTCTCCGTCGGGAAGTTGACGTCTGGGGAGGAACATGGCGGCCGCCGAGTGAACGGTCGCGGACACCCGAGCAGGAGGCTCTAGCCATGCTGGATCAATGAGGCTGAGACCTCGAAACACTTTTACCCTCCGGAGCTTTGAGTAAAATGTAGAGCATGTTTTTGACGGATTCTGTTAAATCATAGAGTTTATTACCTTTTTTGTTCGGATGCGGCTGAAGCTTTCTCTCAGCGTCACGTTCGGCTGTGTCTCTCCGGCCCGTCCTGTACCCTGCTTCGCCCTGCCTCCTCGTTACGCGTTCGGCGCGGTCGGCGCTAGCAGCCTGGTATGCGGGGAGGGGGGGGCCAGTGGCGAGTTGGAGTCTGGAGGCGAGCCCAGGGGTAGACGCTTCTGTTTTCTGCACGGTTGGAGTTTGCTTCGGTGGCCCCCTAGGCACGCTGCAGTCGGGATGGCGCTGGGAGGTTGCTGCCAGTAAGCGGAGACGGAGTGGCCCCTTCTTGTTTCAAAACTGTGGAGACGTGTTAAGACTCGGGAGAGCCTTATTCCGAGAGGAGGTAGGAGGGGGAAACTGTGATGCTTGACACGAATGTTGCCTCAGAAGTACCAGGAAGGTGATGCTCTTTCCACTGCCTCCCCTAACTGGTTCACCACCTGCCAGAATGATATCACTGAGCAAGGATAGTGATGCCCGTCAAGGGAAAACAGGGAGACAAAACAAGGAAAGTGGGGGGAAAAGAAACACAGAAGTCTTCATACACAGGAGGAGTAACTGTTATTCCTGGGGAGCCACCAAATCTCTGAATACTGGAGTCCTATGTGAACACAAAAGAACAATGATTAGTGTAGTACTAAATGAATGTAGTAATAAAGTTAGGAATTGTGAGAAAGTTACATACGAGGCTGAGAGAGCTGGCGATAGGTACATAGGGTTGTAAGGTCTGGTGGTCAGGAATAGGAGTTTTCTGTAATCCTGCAATATATTGTGACGTGAGTGTCTTTGCTATCTGTGCTACACAGGTAAATGAGGAGAATACAACATTAAGCCTACCTGTATATGGGCTTAAGGAAAACCTAAATAACTGGAACTAGAATCAACACTCCTCTAGTTCCAGGTAAACTATAACTAAGCGCCGGGACTAGTATCAAAGCTCCACTAGTCCCGATAAGTATCAAGGGAAGAACACCGTCTTCCAAATCACCTTAAGTCTAACACGCACAACATCCAGCCTACCTGTATATGGGCTTAAGGAAAACCTAAACAACTGGAACTAGAATCAACACTCCTCTAGTTCCAGGTAAACTATAACTAAGCGCCGGGACTAGTATCAAAGCTCCACTAGTCCCGATAAGTATCAAGAGAAGAACACCGTCTTCCAAATCACCTTAAGTTTAACACGCAACGCGTGGAAAAGAACTCCAACTAAACTGCAAATAACAAACAGATAGCCAATCCCTTAGATAATCAGGGAACTGCTGCCGAAGCTTTATAAACCATGCAAAATTACTCGTGAGTAATTCCATACGACCGCACCTCTCGCTAAGTGGAAAGATGCGTACAACAACTATTTCAAGTCGCTAGACAGTACTTGCCAGGTGACGACCCGACGACCGCCGAAGTCCCGACGGATCCCGCTGCTCGCCGCCACAGTGACCCGGACACAAATCAGAATTGACCTCAGAACCGGAACGGAACGCGAAGCGTTCAAGGTAGGGGAGGGAGTGGTTAAATGCCGGGAATGATGCATCAGCGCATGCTCGACTCTTCGCGCATGCACCTTGATCTTGCCAACCAACTGGAGGTGGGGATCACCTACCACGTCCTCGCACGCAAGCACGACAGTACACCCCTCCTACTCCTCCGCCAATAGGTTTGGGTTTGTTGGGATACCGTCTTATGGAAAAGGCGTAACAATCTGGGGGAAAAGGTATCTGACTCGCAGGTTCCCAACTACGTTCTTCCATACCATACCCTTTCCAATGTATCAAGTATTGCAATCTGCCTCTGCAACGTCTAGAATCAATGATCTTTTCTACTTCATACTCTTCTTCTGAATCCATTATCACCGGACTCGGTATAGGTGGGAGGCGTGTACTAGGTTCAACGAGTTTGAGGAGGGATACATGGAATACTGGGTGTATTCTCATTGATGGAGGCAGGTCTAGTTGTAATGCTACAGGATTAATGACCTTCGCCACCTGAAAAGGCCCTATAAACTTAGGTTTAAATTTACAGGAACCACGCAAAGCAATATGTCTGGTAGATAGCCACACTTTATCCCCTGACTGATAAGCAGGTTCTGGTGTTCTATGTGCATCTGCTCCTTTCTTATAAGCCACCTTTGCCCTGTCCAGATTGTCCTGTACGGCAGTATGAACTGTCTCCAAATGTTGAACCAAAGAAGTAACTGATGGAGTGTTACATGTAACTGACAGAGGAATGGGTAAGACTCTGGGATGGAAACCATGAGATCCATAAAAGGGAGTAAACAATGTAGAGAAGTGATGGCTGTTATTGTACGACAGTTCTGCTAACCAGATCAATTCATCCCAATCTTGATTCGTCTGAAGGGACTGACATCTCACGAACTGTTCCAGGCTTTGATTGACCCGTTCAGTTTGTCCATCAGTCTGAGGATGATGGCTAGATGACAACCGAACGTCAATCTGTAACAAAGTACACAATTGCCTCCAGAATTTGGAAACAAATTGTGCACCCCTGTCCGTGATAAGAACATAAGGAATGCCGTGTAGTCTGATAATGTTATGTAGAAAGACTTGTGCCAGCGTGACTGATGTAGGGAGACTAGACAGAGGTATGAAATGAGCTAATTTAGTGAATAGGTCTACGACTACTAATACCGTGGTGTTTCCCTTCTTAGTGCATGGTAATTCAACAATGAAGTCCATTGACACAGTGTGCCAAGGGCCTGGTGGAGAGGGAATAGGACATAAAAGTCCTACAGGTTTGATGTGAGAAGCCTTGCCTTGGGCACAGTCAGCGCAGGTTTTGACATAGTGTTGTACATCCTGATTCAGGGTTGGCCACCAACAATAGCTTTTCACCAGTTCAATAGTCTTCTTATACCCTGGATGACCTGCCACACCTTGAGCATGGCACCAATTCATAAGTGTCTGTCTTTGTTGGACTTCAGGTAAGTATAACCCATTATGTACATATTGTAACCCTTGTTTTGTTTGAGTGTCCTGAGTCTGGAGAAAGGCATTGGCTTCTGGCCTCTGTTGTGCGTTAGCTACTTCCTTCAGGAATTGTTCTTCCATGAAGGTACCTCCAATTATCTTGTTGGTGTCTATAATGGAGGGAGGATGTTCATCTATCGGGGGACTTTCATAACCCAAACGGGACAAAGCATCCGCTTTACCGTTTCTCCTTCCTGCTCTAAAATGGATTTCAAAATCATAACCACCAAAGAACTGAGTCCAGCGCAGTTGCCTCATGGACAAAGCTTTAGTGGTTTTGAGATACTGTAAGTTGTGATGGTCTGTTATTATGGTGACTGTGTATCTGGTACCCAATAGATATTGCCTCCATTCCTCCAGTACCTTCTTTATTGCAAGCAATTCTCTTTCTCCAATGGCATAATTGATTTCTGCTGGCGTGAGCTTATGAGAATAATAGGCTACAGGATGTAATTCTCCTGTCTCTGGGTGGGCTTGAGATAACACTCCTCCTACTGCCACTTGGGACGCATCAACCTCCACTACAAAGGGGCTCTGTTGGTCAGGATGTCTAAGTATAGGGGCCATAGTAAAAGCTTTTTTCAAGGTCTGAAAAGACTGCTCGGCTTCGGAGGACCATACAAAAGGCGTATCCTTTCTCAGAAGCTTGGTGACGGGTGTTACAATCTCTGAGAAATGCTCTAAAAAACGCCTATAAAAATTGGCGAAGCCAAGGAACCGTTGTATCTCCTTAACGGAAACGGGAGACGGCCATTGAATAATAGCCTGAACCTTGTGCGGATCCATTTGCAGTCCCTGGGATGACAATATATACCCCAAAAAGGCAACTTTGGACCTGTGGGAAAAACATTTGTCCAATTTACAGAACAGGTAATTATCCTTTAGTTTCTGTAACACAGCTTGAACATGACTCTCATGTTCCTCCAATGTGGCTGAATAGATAAGGAGATCATCTATATATGCGATGACACATTTATCCAGCAGTTCTTTCAACACATCATTTATGAAATACTGGAACGCGGAAGGCGCATTACAGAGCCCAAAGGGCATCACCAAATATTCAAACAATCCGAATTTGGTGCAGAACGCCGTTTTCCACTCATCTCCTTCTCTCACTCTCACAAGATGATATGCCCCTCTTAGATCAAGCTTGGTAAAATACTTAGCGGTCTTGACCTGATCCAGGAGAGAGGAGATGAGTGGCAACTGATATCTGTTTTTGATGGTTACGGCATTAAGGGAACGGTAATCTATGCAGCAACGCAAACCACCCTCACGTTTAGGGATAAAAAAGAGAGCTGATGAAGCGGGGGACCTAGAGACTCTGATGAACCCAAGATCCAACATTTTATCCAAATAGTCTCTTAGGTAAATGTTTTCCTTCTCTGTCAAAGCATATACTCTGCTAGTCGGAATACGAGCCCCTGCTTGTAGGTCAATTCTACAGTCGTATACCCTATGAGGGGGTAGACTGGTGGCTTCCTTGGCATCAAATATCGATGAATACATATGATAGACCTCTGGTAAAGTGGCATCAGGTTGTTCCACATCTTCTTCCGTCTCCATAACAACTGCCTCATGGTCTACTGGATCTATCAGGGGTTCACTGGCTGTAGTTTCTAGTACTGTGGTATTTATACTGGACAGCGTAGAGGCAATGGGTTGCTTGTGTGTATAGCAAGATACAGAATCGAATAATATCGGTTCTGTCTGCCAATCTATGGTTGGGTTATGGAGTCTTAACCAGGGAAGAACTAACACCACCGGAAATTGCGGGGATTGAATGATATCAAAGCTAAGGGTTTCCCAATGGATGTCAGCTATGATAACTTCTAACGTCTCTGTGGTATGTGTTATGGGGCCGGATTTCAAAGAACTCCCATCAATGGTGTATACCTCTTCCATGATTTTCTCTGGTATGTAGGAAAAGTGGTTCTCTTGTGCCCATTTACCATCCATAAAGTTACCGGAAGCTCCGGAATCAATCATAATTGAGACTTCTAATTGATGAGTATTACAGTGCAACAAAGAAGGTACAAAAAAGTGACTCTGTGATTGGGATAAGGAGGAGACTATTGATCCTGAATGACCCGATGCCTTAGTCTCTTTTGGCTTCGGGTCCTCTAGTTTTCCGACTGTCTCTTTTAGTTAGGCTTGACGGGGCATTCCCTCAGGAAATGCCCAGCTTTGCCACAATACAAACACAGTTTAAGATTCCTTCTGCGTTGTCTTTCTGCTTCACTGAGGGGTCCCTTAATGCTCCCGATCTGCATAGGTTCGGTGGCTTCTACACTCCCTTCAGTCTCAGTCTTGCTGTCTTTGAAAGGTATCCTATTGAAATCACCCCTAGTTTTATCCTTTCTTCTTTCTCCTAAGCGATGATCCAGTTTTACTACTAGATCAATTAGCTCTGGACATGTATCCGGGGGGTCAACAACATGAGCTAATGCGTCTTTTAATTCATCACGCAGCCCCTTATAAAATAAGGCACTGCGCTTCTCCCGAGGCCATTCAGCTTCTGCCACTAAACGGTGAAAAGTGGATATGTATGTAGCTAGATCTTTAGAACCTTGTTTGAGTGTCAGAAGCTCAGTATCAGCTGCATGAGTGAATGTGTGTTTGTCGAATAATTTCCGCAATTCTCTCTTGAACGCGTTATAGTCAAGAAGCAGGGGATCATCTCTCTCGATTAGGGGTATGGCCCAATTCGCCACAGGACCTCCTAAAAATGAAAGGATGAAAGCCACCTTAGCTTGATCTGTAGGGAAACAAGTAGCTTTACACATGAAATGTAATTGGCACTGACTAATGAATGCCGCGCATTTGGCTGGGTCCCCATTGAATCTTTCTGGGGGAGCCAAGGGTATAGGGGGAGGTGGAGTGACCACTTGTATAACCGGAGTCTGTGAGCCTGTAGCACTCGCCCACCCTCTATGTCCATTCTATCTAATCTATCGGCCAATGCTTGGGTCTCCTTCTGGAGACTACCCATCATGTTTGCCAGATCGCCTAAAGTCACCTCCATGGTACTTGGGCGGCAAATAGATAAAGGCTTCGCGTTCTGTGATGCTTGACACGAATGTTGCCTCAGAAGTACCAGGAAGGTGATGCTCTTTCCACTGCCTCCCCTAACTGGTTCACCACCTGCCAGAATGATATCACTGAGCAAGGATAGTGATGCCCGTCAAGGGAAAACAGGGAGACAAAACAAGGAAAGTGGGGGGAAAAGAAACACAGAAGTCTTCATACACAGGAGGAGTAACTGTTATTCCTGGGGAGCCACCAAATCTCTGAATACTGGAGTCCTATGTGAACACAAAAGAACAATGATTAGTGTAGTACTAAATGAATGTAGTAATAAAGTTAGGAATTGTGAGAAAGTTACATACGAGGCTGAGAGAGCTGGCGATAGGTACATAGGGTTGTAAGGTCTGGTGGTCAGGAATGGGAGTTTTCTGTAATCCTGCAATATATTGTGACGTGAGTGTCTTTGCTATCTGTGCTACACAGGTAAATGAGGAGAATACAACATCCAGCCTACCTGTATATGGGCTTAAGGAAAACCTAAACAACTGGAACTAGAATCAACACTCCTCTAGTTCCAGGTAAACTATAACTAAGCGCCGGGACTAGTATCAAAGCTCCACTAGTCCCGATAAGTATCAAGAGAAGAACACCGTCTTCCAAATCACCTTAAGTTTAACACGCAACGCGTGGAAAAGAACTCCAACTAAACTACAAATAACAAACGGATAGCCAATCCCATAGATAATCAGGGAACTGCTGCCGAAGCTTTATAAACCATGCAAAATTACTCGTGAGTAATTCCATACGACCGCACCTCTCGCTAAGTGGAAAGATGCGTACAACAACTATTTCAAGTCGCTAGACAGTACTTGCCAGGTGACGACCCGACGACCGCCAAAGTCCCGACGGATCCCGCTGCTCGCCACCACAGTGACCCGGACACAAATCAGAATTGACCTCAGAACCGGAACGGAACGCGAAGCGTTCAAGGTAGGGGAGGGAGTGGTTAAATGCCGGGAATGATGCATCAGGGCATGCTCGACTCTTCGCGCATGCGCCTTGATCTTGCCAACCAACTGGAGGTGGGGATCGCCAACCACGTCCTCGCACGCAAGCACGACAGAAACAGGAGCAGGAGATGAGGGAATGGAGAGAGGAGTTTAGAGAGGAGGGTGGAGTAGGTAAAAGTGAATTTGCACGCTCTGCGCAAGGAGTTCTCTTTGAGGCTGTATTAAAGCAAGAGGTGGTCAGGGTAGCAAATGTTTAAAAATCTATGAGGATTGTATGGAGGAGGAAGATACCAAAGTGCAAGAGGGAAAGTCCCCCCCAGCTAAATATGTATTCATTAAGAGCGAGGGCAGCACACCTCTCAGCCAATAAATTGATAATTGAATCCTCGATACCACAACGCAAATCACCACCAGTAGAGGAAATAAAACTGTCTGCAAAACGGCGCAAACAAGGAGCGTTGGGGTTGGAAGTCACTCCACCGAAATTAAGGATTCGGAGAGGGAAAGGAAAAGAGGGTGCAAAGAAAAATACATTCACTAAGCCTAAAATTACCCCATCACTGAAAACTTTTTACCAAGTAATGTCGCGGCCAACTGCTAAAGTAACATCTAAAGCAACATCTTTATCTCCCCCTCCTATGTCCTCGCCCTTGGTGGTGGAAGAGGCTTTGGAAGATAAGCTTATGCCCAAATCCCCACCTACGATGTCGCTAAGGGCCCCTCTAAAGTCTAAGGTCATTAAGGCCATTAAGGAAACCTCAGGAGTCAAGAGTCCGAAGTCTAAAGATATGCAATTAGAGCTCCAAGGTCCTATTATGCCTAACCTGGTAGAACAGGCAGAACCTATCTGTCCTAGTGAGATATGGGACAATACGTCAAGGGTTCACCCTACTGTTACTTTATCCAACAGATATTCAGTTTTAGAACCTGAAAAATCGGCAGATATAGTAGACATTGCAGGCTCCGACATTAGACAAGCTACATCTCAGGTTGCAGACAAAGTTCCCGAAATGAAAGGAAACAGGGACAAGTCGGGGAATATACATACCTGTGGAAATTAAGGTAATGGAGATCAGCACCCCCATTCTCTGGTGGACATCCTTCTCGCTTTGAAAGGGGATATTGCAAATAGATTTTCTGTTTCAGAGGTAAACCAGGCCGAATTGGCAAATAGGTTTCTAGTGTTATGTTATGTTATGTTATGTTATGTTAATATATATTTATTAAGCGCTCGTACGCCCAGGGGCTTCATGGCGCTATAGAAGGGAACACAACACAACAGTTAAAAATGAAAGCAATAATGATCTAGTGTCTGAGGCAAATCAGGCTGCTATTAAATCTTGGTGCGAAATCTTAGCTGAGAAATTAGAAGAGGTTACAGCAAGAACTGAGGTAATCGAGACAGAGATCCCGAGGATGAAGAGTGCAATAGAGTCTACCTCTTTTCAATTGAAGAAATTAGCCATACAGAACAAAGAACTTAAAGAGGATCTGGAAAGGCTCGAGAATCATTCACGTAAAAATAATTTGAAATTTTTTAATGTGCCAGAGGCTATTGAGGGAGAAGATATAAAGGGCTTTGTAATTTTGCTTCTGGAAAAAACGGTGTCGAAGGCTCTTCCCAACGTGGATTTAAAGAACGAAATCCAGAGGATACACAGAGACCCGTTTAAAAGGAATCCCGGAAGACAGAAGCCACGGAAAATCTTGGTGAACTTTCTTTCTTATTCAGTGAAAGAACAGATCCTATCAGCGGCCCTAAAAGCAGGCAGCATACCATCTCCCTTTTCTGACCTACCTGCATTCTCCTTTTCTATTAGGTCTGATATCTCACACATAACAGCAGAAAGGCAATGGGAGTTGGGGAAGAGATTAACAGAAATAAATAGTCTAGGGACGAAGGCTCAATTAAGGTTCCCATCCACATTGCGAGTCATGTGGAATAACTTTATGCACATGATCCATACAACCAAAAAGGCAGATACACTTATAGCTCAGATCCTGGATGAAAAACAGGGTGGGGTGGGGGTGTAAGGGAGGTTAATTGGTATGAAAAATTCTTCTTTTATTGATCCAGCAAGAAACACATTTTTTTCTTCAATGTTATAAAATAGAGCCAACTGTCAGGCGAGGTCCGAATAGGTAAGAACCTATTTTGGAAGGGGGGTTCCTCAGGTTGATGGGATGCATGGGGGTCAAGGGGGGGGGTGGGGTCCGGAAGGAGGGCTTTGGGGAGGGGGGCACTGGGTGGCAGTAAAAAAGATAAAAAAATTGTCCTTACTCCATGATTGTCGAATAAGTAGGCTGGTCAAAGGGTTTTTTCGTCATACAGACAAGCTTAGTACGAATCGTATAAAGTTAAGAACAAAATGAAGGGTCGGAACATTCAATTTATGTCTTGGAACCTGAATGGCCTGAGATGTCCGAGAATACAGAGATTAATATTAAAATATATAGAACTTTCACCTGCGCAAGTATTCTTGCTGCAGGAGACGCACTTGAATAAGTCAAAGTTTGAATCTGTATTTGCAAAAATACCCTGGCTTCAATGTTTTTGTCATTCTCAACAAGTATTGAGCACCCGTGGAGTTGCCATTTTGGTAAAAAGGGGAAGCACATGTATAATAAGATCATTCCAGACCAACCAAACAGGCAGATGGATTATCGCACTATTAGATTTTGAAGGGAAGAAATTGACATATGCTTCTTATTATGGTCCTAATATAGACGATCCCCTCTGTCTGGTAAAGTTGCAGGACAAGCTAATCATGGGAGATCCACCATTTATTATAGGGGGAGATTTTAACATCCTGCTTGACCCTGTAAAGGATAGATCTAATACTAGTCCTATCATAGGTACTCCAAGAGCTCGAAGGGTTATGAAAAACCTACTAGTAAACATTAATTTAGTCAACCTATGGAGAGCTAAGAAGGGGGACATGGATGAATTCTCATTCTTCTGTAAGAAGAATCACCATGCCTCTAGAATCGACTACGTCTTGGTAAATAATGAAAATATAGAGAATGTAGTTAACATCTCAGTGTACCCGAGCCATTTGTTGGACCATGCACCATTAGTGTTCTCATATTCTACTATATTAAGGCTGCAACAGGCCAGATAGATGCTAAATAGGTAGGCGCTCTTGGACCCTGGATTAATCCAGGCAATTAAAGGCACTACTTTGGAGTTCTTTTTTTACAATTGTGGGTCAGCATCCGAGGAGGTCGTCTGGGATACCTATAAAGCGAATCTGAGGGGGGTTCTGCGTTGCCAGATAAGTGTAAAGAATAAGCGTGATTTTTTAGAACTACAGGGTTTGGAAGGAAGAATCTCTTTTCTAGAAATAAAAAGGGGTCATATTTCCCAAAATAATGTAAGGGACATGCAGAGCATAGAGGGAAAACTCGAGGAAACAAGAAGAGACTTACGATCCTACCTGGACCAGAAATGTAAAGCACAGTGGAAGGCTCGAAATATGGACAATTTTGAGTATGGGGAGAGAGCAGGTGCTTTATTGGCATGGAAGGCAAGGATCGATAGGGCCAAGAATAACATAAGAGAATTGCTGATTGACAATGTAGGTACTGAATCTAGCGAGCCTGTAAGTATTCAAGACTGTCTCTTATCACGCTTTGCGAATCTCTACAAGGAAGATATCAACCCCTCAAATGAGGCGATACGATCATGGTTGATGGTTATAACTCTGCCAACGCTAACGGATACAGCTAGGGACTTTCTCGATTCGCCTATTAGTATGAAGGAAATCAAGGAGCATATAAAGAGGGCAAAGACTAAGAAAGCAGCAGGTCTTTATGCCCTGCCTAGTGAAATCTATAAGGAACTGGTGGAAGAGCTTTTGCCTGTACTCCATGTGTTGTTTAACAAAGTATACAGTGTAACAGGGAAAGTTCCCACCTCCTGGAAAGAGGCCACAATAGTGTTGCTATTAAAGCCAGGAAAGGATCCCCTATTGTCAGATTCATATCGCCCAATCTCCCTGCTGAATGCAGACTATAAAATCTTTATGAGCATATTAGCAGGGAGATTGGGCAAACTGATACCTAGTCTGATTAATTGTGACCAGAAGGGCTTTATGCCTGGGAGAATCATTCAGGAGCAAATTCAGCTGCTAATCAGTAACATCGACTTGGCAGAGAATAGAGGGGATCCTCGGGTGGTGGTGATGGCATTAGATGCCGCCAAGGCATTTGATCGGGTCTGTTGGGGATATCTATGGGGGGTGATGGAGACTATTGGTATGGGTCAAATCTTCATTCAGACCTTAAAAAACTGTTATAATGGAGCTTCGGCAAACATTTTAATAAATGGTACTCTGACCCCAAGCTTTGTAATCCAGAGGGGGACTAGACAGGAGTGCCCTCTGTCGCCTATGTTGTTCAATATATATATTGAGCCCTTGGCTTAGGCTATTAGGCAGGATAACATAATATGACCTTTTAAATCAGGAAATTATGAATGTAAAATCGCCTTATATGCAGACGATATTATAATTTATACCATATATCCTGACATCTCTATTCCCCACTTAGAAAATCTACTCCTTGAGTTTGGCGAGATCCCTGGTTACATGGCCAATTCAGATAAGACAGAGATTATGAGCTGGAATCTGATAAATAGTTATGGTCCCGAAAGCAAGGAGTTTAGATATTTAGGGGTAAAAATAGTAAAAGACCTAAATAAAATACCATCGATCAATCCAAAGAAAATTGAAAAGGATATAGACTTTCTCTTTGCTAAATGGAAAAACCTTCCTTTATCGATCTATGGGAAGGTTAACTTAGTAAAGATGACAGAATTACCTAAACTAACCTTCCTTTTTAGTGCGCTCCCCCTTATCTTTCCACAAGATAGTATAAATAAAATCCAAGGGAAAATAGGCAGTTTTATCTGGGGCCAGAAAAGTGCCAGGCTATCTTGGAAAAAACTACGAAGAAAACTGTTAAAAGGGGGGTTGGCACTTCCGGATATAAATTTATACTTATTGGCCTTTCTATTTAAGGGGATCAGGATGCTTCTATCTAATCCACCAGAAACTTCATGGGGTAGATTATTAGGAGAACTCGTGTTAGCGGAGAGCGGCAATGGGCAGGCGGGGCTCCTATATAAGTTTGGGGCCCCAAGATTGTTCAAGAAGGTACGCCTCAAGGTGTTAAAGGCAACACTTCAGATATGGTATAAATTACGACGAATCTGGGGTGTAGGCTATTTTTCTCCATTCGCACCGATCTGGGACTCACCAGGTACCCCGGCCTGTTTGAGAGACTCTTTAGCAATCCCGATAAGAAGAGCAGGGTTAGAGAAGTGGTCAGATTTGGTAGATTTGGATGGGGTTCTTCCCAGGGAAGTACTTTTTGATAAGATTAGGTCCAAATTTTCCCGATTTAAGTATCTTCAGTTAAGATCGTGGTTTGAGGCGGAGTTAGGAGAGACAGAAGGCAATTGGGAGTTAGAGTGGCTATCTGAGAGTGTTTTACTGAGGAAAAAAGAGGTATCATTTTGGTATAACAGCCTCTTAGATGCAGTAGACCAGGAAGTTCCTCCGCAGGTAGCTGTCTGGAACAACACACCACTTCATCAAGAATCCGAAATCCTGTTCGAGCTCTCCATAAAGTTAATGTATAAATACATTAAGCCTGCCACACTTAAGAAAAAACACTTTTATATTCTGAACAGGCTATACTACACTCCAGCGAAGATAGCCAAATTTGTTGGCCCCTCTACCTTAGTACCATCATATCCGTGGTGTCGCATCAACAAGGTGGATGATATACATATGTTTTTTGAATGCGCAGAACTGGGCAGATATTGGAAAGAGGTGGGTGAATCCTTGTCGGATATTTTTCAAATGCATATAGTGGTAGACCTGCCTCTGGTCCTTTTTGGTGTGAATAAGCAGGAGAATATAACACTGTTACGGCCCCAGAAGGGCTTGCTCCTCAATCTGGTGGTTTTGGCCAGAAGAGAGATATGCATAAGATGGAAAGACTCCGCCCTTCCAACAAGGGAAAGTTGGATTAAAGCCCCTCTACGCATGGCGAGCCTAGAATATGAAGAATCATTAACGTACATCTGGTCCCCTTTGACATCATGGGGGGGACGCCTGCATATGTTAATGGGTAATATTTGGAGAGCGGAATATAAGTCCAATGATTACGCCCAGTCCTCGGGATAAAGAGGAAGCACAGTTAGTACGAAGCGGCTTGTCAAAACTGCTGTGTCAATGGGGAGATGAGGAAAAAAAAAAAAAAGGAAGTCTACATCTGGGGAGGTTGAGTCGACTAGGTCCCAGAGTTCAACGGTGTGTTTGCGGGCTGAGCGGGTGTTGAGAAGGATGCAACTGAGGTGGTTGGGTTCTTTCCTGGTTGGAAGCATGGTGGGGCGGATGCTGGTGAAGCTGCAGTTCCGGCAGTGAAAGCTCCGTGGGTGCGCTTCGGGCAGCCAGGAAGCAGGTGTGTGATCGTCCGGTTTTGAGTAAGTGGAGGGTTCTGGCATCGTATCGGTGTTGGGTGTCGTGGCGTTCGCAGGGTCCAGGCGTCCTGGTGCTGGGCGTGGTCCAGGCGTGGATGGGAGCAGACGGGCTTACCTTAGGCGCGCCAGCGGCACGCCCGCTGCGCTCGCCCGTTGCGCGGCCTCCATATGAGGGTATGTGGGAGGGAGGAGCAGCTAGGAGGCGGGAGCAGGGCAGCGAATGGGATTGCAGGGGGGCGGGTCGCAGGGACCAAGCAGGTGGAAAAACCGGCGTTGGGCCGCGAGAGAACTGGGCACAGGAAGGAAAAACAAGTTTAGGCAAGAAAACAAGTACAGGCACAGAGGAATAAAAACAGGCATGGGCAAGAAAGCAAGTTAGGCACAGGGGAAAAATACAAGATTAGGCAAAAACAATGCAGGCAGAGCCGTGCAGCAGCGTGGGGAGCAACCTGCCTGCGAGCAGGGTAAGCAGTCGCTCCTTTCACCGTTGCGCAGCCTCCATATGAGGGGATGTGGGAGGGAGGAGCAGCTGGGAGGCTGGAGTGGGGCGGCGAATGGGATTGCAGGGGGGCAGGGCCGCAGCGGTGGGAAAAATGGGCAGGGACCGCGGGAGAATTGGGCACAGGAAGGAAAAACAAGTTTAGGAAAGAAAACAAGTACAGGCACAGTGGAATAAAAACAAGTATGGGCAAGAAAGCAAGTTAGGCACAGGGGAAAAATACAAGATGAGTGCGTAATCAGGGAAAATTAGAATGTAGTATTCCAGGGACAAGGCAGGTCCTGTTCAAGTTACTCGGAGTATCGTTTCCAGGTCCCAAAAGTTTAAGATTCTGGCAACTATATTTCGAGGTGGATTGCCCAGAGGGGGTCTGTAAGCCGGACCCTATGCACTCTCTCCACCACAAACACTGTTGAGAGCCCCTGGGGTAACTATGGTCCGCAACCCGTTTTCAATGTAAAGCATGGTGCCTGTTCCTTTGAGGTTATCAGGGAGGCCTATTATTTGAATGTTGTTCCTTCTGCTTCGACCTTCGACGTCTTTTGCACATTGTTCCAGGAAATTGACCCGTTCTGTGAGGTCCTGCAGGGTCTTATTCATAGTAGCTGTTTGTGGTGAGAGAAGGTTTTCTAAGGTTGTCTTTAATTTAATTTAATTTAATTTAATTTAATTTAATTTTAGCATGAAGTTTGTGTTGGTCATCACGTAGAATATTGACATATCAATTTTCATTCTAGGGCAGTTTGAGTATCTCCTCTGGCCACCAGGATTGGGTCCAGCTTGTCAGGGGCTGTCTCCTCACAAAATGTCTCTAAGGGATCTGGAGATCTTGTGAGGATGAAATCAACTTAGCAATCTCGCCGAGTAGAAATTGCATGGTCCGAATTCAATCTTTACTGTCTTGATTGTATTGTGATTGTTGATACCCTTTAATGAAACAAAGCACTACTTGACCAATGAAAGTTTTAATAAAGACTGTACTATTGATACACTTTAGCAGTATATTTTAGTACTTAAACAATGCTAGATACCTATGCTTTTAAACTATCTTGACAGTTCAATGTTTTTGTAGCAATGTAACTATTGATGTACTTCAGCAATATTTGTACTACTTGAAGAATAACTGTTCTAATAGGTAAGGTTTTATTGATGGAGTTTTAGTGATACTGTGTGCTACTTGAATTATTATTTTTCTTAAATGTATTTATAACGTTTTGTACCCTTACGGGTATCAGAGCACTTCACAATTTTGGGTGAGAGGAATACAGTATTGGGAAGCAAAAACATTTGTTCATTACATAATTATACAAGACGCGTACAAGAATCCAGTAGCTGTCGGAACTCTTCACATAAGGTTAGGGCAGATATAGCAATGGGTGAGGAACATTCAAACATATATATGTACAATGCATGCTAAACAATGGTATTCCCGTGTATATAATCATGTCCAAAGTCAATCAAGATGAGTGACTAGAGGGCAGTAATGTAGTCTACTAGTCAAGGCCTATTCAGGCAGTAACTTGAGTAGAAGGATTTTTTTCCCTTCTTTTTTGAAGGAATCGGTCGGGGAGATTGTACGGATTTCCAGAGGAAGAGAGTTCCAAATCTTTGGGGAAATGCCAGAAAAGGCTCTGTTACTCGATATCTTTTTGTGGAAAAGCTGTGGTTTCAGGAGCATTGTACTTGCACTCCGTGAGGCTCTGCAGCCTCCTGATAGTTCTAGTTTTTGAGCCAGATAGATGGGGGTCGTGAAGTGAGGGCTTTGTGCGTAATGTAGGCAATTGTTTGGTGAATTCTGGCCTCGTATGGTAACCAGTTTAGGGACTTTGTGGCTGGGGAAATGTGTTTTTTTCTTTTTGTCCCAGTAATCAGTCTACCTGCGGCATTACTGGAAGCCCTTAACGGGGCCAACTTCAGTATGTGGAGCCACATAGTATGGAACTGCCGTAGTCTAGTCTTGGCAAAACTAAACCTTGTGCCGCCAATTTGAAATCTTTCTGTGGAAGGAATGGTTTGAGATTCCTTAGTATACTCAATTAACATTTGACTCCCTTGGTTGCATTGCTGATATGGTTCTTCATATGCAAGTGCAAGTCTAGTGTGATTCAGAACGATTTAGCTGACTCAATAACGTGGGGGGAACAGTTAAAGGCAGTGAGGTGTTTCATCCAAAGGGCAGTCTTGGGAATTTGATTAGGGGGAGTGATGAGAAGAAATTCCGTTTTGGATGTGTTGAGCATGAGGTAGTTGTGCGTGAGCCAGTTTTGAGTGTTCATCAGGATTGAGTTGAGTGAGATGATGTCTTCTATGGAGGTGATTTTCAGATAGAGTTGAGTGTCGTCCCCATACATATGAAAAAGGATGCTCACGGAGTTCAATGCATTTGCTAACCGTTTCAAGAGCAAATTGAAGAGTATGGGTGATAGTGCGGACCCCTGTGGAACCCCCATTGATACAGTATGGGTCTGGGAAAGAGAGTGATTCATCTTTATTCTTTGGGATCTGTTTTGAAGGAAGGAAGTGATCCACTTCAATACCGACCCGGAAAGGGCCCTCCTATCTTCCAGAGTAGATAGTAGTTTGATGTGGTTCACATTGTCAAAGGCAGAAGATAAGTCGAAGAGTGAGGTATTGAAATTCTGAACCTTGTTATAAAAGTTGTCGTATCATGACGAATTTGGTATCAGCAGACCGAATATGACGAGTGCTAGATGTGTGAGTATTTTCGTCCTATTCGAGTGACGAGATCACCATGAAATCAGGGAGTCCGGTCTGAACCCTCGGGTTCCATTTTGCGTACGGCAGCCATTTTGTGGTTGCCCTCACATAGGCCGGTGACAGTGGCCGAACGAGTCTCGAAACACACGTACACTTTAGCTGTCTTCTGAATGACCTGAAAGAGCGACCCTATTGCCTGAAGCCAAACTGGTTTAACCAGTCCCTTCCCCGGTAGCTGATCGAGATTACAGATCGAGACACAAAACACCATCAAACCCTTTTATTGCGCACAACTATGTCTTATCTTGCTCACACCTGTCTCTACACTTTGCTTTATGATCCGTTTACGATGGGGATGTGCCCGGTTTTATGGTGGGTTCGATCGACCTGTCCGATCAAGAATATTGGGTTTGACCAATAGTTGATTATGGGCTGGACAAACTGAAAAATGGACTTGTCATCATGATCCTGCCTTTTTTTTTCTGTGAAAACATGTGAGTGGCCAACTGTAAATTAGGGATATTTGCCTGAAGCATAATATTTGGTATAAAAAGGGATGACTGGTTTTTGTGAGCGAGCAGTCTCCTGAGAACATACACCGTGTTGTACTTCTAGGATCTCTGTTACAGGCTGCAGCTAATAAAATTGATCTTTGACGACACCAAGAATCACCCGTGTCTCTGTACTCTAAGACAGGTGGACCCGGAGACTAGGGCGTTTCCCCTGGCGCCGCTGGGTCTTAAATAACCCGGTTCTTCATTTGGCGCCCAACGTGGGGCGACTTCAGCGGTACCGGTCCAAGCCTGAGGTTCGCGAGGAGCTTCGTGTGAAAATTCTGGAGGAAGGCCAACCACTTCATCGACCCCTGTATGTCGTCGTGGTCCGAAAGTCTTTGCTGCGAGGTACCCCGCTTTCCGACGGCTACGAAGGACTGCTGCCCTGACTGTCGCCCTGTCTTGGAGCCTTCGATGATTTGTAAAGCGAGACGATAGATGGGTCTTCTGGTGCCGACATCAATACCTCAGTTAAGTATGAGTGGAGCGTCTCCCAGTCCTTAGTTTAGTTTTTGGGTATCCCCTTGGGATCTTTGATTTGGGACTTGCAAGTACCAAAGCCGAGGGACTTGTGTATTCACGAGACTATCGTATTCGATACTCCCTTGAAGTTTGAAGCTAGACTAGTGAGCAAAGATGCCTGGTCTTAGCAGACTTGGAAGAATATGTTGTTGTGGTCGTAATAGGGATTCCCGATTGGAGGACTCGTGTCCGGTTCCTCCGATTGGAACTCCAACCTATGAGCTCTATGTGAAACATGGCGTGGGCCCCATCACGTATAATGACGTGTGGATTCATTACACAAGAAAGGACGGTGTCCTTAAATGGCCCCAATATGGTAGTTTTGACACGGAAGTTTTAGATAATCTAGAAGTTAGACTTTTTAAGAAGAAAGCCCGGCCGGCGATGTTTGACTCTTTCCGCCTATGGCGAAAGGAAGCCAAACAGAAAGAAATTAAATTAGCGAAGAAGAATAAAAGAGAAAAGGGTATCTTGATAATGCAAGCTGCTATACAGTTTAAAGATAATGAAGAAGAACAAGCTAGTGAACAGTTGCACAGGCAACGTAAAATGGCGATCGATAAATGCTATCCAGCTTTGCCGCTTCTTCAGCAAGATGCAGCAAAGGAACTTGAGAAAGATCATTTAATGTCACAGTTGTTGAGTTCGCCACCCCCTTATATGCAGAGTGCTACAGCACCTCCGCAACATCTAGTTGCGCAACCTCCGGTTGTTTTGCCTCCTGTTATTCCACAACCGCCAGCTCCTCTTCAGTTGGCTCCTACTCCTATGGTGCAGCCTTCTCAAGGGCTGCCGACTTTGCTACCTGCTCCGCCTTTACTTCCTGCGACTTTTCCGCCTGTTCTCGCTGCCTCCTCTGCTTCTGCTCCTACATTAACCTTTTCTCAGTCCGCTTTATCTCCTGTCCTGTCGACTTCTCCTTCTGTTCGACAGAGAATGACGGATACTGTTACCAGTCTTTTATCTCCTTTCTTTGGGTCATTAAGTATGACCCCTGTTTCAGAGCGTAAACAGTTGCGTAGTCAACTGCCTGATTCTAGAGAGCGGGAAGTATTGGATCATTTGGCGCGTAAATGGGTTACTCGCCCTTTAAGATATGATGTAGATTATGTTATGGATGTCTTCCGTCAATGGGAGGCACCGAAGCAGAGATATGTTTTTGATAAGATGTGTACTTTCCTTCGTGAGGAATGGGAAGATGGTGATTTGGGACAGACTCCGTCTGAGTTGTCCCGTGTACAGTCCGAGTTTGCGAAGGGAACTATAGTGGGTTCCGATGTTGAGGAAGCGGTTGCGATATTGTTGTCGTTTAGAAGTGAGGATCCTTCTCAGTCGTTGTTTGAGTCTGATCCTTCTGTTAGGAGAAAGGTGCAACAATATCCAATGAGAGAGGTTCCTCCGGTGTGGAAAGAGGCCGTTCAGGCCAATGTTAATGCTGGTATTGTAGCCGTAACGGCTCATTTTCAACGTGTTTGGGTCCATGTTCCGTGGAAGCGAGTGGAAGTTTTGCCTGATCCTCGTAAAAATCCCGCAGGGTACTATAAAGAATTATCACAGACTGCAGACTCATGTGTCATGAATCTAGCTGATATAGACATGTTGTTTGGAAATGTGGTTCCACAACCTTTATGGGGTTTGATTCGGCACACGGACCATGCGCAGGAGTTAGGTGATACCTGGGTCAATATTAGTGCTGCGGATGCGCGACAAGTAGGTGGTGCTAAACCGGAGCCTGTAGTTGCAGAACTTCCTGGTAGATCATTACTTACATGAAGACTTTAATGCCTGCTATGCGAGTAAATTGGGACAAATTGTCTGCATGTAAGCAAAAGAAAGATGAAACTGTGTCCGATTTCTTCACTAGGTTTGAAGAAACATTTATTGACCACAGTGGTCAAGACATGAGTAATGAAGGTGGTCAACGGTTGTTTGTTGATAAGTTTGTGCATAATTTGCTTCCCGAGTTATGTACCAAGTTGAAGGATTCCGAGAGTTCGTGGGCTGTTTCCTCATCGGCACAGATATTGGCTACTGCACAATACTATGAAAATAGGGATAGGGATGAGAAGGATAGGGCAGACAAGAAGACTAAAGAGCTAAAGACGAAGGTTCTTTTACAGCAAGCATATCCGCCCCGTAGTAACCAGCGTGACTATCAGCAGCCTCCGCAGTTTCAGCGAAACTCGAAAAGGTTCGAGCCTCTCCAACAGCGATTTCCTGTAGGCCCTAATCAGTGTGCATATTGCAAAGAAGAGGGTCATTTTAAGAGTAGTTGCCCGATTTTGTTACAGCGCGGGAATGGTGTTTTTGGTGTGAGAGGTCGAGGTGTTCAGCAAGCTCCTAGAGGTAGGGGACGTGGAGGTTTCCCCCAGAATGCACGTTCCTTTCCTCAACAGAATACGATGAATTGCTTTGATCAGCAGAATGGTAGGTCTGGTAGGACGACTCAGTACTATGCTGACGACTACTATGTCGAAGGTGGGAATATGGAAGGTAATGATTGCTAGGACAGCCATAGACAAAGAGAGGGAGTTGTTTCAGTTCCAGTAGATCAGAGTGGACCTTATGTTGAGGTGATTACATCAGGTGTGTCAGAGCCTTTTCTGTTGGATACTGGTGCTACAAAGAGTTCTATCATGCACTCTAAACTCCCTGGCGCACCTTTGTCTGGCGAGACGAATGTTTCAGTAGGTTTTTCTGGCGCCCCGGTTAGGAACCCAATTTCTAGTCCTATATCTCTTTCTGTTGGACCTTGTGAATTCGAAGCACCCCTTATTCTGACGACAGGTTGTGGTGAGAACTTGTTGGGACTGGATCTGTTGAAAAGATTGTACGCGACATTGTATTGCTCTCCTTCAGTAGTACAACTTACATTAGCTAAGGAGGTGGTCTCCCCGTTGTATTTGTCAAAGGATAAACTTCCGACAGAATTGTCTTCTCTTCCTGATATTCTTTGGGCTACTGGTCCTAATGATGTGGGTCTGTTGGAGATACCGCCATATGTTGTGACGTTGAAAGCAAATGTTAAAATGCCACGTATTCCCCAATACAAGATCTCTAGTGAAGGTGAAAGAGCATTGCTAGCGATCATTCATGACCTGATTGAGAAAGATGTAATTGAAGAAACGAGAGGTAATGTGTGCAATAGTCCGGTTTTGCCTGTTCTAAAAAGGACTGATTCATCACAACCACCTGTACATAGGTTCGTGATCGATCTTCGCGAGGTGAATAAGATTGTAGTTCCGCAATTTCCTGTTGTTCCAGACATTACTGCCTTACTGACCATGATTCCAGCTTCAGCCACTTGGTTTTCGATAATTGATTTGAAGAATGCTTTCTTCAGCATCCCGATTGCTGAGGAGAGTAGGGATATCTTTGACTTCTCTTTAGGAGGCCGAAGCTTCCGGTTTAAGAGAGCTCCTCAAGGCTATTACGAGAGTCCTTCTATCTATAGTCAGGCTTTAAAAACACAGCTTGATACGATTGCTTTACCTAATGGTGCTGCTCTTCTCCAGTACGTTGATGATTTATTAGTCGCTGCCGATACTGAGGAGATTTGTAAGGAAGCTACCTTGCTGTTGTTGCGTTATTTGTCTGATTCCCATCACAAAGTGTCTCTTTCGAAGTTGCAGGTTGCAGCATTGTCGACAAGAAGTGACCTACTTAGGTCATCTCTTATCGAAGGAGGGAAGAAGATTGACCCCAGAACGAATTCAAGCAATTGCGAAAATAAGTGTGCCTACTACACAAAGAGAAGTGCGTGCTTTCTTGGGTATTACAACATATTGCAGACAATGGATACCGAATTTTTCTTTGCTGGCCAAACCTCTGGTGGCATTGACTTGTAAAGATACACCGAATCCCCTCCCGTGGTCTGACGACTGTCAGAAAAGTTTTTCTGAATTACGCGATGCATTGTGTTCGGCTCCTGTGTTGGGTACTCCCGACTACAGTAAGCCTTTTACGCTTTATGTCCACGAGAGAGAGGGATGCGCGTTGTCAGTGTTGACACAGTCTTTTGGGGACAAGCAACGTCCATGCGCGTATTTCTCGTCGACCTTGGATCCGGTAGCTAGAGCGTTGCCGAGTTGTTTGAGAGCCACAGCGGCAGTAGCTGTTTCTATTCGACAGTCTGCTGGGTTAGTGATGAATAATATGTTGATTGTAATGGTTCCACATACAGTGGATACCTTGTTAAATAAGACTAAGACACAGCACTTAATTAGTGCTAAATTGTCAGGTTATGAGCTGACACTCTTAGCGAGTCATGTGCACATAAAGAGATGCAATACGTTGAATCCAGCTACGTTGTTGCCGATTGTAGGAGAGACAGATGTTTCTGAACAGCATGATTGCTTTCTCAGGACAGAGGAGGAAACGAAAGGGAGAGTGGATCTTAGGGACACTGCTCTTGAGAAGTGTGATGGTACCTTATGGGTGGATGGTTCGTGCTTCAAGCTTCCCAATGGTGATACGACTGCGGCATATGCTGTCACAACTCTACAGACGGTTGTTGAAGCTGCACGTATCCCACATAATTCAGCTCAAGCAGCCGAGTTGATTGCACTTACGAGAGCGTGTGTGTTATCGAAAGGAAAGAAAGTGACCATATATACTGACAGCCAGTATGCGTTTGGTGTGGCTCATAGCTTTGGACGCTTGTGGAAGGAACGTGGGTTCCTCGCGTCTCATGGAACGAAGATTCAGAATGGTCAGTTGGTGAATGAGCTTCTTGAATCACTTACCTTGCCGTTACAAGTTGCGATTGTGAAATGCAGTGCACATAAGAAGGTTACTGACGACGTTGGTCGCGGTAATGCGTTTGCTGACGAAGTTGCGAAAGAAACAGCGAGGGATGTGATGAGTCGAATGTATGTTGCGGGCCCTGCAAGATGGATTGGTGATGTTGGAATGTGTGAGGATACGATAGAAAGTGTGAAATCTATCCAAGCTGAAGCTACAGAGAAAGAGTTGAGCGTATGGAGAGAGAGTACGGGTAAATTGGATGCGAATGGTTGCTGGGTTGAGTTGTCAGAGCATCAGCGATGGTTGTTACCCGATGCGTACGTGCTTGCAGTGGTTACAATGGCGCATGGAATGGCTCATATCAGTGTGAAAGGGATCTGTAAGTTGTTGGCTCCTGTATGGCAAAATACTGGGATTCCTAAGTGTGCAGAGAATGTGGTCAAGAATTGTATGGTTTGCCTGAAATACAATCCTGGTAAGGGAATTCCAACTCCAGCTGGTCATTTTGCGCCTCCGACGTATCCGTTCGAGGTTTTGCAGCTAGATTTCATCCACATGGAGAGATACAACAACCTAAAATACTTACTTGTTGTTGTTTTGTCCTTCTCAAGATGGGTAGAAGCATACCCCCTAAAAGATAATACCGCCTTGTCCACAGCTAAAGCACTTGTCAAAGAGTTTTTCCCTAGGTATGGTTTGCCGAGAATGGTCTGGAGTGATAATGGGAGTGAATTTGTGGGTCAAGTGATGAAGAGAGTGTGTGAAGGGTTAGGAATCCGCCAAAAATTCCACGCTGCAAATCACCCCCAATTAGCTGGTCTAGTGGAGTGCTATAATGGCACCCTCAAATTGAAGCTGGCCAAGATACAAGCGAGCTCTGGTCTTAAATGGCCTTATGCTTTGCCATTAGCACTCCTGTCTGATCAAGAATGTTGGGTTTGACCAATAGTTGATTATGGGCTGGACAAACTGAAAAATGGGCTTGTCATCATGATCCTGCCTTTTTCTTTTCTGTGAAAACATGTGAGTGGCCAACTGTAAATTAGGGATATTTGCCTGAAGCATAATATTTGGTATAAAAAGGGATGACTGGTTTTTGTGAGCAAGCAGTCTCCTGAGAACATACACTGTGTTGTACTTCTAGGATCTCTGTTACAGGCTGCAGCTAATAAAATTGATCTTTGACAACACCAAGAATCACCCGTGTCTCTGTACTCTAAGACAGGTGGACCCGGAGACTAGGGCGTTTCCCCTGGCGCCGCTGTGTCTTAAATAACCCGGTTCTTCAAGAGGACCAATAAGCAGGATTCATTATGGTCTAGGAATTTTAAGATGTCATCCGTGATATGCTTGAGTGCCAATTCTGTGCTGTGTCCTTTCCTGAAGCCAGACTGATGATGATCCAACAGTGAGAATTTCTCTATGTGTGAGCAGAGCTGAATTAGCAACCATTTTTCAAGAAGTTTTGCCAGGGTGGGGATGTTGGAAATGGGGCGGAAGTTGTTCAGATCGGAACTGTCTGCGTTAGGTTGTTTAGGATAGGGGAGACCTGTGCTGCTTTTAGACAGTTGGGGATCGTGCCTTGCACTTGTGAAGCATTGACGATCTTGGACCATAATGGGAGGATGGAGGCTTTTATTTCCTTGAAGATGGGAGGTGGGTCGCTGAAGTGGTTAGACAGATTGATTACAAGGAGGGTGTTGTAAAGGTCACTTTCATTGAGGCGAGTAAAGGTGTGTCAGGATGCGTTGTTTTTTAGGCTTAAACTAGGGGGAATGAGTGGCTCTTGGTGGGTAGGTGGGGCTGTGGTTTTATATATTGGGAGAATGGCCCTCTTTGATTCAATGTCTAAATTGATGCTGTTAGTTTTCTGAGATAAGAAGGCGGCTAAATCGTCACATGTAGGACAGCCCTCACCAAGGTCATGGCGGTTGGGTGCCTTGACTGATTGTTGTTTAATAAGTACAAATAGTTTCTTAGGGGGGTTGTTAGCTTGATTGAGTTGGGATCTGAAGAAATTGGTTTTTGCAGTCTTGACTTTTTTGTTGTAAGAATTCCTGATGGCTCTAAGCAGGTTTAAATGTTCGGTGGAAGGCATGGACCTCCATGATCTTTCGGCCACCCTCAGCTTACGGCGGTCCGAGTATAGGTCGGAGTTGAACCCAGGTTTGGACATTTTTTGGGAGGCATTTTTAGTCTGTAGAGTGGTAATAGAATCCATGATATTAGAGATAGAGGAATTATAACAAATCAATGAGGAGTTGTACATCCTTCAAGTCTGTTTGTGGGGACAAGTCATTTTTGCAACGGGTAGTGATGCATAGGTATCCACAGGAGATTGGAGTGGGGGTGTCTGATTGCGAGTCTGAGAGTGTGTTTCTGTATATACGTGCTATTCCCACGCCATTTTTCAGTGATCTGTCCATACAAATTATGTCATAAGTAGGTGGGAATAGAAGGTCAAGGGTAGGGGAGGAAGAGCAATTTAGGCATGTTTCTGGGAGGATAATGATATACAATTCTTTAGTCAGGATGAGATCATAGATATCAGTGGCGTGTTCACTAGCTGATCTGCAATCGAGAAGTACTCATTTCAGTTTGGTCGGTCAACTGGGGAGTCAGGGTCTGGAAGGTGTCAACTCGCTGGTTTTCGCTATTTATAGATCTTGGTTTGTATACGGGGTCTCTGTCTGGGTTAGCGTGGATAGTTTGTATTTGATCCGGTAGGGACTTTTCAGAGCCAGGAGGGAGGGAATAAGAAACAAGTTGATTAGGATCTCAATAGCCAACAGATAGTCCTTAAATGACATACTATATGACATAAAAATGCTTTCACTGATCTTGACTGTTAACTGCTTTAGCAGCGATGTGATTATTGACAAATTTTAGTGATAGTGTACACCAACGGAATAATGATAATTCTTTTTTAATTAGGTTAATAGAATTGATGCACTTTTACATCATTTTGCACTACTTAACCAATGTTAGAAATGTATAATGCTCTTAAATATTTTGATAGAATGCAAACGACAGACTGGCAGATGCATCAAAGTTATGTTTTGCGAGTCCTTAATAGCGAATTTTAAGGAATCGCTATTAAAGACTCACAAAACGGGATGCATGTAGGAATCGCAATGTTATTAGCGATTCCTAAAGATTCCTTATTAGCGATTCGGTAATAGCTAATCGCTAATAAGGAATGGCTTTCCCATTCATTCCTAAAGGCCCATAGGAATGAACGGGAAAGCCATTCCTTATTAGCGATTAGCTATTACCGAATCGGTAATGTTCCGCTATTTCAAGGGTGCCAGGGTGTCCAAAGGACACCCTGTTGCACCCCTGAAATGGACCTGTGCACAAATGTTACACACACACATGCCCTAAGAGCATGTGTGTGCGCAACATGTAACTTTGAATAATGCACAAAAGTGCATTTTTCAAAGTTTTAGCAAATTACCACGAAGTTCAACTTCATGGTAATTTGCTCCCCCAATTAGCGAATTCGCTATTTTTTTGGGTTTCATGCATTGCATTTAAGGAATCTCATTTTGGGATTCCTTAAATGCAAGAGCAATTTAAGGAATTGCTATTTAGAGATTCCTTAAATTGTGATTTCTGCATTTGGGATGATGCATCCCAAATGCAAAAATACCGGGAGCAAACGGCCAGATTCTGAGAATCTGCCCGTTTGCTCCCGGTATTTTCTTTGATGCATCTGCCTGTTAGTATATTATTGTAATGATTTTAATTAATCAGACAATTAATACATTTTACTTACTTAATTACTTGTGAGAATGAAGCCTCTTGGTGTAGCCATAACTGGGTCCCCCCACGGGGGTACTAGGGACATCCTTCAGCGCTATGACTCTACCCATTGTGATCAAGAAGTATGTGGTTGGCGATGGAGAGTGTTAGCAGAGCCCCTTGAAACACAGGGAGCCTGAAAGGCACCTGTAGGGCTAGCTCCTTCTGGGTCAAGAAGCTCTTTTAGGACCGCGAGGGTCAGGGACCTCTGCAAATTGCTTGGGCTCTGGCTAGTGTGCCAAGATCTAGTGAGTGGGCTGAGTCCCAAGTATCCTCAATCTGACAGTCCCATTCAAGGGCAGGCTTTCGTCCTCCTGTGTGTTCTCCTGGTCCGGGCAAAAAGTAAAGGGAGAGGGGGCTACTGTAGCGATCTGTTGTTGCTGCACTATGTAGGCTGTTGAAGCTCTGTGGGACAGCTACTCAATTGGGAGGGAGGAAGGTGTTTACTCTCCGTACACAGTACAGGCCACGATTAGGACACCTATGTGCAACGGTGTCAATAAATCATTCTTTGTATTCTCCTATGACTGGTTAGTTTATATTTCATGTTGTGAACTGTAAGTAAAAAGCACAAACTATTTACAGCATCAAACATAATAAAGTATTTAACTTCCGGGACCGGTACGCCATACTCCAGACAGCACGGTCCTCACCTCCTATTAAACTGCATAACTCCACCATTGCCTTCTTTCCGGACTACACGGCTGAGGTGGCACGGCGTCGGAAAACCTTTACGGACGTTAAAAAGGCCCTGAGAGCGAAGGAACTGCCTTACTCAATGCTATTCCTGGCGAAACTGAGAGTAGTGGATAACCACAAAACGTGGTTCTTCGACACACCTGAGGCGTCACGAGAATGGCTGGACGGATGGCGGCGGGTGGAGGCACCCCGTCGCACGGGCAGAGGCCAGCGACACCAGCAAACCGAGATCCGTACGAACTCACAGACGTCGACAGGGCACGATCCGGACAGTTTCTCGGACACGGGGCGGGAGGATGACCAACAACAGCCGGAATCCTGAAGAGTTGGCTGAGGCGGCTCTGGCGACAATAGTCTAACAGGGTGGACGTGTTGCCCTTGGGCTCCAAACGGGATGAAGCGGAAGAGGGAAGATGGGGCCGCTGTCACCATGGAACTTCTTACCCCCACAAGCAAGTACAATGGGTTGGGATGGGAATAAGCACTCTGCTAAGTTGGGGAGGCGGGCCGTTCTATGTCCGTGCACCAGGGGGGCAGGGATGGGGGTGGGGAGAGGGACTTTGCTAGTTCTTGTTCAAGTGCTGCACGTAGCGACATGACACGACGAGGAGACCACACATACCACGCACAGGGCCGTTCGATTCACGGTACCCTTGGGGACATCACAGAGGTTCCCACTTACACTGCCTCCCAATGTCACAACACTCACAAGATACCGCGTATAGCGGAGTAATGCAACATACAACAGTCCCACCTCTAAAGGTGATGACCTGGAACGTGCGGGGTCTGGGAGACAAGATCAAGAGAGGTCTGGTAATACAGGCACTCAAGCGCCAGAGCCCACATTTGGTTTTGCTGCAGGAGACGCAGGTAGAGCATGTCAGGCGCTGGACCGCAGAGGCTATAAGATGGTGGCACAGTCAGAATTTTCCTCTGGATCCAGGGGAACGGGTATACTATTGAAGAAGACCTCCCCCTTCATTTTCCTATACCACAAAGTAGACAATCAGGGCAGATTTGCATCGATACACGGACAATGGGAGGGTCGTCCGTTGAACATTGTCTCAGTTTATATTCCGCCGGCGCTTCAAACAGTGGCACTTCCGGCATTAGGAGAATTTTTACTTAACCTCCCGGCGGGAGACACCTTCATAGGGGGTGATTTTAACGCAGTGGTTGATCCGACGCTAGATAAATTCCCAGTGAGGGTGCAAACACCCAGCCCCACCAGCTTCCACAGCTTCCTGGAGGCCATGGGCCTGATAGATATCTGGCGACACAGGCACCCAACCGCGAGGCAATACACCTATCATTCAGCAGTACACAACAGCCTATCCCATATAGACTACCTCTTAGGGTTGGGAGACGGTATACAAGACATGGAAACCATCGAAATACAGCCCAGGGGCATATCAGATCATTCTCCGGTAGTCTTTTTTTTTTTTTTTTTTTTTTTTTTAAAACCTTTATTGATACCAAAAAAGACAAATCGAGGCCCACAACCAAGCCGGCCGGCCGCAGTGTATAAAACAGTCAGGAGTCATCAGGCAAATAGTACATAATCAATCAATACAAAGCAGAGGCCGTACAATCGCAATAGGGGAGAAGAAATACAGAAACTAAAGGGCTAAAGGGCTAAAACACAGGAATAAAGAAGGCTTAATTTTACAATAAGGGGAGAGGACGTATGACAGGCACACTTGCAATACGGAGGCATCCGACATCCCGTAATCAACCTCAACATTAAGAAGGGGGCATGGGGCAAAATATCAGGGGGACAACACAATGCAGTCAAGAAATCAGGATATGTGAGATACAGTCAGCCCCTGAGCATTATCCTCGTAACACGCCCACCACCCGGGACACTACCAAGCCAGAACAGAGGGATCGGAAGACAATGCATGAAAACCCGCCCGTCACAATACCCTCTGAGACGTAGGAAGGAAAAAGGGAAGGGGAACTAGGTAGGGGGGGGGGGGGGAGAGGAAGGGAAAGGAAAATGGAGGGAAGAAAAACCAAACAATAAAAAGGGGATAAGGAAATATGAAAAAAGAAAGGTAAAAGACACGCCGACACGGCTCCCCGTGGTGGGAGGACAGGAGACAAAAGGATTAGTGGCCCAAGTGGGGCATGGCAATCGGATGGAAAGACAGCCGAAATGTAGCAGGAGGAGTAACGATGCCATACCCCCACCCGAAACACACCATAGGAGGTCGGGACAGACGCGGCCTCACGAAAAAGAGATACAAAAGGGCCATAGAACCAGAAGACAAACAAAAAATAGAACCCAACCCGCCCGTCCCACCCTGCAACCCCTGTAGAAGGCTACGGCCTACCCTTCAAACAGCGTGCCTGTCGCCCTAAACCAGAACCCGAAATATAGCAAGAAGAAAGAAAGAAAAACGAGACAAAAAGGCCACAAAAGCGGAGAAAGAAAACAGGAGGGAGGAGCAGAATAACTATAATACAAACGGTAGGCCACAGCCCTCCGCCCAACCCGACAAGTACAATCAAAAACAGACCAGGACGACACCCCATCACGCGCCACAAAATATTAGGAGAAGGGGACCTCCCACCCCTCTACGATCAGAGACAATTGTGCAACGAAATCGCATACCGGGAATCAAGCAGAAGTCGTACATTTCACCCCCAACCCTTCCGAGCGACAAACCCCACCCACCACATGGCAATGTACAACCACATACTAAATACGAAATCAGCATATAATCGAGTGGAACGGTGACTAGCATAGCTACGTGGGGGGTAGATAGATCGAAAAGTAAGCAGTAGTCCAAACTGAAAGTATCGATGCATCAGCAATCGAAGCACGAGCCATGAGAAACAGGAGTTCAGTTGCGCCACTTGAGCGGGCGAGGTGGTCCCAATTTTAAACACAGGCAAAGTCATCGAAGCAGGCGCAGGAGGAAGTCCACCCATAATTCCAGGCAACAATGTCGAACAGGGCCGCAGTACAGCATCCGAGTCCCCGGGGTCCGAACCTTGAAAAGCAGGGCGCCCCAAAGTCACCAGCACACTACACGATCTTCGATCAGTGGTGGAGACACTCAGGTCAATCGAGGGGGGTGAGGCAATGGAGGCATCGAAACAAGAGGGCGACAAGAAGAAACGGCCGCCCAAAATGGCGGCGGATCGTGGCGGACCCACCGAGACGCCCAGGGCCAGGGAAGCGTGCAGGGATCTGAGGGCTTCCAGGATATCTCTGATTGTCGGCTCACGCCCACCAGATCCAATCCCCACACAATCAGGCAGCTCGGGCCCGCCGCCACAGGGTGACTCTCGTTCCGGAGGGCCAGCCGCCATTTCGTGAATCAGCCCAATCGCCGCCCACGAGGACCCCCGGAAATAACAGTTCTCAAATGTAGGACTTTACAAGCGCCGGGGGTCCCAGCAAGGGCGGCTTCGATGCCAAAAGGATGTCCGCCCAAAACGGGTCTCCGCCCGCACCAGCACCGGTGCCCCAAACAGGCGGAGTCCGGGCCCCGAGGACCAGGGCCGCCGGACAAAGCAGCGGCGGGGGGAGACCCCCTCTCAGAATCAGGTCCCGGGGCTTCTCACCCACGTCGGCCACGCGACCACCAGGGCAGGTCCGGTTCAGGATCGCCGGGATCTTCGCACATCGGCTCCCAACACTGGTTCTCGCTCTCGGCCGGGGCCGAGAGCCGTCGGATCCCACCGGCCAGGTCCCGGTCCAAGTCTCGCAGAGGCCCCGATCTCTCGGAGGCCAGAACTCCAGAGCCACTGCACGTAGAGACCCCGGGGTCAGATGGTAAGTACAAACAAGCCGTAAGGTTTCCAATTCCCCAAAAGTGTGCCGTCCCGGGACAGGATAAAAGACAGGATAGGCAGTCAGGATGGAGGGCTGCGGGAGCCGAGCTAAAGGGCGACCATCACGGCCGCGAGCTAGGCTCCTCCTCATTCTCCGGTAGTCTTGACATTACACAGTCGGGCAAAGACTCGCAAAAGAATATACCCAATATATCCTAACTTTTTTAAAAACCCGCGTATCAGGAAGTCTCTGAAGACAGCGACCAAGTTTTACTTTACTGAAAACATAGCATCCGTGCTCTCCCCCTCGACCCTATGGGAGGTGTACAAGACAGTCCTCCTTGGCCAGGCGATGGCCTCCATTATGGGGCACAACAAAACACAGAGACAAGAACTCTCGGAGCTAGAGCAGTCCGTGCGGGTTGCCAATGAGTCCCATGCAGCAGATCCCACAATAGACACAGCCCACACTCTACAGCTCTGCCAACAGAGACATAGGGAACATCTCCGACTGCAAGTACTTGTCAACATGTCAGCTACGGCCCATAAAATTTACGAGGTAGGAGACAAAGCGGGAAAAATGTTAGCCTGGCTAGAAAATAAAGGAGGGAGTCATAGAGGCATTCAGCAGCTCTACACTAGTACAGGCCGTCTGCAGACACACCCAGAAGAGATTGTAGACACACTAGCGGACCATTTTGAGAAGGTACACACCCCGGATCGGGAAATCACAGAAAACGTAGCCTTAGACTCTCTGACCCACATAAATGTAAATGTAAATGTAAATGTAGTTGAGCTTATGAGCTTATATAGCGCACAGCTACCCGCAGTGGGTTTCCCGGCGCTTGCTTAGGGAACCCTTCCTGGTATTCCCCTGTGAGATAGCAGGGTATTGACAAGGTGAAAGTCAGGCATCCCGCCGCGAGGGGCTGTTGTGGAGATTAAGCAAGCTATTGCCCAGAGTCGCAGAGTGTGAACCCGTGAGTCGAGGAGGCACCGGGCGAGAATTATCGAGTCCGTGGAATTTTTTAGCCCAAGACCCCGCTGAGGCGGGGAATTGAACCCTGGTCCAGGACCGATCTCAGCTTCCGGGTCTGCTGCCTCTAACCCCTGAGCCACACTTCTCCACATAGAGATCCAAACTCTTTCACAAGAAGCGGTCCAGGATCTGGAAGCCGACCTCTCTGTTGAAGAAATTCAGCTCGCAATCCAAGCAATACAATCAGGGAAAGCAGTAGGCCCGAACGGGATCCCTATAGAATGGTATAAAATAATGTCAGGTACACTCAGCCCGCCTTTATTGGCCATGTACACGGAGAGTCGGGAGAAGATGGAACTCCCACTAGATCAGCGGACAGCCACAATAGTGGCGATCCCAAAACCTGGCAAGCCGCCGTCGGCTTGCACATCATATCGCCCAATCTCTCTCCTTAATGCTGAAGTCAAAATTCTTGCGAAGTTATTAGCCACAAGGTTGATGGCTCACCTCCCATTACTGATACACCCGATCAGTCTGGCTTCATGCCGCACAGGAGCACGGCACTCAATCTCCGGCGGGTACATGGTGTGATAGCACGGGCCACGTCATTAACAGAACCAGCGGTGATCCTTTCATTAGATGCCAGTATGGCGTTCAACATGGTGGAATGAGGTCACCTCTTTGCAGTCCTGACACGTATGGGTTTTGGCCCCAAATTCATAGCTTGGGTGCGGCTTTTGTATGCAAACCCGGTAGCACATGTAACAGCCAACGGTCACATTTCACGTACGTTCCAACTGACGAGAGGGACCCGACAAGGATGCCCCCTCTCCCCCTTATTGTTTGCCATGGTCTTGGAACCACTGGCGGCACTGCTTTGAACTACTCCGTTACTGAAGGGCATTGGTTGGAAAGAGGGATGGGAGGACCGAGTGTCCTTATATGCCGACGATATGTTGGTATACTTGACGGACCCGGACAGAAGTGTACCAGCCCTACTGGCACTGTGCGACGGCTACGGGTCAACATCGAGGAATACTCTCAATTGGTTGAAGTCAACCCTTTATGTCCTAAAAGGACCTGCGCCCCAGCTCGACGTAAATTGCCCGCTGCAGCTGACCACATCCTCATTCAAATACCTTGGTATTCATATAACTGACAACCAATCGGAATTCCTTGATAAAAACCTGATCCCACCCCTGGCCCGACTCCGTACTGACGTCAAACATTGGGCTTCATTGCCGTTGACGCTCTTTCGAAGGGCAGCGCTTTACAAAATGATGGCTCTCCCAAGATTCCTCTATGCATTGGAAAACTCACCCTACCCGGTCCCGCCGAAATATTTCCGACAAGTCACAACGCTGGTGTCCAACCTACTATGGAGTAACAAGCCAGCGCGCATTGCACATGTCAAGCTGAATAAAAGTTGGTTTGAGGGAGGGATTGTGTTGCCAAACCTGCAATTATATTACTGGGCTGCCCAACTCAAAATCATCAACTACTGCCTCGAGATGACCCAGCATATAGAGCAGATAGAACTCAACTAGGCACAGACAGTATGCTTTTGGTGCTCTACAACAGAGGTCAGGCGGCACGATTGTTAGGCCCCACGAAACACACGGCACTGTTGTGGCACGCGGCACGGGCAAAACTGGGGTGGAAGGGTGTAATTACTAAGCTCACCCCGCTCTGGGACACTAAGGCGCTAGGACAACTGAGAAGTAGTAAAGGGTTTACACAGTGGGACAACATAAGCATATCTACGGTGGGAGACCTATGGGACAAGGGAACTGTACTGCCGTTCTCAAGTCTTCGGCAGCAGTATGACTTAGAGCCCAACGAAACCTATAGATATGTGCAGATACGGCACGCACTGCTGCAGGCGATACCTCCAGACACTGAAGTCCCGGAATCCTCATCGCTAGAGGATAGACTACTCACGGACTACATGCAGTATAGTGCCACTTCTCTTACCTATAAAAAACTATTGAACAACCAAGCAGACCCTACACTGAAACTGCGCGAAAGATGGGTGGAGGAACTGGGAGACAAGGATGAGACTGAATGGAACGAGGCGCTGGCATCACCGAGGGAAGTGGGCATTTCAACAAAGCTCAGGCTGGTACAATTGAAAATCTTGCACCGTATATACTATACGAGAACCACACTATATAAATTACAGAGAGCTCTGCATCCCTACTGTCTTCGAGGCTGTGGGGAGGAGGGTACGTTATTTCACACCCTCTGGGACAGCCCCCTGATTGCCGCCTATTGGCGTCAGGTGATGCGCACAATGTCACAAGCACTAAAAATATATCTGACTCCTGAACCGCGTAAATGTCTACTGAACATTTGGGATCCAAATGACCTGTCTAGGTATGGTCAGATATGGGGTACGTTGGCAATTATGGTGGCAAAACGAGACATAGCACAAAAATGGGGCGCACCTGATCTACCCACGTTAGCACAGTGGAGCAGGAACCTGGACCTGATAATGTTTACAGAGCGAGCAGTGTACGTAAATAGAGCCTTCCCGCGTAAATGGAATAAGGTCTGGTCGCCATGGAATAAGTATATGGGAGACCTGTGTGATCCATTGCCGGAGGATGACGATGCCAGCTCTGAGGAGGAGCTAGAGGGGGACTGGGACTGAAAGTGTTACCCTGTTGCATGAAAGAGAATTTATGGGGGGACTTCGCACTGGAAGCAGTAATTGTGATTTATGACCACGGAACATGATGTATTTATACACCTTGTGGAACTGTTGTTGTGTAGTATGTTAACGTGTATGTTGGTTTACAGGTTTAAGGAAACTAAGGAAAACACAACAAAATTGAAAAATTCATGGGCCTTAGGATTATCCGATACAGGGTCTGTTTGAACTGCGTACATCTTAGTTTGACGCGCCGCCGGACCCCAGGGTTGTCGGCTAAACGGCTGTGTTAATTCGGGCAACGCTGATCATATTACGAAAACAATGCGGCCGGCCCGTGGGGTTGTAGGCCATACACTGTGTTATTATGGAAGTGTACAATAAAGGTCTTTAAAAATAAAAAAATAAAAAAAAACATAATAAAGTAAACAGGTGTGCATTGTTTATAACAGTACGTTTGTGCTTCATATTAAGAATGCTATGATTTTAAGTAAGAAGTCTAGAAAATGCTTGAATAGTGCAAACATTTAAATAGCAAACAAAAATGTTTTGTCCTCCCACACTTAAACTACTATACTCACCTACCATGTGCCACCTATAAGATCTACGCACTAAGGAAGAATCAGCTTTCCGACTAGACAGATATGTCCTGCCGGCTGATCGCATTCTGAGGGCCCTGTATACAACTGCAAGAAAAAACACTCCCACAGGTCCGACAGCACACACAGTCAAAATATGGCACACTGCGCAGCGAGCGCTGGGGTGGGATGGTAGATTGATGCAGGCTACACCGTTCTGGGAAACCCACCCGCTGGGTAAGCTATACAACACCAAGGGATTCAAACAATGGGACCTCATAGGTATCTCCAAAATCGGAGACCTTCGGGTGAACAGGGGGGTCATTACCTTTGCACAGCTGAGAAAAAAGTACGACCTAAATTTTCAGATATATGCAGATCAGACACGCACAGCTAAATACAATACCAGTAGATACACAGCTACTAGAGGCCTCACCACAAGAGGACAGGCTCCTTACTGACCACATGAACACAAAAGCCATTTCCCAAATCTACGGTAAAATTATAAACAACCAGCTGGACCCCACGACGGCCCTACGGGACCATTGGCAGGATGACGTGGGAGTACTGGACGACTCGGATTGGCAGGAGGCATTAACATCTCCAAGAGAGGTGGCGATGGCCTCTAAACTCAAACTTGTACAGCTAAAGATTCTTCACCGCATATACTATACACGCACCCTGATGCACAAATTGGGGCGAGCGCCCGACCCCCTATGCTTACGACATGGTGGACTACCAGACACATTTTTTCATATAATATGGCAATGCCCGCAGATTGTACCTTAGTGGGAAAAAGTTATGAGGGTAATTTCGAGGGTGGGGGATCTGGAGGTCCCACCGGAGCCAAAAAGGTACCTCCTTAACATATAGGAACCAACAGATTTGAACCTGAGGATGCAGGATGCAGGATTAGGCGATACTGGGGATGGTAATTGCAAAGCGTAATATAGCCCAGAACTGGGGTTAGGGCTGTTCCCAACATATCGACATTGGAGAAATGACATGGATAACGCCATGGTCATGGAAAGAGCGGTATACATGCTGTCAGGATTGCCCTCACCTACAGAAGTCAGCCGCTGAGTGCGTGATCCTGCTATACCAATTTGTACCGCTGGGACCACAACTACCAGCATACCTAGAGTGAAGCCAGCGCGGAACAGACACACCTACATAAGCAGGTAGCAGCGAGGACGCAGCGTCGGATATTCGTATCCCTGCCGACATCGCACTGCAGCCATAGGACCCGTTCTCAAGGATTCCCATAGCCGGGGAAGACCGTAGGACCCCAAGGACAGAGTGAGCGGACGCTCTCTGACCCCATTTTTGAACCGGCTTCACCCGTAGCGGAGACGCACACCACGGAGGTGTTTGCCGCGTCTCAGCTAAAGAAGACATAGTGAGCGCGGTAAGCGTTTGGAGCCCCCACTGAACAAGGGGGATTGAAGGCTGTCTTCTGACCCCTTCGCAGACCCGGTCACCCGCCGCAGCTGAGACGCACACCGCGGAGGTGTTTTCCGCGTCTCAGCAGAAGAGGCGTGTGGCCGTTGAAAGGACAGGGCACGTTGAGCGGCTGCTCCTTGCCCTGCTACTCCTTCTGGATAGCGATACCTTGAACAAGGCAACAGTTACTGAGACGCACCCCACGGAGGTGGTTGCCGCGTCTAATTTGGAAGCACACAGTTCTAGACGTTAGACACGGGGTTGGTTATAGAGTGGTGCAGGTAGAGCGGCTGTTCTCTGACCCGGAACAAGAACGGAAGGTAGAGTGCCTGGCTGGGCATTCCCTCGTTCTGTAACTGCCCATTAGCCCCGCGGATGACCAGGAACTGATCCCAAAGTAACGCACCCACCACAGCAGTCGAGCGGCATTGTCGGCCGCTTCATAGCACAGTGCCCTTCGTTGGAGAACACCGGGACCGGTGTTTATGCGAAGGACGGTGAGACCATCCAGGTGCTGTGATTGGGTATCGTTGTTTTCATAAATTCGTGTAAAGTATGTGTTGCATACGTTTTGCTTTGTTCTTTACCTTTGGCCATTAAATCGGTAAAGTTCTTTAATCTGTGTCTGTTGTCTTACGTGCTTTCGAGCTTTCCCCGATCCCGGGAACATCAGGTGGTTACACATGCACAGGGGATGCCCCAAGAAGTGGTCTAGAATATGGGAAAAATGGAACGAATTTATGGGAAATTAATGTGAACACCCACGGACTGAGTCAATCTCGGCTGCAAGTGTATAAAGGATGGTTTTTATGCTAATGTAGTGGTGTTTTGCTAAGCTATTAAGCTTTGTGTTGAACAGGATGAAATAAAAATTAAAAGGGGGTTTAGGTTCACACAGAAGCGACACAGAATTAATGTATAATGTATGATAAGAAGTAAATGCCCTCAAGTGTTATGCTGTAAAGAAGGAGCAAGTGGATCATGTTTCATAATGTTTGCAAAATCAAAAAAATATATATTTTTTAAAAGATCTACCTACTGTACCTAAGGTATCACAACTACTTTATCTACTATGCTTAACATACCCTATCGACAGAAATAACATACCTAACTAGCATATCTACTTAACGGCCATAACTAACAAACCTAGCATACCTATCCTATCATGGCCACTTATCGTATCTAGTTCACGATAACTACCTACCATACCTAACCTGCCTACACTTGTGTAGTGTGTATATATTTTGTAACTGTCCAGAGGTTGAGTTTTTGTGAAAAAGGAGCAAGTAATGCCTTTGGGGCCTCTAATATCAGCCCAATGTACTGCATCCTGATGCAGAAAGCACTTGTGTCTACCTTGAAAAACCTCCAATAAGAGCCTAATGTACTAAAGGCTAAATCAGAAAAATTATGATTGCAGTCTTTAAATATACTGTGCTTCGTTGGGAATTGTCAGATTTAATGTTGTTTTCTATTTTTTAATTTTCTTTCCACACTTAGGATTTGATACCAAGTCTTTAAGTTTCTTCCTTTTAATTCACTATTTTGTAAATTAAATGTACTAACAATGGTCTAAGACCATTTTTTCTATCTTCTCTGACCAGAAAGTATTTCTAAAACAATGTTTTTTCTCATCACAACTTTCTCCTATCCTAGATCTATTAAAATAAAATTCTTGAGGCATCGCCTGAGCCTACTCCCATGTGCCTTGAATTTTCCACCTTGGCTGAAGGACCCGACTCAAACCTCCTGCTTCCTGTGCGACAATGGATCAGAAGATCTTTTGCACCTGCTGTGTACCTGCAAGGAGCTGCTGAAGGAAAGTAGGCAGTTGATAAAGACTCCCTTTACCCAAAGGAGAATCCGCTCACTGGACTGGACTGGGGGAACCGCAGTTAAACTGCAGACTGATAACATTTCTTGAGCTAGCAGAAGACAAAAATTAAGCTGGCCAGAGACCGGAATAGATGCCCGGTCACAAGCTGACCACACATTAGGAACAAGCACACCGAGGATAGAGGGGACACTGATAATAAACTGCACCTGTCAATGCCCTGGGCCAAGAGTATTACCAGGGTGCACAAACAACCTTTATCGCACCGCACTCAGCATTTAGAAAAGTTTTAAGATAAACTGATTGATATTTTATATATATTTACTTTTTATGTATACTCATGGTTTCTGATTTTATGCACTGTTTTTTATTAACTAAGTAATAACTTAGCTTAATCTTTCTACGTCCGAGATTGGCTCCAGATGATCTTGAATTCAGGCGATAGGACAATATCGAAATCTACAAATTAGGAGATATATGGACTTGAAAAAACATGAAATCCTTTGAAAACTTATGGACAGGATATCAAAAGCATAAATACCATTCCTTTTTCCAGCTTAGATATATGTTAGACCCCACCAGGACCACTTACTGCAACTCTATAAGGTCAGCGCATCGGAGGCCAGGCTAATGCTGGACCCAATGGGTAGGAGCCATATATCGCATGTCTATCCGTCACTGATTGCCAGTGTTCCGGATCATCTGGTCCCCTTGCAGGAGGGTGGAAGGAGGACTTGAGCCCACTGGATGCTGAAAAATTGAGGGAGGACACATGGCTGCCAGAACACTTGCGATCTTAGCCAGATTCCGACTATTCCAGTTCCACTACCTACATGGGACATATTATACCTCAAGCGGCTGCACAAAATTACCACATCACTCTCACCAACTTTTACTAGACAGAGTTCCTCGAGGGGCATCCTGCACAAATGGTCTGGGATAGCACAGACATTCAACCCTACTGAATGTAAGTTCAGTGAGCAATGAGTTCTGTATTGGGAGACTATATATTGTTTCAACATATTATTCAAACCCCTGATATTCCAATATATTATCTTATATTTTGCCAATTCCCCCATCGCTTAAACAGTTCTAATACAACAGCAATCAGGCTGAGAGGTAATCCAGGATTTCCTCAGTCCCACCTCCATGGCGATTGTTGTGCATTTTGAAGCAACCTGACGGACCTTGAGAAACATACCCAACTCCCACACCCCAGGGTAGAACGCCAACATCTCCCCATCAAAACTTTATAAAGTAATAACAAACACACACGTCTAACTGATGAGGGGATGACCTTCACCGTATGTTTAACCCCCGGCAGCACACCATAGCACCCAGCTTAGCTTACCACCTTAAGGCTCATCCATGTCTTCTTATACATTTCATTGCATACCAGGATGGCCTCTCCTCTGCAAAGCCACTGGTCTAATTTTTCTTGCATCACAGAAGTTGTATCCCCCATCGTTCAGATAATATCATCTGCTGTGAAAGGAGTAACCTGTGGCAGCCCTGAGTTCGAGTCCAGTGTAGGGACTGAGGCCTGGTCAGAGTCTGTGTTGTGCATGTTGGTTTCTGCTGTGTCTGACAGTGGGCCTTCTCCAAATGCATTGGGGTTCGCTGCCACCGCTCCGGCCTTCATTCAGCCCTGTTGAACCTCCCCTCCCGTTCTGCTCTGCCCCCAGGTCTAGGATTGAGAGAAGTCGCCTTATATTCTGGGTTCCATTTCTGCCCGGTATGAACCCAGCCTGATCGGGGTGGATCAGGGAGGCCATGTGTGGGAGCAATCTCGACCCCTGTATTTTACTTAGGATTTTAAAGTTGAGGTTGAGCATCGACAAGGGCCGGACTGCTGCAGATAATATAATATGGAGCATATAATTATTAGGTAATCTGGTTGCTTTGGTTTGCTGTAGAAGTGAATCTCATTCAAATCTTGCTCTTGGGATTCTGGCCAGCTTAGCTCTCCCTCAAGACGGTATATATCAAGATTCATGAAGACCTCGTTTGGATGGCTCCCGGGGTTCACCTTTGGGACACCTCTATTTGAGAAAGCACAGAACAGTTTTTATTTAGGAGCCGACAATCCAGATTGCATCAGAACTTGTGTCTCACTAGTGTACACCTAGGCTGCCATAGCCCCAAATATTTAAAAAGAGCAAATAAAATATGCATGGTGTTGTAAAGTTTGTCCAGCTTGTGACCACATTCAAAAGATGGTGTCTGGAATCTAATGCATTTATGACCAAGGGGTATTCATATGCATAAGATAGTACCAATTCCAGAAGACTTAGTAGGATGAAGGACAGTGAGAGAGCACAAATCTGAAAAATGTATAAGTACACCATATTTACAAGCACGTAGTGTTAGTTTAAATTGTATTGCACAAGAGTGTCAACTTATATAAGTGAAAATATATGAGTGTTTGTTTTAATTAGAATAAGATGCATATATAAGAGTAGAAAACTAATGTAGAGATTGTAGAAATGTTAAAATGATGTTGGAGTCACACGTTAGATGAATAAGTGAAAACGAAATGTAATTCTGCAAACCATGAAAATGTGTAGGCCACATGGCATTTCACAGGAAACGAAAGATGCTGCTACACTTTTAGTGACGTGGATTCTAATGTCATTTGAGTGCAAATGTATTATTAGGCATAGTATTGAAGTATATGTTTTACATAGATGTGTTGCATTATATTATAGTAATATGTGTTAATTAAAATACTGTTTAAACCAAAGAAAGGAAATGTTTTAGAGGGCAGAGACCTGCTGTATGTAAATCAATTAGGCCTGAAAAGACCAAGTCATTCTCTTTGATCTAAAATGTGCTCGTTAGGGGAAAGTTGTGCTAGCCACTAACTGAGAATTCTTATACATGTTTTATGGTCTAAGATATGATAGAGACTGGAATTTGGGGCCTACCGAGAGAGTGTCTGTTTGCAGGTGCAAGGGGAACTTAAATCAGAAATAATGAATAGGCCCTTGTTCAGAAGTGCCAGGCACAGGCCTGTAGGAGTCTTCAGGAATTTTAGGGGGTACCGCTTGGACGGAGAGAAGCCTGGGAAGCAAGGTCAACTTTAATGAAGAGTCCAGAGGAGCACCAGGACGGGATTTGCCGCTCAAAACTGCACCACGTGAAAGGCGTCTCAAGGGGCGTGCCTATTGGAAATGTGATTTGGTATTAGGGATAGCACCCCGGGGAGGAGTTAGAGCAGATGATCTGAGAAGCCTAAGAGAGCGGATGGGTGGGCAGATAGAGAACTAACAGACTTCAATTGAGACAAAGACTAAGGGAAGTGTGTGATCTTCTTTGGAAGTCACCACTGCTGACACCTTTTTAGGTAAAGATCTTGTTAAGTAGGGATGTCACTTAGTCTAGTGTAGGGACAGATTTAACTTGTACTTTTCCTTTCTGTAAATGACTCTCAGGTTGCAACTCACAGCGATTCTTGCAACACTTATGCTTTTTGAGATAGTATTGATAATTTCCTTTTGCCGATTGAGAATATTTAGAGAGTACCTTTTTGTATTAATACCTGTATACCTTTTGAATCTTATTCTGAGATGTTTGTATCTCCAGATACTTTTGGCTTTGAATTAAAACTTTTTAACCTTTCCCAGTGGTAAGTGGTTCTTTAGAGTGGTCTAAGTTCCTAATTGACTAACCTAGTAGTAGATTGTCTTTTACTCAATGACAGGTACCAACGATTCAGTCGACATGATTAGGGATCTGGTAAGGTAACTAGAGACCAGAGACCCCGCGTTAACAGTTGGTAGCAGTTTAGGATGGTTATCTTCTTGAGGAAGGTAATCTAGACTAGGTTAGCTTACCCCAAGGCCCCTAGAGCTAGACATCGAGAGATGAGCAGCGGAAGAATCGCGTGCCGAAGAGGGTGCTGACGGTGCGAGAAAAGCAGCAGTATCGGAGGAGAGTGAGTATAACAAGGGTCATGCGTGAACAGATTGCGGTGTTTTGTGTTGTATTTGTATTGTAATGTCTTGCGGAGTTGAATGCCTGTAGCGTGATTGTGAGAAGGTTGTGAGCGCGCGCAACCTGGTAAAAATCATAAGTTCAAGGTAGAGCTTAAGTGGTCCGGGTGTATCGAACACTCAGAGTAATTGCCAACCATAGTACGGAGGTCATGAGGTACCATTGACCGCCGCAGAACCGAGATAGGGGGAGTGCAAGAGTGAGTGTGTGAGTAACGGACGCTGGTCGAAAGTTACTGTGTGTAAGTAACCTATCAGAGAAGGCGATTGTCTGGACGTAAACGGAAAGACATTTCGCCAGTTAAGGTGACAATTACAGATTGACTGTGGGCGTACAGTCAAAGAAAGGTGATCGCTTGGACGGAAGTAATCATTTTTCGAAGTATGAATGGGACGCATGCATAAACGCAGAGACGAGCTGAAAAAGGAGGGGAACTGCTGCGAAGGGGGACGAGTGACGTCGGCAAGAGCCGCGCTGAGATAGGGTGGATAGTGAAGAGCCGCGACGCGATAGGGCGGCTGGTGCGACGTCAGTGAGAAGTCGCGCTCTGATAGGCCAGTTGGCGAGAACAGTGCGGAGATTGGTGGATTGTCATCAGGAAGTAAACAAACCGGAGAAAACAGAAACTAGTAGATTGAAAATGAAGTGTTTTAAATGTTTGAAGGATATTTTTAAAAGAAAAAGGAGAGAGTCTTTTTACGGGCAAGAGGCACCGCCAGAGGGTACACCGGCTCATTATATGGCATCGAATGTTGGGCTGCATACGATATTATGGATTGGAGTTTGGAACAAGCTTACGGAAGGGAATGAGGAAATGTCGTTCCCAAAGTATGGGACGTTTAAGTTAGAGGTGTTACATCGGCTAAAAGCAACCATGTCCGCATTGAAACCCCCGCCTAGACCAACACAGTTTGAGGCCCTTAACGCATGGATTAGGGCGGCGCACGACAGGAATCTGAATAGGCGTCAAGAAAGGCTGACGCGATCAGTAAGAGCAGTGCGAGATTCCAAATGGGATGAGGACGCCAAGAGGTGGAGGGTACAGGCTATTGAGGTGGATAAGTTGTACACAGTGAGAGAGGTGGCAGGTGAAAAGACACTCATGGAAGAAGATGAGGAGAGCGACTCGGAGGACAACTTGATAAATAGATTATTGATAGATAGACCGCCTCCGAGAGTTGGGGAGATAGAAAGTAGAGGACTCGCAAGGGAAGATGGGGCTGCCATAGAGGGGTATGTACCACTTCCTATATCGGAATGGACACCTATCAAAGGTGGGGAGACACCTCAACATAGTACAGCACAGAGTGTAGTCGGAAGGTTTGCGGTACAGAAAACGCCAACCGCAGATAGGGCTGAAACTTTTGGATTGCCAGATGCTCTCCAAGTACCTGTTACCATAGGACCCATAGTATCGATTTACAACCCAGAGAATGTGAGAGAGGAAGAACAGATACGGTTAGACAGAGAAAGGGTTGAGATGGAGAGGAGGAATGACACGACAAATGCCTGGAAGCAATTGCCAGGACCGGTAACGTGGAAAACCCCATTCGAACCAACAGTGAGACCCGCAACAGAGCAGGGGGGTCAAAGAGGACCGATGGACCTAAGGGGACCACGTCCGAAATCCTTTAAGGAGCTGAGGGTCGATTTGAGAGAATGGGATGGGTCCGCAGAAACGCAGAGCAATAGGTCAAGAGCTGAAGCTGAGTGGGGAAATCGAGGCAATGGGACAGTATCTCACTGCGGGGCTAGCGAAAGTAGTCAGGGACGTGAGGGTCAAAGCCAGGAGAACAGAGGAGTAATACGTCCTAATGATGGGAGGGACCAGCAGGAGCGAGAAGGTAGAAGCATGGAGTGTGAAGAGATGTCTCGGCTCTTTGAAAAGGGTGGAGACCAAATGGTACTAGCATACAGAGATAGGTTTAGGTGCACTCATCACGCGCCAGGGGAGAATGTGCAACACTGGAATAGGGGGAACAATGAAAGATCTTGCTATACATCGGGTGATCAAAGGTCACAGACCAATTGTGAAGAAAGGGGGAGTAATGGGATGTCTTACCAAGAACCCAGAGAATCCAGGCATGAAGGGAAAGGTGGGACTATGAGGCACAATGGAGTGTTTCATCATCCACCTAGAGAGGACGGAACAGCATGGGACCTGGAGGGGTGGGAGCATGGGAGGACTCCACGTAACTCACCTGAGCCCAGACGTAGGACTCGGAGCTGGGATGGGAAAGATGTGAATGGACCCCCTAGAGCTAGCGTACTGAAAGCTACAATAAAGGCTAAAAGACTTGATGTCACCAGTTTAAAATCTGATTTGGATGAGATCATAGATGGTACGTTGCCATTAGAAAGGATCGAGTTATACGAGCAAGATGAGCTGCTGTTCATAGCAAAAGATGTTACTCGGAAGGCAAGAGCTACTCATGAGAAACTGTCTGAATTGGCAGACAGGTATACGGTAGATTTGTCCAGAACAAAGACCCTACAGAGTAACCATAGGTTACAATACACAGATCAGGATTTAGATGAAAAGAGGACAACTGGATTGAAAACACACATAAGGGAACTGATAGCAGGAATAAGAGCGTGGAGGGATCTGGACAAATGGGAAGAGAGGTGGTCCAAAAGGGGCACTGTCAGACGGAGCATGAGTGTGATGTCTCCGGAAGGAAGGGTAATGCAGATGGAGGCATTCCCTTTGAGAGAAATATCAAATGGGAATTATGTACATGTGCCCTGGAGTAGAGGAGATTTAGCTGCATTTACCAACTCATTTCCGAAGTTAAGGGACAATCCAGTAGAGTGGTATAAGCAGGTAGAAAGGTTTGTAAAGATCTCGAAAGTATTGTGGATTGATTTGAACACTTTGTTTGACATTGTGGTCCCATCTGACTTGTGGACATCGTGCAAGACTAGTGTTGAATGGCCAACTACTGAACCAGTGAGGGATGCTCAGACAAATGGACCGTCTGAAATTGTCATGCAAAAGTATGAAAGGGTAATAGCTTGGCTGAAAGATAAGGTACCACCCCAGGACATAGATTGGGTAAAAATAGACCGAACAAGACAAGAACCAAAGGAGACAGTTCATGAGTTCTATGAAAGGTTGTTGAAAACATTCAAACAATACAGTGGACTCGATGTAATGGATCCCAAAGATATAGGACAGTTTGTGTCAAAGTTTGTTTTGGGGTTGAGACCTGATATTTGTTTGATGATTCAGCAAAATTTAATTTGTTGGCAAAACAAGCCACTAGATGAAATTTTAAGGTATGCCAGATACTGTAGCGATGAGATAGATTCCAAGACAAAGAAAATGAAGGAGAAGCTGATGGTGGTACAGATGCAATCAGCCGGAAAGGGCGGACAGCAGAAACAGGGAACGGGGACAATGGGACGGAAGTCGAATGGTCAGAACAAGGATGGTGAAGAAAGTCAGAGACCTAGAATAGATTTTGCCACTTTAAAGAAAACGACAAAGTGCCACCAGTGTCACCAGGTGGGACATTGGAGACGCGAGTGTCCCTTTAACCCTGAAAGTGGAGAACTAGAATTAGAACAGGAGGTTCAGGAGGTTCCAGTTCAAAGGGCGACAGTCCCAGGAAGCAAGGTGGTCAAAGGGGGGACTTCGGCTCCACGAGCTCAGTTTCCACAGCCACCAAAGATCGCGACAGGGGGAAAAGTCTATAAACAAATGCCTCTTTTTATTGAAGAAGAAAAATGTTATTACGTTGACCCAATGACCGGTCAACCTGTGAACAGAGAAGAGGACTGTACCCTCGGGGCAGTTCTAGAAGTAGATCAGAGAGGGCCATTTGTTGAGGCAGAGCTAGCAGGGTGCCCGATGACTTTCTAGGTGGATACTGGAGCTACTCGATCAACTCTGAGATCAGCAGTGGTTCCTGACCTACCAATGTCGGGGGAAACAATTCAGGTGGTTGGAGTCGCAAATAGAAGAATGACTAGTCCTTTGACAGAACCAGTGTCAGTGAAAATAGGGAATTACACAAATGAACATCAGTTTGTGGTATGTGATTCTAGTCCTGTATGTCTGTTAGGGAGGGACTTGTTGTGCAAATTGAATTGCACCATATACTGCACACCTCAGGGTGTGGAGGTACAGACCGCAGATGATGATGCTACCTTTAAGATTGCCAATGAGAAAACATGTATAGAACTGTATCCTACTCTGACTGTGGAAGACCTTCCTTGGGACCTAAGAGATGCTGTCTCAGCTGAAGTATGGGATTTTACTGGGGAAGAGATAGGACTGATTAAAGGGGTGGAACCAGTGAAGATCATGATAAAACCGAACGCTGAATTTCCAAGAACGCCTCAGTACAAACTGTCCCAGGAAACGATTGCAGGAATAAAACCTGTGATTGACTCAATGATTCAACAGGGAATACTGAAAGAAATCGTGGGTAGTCCATGTAACTCCCCGATTATGGGTTTGCAGAAACCTAGTGGGAAGTTCAGAATAGTTCAGGACCTTCGAAAGATTAACAACATTGTGGTTTCATGTTGTCCAGTGGTACCGAATCCATCAGTGATACTGTTTCAAATACCATTCCAAGCTGAGTGGTTTACAGTGATAGACCTTTGTCAAGCCTTCTTTTCCATCCCATTAGATGCGGACAGCCAGTATCTTTTCGCATTTAAAATGGAAGATCGCGCCTTAACATGGTGTCGAATTCCACAAGGGTTCACAGATAGCCCTTCGATCTTCAGTCAGCTGTTGAAGAAGAACCTTGAAAGTCTGGTACTGCCACAGAACTCGGTTCTGGTCCAGTACATAGACGACCTACTTGTTGCGTCAGAAACAGAGGAAGCTTGTAAGGAAGACACCATTGCTTTACTGAATCATTTAGCTGAGAATGGACATAAGGTATCTCCGAACAAATTACAGTACTGTCTGACAGAAGTACAGTATCTGGGTCACCGAATTGAGAAGGGGAAGCGCAAGGTGTCTCCAGACAGGATAGAGGCCATCATGAAAATGAATGCGCCAACGACACAGAGAGAAGTTAGGATGTTCTTAGGAATGGTTGGTTACTGCCGACAGTGGATAGCTAACTTTTCACTGAAAGCAAAACCTTTACAGAAACTGACGCACAAGGAGGTGAGTGATCCGGTACCATGGGACAACGAGTGCCTAATGGCGTTCCTACAGCTGAGAGAGGATTTGTGTCGTGCTCCGGCTTTGGGAATGCCAGATTATGAGAGGACTTTCTCATTATACTGCTGTGAAAGAGAAGGATGTGCGTTATCAGTGTTGGTGCAAGTACACGGAAATGCCCGTAGACCAGTTGCATATTTTTCGGCTACATTAGATCCGGTAGCCGCAGCGTTGCCTGGATGTCTTAAACCCGTTGCTGCAACAGGTGTCAGCATTGAGAGGTGTGAGAACATTGTTATGGGACATCAATTAGTGGTGTATGTACCGCATTCGGTAGAATTGTTAATGACAAGGACCAAGACGCAGCACTTGACCAATAAAAGGCTCACGCGCTATGAGCAAGTTATTCTTGCTGCAGAGAACGTGACCCTTAAGAGGTGCTCGGTCTTGAATCCTGCTGCATTGATGCCACTTCCTAATGATATAGAAGGCGAAGAATGTGAAGATCACGATTGCCTAGATGTGACTGAACTATGCACGAAGCCCAGACCAGATATTGTGGATGAGCCATTGATCGACCCTGATGAAATTTACTTTGTTGATGGCTCATGCTTAAGAGACGATACTGGTCGGTTGAGAGCAGCTTATGCTGTTTGCACCATTACTGGAGTTGTGGAAGCCGCCTGCCTGGAAGGAGTACACTCCGCTCAGGTAGCAGAAATCATTGCATTGACACGTGCCTGTATAGCAGGTAGCAAAAAGAGAGTCACCATCTATACCGATAGCCAATATGGTTTCGGTGTACTTCATGATTTCGGGCAATTGTGGTCTCAGAGGGGTTACATGACCTCCTCTGGTTCGCCAATCAGAAATGGGGAATTTGTACGACAACTGTTAGAAGCATTGCAAGGTCCAGCTGAAATTGCAGTGGTCAAGTGTACAGCTCACACAAAAAATACAGATTTTGTGTCACAAGGGAACAGATATGCTGATGAAGTTGCCCGCTATTGTGCGGAGCAAGGGTATACTTTCACGGAGGTGGAAGTAGGCGGGGCGAAGGAAAAAACAGAAGTCCAGATGATGTTAGAGACCGTAGATACATGGGAAGATCTGAAACAAATGCAAGAAAATGCACCTGAGTCAGAGAAAAAGTCCTGGGAAGTAGCAGGTTGTGTGAGAAGTGAAATGGATTTTTGGGTTTCAGCAGATGGAAGAGCAGTGTTACCAGAGGAATTAGTGAGTCCAATGGCACGACAAATACATGGTCCGACACACTTAGGAAGGGATGCCATGCTGAGAGTATTTAGGCAAACTTGGTATTGCCCAAAATTCAGGATTGCAGCAGAAGCAGTTTGTAGGAGATGTGTCACGTGTCAGCAACTGAATGTAGGGAAAAGAACACCAGTTACCATGAGTCACATTGGGAGGTCTGGGGGGCCTTTCAACAGAATGCAATTAGATTTCATTGAAATGCCTAGAGTCAACCGCCTTAGGTATGTGTTGGTGGTCGTATGCATATTTTCCAGGTGGGTCGAGGCATACCCTACACGTAGGTGCGATACACTCACCGTAGCAAAACTGTTACTTAGAGAATTGATCCCGCGCTACGGGGTGCCAGGCTCTCTGGAATCTGATCGAGGAAAACATTTTAACAGTGAAATTGTGAAGATGCTCTGTGCCGCATTGAACATTGATCAGAAGTTGCACTGTAGTTATCGACCAGAGGCTTCTGGAATTGTGGAGCAGATAAATGGGACACTAAAGTGTCGAATTGCCAAAGTGTGTTCTTCAACTTCCTTGAGTTGGCCTGATGCTTTGCCTTTAGTGTTGATGAGCATGCGCAGCACACCCAACCGGAGGACAGGTCTCTCTCCACACGAGGTGCTGATGGGGAGGGCGATGAGGCTTCCTTCTGTACCAACTGCGACACTATTAAACATTACAGATGACCTGATCCTGGATTACTGCAAAGGACTGTCTGACGCCATTCATTCTGTGTCCTTCCAGGTGCAGGCTGCTGAGGTCCCATCTTCAAGAGAGTTGTGTCATGACCTGTGCCCAGGAGAGTGGGTGCTGGTGAAGAAGCACGTCCGGAAAAACTGCCTAGACGTGCGCTGGAGAGGACCTTTTCAGGTCATACTGACCACGAATACGGCTATCAAGTGTGGAGGCCTGCCGAATTGGATACACGCTTCCCACACCCGAAGAGTTCCAGCACCCCTGGAAGAAACAGCTCCTCTCACAGATGAGAATCCAGCTGAAGACGGTGAACCATTAGAGGGGATCAGTCAAGCTGTGGGGGTGTCTGAAGAAGTTGGGAGCGTTGCAGATCCAGAAGAAGAAGGGCAAGGCGGTAGCGAAACTGAAGCTGCAACAGAAGGAGAGAGCAGTTGTGAATGTGATTTGGAAACAGATCAGGAACAGAGTGATCAGGAACCGAGCAGGAGGGAAAGCAATAGGAGAACAAGAAGTGGGGCAGCTACTTGGCCTGAAAGAAGAAGGAGGCTGAGCCTGAAGCTAGCTCGAGAAGAAACTCTTGCTCCTATATCCGAAGATTCGGATCTGGAAGAAGGTGTATCGGACCAAGAGCAGGAGGGTCTAAGGAGATCAAGGAGAGTACGAGTGCCTAGCAGAAGATACTCTACACCTGAGTGGACCTACCTCGCTGCAGATGTCCGAGGGACGCAGAGCTGGGAGGGTGAGGGAAGTGACCCTGACCAGAACTGACCCAATCATCACAGTGGAAATAAGATTTCTGTTGCCAGGATTGGAGGTTGAAAGACTGCTGACACTCAACATCGTCTATCCTCCTCTCCTGAGTGGAATAAGAAAATTGATATTTGAGACTGTTGAGTTTCCGTGTTGCTGTTCAAGGAGTCCAATACTGGAGGGAGTCCTTCTCCGTATGGAAATATTTGAGCTAGTGGTGGAACTTCTGGGACCACGCATAGTTTCAGATTGCTAAAAAGACTTTGTAAAGAACTTTGTAAATATTGATTGGAAGATAACCTAGCGCCGAGTGGAAGAAGAAAGAATTAGGGACTTCCCTTTTAGTGGATGGAGAAGGGCTAGGGTTGTCCATTGCTACAGAACTTAATGACTGTTCTTGCGGGAGAGAATTGTAAGCTTCCAAGTGTGGTTCAAAGAAAGACATTGTGGTTCAAATGAAGAGAGTCTTCGTGCAAAGTAAAAAGGACATTGAGAAGAAGTAAGGGACTTTGCTGAGAACGATAAACAGAGCTACATTGTTTGAGATCATGGAGACTGGCAACCCGAACCGCAGGGCAAAATGCATAGTAGGCACACTTTTAGTGTTAGTGATTTTTCTTATAGTTTTAGTAGTTACTGTATCATATATAGTGGGACATGAGAACGTAACAAAGACAAGATCAGAAACAAAGAAAGCATCAACACAAAAGCCTATCACTGTTGCTGAGGTAAAAGGAGAAAACACTGAGAAAGAAAAGGCTTTGTTAGATGCTGAGATCAAAAGATTACATGTTGACGAATCACAGGGGAACTTTAGGTCAAATGCTTATGCCAAGTTGCTTTACGAATACATTGATGTCATGGAGGCGAAGAATTGCTACGTTTGTATGCAATTACCAGCTTCTGTGGATGAGGGTATCAGATACCATCATCTTCCATTGACGTATGGAATCACATGTAGTTTGTTGTTGAGCATATTCTATGGACGAGATGGATTCGAGTATTAATTCTCGAATTTTGAATCGACATTGCCAGAGGTCCCAAATTATAAGCATCTGAATAAGTGGGACTATTACAAGAGCGAAGACAGGTTACAGAAATTTTTCATTCCATGGAAAACGTTAGATACTTCACATGCCCGAAGAAATAATCTGACTTGTCAAGTGTCAGAAATTGAGAAAAAGTTTATAGGGCAGGTGGATACTAGATACAGGAGGCAGAAGATTCTAAAAGCTTCAGGACAATGGGAAACAGATTGGACCAAGGAAGAAAGGATACATCAAAGAAAGGGTAGCTTTGGTCCAATTGCTTTAGACAAGGAGAAACGGGGGAAACTGTGCATTCACAGGAGTTACTCCTATTATGAGAATCTGTATGTAGGTCAAGTCAGTTGTGAACATGCTTTCCAATTGGAGTACTACTCCAAAGATTTTTTGAAAGAGATGCAAGCAATTCCAAATGTATATTTTGTATGTGGAAGAAATGCATATGTGAAGCTACCAGATAATTGGTACGGGTCATGCTATTTAGCAATTGTCTTCCCCAAAATATACCATGTTGAGAATTTAGAAACGACAAAGAGAGGAATACCAACAAGAGGGAGGAGAGGTCTAGGTGCTGAAGAGGTAATTGGGGATGTATTTGGTGCTGCATTCCCTCTCTTGGGATTGATACTGAATGACATCAAAATTAGAAGATTGGCTACAGTCGTAGATAGGTTATCTGCCAGTACTGCTAGATCCTTAATGCTGGTGGAGGGAGAGATGCAATCGATAAGAGCAATGGTTCTTCAGAACCGACTTGCTTTAGATGTTCTGTTAGCCAAAGAGGGCGGAGTTTGTAAGGCCTTGAAGGTCCAGGAATGTTGCACTTACATTCCAGACAATTCAAAACCTTTAGAGAAGTACATACGAAATATTACTGCGATTCATCATGAAATTGAGGATCTGACAAAGATAAATGTGTGGGAAAAAGTAGGCCAAGGAATGGGTAAGGTTGGAGGTTGGTTTGCCAACCTAGGAAAGGGTATCATTTGGTACATATTGAAACCCATCATCATAATTGTGATTTGTGTGATCACTTTGTGGGGATTGGTGCGACTGTACCAATGGTATAGAGCAAACAGGTTGCAGAGATCCATGAGAGAACAGGAGAAAAGATTGACTGCGATGCAGGATACACAATATAAGAGTCTGAAGGCTCTAGAGACAATGAAACGTGGGGGTATTGCAACAACTTCAATCTGAAAGATCCTACATTTTAGGGATGTTGTTTAGATGGTGATGACTCCTGAAAGTCATCAAAGGGGGGACTGAGAGAGCACAAATCTGAAAAATGTATAAGTACACCATATTTACAAGCACGTAGTGTTAGTTTAAATTGTATTGCACAAGAGTGTCAACTTATATAAGTGAAAATATATGAGTGTTTGTTTTAATTAGAATAAGATGCATATAGAAGAGTGGAAAACTAATGTAGAGATTGTAGAAATGTTAAAATGATGTTGGAGTCACACGTTAGATGAATAAGTGAAAACGAAATGTAATTCTGCAAACCATGAAAATGTGTAGGCCACATGGCATTTCACAGGAAACGAAAGATGCTGCTACACTTTTAGTGACGTGGATTCTAATGTAATTTGAGTGCAAATGTATTATTAGGCATAGTATTGAAGTATATGTTTTACATAGATGTGTTGCATTATATTATAGTAATATGTGTTAATTAAAATACTGTTTAAACCAAAGAAAGGAAATGTTTTAGAGGGCAGAGACCTGCTGTATGTAAATCAATTAGGCCTGAAAAGACCAAGTCATTCTCTTTGATCTAAAATGTGCTTGTTAGGGGAAAGTTGTGCTAGCCACTAACTGAGAATTCTTATACATGTTTTATGGTCTAAGATATGATAGAGACTGGAATTTGGGGCCTACCGAGAGAGTGTCTGTTTGCAGGTGCAAGGGGAACTTAAATCAGAAATAATGAATAGGCCCTTGTTCAGAAGTGCCAGGCACAGGCCTGTAGGAGTCTTCAGGAATTTTAGGGGGTACCGCTTGGACGGAGAGAAGCCTGGGAAGCAAGGTCAACTTTAATGAAGAGTCCAGAGGAGCACCAGGACGGGATTTGCCGCTCAAAACTGCACCACGTGAGAGGCGTCTCAAGGGGCGTGCCTATTGGAAATGTGATTTGGTATTAGGGATAGCACCCCGGGGAGGAGTTAGAGCAGATGATCTGAGAAGCCTAAGAGAGCGGATGGGTAGGCAGATAGAGAACTAACAGACTTCAATTGAGACAAAGACTAAGGGAAGTGTGTGATCTTCTTTGGAAGTCACCACTGCTGACACCTTTTTAGGTAAAGATCTTGTTAAGTAGGGATGTCACTTAGTCTAGTGTAGGGACAGATTTAACTTGTACTTTTCCTTTCTGTAAATGACTCTCAGGTTGCAACTCACAGCGATTCTTGCAACACTTATGCTTTTTGAGATAGTATTGATAATTTCCTTTTGCCGATTGAGAATATTTAGAGAGTACCTTTTTGTATTAATACCTGTATACCTTTTGAATCTTATTCTGAGATGTTTGTATCTCCAGATACTTTTGGTTTTGAATTAAAACTTTTTAACCTTTCCCAGTGGTAAGTGGTTCTTTAGAGTGGTCTAAGTTCCTAATTGACTAACCTAGTAGTAGATTGTCTTTTACTCAATGACAGGTACCAACGATTCAGTCGACATGATTAGGGATCTGGTAAGGTAACTAGAGACCAGAGACCCCGCGTTAACAACAGTATATTTGGTTGGACACTAAGTGATCAATCTCTCATTCTGATTGATCACTTCAATTTGTGGACAGAATGTCAATGATAATGTGTGAATTTGACATATACACAACAGGAAATCGAACCGAGGGTCGGTGGAAAACAAAAGTATGTATATCTATATTAATTCAGTAGGTACTACTACCTTTGGCACACGATTGTCTGTACCACTCATTCCGTAATGCACTTGATTGCAAATTGTTATTGCTATCCGGAAATAGTGTCTTTATTAATACCCCTACCAGGGGAACCCAGGCTTTCTCACACACCCTCAATGTGATACAGAACTGCATCCATACTGGTGTCCACACCCCCATCATGATACAGAACTAACTGCACCCCAAACGTTCACCAAAGCCCTTACCTGATGCAGAACTGCACCCCAAACTGCTACTACAGCCTCCATCTAATACAGAACTGCATCACATGATGCCCCCTAAAGCCTCAACATGATGCAGAGCTGCCCTCTAAACTGTGGCCTACAGCCCCAACCTGGTGCAGTCCAAGCTGTTGCCTCAATTCAATCTGATGCAGAGCTGCACCCAATCTGCTGTAAGCAGACGCAACCAATGTAGAACTGCCCCAGAAGCTTCCGCCTACAGCTCCAAACTGATGCAGAACTACACTCCTAGATGCGGATGCAGGATTGAGTGCTTTAGGGTGTTTAAGGAATCCCTCCAATACTACTAGAGATTTTACAAGCTAGGACTGGAGTTGCTTCGGTCACCATGCTGGGTACGGGGATCCCCCATGGCATCTTTGCTCCAGTCTGACCAGGAATAGATTGGGGACCCAGAGCAGCCCCTGCAGGAATGCTCAAACAAAGCCCCACTCTCTTCATCACCCTGTGCATACTCTCTCTTTCCATCCATCATTGTGTAGTCGTCTCTCTCTCTAGCTCTGATCACTTTCATTGCATCTTCCCCTTCCCCCTCTTTCTCTAGCAGTTTGCTGAAATTAACCTCGGGGACCAGTGGAAAGGAACAGAGGCACCAGGAGTGGCCCTCCTGTGGCTCCAGCCCACAGAGGAAATGCCTGGTGGAATAAAAGCTTGCCTGGCCCTGAATCTGACCACTAGCGAGTGGTAAGGTAAACTCACAAAGCAGATATATCTCTCCCAAGACACGCACAGAACATCTATCTCTTATGGATGCAGGGGTGTTAGACAACCCTTGGGATGATTTTAAATTTATTAGAAAAACAGAGGTGCGAACCAACTCATGTAGTATTCAAAACTCCAACAGGATCTCTTGTTTTCACTCCGCTCTCCGTATCAGCACTCTAAGTTTTCCAAACCACCCACTATCTACCCCCTTCATTGACCCCATGGGGGAAATACATGGTTACCTGTCTGGCCAATACAATGGTAGTTATGCTTTTAACTATACACCTTTGCCAAGGGAACAAGGCTTAATATTCTTACCTGAGCACGTCTTGTTATCTTGATTCAAGATGTATCCTTCAAAGCACTTGCAAAGGTAGGAGTCAGCTGCACTAACACACAAATGCTGGCAGCCATGGTTTCCTAGATCACATATATCCAAACCTGTGAAAAAACAATTGAAGGAACATAGTTATGTGAATGTGAATGCTGAGGTCAACATCACTTTTTGAACATCAATTGCCATAGGTTACTTTGCCCTCGCCAGTAAGCATCTAAGGGCCTAATTCTGAGTGTGGTGGACAGGTATCGCCACAAACGTAATGGATATCCCGTCCACCTTATTACAAGTGCCATAGGATATAATAATGGTTGTGCAGAGCACCAATCTGACAAACTCTAAATCAGGCCCTAAGTCGTGAACTTTGTCATAATTCTATATGACATAGGACATCATAGAAGTGGCATTTCTAGTTCCATATGCAATATATGATTTTTATTAAGTGCTACGGAAAGACATACAGGAAACAGGAAGTCTCCACCTCTATGCGCAAGTTGGGTCTGGGAAGACAATCTGCATGAATAATGCTGACACGTTTGTAGAGTATGAAGTAGAACAGCCATTGGTGGAGTAAGAAAACAGAGAACCTAAACAACCTCAAACAAAGCAAATGAAATCCCCCCATATCTTGTAGTATGAAGGAACCACTTGTGGCATTGTGGTGCTGCTCTTAAAATACTGCACTTTGATAACACTTCAGGCTGTGGCTCTCGTCCATGCCTTATTACTTCACATTTATGCCACCATAGCAGACTTAATTTGATATAATCTAATTGCTAAAACAGTGCAGCCCTGCAAAAGTACAAAACTACACACTAGAAACCTAGGGCAGTAGATAGAATAGATCCTCTCCAGAGGGAGCAAAATTAGGACTGGACAGAAGATGGAAGAGAGTGCCAGTGTCTCTGGTAAACAAGTGGTAAAATAAAGCAGATAGAAAGGATAGCATAAGTTACAATTAATGGTATTATATTTGCAACAGAATGGTAAACTTCCCATAGTAATAACATGCAATTACGTTATTACCCAATCTAAACAACACTTAGACACATATATGAACATCAAAAAGTACCCGAGAAGCTGTAACATACCATTGCCTATCCTTCTAGTAGTGTGACCGAGCACTCGCATAGCCCTGCCAGGACGAGCCGAGTGATGTGTGGAACAACATGAACAATGCAAAATAGTCAAGCAATAAAGATGTAAGGAGAAGAGGTTGGGATTGTTTAAGTATTTTTTTAGACATGGAGTTGGAGTTATGACACCTGCTTTGGGTACCTTTAAAGAAGTATTAGCACTTAATTAAGAGTGGTTCAGTGTCTGTGCTTCTATTTATAGGACCTGACGAAATCCAACTCAGCTGGAAAATTATCAGGCATTTTTAGCTGATAAATTTTGCCTGCTTTGACTTGATGAAATTTGTCAGTAAAAAACTGTTGGAGTGTGGTGTTAGACACCAAACTCTTAGTTACGATATGTGCAGTAACAAGTCTTTCAGCACAAATCACAATTAACTAGGCCATTCATAATGAGAGCCTTTGTTGTAGAAAAGGTTCCAGGAAGGAACAGACACTGCCCAAGGAGGATGCAAGATCTTCCAATCAACACGAGAGTCTCTCAGACTTAGTTATTGTTAACTCGTGACGACTCAGGTCTAGTCCTCCTCCTGCTTCTTCATCCTCTGCATGCTTCGTAAGATATTCAAATGGCAACCCAAAGCTCAAGACGCACCATCACCCAGGCCTTCATCTCTAGTGGACTAGACTACAGCAACACTCTCTATGCAGGGGTCGTACCTTACCTCCTCTGACAACTAAAGACCATAGAGAACACCGCAGCCAGACCCATCCTGGATCTCCCTAGACAAACCCACATCACCCTCTACCTCAGGGAACTCCACTGACTCCCTGTACAGAAAGGATGACAGTTCCAGCTCCTGATTCATACATACAAGCCCTACACAACTGTGAACCCGCCCACTTGAACAACTGTCTGAACTTCCATCAGCCCACTAGACACCGTCACTCCACGCCCTTTTTGCTACCCCTCACCCCCGCATCCTTCTCTTACCTAGCAGCAAAGACATGAAACAAACTATCCTTTTATCGATGAACCTCCCCAACTGTTACAGAATTCTTGAAAGTCTCTGAAGACCTGGATATTTGGCTAATCAGTGGGACCCTGCCAACACCTGGATACCCTCACGGGTGACAAGAAGGGCTCAACAAATCTACTGATTGATTGGTTGATTGATTGAACTCAGTGCAAAACATTTCTCTTGTAGGAACTGGTCATAGTTGGAGACCAATGAAATTTTAACATCCGCTGACAGAGTCAACAAATGTTTGTAATGAGGATCTTTCAACATCCTGAGGATTTTGATTGGATGGAACCTGCAGTGTAGAAGGCCAAATGGAAAGTCCAAAGAACAACAATATGGAATCTTACAGTTGTTTTGTTCAGCGTCCTATATTGTCTTAGGATTGTTTGCAGTGCAGTGGTTATTCAGCACCATTTCACTTGCTCTGGCTGGGCTCCACTAGTTACTGTGAGTTCGACTCAGCGATAGAATATTAACAAAACTTATCTATTCCATAGTGGTGCACAAAATGTAAAGTTCAATCATGAATGGCAGCAAAGTTGGCAAGCCTTAGGCAAGTTTGTCTGAAGTGATATTTAGCTTCAAGAGGCTTAAATTCCCTGCAGCTGGATGTCCTGCCTAAAAAAACACAATGGAAAGACTTTCAGATGGAGGGAATAGGCTGTCACGTGGAAGGAGTTTTCACTGCTACCATTCAAAGCTGTACTGGGACCAGAGTGGCAAGGGGTAATGGCATCAATAGCTGTCTTGAAGGTCCATGGGAGTTCCTTTGTGTGGACATTTTAGGTCCCATTCTGGATCCCAAGGATAATGCAAAATATGTAATTGCTCTTGTTGAGCTTTTTTTCCAAATGTCCTGAAGTAGCACTACTGCATAAAATTGATTCTCAATCTGCCATTTATTTTCTGGAAAGAGTTTTCTCAGTGGTAAAAGACCTCCATTTGTTCAGAGGCCAAAGTAAATTTCCGACTTAGGATTTGTGTTGGGCATAAACATACCACACAACATCACTGTATTGTTAATGGTGCAGAAGAGTGCTTAAACCAGGTGATATAGGGAAGTGTACCAATGGCTAATTACGGTGAGAAACATTGGGAGAAATAACCGAGTTAGTTGATTTGGGTATATCGTATTATCCCCCAGAGGTTAAGAACCTGGCACTAAGACCAATATTGTGTGGATGCTTGGAAATCACCAGGAAGCATAGTGTTCTTCTGTTGAGAGTGTAAATATAAACTAGCATTTGCAATGCAATCGGTCTTGCCCTTTGGGATCTTATATGCATTTAGCTATGCAACATATTAGCCAGGGTGCTGAAACATCTACTGTTCTTTAACATGGAGGGAAAGTAAGCACCAAACTGCGTGACACGCGAGGTATGGGAACATGTGGAGCGAAATATTGCCTTTCAGAAGGAAATGGTATAGTCCAAAGCTCCGTTTTAATATAAAATCAGGGCCTTTGGTGGTCATATCACTGAAAATACAAGATTTGAAAAAAATATTATTTTCTACGGGTGCTTGTGGAACAGTGGTGCAACTAGAGCCACATTTCAGGAGGGGGCTACTAAAAACTAAGTGTGGGGCTAATTTTTCCAGTGATAGTCAGAGTGGAGATTCAGGGGCTCTAAGAAGGGGTGAAAAAGCAACAAAGCCTCGTTAGCGAGTAAATGGTCTTTTAAAGACCTGTGAAGTTCTCGGGTGTGTCTGTGTGTGTGCCCGGGAAACTGTCTCAGCCCAGGCTGACCCACATGACAGGGGGGGGGGTGTTGAAGCCCTTTCAGCCCAATGGGTGTTGTGCGCCTGTCATGGAGGACAATTTCTTTGGACTGGAATCTAGAGAATGCTAAAGTGATTCGGTATTTTCCTAACCTGGTTGTTTTCTATCAGGAAGGTTAAATAGAGGCAGTTCCCAGAAAAATGTAAAAAGAAAGTCCCTCAGCAGAAAGCAATTCTGGTATTTTACTGACCTCTGCTGGTCGTTTTCTATCAAAACAGTTAAACAGAGGCAGTTGAACAGAAAAAAAGTCCCTAAGTGGAAGCAGACAAGACCTAGGGCTGATCTCCACAGCCCACAAAGTACATACACATATAAGTATATAATAAGTATATACTAAAGTATATAGAAGAGGTCTCGAATGCTCGACCTAATTAACCGCATGCGCGCTAGCGGTTTTCCCGCTGCGCGCTGCGTTTTTTAAAAAGCCGCGTTATATGACGAGCTGAGCTCGTCATGAGCGTGCGAGCGGCGCAACTCATGACGAGCTCAGTTCGTCATGAGCGCGGAAGGGGTTAAGGAAAGCATTGGGACGCCAGGACAGTCCTTTGAAAACCGGGACTGTCCAGGGAAATCCAGGCTGTCTGGTCACCCTAGCACAGTTATCCTAAAAATAATCTGACCCAGCTTAGAGGAGTCGTCGGCTGTGCTTAATTTGTATAAAATAAGTGCAAGGGCTCTCTCAGGATACCACTTCAACTTGCATCAAACATGGCCCCTGCCATGCTGCCAATGACAGTAACAACACAACGGCTAACCATCACTCTCATGCAAGTGTGACAATTCGGACTATTCCAGACCCCCAAAGCTATTCGAATGGCTTGGGCGGCAAGTAATAGTAATTTTTAACGTATATTGAATTAATAATTGATTGTTGTTGTTGTCATCTCAGACAATGCTACATTGTGGCAGACTGTCACAAGTGCTGGTGTTGACAATTACATGCCCGTGCCGAGCACCAGAAACCATGGGCTCAAATTAAGCACTGGTGGCCGGTTGATTCTGTGATTCACACACTATTCATTTTTCTTTTGTTAATAAACCTCTTCAGAATTTGATTGGCGTGTGATAAAATTTAGGGTTGAGCCTTACACTGTGAATAGTTTATTGATAAAGTGAGGCAGAAGATATGGGTTAAATTGCATTAAGATTAGGAATGGGGTATGGTATAGGGTAAAATGTAAGGTTAAAATATCTCACTTGGTGTTAGGCAGTGCCTTTGGAATTGTTTTGTAGTGGAAGAATAAACTATACAGCAAGTCTCACCTAATTATGAGGCAGGAAAACGCAAATTATGCAGCTTACTGCAAAATGTTTTGTGATAGCATTACTTCTTTATTTTGCCATTTTTATATGTTAACACTGAACAAAGGTTTAACCTCATTAGTAGCAGTTTCACACCCAAATTCAGCAATAATTAAATGAAAGGTGAAATGTAAATTTTGGAAGGGCACTCCACTGCTCTGCAGCACATACTAGCATATTTTAGTAACTTTTGATATGTTTTAACTAGAAACCATTTTTGTGGTTAAAATCTACAAGCTTTGCAGCAGATTATGGGGCATACGCGGCAAATCCTAAATTATGAGAAAACACTTCAAGCGCAGAATCACATAATTCCAGTTCCCCTGTGTTAGAGAACATGACAGCAGTGGGTAAGTAATGGGTTTAGCATCGTGTTTAGGAGTGCGGTTTAGGCTACCAAACATTCAAAATAAAATATATCATTTGAGAAATAAAAAGTAAAAACAACTTTTGCTTTTCAATCTAATTCCCAGTACCATAGTCTGCATTAGATGTTGAACTAAAGTATCCACCTTACTTTTCGGTTCAAACTTTTGGCTTTTAGCATCTAAATTGACAACTTTCTCTGAGGACCTTTCCAGCTGCAGTATTGGTTCTGGTGCACCACTGAACCACATCTGGCATGAAAGAACGTGCCACCGTGGTAATGGTCCTGAGGGAATGTGCGGGTGGACCCGGAGTATGCTAGCATTGGGGCCCATTCTACATTTACTTCAGCAAAGCTAGGATTACCTGTCTTCCTGTCTTGAGTGGGCCTGGCCTGACATTTTCATATTTTCCAGTCAACAATAAATGACTCACTTTTAGCTTTTTTTCCACCTTTTTAACTGATGTACTATTGAATGTGTTTGAAAGTGGCTGCTTTTTGGGGATGTTTTTGGTAAATGTTGGCTCAGACCTTCTGATTTTCCCTGAAATAGTATTGGTGAACAGTCAAGAAATTGAAGGGTTATATTTAGATTTATTTTGAGATTCCATGGAATAGATTAGGCAAAAACACTTCAAACACACACATGTGAATGAATCATACCAAACTGGTACACAAACACCCCTTATTCAGTTTCACCCTTATTGGGGCCCTTCAGTTAAATGTAGCTGGCTTTCAGTGATACAATGAGCAAGTGACCCACGTTTGGGCATACCCCATGTCATGTAGGACATTACAACAAACACACAAAAGGTGAAGGGAGGAATACTTGCAATACGTCTAAGCACTTGCAATCGCTTTGGTAGCATTCCAACCCATCGTTCATTTGCCTACCATGCCATCTCAGTTTGGACCCAGCCATTCAACTCAGTCTTGATCCTGCTCTAATAGAAACAATTCTGCCCGAACTGCCAGACCAGGTCCTCCCCGAACCGGAACACAAGCAATCAAAAGGTCACACAAACACACTTAGAGATGCACGCAGACATTCAAACATATTTGCATGCAAAAGAATGTGTACACAAAGTAGCATTCCTACTACTATGTACTTTTACATGCCTTTGTGAATTGGTCCCAAAATTTCTAAAAGGAAAATAAAATTGGAATATCCATAGAGCAATTGGAATATCCATGGAACAGTCACATACAATTAGTAAATATAGAATCTACAGTGCCCTCTCTGCAATCCTACTAATAGGGAATCAGACATTTAAGGGGGATTCACAAGGGCGTGTGGGAGTATATAAAATGCAGTACTATATCCGGTACTCATGAACGCTTTTGTGAACCAGCCCTACATGATATGTTGATATTCCTAATTTGGGGCCTTCAAGCACGCAGTTGTACTTAAGCACACATGCACGCACACTCACCACATGCATGCACGCACACACCCTCACCACATGCATGCACACTCACCACATGCATGCACGCACCCTCACCAGTGCACGATGCTGCTCATGCGTTATGCATAGATTAATCGCAGCATGAAAAAATGTAACAAAGGAAAAAATGAGAAAAGGCCGCTGGGATGCACTGCTCTTTGGTTCTAGCACTACAGCGGTATTAGCGGTTCCTCTGTGGCAGGACCCAATAGTTACAAAGTTTCAGTTATGATGAGAAAAAAATAACATATTGCTCTTTTTTGACTGATGGTGGCGACCTCTGGACCAGCTATTCATCAGCTGCTGTCATCAAACAGGAGTCCGCATTCCTTGATTCCCCAGTTGTTAATGAGATGTTCCTTTTCCGTCTCAATCTGTGGCTGTCCAGGCGCCCACGACTGTGAGGCTCGCAGTGGGGGACATGTAAGTTATATTCTGGTTTCAGGAAATGCCCCAAAGTAGGAGTGCTGTCCTCCTAAATAATAAACATGAAACAAACAGTGAGATTGTCGGGCTGCGGGAAGAAAGCAAGAGAGAGGCGAACGTAAAACACGCAGAGAGAGAGAGACGGTGGAAAAAGGGAGATGAAGAAAAAAGACAGAGGAAACAAGCATTGGCAATGCAATAGGACTCGCCTTTAAGCGGCAAATGTGTGCGTGCAGGTGACGAGGCATGAGGGAAGGTGGCGAGAAGGCATCAGACTGCGGGAGGGGCGCCACTGGAAGAAAGTAGTCTGTTCTGTGAAGGGGCCAGTAGCCATGGAAGGATAGAAATGACTGACATGGCTGCTATGGGGAGGGACTAACAAGCTTAAAACCAATCGGAAGGCAGCATTTATGACCTAAGCCAATGAAGAAGATGGGCCGGGGAGTCGGCAGAGCTTCCACTAAGCTTCTCTCTATGGTGTATACTGCATGCCTCGCAAAGCGATGGCAGCACATTCGTGCAGCAACGCTAGGCGAGACCTAAAAAGGCACAATAATTCTACAAGGAGAATTATGATGGGAGTTATGGTGTCGAAGATGTTGTTCTTGGACAAGGTGACTAGGTCCTGTCAAAGCAGCAACTAAAACCAAGAAGGGTCAAGTTCAGTAAATCTTTTCAAGTAATTAAAATCTATTTGGATCAGCGAAGTTGAGTGATGGAAAGGTTTGGCACTTCGGTAGGTTACCTAGATGTAATAAAGTACTATTAAGGGAGGTATTTGTGCCCCAAGTGTAGTTTTGGATAATTCCCAAGATTTTGTGTGGGATAATGGTTTGCAATGGAGGTGAGAGAAATTATGAAGTTATGTCAGAAAGTATTTTTGTGTACTAATATTACATTTTGTCTTTTTAATAGTATATGAATGGCTTTATTGTTAAGGGGGTGGGGAACTGTGGTGTTCACTTCTAGTAGTTTGCCCATGCTAGCATTGTGTATCCAGGGAGATGGTTCTATAGTGCTGATGGAAGGGAAGTCATTCTGTGACTGGACGCTACTGAGGAAGGCTGTACCTGTTTCCTCCACACTATTAAAGGTCTTTGTAATCACTGTGTTTCAGTGTCTTCATCACAGCCCCCCAGAGGAAGACGTTTAGTGGTAGAAAAATGGTCAATTCACAGCTTCCTTTCTGCAACAGGTCATTTGTTTCACAAAGCGCCAGCTTACACTCTCCCAAGCTGTCAGGTGAGGCCCCCTATTAGCTCCCTTCCTTTGCCTCCTTAAAGGTGCCCAGTAGCTATGTCTTGCTGATAGAAGACTGCGAATGACTCTTGTTTATAGATTCTAATAAAACCCAAGTTGCATTTATCCTGTCTGTGAGCAGGGACTATGGGCAGCAAGAGGGGAGACAATCAAAATAAAAAGTGCATCCCTAAATCTGGTACAGAAGTTTGCAGATAAATGCAAAGCAATAGCTTTCTTCCCTATGATGCAAAGACTGTCACAATTTCACTTAGTCTCATGGATTGAGTTTCAGTGTCAGCAGGCGACAAAGCCATACTTAGAACCATTCCACACAATTTTAAATGTGTGTGAAAGTTCATTATCCCACAGCGCGTTCATGACCATAATCTAGTAATGCAATATTAATGGTATCTTGGCGGGAAAATAGAGCTGCTTGTTTGAATTCTGATGCAGTGGGGTAGTGTATGTAACTCCTTCCCATGTAAGAATACAGATAGTTCACAAATCATTCGCAGGAAGGTTTTTCCAAAGCCCCTGCTGCCCTGCTGTGCCCAGAGGACCACCAGGCATCATCCGCTCGATCAATGGATCCAGCTAACAACTTTTGGGAAAGTACTGACTTACTATTCAGTTCCACCCAGATGCAATGCACCCAAGAATAATAGAAAAAAGTAACATTACTAAAGTACAAATTTTTTGTATTTTGTTTAATCAAAATCCAAAGTAGAGTTGAAAATGTACTGTTCTGCAACAAACATTATCTTTAATAAATGAGAGATGATTTTGGCTACATTGCAGGCCATCATATTTTTTTTTTGCTGTGCTGCTACAGTCGGGAACCAACCGCCCCACCAACAGGAGCAGTCCAGCAAAACATAGTAAATCTCAACTGCAAAGGAAGACAGGTGACCCCTCGCATGGTTTGGCATTTATAAGGTTCATCACTGAGGTGCAACTTGAGTCTTATGGTGCAGTGTGGGCATGAAGCTTAGGTTGGTCTGGACACACCCATCACAATGAGGAGAAAATAATAATGGATAGAATGATTGAATTTGCCTCAGCCACTGGTAATGGATTTCATCTGTGTATTTGCTTTGCTCACAGTGCCACTATTGACTGGAACCAACCTGATGAAATTCATCCTTGGCGAAATTGATTAAATTACTTGCTTTGTATTTGTGACAGTTAAACATGTTTTATGAAGCAGAATTAATAAGGATCATGTCTTTATAAAGTAACCTACTGGGCTTTAGTCGCTTGTAATTTAGTAAATGGTACACATTTATTATATTTATATAGGTCTTTAAACCGCTGGCTTGCAATTTTAAATTCTGTAAGTATGTTACTTCAAATGAAATGAAATGTCCTAGCACCACCTTCAGTTCTGGATGGCCAGATCTCTCTAGACTTGGCCTGCCAGAGGTAGGGCCGACCCCTTCCGTGAGCCACAATGTAGCTGAAAGTTGTGGGTCAAGCAGGAAGTGGCTCCAGGAAGAGATGCAAGGCCACAGATTTAAAAAAAACTGGCACCAATCAGAGGAAACCCCCCAATAGGGCCTGGCGTGATGAACATGACGATGGATTCATCCCTTTTATTGAAATAATGGCAGGAAGTTATTATGCAACTATGAGGCTATTTAGATTATCCAGAATTTCCAGGCGCACAGCCAGAGTATCCGTAAAGTAATGAGAAAACTTTCTAAGTGGTAGGTATAGTCAATGAGGCGAACGGTAAATCCTCACAACCGTTCAGAGATGGACCAAGATTGACCCATACGGAACATGAAAAAACAACAATGCCCCTGCGCTATACAAATGGATATATGATTATACGGTTTTTAGTATTGTCAGTCAAACAAACATTAGAGCACCACCAAAATCAGTAGACACTTTCAACATTCAGTGAACAAGTTTTGACAAAATTGAGGTGTCAATGCGTTCCGTTGTTGGTGTGATAATTCGGTTTATTGTTCCTACATATGGGCCAACACGTGTTTCATCGCAGGGAAACAGACTGCGAATCTTCAGGGCCTCATGGGTGAGGGGCGTAAACACATCGGTTTAGCCGTAATATGTAGTCATGTTTCCTGACTTTCACAGCACTATATGTATTGAGGTACCTTCGCGAGACCTGATGAGTCTCGTTATCAATAAAGTGTTGTTTCAACCGGGAGGAGAGAAAAAACAGGTTGCTCTGTGGTCGCAACGCTGTTTTAATAAGAGGCAAGGCGGGTACACCTCCTCTTTGTAGAACTCCCTCTTATGTTTCCCGGCGCCGTTTTCCAAGGACGGTCCAAAGAGGAGCCACCTGTTTTTTCTCTCCTCCCGGTTGAAACAACACTTTATTGATAACGAGACTCATCAGGTCTCGCGAAGGTACCTCAATACATATAGTGCTGTGAAAGTCAGGAAACATGACTACATATTACGGCTAAACCGATGTGTTTACGCCCCTCACCCATGAGGCCCTGAAGATTCGCAGTCTGTTTCCCTGCGATGAAACACGTGTTGGCCCATATGTAGGAACAATAAACCGAATTATCACACCAAGAACGGAACGCATTGACACCTCAATTTTGTCAAAACTTGTTCACTGAATGTTGAAAGTGTCTACTGATTTTGGTGGTGCTCTAATGTTTGTTTGACTGACAATACTAAAAACCGTATAATCATATATCCATTTGTATAGCGCAGGGGCATTGTTGTTTTTTTAATGGCAGGAAGTTATATTAGGATACAGGTCGCCATCTTGGGTTGGGAAAAGGCCATAGAGTAAAGTTGTATGGTGGCAATCTTGGAATGGGGATTTTAAATCTGACGAAGAGGCCAGAGTAAAACTCGGAGAAAAGAACAGGGAAGAACGCTGGCAAGTGCACATTTAATGGCACTCAATATATCAACCTTGGAATAATGAAAAGTTGAGTTGGTTATAACAACATTCAAATTCTAGAACTGCAGATCACACCTCTGCCCCGATTTCCACTCGGGCAGAGTAGTATCTCAGGAATGGATACCGCTCCTGATCATAAGCACTCCAATGTTTTCACATTCAGGATTACTGGCTGAGGAACCACAGTGCACAATTTTACTGAGTAGAAATGGCAGCTTTTAAAATTGAGTGCGGGCCTGGACAGGGGCTGCAGGCACAAGCACATCACAGGCCATATAAGACCACTCCTATGGCACTCGGGTGAATGAAAGGCTCCTCCCTACCTGCAACCATCCCCCAATGCACTGGATGCCCTCTATGCCCCCTAATATCTCACCATTAGGTAAACTACTCACCTCCATTTGCCACCTGGGAGTGGTAAAGGTCCCTTCCTTCTACCCATGCACAGTATTATCATAAATGATGTAAATTCAGGTGTTATATGGGATGTTATCGATGCTGTCATTGAAAATGTCATGAAGCATTTAATATGTGAGGGTATACGCAGTGCATGGTGAGGGTGCGAGTTATTGTTACTTTAGGGCACAAGTTATTGATACCTCAGATAAATATAACTGGTGAATTGCAGTGCTTTTTTGTTTAAAATTGAATTTTTTAACTGACACCTATCATGTCACTTTAACTTTTGGTTTCTTTAATGAATTTCTAAGGTTTTTTAAATATAAATAAATATATTATTACCATACCTAACTTTAACGTCACTTTAACTTTTGTTTATTTAACTGAATTTATGATTTTTTAATGTAAAGTAGTATTGTCTTACAATACCTTACTATGTCAAACTCACGCTGTGCACGGCCTGAGGCCAGGCCCTGCACACAACCCCCACGCATGCCCAACCCTCCCGCTACGCATAGCTTTCGGTTGTGCGTGGCCCTGTGCCCAACACCCTGTGGGCACCCGACCCTCCTACCATGCACAGGGAAATGCGTGGGGTTAATAGTGGATTAAAATTCTCAAAAGGCCCAAAAAAATGTTTTTTTTTACATTTTAGCTTCCACAAGCCCTAGAGGGTTGGGTTACCTACCCCCTTATATTGTGCGCTTAAATTAATTCTAGGACGCAGAGACTAACGGCCACATGCATCAATGTTGCCGTTTGCGAATCCTTAATTGCGAAAATTAAGGAATCGCAATGAAGGATTCGCAAACGGCAATGCATGAATAATTCGCTTTTTTTTTTTGCGATTCGGTAATTTTCCTTAATTGCGATTCACAATTTGCGAATCGCAATTAAGGAAAACCTTTCCATTGATTCCTGTGGGCCTTTTCAATGGGAAGGCATTAACATTTTGCGATTTTTCATTTTGCGATTCGCAATTTGTTAATGCATTTCAAGGGTGCTGAGGGGGGTCCAAAGGACCCCCCCCGCACCCTTGAAATGTTGTTGTCAGTGCAAGTTTCACACACACATGTCCAAAGGACATGTGTGTGTGTAACATGACACTTTCAAAAATGCATTTTTGTGCATTTTTGAAAGATTTCGCAAATTAACACGAGGTTTAACCTCGTGTTAATTTGCTCCCCCTATTTGCAAATTCGCATTTTTTAAAACATTCATGCATTGCATTTAAGGAATCGCAAAAATGCGATTCCTTAAATGCAATCGCATTTTTAGAACTCGTAAAAAATTGCGATTTCTACACAATTGTTTAATGCATCCCAAAAAGTGATTTTGGAAGCGCAAACGGCCGAATTTTACGATTCGCACCGTTTGCGACTCCAAAATCACTTGATGCATGTGGCTGTAAATCCCAAGATGGCGGCCGCAACATTTTCCTAAGGTTGCGATCAGCCAATGAGATTGCCTAATTTGGCCTCATAGATTCACAGGTTTCCACAGATCCACCACAGAAGTACTGTGTCACTATATTTATCTATTTTTTTTATAACTAAATAAACTAATTCTAACATGCTAAACTGTGTGTAGTAGGCCCTTAGGTACGTAAGGAGGCTCGAATATGTGGAGGGAGTGAGCTCTATGTGAAGAGCTGCACAGAAGCATAGCCTCTCTGTAGCTCGCCCACCTAATTGAGCTTGGATGTCTAGAGGCATGAAGAGCAGTGCAGAGAACCCTGCATAGTAGGAACTTTCCACCTAATGGGGCTTGGGTCTCTGGAAGGGGTGGGTTCTATGCACAGTCAGCAAACTAAGCACTGTGTGTAATTGGAGCTTTCTGACCTACTGGGGCTTGGGTCTCTGCAGGGAGTGGGTTCTACGCGTAGTCTAAGCACTGATCGTAGACTGTGCACAGTATGAGTTCACCAACTAATGTGGCTTGTGTAAATAGAGAGAGTGTACCTACGCAGAGTCTGCACACTAAGTACTGACTGTGCATAGTGATGGCTTTCCCAGCTAATGGGGTTATGTGTCTCTTGACGGAGTTGGCTTTTTGCACAGTCTACACATTGAGCACAGAATGTGCACATTAGGGTCTTGCTCACTTAAGGAGGCTTAGGTCTCGGAAGGATTGGCAATTGATAGATTATTTTTCCGGGTTTCAATGTATGCATCAAGATTGCATTTGAAATGAGTGTCATGTGATATGTAGAAAGGCTTTTATTAATGTGTTTTAGTTATGCAATATTCTCCTGTTAAACGCCATTTTGGACAACATGTGTGCTGTCTCTGTCTTTCACTCCTGTTTCCTCCCTCTTCATGCATCCTCTCCCCACAGGCTTCGAAGAGCACAGTCAAATCAACATGCAGTGTTGTATTTCCACTATTATGATTGCATTACTTTCAATGAACTCTTTCTGTTCCCTAGGACATGTAACAGTCGCAAGGCCCCTCCGCTGTAACTTCGCTAGTATATTCAACAATTGAAAGTCCTATTGTTAAATGTTTCTTATTGGTTAGAACATCTTCGGACGACATTAGCATAGAAGGACTTGAATAATAATATGCAAAAAAGGGATGGTGCTTGTGTGTTGAGGTAATGATGTTGATTTAGCTGTGTTCCGATTTGCTAAAGAATAGATACTTTCAAATAAGATGATTTTACAGTTTCTCTAATTTTCTATTCAAGAATCCTTGATTTTGGGGGGTGAGACAGAGATTTATGAATTTCCTTGATGCTACTGGGGATGATCGCTGATCTTTTTTCAATGTTGCTGCTCATTTGGGACTTAGAACAACCTGATTTTGGATTATTTGTATTGCTCGTTGAGAGCCTTCATTGCATTGATTCTGTACTGTTTATTTCCGAATTTTGTAATAAAACCCTTTAACTTTACATTGATCTAGATTGTGAATTCAATTATTGACTGGGCCCCCTTAATTTTGAACTGTTTTTACTCTGATAATTGTTGTTTGGGAGGATGCTTTGGCGTGCAAGAACAATCCCTAGGAGAACTATATGAGTTTCATTTTCAAGATATAAGAAATGTGGGGTATTCAGATATGGGGTACGGTTCTGCTCCAACAGGCTCCACGCTCAGTCGCGCGCACTGAGCACAGACTGTGCGTAGTAGGGGTTTTCTCACCTTATGGGGTTTAGGCCTCTTTAGTGTGTCTGCGCATGGATATTCATAGTGTATTGTGAATCCACCCTACGTAAAGAGCCTGAAGGCTGTGCTATAATTTTTAAGTTTTGGGAGGCTTTCCAGGTCCTGAGGACAGTGACTAATTTTTTTTTTAATTGGCCCCAGAGGAAGTCCCTCTGGGACCACCCTCCAAGGGCCGGTTGATCAGGGTATCTCTACCCTGCCCCCTTATGTCTTTTTGTATTTTTTGTATTTTCAGGATTCAGGTACAGAGTCCCTGAGTCCTGTATTGGGGGGCACACCATTTTTCTTCCTGAGGCAGCCACCAATCAAGTCCTTTATTCCCGCAGGACAAACCAATCAGATTTCTTTTTTTTGTCATTTTTTTCCTGCACCAGCAGATATCTATGAATTTGGAACCTTACATTTCTCAAAAACGGTTGAAGATTCACACCAAATCACAAAAAGCATGCTTTCTAGGTAAAGATCTAGCTTTCTACCCAATTTGATGTAATTCTGTTTAGCTGTTTTGACTCTAGTGTTTTTTAAAGTTTCTTTGGACAATTGGAAAATGTGTATTAGGATCCCCGCACACACTTTTTCTAGGTTCTCGCTTGATGGATCACACTAAAATGTTTCAGTAATCCTCATTTGTCATTGAAGACCAATGCCCGTACTCCGGGATGGTATCAAACATAGGAACCAATAAACTAATCTATGTGTGATATCACCAAAGAGTGTTAGGTAGTTGAGCCATCACAGTGCCGTAAGAGGACAAAAAAGATATATATATTATATATATATGCATATATATATATATATATATGGGCGCTGACGAAGGCTATCTACGGCCAGAAATGCATCCGCCACTTACTGCAAAATAAAAAACCTACCATCGGGAACTCTGGGACTTGTAGTTTCCCCTTACCAACCGGGTACTACACAGGTGTGCTGCCTCAACAACTAAGGGGCGGTGCGGACTTGTTACCACAGGTTCAAAAGAGGCGGGACCCATTAGCAGAGTGCTGCATCTCTCGAGGAGGCTTTGGGCGCTGACGAAGGCTATCTACGACCAGAAATGCATCCGCCACTTACTGCAAAATAAACGCCTCCAACTGTTTCCCCTTGGGTCTCTGCTCTATTCTTTTTGGGAAGGAGATTCGTTGCACATATCAATGCGTCAGCCAGGGACGCACTACAGAGCACCCCCGCTTCACTCCGGGCTTGGACTTCACTGGCCTGAACTGTTCCAGTTCCCTGTCTTGCCAAAGTTGTTTGGATGGTCCTATGTCCGCCAAGGAGCCCGGGAAGAAATTTGGCAGTTGTGAGGTTATTAACCTCGCTCTGGGCAGCGTGCGATGTCACTGCAGTCCCTGCCGCATGTATCCCTGGACTTCGTGGCTGAAGCGGTACAGGGGAGCTGAGGAGGCGCTGTTTTGTGGACTACAAAGCTGTTCTTTTAAAAAATCATCACATTTTTGTTTTTTATGTTTGAGGGCACACTTGGCTTCCCGCACGTACGCACACGGAGTAAATCATTACTTCATCCCCCCAGCAACACCTCCAGGAACCTACCATTGGGAACTCTGGGACTTGTAGTTTCCCCTTACCAACCGGGTACTACACAGGTGTGCTGCCTCAACAACTAAGGGGCGGTGCGGACTTGTTACCACAGGTTCAAAAGAGGCGGGACCCATTAGCAGAGTGCTCTCTCGAGGAGGCTTTGGGCGCTGACGAAGGCTATCTACGGCCAGAAATGCATCCGCCACTTACTGCAAAATAAACGCCTCCAACTGTTTCCCCTTGGGTCTCTGCTCTATTCTTTTTGGGAAGGAGATTCGTTGCATATACCAAAGAATGGGCAAAGTGAAAGAATTGTGGATAATATGAGCAGAGATTGCGGACCCACTGAGGTATTTAAAGTGGCATGGACTACATCTCCCACAAGGCCATCTGGCCACGCCCAACAGGGCGGGAGAAGGATTTATTTGGAAATGCCAGCAAACCGCATTTTCTCCGCCCTCCAACAAAGCCACTGACGAAGGGGAGACTCGAAACGCGTTTGGCTTTGAAAAGGACACGAGCGCATTGAATGAATCTGTGCAAGCAAGCTGCCTGTTGGAAATAAATCTGCTGCAAAATACGTGGTCTCTGCTGGCTCTTTTGAAAAGGGAACTGCTTTTGTGGATATATATATATATATATATATATATATACACATATATATTTATATATATATATCTATATACACACACACAATAAGAAAGAAATGTTTGAATAGATATATATATATTTTTTTTGGAGGGCATAAAGAAAGCGGGGTAGGGACATGATTTTAAAAAGGGCCGCCGGTCCTAGCAGTGAGAGCGGAAGTTTCTTCCAGCCAGCTACGTCGCTTTTCAGCCGAGCCAGTGGAGGGAGAAGGTTTTTGTCATATCGAATTGTGGGATCCATTGAGATATAGATCCCGAGATATTTGAACCCTTCCTTAGCGATCTGAATCGGACAATTCCGAGGCAGGATGGGAGCATCACCACATAATACGTAAAGATGGGATTTTGCCCAATTTATTATCAATCCTGAATTTCTACCGTAAGAGGCCAAAACATCACAGACAGCGATAAGGGATTTCCTGGGGGAAGTCAAATAAAGTAATATGTCGTCAGCATATAATGAGATCCGATCTTCAAACTGTGGAGACCAACAAATACCCTTAATCGAGGCCTCCCAATGGATCCAAGCCGCAAGAGGTTCAAGAGCCAACGAGAACAAAAGGGGGGAAAGCAGGCACCCCTGTCTAGTGCCCCGCCCAAGACAAAATGGCGCAGAGACATGATTGTTCACAACAACCTGCGCAAGAGGTTCGGTATACAATAGACGCACCCAGCTAATGAACTCAGGACCGAAACCGAATTTAGCCAAAACAGCCCACAAATATGGCCATTCAACCGTGTCAAAGGCCATCGTCGCGTCTAAAGACGCTATTATGGCCGGCTCTCGCAAGGTGTGGGCCCTGGCAAGAACCCCGTGTAACCGCCTTAAGTTCAGAGCCGTATTTCTGTGCAGAATAAATCCAGATTGGTCGGGGTGTACCAATTCACTAATGACCTTGATCAACCTATTAGACAACACTTTAGCCAATATCTTGGGTTCCGAATTCAACAATTAGATCGGCCTGTACGATGCGCAATTAGATCTTGGCCTCCCCTCCTTATGTATCACCACTATCGAGGCTACTCTCTGGTCTTGGGGCAACACCCCACATTCTCGGGCTTCCAAAAACATAACTCTCAAATAGGGGGCAATCTTATCTGGTTTAAGCTTGTACAACTCAATCGGGAGACAATTAGGACCCATTGCTTTTCCCGAATTCAAAGAGCGCACCGCCAAGGCAATCTCATCCGCGGTAAGCTTACTATCCAAAAGGTCGCGATCCTCCTCAGTCAGACATGGAAGTTGAATATCCCTCAATAGAAGGCACGAATCTTCCTCCGGCCTATCTGAGACGGAAGTGTAAACGTTACGAAAATAATCCGCAAAACTATCAACTATCCCTTGTGGGTCAGTTATACAAGTCCCCTCCTTCGTCTCAATCTCGGGAACCACCCTGTCCGCTCTGTCCTTCTTATCCAACCAAGCAATCAATTTTCCGGCCTTGTCCCCCACATCATATAGACGCCCTTGTTGTTCCCGGCTCAGGGCTCTAGCACTGTCCGTGACCAGCATCCTGTACTCAAGCTGCTTAAGTTGTAAAACATGCAATCTAGCACGGGTCACCTCCTGTTCTATTTCCATTTCGATGTTTGCTATTTCCGACTCAACTCTCACCACTTCTTCCTCTTTCTGTTTTTTAACTCCTGCGATCAGGGACAAGGCTTGACCTCTAATCACTGTCTTAAAAGCCTCCCACAACGAGATCGACGAGGAAACCGAACCCTCATTTTCTTGAAAATAATGCTCCAACACTTTTAACAGTTCCTTGCGAGTTTTAGGATTACGCAAGTACCAGGGATTAATGGGGGCAATTCTACCATTTGAACCCGAGGTCATTTCAAATCTGAGCCAGAGCGGCGAGTGATCCGAAATGCCTCTAACCAGATGCTTTACTTCAGTAATATACGACGCCTGGGTCGCCGGTACTAGACCATAATCAATTCGAGAAAGACTACCATGAGCACCAGAGTGGAAGGTATACTGTCGCTGACTAGGGGGAAACAATCTCCAGCTGTCCACAAGTCCCAGAGCCTCCAGGAAGTCAGGCAGCCATCTTTGTGTCCGCCCCGCATCACGGGGCGGATCCCTGTCCATGGTGCCGGAGGCTACAGCATTGAAGTCCCCACCCAGAATCAACAATCCTCTAGGAAGGTCCAAAACAATCTTCCCAAACTCAGTATAGGTAGTGGTTTGCAGACCCGGGGGACATAAATCGAGACCAAGGAGAGAGTATATCCCTCCCAGCGTCCTGACACCGCTATATAGCGACTCTTCTCATCCGCAACCACAGAGTCAACTACAAATGGGAGAGAGTTTTTAAGGAGGATCCCAACTCCCCGGGAGCCCGAAGTAAATCCAGCATGTGCTACCGGCTGATAGCCTTTTCTATGCATCGCCTTACATGTATTCTCTACCAAGTGCGTTTCCTGAAGTAGGACTACATCTGGGGAATGTCTTTTGAGAAATTGTAGAATCACACTACGCTTGATTTTATCCCCCAACCCATTCACATTCCAACTCAATACTCTCAACCCTCTACCCCCATCAGGAAACATAAAAAAGCACAACCCTCCTCCGAATCCCGCACCAGAAATAAGCAATCTTGAAGTACAATGCCTTGCAAAAACACAGAAAACACAAAAACAAAACAAAAAATTAACACCCCTCCCCACCCCACCCCAAACTTCCTGTTACACTACCCCCACCCTGCACCCCTGCTGACGACTATCAAGCCTCCCCAACTTGCAGTGTGCCTGTCACCCCCACATCTAGACTAAACTACAAAAAAGGGTTAATCTGAGGAGGAAAGAGACCCTTCGAAAGCCCGTTGACCCCCCGTACTTACTGTGCTAAAACATTTTATCGGAAACACTACAGCGATTGTCCGTTCCCTAAATTTCCCCCAGATCCCATGGTAACAGTACTTATTCTTGTTCTTGCGAACCCCCTCCTTCATCTCCACTCTGTCTCTGGGGCACTTGCAGAGTAGTTAAAGTGTCCAACCAGTCCGCTGCAATCTCCGGCTTGTCAAAGAAGTAGACTCTTTCTTCAGGTTCAATTCTCAGCTTGGCCGGGTACATCATGGCGTATTTAAGTCCCTTATCACGAAGCTTACGTTTAACCCCCATAAAGCTCATTCTCTGCTTCTGGACTGCCTGTGTAAAGTCCGGGAAAAAACTGAGGGATGAGGTTTTGTACTTCAAAGGGCCCCCAGATCTGGAGGCCTGGAGGATCGCATCTCTGTCCCTAAAATTAAATATTCTCGCTATCAGAGGCCGGGGTGGGGCGTGGTCTACCTCCGGGAATTCTGTGTGCTCTCTCGACAGTAAAGAAATTGCTCAGGCCTTTGGGCTTAAGATGGTTGAGTAACATATCTTCAATGAAGAGATCTGCAGCCTGCCCCTCCGCCTTTTCTTGCATTGGAAATCCTTAAAGTAACCAAAGATGGCTTAGATCAAGGGTTTGTGTCCGAACAGGAATTCCAGTATCTCAACAAAAAAAAAAAACGCCTTCCTACGATATATACACTACCGAAAGTGCATAAGGATATGCAGAACCCCCCGGGCCGACCAATAGTATCAGGGGGTGGCTCGATACTTGAACCTCTGTGTCGCTATATTGATTTTTTCTTGAAACCACTGGCTGAGCATACGGAGACATATCTACGTGATACCACGCATACCATCAATATAATGGACGGACGTCCTTTTAACCCCAATGAAGAATTTCTGGCAACATGTGATATTGTGTCTCTTTACACCAGTATCCCCCAGGAAGAAGCTTTGGTTGTGGTTGCCATGGCCTTGGATAGACGTGAAGCACCGGTACGTGTGCCTACCCCATTCATCATTTTGCTTCTTAAAATCGCAATGATGAGAAATTTCTTTGTATTTAAAAACTGTTTCTACCTTCAGACAAAGGGGGTAGCGATGGGGGCTGCCTATGCCCCTGATCTGGCAATTGTTTTCAAGTCAACTTTTGAAGACATCTTTATTCTTAACAACTCTAATCCTTTCAGGTCGCACATACAACTGTGGATGAGGTATATTGACGATATCCTCTTTGTTTGGATGGGCACTGAAACCGAAATAATGGAATTTTACACCTGGCTCAACATGAAATCTAAGGATATCCAATTTACCATCAAATTTGACAAAAATAAAATAGATTTCCTTGATCTCTCCATCGTCGCTGAAGATGAAGTATTACATACTACTCTCTACAGGAAACCAGCTGAGCGGAACTCACTACTCCAATACTCCAGTCACCATCCGAGAGGCCTTAGGGACAACCTGCCCTTTGGTCAGTTTTTAAGGATCCGCCGCAACTGCAGCAAGAAGGATGATTACATGGAGCAATCGGAGAACTTAATGAACCGCCTCATTGAACGGGGCTATCCCAAACGTCTAACCAAAAAGTCTCGTAAAAGAGCGTGGTTTAACCCAGGAGAATCTCTGCTTCAACCTAGCGAAAGAAACAACGAGGTTGACCGTCGCCTGATATGTGTGACTACTTACTCCTCTAAGAGCAATACAATAAAAAAAGTTATCAACAAGCATTGGGGCATGATTTCGGATGATTTAGATAGTAACAGCTTACCTTTGCTTTCCTTCAAAAAGGCAAAAAACATTCGTGACCATGTGGTATGTTCATTTTTGGATACAACGACCTACCCTTACCTCACTTTGGAATCTGCCACCAATTGTGGGGCATTATAGATGTGGCAATTGTAAAGCCTGTCCATCGGCTATTCAAACGAAGGAATTTCGTTTCAAACATCACTGCATTAGTCTAAAATCACACACTAACTGTAACACCACGGACGTGGTATATTGTGTAGTTTGCCCATGTGATCTCATATTTGTGGGCCAAACCCAACAGCGAGCTAAAGTGCGTTTTCTGCAGCATTGCAGTCGCATTAGGTGCAAAGTGGTTGGGGCGCCGATGGTTGAGCATTGCACAAAAGAAAACCATCAACCTGAGAGTCTAAAATGGACTGTACTGGAACATGTTAAAATGGGCCCCAGGGGAGGTAATATAGCTCCCATCCTTAATATCAGAGAACTCAAATGGATTGATTATTTTGACACTGTGCAAAATGGTCTTAATGAGTTCGAGAACAGTTTTGCACAACTTGCCAATCTGTAATCTTCTTTTCTATAACTTCCTTCTGGCTTTTACTACCACTACCATGATCTGTGATATCGTGTGTTTTACCACCATGTGGGGTAGGTACATACACGCAGCTTCAACTAACTTTACTTGCTGCATTGATAATGCCATGTGTTTTACCACCATGTTGGGTAGGTACACACACGCAGGTGATTGTATCTTACCTTTATTACCTTTTAACGTTTGCTTTCACTACGCTGTATAACCTTGATACATGCACAGGTGTTTTAATGTATGCACCAAATGACTTTCGGTTTTTGTATTCTTTTTTGTATTCTTATCTGAACCACTCAACTTGATAAGATTTTTTTACCATTATTTTGACAATCGTGAACGGAGTTATGAGACTTCTTCTTCTTTAGATATTAAATAACCTTGATTATAGCGCATATGGGTAATTTCTATGCTGACCGCTCGTAATATTTTCAATGGTGCCTCCGGTCACCTGGCAACCGAGCCAGCACATGGACGCTTAGTCTTTCCTTATTTTTCATGCAACACGTTATATGCATGACCACGCCCCCTCCCTTACTTCCTGGTTAAGGGACCTGAGCATCGGCTGCCTGCATGTTCCCTGGCGCGACTTCTCCGTGCGTCAATACCAATTGGATAGGTGAGTCGATATTGAGCGTTTGTTTGAAACCCTCCTTCTCATCGCATATTGGGAACGAGTCACTAACCTAATCCCATCCTCTCAGGTATTGCTTTCCTGTAACTTCCAAGTCCTAGATCAACGAGCATCGAGATAACCTCCTGTTCACGGGACGTGAGCATTTTTTGCTTTCCTGATTCCCCATCGCGACTCTGCCGTGTATTGGATAGGTGAGTCGCTAATGAGTGGTTGTTCGAACCCCCTGTTCTTCTTTCTAAGTTTGGGGATCGATAAGTATAAGGTACTAATTAAGTCCGTTCCCCTTCCAGATAATGATCTCCTGTACTCTCCAGCAATTGACGCACGATCATTGAGGTAATTAATGCATAGCCTAATGCTTTTGCAATGTGTTCCCTTTCTATTCTCCGTAATTCGAGTGTAATCCTAGTGTTACTTGTGTTCGGGCCAATAGATTACCACGAGGTCCAGTGATTCAGAGCGCACGGCCCTTGACGCGCCCGCTACCCCATTTATCTCCTCAAGGTAATTCACACTTTTCTATTCAGTTCAGCAACATAGTGTCTTGGGTTAGATTTCCCTAGCCTAGTGGTGTGTTTTCTCTAGTATGTCGTGATGAACATTAATGGTCCTACAGTCCTCCTTCTTTTGTGTATGTTTTTAATGAGCTGTCCAAGCAGGCCTTCGCTGCTATGGCCAATTAGGGATCTTTCATAGACCCTGAACCTTGATTAGTTCTCTCATTCTTTTTAACCCTAGGAGGTCAGCCCACCGCCCCCACTGTCCTGAAGAAGACCCGCGCTGTAAGGGCAAGCATCCCTACATGTTACTGGGTCGAAACGTAGACTGTCTGTCGCCTATTTTACCAACTCCCATCGCCAGCAAGAATTGTACAGCTATATGGGTTGCTTGGCTTATAAGATTTGTAATGACATGTGCTATATTCTCTCATGTGGCCCTGACTCCAGGGGACCATCTTATGATTGTATAGAGAAGTATTGATTAATGAATTTCTTCTTCTTGACCAATGAGAACTGTGTTACTGTTCACCCTTTTCACTGAATTCCCTCACGGCACCCCCCCTCCTTCACTTCTCCATCATATGTGGGCATAAATAATCTGAAAAAGTAAAAATTGTTGTTGATACATATCATATAACCAATGATAAGGTTTTTGTAAGTACTCTGTGAATAAAAACATGGTACTTTGAATTTGTTTCTCTTCTTTGATTCCATGCTTTAATATCCCCTAATACCTATATCTTGTTCTTTCAAGTCCGGGACCCCCTGTCCATAACAGCTCCACCTTTTCCGGCACTCCAATCATACGTACGTTATTCCTCCGGGCCCGCCCTTCAAAATCCTCCAGCCGACGGGTAACCAGGTCATTTGAGGCCTTCAGAATCCGAACTTCCGACTGTAATTCTGTTACATCATCCGCAAGACTAGACGTCTTAATGTCCAGTGATTTCACTTTCTCACCCGTATTCGTAAGGTCTGTCCGTCCGAATCAAGTTAACCTCAATAGACACAGTGTCCAATTTATGAGCCAGGGTCTCCATCTTCTGTCCGAGAGAGGACTTGATCCCATCAATGGCGGCCATCACGTCTTGTAACGTCGGTTCCACTTCCAAGACAGAGGCTTCTTTTGCTCCTTCTTGTGACTTTCCCAGTTGACTAGGCGACCCTTTAATTTGCGCATATCGGTCCATGTTGTTAGATTGGGTATACCTTCCACCCCTAATGGACCTTGATTGTCGCTTATCCACCTCCGGCTTGGTCGCCATTTTGGGATAATCCAATGGTTGTCGTCCAATTCAGGGCGGCTGTGTTTGATAGTCTTTGTAGTTGGATCAATATCGAGTCCCTTGCTTTCCACTCTTTAGAATAGTCTGTTAGCCATCCGCCGCACTGTAATGCCCATTAATCGGCAAGAGACCCAGGTCGCGGCACCCTCACTGGCGCGCATAGAGCCAAATTCCTTGATTTCGGTTCCACAGGTCTCTACTCCGTTAAAATGACCTCACAACATGGCCCACTGTCGTCGACCAGGGTCTCCGATATTCTGGAGCGGACCCCAGCGGGGTCGCTAAGAGTTTCAGGAGAAATCAAAAGCAAAACCAAATGAAGTTGCAAGGCCGGATCGGCCACTTCCGGTACCCAGTGCCGTTGTTTTCGCACTACAGCTCGGGCACAATCCCAACTCAAGCACCGGACATCCGAGAGGAACAGGCCTCAAACTTTCCGACTCTCCAACTCTGGTCTCCGGGGCACGTTCGGGACGCGGTTTTCAGTATCCGACACTCTTTCGGTTCCGCTACAAGAAGCACTCCACAGTAAACAGGATAAATGACAGGATATATTCGGGGGCTACGGTGTCTCGGGAGCCCTAAGCTCACGCGACCATCGTGGATGCGCGCAAAGCTCCTCCTCGAATAGATATTTTTTAACCTCTATGTCTATGATGACAAATAGTTTCATGTGTGAGTATATAAATTTTAAACAATATGGTGTCACGCTTTGTGAACAAGACCGTCACGCACGGTTGAAATGCATCAAGTGTCTCTGTGAAATAAGTACAGAGTGATGTCATCAGCTGGAAGTATCAGCATCTGTTTTTTGTGAACAGTTGTGTGTTATTTCAGAACAGAGAAAGCCGTCTTGGCCTTTGTCGGCACCCCCCCTCCCGATATTTGGAGCACAGTGGCGTAAACAGCAACTTGAGCTGAAGTAATATACATATATTGCAGCTACTATAGCGGAAATGAGATTCGCTTCCTACTAAAGGTGAAGCGAACTATGGGACACCATCGATGTCTGCTGACTCTGCACTCTGCAATTGGCCCAAGAAGAAGGAGCATCCAGCTCCGAAAAGCATAGGCTAAAGGATTGAAATAACGGAGGAAGACCATCTCCATCTTTGCAATAAAGTGCTGGTTAACTTACCTGGTTGTCGAGTGATTCTTTAAGCTGCAGGAGCAATTTGGAAGAAAAAAAAAGATATATATATATATGTATATATATGTGTGTGTATATATATATGTATGTGTGTGTTTGAATATATGTTACATATATTGATATATACAAGTACGAATTTATTAATTTAAAAAAGTACTCCCGATGTAATAACTACAATGCTACAATGTAATTATGTAATGATTCCTGGTGCAATTTTATGTGAAGTAGCAACTGCCATTCAATACAAATGCTCCTCAAGGCTGTGAATGCAGGAGGAGTGGAAGAATAATGCTGAGAGGTAACTAAATCAAATGTATGTGCAACGGACCGTGTCATCGTCTACAATTCAACACTCGTGTTTAGAAAGGGGATTGAATCAGCATGATGCTCAAAATTAATATCTGGGAAGTGCATAGTTATACCACAGCTGGCCATGTAGAAACTAAACTATACATAGACGTTTGTTTGGACAATACTTCTCCTTTGCCACCTTTTTTCCAGAACAATTGTTTGCAAGGACATACAGACAGATCCATTAAGATCACCCATGTTACAAATTGTTAATATGTTATTAATGCATATTGTTGTCTGTAGGAGGAAGGGCAAGTACCTTGCTCTTCCTTGATGTAGTTTTGTTGTAAAGATTAAGAGGAAACATGTTTTACATTTTTTTTTTAAAAAGGTAGAGGCACTACAATCAGTGAGACTTAATTTGTTCTCATGAACCTGATATGGAATCTCAGAGTTGTTCTGATACCCTTACAAAATTAAAAAATGTTTTTACAAACAATAACCAATTTCAAATTCTGGCACAATTGCCTTAATGAAATTCCACACATCACTGTAGAATAACCACAACATCTAGATTCTTTTCAACTTTCTCTATCCCTATGTGTTCCCTACACCCGCCCTCCATCACCCAACAATATTACAATTCACACTGGCAGATACACCAGACACCTATCGAGCAATATCAAAAGAGGTGATAGATGAACTACTGTCTGCTTATTTTATTTCATATTACTTCAGTCACCTTTAACTCATTGTGCAATTTTGTAGGCATTGCCCTAAATTGCATTTTTTGTATGAAGCCAACATCCTATGATTTTCCAAACTTTGCCTTGTATTTTCCTTTTTTTATCAATTTCATTTGTATTTTTGCACTGAGGTTGGTAGTGATTTGTTAGTGTTTGAATATCTCAATTTGGGTAACTGACCAGAGGGCAATCAAAGAAAATGCTCGCTCTCTTCCCCCAGGTGAGCAGTAAAAAACTGGTATTACTGAAGCGCTGAAGGACTCTCACGACCCTGAGGGCTGGTGATCTCGCTCATGCTGCACTAATGAAAGCTGTGTTCCATCATTTACACCAGAGAACAACAGAAGCAAGTGAGATCTGAAAGGAATGATCTTACCACAAAGAGTCTGCCTGAACTTTGATGTCAACTTTTTTATTACTCCATAGGTTTCGACATAGAAGACATGATCATCCAGAGGCTTACTGGCCATCAATTTCAAAGACTGCATATCTGCACGGTCAACTCCAATTGCATACATTTCAATACCAGTGTCTCGCGCTCTTTCAGCAACTTCATTTACCCTGTCCTGGGGCCTGCCATCCGTCACAATGATGGCCACCTTAGGAATGTTCATGGCTGCAGGCCGTGAGCCGGACTCCTCAGTAAAAACCTTGTCAATGGCTGTCTGAATGGCTAGTCCTGTCATGGTGCCCGTAGCCAGTGGTTTGATCTTGGAGATGGCATGTTTCATGGCTGCTTTGTTGAAATAGGTTTTGAGAAAAAACTCAGTCTTGACTGTGCTGGCATAGTTTACCACTGCCACCCTCGTGGCTTGCTCACTGATATCCATGGTATGGATCATATCGGAGAGGAAGATTTTAACTTTCTCAAACTCCTGCGGACGGACACTGCGAGAACTGTCGATGATGAACACCAGATCCAAAGGACGGCTTTTACAGGTAGTCTCTATAGGGAGAGTTGATACAGAATAGTGGTTACAGAGGAGAAAGAAGATTACATATTTTGTTTATATCTTTTTATTGAACTTGCATTATCATCAAAGCCATGAATTATAATTATATCTGCAATAATATACGTTTAAGGGCTAACTATCTAGTACTTTACATTACGCAACTTACAACGCCAAATACATTCAACTAAAGCACTATCCTACTCCCTTTTACGCCTGGCTATCAATAACTTCTAGTAGCCTCCTATAAAACTCAACATTCTATCCGCCTTCCCACTAACTTCAACTACCTAGTGTTACAATTAATAATTCATATTCCTTGGAGTTTTCTCACAGTCCTCAGATTTGGCTTGGTCAGGGGTGCTCTTTCATTCATTTCTAGTAGAGTCCAGGAACTCAAACCATACATTGTGTGTCTGAACTGTTGTCCCCTTTAATGCCGAAATTCAGTAAATTTCAGCGTTACCGACCGGTATTTAGTCATGTGCGATGTAGGTATTACCGAACGCCATCGGTAATAAGGAATCTGTAAAAATAAGGGAAACCAGTTACCGATTCCTTATTTACGGATTGGCAGACAAAAATACCGAATCGGTAATAAGGGATCGGTAAAATGAGAGAAACCAGTTACCAATTCCTTATTTACCGATTAGCAGACAAAAGTACCGAATTGGTAAATAAGGAATCGGTAAAAAATCGCAAATGCGGTGTACCACAATTCGGTAATACCGAATTAGCTAAAAATCGGTATTAAAGAATCTGTATTTAGCACTGACTCAAAGCAGGTGGTAATCAGGTGCACTGCATATAAACAACTCCAAAATGCAACAGTGTGAACACAATGGCGGCCTACTACGTGATAGCAAGGCGTCTACGTTTGTGAGCAGCAGGACTGAGGATCTGGAGAAGGGAGGAGCGCGTGTACAGACTGCGCGTTACACTGTTCCAACTGACTGAGGCTGAAATCCATGTGAGGTACAGGCTACATCCAAACACCATCCTGGACCTGATACGGGACCTGCACTCACTCCTGGAGCACCAGACACCAAGGGCGCACACAATACCCACTCATGTACAGGTACTCTGTTGCCTGCACCTCCTGGCACCTGGCAGTTACCAAGGGGTAATAGCTGTGGCAGGTGGAGTCTCACATAGTTGCCTGTCAGAAGGCCCAGTTCCCACACGTCATTGGTTGCACTAACGGGACACATGTACCAATCTGTCCCCCTGCTGTGACTGAGTACATCTACCGCAATCCACACATTCGATTAATGTCCAGGTCATATGTGACGTGTCTCTCATCATCACCGACATAGTTGCAAAATTCCCAGGGAGCACCCATGATTCATACATTCAGGAACAGTGGGATCTATACCCGTCTCCTTGCAGGGGAATTCGGAGAAGGCTAACTGCTAGGTAAGTACATGTGACACCCCCTGAGGTATACACCTGTTGCTGCGAATGTAGACTGTGAATTACTTACTTACTTCTCACATACAGGGGACAGTGCCTATGTGGTGCGCTCTTTCATCCTGACTCCATACCTGCACCCATCCAACCCAAGTGAAAGGCGATACAATGTCGCACACAGATCGAAGTGCAATGTGGTTGTGCAAACATTTGGACTCCTCAAAAGCCGGTTCCACTGCCTGCACAAAAGTGGAGGTGCATGGCAGTACCAGCCCCTGGTCTGCTGCTAAATCATAGCTGTATGTGCCATGCTGCATGACATTGCCACTAAGAGGGGGACACCTGTGGAAATGTGTGATTCTGAAGAGGAGGATGAAGAAGGTACACAGCCACAGCACAGCGCAGCAGGCGGCGCAGCTACAGCAGATGGGAGACAGAGACGGTCAGAGATCACACAAAATTATTTCTGAGTAAGTAATGAGACAAAGCCTGTTAATGCATTTTTGTCAAGGTGTTTAATAGACCTTACAGCAGGCAATTGTCCAGCACACCGTAACACCAGCTATGTGTCTAATGTGTTACGTCACCCACAAGAGAATGGAATTAGAGGGCCATGCCTATCTCCTGCGCCCCCGCACACCAGTGCTGGGTTCAGCATGCACACTGTCCTCACCAGTGCTGTGTCCCACAGCAGACCCATGCCTCACACTGCGCCTCCTGCTCTCTGGCAAGGGGGGAGTTACAGTGCTGTGAGTGCTTGCCTCCTCACTGTCGTCTACATCCCCTGTGGCAGTGGCAGCGTTCTGGTTAGTCTGCATCACCTCTACGGCACTTGTGACTGTAAACAGGCCCTGAGTAACCTCACGGCTGCACTTTGCCATTTCAAGTTGCAGGGCCACAGATCTGCGACTGAGCACATGCATTGCATTGCACAGCCTGTTCACAGACTTGGTGAAGCCTGCTAGCACTGCCTGTCTCTCCGCCTTGCAGCGCGCTCACCATCTATACTGCCACATAACTGTCTCCGACACCTCCTTCAATCCCTCTGCCACAGTATTGTTGAGGCAGTAGATGGCCTCCTTCATGTTGTCAACCTTCCTGTTGTTAGCCACGATCTGCTGTTGAATGTCCCTCATTCTCTTCCCCTGCAGGCGCTGCACATTGAGCATCTGCCCCTCCAGTCCAGAGAAGACACTGGATCCATCAGCGTCAGGACTCTGTGCCCTCTGTCGCTGTCTACGGGGAACCTGTGGTGGTTGCCTCCACGGGGGACTGTGCCCCAGACGCATGTGTGTCATCGCCTGGTGTGGTCTGTTGGACTTCCTGCTTGTCCTCCCCTGTGGCATCTATCTCCTGGAGTGTGGCCACTGTGTACCTCTTTGATTGTTGTGGGAATGTTGGTGTACTGTCTGCAGGTGACATGACTTCCTCCTCAATAGTGTTTTCCTCCCTGGAGGCCTCGCCTGTCTCCCCTTCTGCAGCCCTGGGCGCTGTTCTGCCTGTGGATACAGAATGTACTATTACTCACTTTTCTGCCAGCATCTGTCTGCAAATAAATTTCACAACTGACATTCTAGCTGTCTGTCCTCTGCTATCTCATCTATTGCTGTGTGTGACAAGCCTATGCTTATTGGGGACTGGCTTATTTACTACTAGTTGTTAGGGACTACATTTTCCATGATGCATTGCTGATCTTACACAGAACATGTTCTGCAGTGAGATTATAGCAGGGGGGTTGGTGTTAGGGAGGGGAGACAGCATGCGGTGCATGCATCTTACCTTGTCTCTTGGATGCTGCTGCTGAGCTATTCACATCCCTGACGCCACTGACGCTCTCTGGCTGGAGGGTGGACTCTACCAGTTGGTCTAGGGCAGTTGGTGCAGGCGCTGTGGAGCTTCTCCTGCCTGTCTTCCCCGCTTGTTTCTGCCGGTCAGCCACCCTCTCCTTCGCACGTGCCCTCAGGTCGTACCATCGCTTTTTCAAGTCCTCAATTGTGCGATGTGTGACGCCAATAGCGTTGATCTTCTCCTGGATTGCCAGCCAAATGCTCCTTTTCTGGGACTCAGGAACGTTCTCTTGCCAAAGAGCTGGTCGTAGTCTTTGACTACTTCCTCTGCGAGGACCTCCAACTCTGAACTTGTGCTTCCTTTTCTTTCCGGCAGCATCTTTCCCCTTATCCTGTGAGGCCATGGTACAGTTCCTCTGTGTTAGCAGGGTGGTGGCTGTGCAGCTCCTCTGCTCTTGCCCCTGCCCCCTGTCTCTCCAACAGCTACAGATTCAGTGCACCTGCATGGGTGTGGCCACTTCCTGGTTGTGAGGTCATGTGGATGCACAGGATTGGCGGATTCGACAATTACAGATTTTTTAAATTGCTGATTTGTTAATTACTGAATCGGTATTACGGATTCTGTAATACCGATTCGGTAATGGAGAATCGGTAAATTTTTTACCGATTTGTAGGAAATCGCTAATTTTTAGAAATTATTACCGAATCGGTATTTTTTACAGATTTTTTTTACCTACATCAAAAATACCGAGTCCTTAATAGCGATTCAATAAAAATCGCTATTAAGGACTCGGTATTTCAAACTTACCTACATCTGGCCCCTAGGTGCTTGTCCTCCAACATCCTGCCAGCCGTGAGATGAAAAAGTCCTGAAGTATTAAAAAATAAAAAAATTAACTGAAGTTATGCCTTAAAAAGCCAAGTCTTCAAACCCTTCCTGAAAGAGATCAGGTCAGGTGAGTTTTTAAGTTTGTATTGCAACTGATTCCACAGTCTGACAGTGATGTTTAAAAAACTTTTCCCACTCCAGTTAAAAAGTCGTGATTTGGGGACCTCCACCAACATATGTGAAGAGGACCGCAGCATTCTGTTTGGTGTGTACCAACGAAAGAGGTCAATCAGATTTGCCGGGCCCTGGTTGTGCAGTGCCCTAAAAGCCATTGTAGCGCATTGTGGGCCACCTTTGCAGAAGAGTATTTTTATAATCTAAAGAGCAAATGGGCGACCGAATTCTGTAAAGCTGCAGTTTGAGAAGAAGAGCTTTGTTAATTCCAATCAAAAGGCCGTTGCAGTGGTCCAACTTTGAAAGAACTACTGCAGAGACCACTGTTTTCTGCAGGTCCAGTGGTATAAAACAGAATATTTTCTTAAGGACCTTCAGAGAATAGCAGGTAGCTGAGGTAATCGCATTCACATGGTGGGAGAAGGACAGGCTGGTGTCAAAGATGACTCCCAGATTTTTTGCCTTGGAGACTGGAATGGGGAGAGGGCCTAATTCCGTAGGCCATCAGTCCGAAGACCAGAGGGAAACATCTCTGCCAAAAAAAAGAACCTCCGTCTTATTCGAGTTCAATGGAAGATAGGTGTGTGAACTGTGAACTTCAAACTGAAATTCTGGCATACAAGTAAATATCCATGTTTAGCACATAGAATGGGCCTTAATATAGTCATATCTGTAAAATGTAGAATGGGTGGGTGACCTCTCAACTCAAGGAATAGTCACAACCTTTGTCATGGTGAACCCTCAAAGTCACTAAATTAACCTGAGCTCAACCCCCTATTACTATGGCACAGAGTAGACCAGCTTAACTTAGGGCCTGATTTAAATCTTGGCGGATGGGCTACTCCGTCACAACTGTGACGGTTATCCCGTCTGCCGAAATAAAAATCCTATTGGAAATAATAGGATTTATATTTTGGTGGATGGGATATCCATCACCGTTCTGACCAAATAACCCATCCGACAAGATCTAAACCAGGCCTTTAGTATTAAACATATTTAAAGTATTTAAGCATTACGAAAACTTTAATAATTAGAAAATGCAAAACAATAGGCATTTCAGACTTAATTAGAACATTTTGATAAATAAGATGACACCAAAAGGACAAAATCCCATCAGGAGAACTGCTGATATGAGTTTTAAAAGTTTTAAGTAGAAATAGTGCCAAAAAGCACAAAGCTCCGATAATAGTCAATGGAAGGTGTTTAGACAGTATATATAGTTGAAAATATTGCGAGACAGAAATATCGAAAATTAAATATCGTGACACACAAATTTTGTAATACACAAATATCGTTGAGAAGAACATCATTTTTTCAGGTAAGTAATATTTTAATAAACATTGATGTTTTTAAAATTGTTTTTAGTAATATAGTTCTTGGACACATCGTTTTTTAATAATTTTATTTTAGTGGATATATTAATTATATGTGTTACTATTGTTTATACAAATGTTAATTTTTTTTAAAATATAGCTTGCAATTTTAAGTGATTTCGATTTTTTTATTTAACTGTTAATAATAATTTAAAGTGTTGCAGTGGGTTGTTGGGTTTGTAGAGGGCTGGGGTGAGAAGTTAATTAGGTACTAATTAATTATGAATTATTTATTAAATGTTATTTAATTATATGATTGATATTTATCATGTAAATTATGTTGAACTGATTCATTTCCAATAAATGTTATTTGCAAGCTCTTGGGTTTCTATGGGTTTAGGATGGGAAGCTAATTAAGTAACAGTTAATTATTAATTGAACATTAATAATTTAATTGATTTATTTTTATGCAATTCATGGAATACTTATTTATGTATTCATATTTTAGTTGTAGGCTGCCTGCTGGATTTGTAGAAGTTTAGGATGGGAAGTCAATTAAGTAATAAATAATACATTTATTATTGTTAAATATGTGATTGAATTTTAATTATATAAATATGGAATGCTGAATTGTTTTAGTTATATTTTAGTTGCAGGATGCTAGGTTTGTAGGGGTGTAGGGTGTGAAGTTAACTGAGCATTAATTAACTAGCAATTCATTATTAATTGATAATTAATCACTTAATTGAATTTAAATATGTAAATGATTGTATACATTTTCTTTTTAGTTACATTTTAGTTGTGGGCTGCTACGTTTGTAGGGGTATGAGAGGGAAGTTAATTAATTAATAATTGAATAACAATTATTTTATTGTATAGTAATCATGTAAATTGATTCATTGTTTTTTTTTTTAATATATATACATACATAATCATGTTAATTAATAATGTTCATATTAAGAGCTTAATATTTTTTCTACATTCATGTAGTTACTCATATATGTAATGTGTTTGAAGTAAAGTACTTTCCATACTCTTGCTTAGACTGCAGTAGGAATAGTAAATGTAACCTTTTCGCAGTTCAACACTTTCCCGACTGTAGTAAACTTAACCCCTCTGAAGTTCAATGCTTTCCCTACTGTTGTACAGACCGGAATGGGACTACTAAATTTTACTCCTCTGAAGTTCAACACGTTCCCAACTGTTTCCTTGCTTTTGCACAGACTGGAGTGGAAATACTAAATGTTACCCCTCTGAAGTCCAACACTTTATCTTTTGTTGTACTGTTTAGAGGGGGAATTGTAAAATAGTATATTCGCTGCGCTGTCTGGAGTGCAAATAGTTAATTTAACCCCTCCGAAGTCCAACACTTTCCCTACTGTTGCTTAAACTAGAGTGGAAATAGTATATTTAATAGTTTTAATAAAATTGGTTAAATATATTTTATAGCATTCATGTTTTAAATATTTTATTTATACTATTTGTTTTTATGTTAATGTTTTTAGTAGTTTTAGTAAATGTGCTTTTGGGGCTAAATTAATGAATACATTTTTTGTTATTCAATTGTTTATATTTTTATAAATTAATATAATGTAAAATAAATGTGTATTAAATGTTATATATTTAAACAAGAAAAGAGAGTGAGGATCTGAAAGAGTTTGTCCTTCTCCCCTGAACAATCTATATTAACAACAAGAACAGGCTAGAGAAAGTCAACTGCATCCAAAAGCAAACTTGTGGAGACAACCATTAGGTTTTTTAAAAGAACCCTCACCCACCAATCTAGCTGGTGGCATGCTTCATCATTGGGTTCCCACCAAGGGTGCCGAGTGGAACCTAGGGGTGCTTCAACGCCTGATTACAGTGGAGCAGGTTGTTTTCTTTGTGACAATTTGTGAAAAAGGTGGGTTAAAACTTTCTCCAGGAAAGGGTGTTTCTGCAAAAAGAAAACAACATGCTCCGCTGTAATCGGGCGTCGAAGCACCCCTAGGATGCACTCGGCACCCTTGGTGGGAACCCAGTGTTGAAGCATGCCACCAAAAAGGTTGGTTGGAGGAGGGTTCTTTTAAAAACCTAATGGTTCTCCTTTGATTTTGGATGCAGTTGACTTTTTCAAGCCCATTCTTATTATTAATATTAAATGTTATAAACACAAACATATATGTGTGTGTGTTTATATAAGTATATTTATATATAGAATTAAATATTGGTGGAATTTATTTAATCTACATTATATTAAATGTATATATTGAAATATTTAACATTTCCTACTTTCTAACATTGTTCAATTACTATTTAAAAAAGCAATATTTTTGGACTGATGCTGATGATATTTTTTCCCAATATTCTGGTACTTACTATTTTAAGTATAGGAGCATGAAATTGTGGTAAATTATATTTTGTACACAATAATTTTTGCCAATGATATTGTTTAGCACAATATTTTGTCAGTGATCTTATATGGAATCAGTAGACTGGGTCCTAGACACGATTTGAGGCTGACCGCGATGGAGTGGGGTACACTAATCAGGTTCATGTTATGTTATGTTACTCTTATTTGTAGAGTGCACGTACACCAGACAGTTACATGGCGCTGGCGTAACAGAAACATTGCATGCAGCCTATTGTCTTATTATTAGCTAGCCTGAAAAGCCATGTCTTTAGGAATTTCCTGAATTCAGAATAGCAGGGGGCAGACCTGATATCAGCTCCAAATGAGAGGGCAGGTAACGAGAATCTGGAGCTGCCAAGTGTCTTTTTTTAATGAGGGAATGATTTTTAATTCTTATTTGTTTTAAGTATGTATTTCCAAAGAGGCAGCTTTTTATGGAATATGTAAATTCGGACTTGATGCCATTTTACTCACGTTGCAAAGGTTTTAACTAATCATGCAATAAAGTCTTTTGTAAGGTAATAATGCGGGAATTGTGAGAAAGTTTGTGATCAAAGACCACAAGTTGTGAGTAGGAATATATTTGTGGATATGGGCGAAAATGAAAGCAGGACTACAACTCTGTACTGATTTAAAGATAATGCAGCCGGCCATAACGATGGAGCGCTGTTCTACTGGCAGCCAGTGCAGTTTCCTCAACAGGGTGGTGATGCTGCAATTCTGAGGTTGTTGGTAAAAGAGCCTGGCTGCCTGATTTTGTAGTCATTGGAGTTTGCGATTCATGCCCTTAGGGTGGCCCAAGTATAGCGAGTTAGCAAAGTCAAACCGTGAGATGACCAATGCAATGATAACCTGAGTGAGAGACTCAAAGGAGAGGAGTTTGCCAATCTTTCTGATTTTCGGGAGTTGTAAGAAGCATGATGAGATTACAGCCCCTCATTGGGGTTTCATACACAGATTTGCATCGATCAGTACTTCAAGGCTCTTAACTGTCTTCTTGGGCTGAGTAGGGCAGTCTATTGTGGAAGGGCAAAACATGAAATTCCACAAGTCATGTTTGCTTTTAGTAATGACAATCTCAGTTTTATCAGAATTCAGATTAACATGGTTAATATTCATCCAATCACGGATAAACAACATAATATTTTGAAAAGATGTTTTGAATTTCGATGAGTTGTCTATGGTAAAGGCCAATTGCATGTTATTCGGGTAATTGTAGACTTTAACCTCCACTTTATTCAGGGAGGCACTAACGGACATATGTATAAATTAAAGAGGTAGGGGACAAGGAAGATCCCGGAGGTACTCCGAAGGTTAACCTAACCTTGGGAGAGCAAAAGGAAGAAAGCCTAACTAACTGAGACCGGTCCTTCAGGAATTAAATAATATATTCCCGGGCAGTACCATGGAGGCCGGCAGCCTCAACATGGTCCACCAGAATCTCATGGTCAACCGTGTCAAGGCCTCCGCGAGATCAAGAAGTTCCAGTTCCTGGGTGGTATCCCTGTTGGTCTACCTTGCTGGGGTCGTCCACCACTGACAGGATGATCACCTCTGTAGAGTGGACTGACCGAAAACCAGCTTGATGGGGTTCAAGGAAGTTAGTTTCCTCCATAAAAGAACAGATACACCCAGGTATGTGGGCCTCAAGTGCCTTTGCCAGGTAAGGGAGCAGAGATATGAGGCAGTCGTTTTTTAAGATAGATGGATCATCGCCGACTTTCTTTATCAGTGGAACTACTATCGCATCCCTAAAAGAGCTGGGAACCAAGCCACAACTCAAGGACTGATTAAGATAGGATAAAGCTTTATCAGAAAAATTTGAGAAGATAGGTTTTAGGACCTTAGGGGGACAGGGATCATTGGGAGAGCCCGATTTCACTTTGATCAGTAGGTCCATGAGACACACCTTGCTAATGGCGGGCAGCTCAGACATTGTGACTGAGTTGCTGTCTCCCATAGATGTTGCCGGATAAGAGGGACCAGAAGGAATACTAGCTTTAATTGTCGTAATCTTGGCAATAAAAAATGAATTGAGGGCCTCACATAGGTTCTTCTGTGTGGGTGTAATCGTAGCAGTCACTCTATTAGGATTTGACAGTTTAGCCACAATTCCAAATATTTCCTTAGATTTGTTGGTTGATTTTATAATTTTGTCCGAGAAGAAAGATGATTGTATAATGACACTTTTGTATAGTTTAAGAAGTGACAGATAGGCTTTTTTTGGTCAGAAGAATAATTTTCTCACCAATTATGTTTGACTCGACAAAGTTCAAGTTTTGCTGATTTTAAGTCTTCTGAAAACCATTTTGATGTGTTGTGGCGCCTAGGTGGTTTAGCTTTCCGAAGAGGAGCGTACATGTCGCTAGCTTCAGTCAGCCATTTTTATGATTCCTTTCTCATGTCTGTCTAAGCTAAACTTTGTGTCAGGCAAGGAGGTTACCAGTAAGCTACAGAAGAATCAATATTGGCTCAGGCCCAATTTCTAGAGAAACTACCAGCTCCAGGTTGAAGTTTAGGAAGAACCACATCAGTGAATGAAAATGTAATTAAAAAGTGGTCCAACCAGGCACAGGGCAGTACAGATATAGATGATACTGATAGGTTAGCAGTCCATACCTGATCCAGTGTGTGGTCTTTATTATAGGTTGGTGAAAACACATGAAATTCAAGCTACTGTGCAGTTCTGTAAAATCTGAGGATGATTGGCTGCCAATATCTTAATTTGCCCAGTACTTGAAGTCTTCTATTATTAAGATCAGAATCTAATAAGTAAAATATTTCAATTTGATGTTTAACCATGAACCTAGTGTTCGGGTAGAAGAGCACCCAGTAGGATCAATAACGGGGGGAGTGATTGGCTCCACCAGTTCACTGTCAGACATGTATTTATTCAGTAGCCTCAAGTTGGAAAGGAGTGATATTGTGGAGAGGTCTAACTGGTGGCCCGTCGAGTGTAATAATCTAAGCTCATTAGAAGTGGAACTAAGATTTTGGGCATAATAGCTAGCCCCTAGCCCTGGCTAGTCGTGGACGGGCGCAGGTGGGCTTTCCTTTGGCGCGTCTTCGACGCATCCCGGTAAAATATTTTACTTTCTGACTTAAACTTTTAAGTCTAAACTTTTCAGGTTTTCTGGAGCAGCTCCTCTGGGCCACTTGTATGGCTCCTGGAGCCTCAGGGGCAGTATTTAGAGAACATGACTTACTCCAGCAGAGGCCAGAAGCAAGGTCCAACCCAATCAACTTGTTCCTGGTCAGCGGGGCACTCCAAGGAAAAGGCCCCTTACAGCTTGTTGTGCCACTGTAACCACACAAGAGGTCAGACAACTGACCCATGAGTGAACAGGTCCTTCAGCAGGCGAAGTCCTTTTCTTTACTTTTGCAGGTGCCATATTTATGCCCGGCACCAGCTAGTGGCTGGGGGTGACACCTGGGCACTCCCTAACAATGGAGTATATGTTTCTGGGGACATTTCCATGGCCTAGGTGAGAAGAGACACCTGATTACTGAAAGCTTGTGGGAAAAGGATGACTATTCTCAAAATGTGAGAACTCAAAAGCAAGTAGATGCTATCTGATTCACCTTAGGTAGCAGAATGAAGGCAAGATCAAGGAAGCACTCTAAGGTCCGAGCAGCAGCCATGGGAACTGGAGATTTGCTCAAATATTTCTCCGACTGAATAGAAGAGTGGCCAGAAAATAGTAAGAGCTTAGTTTGAGAGTGTTTTCACCATACAAGCATTTCTAAATGGTATGCATTTATGGAAATGCTATCTTATATCTGCTACATGACTGTCCCTATTATGAATAAAATGAGTTTCATTAGTATAGGAGTGTAAATGGAAACCAACAACCTTAGTTGTGCGTAGTCAGAAACTTAAAACAAATTCAACATACACCAAAATATATTATTGATCTTTGTATTGAATAAATCTGCAAATCTCACATAGATACAGTATAGTTACAGTTGTTACAATAATATGTTGATGTGGACTATCAGAGGGAACACTGAAGTTGCCAACACGTGTTTCGCGGAATATAAAGCCACTTCTTGACAGGAAAAGAGACTTTGTGAAAAAGATGTAAATGATGAAAATATCTATGTTACAAAACCATTTGAAGGAGAGTGTACACTCTTATCAAACGTCTAACCTCTCACAGATTATAATGAGCCTCCAAAAACACATACAAACTGAGACTCGTGAGAAAACCACATCAAACAAAATGTCAAGGTCCACAGTGGATATTTTCCAATGCATGTTATTAAAGAATTAACTGCTAACGTTTCCCAATCCGTTTATAATCGTTCTTAAAGTCTTAGGATTCGTATAAACACATCAGTGTATTTCCAAAATGTCAAGCTGTATGATTTCTCTCTCACAGTCTTCCAACATCAAACCTTCTCGCCAAACAGTGCACAAGTAGTTTGTGGGTAGTAGAGGTGTGTAACCCACACTCTGATGAGGTATCCTATTTTGACCATGCATCTCAGTACAGCTGTGATGGTGGCAGACAGCAAGCCACCCATACGGCTATTCATTGAAGCTTCACAGCATTGACTAGTAAAGCAAGGTGCGTGTATGTGAGCATATATGACAGAGGAGGGTGGCTAGAAGAAGGTTAAAAGACGAAGCAAATCATTACTAGGTGAACGCAACACTGGCTAGCCTGTGAGTGAGTTGAGACCGGAAGTGGTGGAGTGTAAAGAACCCATCTCCCAATATAAGGGTGTCCTGTACTGAACTTTCAACTTTCATAAGTGCCTTCATTCCCTGATGCTAAGGACTGCCATCCATTGTTCCTTCTGCTCAGCCTCATACAATCCCATACAATCTTTGTAATGATTCAAGACCATTTCCTCAAATGTCTAGAAGCCACCAAAGACATGAGTTATAGAACCTGCTACTAAGCACTATGTGGACTCAAAGCTGTTTGAGTAATCTTGTGCTTAAAATGGTGAGCGATGTGGGTAAAAAGCTGAGGCCAGATGTTGCTGCAGCATGACCTTCAGTAAAGTGCCAGGCATAAGCAAGTGTTTGGCCCGTCAGTTGTCTCTTTCAAGTTTCCCAGCTCCACAGCTTTATTGTTTTATTCATTCATCAACTTGGTTGATTTGGGGTTTATAAAACACTACAAAACCAAAGGGGATGATGGACAGAGTGTTGAACATTGCAAGCACTAACCCCCAGTCAACTAATCAGCCTTCTTCAGCCAGGCTAGCTTGAATCCAGTGGCAAAGTAAGCAAGGGCCCCACGTCTGGGCATACCCTGCCAACTTAGGGCGTACAAAGCAAAACCAAGGGGGATAATGGACGGAGTGTTGAACATTGCAAGCACTCTCTCCATTCAACTGATCTGGGTTTACTCCATCATCATTCTTTAGCTCACTCCACCACCCCAGTTCAGACATGGCCATATGCAAATCAATCTGACCCTGTTCCTCATGAGATCAGTCCAGCCCGAACTGCCAAACCATGTCTTCCCTGGACCGGAAACAAGCATCCTGGGACCGGTTTCTGGCTAATCAGCCGTCATCAGCCAGGCTAGCTTGAATCCAGTGGCAAAGTGAGCAAGGGACCCACGTCTGCTTGTTTCCGGTCCAGGGAAAACATGGCTTGTTGTTTGAGAACTTTTACTCATACTTCCATGTGTCCAGGTGGTAGACTAAGTGTAACATGGTCATCTCTTCAAAGATGTAGAGTCCCAAGTGGGGAGAATTCCAGAGCGCAGATGAATGTTTATCTAGAGATGTGCTTTTGAGTCTGGGGATGAATGACTGGCACATTTAGCGTGGTGGGTCTCAGAAGACTGGTAGGTTCACAGGGCTGGAATATCTTCAGCAACTTTTGGGGTGTCAAGGTAGAACCTTGTGGACTTTGCAAAGTGCCTGTGTGTGATCCTTGTTTGTTCGATAATCAGTGGGGTGATTTGAGGGGATCCTGAATCATACCTCCAGGCTTATACTTGGCTTAATATGCAATTACCTCATATGACTTCACATTTGGTCTCCTTGAATTCCCCCTTCCCAAACCCATGCATCAGCCTACTTTACTGCACTCAGTCCATTTTCACTGAGGTCTTCTTGATTGCTCAGCATTCATTCTTCTCAACAGATTATATGGTCTCTTTGGTGAAAACTGAGAAAGACCTTTCATAAACTTACAATTCTAGATTGAGGTTCTGCCCTCCATATCCATCTCCCTGCTTCCTGCTCCTTTAAAGTCAACCCTTTGTGTCTCAAATTCCTCCTTATTTCAATCTTGCTAATGTAGAGGGGTGAACATATGGTTTTAGTGCTGCCTTTTGTACTGCATGTATTCTGCAGTTTCAGGAATAAACATGAGTGTATGGGGTTGCCAAAGAACTCAGGTCGACATAACCTCAGACAGATTTATGAGAGAATGAGAGCGCTTCCTTTTTATATACCACATAGGCGCCATGGCATCAAATGGGAGAGGTTCTTATATTTTACTCTTTTAACTATATCAGTAGGAAGCACTTGTATACCTTTGGAAAATAAAGACAGGGAGAGGATGCACTTATTGAACACACTGTAAACATTTGCATTCTGCAAAGACAATAAAGCTGAATGCAATAGAAGCTTTGACTGTTTAATTTGTTCATTTCACCAACCAAGTAATTGAAATCACCACCCAGATTCCTGCAGGATAGCCGAGTCAATTTGATGGTGCTGAGGGAGCGTAAATATTACCTATAGGTTTAAGCATTACTAATGACAAAAGCTGCCTTGAGCTTCAGGCATAAAACTGCATTTAAAAGTGGCGTGCAGACATTTGGCCCTGGACAAGTGAAAACATGAGGCTTGGTCAGATGCTTTCCATTGAATCATGTAAAACCATGCACAGTTGATTCATAGTTGATTTAAATGTGTTTAGTTTAGATTTGACCTTACTATAGAATGTAGATTTAATTTGCAAAAATAGTTTTGAACTTGCAAAGTAGCATATATTTGTACTGATTTAACAGGCATTATAAATAGGGCTCCTGGTTTTATGGCCTTTATATTTTTGTCATTTACGTCAGTATTTCTCCATATTTATTTTTTGCTAATTTTACCAGAATGTATCCATATTTATTTTAGGTTTTGTAAAAAAATTATGCTGAAATCTGTATATTTCTGCATTTATTTAACCAATTAATGTGCACTCGTGCTTCAATGTTTGACAGGTTTTAATGATATACACACACTCAGATGGTAAAATATGCACTTGTAAGACAATATGTAAATTTTTGTATCAAGGTTGTGCAAATCTACTGCTGTTTAACCCCTTCGACGCTCATGACGAGCTGGGCTCGTCATGAGGTAGCCTCCTCGCACGCTCATGACGAGCCCAGCTCGTCATGAATAATGGGTTTTTGTAAATCCCAGCGCAGCAGCAGAATATTGACCGCACGCATGCGGTTAAGGCTCTTTACTAAAATCTCTCTATTTTTTTAATCTCCTTGCTTGTCATTCCGCACAGCTTTTGGCCTGGCAGTCATGATTGACAGCATTTAGAATCAATCAAAAACAACCCATATTTCTGTTTTTATCCACATTTAAAAATAAATACAGACAGTAAGATACTTGGTTTTCTGTATGTATTTATCTGTAAAAAGCAGTAAAAAACGGAAAACGGGAAGCCCTAATTATAAAGTGTAGGGAAGCTGAAATACAGCTCCTGATTTCGTTTTTGCTTTGGGAGCACTAGCATTGTCCTTGAGATAAGAATGGAATGTTTGCCTTTTCTTTTGTCCTTAAAAGAAAGAAGTTTCTTATAATTTACAGCCTGTAACTTGCTTCTATTGGTATTTAGTTGCTTAAACAAAGTCTCATTCATTTCATAGCTAGAGTAACTGCAAAGCACATATTTTCTTCTCATTATTATAAAATGTATTTACTGTTTCCAGCCCAAATAATACGTTCTTGTTGTATTAAATGTTATTCTGTTTAGTTGAAGAATGTTTCTTTAGCAGGAAGTTAGGAAATGAAGACATTTAGAGTAAAATTCAAATGTGTTACAAGAACTCGCCTGATTGATGATGTACGCAGACAGCCAAGGGGTGCCAATGTCTTTCTGCACTTCAATTGGATGGATGACGAAGACCAATGTCACATGTTTTGAAACATTTTGCTGAACTATATACTTATATATATAAGTGTGGGGGGGAGGCTCTTTTTTAGAAGGATTTTTGCAGAGAAAGGAGGCAGTGTGGGAGAGAGAGCAGACAGTCTCAGATGGAGATGGGCCCGAACGAGAGGAGAGAGAATCAGCTGTAAGGTAATGAGGGCAGATTTAGATGCAAGCTTTTTTGTTAAAAACCCCAAGCATTATGCTTTGACTAACTGGCTTTTCCAAGGCTTATTTGCTCTATGCTTTATTTCTCTTTATGGGAGATTTTGCAATTATTCATTATTTATTTAGCTTCATGCTAAGCTCACTCTTGCTTATATTTCTTGAACTCTCATGTGTTCTGACTGACATCATTGTTGCCTCATTCTTTTCTTAGAATAGGGATTTATTTATTTATTTAGGTTCCTTTATGGAACGACCTGTATGCAATTTATAATATGCTCTGTATTGATTCTGTTTTTTCTATTATCAATTCTGTAACCTGATTGATATCTGACTAATGAATGATGAATCAGAGAAACTCAAATTTTGATGGGAAAATAATCCCTTTAAAACTACTCACAACTCTCATTAATGACCAACATATTTATTTGCATTTGATATGCTCATGTTTATGTAGGTGTCCTCTTGGTCATAACACGGTGGAAAAGATCCATCGCCTTGAGCGGTTAACAAGGGTAATGGAGCTTTTGAGAGGAGAGATTACCGTGAGATTTCCGCTCCACCAGTGCCATAAGTAGATCACTTTGCTTCTTTCCCGAGCTGTACCCTGTAATCACTTTATTTTATCTCTCCCACTGTATCACATATAACAAATCTATGTCCTCTCACAGAATCACATACCAATATTTTGCACCAAAGAGACAAACTCACACTGCTTCTCCATATTCCTTTGTAATCTTATATTCTTCCCTGAAATGCTGTTTCCTAACTTTTCTTGGCCGAACTTGCTGAAACTTTTGTAAAGACACGCATATCCTCATGGCAAGCCATTCATTAATAGGTGTCATGCCCAATCAGGTGAGTCCAAAAAACACCATTCCTATCTCCCATGTACCTGAAGGCTGTCATAATGCATTGAAAATAGCCATTTTTTACAGGGTTTTTAAAACAAAATATTATTTTTCCGTTCTGCATATAAACAAATACCTAAAAGCAACAATTGAGTCAAAAAGTCCCCCATCATCCATACTTCAAGATCCTTAAATGTCAATGCCGGAGTATGGTCCCTCCCCCACCATCTGGACAATGATCATACAATCCCTCCCCGGCAATCCACACAATGCACATTCTTTCTTTTCTGTGGATATACAAATTTTCCCTATAAACTCTGTCATTTGCCTCCCACCTATCGGTCCCTATCCAGTACGACTACCCTCAGGTACCATCATCTGAGTTCTGAGACTGCACGCCCATCCATTCCACTCACATCCCCACCTCTTCAAACGCCATCAATGGGTCTCCCCACACAGCTATATCCACAGTTATCTTATTGCCCTTCGGGACATCCTAATATGTGTCTCCTCTTTCAATGCCCATTCAACTGTTTCTCTCATGCAGAGAGACACAGCCTGGCCTCCAGTTCACAACCAGCCAATGACTTTTGGCCGTTTCACTAACAGCAATTCCAGGTAGAGAAATGTATATTGCATCTTCCTGTTTTTTGGTTTATCTATGATGCCCAACAGGCACTGCTGAGGGGAGAGAGCCACAACAGTACCCATGGCTCTAGGTTGTCGAGTTACCACCTCCAAGCCAATAGGCCAATATCCTGTCACAGTGCCATGCTAGGAGCAAAAAAGCAGCGCCCCCATCTGCATTGCAAGCAAGCCACTGACAGAATTGAGTAAATTCTACTCAACCTAATCAAGGTAAGGTAAGTATGATTTACGTAATTAAAATGAATTTGTTTGAATCTTGTATTACTGGAAACCTCCTTTACTAAGGCATGTCTTCTTCTAGTCTCCCTATGTGAGCTGCTCACCTAAGTCATCACTCCACACAATTCTAGCTATCAGCTCCTTGATAGTTCTGGCTGTCTTCAAGGCGCTATACATCCATGATACTACGTGCCCGCTCTCTCCCATATGAGGAATTCTCTGAAGGGTATTGGTTCAGAGGGAGGGGGTGCATCTGAAAACTCAGTTCATATCTCCCTGGTGGTCCTCACAAGTTTTGAGTACTGCAAACATTGATCCATCTCCACCGAGAAAGTCGCCTGTGCCTCCTGGTATGAGATAAATGGTTATAAGTGGTACTGCATATATGGGATATAGGTTGCTGAGGAATTGACATCATTCCTCCTGCCGCTATACAATCAACATGTCAATGCTTACGTTTCTGAAAAGCCTCAAATCTCATAACCCAAGATCCGTAGGGTTAAATGGCTGTTGTTTCAACATAGACAACAGTGGTTTTGGTCTACCCATCTACTTTATTTATCATGGTGAAGATAGTGCCTGCACTGCCCACATTAGGTCAAAACCCATTGACAAACCATGCGTGACACATTTATGGATATTTCTCATAGTTTTTTTATTATGGAAATGAAATGTAAAAAAAAATGTCTCCTTTGATATTAGGAGTATTAACTACATTTGCAAGCGTGTTATTTACAATGACGCACCAATACATTATTGACTTTGTTCACCTATGTTTGTACAACTGTCTCCCACCAACAGCCATAGTATTTGATTGTCAGCAGCAGGTGATCTTTTAAAGTTGTGAGGCGTAAATACCAATGCTGAATAACACCACACAAGTCAATGGCAGCACATAAATTCATCTCTTCTGTGGGTAAAGGAATTTTCAGCAAAATTATGAAGCCTCCTCTTACATACACAGTGAACACATTGGTGAGAACCATGTTGGGCTCTGAAAGTAGATGACTTTCTGTCAGTCAATAATGAGGCAAACCACTCCATTGTTTCTTCGATGCAGCTATATATTTCAACCGTTTTCAGAATCATTGCCTCTATGCCTCCATCACAAGCTATTAATATAATTATTTTAGAAAATTATAGATATCTTCTTTTGGTCACTGAAGAGACACTGAAGAGACAAAATCAGTTTATGACTTGTAGGGGTTGTTCGAGTCTGAAGAGGTGGATCACACGGTAGTAAAATACACCTTTAGTTTGCTTGCACTCAGTTGTCAATTGGGACCACAGAGATGCTCCCTTAGGGTGGATAAAGCTCTGATAAAGCCCCCACTTGCATATACACATAGAACTCATACAGTAACAGCATTTTACTCAAACTGTGATAATCCTAGTGAAGTTAGCGTGTCATTTGATGCTAAGGCTTGAGGAGTCAAGGAGTAAGTTTAAATCACTATGTATTGTACGCAAACCCTACTAGAACAAATGAGCTGGATATCTGCATAAGGAGGAACATCAGTCCCCAGTTGGAAGAGCTCTGCAATCGTCCACCTCAACTGATCTAGCAGTGACCACTCAAATAGCTTAAGTGCAATGATTGATCACTTGGGGTTAAATTACTCTGAGAGAAAGTGGTTTATTAGTTGGGGTGGATTGGTGTCCAGCACAAGTAATAATATTACTATCCTGTTAGGTGCAGTCAGAGGTTTCAATAATTTAAACCTGAACACAAGCCCTGGTATCTATGGCACAGAGCAGACAGCCTAAACTTAACAACAATTTATAAAACATTTAGAAGCACCAAAACAGTTAAAAAGTCAAACACAAAACACAATACAAATCCCATCCCAATGTATAACAAGCATTTACAATGCAATAGGTCTCGCATTTGCGAGAGTTTATGCTATTGCCATTGTAAATGACAATGCCTTTTATTTACCTGTTTTGATAATTAACATATAAATAAAAAGCATTGTCATTTAAAGTGCCAATAGCTCAAACTATTGTAAATGCGAGACCTATTTCACTTCAAAGAAGCGGCTGCCATTGTCCCAGGCTGCTTGGAAAGTGAAAGTGAGCATGGCGCAATGAATGTTGCAGGAAGGCATGTTGTGCCTGTAGTAGGAGAAACTCATTAAAGAAAATAGTGCTTACAGACTAAATAAGCTGTGTAACAGAAATAAATGTGCCAGTCCTCATGGGAGGTTACAAATAAATGCAAGGCGGTACTAAGGAGGGACTAATACGCCTATTAATAAATCAGATGCCAGCATTTACAAAGGACAATAACACAAGCCAATGAAAAATATGGGCGGAGCTTCAAGTTCATACTCGAATACAGCATGCCTCGCAGAGCACCACATGCGCTGCCCAGGCTCGACCTAAAAATAGTGAACACATTCATGATCAAAATGGCACCAAAGCGACAAAAAAGCAATAAGGGAAACTGGAGATATGAATTTTTACAGAATTAAATGAAAATAGAGTGAAAAAGCTAAAGGTGTCAATGTTCATGGTAGACTACGACCTAGGAATGATTTCAGGTCGATTGCAATGTAGTGCGGGTTCGATACACTAAGGTGATTGACCCATCTAGTACCTGGAAGGAGGGAAGTTTGAAAAAGTTCCTAAGTCCCAATCAGAAAAATGACTGTAATTTTCCAGAGGAATCATTCTTCTCCATGCGAGACAACCCTGATATTCAATCCAATGCTGCCGCAATACTTTTGTGAGTCAGACCCTTGATGCCCTGGAGCAAAAGTTTTGAAGAAGTTCCCACATTTCTTTGGTGCCCAAGCAACAATGGAAGAACACTTCTAAGGCCTCCAGGACATCAGGGGGAGCACCTAGAGACTCTCAATGTGTTAGGTAGAGGTCAACAGCAAAGCCTAGTCTACATCCAGTTACCACTGATGAGCTGGGATTCTTTACAGGAATGCAATCTTCAACTCTTTAATGTCCCTGGAGATACACAAGGAATCAGTCTTATGAGCCTTAGAGATCTTTCTATTCTTGGAGTTCAAGTGGAAGGGGGTCCAAGCTCTTTAGGTTCTTCTCACAGGCTACAGATGATAAGTGCAATAGGTTCAGTCTGCCTGGTATTCTTTTGCAAGTCCAGCAGTGTTCAGATGAAGGTCCCTAGGAGTGCCACCTTCATGCTTTGCACCGGCTAGTGGCTAACCCTACCTACCTTTTCAGGAAGTTTCTATTTGGCTTACTGCTAACAGGGCCAAAATGCCATTTGCAAGTGCATTTTCAAGATGGTCAAAGTCTTCAGCCACACTAAACTTGGACTCCTGAATGCTGGTGTGGTTGGGAGCATCATAGGGAAATTGACAGGGTCCTCCCATATATAACAGTAAATTCTAGTTTGTAACAGGTACTGTTCCCACAACAAAGTCAGAGACTGGTAGGACAAAAGCAGGGTCCTTCAGCAACCAGACAGGGGATACACAAGAATTGTCTTGCCTGTTCACTCCCTTTCAAGCGTACCCAAAGTGTTACATGTGGCTCAACAGACCTGTCAAATAGGATATGACAGTGTGGTATCACAGCCACCACTCTGAATATTATGTGGAGTGCAGAGGAGTCATCTCTGCATATTCAGGTCAGCCTATTGCTTTCTTCTGTGAGGCATTTCATACCACTTTCACACTTATTCCCAGGCTTGAGTAGGAACTTGCAGTGCCATATGCTAGTTCGTGCAGCCTACTATTCAAACTAAATTAAGGTCAGCCCTAATCCAGCTAAGTGCATTTTTAATATTCCTAAAGACTTTAGGACTAAGAAAGTTACTGTGCCCGTCATTTCGTCTGCACAGCAGTGCGATGACTTAGCCACTTTTTGGGGGAGAAAGTCAGCGCTATTTCTGAGTCTTTTCCACAAATGATCACTCACTCCCCTATTTCGCCTCTTGGAACTGGGTCCCGGCCAACTCTGGCACCTATTCCTTGCATGTCTCAGGAGGGGTTCACTCGGCTGAGCGGTAAAATTAAAACTGGTTCTCCATCTGACCCTCTGTAGCCGGCGCAGTTCAGGGAGAAACTTTCTATTCTGCAGGCGACACTATGTCATATAGTTAACTCCTCCTTCTCCACTGCAACTGTCCCGGCGTTATGGAAACAGGCATGTGTTTCTCCTATTCTTAAAAACCAACGCTGGACCCAGCTAAGCTTGAAAACTTTAGACCTATATCTCTTCTCCCCTGGGTGGCTAAGATCACAGAGGCATGTGTTAATAATGTGCTGACACAGTTTGTTAATTCTAATAACATATTGTTTCCAACACAGAATGGATTTCGCCCGGGCCACAGTACCGAGACTGCTCTCCTGGCCACCACAGAACATCTATGAACCGTTCTTGATTCCGGTCAGACGGCGGCACTGATCCTCTTGGATCTTAGTGCCGCCTTTGACATGGTTTTGCATGGTATTCTGCCTCAGCGGCTGGAGGAGGTGACTGATTTGACTCTGGAATGGTTCATATCTTTTCTGACCGGAAGATCTTTCCAAGTGTCCACCCCCTCGTTTCTCTCTCAAGTCCATTCCATCGACCAAGGGGTACCGCAGGGCTCGGCGTTGAGCCCTTTACTGTTCAATCTTTACGTTCAGCCTCTGGCAGCGGTCGCCAGGCAGTGGGACCTTACCATGGTCTCATATGCTGACGATACGTAGCTTGTAGTGACCTTGGCTGACAGCTCTTCTCCGAATGCCTCTAGGTTTGGAGATGGGATGGCGGCTGTAGCTGAATGGATGGCTATCAACTGCTTGCAATTAAATGCCCACAAAACTGAGGTTTTGTTGGTTGGGAAGAATGCAAGCTTGTGGAGCGAATGTTGGTGGCCGACTGCTCTGGGCAACATCCCCACCACAAAGGAAGTGGTAAACAATCTGGGGGTATGGGTGGATTCATTCCTTAGTTTTCAGGTCCACACCAGGAAAGTAGCTGGTACGTGTTATGGCCTTCTACGGGGTCTTAAACCTCTTCTGAAGTTCTTTGAACCATCAACACGTCAGCTGATTGTCCAGTCGACTATTTTATCTCGCCTGGACTACGCTAGCTCCCTTCTGTTGGGGGCAAACAAGGCTGAAATACTTCGGTTGCAACGTGTCCAAAATGCTGCTGCCAGAGCACTGGTGGGACTCCCGCGATTCTGCTCTGCCTCTGGCATCATTCTGAGACTTCATTCGCTCCCTATGGAGAAGCGTATTCAATTTAAGGCGTTGTGTATCTACTTTAAGATTTTGAAACTTGCTGTGCTTAGCTTGCTGAGTAATTTGCTTACTCCCTATGTTCCCCCTAGTCAGCTGCTCTCTGCAGGACAGCACCTGCTTAGTGTTCCCAGGGTGAAGCGTTGCGGCGCCGGGGGCGTTCTTTTTGCTACTTGGCAGCTAAGTTATGGAACTCCCTGCCCCCGCAGATTCGCAGTATTGACTGTCTGTTTATCTTTAGGAAAGCCATTAAAACTTTTCTTTTTCCTTTAGTTTAGTTCTGGTGGCTGTTTTCTGATGTTGTTCAGGTGCTGTGTTTGTTCTGCTTCACTGATGCTGAAAGCGCCAGGACACCCCTTTGCTGGGGCAGCTGAGCGCTGTACAAGCCCTGATAACATAACATAACATAACATCTTTCTGATAATTCAGGCAGGTAAGCTAAAGGGTAACTTTCTATAAGTTATGTTTCCTTATTATTTATTAGAATTCTGACTTCACCATTGAATTGGATTTTTAATAACTCTGTTTCTGCATAGGACAGCTAGGAATGTAAACCTGAAAATAGCTATTAGGACATTGTCACTGTAGGAACATGGTAATATTAATTTTCTACATATCCCACTTTTAAATATTCTGCACCGTACCTTGTGGGGTAAAAGACCTATACAGGGCTGACTTATTAAGGAAGACTTTTACATGTTACAATGCTTCTTTTTACAGGTCACACTGCTGCAATCTAACTACAATGATAAGCTTGGTGCCATGTTTTTATTTGTCACACTAGCGGGTGGAAAAATAAGTGCTGCAGTCCATGGGTGACATTTAACTTTTCATACCATGGGTTATTTCTGCTCCATATATTATGGCCTCATAGAAAAGTTAAATAAGCCAATCAGGTATTAGACATTTTTTACATATTTTATGGGTCAGAGCAAATACTCTGGGCATTGGACAACAGTGGCTCAGTGTGCAGAGTCTAAAACTCAGCAACGAAATTCAGCAAAAAGCAGAAGTGACCATGCAAAAAGGGACCTTTTCTCGCAGACCCAAACTGTCTAATTCCTTGGATTCAGTCCTGAGCACAGGACATAAGCACTTGTGTTTCAAAAAACTTCTTGAGATAAAACTCTTTATATATGCATTTGAAAAACAGTGGTGCAGCAAGAGTGCAATGGGCCCAAATGTAAGCAATCAAAATGTCGCTCCATATCTCCTGGTTTGGTAGTAAAATACAACATTTAGTGGGGTGGAGTCAGGGGTGTAATGCCGGCCCCAGGAGCACCTACAGCGCAGAGGGGCTCCAATCCTATAGGAGGCCCCAGCCCTTCAGGACACCCCCATTCAGCCCAAGGCCAATGAATATCTGTGAGATATGGGAGTCTCAGGGAGCCCTCATCACATTCTGCAGGGGACCCACTATTTAGTCGTATGCCATAGGTAGAATGGGCCCACAGAGCTGTGGGCTCCAATGTTGTTGCACCAATGATAGCTACTGCCCTGGACTGAATATCACACAAGACAGCAACTGAAGAAAGACACATTAGGGGGAAAGGGGTCAGAGTTAGGTGAGTGCAGCACAGATAGATATTCACTCACTTATGCTGGTATGGCTACTCTTTATTTATTTCTGTCTTGCATACATGTTAAGTATAATAGGCCGATGAAATGATCTCTGCCATGCGACCTCATCCCCTGACCTCTCCTGGGAAAAACAAATCCTCTTTCTTTCCGGTACCCTCCCATACACTTGAAGCAGTGGCATAACGCTGAATGATGCCCCCCATTTCCCCGGCAGAATACGAAGAATGGCCCCTTAGTCCATATAGGGTGGCGGAGTGAGCTAAAGAACGGTGATGATTAAACCCAGATCAGTTGACTGGGGGTGAGTGTTTGTATTGTCAACGCTCCGTCCATCATCCCCTTTGGTTTTTCTTTGTTCGCCCTAAGTTGGCAGGGTATGCTCAGACGTGAGTCCCTTGCTCACTTTGCCACTGGATTCAAGCAAGCCCGGCTGAAGACGGCTGTAATGCCAGAAACCGGTCCTGGGAAGCTTGATTCCGGTCCAGGGAAGACATGGCTTGGCAGTTCGGGCTGGACTGTTCCCATGAGGCACAGGGTCAGACTGATTTGCATATGGCCATGTCTGAACTGGGGTGGTGGAGTGAGCTAAAGAACAGTGATGGATTAAACCCAGATCAGTTGACTGGGAGTGTCTGTATTGTCAACGCTCCGTCCATCATCCACTTTGGTTTTTCTTTGTTCGCCCTAAGTTGGCAGGGTATGCTCAGACCCTTTGGTTTTTCCCTTAGTCCATATCTCAGATATTCATTGGAATTTGGCCGGATGAAACCCCCTTAAGGGTTGGGGGCTCCGTGCAATGCAGGGGCTGCAGGAGCTTGTGTTACGTGGCCCCTGCCTTGTAGGAAGTAGCATCATATGTCTGCCTTGTTCTGTGGCCTCCCCACTCTCTTAAAGTCCAGGGTAACTAGGCAGATGACATGACAAAACTGTTACTGACTCTTTCTCTGTCAACGTTTGTCTGAACAGATGAGTTTCTTGAATAGTCACAAGGAGCTCACAGCGCCTCGTTATTTCACAGTGTAGAGCAGTGCTTAATATGAGCCTGTGGTTTTTGGTGCTTGGCACCGGCACATGATTGCCGGAACTTGCACTTATGACAGCTGCCACTGTAGTGTGGCCTAAGGTCTACTTTGCACGCATATTATGTTAGCATGACTTATTAGAAGTTTAAACGCCATTTTACCTTTTGCTGCTTTTGCACACGACACTGCATATAGCTGTTTTTGTAAGTTAGGCTTCGTGAAGGTCTACACATGAGAAAAGGTTTGTTTTTGACATCTCTAGAGTTACATTGTGCCCCTAGTCTGCAGAGTGAGTGCTGAACCAGTCAATGTTATCATAACATGGTAGCTGTTGTCAACTGAGATTCTGGCGACCTTATTATTGCACAGTTGCCATAATGTCACACACTTGGAAGATTTTCCGTTTCCAGGGATCCAGAGAGCTCTAGCTGACCCTGATGTGATTTACTCTTACTGAGCAGAATGTTAATGGGATCCCCCAAACAAGCCTAAGAGACCTTCTATAGTTTATAATACATAGTTCCTATATAGGGAGGGTGTTAAAACTAGGCACTATAAGACCTGTTTTCACCATCATTGTAATATGATTTCTCCTTTTGTATTTTATGGAATTATAACAATGCTGACCATATTATTTCTAACCATATGTCTGCTTATGTTAGCTAAGATACTGCATTTGAGATCACATTGTTAAAATAAATATTTTAACCTTACCTGTGTCTCTATTTTACTCCTGTTGTGGACTGGTATGAGAGTATAACGAAAGAGTGTTCTCACTTCCCACCATTCCTGAGTTTGTCCTAAGTCGCCTGTTCTAGGTTGTCTAATCATTGGTTACTTTGCTATAGGACGAAGAGCTAATGTGACACTGATGCTAGGTGGTTGGGGGTTTTCTTGGTACTGAGGTGAGTTTCTGGTACACCACAGTTCACACATGTCCTAGGTCTCTGTGCACAGTTCTGTGTATGAGCATGATCCTTGCAACACCACATGGTGGTGCTGTTTGTGCAATTTAAAGATGAGCAGAAAAACTGTTGTTTGTTAATTCAATATACATTGAAAATAAAGAATACCTGCCACCCAAACCATTCTTAAAGCTTTGGAAGCTTCGAACAGTCTGAATTGTCGAACTTGTAGCAGTGTGATAGTTAGTAGTTGTACAACTACAGTGGTAATGTGTGCACTTATATATTTCTTTTACAAATTAAGCACTGGAGAGTATATCCAGGAATCTAAATATTAAGTAATGTTTGGCCTGATATGACAGTGCCACAGAATGTTGGAATATGTGCAATACAAATAGCTACCTCAATAACATTTGGTACCAGTGGCGGCTCCTCCGCTAAGGCAGAGGAGAGTCGCCCACTGCTTTCAGCATTGGAAATAAAGGAAAAATAAAATGATAATAACTTGTTGTTATTATCATTTTATTTGTTACTGCTGCGGCAGCTTGATGGGGCTGCTCTGCTCTCGGAGCAGTGGTGGGCACTCAGTAAAGTATGCATGAATGTTTGGCCGGCAGTCTCGGCCAGCCAAACAGTCATGTGCACTTTGCATGTTCTCCACCCAGGCTGCATTACAGCCTGGGTGCTGTATATGCCCAGGCTCCCATTCCCTGGCTGAGCGCCGAACCACGGCGCTCAGACCAAACACAACCCTACATTGCAGCGTTGTGATTGACTTAGGGGATCCTGGGTGCTTCCTGTTACGAGCGGACGATGACGAGGGACAACGAGGAGAGTGGCGAGGAGGTTAAGTTTTATTTTCTTTCTCTTTACCCCCTTTCCCCCACACCCGCCTTCCGCCTCGCCACCCCAATCCGTGCCAGCCGCCACTGTTTGGTACAGAAACCTGTAAAGTACGAGGAATTGTAATGTGCAGTATATTTTTAGAGCACTTCTGGTCGGTCGGACGCTAACGGGTCTCCAACCTTTACACTAATGAGAGCCCCTTTTTTAGTTCCATGAAAATCAACCCGACCTACCACAATTATTTTTCTTGTACACTTAAGACAAGAGTATATTAGTGGCCACACTATGCAAGATTACCAGCCGTGATAACTTCCTTACAGGTTAGCCAGCAGTAATGTAAAAAGGCTTAGTCAGTTTGGAATACCTCTACAAGGGTAATACAGACATAACAGCCACAGCTGCAATGTCCCCTAGCACAAAGGGAATACTGCTAGTAATAAGTCTCCCAATGCTGCATGATTTATTATTCAAATATCAGCTTTAAATATATTTGTGAAATTATGGTTTCTGAAAATGTTCGTCTTATTTATACACTTTTCAATTTTGGCATACACATATTAATTGAACCAAGCAAAAGTTTCTAATTTGGTATGCTAGGCTGCACCCAGGAAAGTACTCACAGGTAGTTGGAGAGCAACCAGTAGCTCACGAGCTACAGGTTGGAGAAACTTCTACAGAGTGTAAAATGTCACAATAAAGATTCTATATTCAAGCATTCTTCTAGTACAGAGAGCGGCTCACACAGTAAGGCTAATGATGCCCTCAATTATAAACCAGTTTACGGCTTTTTGTGTAGTTTAAAGTAGGAAAGCTGCACTGGGCGTCGTTGAGGCAAGGGCACCCCCCATCCAGGAGTACAGCAGTAGCATAAAGCCAGCTTCTGTCCCCGAGGGAGTGAAGGGGCCCCGGGGAGGGAGAGCTCTGAAACAGGCTCAGCACACAAGCAATTGAAGACATGGAAAACACACTCGAGGTAGCAGACAGTTTGTAGAATACACTCACAGCTCAAATAAAATAGTTCATATCTGCAGCCAAGGCGGTGAGTGATAAGTCTTGAATAAGTGCAATTCAGCAGGCACTTTGTATTTGAGTTAAATAGGTGAACAAGTGAATGTTGATATGAGGGCCTTCCATGCATAAACGTCTAGGAACTAAATAAATGAATGAGGTGTCAACATTTCAGTTGAAAACCACATTATTTTTCTCAGCCATTCAATATAGCAATAATGAGATAGCCTGACCACTTTAGACTTAGATTCGTTTATCTAGACGAATACTGTGCCTTTACCATTTTTCTACAAACATTGTTGTCGAGTTTCTCATATCACCTCCTGCTTGTACACCATTTTCGATAGTCACGTCCTACAACCGCCCATCCGCCTGCATAGCTCACAGCAAATGTGGTAACAGTAAAATCATATAGGGACAGATTTACAAGCCCCCTGCGCCACCATTACGTCAATTTTTGTGACATACTGGGGGAGTATTTTCCTGCTCCATATTTACAAGGGCAGGAAAAGCCACCTTACGTAGCTTTTCCTGTCCTTGTAAATAAGGCCCCTTTACACGCAGCACTTTGCGTGAAAGGGACGTTCCATGGGTGTTGCTGTGGGTGTTCCCATGCAACACCCATGGAAGCTGACACATTTCCAGATTTACGAGGAATCGTAAATCTGGAAATGCTTGTGAATGCTACACCTCCAGCTACAACGAGGAGAAATGTTTTCATTTTGCCTCGTTTTTTCCTCTTTCGATGCGTGCTGCATTCTATAGCACACATTGAAAGAGGAAAATGCCTGTAGTGATTGTTTTTGTGCAGGAAGGAGCTCCTCCCTACACAAAAACAATCTTCCCACGACGCAGGCATCCTTGCACCATGGTGCAAGGGTGCCTGCGCTGGCGCATGGCTGCAGTTTGTGTGCCAGAGCAGGGGGAAGCCCAGAGATGCGACATATTGTTGTAAATATGTTGCATCCCTGTTCTTCGAAAGTGACTCAGTGCAGCGCAGCCAAATGGATTGCGGAATGCACTGAGTGACTTTCATTGTTAATCTGCCCCATAGTATTTGTATGGCATCGGTCTCTACATCACCTGTCAGGCACCAACGCAGCTGCATCCCTCTACGTGTGCATCACCCCAATGTGACATCACCTGGATACCCTGATTACATCACGCACAGTGGTTCTTATAGACATGCTCCTTTTCCTCTGGCAATCGCTAATATAATCTGAAAACTATAGAATCGTAGGGGGAGATTTACAAGCCCCTTGTGACACTTTTGCGCTGCCGTTGCGTCACTTTTGTGACGCAGCGGAGACGTATTAAATGCGGCAAATTTAGGGAGATGTGTCACGATGTAAAGCCATGTGTCACATTATACCTGCGTCAGGTATAATGTATGCAGGGTGGGCGTTCCCGCGCAGGAAAGCCTCGTAAAAGTAACGCAGTGAAATCTACAAGATTTCAGTGCGTCACTTCTAGGATGCCACTGTGTCAAAACCCTATGTAAGGAGTGACGCAGTGTGGTGGGACCAGGCCTCAAAATGCATTGCTGGAGTTGCGTCGTGCTTGCGACATGACTCCAGCAATGTGTGACTTTTGCCCCAACAGATGCATCAGAATTTCTGACGCATCTGTCAATCCTTGCGCTCTGGTGCGCCATATTGTAAATATGGCGCATTCGTGGTGGCGCAATGGTTTCTCAGAGTGGCTCAGGGAAAGTGACGCAGCTCTACAGATGCGTCACTTTCTTGTAAATCTGCCCCTGAATGGTTTACATGCAACTGTGTCACTGAGGCTATCAACAGAGTTCTTATTTCACACGAGGGGCCCTTTTTAACATGTACCTTTACTATAATAGAGTTTAGGGGGTGCACGGTTTTAATGTTTGGATGAAGTGTGAAATAGACACGATTAACATATTTCGACATTGAGGTGACCTTTCTCTGCTATGAATCGAACAAGTGTGCAGAGCAGGGCATGGTGTGCAGTCTGCGTTGCCACTCCTGGGGTGTGGAATTCACAGGCTGGGTGAACTTCGGTTAACACGCAGCAAGTGGAATGGCAGAGGAATGTCTGTTACCTGTGGGACATTCCTGGCGGCTCGCAGCCCCCATGTGAGAGCCTCTGGTAGGTCTGTAAATATTGTAAACGCCTCCAACGGTGCGGCGTTACTCTGCAGATGCAAACATGGCTGGTAGGAGAGCCGCGCTCCCTGGATGGGGAATTAGATGTACAACATAGCATCATTGTGATGTGGTGGTACCGTCTAGTGCCCCAGAAGGGGTGACTGTAGAGGTCTCACCTCGTGTCACTCTTTCACTACATAGACTCTCCTTCCCTTTAAACACGGATCCAGATGGGTCTCCCTCCTTGCCGCCTCGCTTAGACTTACGTCTGCCTCCCAAACCCCCCCTATGACATACGCTAATCAGTATACCAGTTTAAGGGACTGCTGTCAGGTTGTCCTTTATCGCATTCGTGCCCACCCTCTCACCCCAAGTCACTCAGCCGCTCTCCAAGGTGCAATGAATGGCCCTTTTTCCACCTCACCCTCTCACTCTCAGCGCGCCCCACACTTTTACTTCTTCTTGTCGTGGCGCCTCTGCCCTTACATCCCTTGTCTGCTTCCTCCTTTCCTTGGCCCCATTCTGTAGAAGCTTCTCTCCTCTCCCCGACCCCTCCGGCACTGCGTGACTCATTCTTTCTTTGTGTGTGCACCATGTTCTCGTCAGCACCCTTTTCTGCAACCGTCTCACTCCGTTTCCTATCTACCTCAGTTGTCGCCTGGCCGGTTAACCTCCTACCCTCACACCCCTCAGCCAACCGCAGCATCACATGCCCCCCTCGGCAAGGGTCTCCCCCACCATGCTCTCCTTGACACTCTCTTCTGTAATACACATTTCCATCGAGTGCTTTCATCCTCTGTGCTGCTGTTACCTCATCCACTGCACCTGTTCAATCTCTTCTATTACATCACCCACTCTACTTATTCCATCCCATTACCTCGCCCACTCCAACTGTTCCTTGCCTTCTATTGCCGAGCCTCGTCTACCTGCTCAATTTCTTCTATTGCCTCACCCTCCCTACCTGTTCCATTGCTATTACCTCACCCACTCTACATGTTCAATCCCTTCTGTTTTTTCACCCACTCTACCTGTTCATTCCTTGTTACTTTATCCACTCTATGTGTTCCATTCCTTCTCTTACTTCATCCACTCTACTCATTCATTCCTTTTCTAATTTTACTCACTGTACTCATTCATTCCTTCAATTACTTCACCCATTTTACCTCCTCCTTTTCATTACTTTGCCCCCTCTTCCTGCTCCATTCCTTCTACTGCCTAGTCATCCTACCCGCTCCATTTGTGTATTGCCTAGCCTACCTTACCTCCTCCATTCCTTCTGTTACCTAGCCTACTCTACCCTCTTTGTTCCTTCGATTGCCTACTCTACCCGCTCCATTCCATCTATTGCCTAGCCTACACTACTTGTTCCATTCCTTCTATTGCCTAGGCTACCCTACCTGCTCCATTCCTTCTATTGCCTAGCCTGCCCTACCTGCTCCATTCCTTCTATTGCCTAGTCAACCTTACCTGCTCCATTCCTCCTACTGGCTAGCCTACCCTACCTGTTCCATACCTTCTATTGCCTGGGCTACCCCATCTGCTCGATTCCTTCTATTGCCTAGCCTACCCTACCTGCTCCATTCCTTCTATTGCCTAGGCTAACCTATCTGCTCCATTCCTTCTACTGTCAAGCCTACCCTACCTGCTCCATTCCTTTTATTGCCTCATAAATTCTACTTGTTCCACTCCTTTTGCAATCTCATACACTCTACCTGTTTGATTCCTTATTTTAACTCACTTGCTCTATTGTTTGTTGCCACGCCCACTCTGTTTGTTCCATGAAATGAAATGGAACAAGTAGAGTAGGTGTGGTAACAAGTCTTCCTTACTGTAACCTATCCTGCACTGCATCCTTGGCTCCCACCAATGTTCACAGCTCCGTTCACAGCTCCGATACCCACTAACTATATTTGTGCTGAGCACATATCCATGTATTTAAACAGAATGGGGTAACTGTTCCTGTGGGAAAAAAAGATGAGGAAAGGTTGGTGGGGACTGCTCTGAGGTGGACCTACCCTTGACCCTGCCAGATGGGTAGGTCGACTGCGATCCACTCTGTACGAGACTACAGAAACCCCAGTATCCATGTGGTCCTCCGCCTTGACCTAAGGCACACACTGGCCTATTGTTAGGGGTTGCAATATGGGAACATGGTAGGGTGAGCACAAATTAGGTACTTTTTGACCTTGTGTGTCACCACTATTGAATGCCACATAAACTGAATTCTAACACCCACCCTAATTAAGGGTGGGATATTTATTTTTACTCTGGCCCTGAAGAAACGCCGCAGGTCCATCCTGAACGAGCAGGGCGTGAAACATGTCGAACTAGACCTAAAAGCCTAATCGTTCTTTTACATCACATATAAGATAATTACGCTTAGTAACTCTGCGCTGACCATCCACACTTCATTCTTTTGGATCCTACCAAAGGGACCTTTGAATTAATCTACCACTGTATACTCCTTAGGTTGTTTTAAATCACTTGCACAACCTTTCACTATCTCCACATACCCGCACACATCATCACGGCTGATATAAAAAATATCTATTTTTCCCATAGGAACAGTTACCCATTCTCTTTAAATATTCCCTTGTTAGGGAGCATGGTTACTAGACCTTGATCTTCCTTCCTGTCCCCATCTCTACGCGATTTGTGATCATATATCCAAGTAAACATATACATACACTCTACGTGATCTATTCCATCTTTTAGGCTCCGCTGCCTTTTGACTAGTTTTGCACTGTACAAATATCACATACATATGTACATCACCCATTACAAATGTTCCATCAAATCTGTTAGCTCACATTCCATTTGTTCCATTTGATGTTTCCCCATCCGCCGTAAAGCTAATCTAATGGAATGCATGGGATTAGTGGGTGAGGCAGGGGAATGTATGGAACAAGTAGAGTGGGTGAGATGTCAGGTTGTATGGAACAAGTAGAGGGGGCGGGATAGCAGAATGTATGGAACAAGTAGAGTGGGTGAGGTATCAGACTGTATGGAAAAAGTTAGAGCGGGATAGCAGGTGTATGGACAAGTAGAGTGGGTGAGGTACCAAATTGTATGGAACAAGTAGAGGGAGTGGGATGGCAGAATGTACGGAACAAGTAAAGCAGGCAAGGTATCAGATTGCACGGAACAAGTAGAGGTAGAGAGATAGGAGAATGTATGGAACATGGGGCCATATTATCAAGAAAGGGCGATACATTATCGCCGCTTTTATCCGCAGGAAACTGCCGCTAAAGCGGCGATAATGGGCTTGATAATATGCCCTTGTGAATTCCCATAGAAGCCCAGGTTAACACCAGAACACAGGCTTCTGTGGGAATTCACAAGAGCATATTATCAAGCTCATTATCGCCGCTTTAGCTGCAGTTTCCTGCCGATAAAAGCGGCGATAATGTATCGCCCTTTCTTGATAATATGGCCCAAGGTGTGGGTGAGGCAGCAGAATATATAAAATGGGTGGATGAGGTAGCAGAATGTATGGAACAAGTAGAATAGGCGAAGTAACAGAAGGAATGGGGCACGTCGAGTGGGTGAGGTAATGTATTCCTTGTGCTGTAACTTCATTCACTCTACATTTCCCTTCCTCAGCCCTTGTTTCTTCCACCTTTCTTCTATTAACTTTCTATCCCTTCATTCCATTCTTGCACTTTCTGTGACCTATTCCATCTTTCTGCAGTACATGCCCAATGCACCCCCCTCTCCCCAGTCAATTGTGCATTGGGCTTCCTACCTGTGGGCCGGGTCCTGGGAGGGGTCCTAGTGGTGGTGGTGATCACGATCCGGGGGCTAGTAGCGAGCACTGGTGGATGGTGGAGCACAGGCACAGCTGGCCTGTTGTAGGTCACAGGGAGATATCCGTAGTTCCTCTGCCCATGGTAGCCATAAAATCGATAGTTTGTCCCATCAACCAGGGCGAGGAGGCAGGAGAATGAGCAGAGGAGCCCCACAACCAGCACCTGCTTCATTGTCACTAAAATACTATCCACATAGACCAAACACACACGTTAGCAACAAGGAACGCGCTTTGAGCCCAAGTGGTGCAGTAGGAAAGCGCTATGGAAATTCTTCTGTGGAAGCTTGCCCTTCGAAAGCTCTCTCCACGGGGCTGGCCTTTCGCCGAAGTCCCTCGCAGCTCCGGCTATAAAGACCCCAAGCATGTGCCAGGGAAGCTTGCGCGAGGGCCCACCCCCAGACTCCTCAGCACGACCCCTGACGGAATTCTGTGCAGCGAAGGCGCGTGCACTTGTTAAAAGATGTGGGTGGGGCCGACTGCCCCGTGCCTCCTCGCCCTGTCTCTCCCCTCCAACGACTGACACTAGAACACCTCAGGGGCTCGAGGTTACCACAAGGGGCCGTTCGCTGGGAGATTTGCTCGCATTCTGTGTGTGGGAAACCCTCCGTGAAAGGCCCACTCACAGACCGACGTTTGGACCGGAGCCAAAGCACTTTCATGTGACCTGTCCTGAGCACAGATATGCGCACTTATTAAGTCCAGGCTTAAGCATGAAATCAAGGGCATGACATGTCCATGACAATAAATAAAAACATAAAATGGTTGGACACCTCACAGAATCTCGTCCTTCTATATCCGAAATGGGTTATTAAAATTAATTACCATTCTTTAAATTCAAATGGTCAGCAGTCGCTTCCTAATTAAAAAAATAAAATAACATTTTTAAACAGAAAAAAGTGTCCGAATTTTAACCGTTTCTGTTCTCTCCAGGGTGCCCCTTTCCCTTCCCAGTGGTTATTAGATCTTAGGTGTCAGCGACTGCACTTGAATTCATCATGTTTACTTCGGCGACATATGGCCCTGTACAGATTAATGAAAATCCAAGTGTTTTGCTACGTCCTGACCTAATTCTTGCCTAGTAAATCTTTTTCCTGTTACTGGGGATCATTCTATGCGGTGCACTGAGCTCGGCTTTGCACTCCAGTTAAAAAAGATGCTTACACAGTCTTGGATATATCTTCGATTATTGCTTATTTATTACATTATTTTGATGAGCATGCCTTTACCATCTCAAGGCCACTTCAGAATGCTCTTTCAACCATGGTTGTTGGACAGCAGTAAAATGTCCTTTCTGTATGATTGTCAGGACAATTTATGGGCAAAGGTTTACCCACATGGTGCCATATCCCAATGCAGTGGTGCTGTAACAACTGTCACTGTTGATGCTGCCGTCAATGTTACCTCACTGTTCTCATAGGAAATTCAGAAAATTCAAGAATTACACAAAGAGCAAGAGTTACAAATGAGCCACGCCCACTCAGAGAATGGTAAGGGTGTAAGATGTAGCCCGTGTTGTATTTTGGAGCACACTGCCACAAATATATTACTATATCATGGTATGCTAGCACACTTTCATTTACGAACAGCACATTTTTCCTTGAAACTACCACTAAATTTCCACAGACACACTTTTACTCATATAACTATTGTGGTAAATAAAGGTAGCGTAGTCCTTGTAGTTCCTTGTAGTTACTTTATTCATGTAAGATGGTAAATTAAGAATAAGAAAGGGAATCCCCACCAGGAGCAGCCTCCTGCCACTCAGACCTCCAGCCAACTGACAGTCTTACACACTCAACATTCTAACAGGCTCTCACATCATACATTCTAGGCAGAGCAGCAGGAATAAATATAACACATCTCCCTTCTTTAATTAGAAGAACAATATATAGGAATACAATTGTGGAAAACAAGTCATATGAAGCAACTTCAGAAATTTAAATGAAATAAGGTAAGATCAGCAATGTAACATTCACTCAATCAAAGCACGCAAACCAGCAAATAACATTCACGCCACCTCCTCTCTTCCTCAAACAAAAAATAACTCCCAAAACGAAATAACCAACACACCACCATGCCAACACACAACATACATCCTCGTCTCCAAAATGTTGTAAATAAAGGTAGCGTAGTCCTTGTAGTTCCTTGTAGTTACTTTATTCATGTAAGATGGTAAGTTAAGAATAATAAAGAGAAACCCCACCAGGAGCAGCCTCCTGCCACTCAGCCCTCCAGCCAACTGACAGTCTTACACACTCAACATTCTAACAGGCTCTCACATCATACATTCTAGGCTGAGCAGCAGGAATAAATATAACAACTATATAGCGCACATACGATAATGTGTAGAAATAGGGTTTCAGTGAATATTTATCATTTGTGCATCACAAAGAGTCTCTTTTTTAAACAATAAAAAAAATGTATTAGTAAGAAGACTTGCAGTGTATACAATTATAGCATAACGTAGCCAAAGTAGAGTGGTTTCTGTCATATGGTATCGTGAACATAGGAACATTGCACATTTGGGTTACAATTTAGAAAGCATAGTGGGTCAACAATTCTTCTGTTAATCCTCATCCTCTGAGACTGGACCCATTATCAGAGGGGCGCATACAACTCCTCTGAAGTTGTTCCATTTACCCCACATCCTTTTTAGGGCACCCTCTGTGGACATACGTGGCTTTTTCAGCCACCTTGGCTACATCCATATCTTCACACCAATCCGTGAGAAGTGGAACATCTGCTGCACCCCAGCATCTAGAAATATTTCGCTTTGCTATTATCATTCCCAGGGTTTCATGTCTGTTGGTTCCCAGATATTCAGGAGACATCGTTTAGGCTCAGGCGGAGCAGGACAGCCATTAATCTATGTGATGGTGTTTATTACTGCTGTCCAGTACCGTCTATTTCTATTCTGTTTCTATTATGACTAGTCTGGTCGGCCCTGAAATACCTAATAATGGGATGCTGAACACCTTTAGAGGTTTTTCCTCAGATTGAGCAAGACCGGCTACTTGCTCTTTGTGCAAAAATCAAATCAGGCTCACCGGCCGATCCTCTGGAACCTGATCAATTTAGGAGAATTTAACGACTATCTCTCCTTCTCTTGTTCAAGTGATTAATAAATCACTTAGTTTAGCTATTGTACCTACGGCATGGAAACAGGCCAGAGTACTGCCACTGCTCAAAAAACCTTCTCTGGATGCTAAAAAAAACATCGAATTTCAGGCCTATCTCTTTGCTCCCCTGAACTGCAAAAATTGTGGAAGCATATATCAATTCCATTCTTTCCGACCATCTGACTAGTAATAATATACTCAACCCCTCGCAAAATGGGTTTCGTGCTGGTCATGGTACAGAGTCAGCGCTTTTGGCGGTACAGGAACATCTCTGGGCAGCACTGGGCGCAGGACAGACGTCGGCGCTGATCCTTCTGGATCTCAGTGCCGCGTTTGATATTGTGTCCCATGCCATCTTGCTGCGCCGGCTGGAAGAGGCAGGCATCAGTGGCCTTGCGTTGAAGAGGCTAGCCTCATTTCTCTCGGATAGGTCTTATCAGGTGACTGCTCCCCCCTTTTTTTCATCTACATTTCCCATCAAGTATGGAGCACCACAGGGTTCATCGTTGAGCCCTCTCCTCTTTAATTTGTATGTTCAACCTTTGGCTGTTTTTGCCAAGAGCAGAGGTCTGACGGTGGTTTCCTATGCCGACGACACACAGCTGGTGGTGGCACTTTCTAGTATTGCCAGGGACAGTGCCACAAGGTTCCAAAGTGACCTGGCGGCAGTTGCCGGCTGGATGACAACCAACTGCCTCCAGCTGAATGCTAGTAAGTCGGCGGTGCTGCTGGTGGGAAGGGATCATGGGCTATGGAATGAACACTGGTGGACCAGGAATCTAGGCACCCCTCCACCTCCAACACAAGTGGTAAAGAACTTGGGGGTCTGGATGGACTCTTCGCTTAGTTACCAGACACAAACAAAGAAGGTAGCGGGCACTTGCTTCAGTATTCTTCATGGGCTGAGACCCATCCTGGGCTTCTTTGATGCACCGACTAGACAGCTCATTATCCAAGCATTAATTATCTCTAGGCTTGATTATGTGAACTCCCTGTACTTGGGAGTAAATAAGGCAGAAGTCCTAAGGTTACAGAGGGTTCAGAATGCAGCAGTAAGAGCTCTCTTGGGTTTGCGTAGAGTCTGCTCAGTGTCTGGTAGTATTCGCCACCTCCACTGGCTGCCCGTGGCCCAAAGGATCGAGTTTAAAGCCCTCTGCATAGCTTTTAAAATCCTGAAGCTTGGATCTCCTAGTGCACTGACAGATCTACTCTCCTCCATTGTTCCTCCCCGCCAGCTTCGCTCCATGGGCCAACATATGCTGCGGGTTCCTCGAGTTAGGAAGACTCGAGCTGGTGGTCGTTATTTCCGTTACAAAGCGGAAATTCTTTGGAATTCTCTGCCTCCCCATATTCGTGGCCTTAACAACCTTACTGATTTTAGGAAAGCTATTAAAACCTTTCTTTTTCCCAATGTGTAGACCGCTGTGTGTATTACTGCCACTGGCTTGTTACTAGCGCCCGGGACGCCCCTTGGCTGGGGCAGCTGTCGCGCTCTACAAAATGACTAAATAGAAATAGAAATAGATGAGTCGAGAACGAGAGGAAATGCCACTACCCTAGGGGATTCTAATGCTTCCTGCCAGTCAGTGTCGCCTAAATCGCCCACCTCAGTCTGCCATTTTACCTGTAGCTGCTGCATAGGGTCCAGCTGATTATTGATGATCTTGCAGTATGTAAGGGAAATCGCCCCCTTGTCCATGTGATCCATCAGGAGCCTGTCTTCCAGTGGAGAGGCCTCTGGGAAAATTGTGTCCTGCGGGACAGCTGCCCGAGTGCATGTTTAATTTGTATGTAGCGAAACTGCTCAGTGGGTGCCATTTCATATTGTTCCTGTAAGTGGGTGAAGGTTACAACTCTCCTCTCTTTCCAGAGGTCGCCCAGCTGAGATATTCCTATTGCGTCCCATTTTGAAAACCCCTTACTTTTGCCTAGTGTGCCCAACTTGCCTGTGTCCCATAGCGGGGTGTGCTGTGTTAGTACGTCTGCCCATCCTAAGTGTTGTGTTACCCGTGTACCATACATGGACAGTAGGTGCTGTTGGTCCCAGTAGGCCAGACTTTTGCTTTTTATTGTAGTGCATCCAGTTGATGCCACCCAGTCCGAGAGCATGCCTATCCAGTCGGTCTGCGCGGGGTCAGTCTGTGGCGCGAGGACCCATTGGTTAATCACTGCCAACTGAGCAGCCCAGTAGTATGTTTTGATATTCGGGAGTACGATAGCTCTGTCGCACCAGCTCTTGACTAGTTCAATTCAATTCATAAAGCTTTATTCGGAACATTTAAAAAACATGTCCATAAAAGCACAAGCAGTTACAGATACAAACATTTCATTAAACATTACACAAAAGAAAACACATGATACATAATACATAATATCCAGAGGGGGATGGAATAAATATTTAAAATATTAAAAACACATACTTTTCCTGGCGCTGATAGCTTTAAGCAAAAATGTAGCAGTAAAAAAGCAGACATCCACATGATTCAAATTAAAAAGCAGTCTCATAGCGTCCGTAGTTGTTCTCACTCCAAATCTATTTAACATTGGCTTTAGATAGAATTTCCGTAATTCCCTGTACAGTTCGCATGTAAGTAAAAAGTGCTTAGTGCTTTGTACTGTTTTGTTGTCACATTCACAGGGGCCAATAGGGCGCATTTTAATATTAGGGTACGCAACAAGATGATGTACTATGCCCATCCTCATTCTTGTTAGTACAAACTGGTGCGAAACTCTAGTTACCTGTGACAAATACGGTTGAAATCCAATAAAATTGTTCATGCTATTGTACAGTACACATGTGGGTAATTTGGAATCCTCCAAAAAATGCCTTTCATTACAATAATTCAAGAAAATTGTTTTCATATTTGATTTAGAGATATCCAAGACGCTATAAGGATCATTAATCACATTGGTCCCAAAAATCTTTTGGAACCCTTCAATGATGTATTTGATCCAAGGGATCTTTAAGTGCTGGTCTAATAAGAGACAGTCCTCAATAATCGCTCTATTCAATGAGGTACCGTCGCTGAGCCAAATGGAGCGCCACAATAATAGGGGTCTTAACATGATCATATCACTAAGGGCTTGAATCCCCGCTTCCTTATGAACCAAGGAGTTGGAGGTAGACTTGGGTAAACACAGGAGCCTTTTCAGGAAGATATTCTCCTCTACCTGAAGGCCCCTTGCTGATGACACACCCCAAACACCAGCCCCATAAAGGGCCGCAGAAAGACATCTGGATTGATAGATTTTTAACATGTCTTTGATACGTTTATTCCCCAGCTTCTTGGCAAATAGAAAGACCCCGTTAGCACTCCTAATCATCTTTGTTCTGACAACATTATGTTCAGTGGCCCAGCTCCCATTGTTGGAAAAAGTAATTCCCAAATAGCAAAAATTTTCAACTTTTTTAACCAATTCGCCATCAATAAAATAATGGGTTTTACCTTTCATTTTGGCTCTTCCAAGCCCACACTCCATCACATATGTTTTTGATTTATTGATCACCAGTTTCCTACTTTTGATGAACCGTACAAAACGGTCCATCAAACGTTGGAGACCCAGGGGAGTCCTAGACAGTAACACTGCGTCATCCGCATAAAGTAATACAGGTATACTGGGATTATTAACTTTAGGGGCATCCGCTGTGACTGTCTGCAGGACGGAATCTACCTCGTTTATGAAGAGGGTGAAAAGCAGGGGTGCTAAAACGCACCCCTGTCTGATCCCCCTTCCGATCCCAAACTTAGTCGTACACTCCCCATTAGGTCCGTAGCGGACACTGGTGCTAAGCTTTTCGTATAGGCGGGCGAGGAAGTATATTATACCTTCAGGTGCCCCCATTTCTAATAATTTGACCCATAATATAGCGTGGTCTACCAAATCAAAAGCACTGCTCAAGTCAGCGAAACATAAATAGAGCGACCCATTTTTGGCCTGGGTATATTTCCCTACCAAGAGCTCTAGGTTCAGGCACTGCTCAATGGTACCACGGCCTTTTCTAAATCCAAATTGACAATTACTTAAAATCTCATTGGTTTCTGCCCATTCCTCTAGTCTTACTAGAAGGACCCTACTCATAATTTTAACAGATGAGTCCAATAGGGATATTGGTCGGTAGTTTTTGGCATCGCCCCGGTCACCTTTCTTGTAAATGGGGACAATTATTGATTCCCCCCAAGTAGACGGTATTTTACAACAAATGGCTGCATTGAAAATTTTGGTCAACAATGGACCCCATATCTCCGGTGCAGTCTTATATACGTCTATTGGGACCCCATCCGGCCCCTGGGCCTTCCCTCCTTTGCTAGTTCTTATACTAGCCATGACCTCATCTACGGTAATATCCAAGGCTATGATGGGCCAGCCTTCTCCATGGGAAACTGTTATATTACTTGAATCAAAAATAATGGAGAAATGTTGGATCCAAGATTCCATACTCAGATTTGATGTGAGTTCTGGTGCCTTTTCATCTTTTAGGAATGGACTATTCACTGTGGACCAAAACAGGGTACAGTTTTTCATATCCGCTGCTTGACTAAGGTTGTCCCACGCTTTCTGCTGTAACTCAGCTTTTCTACGTTTAAGGATCAAATTATAACCCTGCCTAAGTTGAATCACCAGACTCTTATCCCTTGGTTTAGCTGCTAGAGCCTCTTTGAGATCCATCCGGGCGGTAGAACAAGCGTGATCAAACCATCCCCTTTTGTACCTATTCTTGTGCCCAGCCTCTTTAGTAAACTTTTTATTAATGGTTGAATTGATACTATTAAAGTGGCCAATACTGGCAGCCGAGGATTCATCCTGTTCTAAAATTGCCGTGATTTCCATCAGACAACTAGAAATAATGGATTCAGATGTAATGGCCGCTTTTTCTCCCTTCCACCTCAATCTATACCCATTCTGTCTATGGGGTTCAATATTAACAATATTTCCCTGTTCACGTACATAGACATCATTCCAGAAAGTTATTCAGTAGTCAAACAGTTATGATCACTTAACATAATATCAATCACCTTGGGCATTGGGCACAATGGGGCAATGGTTGAAGACATGCAAATAAAATCAATAATGGTGTTAGCGCCCCTTCCTTTAAAAGTCGGAATATTTTCGCCCACATCATTTTTAGCATTTTCCATAATTTCCATATCATACTGGGTCAAAAAGTTATTCAGGGTTTCCCCATAGGTGTGATGAGGGAAATGAACGTCGGCGTCCCCCAGTCGGTTATACACACCGCATAACTTCTGAGAAGATAGTGGGCAAACAGAAACATTAAAATCCCCCACAAAAATAAACTCAAATACACCATTAAAATTCTTCACAAGATTATACAGTGTCCTATCTAGTTCATTAATTGCAACATGTCTAGTGCCATCAAATGTATTATTGTAGAAATTAATCAAGAGTATATTTCTACCAGCTTCTTGTGTGAGCCATAGAATTTGTGAATGAGCCCCCACTTTTACATACTTTTTCACTGAGATAGGTAATTTGACTGAAATCAGCACCAACAACCCTCCTTTAGCTCTACCATGGGTTGAAGCCAGGGCTGGAAGTTCATAGGATATAAAACCATCGATGCCTTTAAAATTTTTGCACCAGGTTTCCTGAAGGCAAAAAAGATCAAATAAATGCACAAAGTCAATCCATCCTAGCGTATCTTCCTTTGCCCCTAGTCCTGCAATATTCCAGCTAGCGATATGGCAAGTTACCTTTTCTCTCTCTTGACTTACAATAAGCTGTTCATCACTAAATATGGGCATGTTATTCCCTATATTAAAAGGTTCTATGTTATTAATTGAATTTGAGTCTTCTTCCCCTATCAACATACAGTCTACGCACACATCATTGTCCAAATCAACTACAGATAGAATTATTTCTTCATTGTTATTACTATTTACAGCACCCCATAAAGGGTCAATCTCATGTCAGTCATTTTGGTCCAGGTAGCTCAGGGACTGATACCTGTTCTGTGTTGGAACTTGGTAGACCATCCCACTATCAAACAAAGGAGTACTACCAAAGGTTACAAATGGATTGGGGGTATATGTTACTGAATTATTCCCGCCTAACATAGGATTCACCATATGCATCGGCGGGGTAAATATACCATTTTGTACACCAGGGCAGAAGTTAGATAACGCAGGTCTATTTACTAAAGGCGGGTAAATAAAATTACTCGTTGCCCTCTCCCTACAATTAACTGGAGGTTGCCTGCTTAGGTGATTATAAAAATAGCCCAGTGGTCTAGCAACTACTTCTGTCTCTGACTGTGTGATTGCGGCAGCTCTGAGCAGGACAGTCGCAACGTGTTGTGGGTGCTTAAAATTAATGATCACACAATCCCCCCCGCCTGTCTTTTTGGTGTTACCGATCCAATAGACTCTCCTAATAGAGATGATTTGGTCAGAGTAGCCAACTGGATAACCACAATGGCGGTTTAACCAGGAAACTGTTTTATTCCTCAAAGATTCCACTGTTTCCTGATCATTAGGGGGCTGGGTTAGGATCGGGACATTAGTTAAAACCACAACATAGGGTACACAGTCAGGTGGAAGATCAACTGGGCGCCTGCGTATCCGTATGGGTACCCCATTTGTTCCCCCTGTGACAGCTGGAGGAGCTAAGACCGCTGGTGCCGAGACTGTCCTAGGGGCTGGTAATGTGGGTCTATCTCTCTGTGAAGTACCTAACATAGTGCTTGTCACTCCGACATTTGATTGCTTAGAAGGTCCACCTGCCTCCTGGGTCGTTATAGATAACGGTACAGGTAACTCTTTAGAAGGTTGTTTCCTAATATTATTTGGGGGGGCACTAATGGTTGAAAGTGGCTGCACCCTATCTATTAAAGGAGCAGTAGCTGTGCACGCTGGTATTTTAATATCTAATATGGACTTTTCCAGTTTATCAGCATGCTGGTCCACCATGCCCCTTAGTCTAACTACTTCCGCCTGTAGATCTCCTATTTTGATTAACAGGGGCTCTACCACCGAACTAAATTTACTGTAGATAGAACTCAGTAATAGCTCAATTTGATCGGGCTTAATGGAGACAAATGTATCATTTACCGAAGACCCAATTTCCTCGGTTTTCTCCATGTGAGTGGTATCTTTTTTATTCTTTCTAATGGGGTGATTACCTCGCTTAGGAGCCGTTTTCCTACAAGCACGCATAAACTTTGTAGCCCTAATGGATTGCCGAGGAGTACCCCCAGAATTCCCGCATGGCTCATCTTCCCCCCCATTCAAATTGTCTGTAGCCGTGGTTAGATCAACATTATCACTGGTAATATCATGCTCCGCTACAATGTCTGTGTCGTTGACGATGTTATCTGTATCATTACAATTATGAACATCCGCAATTTGGATCAGTGGGAGGTCTTGAGCAGTACTTTTTCCCAGTGATTTCCTTCTATCACAGTTAATTCTAGATACCACTTTCAGCAAATAGTTATCCGGTAATGTACTTTGGACAGACATTTTGGGGTTAATCAGGAGTCTCAAATGAATAGTTCTTAAAACAAAAGGAACAAGGTTCTTTCCACGAATAATAACCTACAAGTACTCACAGGTCAAACTACAGGGGGGTGGCCCTGCCCGGCCTCCTCTGGCCCCGGACGGCCACAGACGGCCCCGCCCTTGTCCCGGGCTTCTCCCGCGCGCGACTCGCGGGGCGAGAGGGGGTGTCAGCCTTTTGCAGGCGCCTCCGGGCGCTCTCGTCGCGTCACGAGCGCGTTTCCGCCCCACAGGCTGCTGGGGATTGTAGTGCCCCGGTGTCCGGTCCGGCGTCTATCTGTTCGCCTCCGCCGTTCCCCTCACGGCTGCGCCCGTCGGCGAGTGACCAGGCAAGTCTCTGGTGTTCCCCCCTGGGCTCCCGGGGGGTCAGCCTTTTGCAGGCGCCTCCGGGCGCTCTCGTCGCGTCACGAGCGCGCTTCCGCCCCACAGGCTGCTGGGGATTGTAGTGCCCCGGTGTCCGGTCCGGCGTCTATCTGTTCGCCTCCGCCGTTCCCCTCACGGCTGCGCCCGTCGGCGAGTGACCAGGCAAGTCTCTGGTGTTCCCCCCTGGGCTCCCGGGGGGTCAGCCTTTTGCAGGCGCCTCTGGGCGCTCTCGTCGCGTCACGAGCGCGCTTCCGCCCCACAGGCTGCTGGGGATTGTAGTGCCCCGGTGTCCGGTCCGGCGTCTATCTGTTCGCCTCCGCCGTTCCCCTCACGGCTGCGCCCATCGGCGAGTGACCAGGCAAGTCTCTGGTGTTCCTGACTAGTTTTGCAGCTGCGATCCTAGTAGGTTTTCCATCCCAGAGGAGATTTTTAACCTCCGCATCTATTGCTTTAATATAGGACTTGGGAGCACAGAATGGAGTGTTAGCGAGGGCATATAGAAATCTGGGGAGTGCCATCATTTTAAAAAGTGCTGCTCTTCCTTGTAGGGTGAGCGGCAGTGATTTCCAATGCTTTGCATTTCGTCACAGCCTGTGCAGGGGTTCCTGTAGGTTTCTAGCCAGGAAGTCATCTGGGTCGGATGAGACTTGAAACCCTAAATATTTGAAGCGGTCTGTGACTATTTGTACTGAACAGTCCCTTGGTAACGCTTGTAGGGGCCCATGCAGAATATATAGTACTGATTTCCCCCAGTTGATGGTGTATCCTGAAACTGTCCCGTATACGTCACATATGTTGAGGAGTCTATGAAGAGAGCGTTTTGGGGATGCTATGTATACTAAAATGTCGTCCGCATAGAAGAAGATGCGGTCTTCCCATCCCTCCACCCATCGGAGTCCACGTATGATGGGATATTTCCGTATCCAGGCTGCCAGGGGCTCCAGAACTAAGGCAAAAAGGAGTGGGGCCAGAGGACATGTCTGTCGCGTTCCGCATCCCAGTGCAAATTCACGTGAAATATGTCCATTAGCCACCACGTGTGCAAGTGGGTTAGTGTACAGTAATCAAACCCAGGAGCAGAATTTTGTCCTGAACCCCAGATGCTTAAGGACCGCAAAGAGGAATGCCCACTCGATGGAGTCAGAGGCCGCCTGTGCGTCGAGGGATAATATAGCGCCGTCTTCCTGTATGGTGTGTTTACGACTTATAACGCTATGCAGACGTCTAAGGTTAAGGGCTGTATTTCTTCCTGGCATAATTGGTCTGGGTGTACTAACTTACTAACTTACGAAGGTGTGGGGTCAGTCTAAGAGCCAACGCTTTGGCCAATATCTTGGTCTCTGCATTGATCAAAGAGATGGGTTGGTTGGCGGCGCCCTCTAATGGGGATTTACCCGGTTAATGGATGGCTACTATGGTGGCTGTACGTTGGTCTTTGGAGAGTCCTCCCTGTTTCAGACTAGCTTCACACATCTTTAAGAGCTGGGGAGTCAGTTTATCAGCTGTTCGCTTGTAAAGTTCTAATGGGATACCATTGGGACCTAGAGGTTTACCTGACTGTAGCTTATGTATGGTAAGTGTTAATACGTCCGTTGTCATGACAGCATCCAGTATGTGCGCCTCTTCCTTTACTAACGTTGGTAATTAAATATCTCAAAGGAATGCAGTCGCCCCTGGCAAGTCAATCGTTGTTGTGGAGGTGCAGACATGTTCAAAATGTGTCGCTAATGCGTCTCCTATCTCTTGCGGGTCTGATGTTGTATTGCCGTCCTCTAACCGGAGCTCCGTCACCCATCTGTCCGCCCGTGCGCTTTTGTCTAGTCAGGTGAGAAGCTTGCCTGTCTTGTCCCGGATTCATAGACCCTGTATCTAACTGTTGTATGCCTGGTTCTAGCGTCCACCCATAAATATTCTTTGTATTCGCACTGTTTTGTAAGCAACCTATGTGTATTGCTGTCCGATGGGTCTTGTGCGTGAAGTGTCTCTAAGTGGTGCACCTCTTGTTCCAGGGTTTCTACTACTATTCTCTGTTCCTTTTGTGACCTGAGATCATGGATATGGCTTGTCCCCGTAGGACCAGTAGTGGTGAGTAGGCCACTCGACGGAGTTATGGGGGTTATGCAGGTAACCTGTATATATCGGGTACATGCGACCTTGTGTTTGAGTCTGTGCGGCATAATCAGTTGAAACCAGGGAGTGGTCCGAGATGCCTCTGGGTAAATGCGTTATTTCCCTAAACTTGCCCACACTATCTGTGGATGTAAGTATATAATCTATCAGAGAGAGACTGTTATGAGCCCCGGAGTGGTAAGTGGATTGACGCATCTGTGGAAATTTAAAGCACAAGGTGTCGATCAGGCCAAATGCGTCTAAGAAATCTGCTAAGATGGAAGGCGTGCGGTGTTGCAGTCTAGGGGGCATTTGGTCTAGGGTGTCGTCTACTGTTGCGTTAAAGTCACCACCAATAATCAGTTCTCCCTCTGGAAGTGTAAGTAGAAATTTACCAAGTGCCAGGAAGGCCAACGAGTGGAGTGCAGGGGGGATATGGACAGTGACTAAGTTAAGTATGTGTCCTTCCCATTGGCAAGAGAGCACTGCAAAGCGACCCTGATCGTCCGTAAAAGTGTGACTATCCGAGGAAACGGTTTCTTGATCAGGATTTCTACCCCTCGTGAACCCGATGTGAATTACAAAAAAACAGTCTCTTGATTCGTTGTGATCCTTTCATTACACTTCAGAATTAAAAACATGCATTGCCATTAGGTATGGCTCTAAAGGAATATTGTATGGTAATGTGAAGCATTACAAGTAAATAGATAAGCATTTGTGTGGAAGCAAAGAACTGTAGAACAGTATTGGTGTAGATTAAAAGGTCAGGTACCATTTGTAATGTCAAGCCAGATCTAAAAATCCATGTAGGTGCATTAGGTTAACTACCCTCCTCTTATCTGTACTGCTGCCAGATGAAAACCTACATACATTTTCTAGTTATCAAAGACACGTTAACAGCTTTACAGTGCCATGTATGTAGCCTTGAAAATTCAAGCTTTGGCAGCTGGATAAATAAACTGAATAATTCCAACTTCTGCCCAATCAAAATGTACTCATGGCTGCCAGAATGTGGGCGTAGCAAAAGTCCATCTCAGTTACACTGTCAAGCCAGAAAATAAAATTCCTCCATTTGTGCTTGCCTAACTACTTATTTAATTGGAAATATTTGTACAGTTCATTTATAGGTATTTATATTTGTTGTGTCAGAAAAAAATGACTTCCTGTCAGGTTACATAGGCCCAGGGCCAAGAACATCCCCATTTCACATGTTCAAGTTTAAGGTTGAGGCCCTTTTTTAAACAGACTTTTGACATACATTTGCTTGCGCCCCCGTATGGCTAAATATTCTCAAAAACACTTTTACTTACACTTACACTTCTTCAGAGGCATATTATTAGGCCCTTGAACATTCCGTACAAGGACTAAGTTCCCTGCGCAAAATGTAATTGTTTGTTGTGGTCCGTTCGGCGACAGCTCTTCAAAGGTAGAAACATAGAGCGAATGGGTGTAGTTATTATAAAAACCGACCCAATCTTTCTTTAGTCTGAGGAGCATTTTGTTGTCACTGTGGAGGTCGTGCCATGCCGAAATTCCAGCCCAGCTGATTCCAGTTACCATCAAAGAAGGACAGTGGCCTGCTCTACACCAAAGATAAGTTCTCAGATGACACATACCCTCAGGTAAATGGAGAGTTAGACTACTCTAAGGTATTCTGGTGGATCCCCACACTGTAGGTGTATTAGGATATGAAGCACTAGGTAAGAGTATAGATACAACAATATGTATTCACATAATCAATGTAACAGCACAATGGTTGACTATACATTTTCTTTACCCTTCTCATAATGTGATTACGTTGTTTTGTTTCATTCTATTAATCACTGCAGTGTATGTATTTTACACAAGAGTACAATTGCTTGAATAAATGTTTGAAATGCCATTTGCCTACTTCTTGTGTCTTACTTTGGGCATGCCTGAGTTACTAACGGAAGGGTAAAATCTGTTTCACTATTTCCTTGGGGGAATTTGGGTTGTCATGTTCTGAGGTCGCACATGCCATCCTGTACTTTGTAAGGTTAGAGGTCCAGATGGTGACCTGTATGCTAGCCAGTACTAAGGACAACATATCCTGATGGTGTGCACGGACTCAGTCCCACATGTTTTGACATTTATGTTGCTCAAACGCACAGTCCCTCTGGGCCGGTCACTCCACCACGCACCGCGCACACTCCCCGTGGGTGTGCCCAGGCTGCCCCTTTCCCGCCTCTGCCCGCAGCTGTGCTCCTGACCACTAGTCGTGGTCTCAGCTTCTGTAGCGCAGCGCCGCTTCCTGCTGTCTGCTCGACTTCTCCCCTGCTGCACGTTGTTTCCTGCCTCTGTACTTTCGTTCTGTTTCCCCTGTGTTGGTGCTGTTTCCCCTGCTGTGCCCAGCCTTTTTCTCTTTCTTTGTTTGTTTCTTGCCTAGTCCGCCGTTTTTCCCGCTGTGCCCCCGCCGCGCTTCCCGCCACCTCCCCGCCGCTGATCCCCTGCGGCCCGCCCCCTTCCACCTGGACCCTTCCCATTCGCCGCCCCGCCTCCCAGCTGCCCCTCCCTCGCTCCGCCCCCCCACTCTCCTCATATGGCAGAGTGGCAAACGCGCAGCGTTGACGCGCAGCGGGCGCGCCAATTGTGCGCCGAAGGTGCGCCAAAGGTAAGCCCGTCTGCGCCCGTCTGCGCCTGGCCCGCGCCCAGCGCCAGGACCCCTGGCCCCCACCGACGGAAGCCGACCCGACGGACCTACGACGCCACCGAACTCAACGCACTCAACACCGGCCGAACCCCGGGTTGCTACCGAGCCACACCGAGACGCACCCACGGACCCTTCAGCTGCCACTCCTGCCAGTTCAACTGCAACCGGACCCACGCCACACCTGCACCCACCAAGCCGAACTCTAGCAGCACCCACCTGAAGTGCATCCTGCTCAACACCCGCTCCGTCCACAAACACACCGTCGAGCTCTGGAACCTGCTCGACACCACAGCCCCAGACGTCGCCTTCCTCACAGAGACCTGGATGAACGACTCCTCAGCTCCCGACATCGCCATCGCCATCCCGGACGGCTACAAGATCATCCGGAGGGACCGCGTCAACCAGACCGGAGGAGGTATCGCCATCATCCACAGGGACACCATCCGCATCACGACCAACACCGACGATACCCTCGCACCCACCGAACACCTGCACTTCCAGAGCCACGTCAACCCCAAGACCACCCTCAGAGGCACCCTTATCTACAGACCCCTGGGACCACGCACACAATTCAGCGAAGACATCGCCGACTTCATCAGCCCACACGCCCTCCCCTCCGCCGACTACATCCTCCTCGGGGACCTCAACTTCCACCTGGAGAACAACAACGACCGCAACACCAACACCCTGCTGGACAACCTTGCCAACCTCGGACTCAAGCAACTGGTGACCACCCCCACCCACTACGCCGGACACACACTCGACCCGGTCTTCTCTTCCAGCAAGGACATCGCCTTCAGCCACGCCACGGGACTCCACTGGAAGGACCACAGCTGCGTCCACTTCAGCTACAGAAAGAACGCGATCCACCACCACCAGCAACAGGTTCCCTGAAGAAGCTGGAACAAGATCACTGCAGACCAGCTCGCTACTTCCCTGAGCCAGCACCCTCCCACCGGCTCAGCGAACCCTAGCCAGGCCGCTAACAACCTCACGAAATGGATCAGCAACTGCGCAGACGACCTCGCCCCTCTGAAGACCCCGCCGAGCAGACCCGGCAGCAAGAAAGCCCCATGGTTTAACGACGAACTCAAGAGCTCCAAGAAGAACAGCAGAGCACTCGAGAAAACCTGGCGCAGAGACCCAACACCGGACAACATGACTGCCCTCAAGCTCGCCACCCAAAAACACCACCAACTGATCCACGCCACCAAGAAAACCGCATTCAAGGAACGACTGGACAACAACGCACACAACAGCAAGGAACTCTTCAACATCGTGAAAGAGCTCTCCAACCCCAGCGCCGGAAACAACAACATCACCCCTTCGCAAGACCTCTGCAACTCCCTCGCCTCCTACTTCCACAACAAGATCACGGACATACACAACAGCTTCAGCACTCAACCGACGGACGCCACGACCGGACCGCCGCCCCCTACATCCACCCTCCGCGCCTGGACCCCGATCAGCACCGAAGACACCGTCCGCACGATGAACTCCATCCACTCCGGATCACCGACAGACCCCTGCCCCCACCACGTCTTCAACAAGGCCGACGCTGTCATCGCACCCCACCTGCGGGACATCATCAACACCTCCTTCGACACCGCCACCTTCCCGGAGAGCTGGAAGCACGCCGAGCTCAGCGCTCTACTTAAGAAATCATCAGCCGACCCCACCAACCTCAAGAACTACCGCCCCATCTCGCTGCTCCCCTTCCCGGCAAAAGTCATCGAGAAGACCATCAACAAGCAACTGGCCGCCTTCCTCGAGACGAACGGATCCCTTGACATCTCACAGTCTGGCTTCCGGGCCAACCACAGCACCGAGACCGCCCTGATCGCAGCCACCGATGACATCCGAGCCCTGCTCGACAATGGAGAAACAGCGGCCCTCATCCTCCTGGACCTCTCCGCGGCCTTCAACACTGTCTGCCACCGCACCCTAGTACAGCGCCTGAGCAACATCGGAATCCGGGAGAAGGCACTGAAGTGGATCATCTCCTTCCTCGCCGGAAGGACACAGAGAGTCTGCCTCCCCCCGTTCAGATCGGAGGCCACCGAAGTCATCTGCGGCGTTCCTCAAGGCTCCTCGCTCAGCCCAACACTCTTCAACGTCTACATGAGCCCCCTTGCAGCCATCGCACGCCAGCACAACCTCAACATCATCTCCTACGCCGACGACACCCAGCTGATCCTCTCCCTCACCAACGAACCCGCCACCGCCAGAGCCAACCTGCACGAAGGGATGACAGACGTAGCCAAGTGGATGACGAACAGCCGCCTGAAACTGAACTCGGACAAGACGGAAGTCCTCATCCTGGGATCATCACCCTCCGCCTGGGACAACTCCTGGTGGCCCCCCGCCCTGGGCAGCGCACCCAAACCCACAGACCACGCACGCAACCTGGGCTTCATACTGAACTCCTCCCTCTCCATGACCAGACAAGTCAACGCCATCTCCTCGTCATGCTTCAACATCCTGCGCATGCTACGTAAGATCTTCCGTTGGATCCCCACCGAGACAAGGAAGACGGTCACCCAGGCCCTCGTCACCAGCCGGCTGGACTACGGCAACTCCCTCTACGCCGGAACCACCGCCAAACTCCAGAAGAGACTCCAGCGGATCCAGAACACCTCAGCACGACTCATCCTGGACATCCCCCGCCGCAGCCACATCTCCGGACACCTGAGAGACCTGCACTGGCTCCCGGTCAACAAGAGAATCACCTTCCGACTCCTCACCCACGCACACAAAGCCCTACACAACCAAGGCCCAGGATACCTCAACAGCCGCCTCAACTTCTACGCTCCCAAACGCCAGCTTCGGTCGACCAGCCACGCCCTCGCCCCCGTCCCCCGCATACGAAGAGCCACCACAGGAGGAAGGTCCTTCTCCTACCTGGCAGCCAAGACTTGGAACTCCCTTCCGACAAACCTCCGCCTGACCCAAGACCACCTCGCCTTCAGGAAGCAGCTCAAGACCTGGCTGTTCGAGCAGTAGCGGACCCCCTCCCCCCAGCGCCTTGAGACCCTCCGGGTGAGTAGTGCGCTATATAAATGTTATGATTGATTGATTGACAGTCTTACTGATATAGTAGGAACCGTACAACAATCCTATAGCCTTTCCCTAGACACTAGCAATATTGATACATAGTTTACTTTAAAAAAATCATCTCACTTTACAGTCAAAGAAGGAAAAGTAACACTAGTTTCCATGTTAAAGGAATGAACAGCAATTTCTGAATTAGCCTGACATTTGAACTATGTCTTTGAACGAACAGCAAATATGACAAGATAAACACAAATGTTCAGTAATCTTTAAATCTCATTCACCTATAGAAATCCAGCATTGTTATTTTGGGGGGGTGCAGCTCCCCACCCCAGCACCTATTTCCCAATAAGGTAGTAGGAGGGAGGTTAACAAATTGTAATGGTCACATAGCCAAGGCCGGCAAGGAGGGGTGAGGGGGGGATGCATTGTGCTAAATTTGATATGCCAGTTAGAGGAGGGACTGGTTCTGATGTTTCCAGGGTGGTGTAATAGGTTGTCACTGTTAAGAGGTTGTCAGGGCCTTTACGTAGAAGGCTTTGTGCACAGTACGTCATATCCTGAAATGACTTTGTGCCCCCAAAAGCCAGTCAAGTGTTTTAGTGCAATGTGATTACATTTCCTCAATCCACTGCATATCCTATGAGCCTAGATCTGTATCTTCTGCAGTTTCCGCTCTGTGTTTTTGGCTACATTCACATGCACAATGTTGAAATAGTCCATGCTAAACATCATCAATCAATCAATCAATCAATCAAGATATTTGTATAGCGCGCTACTCACCCGGAGGGTCTCAAGGCGGCTGGGGGAGGGGGGTCCGCTACTGCTCGAACAGCCAGGTCTTGAGTTGCTTCCTGAAGGAGAGGTGGTCTTGGGTCAGGCGGAGGTGGATGGGGAGGGAGTTCCAAGTCTTGGCTGCCAGGTAGGAGAAGGATCTTCCTCCCATGGTGGCTCTTCGAATGAGAGGAACGGTGGTGAGGGCATGGCTGGTCGATCGTAGCTGGCGGGTGGGAGTGTAGAAGGTCAGGTGGTTGTTGAGGTACCTGTGGCCCAGGTCGTGGAGGGCCTTGTGTGCGTGGGGGAGGAGTCGGAATGTGATTCTCTTGCTGACGGGGAGCCAGTGCAGGTCTCTCAGGTGTCCGGAGATGTGGCTGTGTCGGGGGATGTCCAGGATGAGTCGTGCGGAGGCGTTCTGGATGCGTTGGAGTATTTTCTGTAGTTTGGCAGTGGTTCCGGTGTAGAGGGTGTTTCCGTAGTCCAGTCGGCTGGTGACGAGTGCCTGGGTGACCGTCTTCCTTGTTACCGTGGGGATCCATCGGAAGATCTTTCGGAGCATGCGTAGGATGTTGAAACATGATGATGGGACGGCGTTGACTTGTCTGGTCATCGAAAGGGAGGAGTCCAGGATTAAGCCCAGGTTGCGTGCGTGGTCCGTTGGTTTGGGCGCGCTGCCCAGGGCAGGGGGCCACCAGGAGTCATCCCAGGCTGAGGGAGATGGTCCGAGGATGAGGACTTCCGTCTTGTCTGAGTTCAGTTTCAGGCGGCTGTTCTTCATCCATTCGGCGATGTCTTTCATCCCTTCCTGTAGGTTGGTTCTGGCGGTGGCTGGGTCTTTGGTGAGGGAGAGGATCAGCTGGGTGTTGTCGGCGTAGGGGATGATGTTGAGGTTGTGTTGGCGTGCGATGGCTGCGAGGGGGCTCATGTAGACGTTGGAGAGGGTGGGGCTGAGTGATGATCCTTGTGGTACGCCGCAGATGACTTCGGTGGCCTCGGATCTGAACGGGGGGAGGCGGACTCTCTGGGTTCTCCCGGCGAGGAATGAGATGATCCACTCTAGTGCCTTCTCTTGGATTCCGACGTTGCTGAGGCGCTGTACTAGGGTGCGGTGGCAGACAGTATCGAACGCTGCGGAGAGGTCCAGGAGGATGAGGGCCGCTGTTTCCCCGTTGTCGAGCAGGGCTCGGATGTCGTCAGTGGCTGCGATGAAGGCGGTCTCGGTGCTGTGGTTGGCTCGGAAACTGGACTGCGAGTGGTCGAGGGATCTGTTCGTCTCAAGGAAGGCGGCAAGCTGTCTGTTGACGGTCTTCTCGATGACTTTGGCAGGAAACGGGAGGAGCGAGAGGGGGCGGTAGTTCTTGAGGTCGGTGGGGTCTGCTGATGGTTTCTTCAGGAGGGCGCTGAGTTCGGCATGCTTCCAGCTCTCCAGGAAGGTGGCGGTGTTGAAGGAGCAGTTGATAATGTCCCGGGGTGCGATGACGGAGTCGGCCTTGTTGAAGACGTGGTGGGGGCGTGGGTCGGTTGGGGGCATGGGTCGGTTGGTGATCCAGAGTGGATGGTGTTCATCATGTGTATGGTGTCTTCGGTGCTGACCGGGGTCCAGGCGCGGAGGATGGTGGTGGGGGGCGTCGGTTCGGTGATTGGGTGCGTGGTCTGTGTGCCGAAGCTGTTGTGTATGTCGGCGATCTTGCTGTGGAAGAACGAGGCGAGTGAGTCGCAGAGGTCTTGTGAGGGAGTGATGTCGTTGTTTCCGGCGCTGGGGTTCGAGAGCTCTTTCACGATGCTGAAGAGTTCCTTGCTGTTGTGTGCGTTGTTGTCTAGTCGTTCCTTGAATGCTGCCTTCTTGGTGGTGTGGATCAGCTGGTGGTGTTTGCGGGTTGCGTGCTTGATGGCGGTCATGTTGTCTGTAGTTGGGTTTTTTCGCCAGGTTTTCTCGGGGGTACGGCAGTTCTTCTTGGAGTTCTTGAGGTCGTCGTTGAACCAGTAGGCTTTCTTGCTGCCGGGCCTGCTGGGATGGTTTTTCATAGGTGCGAGGCCGTCAGCGCAGTTGGTGATCCACTGAGTGAAGTTGTTGGCTGCTTGGTTGGGGTCCGTTGAGCTGGCGGGAGGGTTCTGGCTCAGTGATGTGGTGAGCTGGTCGGTGGCGATCCTGTTCCAGCTCCTGCGGGGAACCTTTTGCGGGTGGTGGTGAGTCGTGGTCCTTCTGAAGGTGAAGTGGACGCAGCTGTGGTCTGTCCAGTGGAGTCCGGTGGAGTGGCTGAAGGAGATGTACTTGCTGGAGGAGAAGACTGGGTCAAGCATGTGTCCAGCGTAGTGGGTGGGGGTGTTCACTAGTTGCTTGAGTCCGAGGTTGGCGAGGTTGTCCAGCAGGGTGGTGGTGTTGTTGTCGTTGTTGTTCTCCAGGTGGAAGTTGAGGTCCCCTAGGAGGATGTAGTCAGCGGAGGGGAGGGCGTGAGGGCTGATGAAGTCCGCAATGTCTTCGCTGAATTGTGTGCGAGGTCCTGGGGGTCTGTAGATGAGGGTGCCTCTGAGTGTGGTCTTGGGGTCGGTGTGTATCTGGAAGTGAAGATGTTCGGCGGCTGTGAGGGTGTCGTCGAAGTTGGTCGTGATGCAGATGGTGTTCTTGTGGACGATGGCGATGCCTCCACCTGTCTGGTTGACGCGGTCCCTCTGGGTGATCTTGTATCCGTCCGGAATGGCGATGGCGATGTCGGGCGCTGAGGAGGCGTTCATCCAGGTTTCCGTGAGGAAGGCTACGTCTGGAGATGAGGTGTCGAGCAGGTTCCAGAGTTCAATGGCGTGTCTGTGGACGGAGCGCGTGTTGAGCAGGATGCACTTCAGGTGGTTGCTGCTGGTGCTTGGGTTTGCGGGTGCGGTGCAGGTCTGGATGCAGGAGAACTTGCAGGATTGGCAGGTGAAGGGTCCGTGGGTGCGTCTTGGGGTGGCTCGGTGGCAGCCGGGGAGCCGGCCGGTGTTGAGTGCATTGAGGGTGGCGGCGTCGTAAGTCCGGCGGGTTGGCTGGCCTCTGCGGGGGCCAGGGGGTCTGGCGCTGGGCTCGGTCCAGACGCAGACAGGCTTGCCTTTGCGCGCAAAGGGCGCTCCCGCTGCGCGTGGACGCTGCGCGCACGTGCGGACTCTGCCATAAATGGAGAGTGGGGGGGCGGGAGGAGGGAGGAGCAGCTGGGAGGCAGGAGCGGGGTGGCGAATGGGGATCGGGGACTAGGAAGGGGGCGGGGCCGCAGGGGAGCAGTGGCGGGGGTCGGGAAATGCAGAAACGGCGGGAAGAAGAGCGGAGGTGGCAGCTAGGGGGAAGGCCTGAGGGCGGAGTCCCTGCAGGCAGCGGCGGCAGGGAACAGGAGCAGCAGTGGAGACCTAGGACACACGGGGGCCGTGCGGTAGGTGGAGCGACCTGGAGGGGTCACAGCTCACTGCCGTGCGGTCCCAGCTATATGTGGCCCACTGGGAGGGAGGAGCAGCTGGGAGGCGGGAGCGGGGCGGCGAATGGGGATCGGGGACGAGGAAGGGGGCGGGGCCACAGGGGAGCAGCGGCGGGGGTCGGGAAATGCAGAAACGGCGGGAAGAAGAGCGGAGGTGGCGGCTAGGGGGAAGGCCTGAGGGCGGAGTCCCTGCAGGCAGCGGCGGCAGGGAACAGGAGCAGCAGTGGAGACCTAGGACACACGGGGGCCGTGCGGTAGGTGGAGCGACCTGGAGGTGATGGGTTTGCTAGAAAGGGAGTACCTTTCTGAGTATTTTAACACAAGAGATCAGCACTCACTGTACACTTCTTACAAAATGATTGGACATTTTATATAATCCAGATTACACAATGTAGAGACTCCATTTCAGTTTGTTTCTACAAAAAAATATATTCCTTTATTAATATTCTTCTTTTTCATAGAACTTTCTTCAATGTAGCCAATGCTTTTCATCTCTTCCCGGAGACTTCTTCAGGGTTTTGAATATCCTTACACCCATGCACATTGTGTGTGTGTAGAGAACCTTCATATGACGCACAAGCTTGTTTTGTCCTTTATTTGCATCTCCCCTATACCTATGATTCAATCGAAAAAGCTGTCACCAGTGAATTATGTTCATGCCCTAGTTGGCATCAGAACCTAGGTCATCATTACTTGCAACGGACACAGTGTATCGAGTATGTTTAATTGTAGCCATAATCAAAGACGAGTAAGCCATGTGGGGTCCATGGGGTCTGGATATATTCAGAGTTGACCTGAAACCCCCCAACCAATCACATGATATGAATAGCAATATGAGTTCCGCCTCTCACCCTTGCAGTTCACTAGTTATATGTTCTTTGTAGCATCACATAGCTGTATCATGTGTGCTTTTTTATATACCCACATGGCAGGGCAGCGGTAAGGTCAAGCAATTCTAGGTAGCAGCCTACAGCATAACTGCGTATGTAGTGCCAAACTAAGGGCCTAATTTAGAGTTCAGCAGATGGGTTACTCCATCACAAACATGACGTATATCCCATCCGCCGTATTACAAATGCATTATATCCTATGGCACTTGTAATATTTTGAGTGGGATATCCCTTGTCTTTGTGATGGTATAACCTATCCATCAAATTATTCTGCCTTTTCACCTGTCCTTTCCAACAGCACCCAGATTCATATCCCAATTGACAACGCTTCTCTGGTCTACAGAGACATATGTGATTGCCTGCTTCACTAAAAAAGCTCTTCTTAGGAAAAGAAAACAGAGATCCCCTTAATGGGACTGGCAGACTACAATGCCCAGATAGTCTGAGCCACATCCCAGTGGACAGGCCAACCCACATCAAAGAAAGCAAGACATTTCAGATCTATAATTTTCACCCAAAGCGAACACTGTAATTAAAGGTGTCAAGGTACAAAAATCTATGCTCAGGAAAAATTCCCAGCTCTGTCAACTTGTTAGGGAGGAAACTAAATATGAAGAAGGTATGCCACTGCAGACATCAGTAGAGAATGTCAGAGTTATAAATGGTGAAAGAGCAGTGTAGGCTCAAAGTGAAGCAAGACAGGAGAAGAGTTCACTAGGAAATAAAGTTCATGATCAGCAAGGTATTAAAGGAAAACCTATGTTTGCAAACCTTAAGGAATTTATCACAGCACAACAAGCACGTACTCTGTGTACTCAACAAATTGTAAGACTTGATAGACCGAAGAATAGGCCCAGGAGATAGAGTTACCAAGGCAACAGAACCTGATAAGAAGTCTTGGGGGCAGAGCAGAGCAATAAAACACACACACATGCATACAAAAGAAGCAAATTGCTTGTTAAACATTGTTAGAATTACAACAAAGAATGTGTAGAGGAAAAGATCAGGAGCGTAAAGACAGGTAATGTGATGTTTTGTAACAAATATGTAATTATTGAGTAGCCTATTATTTGACCTTTTGTACGAGACATTGTTTGTGTGACTATTTAAGAGGCTGACTGTTTACACGTGTGGACATAGCTACTCTCCCTGCCGCAACAGTAAACCTGCTTTTGCCTTGCCAATAGTAGTCCTGTTTTTTCTTTATCTCAGTTTCCCCACAACAAAGTGGCAATTAGGTGGATATGACAGTGCCTTGGGAAGGGATCCCTGTATTGTAAGGGAAGAGGTGTGGCGCCGCGGCCAGGGCGACTGACGCTGGAATCTGGGGACCACGGTTCGATCCCCGGCTCCGGCGGCAGGTTAGCCCAGCACCAAGTGACTCTGGGCAATAGCTCGCTTAATCTTCCCGACGGCCCCCAGCGCCTAGAGACCCTTACGGGTGGTGATTGTGCGCTTTACAAATGTGGACATTATTGTCCTATGTAAACCCCTTCTCTCTTCCCCTCTGTACACCTATGAACTCTGCTTGAAATCCTCAGTTGTTCAAATAATTTTTTCCTGGCCTGTCCAAGTCCATATTCTGTACTCTTGTAAGTAAGCGCCCCACAGTCTTAAACACAGAAACAGCTATATTAGCTTTTACAGAGCACAAGCCAGAGAATCTAGTATGAGCAACGAAATACAGCAGGATCTAGGTGCCGGGTGCAGTTTCTATCAGGGCTCGAACAATCAAAAATCAAAACATTGTTACTAGAGCTGCAGGTCTAGTAACTTAGAAAAATCTACTCGACCTAACTGTAATACACTTGACCTTTGTGAGCAAATGTGACAAGTTAACAAGATTTAAAGGTATTTTTATTGCTCATTCACGTTGCGATCTACATAGATGCCTTTACATCTGGCTATCTTGTCACATTTGCTCTGCTTTCAGACACAGAGGTTAAAGGTCAGTTTGTTTTCCTACTCGCCAGAAAGGGCGAGTAGAACCTAAAAATAGCTTGCCTTAATTAAATCTGGCTCGCAAATGCGAGCAGGCAAGTGGACTTTTTTAGCCCTTTTCTATGTATACTACTGAGGCGAGTGATTTTTGTTAAGGCTAGTTCTCCAATGAGTAATTGTGCAAAGTGCACAATTAAGCACTGTTCAAAGGCAGCACAATGTGCAAAATTCACATTCTTTGGGTTCGTCTCTGGGGAAAGCATTTTTAACAATGGAGACACCCCTTTACCTGAAACACAACTGAGTTTAAGGAAATCCATTTCCCTTTCTACTCTGAATGGAGAGAAATTTAGCCTTTTGCTGGAGTAACATGTTGTCTGTATCCAGAGTGGGAAAGGTTAGATGGCGTTTATGAGTGCCCACAACCTCAAAAGTCTGTAGCTTGACCTACTACTCTTTTCTCTTGTATGAGATCAGGCACTCGCAACATTAAATTGACAAATAGTAAAAGCATTCAAACTTGTTGGGTGTTCTTATAGGGATAGCTGTCAGGTGTAAATGGCTTCATGAATTATGGCCCATATGTGGACTAAACCTAAGGCTACTCAGCAGCAAAAATACAGGTGAGGTTACCTGTACACAGGAAGGGGACCTTAGTAGTTCACTCTCAGCAACTGGAGCCATATTGCAAGAATAAACTAGATATGGGCCAAATGACTTGGATGTGAATAGTGATCAGAATGAGAGCAGTTATTGTAGCGAATAAAACCCCACCAAGTGAAATGAGAGGGCAGGGCAGTGAATGCCACGTGTGAAGTTGGTCTTGACATCCTTGCAAGTTGGCAGCAGCTCATTGCCAAATTATGGTTTAAATTTCTTTATTGTAGTTTTAATTATAACATACATTGTTCGCTTTATGAACTGTCAGCACAGGCTGCAGTGGTACAGTTACATAACCTCCCCAAACTCTCCCACCCGGTCCGTGCACCAAGTCAAGATAAATGATCGAAATGTCCCTGTTTCCATTGTCTCTTCTCTGTGTAGTGTCTTGATTTGTTGTTGCGTTGTTTCAGATAGGCGAAGGAGGCGCAAGTATTTAGGACATGTAAGCTAGCAAAACTCTGTTGTCAAGAGGTTTAAGAAGGGTTTCCAGAGGTTGGGTAATGAGGAGCCCTGTTTCATTAGTATGAGGGTAATTCGCTCCATCCCCATTATATACCACAGTCTGGGTAGCCAAGCTTGATGGGTAGGGATATGCCCAGGGCACTAAGATGTTCCGAAGGGCTGCCACTAGTGCTAACCCGATCGGTCTGCCTCTACTGGATTTAATGGGAAGGTGAGAGCTTTGGGGAGGCCTAGAAGGATATATGCTGGGAATCTGGGGAATTCAGTTTCTAGGTGTGTATCTATGTCCTTACGTACCTGCTCCCAGTAGTCCGTTAGTTTTGGGCATTCCCATAGTATGTGCATTAGGGTGTCAGGAGAGCCGCAATGGCAATAACATTCAGATGATCTAGATGGTGTTTTCCGGTGTAATCTAGGAGGGGTAAGGTACAAGTAAGGTATTATCTTGGTTGCTGTTTCGATGTCTGGGATGTTACAGGCCGTGTGTCTAGCTCGATAGTGTATGTCATCCCATTCCTTTTGGGACAATTCATGACCAATTTCTAGTTCCCACCACTTTTGGCCAGTGGATTTGGTGGTAGCGCTGTCAGGGCTTAGGAGTTTGTATAAGTGTGTAATAAGCCTGGCTTTGTAATGAGAGAAAGGTATAGGTTGGAGATCGTGCAGCTTTAGGTAGGAAAGGGATCCTCCACAGGGGTTGCCCAGCAAGGACCCTTTCCATAAACAGCCAATGCTTTTCTGATTCTGCCCTCGACTACTCCACCAGGATGCGAAGTTGGGAGGCCTGAAAATATCGGGTAAGGTCCAGGACTCCCAATCCACCGTCCAAGGGGTGTCTGTAAGTTATGTCTCTACGGAGTCGGGGTGCTTGTCTGCCCAGACAAATATGTCCACGTCATCCTGTAGAGTGCGGAGTGAGCCCAGTGGTGGGTCTGTTGGGAGAACTTGGAATAAATACAGGATTTGTGGTAGCATTGACATTTTCACTGCAGCTATTCTCCCAAGCCAAGGAGAGAGGGAGAGTTTCCGCCAGCGACTGAGGTCGGAGCGTACCTGACAAATCAGGGTGCGGTAGTTGCAGCCTGCGCTTTCAGAAATTGTGGCGGCCATCTGGAGTTCCAGGTATTGAATTAATTAGCAGATTAACCAATACAGATGAAGGCAAGTGAGTTTGCTACAGCTCCCTTTTCTGTGTAGCCACTGTTTGAATATAAACCAGACAATGGCTGGAGCAACCTGCATGAAAATGGAATTTAAGGTTGAGAATAACAAGTTACTTACCTTCGGTAATGCTTTTTCTGGTGGATATAGCATCTGCCTGTGGAATCCTCACCTTTTGAATATACCCCCGCGCCAGCATTCCACAGAAACTTTTCATAGCTCACCGGCGTTGAGGGGGATGTCACAATAGCATGGCACCGCTCACGACTCTGTATGACGTCAACAGAGACATAAGAAGACCTTGTTGGCATGCCGACGTCAGTTCCACCCATTTTTTCTGTGCCTTTGAGATGAACGGATGAACCGACAACATATTGCAAGTATACACAGTATACAATATATACACAAATATACATAGTATATGAATAAAAGAAGAAAGAAACTAGGAAAAGCTAAAGCCAAGGCATTTCCTTGCGACAAGCATCATAATAACACAAATGACAATGAAATACGAGAATGTCATGCCCAAAAATCTTTACGGTATACATAGGTAGACAACGAGGAGGAGGGTGGGTCAGTGAGGAATCCACAGGCAGATACTGTATCCACCAGAAAAAGCGTTATCGAAGGTAAGTAACTTGTTCTGATAGATACATCTGCCTGTGGATTCTTCACCTTTTGAATTGAATCCACAAGGTGTCCCTCTCCTGGAGTAGGGGGTCCACCTACTTATACCAAAAAATCCTGCAGCACATAACATGCAAAATGGACATCCCGCCTCACATCTGAATCCAAGCAATAATGCTTTGAGAAAGTGTGGAAGGAGGCTCAAGTTGCCAACCACAGGAACCTCTCTAGCCAAAGCTGAAGAAAAATGAGCTGTAATACCTTCAGGTAGCTCCTTCTTGGCAAGGCATAGCAGATTTCGATGCACCAGATGATCCACTTGGAAAGCATTCTCTTGTGGACAGCTGTACCCTTCATTCTTCCTACGTAACCAACAAAGAGCTGATAATCTAGCCTCAAGTCCTTGGTTCTGTCCAAGTAGGAGCTGATAGCCCTTCTAGGGTCAAGGCAGTGAAGTCTCTCCTCCTCTTTGGAAGGGTGAGGGGGAGGATAGAAGGTGGTTAATGTGACAGACTGGTATAGATAAAAAGATGTAACCACCTTAGGCAGGAAAGCAGCTCTGATCATAAGAACCATCTTGTCTGTATGGCTGGTTGTAAAAGGAGGCTTAGAACTAAGAGTCTGAAGCTCACTTACCCTCTTGGCAGATGTAATAGAAATCAGAAAAACAGTCTAGAATGTGAGAAGCCTCAACGGACAACTAAGAAGACGCTCAAAAGGAGAACCCATCAGGAAAGTAAGAACCAGTTTTAAGTCCCACTGAGGCATTATAAAGGGAGTGGGAGGTGATCTATTAGTGAGGCCCTTAATGAACCTCATAACTGAGGGAGACTTGAACAATGAAGGTTGGTCTGGCAAACAAAGGAAGTCTGATAATGGCGACAAGTAGCCCTTAACAGTCACAATAGCACAACTTTGCTGGGCCAAGGAAAGAGAAATCATCAGACAAATGGGCCTTCAAAGGATGAATTGAACTCTCTCCACACCACTTAACAAACCTGGCCCATCTACAGGAATAGACAGATTTGGTGGAGTGTCTTCTGGCCGAAAATATAACATCCACCACATCTGGCGGGAGAGAGAAAGAACTCAGGTTGCTCCGTTCAACCTCCGGGCATGAAGGTGCAGGCTCTGGGGGTGGGGGTGTAGAACCTGCCCCTGCGATTGCCAGAGGTCTGCCCTGAGAGGGAGACAGAGTGGAGGGTGCTATTAGAGGTGAAATAGCTCTGTGTACCACACCCTTCTTGGCCATTCCGGGGCGATCAATATGACTTGGGCCCGGTCTTGTCGAATCTTCCTCAGAACCTGAGGAATCAAGGGTATGGGAGGAAACATGTAAAGAAGCTGAAAGCTCCAATCTAGTTGAAACGCGTCCCCAACGCTCCCCGCATTGGATACTGGAGACTGCAGAACAATGGGCAGTGCACAGACTCATGAGCAGCAAAGAGGTTCACCTGAGGAAACCCCCATATCCAGAAAATGTGGTGAACCACCCCCGGGTGAAGCCGCCACTCGTGATCGGCAGAGTATTGCTGACTGAGATTGTCTGCACGCACATTCAGCACACCGGCCAGATGATTTGCAATTATGCAAATCTGGTGGTCTTAAGCCCAGGAGAGGAGCTTCTCTGCAGAGACAATACAACCCTACTCCTCCCGGTTTGTTGATGTACCACATCGCAGTAGTGTTGTCTGTCAGGACCTGAACTGACTGATCATGAAGAGAAGGAAGAAAGGTCTTGCGAGCCAAACGTATCGCCTGCAACTCTAGAAGATTGATATGAAGCAATCTTTCCTCTGGAGACCAAAGGTCCTTGTTCTCCAGACCCCTCAGATGAGCACCCACCCAAGAGTGGAGGCATCCATTATCACTGTGGCCACCGGAGAAGGAGGTTGAAAAAGCTTCCCTTGAGACAGGTTGCCTGAAACACTCCACCATAACTGTTCCGCTGCAGTATCTTTGGAGATTCTGACCACCTCCCTGAGATGTATGTTGTGTTGAAACCACTGTCTGCGGAGGCACCACTGGAGAGCACTCATATGCCAGTGTGTATGGTTGACCAACAGTATGCTGCAAGCGAGCAGGCATAATACCTTCCGGTCTGGAACAGCCGCTCCCTCTTGAAACAATGGAATCATAGCCTGGATGTCCAAAATCTTAAGGAGGCGGAAGACACATTTCACAGTAGTGTTGAGATCTCAAGATGGGAATGTGGAAATACGCATCCAGCAAATCGATCGACACCCTTCGGTCTTCCTGCTGCAGCGCCAGAAGAACCTGAGCCAGGGTCGGCATCTTGAACTTCTCCTGCTTGAGTTAAAATTCAAGACCCTAAAGTACAGGATCGGTCTTAATCACCTTCCTTTTTTTGGGATCAGGAAATATCGGGAGTAACACCCCTGATCCCTTTCCTGCTCCGGAACCACCTCTATCGCACCTTTCTGTAACAAGGACAGGACCTCCTGCTGCAGAAGCAAAAGAGTGGCCCCCGTACACCAGTCCTGGTGAGATGGGTAAGGTGGGGGAAACTCCTGGAAAGGAAGGGCGTACCCATTTTCTACAAGATTTAAAACCCAAAGATCTGATGTAACCAATTTCCAATTTTGTAGAAAATGGGACACACAGTCTCCTATGGGACCAACATGCTCCAAGATGGGGGATCTAGAGCTGCTTCCCTGCGGATCCAGTGGGGGGGGGGACAGGAGAGGAGGAGGACGACTGCTTCCGGTCGCGTCCCGCAGATGGCCTCTTCCTTTCCCTCTAAACGACTTGTAGAGGGCTCTGCTGCTGATGGCCTCGAAAAAGAAGCCACTTCCCCAAATCCACAAAATCGTCTGTAACCATATTCCCTTAGGCTAGGACTGCAGGCACAAGGAACTTCCAGTACCCCTGCTATCCTTGAAATATTGCAGAACAGAATCCGCGTTTGTCCCAAAGAACCTGGAACCATCAAAAGGGAGATCAAGCAGAGTGGCTTGCACAACTAGAGAAAACACAGAGCTTCTTAACCAGGCGAGTCTCCTGGTAGGACAATGAAGCGTCCATCACCTTGGGGATTGAGTCCGCTGTATCCAGACGCAACTGGATCAACTGACGGGCTGCAGCCAACACCTCCAGAGAGTGACCTCAAACATCCTCAGGCAGCTTAGGAGCCACCTCTTTGGCTTTTTCCATCGAAGCATGGATACATCTTACCAGCAAGCATGTGGCGTTTGTAGATTTTAAGGCAATGCTTGCCGAAGAGAACACTTTTTTTGCTGACTGCTCCAGCTTTTTGGAATCCCTAACCAACAGGGTGGAAGGGAAGGATCCTGCGGACTGTTTGTGCGAACATGAAGCCTGAACTACCAAGCTTTCCGGTGAAAGGTTAAAAAGGTTGGATCACCAGGAGCAGCCTTATAGTGTCTTGACACAGTTATGGATACTGCCGGGGGAGACATAGGCTTTTAGCACACTTCCAAAATCTGCTCCTTCAGAGCCTCATTGAATTGGAAAAAAGGCTCTACTACTGAAGAAGGAGAATGCAAAACTTCAGTCAGAATGTTGGACCCGAGCTCTGCCGTGGGTAACTGTAGATCCAAAAGGTCGGCCGCCTTCCTTATAACAGTGTGATAAGGAGCCACGTCCTGAGAAGGCAGCGTCTTAGGGGAAGAAAGCTCCCACTCCGGGAAAGTGTCCAAACCCCTTGCCTCCTGTAGACCCTCAAAGTCATCCACTGAGTCAAGAATTTCCCCCTCCTCAGCCTGCTACTGCTGTCTCTGGAACTCCTTTTCTACCAGCAGCCTCTGAGCCTCCCTCCTAGAGCGCATTTTTAGAATCTGCTTCGGCGTTGCCATTGACATCAGTGACGGCATTAAAGGAGGTCCCTCATTAGCAGCCATTGGCACCGCACGAACCCGGGACGGCATTGGCCCAAATCCAGAAGGCGCTGGACTCTTGCGGGATTGGCGTTCAGAATCTCGGCCCCGGGATATGCCATGACAGAGTCATCGGCATGAAGGGCACGAATGGTGCCTGAGCATAATGCTGGGGGATGCCCAAATTATAAGAGCTGACCCACAGTGCCAGCCGGCATGCCGGATGGTTTAGCCGCTTTGGAAAACATGCCGAACATTGTATTTAGAAAATGCGTCGGATCCATACCTGGACCCGGAAAAGGTGGGTATGGATCCAGAGCCACCTGGTCTGGATTCAACGGAAACCGTGAGGCAGGTTTTGGCAGCGACGATGGGGACACCAGAGCCAGAGCAGGTGATGCCGGAGGTGCTGAGGAAGCCTCCCTGGGTGTCTGCAAATCTCTTGCCACTGGAGAATGGCCGGAGTAGTTTGCGGACAAGGAGGGGGAGAAGGCGAGATGACATCTTTACCTTGACGCTGCTGGATCGGAGAAGCCGACCTCAAAGACTTGACGTTTGAAGAACGACACCAGGACCCATGACAACACTTCTTTATGTGCTTCTTCGATGGCCTCGAAGTGTGCGGAGTTGTTGACTTCGACTTGGATCTCTTGCGGCCACTCTTCACCTTTATTGCCCGGGCCATGAACAACTTCGCCTCCCTCTCCTTAAGCGCCTTCAGATTCATCCTTCGACAAAACAAACATCCTTCGGCGTTGTGATCCGACGACAGGCACCAAAGGCAATCTTCATGGGGGTCTGTGATGGACATATGACCCTCACATTCCCTACAAGGCTTGAACCTGGAGTTCGTTTGTGTAGCCATCGCACTGCTACACCACAGTTAACTGAAACAATGTACACCTACAGAAATGGAGAGTCCCAGAAAAACAGTTATGCGTCGAGGGCGCGGAAAAAAGGGAACTGACATCAGTACGCCGACGAGGTCTTTTTTATGGCTCCGGTGACGTCATACAGAGTTGCGAACGGAGCCGTGCTATTGTGACGTCCTCGTGGGAGAGCTATGAAAAAGTTTCTGTGGAATGCTGCCACAGGGGTAAATTCAAAAGGTGAGGAATCCACAGGCAGATGTATCCATCAGAATGAAGGAGTCAATCCTTACCATGAAGTGAATAAATTGAAGTACACCACACTTGAAGCTTCATCTGCACTCTACGTAAGTTAAGGGAAAAAATATTACCTTTCAGGCTGAACATAAACCAATGGTACTCCCATATCATGGAGTAGCCTGCTCGTGTAGCAAGTGCTCTACAAAAATGGCAAGGGTAAGGATGATTGTAAAATGAACTAAGATTAGAACCGCACCTATTTTGTAGCTGGAGGAAACAAGTCTCATATCATTTGCAGGATGCCTACCTACCAAAAAAGTTCACCCAGCCATTGTTGGAGGCGCTACGTACTTGGTAAACTGTAATCAAGGTACAGTGGGGGATGGATGCACAGGACTTTGGGGGTGTACCTGCGTCTTAAGAGAATTCTGCTAGGGTGATTCCTTTTTGAAGTGTGATGGCTTCACACGGTGTGTATCACTTACAACGCAACTTTTACGTCGTAATGCTGTTACAACGCAGCTATTACAACGCAGGATCCATTACATCGGATGCCATTACAACGCATGGCATTACATAGTAGATGGTATTACAACGCATACCATTACATCGTAAGTATTGGTAAGTATATAATTTTTTTATTTTATTTAATATTATATAATTGATTTAATTATTATTAATTATAAATAAAAATAAATAAAAATATTTATTTATGTTTTTAAATATTATAAATTAAATTTATTAATTTAAGTAATTTTTTAAATAAGTATGAGTATAGGAGTATATGTTTTGGGGTACTGAGGTATATGTTTTGGGGTGTTTGGGTATTTTTAGGTTTTAGGGCAGGGTTTGGGTTTTGGGGTACAGGGGTGTTTTTAGGTTTTAGGGTTTTGGGGTACAGGGGTGTTTTTAGGTTTCAGGGTAGGGTTTGGGTTTTGGGGTACAGGGGTGTTTTTAGGTTTCAGGGTAGGGTTTGGGTTTTGGGGTACAAGGGTGTTTTTAGGTTTCAGGGTAGGGTTTGGGTTTTGGGGTACAGGGGTGTTTTTAGGTGGTAGGGTTTGGGTTTTGGGGTACAGGGGTGTTTTTAGGTTTCAGGGTAGGGTTTGGGTTTTGGGGTACAAGGGTGTTTTTAGGTTTCAGGGTAGGGTTTGGGTTTTGGGGTACAGGGGTGTTTTTAGGTTTCAGGGTAGGGTTTGGGTTTTGGGGTACAGGGGTGTTTTTAGGTTTCAGGGTAGGGTTTGGGTTTTGGGGTACAGGGGTGTTTTTAGGTTTCAGGGTAGGGTTTGGGTTTTGGGGTACAGGGGTGTTTTTAGGTTTCAGGGTAGGGTTTGGGTTTTGGGGTACAGGGGTGTTTTTAGGTTTCAGGGTAGGGTTTGGGTTTTGGGGTACAGGGGTGTTTTTAGGTTAAATTAAATTAATTATATTATATTAATTACATTTCTTAATTAAAATAATTACATTAAAAACATTATTTTAAACAATTTAATGTAATTACAATCAAAAAAATATTTAAATTAAATTAATTTAATTATATTAATTAAATAAAATTAATTACAATTTTTATTAAAATTAATTTAAATAAATAGATTTAAATGTATTAAATAAAATTAATTACTATTTTAAAATGTATTTTAATTAAATTAATTAAATTAAATTAATTAAATTAACTTAATTACATTTTTTTTAAAAAGGTATACTTACCTATACTTACGATGTAATGCCATGCGTTGTAATAGCATCTGCTATGTAATGCCATGCGTTGTAATGGCATCCGATGTAATGGATCCTGCGTTGTAAAAATTCCGATGTAACGGAATGCGTTGTTATAAACCGCGTTGTAGTGACACCAATCCCTTCACACACCCAGGTAGAATAGGGACACACGTTTCATATAAAGTAAACCGAAATACACTTGTAATTTACATTTTACGGTACTTTAATTGCATGCAGCTCCGTAATGGCAGGAACACAGGACATGCAGTCCAAGAAGACCATAAAGATCACTGGTTATGCTGGTGTTCTCCTTCACATGTCATAACAAGCAAGGTTATTTCTTGGTATCTAAAGAATTGATTTCCAGTCTCCCATCAGGCAAACCCTTCTGGAGAAGGACTGGGATATTAAATCTATTTATGTACCCTGAACAGAGGCATGTGTGTGCTACTTAAACATTAAGGCTGCACTTTGGTCTTTCTTTTTTGCAATTCATACAGCCTTTGCACCTATTTCTTTGGACCTTGCCTACACATAACTTTAACTGTCTTTTGAAAACATATTGTATGCAACATATACTTGGAGTGGTGGTTGGGTCTGCCCCGTGCTCATGATTCAATGGCTTTCGTGCCTCTCTCTGTACGCTGATCCGGATTAAATGACTTTACTCTGTATTCTTGTGTTAGTCCCAGCCAGTCCCATTGTGTTTTGATTCAAAGGATTGTATTCTAACTAGAAAAACATTCCAAGACCATTGCGCATAAACATGGATGGCAATCTGTCTCTTTTGGTTTGGCTCTAAACAATAGCCAAAACAAGCATTGGCAATGTCAATATTTCTGCACCCCAGTTTCACACTTGACACCTATTGGATTGGCCAATGCCTGTTTTACAAATTAAGCATAGGTCTTATACGTTGAACAGCTCATCCTGCTTATCAGGAACTGCTCTCTCAAAAAGAGATTTTCCCTCAAATGATGTATAAAGTATTCATTGTGTCTGTAGACACAAACCATAACTGCTTCAGACAGTCACAATGTCTTCTAAAACTAGTACGCTCGTTCACTAATCTCTCCTCCCTCTGCCACATATACAGAAGTAAAATCTGGCAAAAGATGCAGAATACTACTGCTAAGACAGTCCACCAGGTGAGATTTCAGCACATACTTCTGTCTTTCCATGAAGTCACCAACACACAACTGGAATTGTTACAAACAAGAATATTTACTGCACAGATGCTCATTCTGCTTTAGAAGGAGGTCAGGCCTGGTGGTCCAATGCATCCAATCCAGGGGTCAGTGTTTAATCTCATGGTCAAAGTTTTAAATCCTAGCAGATCCACTCAGCTTTTCCTTCTCCCAAGGCTGAGAAAAAGTAACAATACCTGTCAATACCGTTAAAAGATGCTCCAGGAGTGGATGTTCTCTATGAATACGCCTGTTCTTGCATTCTGCCATCCGTACAGGTCGGCATCCCAGAAACCACAGCTCTGCACACATGTAAAAACAATAATTTGGCACCAAACTAGTGACCATGTTGCCCAGCACTTCTGTAAATGGATGGTGTGCAGTCACCTCAAACCCTACTGTTGGCTTTGTGACCCTCTACTGAACAATGCCTCTGAACCACCTGGAAGCCTGCCCACCAATAACAGTAGGATGCACGACCAGGATTCCCACCGCTGATACACACAACCACAAAATGTACCATGCCATCAAAACCGTGTTCCTCCATTCAGCCCGTTTGAGTAGAGCAGGAGAAAGGTTCAGGAGAAAGAAGCTTCATAAAAATTAAGCAAACTTTCTCCATCAGGTCCAACTGACTTCAAATGTAAGTGCTGCAACAAAAAAAAAAACGAAAAACACTCAAAGAAGTACTGCTTCATAATAATCTTCTCTCTACCATGTAAACCCCGCATGGGTCTTTGATCAAAAATATACGCAGTTCCAAATATATATTGAAGGTCTACTGATTCACAACAAATTAGTGAACATTTCAGTGTCTTAGGCGCAACTTTTGTTTTAAGTGACGAGGGAAATTTGTGCCTCCACTGTCTGGCAGAATCTTCAGAACAGCGTTCCAAGCAGATTTATCTACAGAAAATTGTGTTCATGTAGAGCAAATGGATCCAACAAAGAGAAATAGTGGCTAAGCATGTCAGGTTTTGTCCCTGTGGAGAGGAAACTCATAGTAATCCATGTGCTAGGGAATAAAAGTTACTTACCTTCAGTAACAATCTTCCTGGTATTCTATTGGCCTGCAGATATTCTTCGCCTGTTGATTATCGCCAGGCACCAGAGTGGGGTCAGAAACTTCCATAGCTCTCCATTGCCAATAGGGGGTGCTTGACTCCAACTTGGGACTGGAAGAGATGCCCTGGTGATATCAATTGCGCCGTAAATAGCCCATAAAGGCGCACAGGCGACATGAGGTAGCGCAGCAATCTGATCGAACCCCATAACCAACCTTCTGAATGGGGAGGAGTAGATCCTGGAGGAATATGTAGGTAGATCAAAAAGACCAGACAGCTTATTTCAGAAGCGAAGTAACTTTTCATGGATACTTCTTCATCCAGATTCTTCACCTGTTGCATAGATTCCAAACCAGTACGACTTAGGAGGTTGGCCTGAAGGACTGATGAGACAAAGAAATCCTGGAGCGTCAAGTGCACAAAATTACCATCTCTTCATGCAGACAGTTATGCTTAGTGAAGGGAAGCACATCACTACTGAACAGATTTCAGCCATGAGAACACCACTGGCCAAAGCTGAAGTGGAAGACTTTGCCACGATGGAATGGGCTTAGTACCCATCTGGCGGTTAGTTATTCATAAAGGTATAGCCAAATATTTATACACAAGATTACCAAACAGGACAAGGGCTTCTTCTGGACTGTCTTGCCCTTTTCCCTGCCTATGTATCCCACAAAAGGTGACAGTTCAAACATGTCTTTGGTTGAGTCTATGTAAAACGGACTGCCCTTCTAGGACCAAGTGTGTGTAGTCTCTTTTACAACTTAGAGGGATGAGGTGCTAGGTAAAAAGTGGAGAGGTAAATAGTTTGCCCAAGATGGAAGGTGATCACTACCTCGTGGAGGTAAATCACTTTAGTTTGTAGAACCAACTTCTCTAGAAAGAAGCATGTGAAAGGCATGCAAACACTGGGCAGTTGCAACTCTCTAACATACCTTGCCAAAGTGTCATCAACAAGAAGAAAAATGCTACTTACCCAGTATGCATCTGTTCTTGGCACGGAGAGCTGAAAATTCACATGCTTTGCATAAGCCTGCCATCTAGTGTTGGGTCCGGATGTTTGCACTTTGTATTTGTTCGAAGAAGTCTTTTCCAGTCACGGGGGTGACGCCTCCTTTCAATGATAGTGTACATGGGCATCAACTCCATTGTTGGATTGTTTTCCCGCAGAGGGTGAGAATGGAGTTAGTAAGAGTAGAAAAGAGAGGTCCATGTGTATATATCTAAGTAAGATATTACTGCAACAGGTATAGGTACCCGGGGAGGCGGGCGGGCGCATGTGAATCTACAGCTCTACATGCCAAGGACAAATGCATACTGGGTAAGTAGCATTTTCCGTTCAAGGCATGTCAGCTGTAGGTCACATGCTTTGCATAGACTGTACATAAGCAAAACAATGGTTGTCGGGTATGAGCAAATATTTCTTATCCGGTTAAGTTATTTACAAATTACAATTCTTGAAAGGTTAAGTATTCTCAGCTTTCAATATTAGGACAATTCAAATGATCCTGGACATTCAAAGAAACACTGGGGCAATGCTGCATGATGTGTACTAAGTTCTTTTATATAAACTTCCTCATTTATATATACTCATAGGTTGATAAAAATGCTGTCAACAAGAAGTGACATTTAAAGTGCTGAGTAAATATGTGACAATGTGCGCAGTGAAGCAGTACGGTAAATATTATATACAAGGTGATAGCAATATATACATTGGATGCCTGAGTGTCTAGGGAAAACAACGGCTCTGCTGTTATAGCCACATTAATTTCTTTGCATGCAGAGTCTTGATCTGGGCCAAGAGGTGCAGTCGACATTTCGACCCAATATATGCATTACTGAGTGGTCAATGCGGGACTTAATCAGGACAGTGGGGGAGGAGTTGACAGCCTACGAATAACCAGCGTGAAACCTTGGTGGCTAGCTAATGTTGGCAATGGAAGTTGACCTTTAATGTAAACTGGGTCAGTAGGTGCCGTCTAATATTTTTTGACTACTCTGGGTGTGATAATTCTGGCACACACAGGGTCTTTGAAAATTTCATCTGTATGTTTGAGCATGCCTTTGAGCATGGGCAGTGTATGTGTTGCTCTTTGGAAGGAACTTCAAGTTTCAAAGAGAAAATTCTCCTCAAGGGCCTCTTTGTGAAGTTTGACCCCATGATATTCAGCAGCCCTGTTGAGTAGTTCTATATACCCTATATTTTCGTCAGGTGGAGAGGGTTAAAAAGGGTATAGATCCGGGTCATTACCTGTGTTATTATCTGCATTCCCATGGATCAGGAATAACATACCCGTCATTTTGGTGATCAGGTAACTGTGTTTGTGGTGAGTTAGTAGGTTTAATTAATAAATTTGGGTTAGGTGAGGAAGGAGGTGTAATAGGAGGAGGAGGAGGGTTAGTACCAACATTTTTCCTTTTAAGTGGAATGTGGTAATCTTCCTGCAACTCTGGTTTCCTTTTAACTGGCAATTTAACATGAATATGCCCAGTTTTGGGATTATCACCAGTTCTTTCTGTTTTGGGTCCGTGTTGGAAGGCGGAACTTTGAAACGAGGCTCCTTAGATGAAATAGAAAGTGTTTTGTCTTTCAGCGCCGTATTTTTTGGTGTGGAAGGCTTCATATCTGAGAGTTTCGTATCATCTTGTGGATGTACAATGGGCTGAGAGGAGGACATCAACCATCTCCGCAGGCAAGTGGAATGTGCTCAAATGTTCCTGGTTTATCGACAGCCTTGCTTGAATCCAGTGGCAAAGTGAGCAAGGGACTCACGTCTGAGCATACCCTGCCACACTTATGGCAGCCAAAAGCGGTACAAAAGGGGGTCTGAACCAATCAAACACTCACACCCAGTCAAAAGATCTGGGTTTAATCCATCACCGTTCTTTAGCCCACTCTGCCACCCCAGTTCAGACATGGCTATATGCAAATCAGTCTGACCCTGTGCCTCAATCAATCAATCAATCAATCAATCAGAGCATTTATATAGCGCACTACTCACCCGGAGGGTCTCAAGGCGCTAGGGGAGGGGGGCCCGCTACTGCTCGAACAGCCAGGTCTTGAGCTGCTTCCTGAAGGCAAGGTGGTCCTGGGTCAGGCGGAGGTGGGTCGGGAGGGAGTTCCAAGTCTTGGCGGCCAGGTAGGAGAAGGACCTTCCTCCTGTGGTGGCTCTTCGGATGCGGGGGACGGCGGCGAGTGCGTGGCTGGTCGATCAAAGCTGGCGAGTGGGAGCGTAGAAGTTGAGGCGGCTGTTGAGGTATCCTGGGCCTTGGTTGTGTAGGGCTTTGTGTGCGTGGGTGAGGAGACGGAAGGTGATTCTCTTGTTGACCGGGAGCCAGTGCAGATCTCTCAGGTGTCCGGAGATGTGGCTGCGACGGGGGATGTCTAGGATGAGTCGTGCTGAGGCGTTCTGAATCCGCTGGAGTCTCTTCTGGAGTTTGGCGGTGGTTCCGGCGTAGAGGGAGTTGCCGTAGTCCAGACGGCTGGTGACGAGGGCCTGGGTGACCGTCTTCCTGGTCTCGGTGGGGATCCACCGGAAGATCTTACATAGCATGCGTAGGATGTTGAAGCACGACGAGGAGACGGCGTTGACTTGTCTGGTCATGGAGAGGGAGGAGTCCAGGATGAAGCCCAGGTTGCGTGCATGGTCCGTTGGTTTGGGTGCGCTGCCTAGGGCGGGTGGCCACCAGGAGTCGTCCCAGGCGGAGGGTGAAGATCCCAGGATGAGGACTTCCGTCTTGTCCGAGTTCAGTTTCAGGCGGCTGTTCATCATCCACTTGGCTACGTCTGTCATCCCTTCGTGTAGGTTGGCTCTGGCGGTGGCGGGGTCATTGGTGAGGGAGAGGATCAGCTGGGTGTCGTCGGCGTAGGAGATGATGTTGAGGTTGTGTTGGCGTGTGATGGCTGCGAGGCGGCTCATGTAGACGTTGAAGAGGGTTGGGCTGAGCGAGGAGCCTTGAGGAACGCCGCAGATGACTTCGGTGGCTTCTGATCTGAACGGGGGAGGCGGACTCTCTGTGTCCTTCCGGCGAGGAACGAGATGATCCATTCCAGAGCCTTCTCCTGGATTCCGACGTTGCTGAGGCACTGCACTAGGGTACGGTGGCAGACAGTGTCGAAGGCCGCGGATGAGGGCAGCTGTTTCTCCGTTGTCGAGCAGGGCTCGGATGTCATCGGTGGCTGCGATCAGGGCGGTCTCGGTGCTGTGGTTGGCTCGGAAGCCAGACTGCGAGAGGTCGAGGGATCCGTTTGTCTCGAGGAAGGCGGCCAGCTGCTTGTTGACGGTCTTCTCGATGACTTTTGCAGGAAACGGGAGCAGCGAGATGGGGCGGTAGTTCTTGAGGTCGGTGGGGTCGGCTGATGGCTTCTTTAGTAGAGCGCTGAGTTCGGTGTGCTTCCAGCTCTCCGGGAAGGTAGCGGTGTCGAAGGAGGTGTTGATGATGTCCCGCAGGTGGGATGCGATGACAGCGTCGGCCTTGTTGAAGACGTGGTGAGGGCAGGGGTCGGTCGGAGATCCGGAGTGGATGGAGTTCATCGTGCGGACGGTGTCTTCGGTGCTGATCGGGGTCCAGGTGCGGAGGGTGGTGGTGGGGGGCGGTGGGATGGGAACAGTCCAGCCCGAACTGCCAAGCCATGCCTTCCCTGGACCGGAAACAAGCTTCCGAGGACCGGTTTCTGGCATTACAGCCGTCTTCAGCCCGGCTTGCTTGAATCCAGTGGCAAAGTGAGCAAGGGACTCACGTCCGAGCATACCCTGCCACACTTATGGCAGCCAAAAGCTGTACAAAAGGGGGTGGTGATGGATGGAGCATCTAAACCAATCAAACACTCACACCCAGTCAAAAGATCTGGGTTTAATCCATTACCATTCTTTAGCCCACTCTGCCACCCCAGTTCAGACATGGCTATATGCAAATCAGTCTGACCCTGTGCCTCATGGGAACAGTCCAGCCCGAACTGCCAAGCCATGCCTTCCTTGGACCGGAAACAAGCTTCCGAGGACCGGTTTCTGGCATTACAGCCGTCTTCAGCTCGGCTTGCTTGAATCCAGTGGCAAAGTGAGCAAGGGACTCACGTCTGAGCATACCCTGCCACACTTATGGCAGCCAAAAGCGGTACAAAAGGGGGTGGTGATGGATGGAGCATCTGAACCAATCAAACACTCACACCCAGTCAAAAGATCTGGATTTAATCCATCACCGTTCTTTAGCCCACTCTGCCACCCCAGTTCAGACATGGCTATATGCAAATCAGTCTGACCCTGTGCCTCATGGGAACAGTCCAGCCCGAACTGCCAAGCCATGCCTTCCCTGGACCGGAAACAAGCTTCCGAGGACCGGTTTCTGGCATTACAGCCGTCTTCAGCCCGGCTTGCTTGAATCCAGTGGCAAAGTGAGCAAGGGACTCACGTCTGAGCATACCCTGCCACACTTATGGCAGCCAAAAGCGGTACAATAGGGGGTGGTGATGGATGGAGCATCTGAACCAATCAAACACTCACACCCAGTCAAAAGATCTGGGTTTAATCCATCACCGTTCTTTAGCATTCTGTCCATCAATTGTTGTTTTTGTCACCCGAGTGGGATGAGTATGCTCAGACGTGAGTCCCATGCTCTCCACACCACTGGAGTTAAGCTATCCGGGCTGATGACGGCTGATAGCCAGAAACCGGTCCTTGGATGCTTGATTCCGGTCCAGGAAAGACATGGCATGGCAGTTCGGGCTGGACTGTTCCCATGAGGCACAGGGTCAAGGCTGATTTGCATATGGCCATGTCTGACCTGGGGTGGCGTGGAGTGCAAAAAAACGATGGATTTAGGCCCAGATCTCTGTACTGGGGTGAATGTATGACATTGTGCTGCATTCTGTCCATCAATTGTTGTTTTTGCATTTGTCACCCCGAGTGGGATGGGTATGCTGAGACGTGAGTCCCATGCTCTCCACACCACTGGAGTTGAGCTATCCAGGCTGATAGCCAGAAACCGGTCCTTGGATGCTTGATTCCAGTCCAGGAAAGACATGGCATGGCAGTTCGGGCTGGACTGTTCCCATGAGGCACAGGGTCAAGGCTGATTTGCATATGGCCATGTCTGACCTGTTGTGGTGTGGAGTGCAAAAAAACGATGGATTTAGTTAAGCATGGGCGGATTTTGCGGATCCACGATTCACGAATTTGCGGATTCACGGATCGTGGATCCGCAAAATCCGCGGATTTTGCGGATCGGCGGATTTGGGGGCGGGGCTTCCTCGAGTGTGTGGGCGGGGCCAAACGGACGGGGCTTCCATGCGAGCGCGCATGCCTCTTGTGTATACAAAAGGTCAGAGACCGATCAGAGCAGCAGATTAAGAGACAGAAGCCCCTGGTCACAGGAAAGGCACGGGGATTGCGCTCGTGAAAGTCAAAGATGCAAATGCCTCTGGCCAGCATCACGATTTTTTTTGACCTGATGAATGAGTCACTGCATTTGCGCTTCAACTAGTTCCAGCGACCAAGTGTGTGTTGCTATGCAATCGCGCCGAAGTGCGCAGGGGTCCCTTGATTGAAATGTCCATCATAGTGGGTAAATGGCGGGAAGACGGTGCACACCTCGAGTGTGTGGGCGGGGCCAAACGGACGGGGATTCCATGCGAGCGCACAAGGCACACCTGCCCAGCCTCCACAACGCTCACGATTATTTTTTGGCTGATGAATGAGTCACTGAATTTAAGCTGCAACTAGGGCACATGCGTCGTGCCAGAATGAACCCTGCCCTTCAGACACCATGTAAATAATTTACGATGGCGCCGGCAAGCTGCCAGCGCCATCCTGCAAAAGTTACTTAATTAGCTTCACCAGGAAGCTCCAACTGATAAAATAAAGCAGGCGCTCGAGCCCCTGCTTTATCTTATCTGTTAGAGCTTCCTGTCGAAGCTAATTAAGTAACCATTTGAGGATGGCGCTGGCAGCTTGCCGGCGCCATCGTAAATTATGCAGGCTTGAACTTTTGACCGCAAAATCCGCTCCGATCGCGGATTGCGGATTCTCGGTAAATCCGCGAGAGTTCGCGGATCGCGGATTTACCGAAAATCCGCAAAATCCGCGATCGGAGCGGATTTTGCGCTCATGCTTAGATTTAGGCCCAGATCTCTGTACTGGGGTGAATGTATGACATTGTGCTGCATTCTGTCCATCAATTGTTGTTTTTGCATTTGTCACCCCGAGTGGGATGGGTATGCTCAGACGTGAGTCCCATGCTCTCCACACCACTGGAGTTAAGCTATCCAGGCTGATGACAGCTGATAGCCAGAAACCGGTCCTTGGATGCTTGATTCCGGTCCAGGAAAGACATGGCATGGCAGTTCGGGCTGGACTGTTCCCATGAGGCACAGGGTCAAGGCTGATTTGCATATGGCCATGTCTGACCTGGGGTGGTGTGGAGTACAAAAAAACAATGGATTTAGGCCCAGATCTCTGTACTGGGGTGAATGTATGACATTGTGCTGCATTCTGTCCATCAATTGTTGTTTTTGCATTTGTCACCCTGAGTGGGATGGGTATGCTCAGACGTGAGTCCCATGCTCTCCAAACCACTGGAGTTAAGCTATCCAGGCTGATGACGGCTGATAGCCAGAAACCGGTCCTTGGATGCTTGATTCCGGTCCAGGAAAGACATGGCATGGCAGTTCGGGCTGGACTGTTCCCATGAGGCACAGGGTCAAGGCTGATTTACATATTGCCATGTCTGACCTGGGGTGGTGTGGAGTGCAAAAAAACGATGGATTTAGGCCCAGATATCTGTACTGGGGTGAATGTATGCCATTATGCTGCATTCTGTCCATCAATTGTTGTTTTTGCATTTGTCACCCCGAGTGGGATGGGTATGCTCAGATGTGAGTCCCATGCTCTCCACACCACTGGAGTTAAGCTATCCAGGCTGATGACGGCTGATAGCCAGAAACCGGTCCTTGGAGGCTTGATTCCGGTCCAGGAAAGACATGGCATGGCAGTTCGGGCTGGACTGTTCCCATGAGGCACAGGGTCAAGGCTGATTTGCATATGGCCATGTCTGACCTGGGGTGGTGTGGAGTGCAAAAAAACGATGGATTTAGGCCCAAATCTCTGTACTGGGGTGAATGTATGACATTGTGCTGCATTCTGTCCATCAATTGTTGTTTTTGCAAATAAACCAAAGGCACAGCCGCCACTGTTTGAGAGTGCCGTGCTATGGAATTTATTTTTTAAAGCAATGGGGGAAAACGACAATACCAAGCAGGCGAAAGCCATTTAAGCAAAAAAATTGCGCAGGCTGTAATTAAAGCCTACCAAGTAACAGGGGTGTCCTCATGGGGGTTACAAAATGAAACAAGGCGGTACTAAGGAGGGACTACTAAGCCTATTGATGAATGAAAAGCAACAGTTTCCAAAGGACAATGACACAAGCCAATGAAAACAAGCATTTGCAATGCTATCAGTCTGGCCTTTGGGACCTTAAATGTATTTAGCTGTGCAGCAAATTAGCCTGGGTGCTGAAACATCTACTGTTCTTGCATGACACACCAGGTATGGGAACACATGGAGAGAAATATTGCCATTCAGCGGGAAGTGGTATAGTCCAAAGCTCTGTTTTTAATATAAAAGCAGGGCCTTCAGTGGTCATATCACTGAAAATACAAGATTTGAAAAAAATATTACTGTCTACGGGTGCTCCTGGACAAAACGTCCCTGAGCGGAAGCAGACAAGTCCTAGGGCTGATCTCCAGAGCCCACACAGTGAATACACATATAAGTATATACTAAAGGATATACTAATGTATATATACTAAAGTATATACAAGAGGTCTCGAATGCTCGACCTAAAAATGGGAGGACCCTCAATTCCATGTCTGAATACAGCATGCCTTGCAGAGCAGGGTATGCGCTGCCCAGGCTTGAACTAATGAAGGAAGCCTTTGTGCTCTAGCTAAATTGCCTTCAGCTGGAGTCAATTGGTGTGCTCTACTTACTTTTCTGGAAAACAAAAGGGCTTGGATCATCAGTTGTCACTAGAAAATAAAGGAATGTGCAGGAGAGTTGAGGTCTCTTACGGGTTGCCCTCACACACCCTGGAGGATGTCATGCTTCATCATAGGGCTTGTGCTCCTCGTCGGGCTGGCGCTGCAATGCCCGGCGGGTACCCGCGATAGGGCTCTTTATCGGAGATCTTTTCTGATGAAGCCGTTGGGTAGGTGAGGGTGTGTGGTGAGTTAGTGATGTGACTTAAAAATAGGTCTAGTGCTATCCTAGGTAGTGGTTATTCATTCTGGGGGTGCAGTAGCCTAGCTAAAATGTGTGAGCCCTGCCTGGATGTAATGATCCTACAAGGTCTGTCTAGTATTGGTGGTCAACGTTTCTTGCCTTAGAGCCCTTAAGGGGTCTAGCGGCAATTCGTCAGGACCAATGTCTTAATGGTGAAAGAGAAGGTACTCTTGATTCTTACACTACCGCAACGCTGGAGCAGTGCATCATCGTGAAACCAGCGGTGCTGACTGGAGTCAGGGCAAATAGCCTGAGGATAAGAGACCCCAGATTCAAAAGGCCAATGCGACGGGTAAAAGAATTCTTCTTTCAATACGTATCGAGAGAAGCTGATGAAGAATTGGGGAAAGATGATCACTACTAGTTTTTTTTTTTTTCTAGTTTTGCTGATGTAGTCTGTACACGTTTAAGTTGGTGAAGAAGAGTGTTTGGGCCCGTTAAATTAAATGGCATTGCCATAATCTAGCCTAGACAAAATCAGATTTACATGGTGAGTGCACAGGCAATGAACAGCTTGGCTTTGCCCTCCTCGATGTCTTTGGGATTGGGGGGCGAAATCAGCCCAGGAGAGGGGCCTCTCTGCCCCCTCCCTTTAATTATAAAAAATAAAAACATTAAAAAACAGCCAGGCTCCAGGGCCGAAATCAGCCCAGGGACGGGTGCCATGCAGCCCCCCTTCCCCATTCAAAAAAGGCCTGGCTCGGGAATGGGGTCCCCAGGGCCGAAATCAGCCCAGGGAAGTGAGACCACATGGTTCCCCTCCCCTAATAAATACAGTTTAGAAAAGAAAAACCTGCCCAGCAAGTCGCCGGCCCATTTCACCATCACTCTGCAAACGCGCCTCCTGGCACACTACAGGTTGGAGGGATGAAGTCCCCTTGGATGCTGAGGGTCCTTGGGGACCAGGAACCCCTTCTGTTACCTCCAGTAAATGCCAAACAGCTGGATTGGTGAGAGGTCTTTGTAGGTTTCACCTCCTTTCTCCACCACTCGGCAAACGTGCCTCCTGGCACACTACTGGTTGAAGGATGAAGTATCCTGGATGCTGAGGGTCATTGGGGCCAACTAACCCTCCTGTTACCTCCAGTAAGTCCCATACAGTAGGATTCCAGCGAGCTGGTCGGGGCCCCACCCCCTTTCTCCAACACGCTGCAAACTCGACAACTAGTTAAAAAAAAAAGTTAAAAAACCTATTGAAATTCAGCAGTTATAGTTACTTGATCGAACGATAACTTATGCCCCACAATGCACTGCTAATGACCTCACATATCAAATCACTCATGACACAGTCAGTGACATCACTGATGACATCATCCACAGAACCATTCACACCCCCATACAACCTCTCGTATGCCCACTCTCACACCCACTCACTCCTCCATAGAGGCACTCACACAACCATTCACGCACTCCTACAGCCACTCACAAAACTGTACAGCCACTCATACAACCAGTCACTCACCCATACAGCCACTCACATAGCCACACTTATCCGTGCACCTCACACACCCACTTATTTACCTACATTCACACACTCACTCATACAGCCTCTCAACACAGCCACTCACTCACCCATACAACCACTTACATACCTATTCACACATCCACTCACTCTCCCATGCATCCATTCACACACACTCTCCAACTCCCCTAACGAAACACCCACTCACCCATACAGCCACTTACATACTGAGTGTCTGCCATTCAGACACCCACTCACTCAGTCACTATGATGGAGCAAGGATTTGCATATAAGCAACTTGCTGGATAAATCTTTTCATATATACATAATAAAGTACTAATAAAAGTGTTTGTTACATTAATATACACGAAATTTGTATACAATGTAGAAGCAGGGGAAGCTTGCCTATGTGTCTACTAACAAGTAACTGAATGAGACTAAAATGGCTGCTAAAAACGTGGGAAACAAAGTGCGCATGCGCCAACAGCATTATGTCATAACGCTTGGAGGGAAAGCTTTGCTTCTACGCACTAATGTACAAAATGGCTGCTTCAAAACTCACATGCTAAGCATCGGCTTTGATCAAAACTAAACTGCGTTTTATACTAAGTGCTAATGCATAAAGAATTATTTTAATTAAATGGGATTAGAGTAGACATAAGTGATATACAGTGAAATCTTTTTATTTGAGTCTAACATCTTGTCTTTTTGACTTCTCTGTTAGTTCGCTATTGGGCCTAAATCGAGAAACGAGGCTTTAACCCACGTGGTTAACATGCGCAGCCTCAGTAGAATACAGCCCTGGAGTCGTGATCCCAAGCGCTGGAACATGGTCAAGGACAATCTTTTCTCATAGGGAGAAAGTGATGGAACACCCTGAAGACTCAATGAACAAATGTATAAATGTAATAAAATGTTTTAATTTAATATGAGAAAACGGGTGAGAATAAAGCGTGGGAAAAACAAATTAAATAGGTGGGTACATAAGACAATGCTCTTTAGAAAAGTATTACATTTAATATGGTGTGACAATCATCCCCCTTGGCATGTCCGATCAGAATACACAACTTTGAAACATTGGGGGGTGGAACATGCCACCAGAAAGTATAATTGGGATAGTTAGCAAATTGAAAGGTGCTGATCGCTGCCAGAATGCTGAGAGATAGACATGCTGTCCGATTGCTGATTAATTACCTGAAAGCAGACTTAGAATTTTTGAAATAAAATTTAGGAATAAGAGTACGGAAGAGCACCAAGGAGGCAAGGGACTAGGAACGAGGTGCGGAAGATTGTCGAGGAGGGAACTAGTATCTGAGGGGTTTGACAATGGCGTTAAATCCAGAAGAGGTGATCTGACCTGTTTAATCCTGTCCTGAACCTGTTACCTGGTAATTCATGGGGTCCCAACTCTTGGCCAGAGGGATTTGATCTCACACCATCCTAGGTAAATATAAATTGTATTGTGTCAATGTACCTTTTCTCTCTGTCCTCTCTTCCTGAGGTATTAGTCACTAAAATAATAGACTAATTTAAGCAAACTGAATTTTACCTTGTCAGAATGATGGAGTTAACACTGTGATTTGTATTTGATTCACTAAAAGTTTCCAGATAAAACCTTAAAATGTAACTGAGTCTGTGGTTATTCATTGAAATTAAATAGGTAAATGCTTAATGTAATTAATTACCAACTCTAACTCAACTAACAGATCCATGAGTAAGGAAAGGGCATAGTAAATAAATAAATAGGTTAAAATTCTCTAGGCAAATGGACATATAAAGAAGCCCCCCAAAAAAAATTGATTCCTGTCAGGGTTTCATCAACTGGATAGTGATTGTGGTTATTGGGCCCAAATGTGTGTGATTTAATGATAATTGTCTGTAGGTTGGTGTCCCGCTGGATCAGTTTGCTGGTAGCAGAGACATGGTTATTATTGATTAGTTTGGTGATTATTGTTTATAGATTTAAGTATTAACAAATTTGTTTGCATATTGCTTAATGTTGTCTGGAAAATTCCCGGGAAATGTATAGCGGGTGATGTATGGAAATCACACTGCAGAGAGGTTACTCGTTGATTTTAGAATTAGTTAAGAAACAGTGAGAGTGATTGATAGTGAAAAGTTTGCTGTTGAAATTTTGGTGTTATATCACCTAGAAAGGGTAACACTGGAAGAGTAGCAGGTCCTTCTGAGCTTGCGTGAAGAGTAAATGGAAGAGTTTTGCTCGTAGTGATTGAAAAGTAAGCGCATGGTTTTACTCATAGTGTAAGAAACTAGGTGTCGGATTTGCAAAATAAACAGAGTAGCGAATGTATCTATGTTGTCATCTAATGCAAACTTTTAGTAAAAATTGAAGAAAAATAAGTTTTCGGATTACCTTGTAAAGAGAGGGTCAGTTGCAGGAGTTGCACTGACGTCACAAAGTGCCGCGCTGGGATTGGACAGTGGGTGAGACGACATGGAATTATTAAGGAGGGGTTGGTTGTCACACTGACCTCATCAGGTGCGGCGCTGGCATTGGTCAAGGAAGCAGCCATGTGAATAACAAAATATTTGTAAAGGAGGGGTCAGTAGTAAGGAGTGGATACTGACGTTACCTTAAACGTTGCGCTAGCATTGTTTAAACGTTTTGTAAATTTAAACCCGACTGAAGTAACAGAATAAAGGCGCTAACGAGATTGGAGGGCGAAGTATAAACAAAAGTACGAATTAATTAGAAAAGAAATACGAAATCTATGTGGAAAAACGATCCAACCTTAAAAGGAAATCACCCGGATAGATGACATCTAGATTTTGTTAGTCAAGCATTTATAAGAAGGGGTACTTATAATATGTACGGAGAAAAGAGAAAAATGTCCTTTATGCAGAAAAAAAAGAAATATTTCAAAAAAGATAAACCTATTAAAACTAGAGAAGGAATTCTCATTCCACCGCCCCAGACACCTGCTTCATTTATGATTATGGAGAAAGGGTATTATACATGTGTATGGTTAGAAAATTGGATTGAATACACAAAAGGTGATGGAATATTGGCTTTCCCAGAACATGGCACATTCAATGGCAGAATCCTTTATAATTTAAGAAACAGGATGAATGAACTAGATGGAGGAATTTGAATGAGACAGAAATAGGAGTACTAGGGGCCATAGAGGGTTCTATCTCAAGACATTACACATTAAGCGCGAAGGTCAGATGAAACAATGGAGACAGGCAAGGGTTGTAGAAGGATTGTATCCTGTATTAATGTCAGATCAGCAATCAGGAAGCAAATGTACAAGAAAAACTTGCGGTGAATCCGAAGATGAGTTTATGGAAGATATTTTAACAAAGAATCCTCCGCCATATCAGGAAAGACCCAATAGAAGTATACCAAGTGCTCCAGCTTTAGAAATTTCTCTGGTTCCACAAGTATTGCATGAGAACATTTTACAGGAAAAGGAAAGGGAACCTATAAATAAGAATAGAGAAGAATTAATACAGAAAATAACCCAATTGAGTGTAAATCCAGAGGCAACTATACCAGTGACTATAGGTCCCGTTGTTCCCTTATATGGGGATAAAAGAATTTGTCCTAATCCACCAGTTATGTCTACTTATGTAAAAGAGCCAAGAAAAGAAAATATAATAATTGAAGATCAAGCAAGTAAATGTGAGTTAGTAATATCATTAATTGACTTACCAATCAGAGAACAAGTAAATGAAACCCTAACGAGAGTTACACCAAATAGTTCATGAGAAATATGGATGGAAACTTCCACAGGAACTAGAAGTGCTACCCTAGTGTCACCAGAAGAATTCGAAAAATGGGTACAGGGGGTGGATAAAACAGTACCATCACCAAAGATTCTGGACATTTATAGATGAAAAATAGAATTAGAAGAAATCATAGCTGGAAATGTGGGAATAGACAGGTTAAACACATATTGTGAGCGAGAGTTATTATTTATATGCCGAAGCATAACAAGAAATGTAAAACTATTTCAGGAGAAATTAACAGACCTTGCTTCCGAAATGGGAATTGACATAGGGAAGTCCAAAGTATTGCAAAAACCCTACAGACCAGAGTTCACCGACAAAGATTTAGAAAATATAAATATGTCAGGAAGGAAATTGCAGATCAGAGAACTATTTTACAGATATGGGGAGAACTAGACAGGTGGAAGGCAAGTTGGACAAAAAAGGAGGAGGAAGCTCAAGTAAATAAAGCTGCATCAGAGTATGTATTAAGAGAAACTAAAAAGGCAGAAAGATTGTGTCCTATGAGAGAAGTACCCGGAGGGGGATATGTACATGTTCCATGGACAAGGCAGGATATTTTATCATTTACAAATGATTTCCCAAAATTGAGAGAGCAGCCTGTAGAATGGTATAGACAAATCGAAAGGTTTGTAAAGGTTTCAAAGGTTTGCTAAAGGATCTGGATGGTTTGTTTGACATAGTGGTACCTGTTGATTTATGGACAGAATGTAAAATTACAATAGATTGGCCTAGTGAAGAAAATCCAAGAGATGAGAAAACAGATGCACCATCAGCAGAGGTAATGAAGAAATATAATCAAGTAATTACATTTTTAAAAGGGAAAATACCTCCCAAAAAACAGATTGGGTAAAAATAGATAGAACACAGGAAATAAATGAGACTGTCCGTGCTTATTATGAGCATTTACTGCAAGTGCTTAAACAGTATAGTGGATTTGAAAACATGGGTGATATTTTGTATATCGATTTGTATCAGGACTAAGACCAGAAATTTGTGAAATGATTCAGACGCACATGTTGTGCTGGCAAATTAAGCCTATAGATGAGGTTTTGAAATATGCAAAATATTGTGGAGATGAGATAGACAATAAACAGAAAAAGTTAGAAGAAAAAGTGATGTGGGCACAAGTAAAACTGGCAGAACAACAGGAATTAAAAATAAATAATGAACACAATAAAAGATCAGGACAGAATGAAAATAATGAGGGAAAATCAAGAGGAAAAATGAGTAGAGAAGAAGCAAAGAAAAAATATCCTTGTCATGGGTGCGGAAAATTGGGGCATTGGAAAAACGAGTGTAAAAATATACAAAGTAAGAATGGCCCAAATCAAAATTTAAATCCACAGACACAGAATGAGTTGATTTTGAATAAACCGCAGCTGGTTGTAAACCCACAGAATCAGTTACCACCTGCCCCTATGAAAAATTTAGTCAACAGAGCAAAGTACAGTGTGGACGCCGGATTTCAAGGAGAAAGTGGTAAGCCAAATTCTGTAACTTCTCAATTTCTTTTGCAGAATAGCAGTTCATTGGAAGATGAATTATGATGGTGCCTAAGGAGGGGGGGGGAGAAGAATGTGTACTTGGCGCATCCTTATCGGTAGATCAGTCAGGTCCATACATAGATGGGAAAGTAGAAGGGAAAGAGATTACCTTTTTACTGGACACTGGTGCTACCCGGCCTACTGTAAGAACAACAGACATCCCAAACCCGCCCCTCTCAGGAGAAGCCATCCAAGCGGTTGGAGTAACCAACAGACAGATCAGAACCCCAGTTACAGAACCAATGGAAGTGTGTATAGGGAATTTCAAAGAAATGCACAAGTTTGTGGTTTGTGATACCAGTCCTGTAAACTTGTTAGGTAGGGATTTACTTTGTAAAATGAACTGCACCATATATTGTACACCGGATGGTGTGACAATCCAGACCCCTGATGAAGATAGTATCTATAAGTTGATGTTAACAAAACAAAGAACAGAGGTAGATGAAATGTATTCTATGATGACAAAAGATGACCTACCAGAAGAGTTAAAATCAACAGTAAATCCAAAAGTATGGGATTTTACTGGAAAAGAAGTAGGACTAATGGCAGGAGTGGACCCAGTGAAGTGACTGTAAAGGGAGGTACTACTTACCCAAATACAAGACAATATAAAATGAGTCCAGAAGTAAAATCAGGTGTCATAGAAGAAATAGAACGAATGATTCAACAAGGCATTTTCAAAGAAATAATGAGCAGCCCTTGTAATTCACCTATGATTGGCATTAAGAAACCTAACGGAAAATATAGGATAGTACAAGACCTTAGACAAATAAACAAAATAGTGGTACCTTGTTGTCCTGTAGTGCCAAATCCTGCAGTGATTTTATATCAGATACCATGGAATACAGGATGGTTCACAGTAATTGATTTGTCATGCATTTTTCTCTATCCCATTACATCCAGATAGTCAATACCTTTTACCAATAAAGTGTGAAAATCTAATTTATGTGTGGAATCGTGTTCCTCAAGGGTACACAGACAGTCATAAAATTTTTTACCAAATTAAAAAAAAAATGTCTTGAAACATTGATAATACCCAGGAATTCAATTCTGGTCCAGTATATAGACTATCTGTTAGTGGCCTCAAAAAGATGAGAAGATTGTGTCTTGGATTCTATTGCATTACTAAACCATCTGGGAGATGGAGGGCACAAAGTGTCACCAGAGAAATTACAGTTTTGCCAAAAAAATGTAAAATACTTGGGACATCAACTAGAAAGAGGAACAAGGAGGGTGACACCTGAAAGAATCAAAATATTAAAACAGATGCATTTACCACAGACCCAGAAGGAAGTTAGAATGTTTCTTGGTGTTGTAGGATATTGTAAGCAGTGGAATGCAGGGTTTTCCGTATTGGCCAAGCCTCTGATTCAGTTAACAAAGAAACAAGCAAAGGATCCGGTAGAGTGGGATGATGAAAGCATGAAAGCTTTTGTAAAATGAAGACAATGCCTATGTGAAGCCCCTGCTTTGGGAATGCCAGATTATACAAACGAGTTAGCATTATTTTGTTGTGAACTAGATAATTGTGCCTTGTCAGTTTTGACCCAAAGGCATGGTTTGATGAGACGTCCAGAGGCATATTTTTCTGCCACTCTGGACCCAGTCGCCGCTGCATTACCTGGGTGTTTGAAAGCAGTATCTGCTGCTACTTGCACAAGTCTTGCACAGTGTGAAACCGATTGTGATGGGACATCCTGTTAAAGTGTATGTTCCACATTCAGTTGTAATTCTTTTAACAAGAACTCATACTCAGTATCTCACACCAAGTTGAATGACAAAATATGAGAACATTATTTTGAGAGCTGAAAATGTGACCGTAATCCGGTGCACAGTGTTAAATCCAGCTACTCTCTTACCTGATGTGTACGGAGAAGAAGTGAGAGATGATCTTGATCATGATTGTTTAGATGTAACAGAATACTGTACAAAACCTCGCCCAGACATTCACGAAGAACCATTGATTAATTGTGACAATTAATTGTTTGTAGATGGCTCATGCTTGAGGCATGAAGAAGGAGGATTGAGTGCTGCTTATGCTATTTGTACATTGGCTTGAATAGTCAAAGCATCCTATTTACCTGGAGTCAGGTCTGCACAAGTAGCCGAATTGATAGCTTTAATTAAAGCATGCAAAATTGGAAAAAATTGGAGAGTAACCATTTACACTGATAGTCAGTATGGTTACGGGGTTGTGCTTGATTTTGGCCAACTTTGGATGCAAAGGGATTTCATGACCTCTTCAGGAACCCCTATCAAAAATGGACAATATGTGAAAGAGCTTTTAGAAGCCATACAGTTGCCAAAAGAAGTAGCTATATTCAAATGTGCGGCACATCAGTCAGGAAATGACTATGTGACAGCCTGAAATCGTTAGGCTGACCAAATTGCTCAATATTGTGCTAAAATAAAAATGGCAGTAAACAAGAAAATTGAAACTACAGGATTCAGATGCCAACTTATGCTTATTTCAGCATTAGAAACATGGGATGAAGTAAGAAATTTACAAGATGAAGTAGATGTGAGAAAGGAGAGTGGTTAAAAATAGGATGTCAAAGAAGAGAAAGTGATGGTGTCTGGATGGGAGACAGCGTTTACAACGCTGTGAGTCCCACGCGCGTTGGTAACAACCTGGACAAGACATCGTCCGCGTTCTTACTACGCATGGCATTACATCGCAAGTCGTTTCAACGACTTGAGCTAGATGGCGTGCAACACCAGGGAATGTGCTGGATTTTAAGTCCAACACATTCCCTGCTGTTGCGCTAACTGGAGTAGGAATAGTCATTTATACTAGTTAGTGGTGTCACTTATACAGAGTTTTGAAGTCACAGCGGAACAATTCCGAAATTGCCTCGTAAGTGTCATGAGCTGGATGAATACTAATTTTCTAAAGCTCAACACAGAGAAAATTGAGATGGTACAATTTGGCCAAAAACCCTCTATCTGGAATCATTTATGATGGCCCCCAGAAGCTGGCATCTGTCCCGTCTCGGCAGAAAAGGCTAAGAACGTAGTTTTCCTGATTGACAAAGATTTAACACTCACTTCTCAAGTCAATCAGGTCACCTCAGCCTGTTTCTTTACGATTAAGGTCCTCTGAAAAATACTGCCATTCATACCTCTTGCATTAAGGAAGACAGTAGTAGGAGCCTTGGTTTTATCGTGTGTCGACTATTGCAATGCACTGTATGTTGGAATTGGAGAAAGACAGCTCTCTAAACTCCAGTCATTGCAGAATGCTGCTGTAAGAGTGCTGATGGATCTTCCCAAACACCACCCGACGTCTAATGGCATAAGGCAACTACATTGGCTGCCTGTTCGACGAAGGGTGCAGTTCAAGGCTCTATGCCTAGTACACAAAGTTGTAAATGGAGGAGGTGCAGAGGACATGAAATCCCTTTTTCCCTGTTATGTACCGTCTTGCACATTAAGATCTGGCAGTCTAGGTCTGGTTTGCCTTCCTAAGATAAAGAGAGCCCAATGGGGTGGTAAGGCTTTCTCATTTCAGGCGGCAAAGCTATGGAATTTCTTGCCTACAGAGCTACGCTTGATAACAAACAAGATTCTGTTTAGAAAGGCATTAAAAACCTGCCTATTTACTAAATCCTAGACTGGAAGCGGCCAATCCTAATCCTCACTCATCGCCAAGACGCCTCGGCAATAGTGCGCTTAATAAATAATTCAGTCAGTCAGTCTATTCCGAAGTCCAGCGCGCCATCTAGTGCAAGTCATAGAAACGACTTGCGTTGTAATGCCATGCGTGGTAACAATGCGGACGATGTAACGTCTATGTTGTTATCTACTGCGATGTAATATGTGGCGTTGTAATGAACAAGTTAATTACCTTCGGTAACTTTTTTTCTGGTGGATACAGTATCTGCCTGTGGATTCCTCACCTTATGAATATCGCCCTGCACCAGCATTCCGCGGAAATCTTTCCTAGCTTCCCACGCCGACGAGGTCGTCATAGCATCATGGCTCTGCACGTGGCTCTGCATGACGTTACCGGAGCCATAAGAGGACCAAGTCGGCGTGATGACGTCAGTTCCATCTATTTTTTCCGTGCCACGAGGCAAAACGGGTGGACCGACAATAGAGACATACATAGTACACAGTATTCCCACAAATACATTCAATGTATATTAAAATAAGAAAACTTACATTTTAAATAAGTCAACAATATACAAATAGAGGTAATGTAGTCTTGAGTACACAAAAACATCAAATACCCTAATACCTCATCTTTTAAGGAATAAAAGGGTGGGCAACGGGAAGGAGGGGGGGTCAGTAAGGAATCCATAGGCAGATACTGTATCCACCAGAAAAAGAGTTATAGAAGGTAAGTATGGATACATCTGCCTGTGGATTCCTCACCTTATGAACAGAATCCCACAGCAGTCACACTCCCGGAGGAGGGTGTCCACCCTTCTATACCAAAAAGTCTTGCAAAACAACGCGCAAAATGGCTGTCCCTCCTCACTTCGGAATCCAAGCAGTAATGCTTCGCGAAAGTGTGGAGGGAGGCCCAAGTTGCGGCCTTAGAGATGTTCAACACAGGAACACCCCTGGACAAGGCAGAAGTAGACGATTTGGCCCTGGTGGAATGAGCTCTAATGCCTACAAGAGGCTCCTTACCAGCCAGGGAGTAGCATATCTTGATGCACAAGATGATCAATCTGGATAAAGTGCGCTTGTGCACCGCCTTGCCTTTCATACGACTAGCATATCCAACAAAGAGCTAATCATCTTGACGTCCTTCGTCCTATCCAAATAGAAGCAAATCGCCCTCGTTGGCTCTAAACGATGAAGTCTCTCCTCCTCTTTGGATGTCACCTATCCAGGATAGAAAGTAGGAAGGGTAATGGACTGACCGAGATGGAAGGGAGTTACCACCTTAGGCAGAAAAGCAGCCTTGGTCCTGAGAACCATTTTTTCAGCAGGTATGGTCAGAAAAGGTTGATATGAACTGAAAGCCTGGAGCTCACTCATCCTCCTAGCCGAAGTGATAGCTATTAGAAAGACTGTTTTAAATGTCAGTAGTCTCAAAGAACAACTATGCATAGGTTCGAACGTGGAACCCATTAAAAAAGTTAACACCAGATTTAAATCCCACTGGGGTATAATAAAAGGAGTGGGCGGAAACATGTTAATAAGCCCCTTAATGAACCTTAAAACTATTGGAGATTTAAAAAGAGAAGGCTGATCTGGCAAACAAAGAAATGCCAACAAAGTTGACAAATATCCTTTAACAGTAGCAACAGCAAAACCTTGCTGCGCTAAATGAAGAGAAAAACAAAGAACAGCAGAGAGATGCGCTTTCAAAGGATCAATAGATTTCTCTCCACACCATCTAACAAATTTCGACCACCTGTATGAGTAGATAGACTTGATGGAGTGTCGCCTGGCCGATAAAATAACGAAGAATTCAGGTTGCCCCATTCAATCTCCAGGCATGAAGGTGCAGGCTCTGGAGGTGGGGGTGTAGAACCTGCCCCTCCATCTGAGAGAGGAGGTCTACCCTGAGAGGGAGACGGAGCGGAGGATTCGATGAGAGGTGAAGTTGGTCCATGTACCACACCCTTCTTGGCCAATACGGGGCGATCAATATAACTTGGGCCCGGTCTTGGCGAATCTTCCTCAGAACCCGAGGAATCAAGGGTATGGGAGAAAACGCGTAAAGGAGTTGTGAGCTCCAATTCAACTGAAACGTGTCCCACAATGCACCCTGCCTCGCAAACTGGAGACTGCAGAATGACGGGCAGTGCGCGTTCTCTAGAGTGGCAAACAGGTCCACCTGAGGAGTTCCCCACGTCTGGAAGATGAATCGAACTACCTCCGGATGAAGCCTCCAATTGAGGTCGGCGGATAACTGTCGACTGAGACCGTCCACACGCACGGTCAGCACCCAGGCCAGATGATTTGCCATCAAACAAATCCGCTGGTCCTGAGCCCAGGACCATAGCCGGAACGCCTGTCTGCAGAGACGGTACGACCCTACTCCTCCCTGCTTGTTGATGTACCACATCGCGGCAGTGTTGTCCGTCAGGACTTGAACCGACTGACCGTGAAGGGAAGGAAGAAAGACCTTGACCGCCAAACGTATCACCCATAATTCTAGAAGGTTGATGTGAAGCAACCTTTCCTCCGGAGACCAAGGACCCTTGTACTTCAGATCACGCAAATGAGCACTCCACCCTAGGGTAGAGGCATCCGTTATCACTGTGGCCACTGATGGAGGAAGATGGAAGGGCTTCCCTTGAGACAGATTGCCCTCCATACTCCACCAAGACAGATCCGCTGCAGCTTCTCTGGATCCTTACTGACTCCCTGAGATCTCCGCTGTGCTGATACCACTGCCTGCGGAGACACCACTGGAGCGCCCTCATGTGCCAGCGTGCATGGTTGACCAACAGGATACAGGAATCAAACAGACCGAGCAGGCGAAGGACCTTCCGAACTGCAACAACCGCTCCATTGTAAAACAGAGGAATCATTTCCTGAATGTCGAGAATCCTTTGCTGAGGGGGGAAAGCTTGACACACAGTGGTATCCAGTACCGCCCCTATGAACAGGTTGCGCTGTGAGGGCACCAGGTGAGACTTGGGTACATTTATCGAAAAACCCAATTTGTACAACAGATGAATTGCAGTTGATGACGCACCATCTCTGGCAACTCTGCTTTCAATAGCCAATCATTCAGGTAAGGGAAAACAGTAATTCCCGACCTCCTGAAATGGGCAGCCACCACTGCCATCACCTTGGTGAAGACTCGAGGTGCAGTAGTAAGAGCAAACGGAAGGACCGCCAATTGGTAATGTTGAGACCCAACCGTAAAACGGAGATACTTCCTGTGCGACTTCAGGATTGGGATGTGAGAATACGCATCCTGCAAGTCGATGTACACCATCCAGTCCTCTTGCTGCAGCGCCTGAAGAACCTGCACTAGGGTGAGCATCTTGAACCTCTCCTGCTTGAGAAAAAGATTCAAGATTCTGAGGTCCAGGATAGGACGTAACCTGCGATGTGAGAATACGCATCCTGCAAGTCGATGTACACCATCCAGTCCTCTTGCTGCAGCGCCTGAAGAACCTGCACTAGGGTGAGCATCTTGAACCTCTCCTGCTTGAGAAAAAGATTCAAGATTCTGAGGTCCAGGATAGGACGTAACCTGCCATCCTTATTGGGAATCAGGAAATACAGAGAGTAGCATCCCTGACCCCTTTCCTGCTCTGGAACCACCTCTATCGCACCTTTCTGTAATAGGGTAAGAACCTCCTTCTGAAGGAGAAGCAAATGATGCTCCGTGCAAAACTCCTGGCAAGGAAGGTATGCCCTGAAGGGAAGGGCGTACCCATTCTCTATAAGATCTAAAACACAAAGGTCTGAATTGATTAACGTCCAATGGGACCTACATGATCCAGGATGGCGGACCTAGGGCTGCTTTCCTGCATTACCAGGAGGGGTTGGGGAGGTAGAGGAAGAAGAGGAAGAGGGTTGACGCCCGGCTCCACGAAGGCGACCTCTGCCTTTACCCCTGTAGCTCTTAAACAAGGGGTTTTGCTGCTGTTGCTCTCTGGACCCACGAAAGGAAGACTTTCCAAAGCCATGGTATCTTTTATATTCATAGCCTCTTGATTGTGACTGCAGACCCAAAGACCTTGCAGTTGCCTTACTGTCTTTAAATCTCTGTAGGGCAGAGTCCGCCTTTTCACCAAAAAGCTTGGAACCATCAAATGGCAAACCAATAAGAGCAGCCTGCATGTCTGGAGAGAACCCCGAAGATTTCAACCATGCGTGCCTCCTTGTAGCAACAGATGAACCAATGACTCTGGTCACAGAATCCGCTGTATCCAGACCAGACTGGATAACCTGGCGAGCAGCCGCTTGAGCATCCACCAACACCTCACTCATATTCCCCTTGTCCTCCTCAGATAACTTAGGGAGAAGCTGTATCACAGAGTCCATTAAAGCATGAATGTACTTGCCCAAGAGACAAGTGGCATTGGTAGACTTTAATGCCATACTGGAGGAAGAAAATACCTTTTTCGCAGACTGCTCTGACTTCTTAGAATCCCTGTCTGCCGGAGCCTGCGAAAACGCCCCTGAAGACTGCACAACCAGACTTTCAGGAGACGGATGAGAGGAAAGGAAAACCGGATCTCCAGGAGCAGGTCTATACCTTCTCGAGACTAACCTCGAAACTGCAGGAGCCGAAAGAGGATTGCACCACACATCAAGAATTGGCTCAGTAAGAGCATCATTAAATGGCAAAAGAGGCTCAACCACCGAAGAAGGAGAATGAAGCACTTCAGTGAGAAGATTGGGCATATACTCCGCTACAGGAAGCTTCAAGTCCAAAAGTTCCGCAGCCTTCCTAATAACTGTATGATATGGCACAACATCCTTAGAGGGAGAAGCCTTTTAAGAAACAAAGTCCCACTCTGGAGAAGTGTTAAGCCCACTTGCTTCACACAAGTCTTCAAACACATCTTCTGTGTCATACACCTCTCCTTCCTCCCTCTCATCAGCCTGGTACTGCTCCTCTTCCAATAACCTCTGCACCTCTCTCCTCGAACGCATCTTTGGATGCAGCGTCGGCTTCGCCACAGGCGTTGTCGACTACTCCGGAAACGGCGTCGAAGGTGGATCTATGACCGGCGCCGTTCGAATCCGAGAAGCTTCATGGGATGGAGCAGGACATTGCCCATACGGCGTCGACATCCTCTGAGCCGGAAAAGACCAGGACGACATCGCTGGCATTCACAGCATAAAGGAGGCCTGAGGATACTGAAGTGGCACACCCAAATCATATGCCAATGAACCCATAAGACCTGAAGGTGCTCCAGAGGGGTACGAGGCCCTGGTGAAAACACCATAAATCGCATTTAAAAAATGCGAGGTATTAGAACCCGGCATCGGAAACTGAGGGTAAGACACCGGTTTCGGATCCGATCGAGGTACTCCTGGAGTCGGAGCCGCTGGAGCCACAGGTGGAACAGCTGGAGCCGAAGGAACCTCACCATCATCAGCCAGATTCGACTGAGAAAATCTCGGCGTCGATGTCTGCTCTGGAGTCCCTATATAGGAAGGAAAATGAGCCGGAGTCACCCGAGTAGACACTGAAGGTGAAGTTGAAATAAAGTCCTTTTCTCAACGTCGAGGAGCAGGAGAAGGCGACCTCGACACCACAGACGTCGAAGACAGGCGTCGAGAAGCAGGTCTCTTCTTCTTCTTATGCTTCTTCTTGGATTCATGCAACGTCGAAGAACCAGACTTTGACCGTTTTCGACTCCTTTTTTCATTTCTTGCTTTAGCCATGTAAAACTTTGCTTCTCGCTCCTTTATCGCCTTGGATTCATCTTCCTGCACAAAGAGCATCCCTCGACGTCATAATCTGAAGATAAACACCAAAGGCAATCCTCATGCGGGTCAGTAATTGACATATGTTTACTGCATTCCCTGCAAGGTTTAAACCCTGACTTCCTCGGAGCAGACATGACAAAGAAAGGAAGAGATACAAGCAAAAATACAAAGTATCCAAACGAAGTATGGAGAGTCCCAGAAAAAGACTTTAGCGTCAACAGCATGGAAAAAATGGAACTGACGTCATCACACCGACGTGGTCCTCTTATGGCTCCGGTGACGTCATGCCGAGCCGCGTGCGGAGCCATGATGCTATGATGACCTCGTCGTCGCGGGGAGCTAGGAAAAATTTCCACAGAATGCTGATGCAGGGGGATATTCATAAGGTGAGGAATCCACAGGCAGATGTATGCATCAAAAGTCACATATTCGTCTTGATTTATCCAGATGGCAGACAAGTAATGCCACATTGTTTACTTTCACAGTGAAGAAGAATGTATCATGGAGACACGTACATAGGTAGGGATGCTATGATCAGACTTTTCGGACAAGATTGGTACAATGCGAAGTTTAGAACTGTTGCAGAGAGCCTTTGCCAGAGATGTTTAATTTGTCAACAAAATTACCCTGGTAGAAAGACAGTGGTCAGCTGGGGGAGGATTGGAACGGCAGAAGGACCATTTGTGAAATTACAAGTTGATTTCATTCAGTTACCATCATGTAGAGGTTTAAAATGCATACTAGTCATAGTGTGCTTATTCTCACAATGGGTGGAAGCATACCCAACCAGCAGAAATGACAGTATAACAGGTGCCAAATTATTGTTGAGGGAGATGATACCACGTTTTGGTTTTACAGTAACGGTGGAATCAGACAGAGGATCTCACTTTATTAATAATATAATTCGATTGATCTATGAAGCATTCAAGATTGAACAAAAATTACACTGTGCCTATCGTCCAGAGGCTTCTGCGATAGTGAAACAACTGAATGGTACAATAAAATCAAGATTAGCAAAGGTGTGCAAATCCACTTCACTGTATTCGCCAGATGCATTGCCTCTTGTTCTGATGGGACTCAGAAATATTCCTAACATAAATACAGGGTTGAGTCCCCATGAAATACTCATGGGAAGAACAATGAGATTAGCTTTCATACCTGGACACAGATTGTTAAGCATAACTGATGATCTGGTATTGGATTATTGTAAAAGATTGGCTGACCTAGTGCGTTCTGTCTCTCACCATGTTGGAGAAGACGCAGAGGCCAGGCAGCCGGATCAAGCACATGATCTAAATCCAGGTGACTGTGTGGTAGTGAAGAATCACGTCAGAGAAACGTGCCTTGCCCCCAGGTGGAGTACACCAAAACAGGTCATATTGGTTACAACAACCGCGATGAAATGTGCAGGGCTGCCTAATTGTGTCCATGCCAGCCATACAAAGAAAGTACCAGCTCCTGATGTAGAAAATCAACAGCAAGAAATTGAAGTTGAAGGTGCAGAAGGATGTGCAGCTGAAGAGTCCAGAATAACAAACTGTGAAATAGCTGAACAAGAACAACCAAGCACTAGTCAGGAGAATTGGGTACAAGCAGTCGATTTACCTGATGAAAAGGTAAGAACAAGGAGCAGAACAAAAGCAGAGAAGCTAGAAATTAATGAGGATCAGATAGAGATAGGAGATGAAGTTCAGGAAATAGAAAACGAAATTGAAGTCTCTAATCAAGAACAGAAAGATGCAAACAGACTGATTTGGAAGAGAATGTTGGAGAAGAAAAACATGAAACAAGCAAAATAAGAATAGGGAATCAAGAACAGGGAGAAGAACAGATTAGCAAACAATCAGTACAGGGTCAGTTGGGCAATGCAGAACATATTTAGGTGAAGAGTAATACTTCAAAAAGTCCTGAATTCGGTCAACTAGAGAGGGATTCAGAAGACAAAGAAAATCAAGTTGTACCACAACAAAATACAAATAAAAGAATACTCGAAAGTGACGAAGAAAGTAAAAATACAGTGAAATCCAAAAGAGTCAGAAAAGGTGATAATTGGCCCAGATATGTCAAGGGATTAAGGTATCACCTTAAAACTATTAATGAAGAACCTGAACAAGTGAATGAAGTTACTAGTTTATCAGGGCAGAATAGTGAGAAACAAATGAGAAGAAGCCAGAGACTAACAACCTGATTCATCATTCTCCCGTTTTGCGAGCCCCTAATAGCGATTCATAAGGAATCGCTATTAAGGACTTGCAAAACGGGATTCATGTAGGAATTGCAAAAAATATTGCGATTCCTACATGTTCCTTATTTGCGATTAGCAAATTACTAATCGCAAATAAGGAATAACTCCCCATGCATTCCTATGGGCCTACAGGCCCATAGGAATGCATGGGGAGTTATTCCTTATTTGCGATTAGCAATTAGCTAATCGCAAATAAGGATGCGATTTCAAGGGTGCAGGGGTGTCCAAAGGACACCCTGTAGCACCCCTGAAATTTAATCTACATTGGTGTTGCGCACACACATGTCCAAAGGACATGTGTGTGTGTAACATGCAACTTAGAAAAATGCATTTAAATGCATTTTTCTAAGTTTTTGCTATTTAACACGAGGTCTGACCTCTCGGTAAATAGCGGCCCAAAATTGCAATTTCGCAATTTTAAAATGATTCATGAATTGCATTTAAGGAATCTCAAATAGAGATTCCTTAAATGCCATTCTTCGCAAATGTGCGAATTCTTTAATAGCGAATTTTGCATTTGGGATGATGAATCCCAAATGCAAAAATTGCACTCACAAAAGGCAAGATTCTGAGAATCTTGCCCTTTGCAAGTGCAATTTAGCTTGATGAATCAGGCTGTAAGACTATTGAATAATAAATTCAAGGGACCTGAATGGACTTATATTATTCTTGAAGATCTTGAAAATTTAGATATAAATGAAGAAAGTGATGATGAAATAATTACAGATCAAATTAACAAAGGAGAGGGTGAGACCTTTTTGAAAACCAAACCAAATTGTGAATTCTGAGAGAAAGAAGAGAAATCCTCTTAAATAATGGCTAAAAATAGAGTTCTGGAGAGACCTAAATGAAATTGATTACAAAAATGTTGTAGAATATGTATATGTAGCATTCTATTAGTAATTATAGTATGGTTAGGATTAGCAATAGCAATCCCATATTTGATGAGTATAGAAAAGGGAAATATTACAGTTATAGATGGAAAATTAGCTAACAAAGGAAAATAGAGAAGAATTTTAAGCATCTGATGAGTTAGAAATACATCACATAGTAACAGATAACAGATCTAAATGTCTTTACACAATTATTATTTGAATATGTAGATACTATGGAGATTAGTGATTGTTATGTATGCATAAAATTACCAGCTTCAGTAGCAGAAGGAGTTACATACTACCACCTGCCGTTAACATATGGCTTATCATGTAGTATTAACAAGCCTATTTTACAAAACAGGAAAATTGCAGTATTATTATTCAAACCTAGATGTGATATTTTCAGAAGTTACTATTAGAAAGAATATGAATCCAGTATTCACTAGTCAAGCTGCACAGTTTATGGGAGAATTTTTCATAGCACAGAATGCAATAGATATAGCGGAAGCTCATAAGCATAATTTAACATGTTTACTAACAGAAGAAGAAAATATATTTTTGAATTTAGTAGAATATAGGAGACAAGATTTCCAGAAGAAAGCCAAAGAAAAGAAACCCAAAATTCCATCATGGGCGGACCCAGGAAATTTGTATACACCTGGCAAGGCTCAGGCTGCAATGGCACTAGACTTTGAAAAGAAGGTGAAGATTTGTCGCCACGGGTTGAAAACTGACTATAACGATGTCTTTATTGGTTCCAGTGAATATGAGCATAATTTCTTGGTCATTGGGGGATGGGGACTAAAAGGAGGAACAGGTCCGGTATTTCCTGGAATTTATTATATATGTGGGAACAAAGCTTATTTTAAGCTACCGGAAAGATGGTATGGGAGTTGTTATTTTGGGATACTATTTCCTAAAATTTACCATACAAAAAGAATCACAGGAAGCAATGAAAACAACAATGACCTAATATGTAATAAAAGAGCTAGTTTTGCAGAAATTGTGAAGATATATTCAGTGCATTGATACCTTCAGTGGGAGTGATTCTAAATACACAAAGAATTTGTAAATTATCTACAGTGGTTGATCGGTTATCGACTGACACAGCTGGAGGGTTTCTAATGATCAATACCGAAATGGTTGCTATCAGATCTATGGTTTTGCAAAATCGTCTTGCCCTTGATATATTATTAGCAAAAGAGGGTGGGGTCTGTAAAATGTTGAAAGCGCAACATTGTTGCACTTACATTCCTGTCAAAAGTATAGAAATTGGGACATATACTATGAATATTACTAATTTGGAAGACGAATTAAAACCACTGGAAGTTGATGATGTATAGAAAAGACTAACAAATAGTTTAACTTCCATAGGGTCTTGGTTTACTAGTTTTGGTAAAGGAGTAATAGCTCAAGTAATACTACCTATACTCGGAATAACATTGATAGGTCTTATAATAATGATTTGGTGTAAATGCATCAAAAGAAGAAGAAAATATGAAATAAATAAGCAGGGAAAGAAAAGAAAGTATGAAGCAATTCAATTGGAAGAAATGAAAAGTGAATTATACAAGAAAATGAAGAATAGGGAAGGGAAAGAAGAAGTAGAAATGGACAAATTAGAGACGGGAATAGAAATATGCTAAAGCTGGCATTTGATTTAGGTATGGGTAGTTGTTGATGGCATGAATGCCATTGGAGAGGGGATTGATGGAGCAAGGATCAGCATATAAGCAACTTGCTGGATGAATCTTCTCATACAATCATAATAAAGTACTAATTAAAGTTTTTGTTATACTAATATACACAAAATTCATATACAATGTAGAAGCAGGGGAAGCTTGCCTATGTGTCTACTAACAAGTAACTAAATGAGACTAAAATGGATGCTACAAACGCGGGAAACAAAGTACACATGCCCCAACAGCATGATGTCATAACGCTTGGAGGGAAAGCTTTGCTTCTGCGCACTAATGTACAAAATGGCCGCTTCAAAACTCACATGCTAAGCATCTGCTTTGCTCAAAACTAAACTGCGTTTTATACTAAGTGCTATTGCATAAATAATTATTTTAATTAAATGGGATTAGAGTAGACATAAGTGGCATAGAGTGAAATAATTTTATTTGAGTCTAAAATCTGGTCTTTTTGACTTCTCTGTTAGTTCCCTATTAGGCCTAAATCGAGAAACAAGGCTTTAACCAATGTGGTTACCGTGCGAAGCCTCAGTAGAATACAGCCCTGGAGTCATGATCCCAAGTGCTGGAACATGGTCAAGGACGATCTTTTCTCATAGGGAGAAAGTGATGGAACATCCTGAAGACTCGATGAACAAATGTATAAATGTAATACAATGTTTTAATTTAATATGAGAAAATGGGTGGGAATAAAGCTTGGGGAAAACAAATTAAATGGGTGGGTACATAAGACAATGCTCTTTAGACATGTATTAAATTTAGTATGGTGTGAGGATCATCTCCCTTGGCTTGTCCAATCAGAATACACAAATTACACAAGTTTGAAACATTTGGGGGTGGAACATGCCACCAGAAAGTGTAATTGGGATAGTTAGGCAATTGAAAGGTGATGATCGCTGCCAGAACGCGGAGAGATAGACATGCTGTCCGATTGCTGATTAATTACCTGAAAGCAGACTTAGAATTTTCAATATAAAATTTCGGAACGAGAGTCCGGAAGAGGACTGAGGAGGTGAGGGACTAGGAACGAGGTGCGGAAGATTGTCAAGGAGGGAAGTAGTATATGAGATAGGTTTCATGCTGGTGTTAAATCCAGAAGAGGTTATCCAACCTGTTTAATCTTGTCCTGAACTTGTTACCTGGTAATTCGTGGGGTCCCAACTCTTGGCCAGAGGGGTCTGATCTCACACCATCCTAGGTAAATATAAAATGTATTGTGTCAATGTGCCTTTTCTCTCTGTCCTCTCTTCCTGAGGTATTCATCAATAAAATTATAGACTAATTTAGGCAAACTGAATTTTACCTTCTCAGAATGATGTGATTTGTATTTGATTCACTACAATTTTCCAGATAAAACTTTACAATTTAACTGAGTCTGTGGTTATTCATTGAAATTAAACAGGTAAATGCTTAATGTAATTAATTACCAACTCCAACTCAACGAATAGATCCATGAGTAAGGAAGGGCTTAGTAAATAAATAAATAGGTTCAAATTCTCTAGGCAAATGGACATATAAAGAAGCCCCAAAAATAAAAATGGATTCCTGGTGGGGTTTTATCAACTGGATAGTGTGAGTGTTGTTAATGGGCCCAAATGTGTGAGATTTAATGATACTTGTCCGTAGGTTGGTGTCCCGCTGGATCAACTACACACCCAATTACCTACCCATTGAGCTTCTCACACCACCACTCTCACACATACAGCCACTCACACACACTCACTCACAAATGCAGCAACTCACAAAGCATCTCACACACCCACTTATACACCCATACAGCCACTTACACACAAGGATGGTCACTCACGTATTTTGTTAGAAGCAGTATCACTCAGTAGTAGAGCACCTAGTATACATGTTTAACTTTTGCAGTAGGTTAGTATATATGTTTAAAACCCATAAATGATTAAACACACTTGCACTCACTCGATGACCTGGTCAGTGACATCACTGATGACATCATCCAGCAATTGTGAGGTTTTTCTAAAAGTTAATGAGTGCTAACATATATACAAAGATGAGTTCCTGAATGGTGAGTGAGAGGGTGTAAGTTGTATATATAGAAGTGAATGGATATGTGAGAGACTGCATAAATGAGTGAATGAGTATACGAATGAGCAAGTAGTATCAGTGGGTGTATGAGTGAGAGGCTCTGTGACTAGGAGTGAGTCTGTTAGAGGATCCACCTGCTCACTTACCCATACAAGCACTCTCTCATTCACCATGTATAGCCACTTGCACACCCACTAACACAGCCACCGAAACAGCTACTTGCTTACCCATACAAAAAGTTACACAACCACTTATTCATCTCCAGTATCTCACATGCCCACTCACTTACCTATAGACCAATTACACACCCACTGACTCACCCATACACTCACACATCCAGTTATTTACCCATACAACCACACATACACATGGATGTCGACAGTTACACGGACACCCACATAATTATGTTTTAAAATAGAATCACTCATTAGTAGTACACAAAGTAAATGTAAGTTCTGTGATACTTTAGTATATTTTTAACACTCAAACCTTTAAAAAGTAGTCAACATTAACTGGATGATGTCATGAGTGATGTCACTGACCATGTCATGGGTGATGTAATATGTGAGGTCATAAGCAGCGCATTGCGGGGGCGTAAGTTATAGTTAGCTCAGGTAACTAGAACTACTGAATTTCACTGGTTTTGTATGAGTGAAATCTGAGTCTAACAGTAACATCCCTGTAACCTTTGATTTTTTTAGTGGGGGAAAAAAAAAATATAAATTAAGTTAGCTACCCTGTAAGCATCTGTATGTTGCATGTAGTGTTATAGATTCACATGCTGGAAATACTCCTACCATCTAGTGTTGGGTTCAGACGTTGCAAGTTGTTTTTTCTTCAAAGTCTTTGAAGTCACAAGGACTCCGCCTCTGGATGTAGATGCATATAGTTACAGACTCCATTGTAAGATTATTTTTCACCCAGCGGGTGCCAGTAAGTATGAAGTAGTGTGTATAGGAAGAATAGGGACCATGTAAGTAGAAAAAATCATTGTACAAAGAAAGATATCTGTACCAACCACTGGCTTCCAGGTAGGAGGGTGGGTGCATGTGAATATACAGCACTACATCCAATGATCATGTGCTTACAGTTTCTAAAATATCCCGTTAGCAGCATGTGTGGCTGTAGATATAGAAAGTGCACAGACTGAAAAGCTGTGCTCTAAGCAGAGGCTAACCAGTGGATGGTGCAGGGGTTTGAAATAAAGTCCTAAGGACAGCTTGACAAACTCTGGCTTGGTCGTTTGATAGAAAGTCCACATAATATTTTTTTCTAAATGTGTGTGGAGTGGACGAAGTGGCAGCGCAACTTTTATCTGCTATGGGCATGGTCCTCAGGATAGCCACAGCAGCACCCAGGTTCCGGGTGAAATGGGGGCGGTAAGGAAGTTTTTTTTCTTAGCTTTAGCGTTCCAGGTCTGGATGCATTTAATAACCCATCTGAAAATCCCTGCCTTCGAAAATGGTATGGCCTCTATGAGGTTGAGAAAAAGCTACAAACAACTGTTGTGTCTTCCGAAAAGATTTGGTCCTGTTAATGTAATACATTAATAACAAGCTTGATGTCAAGTGCTTGTAGTGCACTTTCTGCTACTGAGTCAGGTTGTGGGAAGAAGACAAAGCTCAATGGATTGGTTTAGATGGAACTAAGAAACCAACTTGGCAAAAAAGTTAGGATTGGTTCTAAGAACCACTTCGTTTTTGTGGACTTTTAAAAATGGGTTCTTGAAGAGGGAGGGTCTGCAAATCACTGATGCGTCCTACGTAAGGTGAATGCTATGAGGAAAGCAACCATCCAAGGGAGGAAATACAAGGGGGCATATATGGAGGGGCTCCAAGGGTGGCCCCATTAGTCTAGAACGTGTTATAGTGAACAATAATCGAACCTGGGGTGAATTAATGTTTAAGGAAGACAAAGGTTCTAATGTGGCAAAAATGGTCCTAGAAAAAGAGTCGGAAATGTGTGCCAAGCATGAGGACAGTTGTTATGATTTTCAGGGGTAGGCAATTAATGCTGGAGGGAGCAATGAAGTGTATGCACAGGTACAAGAGAAGATTCAGAAAATTATATATATATACGATTTCTAGAAAAAAATCATATCTAGTTCAGGTACTCACATAAAGAAAGTGAAAACAAGCGTGATGTGATAAGTGAGGGTGACTTTTAAAAAAAGATATACATCGCATTGACAACACACAGTTGAACTCCTCCAAAACAATTTATACAAAGTATAAGGAGTTCTTGTTGTAGAGGGTTGGCGGTGTTTCGATCTCAATGGCTAGAGATCATCTTCAGGACATGGGATATGTGAGCAAGCTGAATTCATGAGACCAGCAGAGAAGTCGGTTCGAGGGTAGGCGGATCACGAAGGCACAATGAAGGTGCAGTCGAAAGTAAATTGAGGACGACTGAGGCTGAAGTAAATTAGTGGGTGATCAAGACCATGCGTAAGCGATTAAATCGGAATAGGCCAGAAATTAATGGGATGCACACTGGAGCCAATCGGTAAAAATATCTGAGTATCGTTAATGATATTGAGGAGCGCTACATGGTGAAACACAGCAAAGTAGCCATCAGAAGATTAATCATGTCTTAGAGAAAAGACCGCAGGAGTCTGTCTAATCCTGGGGAGCGGGGGACGTCCCAGACTACATGCAGCTGCGCGCTGAGTGAATACTGCAGCCTAAGTGGTCCACAATTTACTTTTGCCTGCACCTTCATTGTGACTTTGTGATCCGCCTACCTTCGAACCGGCTTCTCTGTTGGTCTCATCAATTCAGCTTGCTCACATATTCCATGTCCTGAAGATGATCTCTAGCCATTGAGATCGAAACGCCGCCAACTTGCATTGGAATTATTGCAATTTGTACAGGAAATAAAGGTGGCGAGTGGTCAAAAGAAACATTTTCCATTTTAGCTCCTATAGAAAACACTACTCTTTGTTACATCCAAATACTATGGAACAAATTTACAGCACACTTGGCACAAAGAACAAGTTACTTACCTTCATTAACACTTTCTGGTGGGTACACTAACTACAGATTCCTCACCTTGTGAATACTTCTAAGTGTTAGACAGGACACGAAGATTTTTCACAGCATTGTTACACTGCTCTAGTAGATGGTGTTGTGCAGCTCAGAGTCTGCTTTGTCCCACCCCAGGAGAGACATCGGAGCCACATATAAGCACCATCTCTGGGCACTGGTGGCAGTATCGACTATCCACATTCCTCACCTTGCAAAATGATACCAAAGCAGTACCTCCTGGGGTTGTATGTCTGTGGAATGGCTTAAACCAAAAGTACAAGATTGAATAGGCAAAGTGCTCCCCCGCCAGATCTGGCTAGCAAGTCAGTAGTGCTTTGTGATCATGTGAATTGACACAGATGTCCAAGAAAGATACTCAAGCCAATGCACAGGAGCAGCCTTGCCTCTTTCCAAATGAGTCAGACATTCAAGAGGCTGCTTCTTGGCCAATGCATAGCAGAACCTAATCTAGAGAACTATCCACTTGGATTATAGTCCTTTTCTGAACTGCCTTCCACTTCTTTGCTGCAGAGTACCCACACAAACAGCAGATTATCAACCCAATGGTCCTTGGTACGACTGATGTAAAAGCTCAGAGCCCTTCTGGGGTCCAAATGATGGGGCCTTTACTTCTCCTTCAAGGGGTGGGGAGGGACAAAGAACGTCAGAAGAGTGATGGACTGGGTGACATAAAAAGGAATCAAACCTTTAGCAAACACGCCACTCTGATCCATAGCACCCCGTTGCCAAGGAAAAGGATGGTGCATGGTGGCAGGGTGGACAGAGCTTTAAGTTATAAGCAAGGTCCGATGCACACAACAAGTCAGTGTGATATGAATGATCACCAACAAGTAACAAGGATGGAGTCGCACAGATATGTTCTTATTGTGTCGTTTTATTGGAATACATATATTAGGAACATGAGACCAGCCGACACGTGTTTCGTCAAGAAGGGTAATAACCCGTGACTCTTCAGGGCTGGGGGTGACAAAAAGGAAGGTGGGTAATCACGTGTAAATAGGACAGAACACATGATGAGGGATATCAGAATGGGGGGGGGGGCAAAAAGAAAAGGCCAGTGGTCAAAGGGGAAAGTGCTTGTGTGTTTGGAAACCGAAATGTGAGGTGAGTGGAGACATAATAGTGACATAATGTGAGTGAACACTGTAGACAGAATCCCTTGGTGATTATGCAATAAAGCATGTTAATACAGTTGACGTGGCAAATTAGGAAGATACATTATGTACAGCTGTATACTATGTGGCAAGGAGGAAAACACAATGATGAGTCATAAGGAAAAGAGGGAATAGCTCATACAATAGCAATTCGTGACCAGGCAGGGTTGATGTCACATGTCGAGAAGACAAAATTCGAATATTTAGAATAAAAATCGTTTTCTTTATTTATTCTGCTGCCTGAGCTTGAACTTTCAGGGCCACACACATGCCATTGTAATGCTATTAAAGTGTCTTAGAGAACTGGAAAATTTATGGATTTTTTTCTTCTGGCAGCGGCAGATATGGGAGGATGTAGTCAATAAATTGAAATTGAAGTTTAGGGTTGGCTTGACAGTGCATTCATAAGCCAGACCTATTGGCATTGCCAATGTTTTTATTGTTTTAGTGGACTCTCTCCCCCACAGTGGCATGCATAATCATCGAATTCTCGCCCGGTACAACTGGCATTACCAGGTTGGCTCTACCTCGCTTATGGAGAGATCACTTTGTTGTGAGCACTCCGGTGTTCTCCCTAGATGTGGAGGATGATTAAAATAACTTTCAGGTAAACCCCTTCCATGTTTATTCTTAGGGTGTGTGAAGAGATTTAAAAAAAACCAAAGCAGGATGTGTAGAGAGAAAGTATTGACTCCTGCATCCACTGGTCCTACAAGTTTCAGCCAATTAAGCTCAGCATTATGGGTCAACCCACTTTAATCAGGACCAAACTAACTTCTTATTTAAATGATTCATTCGATTTTTGATATCTATGAGAGTCTCACAACTAATCGTACATGAATCACTTGTGTCACTACAATCACACTATATCACCAATGAATTCCAGTGTGTTGATTCTGAGAAAGCCTGGGCCACATTATCAAGCAGCAAATTTTAGTAGAGGGCCAAATATGCCTCATACGATGTTAGAGGAGGGCGAGACCCTTGTGTCACACAAACTGCAGAGGGTCACCCAGCAGAAACACCTATTTGCAGTTCCCTGCATGAGTTATGGCCCTGCTCTTCAGTCTAATCCGTATTATCGGCTAACTCTGGTTAATCTTCGTGTTTCCACAGGCTACCACATCACATTGCTTCCTTGGGCTGCCACTGCTGCTTGACTTAAAACTCCCACTGTGTGATTGCTCATCAGGATAAGTTACTTACCTATAATCCTAGTTCTCTTCCAGTGGTACACTCATCAAAGTCATAAGCACTGAATAATCCCCGCCCATGTGCGGGACCCCCGGAGCATATTCAAAAATACATATATAGATGTATGTTTAGAACTCCAAGTACACAGTACTTCCAGAAAAAACACATACATATATACAAGTATTTTGTCCCAATCCTGACGGCGGCGAACAGTCTGGCACAGACTCGGTGATATACTTGTAAAAAGTATTTAATAATCCAAAGCAAAAGCAAGACGCGTTTCGACGGCAAACCGCCTTGGTCACTACGTCTTGAACACACTGTATTACAAAAATAAATACACTCTGTTCGAGGAGAGGTTGTCATGGTTACCTCACGGACATCACCATGGACATTGCAGTTTCCTAATGAAAACACAGACATGGCAGTGCATATCGCAAAGGTCAAAACACAAAATAAACCACTTTACATCAGTGAATGTGACTCATGTCCAGTAAATAAAGTAGACTGTTATGAAAATATATGGTATATAGTTAAATCACAAAGACAAATTAATTAAATAAACAGTTTAGGAGAAAAAACGAGAGAAGCCCCGGAGTGACATCATAGAATTGGCTGAAAAATAGTAGAGATGGAAGAAAGTAAGCGCGCGCCAAGGATTTTTGCCATTCTTACGTTAAGTGCTGTATCCGTTGTACAGAGTCGTGTGTAGGGCTAGTGGACTGCTGTCTTAGGCCTGACGATAGGAAGAAAGTGTGTACGGGTGGCTGCTAGATGCAAATAGCACGCAGCATATAACCGAGTGAAAAGCACAGAAGACATGAAATAATGTATCGCAGCATGGGTAGGGGATCACTGCGCCAGTGCGCCTTTGTGTAGGTCAGACGCTGGCAAGGAGTGCTAAAGCTCGGTAAGTGAAGTCACTACCAAGTGAGCCTGTCTAAAATTACCTAAAGAGTACTGAGATCATGCCCAAGTGGACCCAGCAGGAAGATGCGAAGTAGAGTAGAGTATAGGGTAGAGAGTAGAGGTAACACAGTTGCCCTCAGAAGTGGCGACAGTCTCGTGGGTGCCGGATAGAATGGGCAGGCGCTGTGAAACAAATCATATAGGTGAAGGGGGAACACAGGATGTCACATGGTGGTAAATGAACATGAACAGACAAAAAATAACGTATGTGATTAAAAACAGTAGTGTGTCCAAGTGTTGCAGAATCTGGAAAGAGAAGTGGGTTCAGGCAGCAGAGGAAACATTAGAAGTGTACATTAAGTGCTTCGTCTGCATTCATCCCATTTGGGATTTTAGAGTTGTATGAGATGATATATTGCGACTCTAGTCTTTTAAGCGCAAGCAGCCTGTTGCCCCCTCTGGGATTTTTAGGGATAGTATCCACTACATAAAACCTCAGGTCCTGAGCCCTCCCGTTGTGTGCTGTGTTGATGTGACGTGCCACAGGGTAAGAGGGGTCGTTATTTGCAACTGCTCTTAAATGTTGCAAAATACGTACATGGACTTGGTGGATGGTGCTACCCACATAGTTTTTACCACAGGTACAAGTCAGTGCATATACTGCGTAGTCAGTTTTACATGTATAATGCCCTCTGATGATATAGGGTGACTGTCTGAAGGGTAACCTGACCTCCTTGGTATTGATACCGTGTCTACAGGCTTTACACTTAGAGCATTTGTAGAAGCCTTTGGGAGATTTCAACCAGGTGTTGCTTACACAGGGGGCATTGTTCACTATTTCCTGTCCTATAGATTTGGCCCGTCTCAACGTGATTAGGGGATTCTTTTTGGTAATGATTCCAATGACTGGATCATTTCTAAGAGAATTCCAGTGTCTGTACACTATTTTTCTGATTTGCGCATGGTAGGCATTAAAACCGGTTATTAATCTAGGGGTCTGGATGTCCTTAGCTCCCTCAGTGGTGCCACCTCCTTTAATCTTGGGGCTCTAATTTCAACAGCTCTCTACGTGAGGTGTTGGCTACTTTTTTCTAGCCTTAGCGAGTAGCTTTCTTCACTGTAGCCTCTGCGTGACAGTTTGTCGCAGAGCTCCCCTGTTGCCTGTTCTAGGCTATGTGTCGTGCTGCAATTGCGCTTCATTTAAAGGCATTCAGCATAAGGGATGCTTTCTTTGCGGGATGTCGGGTGAAAGCTGTGCGCATGCAAGATTGCATTGCCAGTAGTGGTTTTCTGAAGGTTTTGGCTCAAAGTTTACCCCTTTCCACGTATAACTCCAGATCTAGAAAGTGTATACAGGTCTCACTAGTGTTACAGGAAAAACTAAGGTTAAGTGAATTGTCATTGATTTCAGTGGCAAAGTTTCTAGCGCTTTCCTCTGACCCTTTCCATAGTATGAATATATCATTAATATAGCGGACATACATTTTGATGTTTTCTGCGAAAGTCGCAGCGTGCCCTGCCATGAGCACCTGCTCCTCCCACCAGCCCATATGCAGATATGCAGATTCGCATAGCTGGGAGCGAAGCAAGTACCCATGGCAGTGCCCTGCAATTGTTTGTAAGTCAGATTATTAAAAACAAACACATTATTGTCCAAGCAAAATTCATTCATTTGCACAATCATCTGAGAGTGCTGGAACATGGGTATAGGTCTCTTCCCCAGGTAGTGCTTTTATACCATCTGAGTGTCTTATGCTCGTATAAAGCGCATTAACATCGAGAGTCATAAGTAGAAAGGAGTAGTTTCTGTCCTGTAACTCCAGTTCTGTAGTAGGGGTATCTCTGTTATAGTCATAATCTAGGGAATAGTCCCGCCCATATGCGTGGACCCCGGAGCAATCAAAAATAATCTCTTACAGTGTCAAAAAATGCAGAAATGCATAGACACTTAAGAGAGAATTTAAAGACAGATAATGCAGCCAAAACAGGCTACACTGTCCAGTACTTCAACTAGAAATTCCACCATAAAATCCACAAAACAGCAAAGCCTGTACAGATTTCCCTTGCTTTAACAGCAAAATCCCTCAGGAATGATAGAGAGAAGAACCTGGACAGACAAGCCCCATAGGCTGCCATTATGTGGCTTAAACAGGATACTGTGCCTTTAAGGAACCTTCCAGAACCTTCTCCCAGTATCCCAGAATGCATAGCAGGTCCAACTTAGTTTCAGTTCTTTTTGAAGGCGTAAAAAACGCCAGACCTGTAGCATTACTAAACATGAATAATCTCCACCGGGGAGGCGGGAGGGCGCTTATGACTATAACAGAGATACCCCTACTACAGAACTGGAGTTACAGGACAGAAACTACTCCTTCTGTAGTAGGGGATCTCTGTGTATAGTCATAATCCAGTGAATAGAATGGCAAGCCCATCCCCACACCAAGCGGCGGTGGAGAATAAAAATTACGCCACTATTGTGCGAACAGATTCCGCAGCGAAGCCTGCCCAACCTGAGCGTCTGCCCTGGCATCAGTGTCCAGGCAGTAATGCTTAGCAAAGGTATGGACCGACTTCCAAGTGGCCGCTTTGCAGATCTCTGCAAAGGGAACATTACGAAGCATAGCTGTCGTGGCAGCTTTGCCTCTGGTGGAATGAGCCTTAGGTTTACCCCCTAAGGTCTTATTAGCTTTGCAGTAACACAATTGTATGCAGAACACAATCCACCTCGAGATGGACTGTTTAGAGGTAGCAAGACCAGTCCTGACTGAGCCATAATTGATGAACAATTGGTCTGACCTACGAATATCTTTGGTTTTATCCAGATAAAATTTCAGCACCCTCCTAACATCCAGGGAATGCAAAGACCTTTCCGCTGGAGATGAAGGATTCTGAAAGAACGTAGGCAAAGTGATAGTCTGATTGATATGAAAATCAGAAACAACCTTGGGAAGAAACTTAGGGTGAGTACGCATAACAACCTTAGCAGCATGAAATACAGTATAAGGTTCTTGGCAACACAACGCCTGAATTTCACTCACCCTGCGGGCCGATGTAATGGCCACGAGGAACGCCGCCTTCCAGGACAGGTGCTGCAACGAAGCCTTATGAATAGGTTCAAAAGGCTCCTTCATCAACCTGGACAGCACCACATTCAAGTCCCACGACGGCGAAGGAAGCCTGACAGGAGGGAATACTTTCTTCAAGCCTTCCAGAAAATCTTTGATCACAGGGATCTGGAAGAAGGAAGTCTGTGAAGGGCATTTCCTGTAGGCAGTCAAAGCAGCCAGATGCACCTTAATGGAATGGACATTAAGGCCCGACTGCGCCAGATGTAGTAAATATGGAAGGATGACATCCTCCTTGCATGTCGTAGGGTCATAGTTCTTAGACTTGCACCAGATGCAAAACCTCTTCCACTTGGAAGCATAAGACGTCCTAGTGGAAGGTCTCTTAGCCTCTCTCAGTATGTCCATGCAATCCTCTGGGAGATTCAAATGGCCATATTGCACTATTTCAGGAGCCATGCCGCCAAACTCAAAGACGAGAGGTTGGGGTGCACCATCCGCCCCCCGAACTTCGTGAGAAGGTCCGGCCTGCACGGCAGCTTCATGTGAGGAAGGAGAGACCGGTGAAGCAGGTCCGTGAACCACCACTGTCTGGGCCATTCCGGGGCAATCAGAATCATTCTGGCCCTGGATTGGGACAGCTTGAGGAGAACCGCCGGAATCAGGGGAATGGGTGGAAAAGCGTACAGAAAGCTGTTCGACCAGTTGATCCATAACGCGTTCCCCAGCGTCCCCGGCTGGTAGTACCTGGAGGCGAAGCCTCGGCATTTTCTGTTTTCGGCGGTGGCGAACAGATCTACGTCTGGAGTTCCCCACCGCGCGAAGACTTCTCCGAGTACTCCGTCGTGTATGACCCATTCGTGGTTTTCCTGAATGCGTCTGCTCAGTTCGTCTGCCTGAACATTCTGCACACCTGGCAGATGGGTAGCTGTTATCGACAGTCCTCGAGCCAGAAGCCAGTGCCAGATCGCTTGAGCCTCCTGCGACAGAGTGCGCGATCTCGAGCCCCCCTGCTTGTTGAGGTAATACATCGTTGTCGTGTTGTCCGTCTGAACAAGCAGAGAGTTGGTCTGAAAGGACGGGTGAAAAGCCTTCAGTGCCAAGTGAACAGCTCTGAGTTCCAGGAAATTGATGTGGTACGTGGACTCCGTCGGGGACCACGTCCCTTGAATCTGCAGGTCTCCGGAGTGCGCTCCCCAGCCCTGGAGAGACGCATCCGTCACGATAGTCTGTGTGGGAATATCCTTGTGGAAGGGAACCCCTCTGAGGAGATTCTCCTTCGAGCACCACCACTTCAGAGACGGAAGAGCATGTAGAGACAGCCGTATCTTGTCGTCCCAAGATCCTCTCCTCTGGTCCCACTGATCCTCCAAGCACTCCTGTAGAGGCCTCATGTGCAGTCGCGCATGTGGCGTCAGGAAGATACACGAGGCCATCGATCCCAGCAGAGAAGACACCGTCCTCACTGTCGTGGATGGAGTGGACATGAGAGCCTGAGCCTTCCGAAGGAGTGATAAACGTCGCTCTTCCGAAGGAGACACGCTTGCCGACAGCGTATCGATGGAGGCTCCCAGGTACTGGATGCACTGGACCGGAGTCGGGACAGACTTGGACATGTTGATGTGCAACCCCAGCTTGTTCAAGAGAACGCACGTCTTCTGGAAGTGTGCTTGAGCTTCCGAGAAGGAGGCGGCCTTGATCAACCAATCGTCCAGGTACGGGTAGACAAACACCTTGTTCTTCCTCAGGTGTTCCGCAACCACTGCCATGCATTTTGAGAATGTCCTGGGTGCAGACTTCAGCCCGAAGGGAAGCACCGTGTACTGATAGTGATTGGTGCCGACTTGAAAGCGCAGAAACTTCCTGTGTTTGCATGCAATCGGCACATGGAAGTATGCGTCCTGTAGATCTATGGCACACATCCAATCTCTTCGTTGCAGCTGAGGATAGATCTAATGCAACGACAGCATGCGAAACTTTTCTCTGCGAATCCACTTGTTTGCCTGTCGCAAGTCCAGAATGGGCCTGAACTCGTTCTTGTCCTTCTTGCGGACGAGGAAGAACCGAGAGTAAAGACCTCTTCCTCTTTGAGACAGAGGTACGTCCTCTATCGCCCTTTTTCTCAGCAGGATGTCTGCCTCCGCCTGGAGCTCGCGCAGCTGGTACTGCGAGCTGACCGGAGGGATCGATGGAGGAGGGCTGATGAACCGAAGACTGTATCCATTGCAAACAATATTCAGCACCCACTTGTCCCGAGTAATTTTTCTCCACTCTGCCAGAAAAAATTTAACGCTTCCCCCCACCGGAGCGGGTAACGGACGAGGGGGAAGTAACCGCTCAGGGTCGAGACCCGGCCGGGCCCTTGGTCGCGGTAGAGGACTGCTGTCTACCTCTACCCCCCTGGCGTTTCTGGAAGGGCCTTCTGTACTGCTGCTGTTGCGGCTGCTGCTGATGCTGCCCAGAAGACTGTCCCCTTCCTTGACCCTGCGACCCGAACCGTCGCTGGAACTGGCGGTAGGGTTTCTTCTCCTTGGGCTTCTCCAGGCCCACCGCCGTCAGGGTCTCGGCCTCGGCCTTCATCCTGGCCATTTCATCATCCGCGTGTTTCCCGAAGAGGGTATCTCCGGAAAACGGCAGATTCGCCACACGTTGTTGCGCTTCAGGCTTAAGGGACGTCAACCTGAGCCAAGCATGGCGCCTCTGGTTTATACCGTGGCAGTATCCATGCGCGGACAGCAGGGAGATATCTGCCGCGGCACTAATGGCCTGGTTAGAGACCAGCATCCCCTCCTGGACGATCTCCATGAAATGAAGTCCTCTCTGCTGTCGCGAGGAACGAGGTCCGCAAACTGCTCCATCGAGTCCCACAGCGAACGGTCATATCGTCCCAACAGAGCCGAGTCACTGGCGGCCTTCATCGTTGTGGAGGACGTCCCACAATCATTCCGTCCAGCAGAGTCCATCCAGCGGCTCTCCTTATCAGGAGGCACAGTGGATGCAGGGGAGGTGGCATGGAGCTTCCGAGCCGCTGTCACGATCACCGAATCCGGTGTCGGGTCCTTTCTCAAGAAAGCTGGGTCCGACTCTGGAGCTCTGTATTTCTTGATGAGCCTGGAGGGCGCAGACTTCACCACCGCCGGTGTTAGGAAGAGCTGTTCCGCAGGCTCAAGGAGCCCTGGCACCAAAGGTAGTAGGGGGCGAGACAGGTGTTTCTTATGTAATGTCTCAAAGATCACAGAAGTTGAAGGCGTAGGAGCTGTAACCTTGATCCCCAACTTCGCCGCCCCACGCAGGAGCACCTCCTGAAACGTACCAATGTCATCTATTGGGGACACCCTAGTCTCCGGTGAATCAGATAACGTTGGCGAGTAGGAACGGGTCCCCGAGGTAGAACGGGACCAGGACCTATGCCTCCTATGGCAATGCCTGGATCTCGATGAAGACCCGCGACCACTCCTAGATCTGTCTCGTCTACCCGAGCGAGACCTAGATCTCCTGGGCCTGGGTCTGTCCGTAGGCCTCCCCGGTTCAGACGCCTTAGGCTTCGGAAGAACCTTCGACTTAGGAGTCTTCTTCGGGGGTGTCGGGTACTTGGGTATCGACATCGATCTCGGCGGAACCGGTGGAGGAGGCGTAACCGGAACCGGGACCTTCAGAGCCGGCAGGGGAGGCAACGGGGGAGGGGGTCGGAGCCCTCGGAGGCGGACCCCTGGGTAAAGGAGGCGGAGTAGGCTTCTTCGGGGTATACACCACGGAATACGCCGTTCCCGGCGAGCCATCACCATGTCCAGACTGTGGGGAGCCCCCCACAGTCCTGGGCCTGTCCTTACGACCTCCTGACGCCGAAGACCGGTGCCCAGACATCGAATGTGGGCCCTTCGACGGCGATCGGCCCTTCGGCGTCGACCGTTCCACACTCCTCGACGTCGACCGGTGTCTATGCCTCGACGTCGACCCCGACCAGATGGATGAACCTCGAAATCTCGACGACGGGCGATGGCGCCTCGACGGCGACCTTGACCTCTTAGATCGCCTCGACGTCGACCTCTTAGACCGTCTCGACGTCGAACTCTTAGACCGTCTCGACGTCGACTTCTTCGGCGCCGGAGACCTCTTCCGTCTCGACGGCGACCCTGACGACGAGGATCCCCTCGACGACGATGACTTCGACGGCGAACGGCGGTGTCGCCTCGACGGCGAGCGCCGACGCCGGGTCCTCCGATGTCGTCCACTCGACGCCGACGTCGAGGAAATCGACACCGGCTTCGACGGCGGCCTGAAAACGTCCCTCGACGTCGACGGGCGACGTTTTCTCAACCCAGAGCCCTGGGGAGACCGGGGACTGGCCGTGGACCTTCCTCTCGACGTCGTGGTCATAGCAACTGACCCAGACGGAGATTTTGGACGAGAGCCGGACTTCCTGCCCCTGGGGAGCCCCCCAGAGGCCTCAGCATGGGCAGAAGGAGCCCCTCCTGACCCACCTCGAGCCTTCAATCTTCTTTCTTCAAGTCCCTGAAGTCTGATTTTTCTCCTGTCCTTCAGGGTCCTTCCAGAGAAGCCTCTACAGATCACACAATCCTCAGGGATGTGGGAAGAGGGAAGGCAGAGGATACAGACCTCATGGGGGTCTGATTTGGCCTTCTTCCTGGAGCACTCCGGGCATTTATCAAATAATGCAGGCATTATGGACAACAAAAGAGTGCAGAAACCCAAGAAGAAAGTCACCAACGTACTTTGAAAGTACAAAAATCGAATTTAGTGCAAAAAAACACCAACAAAACCCTTGAAAAGGGAGAGCTCAATGCTCCAGGGTCCTGCTTGTAGGAGCCGGAAAAAAGAACTGAAACTAAGTTGGACCTGCTATGCATTCTGGGATACTGGGAGAAGGTTCTGGAAGGTTCCTTAAAGGCACAGTATCCTGTTTAAGCCACATAATGGCAGCCTATGGGGCTTGTCTGTCCAGGTTCTTCTCTCTATCATTCCTGAGGGATTTTGCTGTTAAAGCAAGGGAAATCTGTACAGGCTTTGCTGTTTTGTGGATTTTATGGTGGAATTTCTAGTTGAAGTACTGGACAGTGTAGCCTGTTTTGGCTGCATTATCTGTCTTTAAATTCTCTCTTAAGTGTCTATGCATTTCTGCATTTTTTGACACTGTAAGAGATTATTTTTGATTGCTCCAGGGTCCACGCATATGGGCAGGACTATTCCCTAGATTATGACTATACACAGAGATCCCCTACTACAGAAGTCTGTTTCCCAGTTAACATCATAGATTTTAGTGAGGAAATCCCCTGTATCCTTGATGAATGCTGGGAGTGTCTGCACAAATGGCTGGAGAAAGTGGTCTATGTATTTAGACAGATTCTCCATCAATCCACCAATAGCTGCAATGATAGGTCTTCCAGGTGGGCATACTGGGTCTTTGTGGATTTTGGGGATCAAATATAACTGGGGTAGGACAGGGTAATCACATTTGATGAACTCAAATTCTTGTAGTCCTGCGCTTCTCCAGTCGTGGAGAGCCTTGTGGAATCTTTCCTTGATTCCTACAATGATGTTAGGGCTCACTCTGCTGTAGCATTCTTTGTCAGATAGCTGTTTGATGGCCTCCGTGTTGTAATGATCCAACGGCCAGAGGACCACGTTGCCTCCTTTGTCCGACCAGCACACTACTGCTTCCTGGATTTGTTTGATTTTGTTAATGAGTTTGTTGTACTTAGTCATTTTATTCTGATTGTTATTCACAAAGTCCCGGCTACTCTTGTACGCCAATTCTTTAAAATCCCTTGTTACATTATCCGCAAAGATGTCCAGACCGTCTTTAGGCATCAAGGGCATAAAGGTAGACCTGGGTTTGAACTGTGTTGTTGTGGTGCTGGCAGTGTCAAAATCAGAACGGACAGCGAACTCATTTATAGTGTCAGGATTGATGTTATCTTCCATTTTAGCAAGGTCATGAAGAAAGGCCATGTCGTTCACTGTGAGACAGTTAGGGTCAGGTTCCAAATCCCCATTACCATAATTGCTTTTGGCCGTGTAGAAGAAATGTTTTTGGAGTTTGAGCTTTCTCACGAAAAGGAAAAGATCTACTCTAGCCTGGGCATAGTCAAAATTGTTTTTGGTGCAAAAGGTCAGCTCAAGTGAGAGGATGCGTTCTTCTTCAGTTGATAACGCCATGGTAGTATGGTTGATCACTGTATTCTCTGTGTCTTTTTGTTCACTCATCTGCGTCGGTAATTTCTCTGTGTGCGAGTATTTCTGTTTTGGTTGCCCTTTGCCCCACCGTCTGTTTTTTCATTTCCGGTTTGTTGATTTTTTGCACCAGTGTTGTTTCCCGTTCTCGGCGGTCGGGGTCTCAGGCTCATAAGTCTTTCTAGATGTAAAAAAGCAAACTCCTACTGTCGGCGCCTTGCTTTTATCGGTTAGTACTGTTTCCACCTCAGATTCAATTTCCGAGCTCAATTCTGATTCACTTGGCACGGTCGTTCTCTGTTGTCTCTGATAATTGTTGACGTTGGATATTTTCGTACTTTCTGGAAAACGTGTATATTTTTCCACTCATGTAATCGTTTCTGTCCCTCTGAAATGTTACTGCCTTCCTTTCTTTGATTGTTTGCTCATGCTTATGGAGCCTTGTTTTCATGTTCATGAGTATTTTGCCGATTTCTTCTTGGTGTGACGATTTTTCTAGCTCTTCAGTGAGCACCTCAATTTTCTTTAGTATTGCCTCCCTGTCGCTGGTAGCATATTTAATTAGTATACACACACAGATATGCATCCTATAATATGTCTAATAGACTATCAGTCAAAATTACATGGATTTCTGCTGTAAGAAAATAATATCACATGTAAATAAAGTAGCAAAGAACATATACTGCAGTAGTGTGCAACAGCAACCCTTTATTTTCATAAAGAAAAACCGGTAATTGCAGGCAATTTGTTCTTAGGCTGCATAGATGAATATTTATCCCCATACAACAAAAGACTTGGCACCCTGCATTTAAGGCTCCAGAGAACCTGGACACCGTGCGTTTAAGACCTCCAGGAGCTCCCTGCTCCCATCATGCACCACAGGTGACAGTTAGGTCAGTTCTTTTTGTATGGCGTACTAACATGTAGGAATCAAGATATCAGATGCAAATAATGCATTATCATACTACAGATGCTCATCCGGGGAGTCGGGAGGGTTGCTTTTGACTTTCATGAGTATACCCCTGGAAGAGAACTAAGATTACAGGTAAGTAAAGTATCCTTCTCTTCCAGGGGATACTCATCAATAGTCATAAGCACTGAATAGAGTAGCATGCCCATACCCACCTCCTCGCGGATGAGCAAACAGTTACAATAATTTTCAAACATAGCATCTAACAAGTAATTATCCAAACAAATTTGAGTGAGGCTTGCCCTAATTGGGCATTCGCCTGTGTATCAGAGTTCAAACAGTAATGGCGTGTTTAAGTATGCACTGAGCGCCATGTAGCTGCTTTACAAATATTTGCCATAGAATGTGTCTAAGGAGAGCTGTGGTCGAAGCCTTTCCCCTGGTAGAATGAGCTTTAGGCTTGCCAGGAAGGACTCTATTGGCAAATTGATAGGACAATGATATACAAGATATTATCCACCTAGAGATAGCTCTCTTCGAAGCGGCAGAACCAGCATTTACGGACCCATAGTTTATAAACAGATGGGTCATTTTCCTTAAGCTTTTTGTTTTGTTTAAGTAAAACTTCAAAACCCTCTTAAGATCCAACGAGTGGAGTGACCTTTCCGGAGGGTTTGAAGGATTCGTAAAGAAAGTAGGGAGAGTGATTGTCTGGTTAATACGAAAATCTGAGACTACCTTCGGTAGAAAACTTGGATGCGTTCTTAAGACCACTCTGTTTGCATGAAAAACAATGTAGGGTTCTTTGCAACATAATGCCTGGATTTCACTTACTCTGCGAGCAGAGGTGAAAGCCACTAAAAAAGCAGCTTTCCATGTCAAATGTTGCAAAGAAGCTCTATGAATAGGCTCGAAAGGAGCACTCATCAGTTTTGTTAACACAATGTTGAGCTCCCAAGGTGGCGATGGAGCTCTAACTGCAAGGTAAACCTTTTTTAATCCCTTGAGAAAGTCCTTTACCACAGCAATTTTAAAGAAAGAAATGTGATTAGGTGATTTTCTATACGTTGTAATAGCTGCAAGATGCACCTAAATAGATGAAAATTTCAAACCAGATTTGGCCAAATACAATAAATATGGTAAAAGCACCTGTTCCTGATCCCGGACGGGATCATGTCCATTACTTGTACATCAGAAGTAAAACCTCTTCCACTTAAAAACATAGGATTGCCTTGTGGAAGGCCTCTTAGCCTCTTTTAGGATGTTCATACATTCTGGGGGTAAGTCTGAATTGTCCGTATTGAAGGACTTCAGGAGCCATGCCATCAAGCGCAGGGATGATAGATTGGGGTGGAATTCCTTCCCTTCGTTCTTGAATAGCAGCTCCGGCTTGCATGGTAACCTCCTGTGTGGGACTACTGATAGCTGAAGGAGATCCGGATACCACCACTGACGCAGCCATTCCGAAGCTATCAAAATCCCTCTGAAATTGGTCCTGTAAAACTTGTTGATCACTGTGGGAATCAACGGAATTGGTGGAAAAGCGTACAGTAATGTCTGATACCAGTTTATAAAAAGGGCATTGCCCAGAGATCCTGGTTGGGGAAACCTGGATGCGAAGACGGGGCATTTTGTGTTTACCGCGTCTGCAAACAGGTCGATGTCTGGCGTTCCCCATTCTTGGAAGATGCTTTGAATGACTTCGTCGTTGAGAGACCAGTCGTGCGCTTCGACGTATTCTCTGCTCAGGGCATCCACTTGGACGTTGAGAGCCCCCGGAAGATGCTTTGCTAGAATGTTCAAGTCTTTTGCAAGAAGCCACTTCCAGATGCTTTGTGACTCTAGAGAAAGAGGCCTTGATCGAGTACCTCCCTGCTTAAGTAATGCATTGTGGTTGTGTTGTCCGTTTGAATCAGAAGGTACTGAGATTGAAGTGACGGGTATAACGATTTGAGAGCTAGGTGCACTGCTCTAACTTCAAGAGATTGGTATGATAACTTTGTTCCGTTTCTGACCATAGGCCTTGAACTTGAAGACCCCCATGTGAGCACCCCATCCCACGGGTGATGCATCCACGACTATCCTTTGTGCAGGAGGGTCCTGGTGAAAAGGAACTCCTTTTATGAGGTTGGATCTCGTCATCCACCAGTTGATGGAATCTTTGGCCGATTGAGAAGCACCTGATCATCCCAGCGCCCTGACACTTGCATGCATTGATCTTCCTGTGATTGCTGCAAAGGACGCATGTTCAGCCCAGCATTCGGAACGATGACGAAGCATGATGCCATCGATCCCAGCAGTGATGACACCTGCCTAACTGTGGGATTCGGAGTGAGAAGGAGGTTGCGGGATTGCTCCTGAATTGAGGACAACCTCTCCTCCGAAGGATACACGCTTGCTTCTGCGGTATCCAGTAAGGCACCTAGATAATGAATCTTCTGTGATGGCTTGAAAATTGATTTCTTGTAGTTGACATGAAGGCCCAACCTGTTTAGCAGCTGCAGACAGTACAAGAGATGACTCTTAAGCAGAGCAGGTGACGTGCTCTTCAGAAGCCAGTCGTCCACATAGGGGCATATGAATATCCTTGGTTTGCGAAAAAAAGCTGCCACTACTGCCATGCACTTGGAAAAAGTTCGGGGGGCTGATTTGAGCCCGAACAGGAGGACTTTGAACTCAAAATGCTGAGCAGACATTCGGAATCGTAGAAATTTGCGATGTTTTATGGACACTGAAACGTGAAAGTATGTGTCCTGTAGGTCTATTGCACACATCCAATCTCCCTGATGAAGTTAAGGGACTACTTGATGTAAAACCAACATTCAAAATCTCTCTTTGCGAATGTACTTGTTCAGCAGCCTTAAGTAGAGTATTGGTCTGAATTCTTTGGTGGGACCTCTTCTCTGGACCAGAAAATAACGTGAGTAAATCCCTTGATTTTATTGTGGCATAGGGACCCTTTCTATGGCATGTTTTTGTAGGAGCACTTTTACTTCTGCTTGCAAAAGATGGTGTCCCTGAAGAAGCTTTTGCGGTCGAGGAATCTATGGTGGTGGGGATTTGAACCTGCGCATATAGCCATTCTGCACAATATTCGAAACCCACCTGTCCTTTGTTAACTTCTTCCACTCCACCAGATGTAACATAGCACTTCCTCCCACCGGAGTGGTCAACTGGCATGGAGGAAGCCATCCCTCATTGCTTCGCTGATGGTTTAGGAACGTTAGGCTGCTGTTTTGCAGATCCTCTGCCTCGTCCAGGTCGTCTCTATTGAAAATTGGTCCTGGATTGACCTTGGCCTTGATTTTGTTTGTTCCAATAAGGGTTTGAACTCTCTGTTGAGAGGAACGTCGATCATAAGGATGGAATCTACGCCTAAACTCTTTTCTCTTCTCGAAGACCGCAGCTTTCAGAGTGTCCAAATCGCTTTTCATTTTGGACATTTCATCGTCCGCATGTGCACCAAACAGAGGATCCGTTAAATGGGAGGTTTGTGATCCTTCTTTGTGCATCAGATTTTAGCCCCGTAAGACGAAGCCATGCCGATCTCCTTGAGCAGACGCCATGCGAATATCCATAGGCTGCCAAGTCCGATGCGTCTGCCCCTGCACTAATCAATCAATCATAGCATTTGTATAGCGCGCCTCTCACCCGGAAGGGTCTCAAGGCGCTGGGGGGAGGGGTCCGTTACTGCTCGAACAGCCAGGTCTTGAGCTGCTTCCTGAAGGAGAGATGGTCCTGGGCCAGTTGAAGGTGGATGGGGGGGGGAGTTCCAAGTCTTGGCTGCCAGGTAGGAGAAGGATCTTCCTCCGGCGGTGGCTCTGCGGATGTGTGGTACGGTGGCGAGGGCGAGGCTGGTTGATCGTAGCTGGCGGGTGGGTGTGTAGAAGGTCAGGTGGTCGTTGAGGTACTTGGGGCCCAGGTCGCGGAGAGCCTTGTGTGCGTGGGTGAGGAGCCTAAACGTGATCCTCTTGCTGACGGGGAGCCGTGCAGGTCTCTCAGGTGGCCGGAGATGTGGCTGTGTCGGGGGATGTCCAGAACGAGTCGTGCGGAGGCGTTCTGGATGCGTTGGAGTCTTTTCTGCAGTTTGACTGTGGTTCCGGCGTAGAGGGTGTTCCCGTAGTCCAGTCGGCTGGTGACGAGTGCCTGACGAGTACCTGACGGTCTTCCTGGTCTCGGTGGGGATACAACGGAAGATCTTACGGAGCATGCGCAGGGTGTTGAAGCATGATGAGGAGACGGCGCTGACTTGTCTGGTCATCGAGAGGGAGGAGTCCAGGATGAAGCCCAGGTTTTGTGCGTGGTCCGTTGGCTTGGGAGTGGTGCCCAGGGCTGGGGGCCACCAGGAGTCGTCCCAGGCGGAGGGCGATGGTCCCAGGATGAGGACTTCCGTCTTGTCTGAGTTCAGTTTCAGGCGGCTGTTCTTCATCCACTCGGGGACGTCTTTCATCCCTTCGTGTAGGCTGGTTCTGGCGGTGGCGGGGTCGTTGGTGAGGGAGAGGATTAGCTGAGTGTCGTCGGCATAGGAGATGATGTTGAGGTTGTGTTGGCGTGCGATGGCTGCGAGGGGGCTCATGTAGACGTTGAAGAGGGTTGGGCTGAGTGATTATCCTTGTGGTACTCCGCAGATGACTTCGGTGGCCTCGGATCTAAACGGGGGGAGGCGGACTCTCTGGGTTCTTCCGGCGAGGAACGAGATGATCCACTCCAGTGCCTTTTCTTGGATTCCGATGTTGCTGAGGCGCTTTACTAGGGTGCGGTGGCAGACAGTGTTGAACGCTGCGGAGAGGTCCAGGAGGATGAGGGCCGCCGTTTCCCCTTTGTCGAGCAGGGATCTGATGTCATTGGTGGCTGCGATCAGGGCGGTCTCGGTGCTGTGGTTGGCTCGGAAACCGGACTGCGAGGGGTCGAGGGATCCATTCGTCTCGAGGAAGGCGGCGAGCTGTCTGTTGACGGTCCTCTCGATGACTTTGGCAGGAAAAGGGAGGAGCGAGATGGGGCGGAAGTTCCTGAGGTCGGTGGGGTCCGCTGTTGGTTTTTTCAGGAGGGCGCTGAGCTCGGCGTGCTTCCAGCTTTCCGGGAAGGTGGCGGCGTGGAAGGAGGTGTTGATGATGTCCCGGAGATGGGGTGCGATGATGGAGTCGGCCTTGTTGAAGACGTGGTGGGGGCAGGGGTCGGTTGGTGATCCGGAGTGGATGGTGTTCATCGTGCGGGTGGTGTCTTCGGTGCTGAACGGGGTCCAGTTGCAGAGGGTGGTGGTGGGGGGCGTTGGTTTCGACGGTTGGGTGCGTGGTTGGTGCGCCGAAGGTGTTGTGAATGTCGGCGATCTTGTGGTGGAAGAACGAGGCGAGTGAGTCGCAGAGGTCTTGCGAAGGAGTGATGTTGTTTCCGGCGTTGGAGATCTCTTTGACAATGCTGAAGAGTTCCTTGCTGTCGTGGGCGTTGTTGTCCAGTCAATCTTTGAATGCTGTTTTCTTGGTGGTGCGGATCAGCTGGTGGTGCTTGCGGGTGGCGTGCTTGAGGGCGGTCATGTTGTCTGTGGTCTGGTCGTGGCGCCAGGCTTTCTCGAGGGTGCGGCAGTTCTTCTTGGAGTCCTTGAGTTCGTCTGTGAACCAGGGGGCTTTCTTGCTGCCGGGCCTGTTGTGAGGGTTCTTTAGTGGTGCGAGGTCTTCGGCGCAGGCGGGCAGCCAGTGTGTGAGGTTGCTGGCTGCTTCTTTGGGGTCTGTTGTGCTGGCGGGAGGGTTCTGGCTGAGGGAGGTGGTGATCTTGCTCCAGCGAGGAGCCTGTTGCGGGTGGTGGTGGGTCGTGGTTCTTCTGAAGCTGAAGTGGACGCAGTTGTGGTCTGTCCAATAGAGTCCAGTGGAGTGGCTGAAGGAGATGTGCTTGCTGGAGGAGAAGACGGGGTCAAGCGTGTGGCCGGCGTAGTGGGTGGGGGTGTTCACCAGTTGCTTGAGTCCGAGGTTTGCGAGGTTGTCCAGCAGGGTGGTGGTGTTGCTGTCCTTGTTGTTCTCCAGGTGGAAGTTGAGGTCCCCTAGGAGGATGTAGTCATCGGAGGGGAGGGCGTGTGGGCTGATGAAGTCTGCAATGTCTTCGCTGAATTGTGTGCGTGGTCCCGGGGGTCTGTAGATGAGAGTGCCTCTGAGGGTCGTCTTGGGGTCGGTGTGTATCTGGAAGTGGAGGTGTTCGGCAGCGGTGAAGGTGTCGTTGGGGTTGGTCGAGATGCGGATGGTGTTCTTGTGTACGATGGCGATGCCTCCTCCAGTCTGGTTGATGCGGTCCTTCCGGGTGATCTTGTATCCGTCCGGGATGGCTATGGCGACGTTGGGTGCGGAGGAGGCGTTCATCCAGGTTTCTGTAAGGAAGGCGACGTCTGGTGATGTTGTGTCGAGCAGGTTCCAGTGTTCGACGGCGTGTCTGTGGACGGAGCAGGTGTTGAGCAGGATGCACTTGAGGTGGGTGTTGCTGGTGCTCTGCTTGGCGGGTGCGGTGCAGGTCCGGAGGCAGGTGAACTTGCAGGCTTGGCAGGTGAAGGGTCCGTGGGTGCGTTTCGGGGTGGCTCGGTAGCAGGCGGGGTTCCGTCCGGTGTTGAGTGAGTTGAGGGTGTCGGCGTCGTAAGTCCTTCGTGTGGGCTGGCGTCGTCGGGGCCCGGGATCCTGGCGCTGGGCGCGGTCCAGGCGCGGACGGGCGCAGACGGGCTTGCCTTTGGCGCGCCTTCGGTGCACAATTGGTGCACAATCGGTGCGTACGCGCGGGCTCCATATGAGGCCAAGTGGGAGGGCGGAGCAGCTGGGAGGCGGGAGCGGGGGGGCCAATCGGGTACAGAAAGAAGAAAGGGGCGGGGCCGCGAAGGAGCAGCGACGAGAAGCGGGGAGCGGGTGGGGGCACCCGAGGGAAGAGCGGGGCACGCTAAAATAGCACAATTGATGAGAGGCAGAAGTTAAAAACACAAGAACATGAAAAGAATACAAATGCAAAGTTCAACACACAATAATAGGGAAAATTACAGTGAGCACGAAAACGGGCCGACAAACGGAGCAGGGAGAACGAGCAGCAGCGAGGGGGGCCGCTGGTGAGCCGTGCGGCGTGGGGGTGTCCTGAGGTCAGGTCACACTCACCTGCGCCGCGCGGGCTTCATATGTGGCCAAGTGGGAGGGCGGAGCAGCTGGGAGGCGGAGCGGGGGGGCCAATCAGGTATATAAAGAAGAAAGGGGGCGGGGCCGCAATGGAGCAGCGGCGGGGAGCGGGTGGGGGCACCCGAGGGAAGAGCGAGGCACGCTAAAATAGCACAAGTGATGAGAGGCAGAAGTTAAAAACACAAGAACATGAAAAGAATACAAATGCAAAGTTCAACACACAATAATAGGGAAAATTACAGTGAGCACGAAAACGGGCCGACAAACGGAGCAGGGAGAACGAGCAGCAGCGAGGGGGGCCGCTGGTGAGCCGTGTGGCGTGGGGGGTGTCCTGAGGTCACTAATAACCTGGTTAGCGACCAGTCCGCCTTCCTGCAATATTTTTGGGAAGTCTTGCTGATCTTCCTTCAGGAGTTTTCTTGAGAATCACGCCAAGGAATCCCATAGAGACCTATCGTAATGACCCAGCAAGGCGGAAGCACTAGCCACCTCCATTATTGAGGCCGAAGTACTGCACATTCGAATACCTGGAGAGTCCATATTCTTACTATCCTTCGCAGGTGGTGCCGTAGAAGATGATGTTGTAGAATGTGTTTCCCTGGCTGCAGCTACAATCACTGAGTCTGAAGGTGGTACAGCACGAAGAAAAAAAGGGGTCGTCGTTAGGAGCCTTGTATTTCTTGGCAATCCTGGTAAGAACTGAACCGACAGTGGCCGGAGTAAGCAAGGTCTGCATTGCAGGTTCTAACAGCCTTGGAACCAAAGGAAGAAGGGGCTTTGCAGGGTACTGGTGATGTAAAGTTTCAAAAATCACTGATGTAGAAACTGGTGTAGTGCAAAATTCAGATACCCTAGCACACGTGAGAAATCAATACAATCTTATTCAGACAGAAGTAAAAACACAACACAATTGACGGATGGTATCAGTTCTTTTCTTCTTATTTAATCAGACTTCCCGAAGTTCGGGGTCCATGTTTTCCAAGCCAAGCCAACACGTGTTTCTTCGGTTCATGTACACATTAGAACATGCGACTTGTTCACGGCTAGGTTAAAACATATATGATACATTGTCAAGATTTCAACTAATTAATAAAGTTTCAATGCACAAATTGTGAGTCATTGCTGACAAATGTGCGCCCCAGAGACAAACACCCAGTGTTGTCCGTAATTCGCCCAAAAGGTGAAATTTGCATTGCCTTAGGACGTTTTAGAAACACATGCAATGCAACATTACAGGCTGACAGTTACAATCGTCAGCATCCAAGAAGTGCTCGTGAGATATTTGTTATGTGTTCAGGCATTAACAGTCTATGTGATTCTTCCTATTATGAAGAGCATTTGTGAGTCACACGTTGATGGAATAATTAAATCCAAGAGTGCAAAACCGAACCTTAAACTCCCTGAATTATCCAAACCACCCGAAGTCAAGTGAAAGAGCCTAGTATCGCTCAAGTTTCTATAAAGGACTAACACACTGACCTGTACGTATGGTCATTTAGTATATTTCTGTAAAATTCCAAGGAAATAAGAAAAGAATATTGGTCTCAGTACTTTACACCAGAGGTTGTAAACTCATTATTCAGTTGTTGCGAGTCTATAGTTTAAGTATTTAAAAGCAGGACAATTACCTTTCATATGGCGAAAATTCCAAGCCACATGGTACCGTGGCGTGAATTAAGGAAATCCCCAAAGGGTACGGCAACGGTATTCAAAGGCCAAAGCCAGGAGTCCAAAATCTAAATACAAAGTCCAATGCCCAGTTATACTAACGAGGTCATATCAAAAAAGAAAAATTTAACTGTTACAGTGTAATTTTTAAACCATCCGAAATGGTAGTTATAAAGATAAAGGAGTACCACACACGTGATTGTGCATTCAATACTCCTGTGCCACCTAGTGCTGGTTCGCTTCGACTCCTCGCTGCTCCGTGTTTACACGGGTGGGCAAGAAAGACGAAAGGGCAGTCTCGTATATCAAACATACATTAGAGAAAGCATTCTGAGATCAGACGACAGTCACAGGTTAATATGTACTGCCTTAAAGTGCAAAAGTCATTACAATATATATATTACGGTAAAAATGTGACCCGAATCAAACTGCGGTAGAGTCCATAAAGGTGTTTAATATTTATTCAATCTTGCAGTTATATGCGGTTCACTACAAGCGGTAAGCCCGTGAAGCCCATTCTCCTTACCTTAGTGCAACTTGACAGGCGCCTAATTCGCGATCTCTGCCATTCACGCCGGGAGCTCGAGTGCGAGTCTCGGTGAAACGGCATGGTTGGGAATATGATGTAGCCTTGGGGGAACACGTGACCACGTATGCGTGATCATGTGTGTATCTATTGCGGGCGCCATCTTAGAATGGTGTGATAGGTACGAAACAGTGTATGGAAACACCAAACAATTGGTGTTTGTTTCGTGCTTACATCGGGAAGGGCATTCAAAAGTAAAGTTATATTGACAAAGTATTTAATGTCAGAAAGTCTACCTCACAGTTTACCAAACTCTAATTACGCCACGTTGCGATTTTCTTATTCAGGTGAAAAGCACAAAAGGGAAAATTAAAACCCTAAAATCTATCAAGCTCCTTCACTTCTCCTTCTACTCCAATTATAGACAGGTGTAGTGTAGTTCCTATTTTCCCAATAGGCTCTGCGCATTGGAATAATATCTTCAATAGTATAGACGTAGGACTGCGGTTAACTAGGTCTTCTACTGACGATATTAGACTTAAAGTTATGTGTGCCAGGTAGCTCAGAGTTCACTAGAAACTTTCTCGAATAGGCAAGGAGGAGTTTAACCTCCCTGGATAGACAAGAAGGGATTTAGTTTCTGACAACCATAGAACATGACAACTTTGCTCTCCCCTAATCAAGAGTATATCTCTAGAGTCGTGTGAAAACAAAAGACAACTTATTTTACTCAGTCAGTACGTGCATTCTTAGTTTCACCAGTTTGTAGAGAAATAAGAGATGGGCGAGGTTCAATAAAAGATGTTATTTATTGATCAGTCTCTTTTCTCATACAAGAGAAATGAATCGCTATTATTGCAGTACTTATAGTTAAGTAAAGTGCATACAGTAAAAACAGAATTATAAAATAATACTGTAAAAGCATTTATATGGTTTCTTAGCCATATGATACTTAAAATGGATAAAAGATATACATACATATATACATTGACTAATCGTTCTCAACTGGTGCTTCTAACTACGCCTACCCCGGTGTACCTGACCTAAGCCTAATACTTGGGCGGGAGTAAATAAGTAGCAGTTTAAGTTAAGATAGTTTTGCCAAGGATCTGACTCAAGAATTCTCTGTAAGGGGTTTGTCAGTTCAGTACCTGGGATTTAGAAGGCTGGAGTGTTGGTATCTCTGTCTCAGGACTCGATATCCCAGTTACCCGCGAGGGCGGCTGGAAACGCCGGAGGCTGGATTTCTCGGCAGGAGAAAAGGCAGCGTCTCTCTCAGCGTGTCAAAAGGGAGGGGCAGCGTCCGTGGGCTTTTCTGCATCAGCTGGGCTCTCCGGCAAGTAGCGCTGCTCCAAGCTCGTCACCACCGTGTCTCTGCTTAGGGCAGCGTTGGTATATTTATACCTGAAAGGTGCCGAGTTTGACGTAAGGATGGACATAAGGACGTCAGTAAGAATGTCATAAGGACTGGTCGTTCTAACATTCTTTGCAGGAGTTCTCGAGCGAAATCAAAACAATAGCTGCGGGGGATTTCCCAGGTCTGCTGGAGGTTTGATTTGTTTTGAGAACTCGGTGTGCTTTCTAGGGGGCTGGAGGGATAGTGCTTGCTTAATGTGACAGCATGCGCTATGACCTAATCTGAAAACGGGTTTCTGTGCCGGTGTATGGACATAAGTGAATTAATAACCGGACAAGGGTCAGAAATAGGAGTATCAATATAGGTACCTAGATAAACACACTACACCCACTCCACGATTTTATGTACATATTTACTAAACTAAGCAATAGTAAACATAACTAACAGTGCATGTGTATACCGAACCACCCCAAAAATTATTTTGTTTATTTTGAAAAATGGCGTGTGCAAAATGCACGAAATGAGTATAGGTACTGTATGCAGACAAGCAGTATAATCATTCAAAAAGGAGATGCACATTTTATATCAGCATGAATGATTTGCGAAATTACACATGAAATGGCTCTTGATACAGAAAAAAAATTGCGAGACCATCTCATCACATATAAACACAATTGATTGTATATAAACTAGAGGTTGAGGTAATGTAATGTCTCTCGAATTTCTAAGAATAGAAGCTCTGTTCTCTAAGAATAGTTTTACTTTAAGCAGAAGATAAGTGCCAAAAAGGTAAATATTGTGGAATTGGAAAAAAAAGTTTTCGCTTTTCAGGGGAGAAGAAAAAAAAATAGTTCACAGTCACTTTGTTTTCAAAAGACTGAAGGCCAATTTTAGAGTTCAGGGAACGCCGTGTGCAAGTTTGTTTAAAGTTATTCTCTCTGTTCCGGTGAAAACATCATTTCAGACAGACTCTCGAAAAAACAGTCTACAGCTTCTGGTGAAAGTTCGACTAGGTTGGAAAATGTCGCTATCATGCAGTCATGCGCATGATTGCTTTCAATGATGGTTCGATCAGAACTGCTTACAGAAGGTCGTACCTGGTCGATGCTGCTTTCATCTTGTACTTCACTACCCTTCAATCGTAGTGGTGAAGTCTCCACGAATGCCGTTATCAGGATAGATAGCCGCTGGGGACAGCACAATGCATGAGCATTTACTGGACCCAACAAAGTATCTGCATCCAATGGTACTTCCGATTGTAGTGTAAGACAGGTGTAAAAACACGCATTCTTCGCCGCATAGCATGCACCTTAATACAGGCATAACACAATTCTGCCAGATGGGTCTGAATGAAAGAAACCAGGTCATATTTAGATCTCGTAGCCGGGCTAAGCCAAGGACTTTAGTTATGCGGTCCTGGTAGCGGATAGCTAGGATCGTTTCTTCCATTGTTGCTGGAGTCTTGTCTGTGACATGGCTTGCCATACCGAAGCAATAGTAGCAAGAATAAAATGCCTGCTACGAGTCCCAACAGGAGTGGAAGTCCGGCAAAGATGGAATGGACGAAATTTGGAAAAATACCCAGGATCGCTTTGAATGGGGTTAAAGCGCCTGAAAAAACTGTCTTAAATACACTTGCGATACCACTTGTATCAGAAATATTTAAGATTTCGTTCAGCATTTCTGCGAAGTGCAGGGGGCAATTTGTTGATAACATTGATTGAATCTCTGCCGTTGTCCTTGCAACTTGGAGATCATACGTTTCTTTTGATGACGTCAACTGGGTTGGCGTCTGTAGAAGCACAGTCTTCATTCTGCTTAAAGTATCAATTCGAATAGAAGAGATTTTTAAACTGGGCCATAACCTTCCCTCCCTGTCTGGAGCATCATTCGGGAACAATACTCTTTCACAGCACATGACCCTGGAAGTCACGCTTACAAGATAAGGTTTTCCTGGCAGCAAGCCACAACATCTGTGATCTACAATTAGAATGTAACTCCCGTTCGAAAGTCTTCTAAAGAATGGTTCTATTTGTGTTGCAGGTGTGCCTAACTGGTGACATGAAAGGTTATTTGAAGTCCCTTCACAGGCCCCATGCAAACGAATACCCTGACACAGAAGTATGCCACTTAGTGATTTTTCACAATTATTACCACTAAGAAATACACTCTTTCCGTTATTACTGACACATGTGTGTGTATAGGGCAAGTTCCATGTGGACTTAATGTATCCTTTACCCAACCTTTCATACTGGCCTGCCTGTATATATTTTTGGCAGAATTGAAACTGGAAAGTTGTTATCGGAATATTTATTATCCCATGTATTATCCATTCAATGACAGGTCGTTCTGACATTGTCAATGGTAATCTCTCAAGTTTTTCAATGCTCAGAATTGTATAGTCAGCACCCTTTTGTGCCAAACTGATTTGTTTATCAGTAAGGTTAAAGATATTAAATAGTGACGTTGTGTTGATTAGACGCCAAGGCACATAGCCTGAACGCAGATTTTGTAACGTCCAGCCAAGCTGTACAATAGAACGTAATTGAGACTGACCGTGTTGCAACATCAGTAAGTCTTGTTCTATTATATCGATTGCAGAAGATACAATACTGTCCAGTGAATATATTCTGGAAGACAGAGTCATTAACCCATTGTCCACAACAGAAAGTGATTTTTCCAAACTAACACGGTCAATTTCCCGTATTTTTTCTGCTGTCTCAATTTGAGTTACTTTCCAAGCTTCGTTGTAAGCTGCATATATAAAGGCTGCAATGAAACCTTTTTGACGCTGTTTGCGTGGTCCCATGATGAAATCACGCAAGTCAGCACCTTCTTTAAGTAAAGTTAAGTGTTGCTTAATTTCTGACAGTGTGGATGTATGTAGCCATTGAAGGCAGAGTTCCCCCACACTGTAAGTAGTTACAATCCCTGGATGTTGTCTCTGGGAGTATCTTGGGTCTGGCCTGGTCAATGCGAACCCCTGTATTTTGTTCAGGAATCTGTCTTGACAGTTATTTGTGTCTGTGGGCCAGATCAACCATTGTTTCCAATCAGCATGTGTTCTGTTTTGGTTTAAAATATGGGATACGTCTATCTCAACCTCCGTAGTGCTATTACTGTTAGGTGTTGGTTTTGGAATAGACGGTATATTTAAGTCTTTAATTTTGGCTAGGCCAAGACAGGATGTCTGTTGAATTGTATCATTCAAAAATATAATTTGTTCTGGGATCATGCAGGCTCTAAATAATGATTCTATACCTTGCACTTGCCAATCTTTTGTGCCCCAGATCGTTTTCGTTTCAATGTTATTGTTCCAGAAATCAAAACCGAATGTATTAATTTTTTCAAAAAATGAGTCTGAATATATCAATTTTGTGTTTGTAAGCATGGTTTTCACTCCTGTCTTATTTAACAATTTGAAATAAAATGATTCTGCATTACTTGTGTTGAACCCTGAAAAGTATGAATATTTATCAAAAAATGTCTTTGAACTGCCTTTTGGTGGAGTTGCACAATGTTCCCATTGGTTACATTTTAAAACATTTCTAGGTTGAGTAGATTTATGCAGATAATGGTTACCATAATGGTTGTAACAAAACATTTGATCGTAATTAGATGAACCTTGCAAATAATCATGTTCTGTAAATTTAGCTGACATTACTAGATCAGACATCATATCATTAATACTTTCAAAGTCCCAATCATCAGCAAACGTGCTTGGTTTTACAAATTCACTTAATGAAATCTTGAATTGATGAGGATACTTCAGGAGCTCAACCGGACCATAGATTTCGTAATCAGTTTTGTCCCATGCTACCCCGCCGGGTATAGGATTGGCTGGGAAGTTTACTGAAGAAAGTTCTCTTTTCTCGATGTGTGAAGACTTGTGTGGTTTCAGGACCAAGTTGATGTTCTGACTTGCTGTGTCCATTGTAGCATATTTTCCCTCAATGAAATGTCCCAAGCATAGTACCATGATGAGCCAAAGTATGAGGATGAATACTCCTAGTGCCACCCAAAGTTCAATCCATGGAGAAATCAAATAGGTTTCTTTTAGTTGATGAAAGAGTTCCTTTGCTTTGTCTTTAAAAGTTTTTGTTGTCGGCTGTTCCTCAGGTTCACTCAGATCTTCAGAAAAATCATCGAAGTTGATGAAGTAGCCGGATGCTGTTCTGTCAATTGTTTCAATTGCTTCTGGATTCCTTTTCGTTTTAGGTATTTGCTTTGTTTCATTAGTATAGTCTGTGATAACATCATTGTATAATGGAGTTTCTTGATGTAAAATTTTGATTTGGGTTTCAAGAGGTTTAAGTTCCATTGCTTTGTTGCATAGTCCTTGTTTAATCACTGTAGGTTTATCAGGTGTGATTAGTCTTTCAGTTTGAACCTCTGTGTTTGTAGCAAACTTTGGTGTTCTACTACTTCTTGGGAGTCCACTTGGCCTACTACTTGTTATCGGCCACATGATTGTGGTTTAACCAGGTCAATGGATACAACTCGGTTCTCCTTTTTACCAGCAAGGGGCGGTAGTACTACTGATCTTGTCCCGTTGACAGACAAGACAGGAACTGCTTTTCTGTAAGAAGGCCCAAATTCCTTCTTCACAGCGATCTTCTCTCTGACCAGATCCCCGATTTTTGGAATCCCGACAGGCCTTGCTGGGACAGGTGGTTTCTCCTCAGTGGTTATTGGCTGCTGTTTCAATTTTATGTTGCTCAGGTCTTTTCTCGTTTCGTTTAAGTCCTGTAAAATAGCCAAACGATCTTTGATATCAAAGCATTTTTCTTTAACCACTGAAGTTTGACTATCAAGGTCCTGGATTAACATTCTAGTCCCAAACAATAGTTTGTACGGACTGAGACCTCTCAGAGAATTTCTTGGCAGATTATTAAGACTACGTTGGACACTTATTAAATGTTTGACCCACCCAGCTCCTGAACCTAATACCTTTGCCGTTATAGATTGCTCTGTGCCTTGGTTTTTTCTTTACACCATCCCGTTTCCCTCAGGAAGGAAGTGATAAGAATCCCGGAATGCAATGCCCATGCTGGCCATACACCCCCCATAAGCTCGAGAGCTAAAAGCAGGGCAATGGTCAGAATGTAGCATGCCCCATGCGTATATGCCATTATAGACTCGCAAATCTTTTTATAACAGTTCAGACGTCAGCCGAGAGCAGGGGTCTACATTTTAAGTGATGATAGTCTCTATATGTTAATTTGACGCATTATTCACACTGGGTATTTTCTGTCGATAGCCTAATCCTTTATTGAGCGAAACGCCATGGCAATACACCGTCTCGGTCACCACTGCGGTCTCTGTTGCAGTTTGGACAGTTTCTTGCGAATAGGTGATGTTCCAGGCTCATTCCTGGCCACCAGTATGTTGATTGTAATTCTTCTAGAGAATCCTTAAGTGTAAGGTGTCTAAGACCCTCACCCATATGTGCGTCTGCTATTAACAAGCCTCTCCTGTTCATGTTTGGAATCACTCTATCCCCCACTCCAGGGATTCGAGCAAAAGGAACGGAGTTTGCATCGATTATGTATGTATAATTGAGTGGATACATGATGGGTAGCGGTAAGCAGTCGCCTTTTGATGACGTTTTTACCGCCAGCATTGTTTCCCCGTCAATGTATTTTACTGAACGCTTTTTTATAGCTACGGAAGTCGATTTTGTTGTTTCCGCTGTGGCTGTCTCAGCCAATGAATTCCCTGCAACGTGAACGCCATCACGCTGATGACTCAGTGTATGTATCATGTGAGTCTTTGGTAGTTCTTTCTTTAAAAGAACTATTTGTTCCCAAAGCGATTTCTGCTTTATTGTTGCACCTGTGTCATCTTTGTACCCGTTTTCAACCCATTTCTGCAAGTCGTTATTGTATGATTTGACGCAGTAATATGAATCGCACACTATTAGTGTCGGGAATTCGCGATCCGCATTATCTAGCGACATTTTTAACGCTATTATTTCAGTTTGTTGTTCTGAATTATTTTCCACTGAGTGTGTTTTTGAAAACAGAGGTCTTAATTTACCTCCGCGCCACACGTCTTTTGTAATCTCGCATTTGGCGTTATAAGCTTGTTCTCCCCAAACTGAGGGCTGAGCATGTCCGTCTGTATGTATTACACAGGCGTACTGTCGTATGGGCAGAATGTCGATTGGCAGAGGGTATTCTCTTTCATATTCTATATTTTTTAATTTTGTCATTTCTGGATCAAAATAGTATTTCACTCTGTCTGTAGCAAGAGAATCTTCCCATTGTATCCATTTTGGATTTAGTGCCATAGTAGGTAAATTACACGGGCTTGTTAATGCCTCAAAGGCCGATTCTGCTGTTCTGACTGTAATCTGTCTACCTTCAGCATGGTATCTTTCTCTTGCCACAGCTGTTTGAACCGCGTGAACAATGTTTTCCTTAATGCTGGATGTTTTTTCAGCTTCTGTGTACAAGTGTGATTTGTATGCTATTGGTACCGTTTCTCCCTCATTAGAGGTTAGGTATGTGAATCCGCATCTTCCTGGGATGATTCGAATCACAAGGTTGCGTGTATTATCGCGTGTTTGTAGTTTTGTTTTAACTTACATGTCTGTTTGTAAAGATCTCAAAATTTCTGTGTGTTTTTGAGTCCAATTGATTCTTTTAAAATCTGGTTTTATTAGATCATATTGAGGTTTAACCCTCTCTGCATAATTTATAATGTAAGTTCTTCCGAAATTCAGGAAACCTAGAATTGATTGCAAGTTTTTTAGTGTTCTAGGTGCTTGGATTACAGCAAATTTCTCTAGGAAATTGTCAGCCAGGCTTTTGCCTTCACTTGATAATTCATATCCTAAAAATAGGACAGTCAGATGGGCAATTCTTGACTTTTTGAAGTTGAATTTGTAACCCTCTGCTGCGAACCCAAGTATTATGGTGTTCACTCTTTTCAAGTGAGTATCCAAGTCATCATCTGTTAGATAGATGTCGTCGACATAAGATAATGCCTCATCATCGTATATTTGTAGTAACTCTGTTACTCTCGCTGAGAATAATCCTGGGCTGTTCTTGAACCCTTGGGGCAAACAACAGAAATTTTTCTGCGAGCCATTTATTGAGAAAGTGGTCAAATATTTGCTTTCTGGTGCTATATTTTGACAAAAGAATCCATTAGAGATGTCTAATGTTGTTTTGTATTTTTTGCGCACTATGCTATTCATTAGTGCTGCACTGTGTGAGTTTTGTACTGCAAATGTTTTGCAGCATGAGTTAAGGTGTCTGTAGTCCAAAACTAGACGATATGAATCACCTGGTTTGGAGACAGGAAACAAAGGATTGTTCATTTGTGAGGTGCATGTTTCAATCACCCCCTGGTATTTAAGTTGATCTAAGATCTCCCTGACCTGTTTTTTTAGCTTCTTGCTTAATTGGGTACTGCCTCTGTGCAGTCGGTTGAGATTTTAACTGGATCTTGTGAGGAGGAGAGTCCTCATCTAATCCCATCCCACATGATTTTTATATAGTGCAGGAGCCTGGGCTACTGCCCACTTTCTTGCAAGTGTATATTTTTTATGAATTGGAATATGATTTGAGAAGGCAGGCATAATCATTTCTTTGCCATGAGGGCACTCCCTGACAAACTCTGGTGGCCAGTCTCTTTCAGCTAGAAGGATGTCATAGCCCTTGGAGAGATTATCCCAAAATAGACCCCTTATTTTCCTAGTCTTATCTCCCTCTATACGTAAGGTTATTTCATATATTTTATGAGGTTTTCTAACTCTGGTATCTGCAGTTTCCACATGAATGTACTCATTCGTGTCCACTGTCTCCAGATGATTCATCAGGATCTTGCGAGCTATGCTCACTTCTGCTGCGCTGTCTAGCATTGTCTGAGCCCACTCTCCGTTTTTCAGCTGAGTCCTCAGGATCCTCGGCATGTTTGATTATTTTAATGCTGGCTACCTTCATCTTTGGAAATTGTAACTTTTTACTTTGATGAGCAGGTTCTTTGTCTTTGGACTTGACGAGCTCTTCCCTGTGTTCTGACCCTCCTCTTCTTTCCGATTTCTGCGAGGAAGTCTGAAAAGATCGAGAGGGACGTGTATCAATATCTTGATATCTATCAGGTTTCTTCAAATTATCCCTATTTCTAAGGTTGTATTTTTTCTCAGAGGGCTCCCTCTGGGGAGACTTGTGTCCTTGGTCCGGAGATCTTTCTCTCCGCCGAGGAGACCTTCCTCTGGACTGGAATCTTTTTTCTTTGGGAGTGGATTGTTTATTCCCATCCCAGCTCTTTTTTGAAGTGTTTAGATTATTTCTAATAAATACCTTTTCAGGATTTTTAATTAGTTGGGGTTTCACTGGTTTCCCACCCAAACTATCTCTTCCTAGTTCTTCATAGGATTTTTCTATGATTCTGGCAAGTTCAGATGGTTGGTCTGCTATATCTGTTTCCTTTAATCTTTGGCGGATCGCCACATTTGCTGCTTCCCCTTTTATGTTTGCTAGTAATATTGCCGAGACCTGCTTGAAGTCTTTCAGTAATTTCATACCCAGAGTTAAAGCAGGTTCTGGACCGTATTCATTTTGAATCTGTTTTAGCACCTCTGGTATTACCGCCATGGACGGAACACCATGTGTTTTTGTGTAAATTGAAGCAAAGACTGTACCCCAAGTGTCACAGTCCTCCACATGTGGTGCGATCCCCATTGGAAGACAGATAGTCAGAATTCTGTGTTTCTCAACAGGGGTGGTATCTGGAAATACCGCCTCTATTTGAGTTATTTTCTGTGCTAACCAGAATGGAATTTGTTCCCTTTTAATGGGTACTTTACCTAGACAGGACTGTATGTTCTGTGGTGTGATTTTATTTGTGTTCCCCTGATGAGGGGTCAGCTGTGGAATTTTAATAGCTGGTTGGACTGTTGAAGTCCGCATTACATATTGGACTAGTTGTCTGTGTATTTTAATCAGTTGTTTTAACTGTGTTAAAAGTTCTGGTATTGACATTTTTTCAATGTCTGGATGTGGTGTGTATCCGGCTAGAACCGGCAACGTTGCTCCTGGTCTACCTTGTGGACCGAGCCTGGTGATGTGATCATTATGTTTTAGGGCGCCTTTAAACCAGAGCAGGTGCTCTTGGTATTTGAGTGGTATTTCCACCTCCTCGAACGGGGTGTACTCATCCGGAGGTTCCTCTATCTTGTAATAATGGAACTCCTTTGTTACAGCGTTTGCTGCTGGAAAATGTATCCATGAATAGAATACCTCTGTCTGCCGATATTCGTGTGCCTCAATTACGAATATGACTGTACCACCTCTTGGTGTTAGTCCATTTTCTATAAGTTTTAAAGTTATAGCTTTTCTTATGCTGACTGGGATGAGTATTGCGTCCGGGTCTTGCTGTACGAGACTTGTGTCTTCCGATAGGAGTTGAGCTGCTACTCTAGCTGTCTCCCTTTTTTCTTCAGTTTCTGACATTTTACTGTCAAGAAGGGTTTTTGTTGCAGATCAGGTTTTCACGGAAACAAAGATTAGATGCACAATATTTTGGAACACTGTATCCTTCAACGTTGAATAAACCAAAAACCCTACATAGGAGTCTCCTCCTACTAAGTTTGGCGGATTTAACCTTTCACCCACTCCAGACGTCTTTGGAGTTTTATGGAAAAAAGGGTCTGTGTGAAAAAGCACGACTGAGTTACTCTAATGTCTTGCGTTAGATTTATCTCCTATCCAAACCGTTGGGCGCCATGTAGTGTAGTTCCTATTTTCCCAATAGGCTCTGCGCATTGGAATAATATCTTCAATAGTATAGACTTAGGACTGCGGTTAACTAGGTCTTCTACTGACGATATTAGACTTAAAGTTATGTGTGCCAGCTAGCTCAGAGTTCACTAGAAACTTTCTCGAATAGGCAAGGAGGAGTTTAACCTCCCTGGATAGACAAGAAGGGATTTAGTTTCTGACAACCATAGAACATGACAACTTTGCTCTCCCCTAATCAAGAGTATATCTCTAGAGTCGTGTGAAAACAAAAGACAACTTATTTTACTCAGTCAGTACGTGCATTCTTAGTTTCACCAGTTTGTAGAGAAATAAGAGATGGGCGTGGTTCAATAAAAGATGTTATTTATTGATCAGTCTCTTTTCTCATACAAGAGAAAGGAATCACTATTATTGCAGTACTTATAGTTAAGTAAAGTGCATACAGTAAAAACAGAATTATAAAATAATACTGTAAAAGCATTTATATGGTTTCTTAGCCATATGATACTTAAAATGGATAAAAGATATACATACATATATACATTGACTAATCGTTCTCAACTGGTGCTTCTAACTACGCCTACCCCGGTGTACCTGACCTAAGCCTAATACTTGGGCGGGAGTAAATAAGTAGCAGTTTAAGTTAAGATAGTTTTGCTAAGGATCTGACTCAAGAATTCTCTGTAAGGGGTTTGTCAGTTCAGTACCTGGGATTTAGGAGGCTGGAGTGTTGGTATCTCTGTCTCAGGACTCGATATCCCAGTTACCCGCAAGGGCGGCTGGAAACGCCAGAGGCTGGATTTCTCAGCAGGAGAAAAGGCAGCGTCTCTCTCAGCGCGTCAAAAGGGAGGGGCAGCGTCCGTGGGCTTTTCTGCATCAGCTGGGCTCTCCGGCAAGTAGCGCTGCTCCAAGCTCGTCACCACCGTGTCTCTGCTTAGGGCAGCGTTGGTATATTTATACCTGAAAGGTGCCGAGTTTGACGTAAGGATGGACATAAGGACATCAGTAAGAATGTCATAAGGACTGGTTGTTCTTACATTCTTTGCAGGAGTTCTCGAGCGAAATCAAAACAATAGCTGCGGGGGATTTCCCAGGTCTGCTGGAGGTTTGATTTGTTTTGAGAACTCGGTGTGCTTTCTAGGGGGCTGGAGGGATAGTGCTTGCTTAATGTGACAGCATGCGCTATGACCTAATCTGAATACGGGTTTCTGTGCCGGTGTATGGACATTAGTGAATTAATAACCGGACAAGGGTCAGAAATAGGAGTATCAATATAGGTACCTAGATAAACACACTACAAAGTTACCAAATCATCAACCTTCAATATTTGATTCTTGGTTATGTGTATGCTCTATCCTGGAAATCAGTGACTATGCAATATAAGTGAAACTGGTGGAGTGTACATCGTGATACCGAGCTTGTTGGCACCCCTACAAAGGACTTCATTAAAAGTTCCAAGATCATCTATAGGAGACACCCTAGATGGGGGTGTAGTAGACAGAGTGGGAGAGTAATCTCTAATCTAAGATCTTGTTGACGCAGTTGTTGATGGAGATCTACGTCTTCTTTTAGGAGGAGAGCGGCAAGAACTTGAGCGCCTTCTTGACCTGGAGAGCCTTCTCACAGGTGATTGAGACCTTCTTGGGGACCTATGTGAAAAAGACCCCCCAGAGGTTGTGGGTGGTGATAAAGATTTGCAGAATCCTGCTCCAGGAAGTCTAGGTGGCGCTTTCCAGTGCCAAATAGTCTCCAGCCATCGTGGCGATAAGTTAGTAGGAGACTTCTGTCTTTAAGCCAGTGATTTCTCAGGTGTGACTTGGATAATGTGAAGCCCAGGAGAAGATGACACTTCTCTCAATGTCGACCGCTGTGTCCTCGACGTCGATCTGAGTTTTTCTGGTACTTCCTTAGTAGTGACACCAATCCTTTCCCTCTACGGCGACCGTTGTCTCGACGTCGTTCCAGATAACGCCACCACCGACGAACGCTGTGGAGACACACTGGAGGATTCAGGTCTCTGTGATGTCCTCGACATCGGTCTCTTCGACGGCAAACATGACAGTCTCCTCGACATCGATGGGTATCAATCAATCACGGCATTTGTAAAGCGCGCTACTCACCCGGGAGGGTCTCAAGGCGCTGGGGGAGAGGGGTATGTTACTGCTCAAACAGCCAGGTCTTGAGCTGCTTCCTGAAGGAGAGATGGTCTTGGGTTCGCCGAAGGTGGGTGGGAGGGAGTTCCAAGTCTTGGCTGCCAGGTGGGAGAAGGATCTTCCTCCGGCGGTGGCTCTGCGGATGCGTGGTACGGTGGCGAGGGCGTGGCTGGTCGATCGTAGCTGGCGGGAGGGCGTGTAGAAGGTCATGCGGTCGTTGAGGTACTTGGGGCCCAGGTCGTGGAGAGCCTTGTGTGCGTGGGTGAGGAGTCTGAACATGATTCTCTTGCTGACGGGTAGCCAGTGCAGGTCTCTCAGGTGTTCGGTGATGTGGCTGTGTCGAGGGATGTCCAGGATGAGTCGTGCGGAGGCGTTCTGGATGCGTTGGGAGTCTTTTTTAAGTTTGGCTGTGGTTCCGGCATAGAGGGTGTTCCCGTAGTCCAGTCGGCTGGTGACGAGTGCCTGGGTGACGGTGTTCCTGGTTTCAGTGGGGATCCATCTGAAGATCTTGCGGAGCATGCGCAGGGTGTTGAAGCATGAGGATGAGACGGCGTTGACTTGTCTGGTCATCGACAGGGAGGAGTCCAGGATGAAGCCCAGGTTGCGTGCGTGGTCCGTTGGTTTGGGAGCGGTGCCCAGGGCCGGGGGCCACCAGGAGTCGTCCCAGGCGGAGGGTGATGATCCCAGGATGAGGACTTCCGTCTTGTCTGAGTTCAGTTTAAGGCAGCTGTTCCTCATCCAGTCGGCGACGTCTTTCATCCCTTCATGTAGGTTGGCTCTGGCGGTGGTGGGGTCGTTGGTGAGGGAGAGGATCAGCTGGGTGTCATCGGCGTAGGAGATGATGTTAAGGTTGTGTTGGCGTGCGATGGCTGCGAGGGGTCTCATGTAGACGTTGAAGAGGGTTGGACTGAGTGAAGATCCTTGTGGTACGCCGCAGATGACTTCGGTGGCCTCGGATCTGAACGGAGGGAGGCGGACTCTCTGGGTTCTTCCGGCGAGGAACGAGATGATCCACTCCAGTGCTTTCTCTCGGATTCCGATGTTGCTGAGGCGCTTCACTAGGGTGCGGTGGCAGACAGTGTCGAACGCCACTGAGAGGTCCAGGAGGATGAGGGCCGCTGTTTCCACGTTGTCGATCAGGGTTCTGATGTCGTCAGTGGCAGCGATTAGGGCGGTCTCGGTGCTGTGGTTGGCCCGGAACCCGGACTGCGAGCGGTCGAGGGATCCGTTCGTCTCGAGGAAGGCGGCAAGCTGTCTGTTGACGGTCTTCTCGATGACTTTGGCCGGAAAAGGAAGGAGTGCGATGGGACGGTAGTTCTTGAGGTCGGTGGGGTCCGCCGTTGGTTTCTTCAGGAGGGCGGTCAGCTCGGCGTGGTTCCAGCTCTCCGGGAAGGTGACAGTGTGGAAGGAGGAGTTGATGATGTCTCAGAGATGGGGTGCGATGATTGCGTCGGCTTTGTTGAAGACGTGGTGTGGGCATGGGTCGGTTGGTGATCCGGAGTGGATGGAGTTCATCGTGCGGGTGGTGTCTTCGGTGCTGATCGGGGTCCAGTTGCAGAGGGTGGTGATGGCGGGCGTTGGTTCGGTGGTAGGGTGCGTGGTCTGTGCGTCGAAGCTGTTGTGTATGTCAGCGATCTTGCGGTGGAAGAACGAGGCGAGTGAGTTGCAGAGGTCTTGCGAGGGAGTGATGTCGTTGTCTCCGGCACTGGGGTCGGAGAACTCTTTGACGATGCTGAAGAGTTCCTTGCTGTCGTGGGCGTTGTTGTCCAGTCGTTCTTTGAGTGCCGTCTTCTTGGTGGCACGGATCAGCTGATGGTGTTTGCAGGTGGCGTGCTTGAGGGCGGTCCTGTTGTCTGTGGTCTGGTCGAGCTGCCAGGCTTTCTCGAGGGTGCGGCAGTTCTTCTTGGATTCCTTGAGTTAGTCGGTGAACCAGGGGGTTTTATTGCTGCCGGGTCTGCTAGGAGGGTTCTTTAGTGGTGCGAGGTCATCGGCGCAGGCGGTCAGCCACTTGGTGAGGTTGCTGGCTGCTTCGTTGGGGTCCGTTGTGCTGGTGGGAGTGTTCTGGTTGAGGGAGGCGGTGAGCTGCTCGGCAGTGATCTTGCTCCAGCTTCGGCGGGGAACCTGTTGCGGGTGGTGGTGGGTCGTAGTTCTTCTGAAGCTGAAGTGGACGCAGCTGTGGTCGGTCCAGTGGAGTCCGGTGGCGTGGCTGAAGGAGATGTGCTTGCTGGATGAGAAGACGGGGTCAAGCGTGAGGCCGGCGTAGTGGGTGGGGGTGTTCACCAGTTGCTTGAGTCCGAGGTTGGCGAGGTTGTCCAGCAGGGCGGTGGTGTTTCTGTCATTGTTGTGCTCCAGGTGGAAGTTGAGGTCCCCTAGGAGGATGTAGTCGGCGGAGGGAAGGGCGTGTGGGCTGATGAAGTCTGCGATGTCTTCGCTGAATTGTGTGCGTGGTCCCGGTGGTCGGTAGATGAGGGTGCCTCGGAGGGTGGTCTTGGGGTCAGTGTGTATCTGGAAGTGCAGGTGTTCGGCGGCGGTGAAGGTTTCGTCGGAGTTCGTCGAGATGCGGATGGTGTTCTTGTGTACGATGGCGATGCCTCCTCCCGTCTGGTTGACGCGGTCCTTCCGGGTGATCTTGTATCCATCCGGAATGGCTATGGTGATGTCGGGCGCTGAGGAGGCGTTCATCCAGGTTTCGGTGAGCAAGGCGACGTCCGGTGCTGTTGCGTCGAGCAGGTCCCAGAGTTCCACGGCGTGCCTGTGGACGGAGCGGGTGTTGAGCAGGATGCACTTCAGGTGGTTGCTGCTGGTGCTCGACTTGGCGGGGGTGGTGCAGGTCCGGTAGCAGGTGAATCGGCAGGCTTGGCAGGCGAAGGGTCCGTGGGTGCGTCTCGGAGTTGCTCGGTAGCAGGCAGGGTTCCGGCCGGCATTGAGTGCGTTGAGAGTGGCGGCATCGTAGGTCTGTCGGGTAGTCTTGCATCGGCGGCGGGGGCCAGGGGTCCTGGCGCTGGGCGCGGTCCAGGCGCGGACGGGCGCAGACGGGCTTGCATTTGGCGCACCCGCTGCGCGGACTCTGCCATAAATGGAGAGTGGGGGGGCGGAGCGAGGGAGGAGCAGCTGGGAGGCGGGAGCGGGGCGGCGAATGGGGAACGGGGCAGAGGAAGGGGGCGGGGCCGCAGGGGAGCAGCGGCGGGGGTCTGGAAGGTGGGAAAGAGCGCGGAGGGGGAAGGCCTGAGGGCGGGGTCCCTGGAGGCAATCAGCGGCGGCAGCAAGCAGGAGCAGCGGTGGAGGCCAGCACACGGGGCCGTGCGGTAGGTGGAGCGACCTGGAAGGGTGAAGGGTATATGGTATATGGTACCTTCGATGCCAATTACCTCGTCACCAATCGTGCTCTCGACGTCGACCGCCTACGGGTCTGAGAGAAATGTCTTGTCGAACTCCTCGATGCCGACCTTCGATAAGGGGGCGGAGATCTCGACATCGATCGGTGTCTCAATGTCGACTGATGTTTTGACGTCGACCTGTCTTCGCTCACATGCTTGGAGCACGAAGCATGCCTAGACGTCGACTTACTTTTTGTCGACGCCTGTTCTTGTCTCCTCGATGGCGATCTGTCCCTCGACGTCCTAGAGTGGCTTACCTGCTATCCTGAAGCCGATTTTGACACCGAAGGGGAGGACTCTGGAATCCGCTTTCTTCTGGAAGCAGGTGAAGGAGATCTGGTCTTCTTACTTTGTCCATGAGAGGAAGACCTGTTAGAATGAGAGTCAAGGCCACTGGTGGTTCTCCCTCTCTCCATCGACGCGTGCAGTCTGATCTTTTCTCTGTCACGCAGAGTCCTTTTAAAAATTGTTGGCAGTAATGACACTTCTGTGGATTGTGTGAGGATGGTAAACATACAATGTGAGGGTCGGACTTCGCCATCTTCTTCCCACAGGAAGGACATTTGTTAAACAAAGCTGGCATTTCTAACAAACAGATGGTCAAAATGTCAGAAAATAGTTCAAATCTAATACTCGGCTAAATCTGAGATTTTGCTTCATGTCGGAGCTTTATTAACTTACGATTACTTTGGATAGTCAAGTCCGCTCCAGTATTTTTTCAAGCCAGAGCTTCATTCACAACCGAGTACTCTTTTTAGTCAAGCCCGCTCCAGAAAGACTTGTCGCGGTATTAGTGGCACAGGAAGTCACACGCCCTGAGGAGCACACGGTTTTACCGTGTTATTCCTTCAAAACAGTGAGTCGGTGGCTACAAGAAAGAATTTAAATCACAAGCATAAAAATTCATCAATTTTTAATGTTATGCACCTTATGAAGGGTGGTACCCGAAATGCATTGGGTCGCTGTTAAAACATGTCAGAAGCTCAAACATTTGAGAGTGTACATATGATTTGTACAGGAATAGCATTTATTTCCATTTTGTATTAAGATTCATGTTTTGTTTGAGATAAAGATACTGAAGAGTTGTGTGTTTCTACTTATCCTGTGTCCTGGTGCAGTCTTCAGCCTCACTGCTTCCCGGATTAACCCTGGTGGGATCGTGGTCCCAGGGTTAGATACTTGCCGCTGGTGCCATTCTCCAGGACTTCATCACCCAGAGTGCTCAGCGCTCCACCTGGCTGACGCCAACGAGGGGGAGGCGCTGTAGTTATCTCGCGCATGTAAGCGCGGCCTCTCCCATGTAAGCGCGGCCTCTCCCCAGCAGCGCGGGAAATGCGTGGGACGATCCCAGACCCAGGGTGGGCCCATCTGAGCCCGTCCAAGACTGGTAGAGGCTGGGCCACCTTGTGTACTTTTTTATTTTTTTTTTAACTTTAGTAACGTTTTGCCCAGCTCCAACTAATCCGTGGTTATGCCTCCTGTGGGGAAAGGTCCCTCTTGTAAGTGCAAGACAGGGGTGGGAGGGGGGGGGGGGTTGTGGGAACGCTTGATGCTTTCTTGTCAAGGGCGCAATCTGCACTGATCCACGAGATCCAACTAACTGAACGCAGGTTATCCTTAGATCCCTTATTGCCACTCCCCAATGGTAGTGTGATTTCCACACCGATTTAATACACCTATATATACCCTCTACCCCTCCCCTATCGGTCCTAAGCCAGAACACCACGGGTTCAACTACTCCATCTGACATTCTATCTACCCCAGTTACTAATTCATGCCTAACAACGGTTATAACCAGGGGCAAGAAAGCAATGCAGGCTGACAAAGGAAGCCTCCATCGAAGAAAAGGAAAGGCCGGGGTCCATTCAAGGCTATTTCCCAACCTACAGCTGGAGTTAAACGGAAGGCAGCTCAAAGGAGGCACAAGGGATGTAGCCAACCTACTACGCTACTGCTGCAGCTATTAGTCCTTCCACACTCATTGAGGAATCCCTCTATACAAGGATATGCAGAGAATCTCTAACCTTGTTGACCCCCTAATGCAAAAACTGTGTCTGATAGAGGGCAGACTAAACAAACTGGAACAGGACTTATCGCATTCCACCTCGAGCACCTCTAGAGCTCAGATGGTCGGTGGTTGCTGCTCCTCACAGAGGGGCGGAGGAGGTCAGGATGCCAAAGGGGCTGTATCCAACATACCGAAACCTACTGAACTAGCGTTGATGCCAGCCATCATACTTCCTTGCCACAGGGGGGCTCCAACCTATTGGGTTTGCAACCTGCTTTGAGAGCAATTCGGACATGTTCTCCCAATCAACCATGCCCGGTAGGCACCCAGAATGCTCCTACTTTTTCATATGTTTCCCCGGAAGCTACCCCCTACACTATAGTTTTAGGCAATGTTCCTAGGTTAGCGACGCAGGTATCCGAGGACTGGTCAACTTTGGGAAATAAGGCTTTACACCTATTGAGTCTAAGGACAGGGATTAAAAACCAACTGTTTAATGAATTCAAAATGGTACGTAGAGTATCATGGCTAGGGAAGTCTCTAAAGTATGATTGTGTGGTTTTAAGTTTTGGGTCCCCTGGTATGGTTCAACAAATTTTGGAGAGGGCAGGGGATCACGCCGTTAGAGATGACATTTCTGTCCTTCCTCTGGGGTATTTTTATCGACCAATGGACACCCCCAGATTTGCTGAAAGGAGATGGTCCTCTCAAACATACAGTCCATTTAACTACTCTCCCCCTTAGCAATTGATTTGATACCCTGTCCTCACTAGAAGATATTGACTGACTTGCAGCCTCTGATTGTATTGCCTCCTCTGGGTGCAGTTATTTTGGGGTCCCAGAGGTCTATGGCAATGGTTTCCCCACCTGCACTACATCGGACTTCCTTAACAATCCCGGGGAGATATCCACTGAGGGGGATGTATCGTGCAACAAACCTGGATACCCCGGGGGAGCCCACCCTACCCAAGTGAAACAGGGAAGGGAGGAGCAGGAAGATATGGCCGACGCACACTTATTGGGCCCCATTACACATCACTGCCCCCATGGTCCTGACATGCAGGTGGATGAGATTTCCCCCTACCCCTATTCTTCCCCAGAAAGTGTACTTCAAGGCCACTACAAGTCTGTTATGACAGTAGGCTCTTGGAACATTGCAGGACTCCTATCCAAAACTGCATCATGTGAATGGGCAGCGTTTATTGAACAGTTTGATCTCTTGGCATTCCAGGAGACCTGGTCTATTGATCAGGTCTACCATCCTGGGTTTTTTAATCTTTTCAAACCTGCCCAAGGGGGACAGAAATGTAGACCCTCTGGTGGTCTCACGTGGTTGAGACAGAAAATTGGTTATAGGGCTGAAGAGGTCCCTATTGACAGTCCAACATTATGGTATTACGGCTTCGGTTGAACCACGTTCCCGATACCTTGATAATTATTGTTTATGCCAGAGGGCAACCGGGCGGGAGGCGTTCGGAGACTGTATACCTCAACAGCTTTCTGGACAATCAGAGGAATGGGTGCAATTTGATAATTATGGGGGGCTTCAATTGTACCTTCGAACCATTGGATTCAGAGGATGGTAACTTAAGTTTAGATGAGGACCTAAAGTGGAACATTCCGACCCTTGATCTGTGTCCAATTAAAAAATGGCAGAAGCTGGGGGGCGTGGCTAGCAGCCGAGCATGGCGGCTGTGTGAAGCGGGAGCTCCCTGAGGCAACTCGGCCTTTCATAAATCCGACACACTTATCCGTTTGATTCCCCACCCGAAGGAGCGGAACCAGGATCTAGAGAAAGAGCGGTATCGTCCGGTCCTGCCCCGGCGCTCGTCCGAGGCCGAGAACAGCGTCATTTTGCCCCGACATCGCTGGGCCTACAACCGGAGTGCAGCACCGGCCTCGAGTGCTTCTCTGACCCCGGCGGAAGTGGGGGCTGGACGGCCTGCCCCGCGGACGCCCCCCCGCTCCCCCCGAGCGAGATATCATTGGGAACGACCCAGCGTCGTACGCGACTGGGGGGGGCTCTTGAGCTGCCGCCGGTGCACAGGCCGGCGGATTAACCCACCAAAGACTGAAGTAAAAGCCGGACAGTCGCGGCGACCGCGCAGCCGTGCCTGCAGCCGGGCGGAGAGCGACGCCCTGTAAGACTGTGGGCCCTCCTCGGGGAAGGCAAGATCCCCTCGGGGCACTTCCAGGAAAGGTAGTACTGCAGTGCTGAACACAGAAAGGGCCCTCTCACCCCCGGCGGGGACTTGCGCGGCCACACACGTGCAGCTAAACATCGGGGCTGCCTGCGAGTCCCCCCGGGGTTCCATCAAGGGCAGAGGCGGCGAGGAGGCTTCTTCGACACCAACAGAGACAGTGCCGGTCGCAGTGAGTGCCGGTCTGGTCCGGGCGGCAGCGTGGTGGGAGGCACCCCGGCCGGCCAATACCCCACGGAGCCAGCGCCTACCACGGAACCTTGAGGGGCCGCTGTGCCTGACCCCGCCGGCGAAGGGTGGATCGAGCCCGAACTGGTGCATGTGGAACACACTGGAGTGGTGAGAGGCGGACAGGTGGACACTGCCGGGACGCGCTTGAAGCCCCGACACAGCGCGACGCCACAACTATCTACAAGCAGTAGCGCTATAGACAGCGCACACCCAAGAAAGCCATACAGGCTATTGGCGGACACAACTCACGAGGCCCCATGCCATAGACGCTCAGCACGGCCGGTGGAGGGACGGTGGTATGTGGGGAGCGAAACAATAGGTCACTATCCACGGCAAGTACCGGATTAAGAGGGCAAGGAGGCCCCTGTGGACAGGGCACAGAGAGATCCGGAGCAGAGGCCCCTATCGACAGCTGGGTGCACGACGACCTACTCCCCCCCCGAAACACAAAGAGCGGGAAGAACTACCAGTGGAATAGTAGACAAGGCGATAGCTGGAACCCGGGTCAGTTATCCGGCAGCCACGAATCATGGCGGGCAGGGGAGCAAGGAGCGGGTCGACACAAGCCAAATTGGATAAATTTGCTTATGGTCAACAGGGTCAGTTGCAAGTGAATGGCCGGAACTCCACGGGCGCAAATCAGGAAGCAGACGCTACCAAGAAAGTCACGCTAGAAGATATCATGAAAACCCTCTCCGAAGTGAGAACGACAGTGGTCTCTATTTCCTCTGAAGTTACTCTGCTGCGAGCCGATTTTCAGAAAATGACGGAAAGAGTGTCACAGGTGGAGGTGGTTACGAAATCTCTTGTTGAGGACACCTCGGAACTGCAAATGGCTATGGAGCGTATGGACAAGATCACTAGACAACTGCAGGACAAGCTGGACGACCAAGAAGGGCGTTCCCGAAGAAATAATGTACGCATCCTTGGCCTTCCAGAGACAGAAGGGAAGAGAGCGATGGACCTCTACGTAGAAGATCTTATCAAAAATAAACTCCAGCCTAAGGGACTTTCGCACTTCTTCTCAGTGGAAAGGGCGCACAGGGTTCCCGGAGGCGAACCCAAACCGGGAGCGGCGCCAAGGCCTGTGCTGGCTAGACTGTTCAATTTTAGGGACAGGGATGCGATCTTACAGGCGGCAAGAGTCTCGCCGCCCGTTAAACTCCAAAACTCGACCCTGGCATTCTTTCCAGACTACACGGCGGAAGTGGCCAGACGCCGGAAATCATTTACTGAGGTGAAGAAGGCGCTGCGAGACAGAGAACTGCCATATTCAATGTTGTTCCCTGCCAAATTGCGGATTGTAGCCAACGGAAAGACATGGTTCTTCGACAAACCGGAGGTGGCACAAGAATGGCTTGACGGCTGGAGGCAGACAGGCCTACCTCGCCGGTCGCACAGGGATCGGCCGAACCATCGCAATGGAGACCAAGCAGGCAAGCAGACCGACCACTTGACACAGCGTGAGAACTCAATGGGGGCAGACTCCGACGTGGAACAGAATCTACTTGACTCTGGTCAACCGGGCCCTAGCTGAAGTTGAACCATGGGAGGGAGGGGCCGGATATGAGCGATGGACCTGAACCTGGTGAAGCGAAGTAAGGTGGGCAGAGCAGGTGCCTGTAGGGGACTCACCAACCCCCACAAGCAAGTAAAATAGTTTGGGTTGGGATAAAGCACTCTGCACAGTTGGGGAAGCGGGCGGGGGTTTGTCCGTGGAGCAGGGGAGCAGGGAGGGGGGCTGGACGGTGAGTTACACAATTGTTGTTATTGTTGGCAGTCATCACTTACACCACAGGGTACACGAACACACAGGGTGCTAAGCAATTCCCTCACGCCATGCCGAAGCGATGGAACTACAGTAAGTCCTCAAGAGGGCCGTTAGTATTGGCGGTCATCCTCCACACCGTACGATGCATGATTGGCCCGAGCACCATGCTACTTATACACTTCAACATTGCACAATCCGTGTATATTAAGACCGTTAATATGACACACAGCACACTACACAGGCGATCCAATGCCCCAACGACTACACGCTAAACCCACTGAGGATGCACGCGCGGCCCGTGAGGTGCCCCCCCTGCGACTACTTACTTGGAACGTCAGAGGGTTAGGAGACAAAATAAAGCGAGGGTTGGTGCTACAAGCAATCAAACGCCAAGGCCCTGACCTTATCCTACTTCAGGAGACGCACCTCACGGGACCAGCATGTAAGGCACTTGACCGACGTGGTTATGTCATGGCGACGCATGCAGAGTTCACGTCTGGTTCCCGAGGGGTGGGGATACTAATGAAAAAAACGTCACCCTTCATGGTAAAACACCGCAAAACGGACGACCAGGGTCGTTTTGCGGCACTACACGGACAGTGGGAGGGGAAGCCCCTCAACGTGGTCTCGGTTTACATCCCCCCGGCACTCCACTCTGTGGCGTTAACTGCACTAGGCAGCTTCCTATTAGACCTCCCAGATGGCGACACGATCATAGGGGGAGACTTCAATGCAATCATGGACCCCACACTGGACACTTTTCCCACTAGAGACCGTCATAGAGGGACTCCAGCTCTCCCAGGATTCGTAGAGGCAATGGGCATTACGGACGTATGGCGTCACTTGCACCCCACGGAGGCACAATACACATACTACTCCGCCGTACACAATAGCTTAACCCGCATAGATTATTTTCTGTTCCTGGGAGCGGGAGTGGGGAAGTTGGACAAAATCGACATCCTGCCTAGAGGGATCTCTGATCACTCGCCGGTGTCTTTGTCACTCACCACAAAAGAAAAGAAACGCACGAGGATTTATCCAATATACCCGAACTACCTCAACATCCCGAAAATCAGGAAAGAACTTCAGTTAGTGACCACACGCTATTTTGAAGAAAACACGGGGTCGGTGTCCTCCCCTTCGGTACTCTGGGAAGCATACAAAACGGTCCTGAGGGGGGGAGCAATGGCAGCAATAACGGGGCATAAAAGAGAATGCAGGAGGGACCTCACAGAGCTGGAACTGGCACTTCATGCCGCAAACGTCGCCCATATGGCAGACCCCTCACCGGAAACGACACACGCACTACAATTGCGGCAGCAGCAACATCGAGCCCACCTCACGGTGACAGTCCAGGGCCATATCACGGATACAGCCAATAGGGTATACGATTTTGTAGATAAAGCTGGAAAAATGTTGGCTTGGCTAGACAAGAGGGGGGGAGGTAATAAAGGTATACAGCAACTATACTCACACGATGGCCAATTGCACACACACCCGGAGGACATAGTAGGCGCCTTGGCGCACCACTTTCAAGACATATACACCCCTGAGCGAGAGGTGACTGCTCAAGAGGCAACACTCGCACTTGAAAACATCAACATCCCCAAACTCGATCCAGTAGCGTCACAGGAATTAGAACTGGACCCGACGGAAGACGAAATTCAACTTGCGATTCAGGCACTACACTCAGGCAAAGCACTAGGCCCCAATGGCATACCATTAGAGTGGTACAAATCACGGGCAGAAACACTGAGTAAACCACTGCGGAAAATGTATATGGAATGCCGGGACAAGGCGATCCTGCCTTTGGACCAGCGCACAGCCACGATTGTGGTTATTCCAAAGCCGGGCAAATGCCCGTCCCAATGCTCCTCTTACCGCCCCATTTCCCTGATTAATGTGGAGGCTAAGGTACTAGCGAAACTGCTGGCCACTCGTTTAATTCAGCACCTACAGTCACTGATTCATCCTGACCAGTCAGGCTTTATGCCTCACAGGAGTACGGCTCTGAATCTCAGGCGAATTCATGGGTTACTGGCACGAGCGCACCTTATCCCAGAAAAGGCAGCTATTCTCTCCCTTGATGCCAAAATGGCTTTTGATCTGGTGGAATGGGAATATCTGTTTGCGGTGTTAAGACGTATGGACTTTGGCCCGAAATTTATAGCCTGGGTGAGATTACTCTACACTCAGCCGGTGGCACAAGTAGTAGCGAATGGGCACATCTCGCGGACGTTCCCACTGGGAAGAGGGACTAGGCAGGGATGCCCGCTCTCACCCTTGCTCTTCGCTCTGGTGATAGAACCACTGGCAATCATAATCAGAACTACACCATTGATAAAAGGGATCACATGGGACGATGGCTAGGAAGATAGACTGTCCCTTTATGCAGATGACATGCTGATATATATGGTAGAGCCTGAAAGCGGAATCCCAGCACTACTGGATTTATGTAACACACTAGGTAAAGCATCAGGATACACCCTGAACTGGTCCAAATCTGTGGTTTACACGCTACACGGTGCGGACCCGGTGCTGGAAGAAAACTGCCCCCTGAAGTTGACTCGAGACTCCTTTAAATACCTAGGCATTGTCATTGCGACCACCGCAGCAGACTTCTTCGAAAAGAACTTGAAGCCACCCATGGACCGCCTACGAGCGGATGTCAAGCATTGGGCCGCCTTGCCGCTGACTCTCCTAGGGCGCGCAGCACTCTATAAAATGATGGCACTCCCCAGGTTCCTCTATGTGTTGGAGAACACCCCATATCTGGTGGAACCGAAATACTTCAAACAAATCGCAGCACTAGTCTCAACCCTGCTCTGGAGCAATGGCCCGGCGCGTATAGCTTATGACAAATTGACAAGAAGCTGGTATGAAGGAGGCATAGATCTGCCTAACATACAGCTATATTACTGGGCAGCACATCTTAAAACGATAAACCAATGGATACATGCTCCAAGGACTGACCCAGCGTACAAAGCTGACTGGTCACAACTGGGGTCGGAATGTATGCTCGCAGTACTATATAACAAGCCGCAGGTACGGAGGCTACTAGGTCCGACACATCACACTGCGACCCTGTGGCACGTTGCACTAAAAAGACTAGGCTGGCATGGAAAACTCACCAAACAGACACCACTGTGGGATGTAAAAGCACTGGGGTCCCTACGATCCTGTAAGGGATTCACGCAATGGGACTGTATAGAGATCTCCACGATCGGGGACTTATGGGACAAGGGCACGGTGATCGAGTTTACGCACTTACAACAACAATATAGCCTAAGCCCGACCGAGACATTTAGATATGTGCAGATAAGACACGCACTGCTTCAAGCGATACCGGCGGGTACAGATATACCAGACTCCTCGCCACTAGAGGACAGACTCTTAACTGACTTCATGCCACAGAGCGCTACTTCCCTCACATATAAAAAATTGATCAATAACCTGGGAGACCCAACAGAAAAGCTGAAAGAGGGTTGGATGGGGGAAATAGGTGAAATTACTGAATCGGAGTGGACTGAAGCGCTGGCCTCACCGAAAGAGGTCGGCATCTCAGCAAAATTCAGATTGGTGCAATTGAAAATCTTACACCGTGTTTATTACACTAGGACTCTACTCCACAGAATACATCGGGCACCACATCCCTTCTGTCTACGGGGCTGCGGGGAGGAAGGGACACTATACCACACAATTTGGGAATGCACACATATACAGGAATTCTGGAGGCAGGTTATGCGCACCATCTCGCAAACGCTTGGGGTTTCAATTTTACCGGAACCTCGGAAATGCTTGTTAAATATTTGGGACCCTAATGACCTGAATAGACATGGATTGATATGGGCTACCCTGGCCATGACGGTGGCTAAACGAGACATTGCGCAAAAATGGGGAGCACCAGATTTGCCTACAGCTTGTAGGTGGGGTAACAACAAGGACAAGCTGATGATTACCGAAAGAGCAGTCTACGTAATGAGGGCCTGCCCCCACAAATGGAATAGGATATGGACAGCATGGAACACCTACAGAGGGGACATCTGTGAACCACTACCAGAGGATGAGGACCTAGACTCTGAGGGGCGGGGGACGAATAGAGGGCGGGGAGGTGAAGAATACAACTGGCCTGGCAACCGCAATGTAGTTCCATTATAGATCATACTCTGCAGCGGCATGGAGGGTGGGGGATGGCTATGTACCACTATCACTGTTACAAATGTACTCACTTAGGATGACTTTTTCTACTGTTTTAGAGTTTTCTTTTTATATTGCTGATGGTTATGACACGCACTAAAAGCTGAAGATTCTTCACACCATACGCAAAGACAGACGTTAAAATGTATAGTTAAAAGATTTGTCACACTCTTGCATTTGTCGCATACTCTTCGTAAGAATAGATGGAGTTGGGCATGGTTTCAAGCAATACATATGTAAGACGACGAAAAATCACCTTGAAAAGAATCTTATGATTGTAATATGTACTTACATCTTCAATAAAAAAAAAGTTTTACAAAAAAAAAAAATGGCAGAAGCTGCTCTGCAACTCAAGGGGCTATGTCTGGGAAGGGGTGTGCAAGCAGTGAATGGGAGGTCCCATTTGGGTAGGAAGGGTGTGCATACTTTTAATAATGGCATAAGGAGTAACCGCATCGATTTCATTCTCCTTAAAGTCGAAGCATGGCATTCCCTAATTGATATGAAGGTCCAGAAACGCACAGAAAGTGATCATGACCCGCTGGTTTTGACAATTAAGGCCAGACTCTACAGAACTCCTCTAAAAAGGTTGTAGATGATTTTCCACCAGTATTATCACTCTCAAATGACATGAGGAGAAAGATGGGCCAGGCTTATCGAGATGGAAGGGGATTTAGGTGCAATTCAGGCCCTAGTTGCTCATTCAATATCCTGTCTCCAAAGCTGTGCCTCACAGGGGTATATTAATTTAATTGCCCCTCAGGTCCACAGAGATCTGTTTTCCAATCTTAAAACCTTTTTTTATCAAGACCAGTAAAAAGAAGGTAGAAGCAGGGGCATTAAAGGGCTCCTGGTATAACAAAATTTGTAGAGAGGCGTATCGCTTACTGTCAAGGGCTATCAGACCCAGAGATATGGGAGAAGTTAAATATGCTAGGGCAAACTATAAAGTAACCAAACTAAAAGCCAAAAAGGAGTGGGATGACAATCGACGGCACGATCTTCTCTTAGCCAGTAATGAGAAGAGCATGGTAAAATTCTGCCAGCTAGTGGTGAAGTGTGTGTGTGGGGGGGGCAGGGGGGGTGATGGGACACCCTATAAACCTATTAACCCCGATTCCCACCCTACTATTTAACAACACTGCAGTTGAGACAGTGCTTGCCCTTATCCCGAGAGGAAGGGCCCGGGGCCCCGATTGTGTGCCAGCGGATCCATTTGCCCACGACAAGGACAATTGGGTGGTTTATATCACTTATCTTGCCAATGCCATTACCAGCGGTGCGTGTTTCCCCGATACCAGATACTATCACCTCTGCAGGCAGGTTTCCCCCCCCCCCATACCAGCACAATTGACCAGGTGCACAGGTTTGTGATGATTTACTGGAGGGTTATTGTCGTAGGTGAGGGCACACTATATGCGGCCTTCATTGATCTAAAGTCTGCTTTCAACTTGGTCCCTCGTAATAAAATGGAGAGATTTTTTAGAATTGGGGATGCCGTTGGAGCTGCTAGCAATGATAGTCAAACTGCATGACTCCAACCACGATCAGGTTCGATGGGGTACACACAGAGAGGATACAGATACATTTACGGTGTCTAAGGGCACGCGGGAAGGATGTGTTCTCGCTCCTACCCTGTTTTCTTTATTCATGGGCAGGGTAGTCCAGTATTATTCCACATGCCCCACTGATGCACCAACCTTAGGAGGCCTGAAATTTCCCCATCTCATTTATCTAAGACTCAATCCGGGTTACAGATGGCTCTGTCCCGTTTTGAGTTCTGCCACGACCATGAGTTGGCGGTCAATGTGGATAAGACAAAATGTATGGTTCTCCACAAGTCTAAACCTATCAAGGGTAAAGTCTATATGAATGATGTTGCTTTAGAGCAGAATGAAGTGTTTACCTACCTTGGGATAACCTTAAATAGGAAGTTGAATTGGAAGCCACAGATCAACATGTTTGCTCTGAAACATGCACAGTTGGCTGGGGCCTTCCTAAAAGAACATAGGCTTTCACTCACCAAACCCATAGCCCCTGCCCTTAAAATATACAACTCCAAAGTGGCAAGCGCTATCTTATACGGAGCTGAATTATGGGGCCACAAGGATATTACACCACTGGTTGTCGCCCAAAATACATTTATGAGGGCGTTAATTGGCTTGCCGCAACCTACTCCAATAGTGCCCTTATTTCTGGATCTGGGATGTTCTCACATTGAGGACTTGGCTCGATTTAGGCCTGTAGCCCTTTGGCGAAGGCTATGGGCCACCCCTGACCTCTCATATGCTTATGCCCTTTTGGTTTTTAGGGGGACTGGGACCCTAAGTAAGATCAAGTGGCTTCCGTATGTAAAAGAAACTTTAAACGAATTGGGGATGGGTAAACTGTGGGAGAACCTAGAATCGACCCCCTTCCTGTAAAAAAATTTTTTTTAAAAGAGCTTAAGGCTGTTTATATGGGTTTGGCAAAGATGTAGCGCTTTTCTTTCATTTCAGGACCAACTTTGACTAGGGATTTTTTATTGATAAAACACGAGCTTGAGTTTGAACCTTACTGGGACCCGATTTCAAAACCAATGGATAGGAAGCTCTACCACCAGTTTAGGGTAGGTTGTCTACCGATTAGAGCTTTCACCAGTAGATGGCACAAGCCCACAACAGAATTGTGCCCCTTATGCTTTGCACAGCCAGAATCCATCCTCCACATAGTATTAGTCTGCCCGGCCTATACGTTACCAAGGAGGAAATGGCTCAAACCCATTTGTACCATTCTTGGTACAAGAGTTTCCATCAAGGCCTGAGGATTTTACAGGCATGTACCCAGGAATTTGTTATTGCCATAGCAAAATTCCTGAGTTGGGCATGGGTGATTCGGGCTAATAAACTTAGGGAACAATAACCGGATCTGTTTTAAACTGTTTGCGGGATGTGGGGTAGCTCAAAACGGACACTGTAGTATAATGGGGTCGTCAAACCATATAACAGCTTAGGGCAGTTCTAATCACCTCATTGCAATGCCCCCCTGACTTCATTATTTAATTTTTTTTCTACTATCAACTCAATGCCGTATGGCTTTTTTTTAATCTTATTTTTTTTTAGTAATTGTCTTAAAATATAAGAGTGATCGGCATGGCTACGCCTTACGGGGCTAAGAGAGAACTGTGGTTTAATATTCTATTTTAAGTGTATCATTGTGTCTGCTTAGAACAATATCATCATGCCATGACTCAATTATTTTAACCAAGTATTTTTTAACTTGTCGATTTTTAGTTAATTGCAATGTCTTTTATGGTTTTATAATCGAAATAAAGACTATGAACTGAACTGAAATACAAGCTAAGAAAAACGTTGAATGAAATTGTAGAAAATCAATTTCTGACTGAAAAAGTAAAAAAAAAAGACAGAGCTCAAGCTCCAGGATCCTCACAGAAGGAGCAGGAAAAAAGAACCGACCTAACTGTCACCTAAGGTGCATGATGGGAGCAGGGAGCTCCTGGAGGTCTTAAAGGCACGGTGTCCAGGTTCTCTGGAACCTTAAAGGCAGGGTGCCAAGTCTTGTGTTGTATGGGGATAATTATTCATCTATGAAGCCTAAGAACAAATTGCCTGCAATTACCTGATTTTCTTTATGAAAATAAAGGGTTGCTGTTGCACACTACTGCAGTATATGTTATTTGCTACTTTATTTACATGTGATATTTTCTTACAGCAGAAATACATGTAATTTTGAATGTTCAGCCTATTAGACATATTATAGGCTGCATATCTGTGTGTGTATACATGTATATTTGTTCTGGAAGTACTGTGTACTTGGGGTTCTAAACATACATATATATGTATGTTTTTTTTATATGCACCGGGGTGCCGCACATGGGCGTGGATTATTCAGTGCTTATGACCATTGATGAGAATCCCCTGGAAGAGAACCAGTATTTACATAAATCAGTCGATTCACAACTAAGCTTCTGTTACATGAGTCCCTGTGCATAAGCACAAGCAACTTCCCTTCAAGGTAGTAAGTCAAGTCACTTGATTGGTTAAAAGAGGACAGGAAGAGAAGTTATCAAAAGAGATGATGCAGATGGATGCACCCACTTGGGTTTTCATGCTATAGCAACAAGTAAATGTGTGTGTCTCTCTTTAAGTGACTACTATGAGGAAAATCTTAATAGGAGTATTTCCTAGCAGGGCTGTAGCTTTTGGTACGTCATTCTGGAATGAGCTCTTAGTTTCCAGGAAAGATTGTGCATGAAGCAAGTTTTCTTGTGATGGACTGTTAAGTTGATGCAAATTCAGTACACATGGCCTCTTCCTGGCCTACCTCTAGAACATATGGCTTGCTCTGGGTGCAGTGGGACACTCGTAAGTCCTAATGATGTTTCACAATGAATTCCTTAACCCACAAATGTTTCCTCCCACGCCTACTCCTACACCCCCATAGCCTGTCATTTAGCTCCCCAAAAGCCATTTACTGTTTGTCCCATCATATTGTTTTTCCCGGTCTCAACTGTGTGTGCCTTTTTCCTGTCTCCAGCCTACTTTCTCTCTTCCGCCCACCTAGGTCCTTTTCTCTTCTGGCACTTGCTTCCGTCTATTGTCACAGCAAACATGTTTTATACTAGAATGACGCTGGTTCAATAAATAGTTATTGGAAATGTCTCCGTTTATTGTGTATCTCTCTGATACTACTTGAACACGATTGACTGAGCGAAAGGAAAATGCTACTTACCCAGTATGCATCTGTTCTTGGCATATAGAGCTGTAGAGTCATATGCTATGCATATATCGCCATCTAGTGTTGGGTCTGGATGTTTGCACTTTGTTTTTCTTCGAAGAAGTCTTTCCAGTCACGAGGTAGGAGACTCCTCCTTCCGGTGATAGTGCGCATGGGCATCGACTCCATTGTTAAATTGTTTTTCCGCAGAGGGTGATAATGGAGTTAGTAAGAGTAGTAAAAGGAGATGTCCATGAATGTATGTATCTAAGTAAGATGTTACTGCAACAGGTATAGGCGGTGGGCGCATATGACTCTACAGCTATATATGCCATAAACAGATGCAAACTGGGTAAGTTGCATTTTCCGTTCGAGGCATATGAGCTGTAGATCGCATGCTATGCATAGTCTATATAGCAGTTATCTCCCAAAGCTGTGGCTAACCTGTATCTGTGCAGTGGTCTGAAATAGTGTACGTAAAACTGCCTGGCACACTCTAGCTTGTTGTCTTGCTAACACATCTACACAAGTGTTTTTGCGAATGTGTGAGGTGTAGACCATGTTGCAACTTTGCATGTCATCCATGGGTATATTCCTAAGAATGCCATAGAAGCCCCTAGTTTGCTTGTAGTGTGTTTAGGGGGAACAGTTAACATTAGTTTTGCATAGCATATTTGAATGCACTTGACTATCCACCTTCCAATACCCGATTTTGATAGGGGATTGCCTCTATGTGGTGGAGCAAAAGATACTAAAGTTGATTTATGTTTTGTGCTACAGAAAGGTTTTGTCCTTTCTATGTAATAAAGCAAAGCTCTCTTCACATCCAAGGTGTGTAGGGCATGTTCTGCCACTGAATCTGGTTGAGGGAAGAACACTGGCAACTCAACAGATTGATATGAAAAGCGGAAATGACTTTAGGAAGATATTTAGGATTAGTCCGAAGAACCACTTTATTTTGATGCATTTGTAAAAAAAGGTTCTTCTATAGTTAATGCCTGGCGCTCACCCACTCGGAGTGACGTGGTAGCAACGAGGAAAGCAACTTTTCATGTGAGAAATTGCAGTTCACATTTGTGCAATGGCTCAAAGGGTGGGCCCATTAGTCTTGCGAGAACAATGTTAAGATTCCACACTGGAGCAGGTGGACGTCTTGGCGGAATGACTCCCGAGTCCCTCCATAAAGGCTTTCATGACAGGCACTCTAAAAAGAGATAGATGTTGTCCATTCTGGAGATATGCTGCTATTGCAGCCAGATCTAAACGTATGGACCTGTACGCTAAATTGGAGCGTTGTAGATGTAACAAATAATATTTTGTACAGAAGCATCAAGCGGGTTGATGTGGTTGTTATTACAGTATATCACAAACTGCTTCCACTTTGCTGCATAGCAGGCTCTTGTGGTATGATGTCTAGCATCTTTGATAATATTCATACAGTCTGTCTGTAATTTAAGATAGCCAAACTAAGACTTCAGGAGCCAGATCCAGTTGACTGGGGTCTGGATGTCTTATGTCTCAATGGCACTGTGTGAGGAGATTGGGTGTAAGATGTAGATTTTGGTAAGAAACAACTGAGAGTTCCAATAGGGTTGTGAACCAAGGATGAAGTGCCCATGTGGGAGCAACTAGGATTAGTGTCAGGGACGCTTGTTTGGGTTTCCAAACTACTAACGAGTGGGAGAGGCAGAAAAGCATAAGCAAATATCCCGGACCAATTCATCCACAGTGCATTGCCTTAGGACAATGGGAGTGGATACCTGGACGCAAAGTTTGGGCATTTTGCGTTTAGATGTTTGGCGAACAGGTCTATGTGTGGGAATCTCCACATTTGGAAGAATGGGAGAAGAACTTGAGGGTGCATTTCCCATTAATAGATTTGCTGTGTCTGATGACTGAGCAAATCGGCCACCTGATTGATTTACTCCTGGAAGGTGTTCTGATAGGTGATATATTTGGTGATGTATGGCCCATTTCCAGATGGTCTGTGCTAGCTGTGACAGCTGGAGAGTTTGTCCATCCCTGTTTTTTTATGTAGTACATGGCTGTCATGTACGAATTAGGACAGTCTTGTGTACTAACTGAACTTGAAATTAACCCTGGGCGAAGCACTACGCTACGCTCGCGGAGTTTGCGAAGTTTTCCCAACTTCGCACTACGCGAGCTGCACGTAGCACAGTGCGAACATGCATAGTGCAGCGTAGCGGTAATTTTTTGCTTGTTCGCGGTCCTGAACGTCATGTTCGCGACCGCGAGCAAGCAAAATGACATCCCGGCGAGATTCTCAACGCGAGGAGGTCAGGTTTCTCATTGTGAGTGGTTGCGCATGCTCGCAACCGCTCTCAATGAGAAACTACTTGTTCGCGTTGAGAAAGCTGCCGCTCGAGTAATAATCTACTCGAGCAGCAGAAAACTACAACTCGCACTGTGCAAGATGCCGTTTTAAATGCTTGCAGTGCCGGATGCTTGTCCGCACTGTGCAATCATTGAAAACGCATCTTGCACAGTGCGAACATGCTACTACGTGAAGCTCGCGTAGCGCTACTTCGCCCACCCTTACTTGAAATGCTTTCAGCGCCAGAAAAATCGCCAGCAGCTCTAGATGATTTATATAAAGCTGTTTCTGCTGCAAGCTCCAAATTCCCTGAATTGTGTGGGTTTGGAGATGTGCTCCCCAGTCAGTAATGCGTCAGCTGTCAGTTCTATCTGTGGAACCGGGTCGCTGAAGGGCCGCCCTTTTTAAAAAGTTTTGTGTGTTCCACCACTGCAAAGAGCGATGGGTGTGGCAGTCTACCAACACTAGATCTGATAACGGACAGTGAGCTTTGTTCCACTGACGTGCTAAGCATTCCTGTAGGGGACGCTTTTGAAGTCTTGCATAGGGGACTATAAAAATGCAAGACACCGTCATTCCCAGTGACTGTATGAACACTCGAGCTGGTAAGGAGAGTTGAGGCTGAAACAGAGGATTTGTATATTCCGAACTCTGGCTGGAGTTGGGTATGCTAGAGCTTTTTTTGCGTTTATAGTAGCTCCTAGATATGCTGGAGAAGGTGGATAGTAGAGACGGAATTTGGATAAATTTACTGTGAATCATAGCTCGTCGAGCAATTGCAGTTTTTTTGTGTGTGGCGTAGATAGTTGTTGTGCGAGCTGGCCTTTATGAGCCAGTCGTCTAAGTACAGGAAGACACAAATATGTTGCCTTTTAGATGGACTGTGACTACTGTCAAGCATTTTGGGAAACCATGGGTGCGGTTGTTACTCCAAATGGGAGTACTTTGAATTGATAGTGCTGACCTGCTACCACAAACCTGAGGTATTTGCGGTGCGCAGGGTGTATTGGAATATGAAAGCAAGTGTCCTTTAAATCCAGAGTATGGTGAGAAAGTAGACTTGCTCAAGAAGGGGCAGCACTTGGTGTGTTACCATATGAAAATGGTCCGACTGAATGTATAGGTTTGGTTCTCTGAGGTCTAATGTAGGCCTGAGAGAGCCGTCCTTTTTGGGAATTAGAAAGTAGAGGGAATACACCCCTGCTACCTGGTTTGGTAAAGGGACTGGCTCTATTGTACCTTGACTGGCTCTATTGTACCTTTCTGCAACAAAGAGAGCCTCTTTCTTTAGAAGATGTTCTTGTGACATTAGGTGTGTTCAGTGGAGTGCATGTAGGCTCCAGGCAATAACCAGATTGGATAATTTTTAGAGCCCATTTGTCTATGTAATCATATTCCAAATGGGTAGAAATTGGAAAAGATTACCCGACAGGAGTGGAATAATCGGGGGTATGGAAAGGAAGTCAATGTTTGGTGTTTGAAGGGGAAGTGCGTGTTGAGTTACCTCTGCCTCTTCCCTTGCGGTTTCCTCTATATCCGCCTTGAAAATAACCTCTTGAAGAGGGCGACTGATTGTTGCCCTTGTAAGAGGAGGCGGGATAGTATTTTTGGAGCAGCTCCTATAAAATGAGAGATGAAAGGACCCTCTGTTGGGAGGTGATTGTAAGGCCCCCATGGACTTAGCAACGTCAGTATCTTTTCCAGTGATGTATCAACAGCAGGACCAAAGAGGTGATCTTTGTCAAAGGGTTGGTTAAGAATAGAGGCTTGTATCCTGAAATACTTAACCAAGCATGAAATGTCTATGGAGCAGTACACTAGTGTTTACTGCCCGAGCTGCTATCTGCCTAGTCTAGAGCACACCTGATAGAGGTATCAGTTATTAATTTACCTTCTTGAATCAGGGAACTAGTTCTAGACTTCTGTTCATCAGGAAGAAATTCAATGAGCTTTTCGAGCTCATCATAATGAGCTCCGTCATACCTTGCCAACAGTGCTTGAGCATTAGCAATGCGCCAATGATTAGGTGCTTGCGACGCAACCCTTTTGCCCGAAGCGTCAATTAATTTGAACTCTATCAGGAGGAGGGGCTTTCCCTGTTTGCGAATTAGCTCTCTTAAGAGCGTTGGAGACTACCAGAGTCCAAAAGGTAACTGACCTTTGATATATACAGGGCCATTAGGTGCCGATCTGTACTTTCTCTCTACCCTGGGCACAATGATTCTAGCTCTTACAGGGTCCTTAAAGAGGTTGTCAGTATGTTTAAGCATACCTTTTAACATCGGTAATGTCTGTGCAGCCCTTTGAGATGAACTTAGTGTGTCAAACAAAAAGAATATGCTACTTACCAGTATGCATCTGTTCTTGCCATGTAGGGCTGCTGACATTCATATCTGTGCATAGATCGCCGCCTAGTGTTGGGTCCGGATGATTGCACATTGTTGTCCTGGAAGAGTCTTCGAAGTATCACGAGATAGGTGGCTCCTCCCTTGGACTACAGTGCGCATGGGCATCCTCTCCATCCCCAGATTGTTTTTCGCCATTGTGGCAGAGATGGAGTATAGTACAGTAAGAGATGTCCATGCAAACAGTGAATGCTGCAGCTGCGACAGGCACCGGGGAGGCGGGTGGGCGATATGAATGTCAGCAGCCCTACATGCCAAGAACAGATGCCTACTGGTAAGTAGCATATTCCGTTCGAGGCATGTGGGCTGCTGAATTCATATCTGTGCATAGAATGAATAGCAGTATCTCCCCTAGCGGTGGCTACCTGTGTCAGCTGCAGCAGTCTGGAAAAGAGTTTTGAGAACAGCCTGTCCTACAGCAGCTTGCTGTTTGGAATGTACATCTACACAATAGTGTTTTGTAAATGTATGTGTGGTTGACCATGTGGCTGCTCTGCAAATTTTGTGTAAATGGATATTTCCTAGGAAAGCCATGGACGCCCCTAGCTTACGTGTGGAATGCGCTCTGGGGGGACTATTAAGGTGCGTTTTGCCTTTAAATAACATATGTGTATGCACTTAACTATCCATCTGGCTATACCTGATTTTGAAATAGGGTTACCCTTGTGTTGTGGTGAGAAGGCAACAAACAATTGTTTTGTCTTGCGAAATGTTTTAGTTCTGTCTATGTAATATAGCAGAGCTCTTTTGACATGCAAGGCCCTTTCAGCTACTGTTTGTGGGTTCCGAAAGAACACTGGCAGGTCTATAGTTTGATTTATATGGAAATGGGATACCACCTTTGGCATGAACTTAGGGTTCGTTCTAAGAACTACTCTATTTGCATGTACTTGAATGAATGGCTCTTGAATAGTTAGGGCTTGCAGCTCACTAACTCTTCGAAGCGAAGTAATGGCAATAAGGAAAGCCACTTTCCAAGTAAGAAATTGTAGTTCGCACGAGTGCAGTGGCTCAAAAGGTGATCCCATTAGTTTGGTTAAGACAACGTTTAGATTCCAGACTGGTGAAGGTGGGTGTCTTGGAGGAATTACGCGTTTGAGTCCTCCCATAAATGCTTTAATTGCTGGTACCCTGAATAGTGAAAGGTGTTGCCTGTTTTGCAGATATGCTGCTAACGCAGCTAGGTGTATTCTGATGGAAGAAAAAGCTAAATTGCAGCGTTGGAGGTGCACTAGGTAGCAAATGATGTTTTGAGTGGAAGCATCAAGAGGGTTAATGTCATTGTTATTACAGTAAATGACGAAACGTTTCCACTTTGCTGCATAGCATGCTCTGGTAGTGGGTTTTCTTGCCTCTTTGATAATATTCATGCAGTCTGGAGGCAAGTTGAGGTATCCAAATTCTAGGATTTCAGGAGCCAGATCGCCAGGTTCAGCTGTTGGGGATCTGGGTGTTGGATTTCACCATGGTTCTGCGTTAGAAGACTGGGTGTTGGTCGCAGTGTTTGATGAGGCACCACTGACAGTTCTAGGAACGTTGTGTACCATGGTTGCCTAGCCCACGTGGGAGCAACTAGGATTAGAGTCAGCGAATGTTGGCGCATTTTGCGTGCCACCCGCGGTATTAGTGGAGCTGGGGGAAAAGCGTACGCAAATTTGCCTGACCAGTTCATCCATAGCGCATTGCCTTGCGACTGTGGATGTGGGAACCTGGCAGCAAAGTACTGGCATTTTGTGTTTTCGCTTGTGGCAAACAGATCTATTTCCGGGTGTCCCCACTTCCGGAAGAATGGTTGGAGCACTTTGGGGTGAATTTCCCATTCGTGCATCTGTTGGCTGTGCCTGCTTAGGAGGTCGGCCACTTGGTTGTCCTTGCCTGGGAGGTGTTCTGCTATGAGAAAAATGTTCCTTTGAATGGCCCATTTCCACATTGCTTGAGCTAAGTGCGACAGCTGTGGCGAGTGTGTTCCTCCCTGTTTTTGAATGTAATACATAACTGTCATGTTGTCCGTCCGGATCAACACAGCTTTGTTGCGTAAGTGTGTCGCGAAAGCTTTCAGGGCTAGAAGGATGGCCATCAACTCTAGAAGGTTGATATGCATTTTCTTTTGCTGTACAGTCCAGAGTCCCTGCACTGTGTAGTGTAGGACATGGGCTCCCCATCCTAGTAGGGATGCGTCCGCTGTTAACACTATTTGTGGGACAGGCTCTTGGAACAGTCTACCTTTGCAAAGGTTTTGTGGATTCCACCAATGCAGAGTTGTATGCCCGACTGGTCACCAACACTAGGTCCTTTAATTGCCCGTGAGCCTGGTTCCACTGCCTTGCTAGGCATTCTTGTAGCGGGCGCATATGTAGTCTGGCGTGAGGGACTATGAATATGCACGAGGCAATCATGCCTATTCGCTGCATAAACACTCGAGCTGGTAGTGAGTGTTGGGGTCTGAACTTTTGTATCAGCGTTTGCATTTTTTTTTTTTTTTAGGCTACTTATATAGCGCTCTAATCACCGAGAGGCATCTCGGCGCTTGCCTTGGGAACCCGTCCTGGCTTTTTCCCAGTGAGGTAACCCGTACTGGGTATCCCCCGGGTGAAAGCCAGGCATCCCACCGCAGGGGGGGGCCGTTGTGGAGATTAAGCAAGCTTAATGCCCAGAGTTGCAGAGTGTGAACCCGTGATTCGAGTAGGCACCGAAGTGAGAATTATCGAGTCCGCTGACCCTGGGTCCACGACCCTGCCGCGTCGGGAATTGAACCCTGGTCCCAGGCCGTTCTCTGCTTCTGGGTCTGCCTGCTCTAGCCAGTGAGCCACACTTCTCCATTCCCTGGACTCGTGCTGTGTTGGGATATGCTTTTGCTGACAGTGTATCTATTGTCGCTCCCAGGTACTGTTGGACGTGGGAGGGTTGTAGGTGTGACTTTGGGTAGTTTAGTGAGAATCCTAAACTGTGCAGTAGGTGTATGGACTTTGACATGTTGGCACATTGCTGGGCTGTTGGCGCGTGTATTTGCCAGTCGTCCAGATAAGGGTACACATGTATGTGTTGCCTTCTGAGATGTGCTGCTACTGTAGCTAGACATTTGGTGAACACTCTTGGAGCTGTTGTCACCCCAAATGGCAGGACCTTGAATTGGTAGTGTTGCCCTTGAATGGTGAACCTCAAATACTTTCTGTGAGCAGGGTGTATTGGTATATGAAAATATGCATCTTTGAGGTCTTAAGTTGCTAGGAAGTCTCCCTGGCGAAGCAATGGTAAGACTTGTTGGAGAGTGAGCATGTGAAAATGCTCTGACAGAATGTAAAGGTTGAGGGGCCTGAGGTCCAATATTGGTCTGAGAGACCCGTCCTTCTTTGGAATTAGGAAGTATAGTGAGTATACTCCTGTTCCCTGGTGTTGCAGTGGGACTGGTTCTATGGCCCCCTTTTGCAGCATACTGATGACCTCTTGCTGAAGTAATGTTATATGTTCCTGTGACATAGGACGGTGCATGGGTGGTATGTTGGGTGGAGTGGGGATTAGATCTAGGCAATAGCCATGTTGGATAATTTGCCTGACCCACTTGTCTGTGGTGATATTTAACCAGACTTGTTGAAATTGTTGTATTCTTCCCCCGACTGGTGTTATATGATCTGGGGGGAGTGTCAAGAAGTCACTGCTTTGTGTTAGTGGAGGATCTATTTGCATTGCCTCCACGACCTCTGCCCTTGGTATGGTTTCCTCTATAACCACCCCTGCTGGTGTTTTTGTTATATGTTGTTTGTGTGTTACTTTTGTAGTTGGAGGATTGCTGTGATGTTCCTCGTGCTCCTTCCCTATAATTGGAGCGACGAAAGGAGCCCCGGTGCTGTTGGGACTGAAGAGCTCCCATTGATTTTGCAGTTTCTGCATCCTTTTTCATTTTGTCCAGAATTGAATCAACTGCTGGACCAAATAAAAAGTCTGGGTTGATTGGCTGATTAAGAATTGTAGATTGTACTTCATTCTTAAAGCCTGATATACGAAGCCATGCGTGTCGCCTTATGAGCACGCTGGTATTGATGGATCTGGCAGCTGTGTCTGCTGCGTCTAGTGCACACTTAATGGATGCATTGGTGATGAGCTTTCCCTCTTGTATAAGTTCATCTGCTTGTTGTTTGTAGGGATCGGGTAAGTGTTGGATAATTTCTTCCAAACTGTCGTAGTGCGCCCTATCATATCTGGCTAGCAAGGCCTGTGTATTGGCTATTCGCCAGTGGTTTCCTGCCTGAGCCGCCACTCTTTTGCCTGATGCCTCAAATATTTTGGATTCCTTGTCTGGAGGTGCAACCTGACCAGTAGTCTGTGAGGTTGCACGCTTACGTGCGTTTGATACCACTAAGGAATCTAGGGGTAGCTGTCCTTTGATGTATGTATCTATAGGTGCAGCTCTGTATTTCTTTTCAATTCTAGGGTTTATGACCCGGGCTCTAGCAGTGTCCTTAAAAATGTCACCTGCGTGTTTTAACACCCCTTTTAGCATTGGGAGTGTTCTAATGTGTCTTTCAGATGTTGTGAGTGTATCAAAGAGGAAGTCTTCCTCAACAGCATCAGAGTCCATCTCTACATTGTGGTAGGTTGCTGCTCTATCCAACAGAGAATTAAATGCAACTGTATCCTCTGTGGGTGATGGCTTAGTAGGGTATACTGCAGGGTCTGTAATAGGCAGAATCCCTTCATTGTCTGGTTCCCCTCCTCCACCCCATGGCTGTGTGTCTGGCTCTGTATGTGGGTTTTGTGGATAACCAACCCCTACATTTGCGTCCTGATAATCAGGGTTGTAGTCAGAGCGTGTTGGTGAGGTTGGGGTATAAGGAGTGGTAGGCATAGCAGGAGTGATTGGTTCAAAGAGTATAGGAGAGGTAGCACAGTCTCTCTTCTTCTTTAGGGGGATCCTGGGAAGGTCTTCAGTTGGTAGAGACCTTTTCTTTTTAGTGTAGACAGTCACTTTACCAGTGTTTGGATCAATGTAGATTTTTGACTGGTTGTCCGTGGAGGGATCTGGGTGAAGAAGCTCCTCTTCCACAGTCCTTGGTTTTGGTGTTACAACCTTTGGTTTTTGTTTCTTTGGGTCGATGGTTTTTGGTGCCTCGACCGCTTTTGGTGGTTGTATCAACTTTAGTTGTTTTTCAACAGGTTTTGTTTGTTGAACGTCTCTTTATGTTGTTTTGGAGCCTTCTGTTTCGGGTCGACGCCCTTTTTCGGGTCGATGGGCTTCGGCTCGACTGATTTATTCTCGTCTACCTTCGATTTCGGTTCGACTGTAGTTTTGGGCATAGGCCTTGTTCTGTCGTCGACTGGTTTCTTCCACTTGTCGATACCTGAGGCTGATTTGCTCGATTCGACGTGCTTTTTGGGGGTCGATTCGACGTGCTTGTGTTTTTGTGTCGAATCTAAGTGTTTTGGCTTTGAGGTGGACTCGACGGCCTTCGACTTGGAGCTCGACTCGACTGCTTTGGTCTTGGATGTCGACTGAACGGTCTTTGGTTTCGAAGGTTGCAGTGGTACTGTGGCCTTCGGGTCGACGCCTTTTGGTTTCGTTACCTTCGGGTCGAGGTAATTCGGTCCGAAGACAGTATTGTCGATAAGTTTCGGTTTCGATGGAACCGATGTTGTGTGACGTGTCTCAGAGGGCTCTCTGGATATGTTCTTAGCCGGGCGTGATGGCGGGGCTGTAGAACGAGGTTATTGGTCTCGGCTAAGGCCTGCTGGCGATGCCTCGACCTGAGTCTCTGATAGAGGTGTAGTGTCTATATGGGGCAGTGTACTCACGGTTCGCCCCTCGCCGTCATCGGAGTTGTCTTCAACTGCTACGATGTCCTGATCATAGTCCTCGAGATCGACTATCAGTTCTCCCTCTTCGGGGTAATATTCTGAGTCGGGCTCCGAGTATTGTCTGTCGTCTCGATCTGAGTCTTCGGCGCTCGCTAGATCTTCTTTGTCCCCAAAGATGTTATCGGGCTCTGGCGCCGGAAGTCGCATTTCTTGCCTCGCCGCCCGTCGATTCCGAATAGTCTTTTTGGATCGGAACTGGGCACAGGCTAGGCAACTATCTTCATTGTGATCTGGAGATAGGCATTTGTTGCACACTGGATGCTTGTCTGTGTGCGGGAACTTCGAGTTGCACTGAGGGCAGTACTTGAATTGACTTCGTTCCATCGACGGTCGGTCCACGTGTTGTTGAGAAGGCCCCACGGCCCGATTCGACGATTGGAGTGCAACCAGGTGTATCGGCACAGAGCGCTGAACAATACCGACGGATCCGAAGGCCTTTTGAGAAGTTTTCTTGATTCCGAACTTGGAGAGTAGGAAAGTACATCCAAACCCAATGGCGGAGAAAAACAATCTGGGGATGGAGAGTATGCCCATGCGCACTGTAGTCCAAGGGAGGAGCCACTTATCTCGTGATACTTCGAAGACTCTTCCAGGACAACAATGTGCAATCATCCGGACCCAACACTAGGCGGCGATCTATGCAGATATGAATTCAGCAGCCCACATGCCTCTAACAATCCTTTTCTAAAATTTCTTTATGAGGCTCTACTCCATGATATTGTGCAGCTCTGTTAACAAGCTCAATATATTCAATATTATCGTCTGGAGAAGAGGGTCTGGATGGATATAGGTCGGGATCATTATCTGCTTGAGGGTCAGCATTAAATTCTCCTATGGGTCAGTATCCTGTGGTGTGTAGTCCTCTATATTGTATTGTATTGTATTGGGGATTTGTATAGCGCTCGGCTGCCCCAGCAAAGGGGCGTCCCGGCACTGCGAGCAGAACTAAAAACGGAAGGGAATATCAGAAGAAAAGAGAACAGTTACTGGAAGAGAAGAGTTTTGATGGCTTTTCTAAAAGCCAGAAGATCCTGCATGCCACGAATAGTTTCCGGGAGGCAGTTCCAGAGCTTGGCAGCGAGCGAGCTGAAGGAACGACCGCCCACTCTGGCTAGATTGATACAGGGTATGACCACCAGATGTTGTCCTGCTGAACGCAGTAGCCTCCCAGGAATATACTTCGTCAGGAGGGGGCACAACATCGGGGGGGAGGCGGTTTTAAGGATTTTGAAGGCAAGACAAAGTGCCTTAAACTGAATCCTTTTTCCCACCGGGAGCCAGTGCAGTTTTTTCCGAGCTCCCGCCGCTGAGGAGTGGCGGGGGAGGCCTACCAACGCTCTGGCGGCAGCATTCTGCACTCTCTGAAGTCTAACAACTTCCGCCTGATTAGCGCCCAATAGGAGGGAGCTGGCATAATCCAGCCTAGAAAGAATGATAGCTTGGACAATAACCTGGCGGGTGTGACAGTTGAAGAACTTCAGCGTAGGTCTTAGATTGCGCAGGATGCCAAAGCAGGTGGCCCATCCCCCTGTAACCTGTGGGTCTTGTGATGTTGGTGGAGAATGTGTAGGTGTAATGAGTGAATTTGGATCCATGATTGAAGGAGGTGGAGAAGGATTAGTACCCACATTTTTCCTTTTTAGAGGTATGTGGTAGTCTTCTTGCAAGCCCATCTTCTTTTTCTCAGGTTTGGCATGAATTTGTCCTGTTTCTGGATTAATCACAATAACCTTCTGTTTCGGATCCGAAGATAGAATATCGGTCCGAGGCTCTTTATTTGGCGCCGAAGATTAAGGTTTGTAGACCGGTGACATAGAAACCAGAAGGGGTTTGGATTTCGACACCAAAGGTTTCTGGTCGGCACCACCATGGGGACGAGTAGACCCGGAGCGCTGTTTATGTTTTGGTGCCGAGCTCGAAGGAGGGGCGCTCGAAACCTTTTCTCGGTGCAGACCTTGACCTGAAGGCAGAGGGGCCGGAGCCTTTTTATGGAGAAGATGGTAAGAGAAAGAAGTCTCTTTACTCACGATCCGTTGTCCCGGTGTGAGGTCTTCAGCATCTGAGTCGGCTTTAGATATAGAGATAGGCTCCTTCTTTAGTCTGGCTTCCTGTGCTTGTGATTCTTCGTGTTCGGACTCCTCTCCGAGGAGATCCGGCAGGGGGCCACTTTTCTGGTACATTTCGTGACGTCCAGCAAGACAGTCAGAGTAATTTCTTCAATCGAAATGATGGACACGCGTCGCAGCCCTTCTCGTCATGCGCCGGCGATAGGCAAAAGTTGCACACTTCGTGCAAGTCGGTGAGCGGAAAGTTAGCACAACACCCTGAACAGAACTTGAATGGAGTCCATTCCATCAACTGCTACCGATCCGGAGCCGGTAGGCCTACCGGCCTTACTCAAATGTTTCGATCAAAAGTTTTCGAATGTAAACGATGCACGGAGAATGGGAAACACGATCAATAAACAATACCGTTGAGGGTAGTGGATTGCGCGTCGAAAGGAGCCCAAAGAAATGGTGCCGAACCGGAGCGAAATACTGCGCTGACTGCCAGGCGCTCGGCGTACGTGCTTGTAGTCCAAGCACGTGGAGCCCTAGAGCTCTTGAGTCCTCCACAGTGTCTGCCCCGGTAGCCCTCACGCCTCTCGGCTTGCGGTGTCCTCGTTTCTCTCGCTGGGGGTCGGGCCGGCAACCCAGCCTTCTACCGCTCACGCCCCTAGTCACCCCTCACTCGCTGCTCACTATCTGGCTGGCCACGGGAACCCACCAGCTTTGGGGCTGCTCCCCTTGCCTCCTGTCCCAGAACCCAGCCCAGGTCTTGACTGTTCCATCCAGACCTGGCTGGCTCCATTCCACCCAGTACACTGCCCAAGCTGTCCCGTACTTGGTGGTGGTGTCAGCAGGTGGAGGTGGGACAGGAGGTCCTAGAGCAGGAGAGATGAGGCGAGGAGGGTGGTGCCACTCTTGAAGATAGCTGCACAACGCACAGCCTATGCCCAGCACAGTACAACTTGTACAGTTCCAGAACTCAGAAAATTCCCAAAATCCCGCTGCTGTAAAAAAAAAAAAAAAAAAAAAAAAAAAAAAAAAAAAAAAGCTGCAAAACAAAGTTCCAGTGGTGCTGGACCGGTGACCAACTAGAAGAGCCCAGGCCTCGTGAAATAATGAGATCGGGAAAAGTGAGGAAGTATACAGCGCCCAAAAGAAGGACGGCAACACGACCTGATACCGCAGAGGCCACAGCAATTGCCAATCAGAGTCTAAAAACACAAAAAAAAAAACAAGCATACGGGACTTCTTTAAAAAAATGTCAAAGCCCGAGGAATCGCCACAACTACAATCTCAATCTCCGGGGGCAACAACTACTACTACTATTACTCCCCTGGCCCAACCAGGGTCTTTTAATCTGGCTTCAGCGCAAAACTGGGCACCTGAAATCACGAGGGCAATTGAGCCCCCAGAGGTCTACTTTTTTGTATCCACCCACATCGACCACAACAATAAAAATGCTCAACTTGCCTACTTTTCATCGGACAAATCCTCAGTGCCTCCAGAGGACCTCCGGTTTGATCAGACTCCTCAAACCCAGCCGGTGAATACTATGTCCCCTACAGAGGTCCAATCAACGTCGTCCCAACCCACTGCAACTTGTGCAGCGGCCCCGATCATTCCTCCTGCGGCCTCTCTTCACCAAACGACGACAGCACAAATCCACGCGCAAGCTAACTCCGTGATCTCCAACAGTAGCCAACAATCCCCAACCCCACAAACAATAACCCCCATAGCAGCACCACCAACAGCACCACCTGCTTTGAGTTCCCCGTACATGTTATTCTCACCATCTGGCCACACAAAGGCTACACTGCAAAGTCAGCCAATACTGTCTGCCCAGAACGATCAGCTCATGACGGACTTGTCCCTCTTTTTCAAGACGCCTCAAAGTTCCCCAAGGTCCATCCCAACCCTAAATGAAAAACAAAACATTGATGAAAATCCTGGGACCAGTGCTTGGCCACAACTTTGACAGACCCTGCAGCAAACAGTTAATGCACTTAATTATCACTCGCTAAAACTGGAGGTGCAGGTTGACTTATTAAACACCCTGGCACTATTTACATCTGGGATAGACAGCAAATTAGACAAACGTAATTCCTTAATTTTACGGGCGCAAGCCTCTGCGAAGCTTGCCCAACCAACCTGCTGCTGCTCCCCAATCATAGACTCCCTTTCCCTGCTCCCAGAATGCTTAACCACTGTTATAAGGGAAGTAAAGCTGCTGAGGGGAGGAAACGTATTCATCAAATCGCCACCCTCTACACAGCATGAACATTCAAAACCCACCGAGGTCCCAGCCAAGCAGAACATAAACACAAATGAACGAGAGGTGCCAATAATAGGATCAACAACCGGCCCACGAAGCAGAACGGTCATCCCCAGAGCGCGCAACCACAACCAAACCAGACGGCTGAAAACGGCCCCTTTTCGTCACCAACCGGACAAACAACTAGGCATGATCAACTTGAGCCTGTGCAAACAAACGGTCCCGCTCTTCAAAGTGAATTAACAGTGGTGGCCCCTTCAGGGCCAGTCCTATCACGCAAGAGAGAGCGTAAGCGTCAGCGAAAAGCCCGAAATATGGCCCACCAGGATCTCTATCCAATCTTCAAAAAACCCGAAAACAAAAAATCCCCCGTCAAAAACAATGCCGCAGAGCAAAGGACCACCCCCAAGGGAGTCACCTTGGAAAAACCAACCCAAGAATCGGTGAAGAGCCTACAGGACCAAAGCAAACAAACTATGACCCCAGAAACAACTAAGGGCAGTGCCCACATAGAAATTACCAGTGAGAGCCCACAGACGGCAAGTACAACCGGGCCCAAGACGACACCAGAAAAATCCAGCCATCGATGGCTCTCACTTCCCTGGGAAAAGAAAGCTCAAGGGCAAGACTCAATTACTCCAAAACCATCTGTAATGACCCTGTAGCTCAGATCAATTACAGTCTACATCTGAAGAGAGCTTCGCAACGACCGTCTCAACAGTTACCCGAAACCAAACCAGATAGGATAGCTGAAAATTCCAACTTTAAGCCCATAAGCGTTCCGGAGTCAACCAACAACGACCCACTGTGCCATCAGATTCTTCTGATACCCGAATACAAATCTAAAGGGCGGCACGATATTCTCAACAGATCCAATCTGCTAAAATTAGCAGAAGGAATCCGGGAACTAGCCGGACTGACCACGAACAACATAGAATCCATCAAATTCCTCTCCCCCCCGAGGAAACCAACCCTCCGAGGTGACGGTGGTGACTTTCTCCTCTGCCAGTTGGGTTGGAGCGTTTCTTGAACAGAATCTTATTCTGCGGAATTGGGGAATCAGAGTGCACCCCTACTCCACCCCCGGGTATCCCACCTCCCTGCTAACAAGATCGACTCCACCCAGCCATCTGACAACAACTAACAAAACAGGACCCACGAGACCCTACTCGGTCTTAAAAAACGCTTCAGGGTCCGACGTTGAATCAAAAGGGCCCGAGAAAGGCGGGGACAATGCAGAATCTAACTACAGCTGGGAGTGGCTGCCAGCAATCCTGTCATCAACACACCCAAACTGACCGCTAGCTGGTGAAATGCTTCCAGAAACAAACAATCTTTCTAAGAAACCTCTCTCAGCGGCGGACATACAGTACAAAAGAGACATCAACCAAGGGCGGCCTCCATTTTCACTGTGTTCATGGAACATCAGCGGTCTTCAACCAAAAATCTCAAATGATGACACCATGGCTTTCTTGTGTAATCACGCAGCAATCTCTCTACAAGAAACCTGGGCAACAGAGGACCACCCCATAGAAGGATACATTGAATTCCGAAAACCAGCACGCAGGGACAGCCGATTTGGCCACCCCAAAGGCAGACTGTCCATATATATCTCAAACAACCTAAAAGGAGCCTTCAACCAATTCCACTTTGAAGAAGATTGGTTACTTGGGGTCAAAATCAATCCATGGAGGAGGCAGCGCTCACTCCTCCTCGTTAATGTATACATCAACCCCAGCACCTGTACAAAAAAAAGACCATTTGGTCCGATTGTGCGAGATCATGGACATCGCCGCTCAATACCCCAACTCGGACCGCATCATTACGGGTGATTTCAACACAAATCTTTTTCAGGGGAATGCTGCAGACATGGAATGGCTGGGCCCCACTAATATCATCGAGGCCGTGACTCAATCTAAATCCCTGAAGCAAACCTTAAATATATTAGGTGAGCTCACTGTGATGAGACTTTACAACGCAGGCTACTTGGTAGTGAATGGAAGGTCAACTAGTGACTCGCCGCCAAACTGGACCTGGTCGAACGGAAGAAAAAAGCCTTATCTGGATTTCACCATCTGTAATTCAGATCTACTGTTTAATCTGAACAGTTTTTGCATTCACCAACGGTCTGAAAGCGATCATAGGCCGCAGGTCACCACCCTCATCACAAACCAGGATCTCCACAAAGTGGCACCTACAACCTACAAGGGTATTCACACTGAAAATCTAAAGCGCCTCAAATGGAACGATTCCAACAGCCAGAGTATTTTAAAAACAAGCAGGGACTTTATAACAAACAGCTTCGATAAAGATGTCAACCCGTCATGGAAATGGTCGCAGCTGTGCCTTCACTTGATCAAATCATACCCAGCGACTATGCAGAGATCAAATCGCTCACCATCAGCAGGGGCTGCAACCGTTACAGTCTTAAAACCACTAAAGAGAGCAAGGAACAACGCATTGAGGTTGGCTTCAAAATTCCCAGGGAACAGTGCCTTCCTTGCTACATATCATCATGCCCAAAAAGCATTTAGGAGGGCAGTCTCCCAAGAGAAACAGGCTCAGGAAAACCAATATTGGGCAAAACTGGTGTGGGAAAGCAAACAAAAAAACTCAAGGAAATTCTGGTCCCTTTTCAACCACACCAACCTGAACCTAACAAACTCGGGCTCAGCAAACATTCAGGAAGCAGAATGGGTAACATACTTAACAGCTCACTTTCAGGCACAACACCATCATCACTGCACCAGACCACCGAGGGTATGCGGGATTGGTGCTGATGCATCATTGAACACCGCCCTCAGTACAACCTTGGGCCCCAATCCTGTACTTGTACTAACTGAGGAACGAGTGGCCAAAGCAGTGACAAAAGGAAGACAAGACGGAGCACCAGGCCCGAATGGCCTGCCACAAAGGCTATATAAATCAGACATCCCTTTTTGGTCCACGGTCCTATCAAATCTCTTTAATTACACCTTGAAGACATCGACAATCCCAGACTCGTGGAGGGGCGCAATAATTCACCCCATTCACAAAGCCGGATCTCGAGCCATGCCCAACAACTACAGATTAATCGCCCTATTGGATATAGAGGCGAAACATTTTGCAGGACTCATACTGGAGGATTTAAGGCAATGTACAAAGGACAATGATCTGATTCATCTGAATCAGACGGGGTTTGTTGTTAATTCAGGAACTACGACAAACTTATTGGCAGTTTCCACTATCATCGATAAAGCCTTATTAACCCGCAGGTTGGCCTTTTGCTGCTTTGTTGATTTCAAAGCAGCATTTGATAGAGTACCTAGGGCGGCCCTTTGGAAAAAACTGACAGTGGGGTATTCCAAATTAGATACTGAACCCAATTATTCAACTCTACTCCGACACCTGGGTTTGAGTGAAGCTAGGCTCCGGTTCGCATCTCTCGCGTAAAATCATGACCTCACGTGGTGTCAAACAGGGATGCGTACTGGCTCCCCTTCTCTTTAACCTATTTATAGCCGACCTGTCAAGCACCCTAGATAAGGTAAATAGCCATCCACCTAAAATAGGAGGTGCGGCATTATGCAATCTTTTATATGCCGATGACCTGGCCCTGTTTAGCCTCACTAGAGTAGGGTTACAAAGGCTTCTTGATGCACTATCGCAATACACGTCTAACAACCAACTAGAAATTAATATGGAGAAAACCCTGATAGTCCCATTTGGTAAGAAATGCTACAGTGGCGGTGGCTGGTCAATCAATAAAACACGTCTCACGATTGACCAATCATACAAATATTTAGGCGTCCACTTGGAATCCAGGGGCAGTTTCGCAAAGCAGTGTGATTGCAGCCAAAACTACGGCTCTAGTGGTATCCTTGGCCAAACTATCAAAAAAACTTTCAGGTCCAACCCTTGTCCCATTACTAGAAGTCCTAAGAGCAAAGATCGGGCCAACACTCTCATATGGCATAGAGATCTTTAAAGGCAAAATGAATACTGCCCTAAACAAACACCACTAAAATCTATAGAAAGGCACTTCATTTGCCGAGCACCACTTCCCCGGCCCAGATTAGATTAGAGCTGGGACTAATTAATTATGAAGCCTCTAATGTCGGCACCTATCTTAAGCTGTGTCACAAACTAAGACAGGCCGAACCGGGGACATTAGAATCTTTAACCTGGAAAGAAATCAATGAGACCAACCCAGGGGGGACATTCGGCCGCCTCTTGAATGACTATATCCACCAAATTTCAGTTGCAAAACTCTGGGCTCTTAATCCCAGTCACTGTTTTTAAAAATATAAAATCAAAAAATGTGTAAGAAGGAATTCCTTGGCTGCAGACAAAGCTCTTGTCACAAAGCGTAGTCATTCCTGGGCAGTAGTCAATTCTTAAAAACTACTAACCCCGGCTGCCTACCTTTCCACGACATTTTCACTTCATCTAAAGCGCTGTCCGATTGCCCTAAGAATGGGAGATTGGCACTTTCTTGAAAATCTACCCACCTGGCGCCGCAAGAAAGAGGACACAACATGTAGAGGATGCGGGTTAGCAACTGAAACAATCTTGCACGTGCTTTGCATCTGCCCCACATTTAATCCCCAACGCAGGTGTCTGCTTAAGCCAGAATGGAACAGGCTGGGGGTTCGGTCTTGTAGGCATGCCATTATTGATGCTTTGTCTCTAGATAACATTATTTTAAATATAAATTTGGCCAAATTCATTCAGCAAGCATACCGTAACCTAGATAAAATGGACACTGCCGAGGTCTCTGCTCATTGCTAATTCTGAAAATGCATTCTAACAGAACTTGCAAAGACCGGGAGGGTTAATCTACAAACTGTAATGTTTTAACTGGCATACTTTTGGCCACATTTTACTGTTTGCTTCTCTTTTAATCATTCTTTTATTTTATAAAATTGTATATAATGTGATTTGTGCGACCTTTTAAAGATATATTTTATATCTAAATAAAGAATTATTCTCTCTCATCCGAAACGGATGGCGGAAAAAAACACTCCAAAAATGGAGTTGATGCCCAGGCACACCATCACCGGAAGGAGGAGTCACCTACCTCGTGACTGAAAAGACTTCTTCGAAGAAAAACAAAGTGCTAGCATCCGGACCCAACACTAGATGGAGATCTATGCATGGCATATGATCTACAGCTCATATGCCTCGAATAGTACTGTTTCCACGATCCCTGAAGGGTCAAGGGTTGACATGTTCAATGGTTGCCAGAAACTATTCGTTCCTTGGTAAGGTTTGGGGGCTAATAGTGGTACTGTGAGCTAACTGGTCTATAGGCTGACGTACCCTATGGGGGTGTCCGGAACCAGTTTAGACACCAATCCCTCAGTTTATGCTGTCCAACAAACGCACAAATCCTATGCATTTTTAGCAACTACACGACTGGGAAGTCCTAATGAAGTTTCACGATGAATTCCTTAGCCCACAAATGTTTCCTTCCATGCCTACTGCTACTTCTCATACGCCCCCACGTAATGCCCCTTAGCCTGTCATTTAACTTCACAAAAGCCATTTACTGTTTGCACCATCATATCTTTTTTCCCTTACCAATCCCCAGTCATAAGAACTTACCCGGTTTCAACTGTCTGTGCCTTTTTCCTGTCTCCAGCCCACTTTCTCTCTTCTGCCCACCTAGGTTCTTTTCTTTTCTGGCATGAGACAACCCACCAACTGCATTATATAACTCATCCAACTGCCACCAGGCCAATTTCTCTTGCCACCTGCATCTTTGTCTTGACAGGCCCTTTTCCCCTCGCTACCCACCAGCAACTTCTCTGATTAAGAGGCTGGTTTAAGCAGAAAATGGCTTATATCTACAGCTCAGATTATTTTCAAATCATTTACTGCTCAAATCAGTCTCTTGTGGGCAACAATTACACACACCTACATAAGGACAAGAGGAATCAGGATATAAAACAAGTGCAATGGAATAAATGACAATTAGGGACATTTTCACCCAGGCTTATTTGAAATACTGGACTGCAGAAGAGAACAGAAAAGGCTAAGTTACTAAACTGAAATCAAATTCTGCATCGTAGGATCTTCATTTTAAGTCAACCCTCTTCTCATGGATGGAAACGTGTAATTTATAGTAGGTCTACCTATTCAAAGGATAAAAGCCAGTGCAAGGCATGATGGGATTTGGAAGCCAGCTTCTTAAGGAGCAGTGCAAGTTTTCTACCTTTTCATGACTGTTTTCTATCTATCTGCATTTTCTTCGCCCCCCCCCCCCGGTTTTCCCTAGGCACCAAAGTTAGGGTTTATGCAGCAATTCTGTTTAATGTTTTTTTTTCCCCTTTGAACTGGAAAAAAACCTGAAAGTTTCTAAGGAAAGCTGCTATTGGTATGCAAGCATTTATAAATGCCAGTATCAATTTTTGAAAACATCCAAGTGAAATTAAGTTAAATGGCCCTGCAACCCAAACCCTAAAATTTCTACAGTTAGGTGCATCAATCAAGATCTGACCATGCAGAACAAGAGCCAAAGGCAGCAGAGCACTATACATGGTGAAAGGCTAGGATACAGTCAATAGGCAGCTCCGAAGGTTCTTTCTGAAAGGAACTGCTTTGCGTTTTGCAGTAGAGGTGCTACCAGGCAGTCTTAGTTTTTGTGGCAATGTGCTCCAGGATGAATACAAGTGATTTTGCACGGAGTGAAAAGTGGGGTTCGATGCGGGCAAGGTTCGTGTTATTGAGCCAGGTTTACTATTGATTTGCGTGTTTTTGGCAAATAACAGGAATGGTCTTAGTGAGTTTGAGCTTCAGGCAGGTGCTGAACATACGTCTCTGGATGAGCTGCAAGCAGTGCTTTAGACAATGTATGTTTTATGGTCGCTGGTATACATGTATACTCGCAAAGGACCAAAGGTCACAATAAAGCTCAGTCTACCCAAGAACGAATGACCTGCGATGGACATCAATGCAACCCTGTAGCAAAGTAACTTAAAGCAGCAGTAGTCTACTCCCATTTCAGTAGTAGCTAAAAGCGGTCTCATATGCATTGTACTATAGTGCAATACGGGTCGGCCTGTTGATCTGGCCTTGATTTTCAAAAAAATCCAAAACCACAATGTTTCTTAAAAGATTTTATGAAAGTATAATCTTATCACAAATAAAGATACAATTTAATTAGAAACATGCAATCATCATTTATCACACTTAAAATCTGGTATACTGTAGTGTGCCCATTTCTTGCATTCACAGCATGCTGCAAAACCCTTTCTACTCTCCTGTAAAAATGTTTTACCTTTTTGTAGGAATCTAATAACCGGTCAGAAACATAGGTTCATGGTGTACGAAAGTGCAAAAAAGTACCACAGTCCTGAACTGCATCATTATCTTCTCTGTAAACACTTGGAATTGATTTGTTTTGCCGTTGAACTGATTGCCTTCGGGACAGTTATAATTGTGTGGGTTACAATACATTTTTGCTAGAAATTAAGGCAATACAATTTCCTTACCAGACTCTGGAAAACACACAAGTACAAAGAAATGAGAAAATATTTATTCCAGGGCTACGATTAAGTGTTTGTTGAAAATAAATGCAAAAATATGGATGGCTCCTAAACACCACTTATCTAAGCAGCTTGCAGGATAAATGAAAAACAAATCCACTCCACAAGTAACAGACAATCACTGTCAAAAGCACAATCGCTTTAGGCAGGTATGTAAGGAGGTGGGGGGTCCTTTTCAGGCATCTTGACTGCCATTTCATAAGATGGAAGAAGATACTAAAAGAGAAAAAGAGAAAGTCTTTAGTAGGAACATAACTGAAGGTGTGATTTAGTCTGCTTATCACCAAGGAACCTTCCCTCTACAATCACTTGCGATAGAAGGCTCACTGTTTCTTTAGTTTCTAGTCTGTGTTCTCTTGGCTACGTAGGAAAAAGGAAGTCTAGCACTTTTCCATTTATTTTTCTAAATTGTATCCGAATTTTAAAAACAAAATCTCTAAAATAGGACTCGAACTTCGCTCAAAACAATTGTACTGTGCCTAAGAAAAGTCTAATAAAATGCACGTACCTATGGATTCTTTTAATCCTTCAAAACGAATGAGTGAGAAGTGAAATGACCACCCAAGGCTCTGATTAGGAGTAAGGAGGAGCAGAATTCCAGAACTGAATTCTGCTCGGTGTGATTTTGAGTGGGATGCTGTACACATACCTGGTTTTTCCAGGCGTTTGAACACCACACCGGATTACATCCGGTGGCTTGGGTGAGGAGTGAGAAAGTGTAAGAGGCTTTGGCTGATGCAACAGCCAACACAAATTCACTTTCTGGCGCGGAGGAGTGGGGAGACAGGAGTGAGGATTTAGCTGGGGGGGTGGTTTCAAGTGCTCCAACCAGCCAAAACTTAGCTTCTATTCCATAGTCATCTCCCTCCATTGCATGTATTTATCACCTGTAAATGTGTCTTAAACACCAAAGAAATGGGAATTCTATATGGCTTAATCACTGGTAAATCTGGTCCAAAAAGGAAGTCCGAATTTTATAGCGTTTAACCTGTAATTAAATGGTACCAGTACGATGTTACTGCATGGCTATAGTCTTTTTTGCATGTGGAGTTACCACCACACCAGCACAGCGCAACTCCTAAATCGGGCTCTAAATGTGTTCCATCTACATGCATCTAATATAATGTTTACCTGAGGAGGAGCTTCAAAAGCAGGGTAGACCGCTATCTCCGGCAGATTTCGGTTGTTGATATATTTGTAGCAGTTCCACACACAGTTAATCAAATAGGCCTGTAAAATAAATATTCGAAACTAAGAACATTGGCTACTTTGATGTTTTCTGCCTACTTTGATGTTTTCTGGTGAAAATACAGCATTTTAAATACGGTTCTAGCACAATTAAAAAATACGAGAACTTCAATGACTAGGATTTCAAATGAATTTCAGAGCTATGTCTCTGGCAGTTTCCTGGCACCAAAGCACTGTTGTACCTATCTGGCATGCCTTATTTTGTCAGACCTTACGGAGACTCCTTTACTAACAATATCTTTTTTTATTTCACTTAAAGAAAACTTTCTGGAAAAAAATAAAAGTAATAAAACATTGATGCCACATGAACTACTTGGCTGGCCTGTTATATTTTGTACTGTATATATTTAATGTGAGGAAATGAAACGCACTACGTCACAGTTTTGTCTGAATGCAATTATTTATGTTTTTTGGACAGTGGTGAAGATATTCAAGTTGGTTAATACTGCTCTTAGTTTTCCTTTTGTGCTGCTCATTCTTCTTTCTAATAAGCACTAATAACTTTAGGCAATCGAAACTGTTTAACAAACAGTTGTATATTCTGTAATAGGATAACATTACTGTTTACAACATACAACAGAGGGGCAGGAGGTCATTTTACACTGATGCGGTGTAACTTTGCTATCGCAACACAAAAGAATCCCAACTTACCTTTAAAATTATTAGGAAAACAAAAAACACCAGGACAATAAACAAAAGACAGCTGGAGTCCAGAGATAGCAGGTCATCTTTGTATGGGAAATCAGGCTATTTACAAAACAAACAAAAAAACAAATTAGAAAACAAAACAAAGGTTACAGCATTTAATGTAATTGTGTACATTTTAGAATAATTTATTTCACTAGTAATTTCTCATACGGTTTATGCTGCGGTGAACATGAAAATGCCTACGCTACGCACTTAAGCAACAGACAGTAATTAAGTGCACTACTTGACAGTCATTGAAAGTTTCTCATGGGGAAGATTTTACAAAGTACTTTGTATATTCCATGGGAAACAGCACCTTACTACATGCAGATTTTACATTTCTGTGCGTTTTACTGACTACTCTTTTTGCTTCCCATTTTCCTTTTTTAAATTATGAGCATCTCTTTCAATCTTTATAAATTATAAAACAATGATCTACTCTTCAAATGAAACCTTTACAAAAACCTTTCATAGTTTCCAGCTCCTCTTGATACTTGGAAATCTCTGAACCACTCATCCTTCTAATTCATATATTGCACACTGAAACATCCCCCTCTTTCCTCCTCCTGTCTTCCTTTCTATTCTCTCTTCACCTCCCCAGCCTTTATGCTGTTTTCTTTCTATGGACACATATATGCAATAAAATTGGCACCCAAGAGTTCTCAGCAAATCAAATGTATAGATGTAGGCTATCAAGAGTAACGAGCCAACATTTAGATTCACTGACAATACAAGTATTAGATTACGCTAATCTCTACCTCTATTGTGGAACCTAAATACACACACATCCTTTGCCACACCTTAAACACCAATCACAAGTCCACTTTATCTGCTGACCAACAAATGTAATATTTCATACACATCTAAGTATTCACATAAGGATACAAACTTTAGCATTCAAAGATAAACTACAGTTTCTGGGCGTGAAAAGGAGACCCTTTTTGGTTGAGCTTCATGGTACTTGAACAGAATCCACACGTACGACAAGTGTAATGGATAGAATTCTAGATGAGTAACAGTGAATTATGGGAATGTTTTTCTCCAAGAGGTTCTGAGTGACAAATAGACAAGGAGAGCAAAGCTCAAATTGGCATACTTAACATGGGCACTTCTTTGTGACCCAAAATGTGAAAAAAATACCTTACTGCCATCCTTAAACAACCCCCACCACCTTCCCTACCTTCAGTACCTATCCTGCTGCTGTGCTATCTGCTTTCAGTCAAAGCATACAAGCAGCACTGCATCCACAGGCTCTCAGGGAGATCTGTAAGCATGGACTGGAAGGCTTTTATGAGATAGTAACAGTGTGTAAAGAAATTCGCTAACAGTTGCTGCGTCATAGTAGTGAATTATCACATTTAGAATCTGGTGTAAATGACAGAGGTTTCCTATGAAAGTAATGCATTACAATCCAAAAATAATCTTGTTCAATATCGACCCTCAAATGTATATTTCAAATCTAATACGGGAGGTAAAAGACTCACAAATATATACCCCACATGCTGCTGGAAAAATGACTAGAAAACACGGGGTCGTGGCCCTGACCCAGTAAGGCTAAGCCCTATACAATGAAAAAACAACACATTTGCCAGTACTGGATTTTACTTTGTCTAATTTGGAGTGACCTTTATGAATAAAACGTACCGGTCCGTTTTATAAATTACGTCACTAGTTAATTTATTTCACTAATGGAAAAATTCTTTTAAATCATTTTATCAAACCATGTTTCAGGAGATTTTTTGTGTATATATGAACAGAAAAAGAACAATACAATTAATAACATCAACATTTTTCAATATACAATATCAATACAACATTATCACACATCCTACCCATACTTTGGCCACGTCATACAAACCTCATTCATACAAAACCACATATATATACACAAAACAGGCTTTTAAATGACCCTATGTTAAAGACACTGATTATTTGTACATATGAACATTCTTAAATTCCTTAATTTAGAGTCCTACTCCGTCAAAATCGTCATTTGGACATAAATCCTTATTTACAAAACCATAATCGTCTGTTTATTCAAATTGACAATGGGTCTGGTCAGGTCGACGCGTTTCGAACCCTCAATTGCGGGATTCTCCTCAGGACCAAAATCTCTACAAAACACAAAACATATAAACTGATTAAGAACCACTACTGGACTTCACTGGATTGATCGAATGAACGCCTCCAACCGGAAGTCGAAGCCGTACCTTGTAAATAAGACTGAAATCCCTTAGTAAAGTTAGAAGGACACAAATCCCGCTTGATACACTAGACAAAAAACAAACAAAAATAGACAGGACTTCTGTCAAACACATTTGTTTCATCAAGACGAAGGCATCTAACTGTATATCACAGTAAGCCACTCACCTAATTATTCCTGTAACGGGGCCATATGAATCTGAAGGGAGGAAAACAAGGAGAAGGAGGAGGGCGTGTTACTTATTGAACCCGCAACAATCCTGTGGTGGAGGAGACCAGAGCGCTGCCATTAGGCATCCTGGGTCCTAAAGAATTTGCCTTTCTGCAGAATAAACATCCAAGGACACCGATGTTTTACGTCCTTCCTAAAATGCAGAAGGACGAAAGGAACCCCCCTGGCCGTCCGATCATCTCGGTTTTTCGCCTCATTAATGGAAACAGTGTCAAAATACATTGACTTCTTTCTCAAGCCATTTATTGAAGAGATTCCAGAACATTTAAAGGATACAACGGCTTTCCTTAATCAAATAACATCTGTACAATTTGACGAGACAAGACAGCTAATGGTGACTATGGACGTAGTCTCATTATACCACAGGAACAAGCTTTGGCAACCCTTACATTCTTTTTAGAGCAAAGAGAACGACCAACCAGAGTTCCCACGAACTTTATAGTCCAATTGGCAAAATTTGCATTACAAAGAAACTACTTCCAGTTTGATACAGATTTCTTTTACCAAACCAAACGGGTGGCCATGGGCTGCCCCTTTGCGCCGGAATTGGCAGTTTTGTTTATGGTCCTTTATGAAAATACGTTTATTTACAATAACAATCCATATGCCGAATACATCATGAAATACATGAGATACATCGATGATGTATTTATGATTTGGTCAGGGACCAATGTTCCCTCTAATTTTTTTCTTCCGTGTGCGGCAATGGAGGGTCTCTGTGCGCTGCAACCATGGCTATGTGCGCCAGGAACCAAACCACGCGTGTCTGCGGCGCCAAATGGCACTCCAAAATTTTACTTTAAAAAGTGAAAAGATAGTGCATTTTCATACATACAGCGCCACAATAAGGGTCTTAAGGGCAGTTTGCAAAATTGGATAAGCACTCTCCCCTCCACCATCTCCCACCACACTCTTCCTTCTCTCTCCTCTACCCTCTATCCCCACACTCTCCTCCCTTTCTCCCCTCTTTCCTCAATCTCCCTTCTTTCTCCTCCCCTCTCCCATCTCTCCTCAAGGTACACACGACTGTCAATGAGCACTAACACAGCATCATTTATACCATTTCGGCATTAGTCAACACCACTAGTTTTTCCCTGTTGCTCTCATCTTCATCTCCCCCATGGTTACTCCTTTCCCAGGTCTATCTCCATTGCTCTGCCTTCCACCTCTCATGCCTCTCTCCCAAACTCATCTTCTCCCTTTCTATGCTCAACTCTCTCCCTTTCTATAATCTCAGACTCCCTCTCCTGCTTCTCTCTTGCTTCGCTCTTGGGCTCCCTGTCCGTACTTCTCGCCCCTGATACACTCTGTCTCCCTCTCCATGCTTCTGTCCCCTGCTGCACTCTCAGGCTCCCTGTCCGTGCATCTCACCCTTGCTTCACTCTTGGGCTCCCTCTCCGTGCTTCTCTTCCTTGCTGCACTCTCTGCTCCCTCTCTGTGCTTCTCTCCCCTGCTGCACTCTCGTGCTCTCTAGAGATGTGGCCTAACGACCAGAGCTGCCATCTAAGTCACGTAAATACAAAACATGTTGCATTCCAAATGCTATAGGTGTCACATTCGCGAAAGTTATAACTATTGGCATTGTAAATGACAAAGCTATCCATTTAGCTATTTTAAAAACCAACACATAAATAAAATATTTGTCATTTACAAGACAAATAGCTCTAACTTTTCTAATGCGAGACCTATTGCATTTCCAATGCTTGTTGTGCCTTTCTGTCCTGTGTCCAACTCGTTTTTGGTGCCCTTCTGCCCCACTCGTTTTTTTGTGCCTTTCTGTCCTGTGCCCCACTAGTTTTTTGTGCCTTTATGCCCTGTATCTCACTCGTTTTTAGTGCCTTTCTGCCTCTCATTAAATCAAACTGTTGTTAGTAATAATGGTGCTTTAAGAGGCACATTTACAACTTACCCTCCTAAAAAACTGCTTGAAAGGACTCTCAAATCTCACTGTAAAATGATTTCTCTTTAAACCCGGACAGGTTTTGAAGAAAGTTATTTGTTCAATAAACCGGCTAATACAGTCTTTATAAATGTAGCTCTAATGTTCACGAACCCAAATGATCAAACTCACATAGTTAAAACTGAGGGTTATTTGTGAGTGAGGCAGGAGTTGGAAAAGGATTTTGGTGGGCACACATATCTGATTAGTCAGTTTCACTGCAGGTAGCTGGACTCTGAGGAGAAGCCTACCATGCATAACCAGGGCAACTATTCAATCTGTAGGTGTTCAGAAGCATAAATGGGAATTGTTTATCATCACACGAAATAGCGACAGTATTCACTCTCTTCCTGCAGTAAATGACCTATATGCACCAGTGCATGCACACATGCGAGCAGTGTTGTAAGTGCAGCAGTGCTATAATGCATTGTCCTAGGTACAGCGCTTACAATACTTTGTGCCTTTCTGTTCGGTGTCTCACTCGTTTTTTGTGCCTTTCTGTTCTGTGTCTCACTCGTTTTTTGTGCCTTTCTGTCCTGTGCCTCACTTGTTTTTTGTGGCTTTCTGTCCTGTGTCCCACGCGTTTTTTTTGTCTGCTGTGCCTAGAACTGAAGGACCTTTAAATAACAAAAAAGGGTAGAAAAGCCTGCATTCCAAAAGACAACCCTAATGCCGTGGATTTTAATTGAAGTGACTTTCCCGCTCATTCCGAAGGTCTCTGAAGAACAGCAGAGAAAGAGGAGACGATTCTTCCCACCCACGTCTCCCACCCAGGCTGTGTAGTAAGGCGCTGAAGGAGGAGGAGCTGATGCTGGTAGAGGAGGAGCTGGCGGAATTTGTCCGAAGAGGAAGACATTTTTGCTCCGACATAAAACATCCCTATAAAGGACTCTTCATGGCCAGGCAGCAGTCTTCCAAAATTAGTGCTAGGAATTAGCAATCCCCAGCCACTAATGCACATTTCACCTATGCAAGACTCACCATCATATAGTTCTCAACTAGCTGGTAATGTTGAACAATCTCCTACACACTCCTCCCGCCCCCCGCCTCCCAATAACCACCAGTTCTCCCGCCCCCGCCTCTCGCCCCCCGCCCCTTACCTGCAACTCCTCACGCCCGCAGCGCCGTCACCACTGTTAAAAGTGCCTCATGTCATGTTCGCGCCGCTCGCTTTGTAAAAGCGGCGGGCGGCGCGAATCTCTTGCGACGGCCTGTGTGCGCGCTCCACGCTAGGTGGTGCGCGGTGACGTCAGGGAAGACGCGCGCGCGGCCTAGAGGGAACAGTGTCAGGGACACAAGAAAAACTAAACGAGTTTATGACTTGGATCAACCAGAGGATGGAGGATATTAAATTCAGTTTTACCTCTAACAAAAACACCACTTTCTTGGATGTCAAGGTATATGCAGTAGAGGGGACTAGGGACAACATTGTTTCGTAAACCAACAGATCGAAACAAAGCACTCCACTATACCAGCCATCACCCCAGAAGTCTGAAACAAAACCTGCCCTTCGGGCAATTCCTTAGAATCAAGAGGAACTGTTCAAACAAAGAGGAATACTTTTTTCACGCTAATGGAGCGAATATTGGCGAGAGGATACCATAAAAAACTATTAAAAAACTCTAAGGAGAGCATGGTGGGTCTCTAGGGAAACATTATTACAAAAGAAAGTACACCCAGACAGACAAGAATTGTATGTGTTTCAACATTTGGCCGCAACGCCCATCAGTTGCGGAAGATGGTGATGCAAAATTGGCACTTGGTTAAAAATCTACATACTGATTTCAGGGAACCACCACTTTTCGCTTTTAAAAAGGAAAGAAGCGTGGAAAACCACATTGTGAGGGCTGCGTTGCCTCCTGTTTCAAAACCAACACTAAGAGGTATGATGGGGTTACCCCCAGTTGCGGGCCACCATAAGTGTGGCAATTGCTCTTGCTGTGCACAAACAAACGAAGGAACAGTGTTCACGTTTAATGGGATTCACTGGAAACCAGAGACTTTCACAAATTGCCAGACTAAGAATGTAATTTATGGAATTACATTTCCATGCCCTAAATTATACATAGGCAAGACCACCCAGGAGGCACGGCAACGGATCATACAGCACAAATCGAGAATAAGGAAGGAAACACTGAATGCACCATTGGTACAACATTGGTTGTCAAAAAAACACAAGGAAGAGGACCTGAAATGGACTATCATTTCTAAAATTGAGAAGGACCCAAGGGGAGGAGACATAGAAGGCAGACTTGGTCAACAGAAAGCATTGTTCATAATGAAGTATGGTACAGCGGTCACTGGACTGAATGAGATATCCGAGATATTTAATCCTTGAGAATGCACTACCGAGGGGATAACAATACCCTACAGGAAGGTGTATTGGGGCACAATTGAGGATATTACTGTTTTAACCTCACTCAAACACACTAGTAAGGACTGGGCCGTAGGTCTACAACCTGAACACCATTTGAACAAGTGTCAGGGTAGGTGGTGTGGTTAAATCCCCAACAAATAGGGCAACATGCTAGGCTACCACGATCGATCTTTTTGAATCAAGGAATATATATATATATATTTTTTTTTAAACTTACATTTATCTATGAACGTGCTATCTAACTCTTATCGTGTTTAATTGGGCCAAATTGCCCCACATGTTTTTATACACGAGGTTGCACCAGTATGAAGGTTGTTCATGCTCAAAGTTTTCTTTGCCTCGATGTTCCTACTACGATCACATGATCCCATTGCAAATGAAATACTGAAAAGAGAGGTAGGACTACGTCCTGAGCAGAGCGCCGAACAGTGTTTTGAGCAGACACAATCGGTAAGCAGCTACTAACAGCGTGGAGTCACCTCTAAGCGTTTCGACGGTTTCCTAGACTATAACTTTCCCCCATCTCGTTTATGTTCCCGCACAGGGCCTCACCAAAAGACCCCTGTTGGCATCTTCCAAATAACTCGGGCGTAGCACTAAGCCGCACACAGCCCCGGTAAGCAAGCTGCAATGGCAGCGCTCTTGTCTCCACCACAGGATTGTTGCGGGTTCAATAAGTAACATGCCCTCCTCCTTGTTTTCCTCCCTTCAGATTCGTATGGCCCCGTTACAGGAATAATTAGGTGAGTGGCTTACTGTGATATACAGTTAGATGCCTTCGTCTTGATGAAACAAATGTGTTTGACAGTAGTCCTATCTATTTTTGTTTGTTTTTTGTCTAGTGTATCAAGCGGGATTTGTGTCCTTCCAACTTTACGAAGGGATTTCAGTCTTATATACAAGGTACGGCTTTGACTTCCGGTTGGAGGCGTTCATTCGAGCAATCAAGTGAAGTCCAGTAGTGGTTCTTAATCAGTTTATATGTTTTGTAGAGATTTTGGTCCTGAGGAGAACCCCGCAATTGGGGGGTTCGAAACGAGTCGACCTGACTAGACCCATTGTCAATTTGAATAAACAGACGATTATTGTTTTGTAAATAAGGATTTATGTCCAAATGACGATTTTGACGGAGTAGGACTCTAAATTAAGGAATTTAAGAATGTTCATATGTACAAATAATCAGTGTCTTTGACATAGTGTCATTTAAAAGCCTGTTGTATATATATGTGGTTTTGCATGAATGAGGTTTGTATGACTTGGCCAAAGTATGGGTAGGATGTGTGATAATGTTGTATTGATATTGTATATTGAAAAATGTTGATGTTAATAATTGTATTGTTCTTTTTCTGTTTATATATGCTCCTGAAACATGGTTTAAAAAAAAAAATGATTTAAAAGAATTTTTCCATTAGTGAAATAAATTAACTAGTGACGTAATTTATAAAACGGACCGGTATGTTTTATTCATAAAGATCACTCCAAATTAGACAGAAAGTAAAATACAGTACTGGCAAATGTGTTGTTTTTTCATTCTTCGCTGGAAAAATGACGTCACAGGACTTTTAAGAAGTCATTAGCTCATGTTTGCTGCTCATACTGGTCCCTAACTGAAGAAACCTACAAAACACAGACATTATTGTACTAGGCTATAGAAGCTTCTTTTACATTATCGCTCATAAATTATGCTTTCTACAGCATTCATTATGTAGAAGTTTGGAAAAGATGGACAAAGCTAAAGAGTGTTATTACCCATTTCACTCAAAAGAAACACCTGCATGTCAGTAAGTTTGAAATCTTGAGTACCTGCAACTGGAGCATGGGTTCCTAAAACACAAAGACTTAGTGCTGAAACTCGTGTTGTGTTTATGTCCTTGCGTCTAGATTGCAACGCAGTATTCCATAGCAGTGTGTTCAGATTGTGGAATCGTGTTAGGCAGTCTGGAACAGTACGAGGCTGGAAGAGGAGTGTCCAGCTTGTCCTCCTCGATATACAGCTGGGTTCTTATTAATTAATAAACCTATGAATTTTACATTTTGTGATGAGTCTTGCTTCACAACATTGGCGACGGGCTGGTCAATTTGAACCCAGCAAGATTGAACCCACATCACGCTTTTGGATGCTGTTTGGCGGAAGTTTCATCTACTTTTGTGGAAAACGTAACTGTGGCTGGATAACTGTGGCTGGAAGACGGATCGTTTTTACAAGCAGAAGTAAGCGAAACGCTTTGCGGGAGGATTTACCTTGTTTCTATAATTGGGTTGTCTGCACCTTGACTCTTTTGGACTGGCAGTTTCCTGGCGGTTGAAGGGTTACATGGTTTAAAGTCAGTGACATCCTTTGTCACCCGCCAAGTGTGAGCGACTTGCGACGTTCAGATTATCTTCTATGTACACGTCTACGTATTGCGTGTGACGCAATTGCTGGGGTCTAAGATTTGGTAACCTAGCAACGGTTACTTACAACTTCACACCTGCTTCTATGTGCTTACGTGCTTTCTACATTGTGACGCCACTCGTCCAGCAAGCTTGCTAAAGGCATCCAGCTGTATCCAAGCAACGATCGTATCACGGAAACGCCTGATCTTGTTACACAGAAACGCCTCGTTACAATTTTTTTTTTTAATTTCTACAAATTCAATTACGACTTTTTAAATGAGTGACTGATACTACGTTTCAGACTACGGTGATACACACACTGTATCTTTGACTACGAATGCAGGTATTCTTCACGGTTCGGCTACTTCCACGTTACAAACTACGGTGATACACACACCGTGTATCATATTTTTTGGGTATTATATCTTCTAAAGCTTTATTTTCTTGGCGAGTTCATTAGTATTTCTGCTTTCACTTTCATTGAACCAATTGTTGTATGCACATTTTAATCTTTATTTTAAATATAGTGTAATTTATTTGGATTTCATAATGGCTACAATGAATCTACCAGTTCCCCAAGCATTTTTGGTGAAAGAAGGTGAGGTTACTAGTTTACAATGGGAAGAATGGAAAGATTTAATTATTACTTAGAAGCTTTTGAAGAGGAAGATATGTCACCTGAAAGGAAAAAGAAAATGTTACATTGTCTAGGTAAAGGAGGGTTACGTATTTACAACTGTATGGAAAAGAAAATCAGGAGTAGTGACGAAGGAGATGTTTTCGTACATGCGTTAGCAGACCGTGATTCTTATTTTGCACGTACATTGTGTAAAGCTGTGCACCGATACAACTTCTATAATCGTAAACAAGGTGCAAATGATAAAGTAGAGGATTATGTAGCTGCATTAAAAAATTTAGCTTTACCAGCTAAATTTGGTACAATTGAAGAGGAACTGATTCGCGATCAGTTAAGTTGGTTATGCATTGCAACAATACACATTTGCAAGACAAGTTATGGATAAACGGTGACTCCAGTCTACGAGAAATTATTGCTATAATTTCTAAGGCTGAACTCACTTCCAGGTGTGCCAAAACTGTAGTTTCTTCGAATAGTTTCGCTCAAAAAGATGAAACCATTAAGATTCTGAGAACGCGTCCCAGTCAAGAAGAGTTTAATAAGAAGAAAAATGACAGATGTTGTAGTTATAGGAAGGAAAAATGTTAAAAATTTGCAAAATGAGGGGATAGTAGACTTAAGAGGTAAATGCTACAGATGTGGTAGTTTGATCCATCTTGATCATGATAAGAAAAGTCCTGCATTAGGACAAAGGTGCACTAACTGTAATGTACTTGGACATTATTGTCGTGTGTGTCAAAAGTAATCTAGGTCTGTTAAATGTGTTGTTAAGTATTCAGGTGAGAATGAGTGTTCAGACACTGATGATGTTATTTGCATCATAGAAGAATCTACTAACAGTGGGGGCACTATTAGGAAGAAACCTGTATGCAATATTGCTGTTGGTGGGATTTCAGTCACACTCATGGCTGATTCAGGTTCTCCGTATACAATTGTAAATCAAAATACTTGGGAGAATTGTTTAGAGGAGGATCTGGGGAGTGTTTTACAAAGACCTGACATTCACCCTGTTAGTTACACAGGCGAACCTATCGATTTAATTGGATTAAAAAAATTACCTTTGGAGTTCACAGGTAGGCAGGCAGATTGCAAACTATGTTGCTAGATCTGGTCCTTGTGTCCTAGGATGGTGGGATCAGGGTGAGTTAGGAATAATGTTAAATCCCAACAGTGCTGACCCAGTTTTAAGTGTAACTGATACTGATAACAAAATGTGCTGTCTTATTTCTAAATTTCCAAATGTATTTTCGGGCAAAGTTGGGGAACTGAGAGGTTTTTCTCAAAGGATTATTCTTAAAAAAGATGCCCGTCCTTGCATTCATAAGGTCAGAAACATTCCCATGGGGGTCAAAGAGGAGGTTATTAAAGTATTAAATAAACTTGTTCAAAATGGTTTAATTGAACAAATTGAATCTTCAGATTGGGTCGCTCCGTTAGTGGTCGCGCGTAAGGCCAATGGCCGTATCCGCATATGTGTGGATTTGAGAGAATTGAATAAGAACATTTTTAATGATGTTTTTCCACTTACCAGGATTGTTGAATTACTCTCTGCCACCAGGAACAAACAATTATTCTTCACTATCGACTTAACCTCCGCTTACCACCAGGTTCCCCTTCATGTGGAAAGCAGACACCTCACAGCTTTTATTACTCCTATTGGCCTTTTTCAATTCAAGCGAGTACCTTTCGGTTTGGCTTCTGCCGCTTCTACGTTTCAGCGGTTAATGAATCGAATTTTTTGTGATACCAAGAATTTAGTTTTTCAAGATGATATACTTGTTATGGGTTCTGACAAATGTGAGCATGACAATACCCCGATTAAAGTTCTAGAGGTTTTAGAACTTAAAGGACTTACAGCTGAAGAATCTAAGTGCAAATTTGCTAGGAACTGTGTCACTTATTTAGGGCATGAAATTAATTCTAAAGGGATTTTTTCAAAATCTGAACTAGTTGATGCCATTAAGAATGCCCCCACTCCTGAAAATAAAGATGAGTTTAGATCTTTTTTAGGATTAGCGGAATTTTATTCCAAATTCATTTATAATTTCTCTGGGAAGATGTACAATATCAGACAGCTTCTTAAGAAAGCTTGTTTTTTCTTGTTCGCTTGATTGCCAATCCAGTTTTGAGTGCATCAAGAATGATATTTCTTCTGCTCCAGCGTTCACGGGTTTTTCTCCCAATCTTAAGAACATCATTACCACTGACGCTAGTGGTAAGGGCCTGGGGACGGTGCAGTCTCAGATCCAAGAAAATGGTAATGAATGTGTGGTGGCATTCGCTTCTAGAGGTCTCACCAACACTGAGGAAAAATACTCAGTGATTGAGCGAGAAGCTTTAGGCTGTGTGTGGGCCCTTAAAAACCTCAAGCAATACATCTGGAGTACGTGTGTAACTGTTAGGACAGATCACAAACCTTTGACCAAGGTTCTCACATCTAGAGGTCTTAGTAACGTTTCTCCTAGGATTTCGGGAATGTCTGTACAATTACTTGATTATGCTTATGATGTAATCTATGTTCCTGGTGTTTCGAAACAGGATTGCTGACTTTTTGAGCAGAGGTCCCCTTCAAAATGCTAAAGAAGAAAAGAATGAATGGGATGATTGGATGGTAGCTTCTGTGTTTAGTAATGAGTTACAGAGCATTTTTCATGATTAATGGAAACAAAGCCTAGCAAATGATTCAACTTTGGTTACGGTCAGCAACCATGTCCAGAAAGGTTGGCCTACAAATTCTATGTTAGAGAGGAATTTATTTCCTTTTTGGGAATTTATTTCCTTTTTGAGAATTATTTGTTAATCAGAAATGGAAGACTTGTTCCTCCAGTGGATTTTCGAAATAAGATTATTAACCTATGCCATGAAGGTAATTTAGGGATTGTTAAATGTAAGGCTAGGATCAAACAATCTTATTGGTGGCCCGGACATGATAATGACATTGAGAGGGGAAAATGGAAATTGTGTCCAGTGTATCAATTCTGACAAGAGTTTAACAACTCACAAAACTCCTTTGCATCCCATAGTTGTTCCTCATATGTCTTGGGAAAGAGTTGGGATTGATGTTTTTGGTCATGTTAGAAATGTTGAAAATGTGTCCAAGTACATAATTGTTGTTGTAGACCACTTTTCTAAGTGGCCTGAATACAAAATTGTTGACAAAGCAGATAATGAATCGGTACTCTGTTTCTAGCGGACGTATTTGGCTGTGAAGGTCTCCCTAAAGACATTATTTCTGATCATGGAGGACAATTTATCAGTGATTCTTTAAAAAATCTCATTAAGGAAGCTGGCATTAATCACAGAACTACTTCTATATATCACCCAGAAGGGAACGGTTCTGTAAAACGCTTCAATAGAGTTATTGAGGGCGTTATTGAAATGTCTTTTAGTAATTGCTAGTAATGGGAAGATGAGCTAAGAAAAACAGTCAATGCTTACAGAATTACTCGTTGTGAATCGTCAGGGTATTCCCAGTTTGAACTCATGAGGGGAAGACTTCCTCGTACGAAAGACAATATGGGTTGGTTAAAATGTGCTGATTCCGTAATTTGGAGTCAAGCTCTCCAGGCTGATGAAGGCTGATAGCCAGAAACCGGTCCTTGGATGCTTGATTCCGGTCTGGGAAAGACATGGCTTGGTAGTTCGGACTGGACTGTTCCCATGAGGCACAGGGTCAGAGCTGATTTGCATATAGCCAGTGTCTAACCCAGGGTGGTGTGGAGTGCAAATAAACGATGGATTTAGGCCCAGATGCTTGTACAGGGGTGAATGTATGACATTGTTCTACATTCTGTCCATCAACTGTGTTTTTTGCAATTTTCACCCCGAGTGGGCTGGGTATGCGCAGACGTGAGTCCCAGGCTCTCTACACCACTGGAGTCAAGCTATCCAGGCTGATGAAGGCTGGTAGCCAGAAACCGGTCCTTGGATGCTTGAGTCCGGTCTGGGAAAGACATGGCTTGGTAGTTCGGACTGGACTGTTCCCATGAGGCACAGGGTCAGAGCTGATTTGCATATAGCCAGTGTCTAACCCAGGGTGGTGTGGAGTGCAAAAAAACGATGGATTTAGGCCCAGATCCTTGTACTGGGGTGAATGTATGACATTGTTCTACATTCAGTCCATCAACTGTGTTTTTTGCAATCCGTAATTTGGAGGGCAAAAAAAGTAAGGAAGTCTTTAGAAGATACTCAAACAAAAAGACGTATTAGACCATACTCGCAATGTAAAAAAAAGTGCATCATAGGTGACATTGTAAAAGTAAAGAAGGGGAGGCTGACACGTAAAGGAGAAAGTACCTTTTCTGCTCTTTTAAAAGTTATCAAAGTAATGTGAAATTCAGCCTTGTTAAGTGATGGAAAAGTCTAGCATGCTAGTCGTATTGCCAAATTTAGAGGTGAATTTGAACCGAATACATGTTACGATGACCATTATGTTCATCGTCCAATTAAGTACGATTGGATCCAAGATGCCACTTGTAACACTATGTCTGCCTCGGATGTTGCAAGAGATATGAGTTGTGTTTCTGTTCCCAATTCTCCATGTGTTGGTGAGGGAAAAAGGGAGATTCATCTTGCTTTCGCAGTAATATTCCCAGTTGTAGTTTTGAGTCCAGCATCAACCAAGGATCTTCACGTTCATGATGGAAATTCTGATGTAACTAGAGCTAGAAGAAATTGTGTTAAACCACTCTACTTAAATGAGTGCATTACACAGGTTTGTCGTTAATTCATTCTAGCATATCTTTATTTTATTTTGTTCTCATTACAATGTGTTATTAGTTAGGATTACATCAAACTTGTGATTTCTATATAATATTGAAGTGTATTGTTTTAAATTGTTTTTATTTGTTTTAAGGAAAGGTGAAGTGTTGTGTTTAGGTCCTTGCGTCTAGATTGCCACGCAGTATTCCATAGCAGCGTGTTCTGATTGTAGAATCTTGTTAGGCAGTCTGGGACAGAAAGAGTCTGGAAGAGGAGTATCCAACTTGTCCTCCTCGATTTACAGCTAGGTTCTTATTAATGAATAAACCTACAAACTTTACATTTTGTGAAGAGTCTTGCTTCGCAACAACTCGCAGATGATGAACTAAGTTAATTCCATATATTAGTCTCACTTAGTAAATAACTTGCTTCAAACATCTTTTGAAAAACGTAAAAAACAGATTATAAAAAATGACGGTAGAAAAGGGTCACTTACCAACTGTTCTAAATAGTCTTTAATTCTTGGCAAGTATGTAAGAGAGCTTATGGCTACAAGGCAGCAGAGTGCAAAGTCAAAGAGTTGATAGCAGAAAAATGGAATCAGCCAACCTCCTCGATGCTTTTATGAAAGAATAAGAAAGTCAATTAGTTTGTCCAAAAATATTAGAACATTTTAAGATGGTCTTACTGAAATTAAAAGATGTACTCACAGCGATTGACCCGTACACCATCATGGCACTGATTGTAAACATGAGAAGGGAGATGGCAAAGAGAACACAAGCATTTTCTGTGTGAAGAGAAGCAACAAGAAAGATTAACATTTGACAAAATTAACTTTAACCAACTGACTGTAGACATTTCCATGGTTTTATTAGAACAAAAGTTCAAACAGATCCACCACTCTTAAGACAAGCATTTGCAAAGCCAATAGATTTTCCACCTATGTGATTTCTATCAACTTTGTCACGGTTTTATTTATTTTAACATGTTGCACAGCAGGGCGAGCTGCTGAGCAACATAGCTTGAAGAGAGAAAAAAAGAGCTAGGATGTGGCCAGCATTGACCGCGTCATAGCTCTTTTCAAATTTTAATTTAAGCCATTTTGTAAAGCAGTCCGCCATAGTCCACTATAGCGCAGACTCATACTTTTGTCGGCTATCTTGCGAGGGAGGTGTTTAAAAACTTAAACTTATGGGAGGTCACTGTGCTGCCTTTTTTGTTGGGTGATAGATCAGTAAGTATGGGTCATCTTCATTATCAAACTTCAAAACAATCACACTGGGTGTGGGGTGAGACTAACTTTCAATTGGTGATCCTCTCGCCAGGTCACATTCACTTTTTACTTGATAGATTTTTATGCCTGAGGGGTTACAACGCCATTGGTGACAAATCTAAGCATAACATGGGGATAAAGTGGCAAATTTGGGAGTGCCCGAGGCCTATTAAGTGAGGAGCAGCACATTTGAAAATGCCTTGAGAAATGTTAATCGTTGGGGGTGCGCTAGGTGGCACTAGACCAAGATGGCCGAGCGCGAGTGAGGCTCCTGCCTGGCAGAGCTGAAAACCATCCTTCAATGCCATCCTGACCAGATAATGCTCGCTGTGCCCAACATAATCGGCAGCACGCTACAGAGAGGATTCCAGCGATACCTTACTCGCCCCGCTACTGCCCGCGGTGAACATCCTACAGGCGGCGTTGACTGACCGCGGCCTCCCGCCCGACTTCGCGGGGGCCTCAAGTCCGAGCGCCGGCTAGGTGAGACTGGGGATTTGGGGCCTGTGACTGTGGCGCGGCCCTGGAGCGGAGGGGCTTGCTCCTGATCACGAACGCAGCATTTTCCAGCGGCGGAGACGAGGAGGAGTGCCCCCGCTGCGCCTGGGTCGTATCGCGTGACTCCCTGTTGCGGTGATACCTCAAGGAGCCGCTTGATCTCGGGCCTCCTGCGAGGCTCACTACATACAGACCCAGGAGACGGCCCGCGGAGGAGAAAACACTTTCAGGGACGGAATCGGGCTGCAGCCTGATAATTGCGACATAACGCTGCGGCGGCCGCTGCGGAAGGGTGAGATGCTCGAGGAGTGAATAAGCGTGAAGGCCCAAGCTGACAAGAGGCTGCGATCGCTCCAAAAGTGTGCTGAAGGTACGCTGTGGGATCGGTGAGGTCCTTGCACAACTGCGCTGAGGCCTGTGACCGCCATTTTATTTATGCACGTACAGTGCATGCACCACGCTTGGGGGACACTGGATAGCAGAGGCCTAGACTTCTGCAGCTACGGACTTGCTGCCCTTCAAGGATAACTACTGCGGGCATCTACCTCCATCCTGCCCGGCCTGGCTGACTATACTGTACTACATACTCGCGTCCCCCACCCGAGCCCCAAAGCGGCAAACAAGACTGGCCCTTGCTAACGCCTTACCCAGGCTAGACTGGTTCGCATCCTGCATGTCATTAACCTGAGAACCTGCGGGGGCTTCCGACTCCTCTTCGTTGCTGCTGCTCGGAAACCCTTGCCCCCCCACCGGCCGCAGCTGCCACGCGCCCGGCCGCCAAGGGGACGTGGTACGGCATACACCTGGACTTTGCTGGGGGCCCTCCTGATGTAACAACTAGGACCTATATTGCCCTGACCCCACCAGCGACTACCCTCCACCCCGACGGGGAGGCCTGCTGACCCGTGCACACCATACTGTGGACAACAGAGCTCCTACTCTTCTATCACGAGATGGGGCGCACCAAGGCCAGACAATCCAAGATTCCCTTCGAATCCCGTAAAAACCCCAGGTCTCAATCGCCGGAACACGAGGAATCCTCAACCAGCACCCCGCCAGAAGACGACTGGAAAACGCTCCTGCTAGGTATGAAACAGAGCCTCACGTCAATCGGCTCCAAAATAGATGCGCTATATAGGAGGATGGACACTGTGGTCGCTAAACTGGGCCAACATGACACCTGCATCAAGGAAGCGGAGAGCAGAATCTCGGATCTGGAAGACGGGGCCACGACTAGTGGGCAGCACATATCACAAATGGACAAACTGCTCAAGATCATAGCAGACAAGAACGAGGACTTAGAAGCCTGGTCCAGGCGGAATAATGTGCGCATCCTGGGCCTTGCGGAATCCACCAATACAGGCCGGATGGAGAACTTTGTGGAAAAGCTGGTGGCAGACCTCTTTGGGACAGAATGTTTTTCAGCGCACCTCACGATCGAGTGTGCGCACAGGTCGCTGGCCACCCGTCCCCCCCAGGAGCGACGCCCAGACCCATCATAGCCCGCTTCCTGAATTACCGCGACCAGGATGTAATCCTCCGCTTGGCCCGCGAGAAAGGGCAAGTACATTATGAAAACACAGCACTGGCCTTCTTTCCAGACTTTACACCGTCGGTGCAGGAAGCGAGGCGCAAGTTCGCAGGAGTAAAAAAGAAGCTCCAAACCCAGGAAATCCCCAACGCGATGCTCTACCCTGCCAAGCTAAGAATCAATCATCAGGGGAAACAACACTTCTTTACCACCCCGCAGCAGGTAGAGGACTAGCTCTAACGTCATAAGAGGGCGACCTCCTGGTAGGAGGCGGCCCGGAACCGCTCCAGGTTGCAGTCCCCACTGTCCCAGCAAGACTAGCATATGGACCCGATGACTGGTGTGGCGGGACACTTCTACATACTTCACCGTTGTTGGCGAACTGTTCTTCTCTGGTGATGTATGCATAAAAAGATAGGCATATATGGTCTGAGTTATAGACTGCTCGGCCACCCACCTCCGTCCCACGATTGGCTACCAAGCGACGGTGTCTGTGGGTGTAAGTAGGGAGGTGCATGGGCAGGCCGAGTGCCCCTAGCGGTTATTTCCCCCTAACGGGCGAACCCCCTGGAACCCGCTTCCCCCCCCCCCCTTTGAGGGGGCTGTCCTACATATCGAAATGTGGTTAATGTTGGAGGGTGGGGACTTTATGCCCGGCAAGTTGGGAATGCCGGTGTGGGTGGGGGGATACTTTGTTCTAACTATTGCAATGCTAAGTGCCGTGGGAAGTCTGGATGCTTATTATTGTATAATGTTCTTTACACGTCGAAAGGAGACGACAGGTAATGCACAGGCTCTTCCACACGTCAAGGTAGCTTCTTGGAACGTCTGGGGCCTTAATGACCCCAGGAAGCGCAGACAGATATTGGGCTACCTAGACAGGCACGGAGTAACAGTGGCCCTCCTGCAGGAGACGCACCTGGCGGCACTCCTCAATTCGCACCTCGATGGGCTTCATGCCGTGGATTTGCTTCTTTCTCCATTTACTCCAGGGGGGTGACCATTTTAATCAAACGGGGGAGTGGAATTTACACCACAGGGAACGGACTGACACAGAAGGTAGATTCTGCATAGTGTGGGGGCGACTTCGTTCTCACAATGTCCTCTTCGCGAATTACTATGGCCCTAACACGGATAACCCCAATGCCCTGCTCTTGCTATGGGGTAAGATACAAGCGTTGGGCATCACATATGTTATTCTGGGAGGAGACTTCAATACAGCTTTAAACCCCCAAGCGGACAGATCGCACCCCCTCCCGACACACTACACAGTCACACAGAGAACGACAAGCGACATAGTAGGAGGTCACCTCCTACTATAGCATCTAGCATCTAGCTAGGAGGTACCTGCTAGATGCCTGGAGATACAAACACCCCACACTCAAACAAGGCACTCATTACTCGGCGGTACACTCCACTTGGGCGCGCCTAGATTATGTTTTCCTGACGGCAGGAATGACACTGGCTGACGCAAGCGACGCACTTGGCCTGCACGTTCTCGGACCACTCCCCAGTCCTCGTGGACCTTCAGATCCCTGTAGATTGCTCCCCATATTTGAGCTGGCGACTTAATCCCTCTCACCTCTGCGACGCTGTCTTTAAGACTGATCTGGAGCAGGGCATTCAAGACTTTTTTGATCGTAATTGGACGTCCGTGTCCAGCGTCACGACAGTGTGGGAGGCCTTCAAAGTCACTCTACGAGGTTGGTGTCTAGCCAAGGGAGGGGGGGATACTCAAATCTTTACGAGGTGACCTAACGAAGCTTGAATCTGAACTACGTGAGCTAGAACACACACTGGAACGGAACCCACGCGATCATGCGACTAAAGCCCAAATGAGAGACAAATTGACTGAATATGAGACGGTGGGTGACAGAGAATGCAAGTTTCGTGGGAAACCACATACGGCGCGCATTTACGGGGAGGGCGACCGCCCTGGGATGGCACTGGCAAATGCAATTAGGCCTCCTAGGTTCGCTAACTAGGTTACAGAGCTATAGGACGCTCAAGGTACCGTGTACAGAAATCTCCCGGACCAACTCCGTATCCTCAGGGATTATTACAACACACTGTACACCTCACACGGGGGCATGCCGATCGACTTGAACGCTTATTTGGGAGACACTGCAATAGCCTGGCTGGGAGTCACTCAACAAAAGTTCCTAAACTTAAGAGTTGGAGCTAGATGAAGACGAAGTCTGGCCGTGCCCCTGGTTCGGATGGTCTTCCGATTGAATTTTATAAAAACGTTTGCCCCCTTGCTAGCTCCTATCCTAAAAGAAGTCTACTATGCAGCGTTGGGAAGAGGGGAGCTTGCCCCGCACTATGCGTGAAGCTCTGATAACCTCCCTACTTAAACCTGGCAAACCCCCCGTGCAATGCGATTCATATCGCCCTGTCTCTGCTAAATTGCGATACCAAAATCTTAGCAAACGTCCTCGCTACTCGCCTTAACCTCCTGATGGAGCGTCTGGTCTTAACAGATCAGGCAGGATTTGTCCCAAATCGTGCAACGTCACATAACTTGCGCACGCTTCATGCGGTGTTGCAAGACATAGATCCTAACTGCGAGGCAGTCGCTATATTTCGACGCCACAAAGGCGTTCGACTCGCTAGAATGGGATTACTTGTTAGGCTTACTGGAACGCATGGGGATGCCCTTCAGCTTCTTGGACTGGGTGCGGCTGCTGTACTTCCAGCCGACGGCGGTGGTGTTGCTAAACGGGTCCAGATCTTCCCCTTTCAGTATTAACAGGGGCACTCGCCAGGGGTGCCCGCTATCCCTGTCCTTTTTGCGCTGGCTATTGAGCCATTAGCAGCATAACTCAGACAGCATCATAACCACCGAGCGCTAAATTTACCCAGCCCAACAGTTACTCATCTCACTCTACGCAGATGACATGACGCTCTACGTCAAGAAACCGCAAGAGAACCTCAATCCCCTTCTGCGCGAAATCACGAAATTTGGTGGCGTTGCTGGGATAAAAATTAACGGGGGCAAATCCGCAGTGTTTTCCCCTAACGGAAAAAACGCAGCCACACCAACTAGACTACCCCCTTGTCTGGGAAACAGAGGAAATTAAATACTTAGGCATCCAAATAACTAGGCAGAGAGACACCCAGATTAGAGCCAATTACGGGACGGCCCTGGATAAAATTACTGATAGCATCACCAAATGGATACGCCTCCCACTCTCAATGGCGGGTTGTATCTCTCGCTCATCAAGATGGTGTTGCTGCCAAAACTTTTATATTTATTCACTAACATTCCATATAGCCCGGGACAACATTTTTTCTGCGCACTCAGAACCCAATTGACACAGCTTATATGGGGCGGGAAGCAGGCGATAATTGTCTCGCTACACTAATGTTACCATATCAGCAAGGGGGCTTTGAGGTCCCCAACTTTGAGCGGTATTACGACTGCGCACAAGGCCACTTCGCCGTTTACTGGTTCCACCCACCACCCTATATGGCACACCTGGCGGTAGAAGATGGATAAATGAGCCCCGTGAACGCATCAGGATGTATCTTCACGTGCGTGGGGGGAGAGAGAACGCGATCCATCCAAGGTTGACTGTACGGCGGCGGCGTGGAAACGCCTTGCCCGAGCCATGGGGAGGCCATTCATGTATTCACCACGGATGCCTGATGAATGACCCCCGGCTGCACGTCACCTGTGAGGCGATCTGTCGCAAGATGCTAACTAGACTTGAATATCGCACCTAGGGAGACCTCTACGTCCAAGGGTAGTTACTCACGATACATCAATTCTTCAGGGAACACTCACCCACAATAATGGAAACCTTCCTGTACACCCGGCTCTGACAAAGCGTTCGTGCAGTCACCCCCAAATTCCCAGACAAACCCGGCACCCTTCCACGCTATCCTGCAAAAGGATGACCCGCAGCATGTTGTATCACTACTTTACAAGCATGTGCAGAAGGCGCCATTGACTACCACACTGTGGGCGCGTGCAGACTAGGATGGGGATCTTGACGCGCTACTGATGGATGAGCAGTGGGAGGTCAGTTGCACACAAACAAATGCACTCACGGGCAATTCTAGGTTACGACTGGTACATTTCAAACTCCTACACCGCTTATACTATACCCCTGCTAAACTGTACAGGTTCCGCCTCAGAGATAATGATGGTTGAAACCGTTGTGGGAGGGAAGGAGCGGATTTTTTCAACCTGGCATGGACCTGCCCCAAAGTTGCCCAATACTGGACGGAGGTTTTTGTGGGCCTGTCGGACATGTTGGGGGTGGAGGTAACACCGTGCCCACTGGTGGCGCTGCTAGGCCTCACATACAACACTACGACCATACACAAAAAGTTTCTGGCACTGAGCCTACTCTTGGCCAAGCGCCAGGTGGCATGCAGATGGGGTAGGGGACGCGCCCCCAAATTTAAGTCGTGGATATTGACCATGACCACGTGGCAAGACCAACTACACACATATGCAGAGTTACTACCACCTAAGTCGCGCCCAAAAGATGTCTGGGGCCACTCACATCCTACCTTCTAAGGCAGCAAGAGGACGAGACGGAGAGATCAGGGGAGACTGGGGACACACCAGCCGGGGACACCTATGCTGTTCACTAATTTTGTAAGGCTACGTCTTCACGCACATTGTTGCACATTGGGACAGGCCCACACGGACTGACTACGCCGGAAGTATCACCTTATACACTGGAGCGAATGGGGCTAGAATAGAAGGGATAACCAAGCTGGGAGGAGGCACAGATGTATCACAGTTGTGCCGACCTGGCATGCTCCGTGTAACACAAGTCCTGCATATTGTAACACCTGTCGCACTGTTATTACCTGAACTGATATTTGTTGCCATAGGACACCTTGGTACGATGCGCGCATTATTATGTGAGGGGAGGGGGGGGGGGGGAGTTGTTACCTAAACTTGGTTTCTTTCTTTTCCAAATGATCATCAGCATGTACGGGAAGGTGCCTTTTCGCCTATGTGATTACCCGTCACTGTATTGGACGTACTTATTGCACTGATGTACCGTACTCTTTTTTCCATAATAAAGGTTTTGAAAAAAAATGTTAATCGTTGGGTGGCAGATCTCAGCAGCAGCTAAGGTCTACTGTGTGATGGAGCACATACATGGGAAAGTACTCTTGATAATTAGCTGATTGATAGGTACAGCATTTTTTATTTTAAATCATTAGTGAAATCTTGCTTGGTACAACATCGAACAACAAATGAGATGATAGATATAGGTTTACTTGTTTTCGCATGCAAAGGTGGGGATTGTATACTTTTGCTAGAATGTTTCAACAATATAGAGAAAGAAAATGTTGTGCTATGAAGGTGCAATCACAATTCAAAATAATATTTAAAAAACATGGTATTACAGAGACACGGCAATCATAGTACTCATAGAAAGCTAAGTACTGGTAATCCGAAGTTACATTTTATATTAATAAGACTAACCCTAACTCTTGCACAGCATTGGCAGTGTTGTCTTTTAATAACAAAAAGAATATAAAAAAAACAAATGTTAAATTGGAGCTGGAGACCCCAACTTCGAGATTACCTAATACTTACAAAACTATGGAAGAAATTACAGTCACGATGGGGATCAGGGCCGGCGCTAGGCATGGGCAGTATGGGCAGCTGCCCAGGGCCTCGCGCTCAGCTCAAAAACATGGGGCCTCGCTTCCACGTGAAAGGCTTCATTAAAGTCAGGCCACCTGTTCCTCCGGGGCCCCCTCCCCTCCGAGAACTGCAATTACCTGTAGCTAATGAGGTGCCAAAGGCGTGGTGTCAACCCTGGGATTACAGGCATGGGGGATGGAAAGAATGGCCGGGGGTCTTGGGACAGCAGGGAAGACTATTGTGTGTGAGCAGGTCAAGGGCATGGCTGTGCTCTGTTGAAAAGGTGCCATTTGCGTTTCCACGCAACAAATGGCCCTTTTGTTTTCAGGATCGGCTGAACAGTAATAGGTGCGGAGAGGCGGCAAAGTAGAAGAGGGAGAAGCTGTGGCTGAGCAAAGTTTATAGTCAAAGCCACACACCTCTAAGCCCTGTGCTTCCATGCTTTGGATCATGGCCCAAGTGTGGGGCCTCCTTCTCTTGGCCTCACATCCCTTATCCAAGAGGCCCGGGTAGGAGAGGCCCCTCTCTTGTGCTGTGGATCAGAGCTCTAGGCCCAAGCGTGGGGCCCCCTCCCCTGTGACATACAGTCATTATTCAGAACGGTGACACCGAGGGTAGGGCTCCCCGTCCCATGGAACTTTGTTGCACTAAAGTATGGCTCTGAAGCCCATGGGACTAAACACTTTCCTCAGGGCTTTGTGTGCATCGAGCAGCTTAATAGAACTGAGGAACTAGGTTAGAGTCCTAGCATCTGCTGAACATCCTGTGATTCTGGGCATATCACTATTTCCACATGCCCAAAAAATGAAAATATCCTTTTGTAAGGTAACTGGTGATCATATAAAGCTCTCTAATGCCTTAGAGCTTAGTTCACATAATATAAAACTGCAAATCCCCTCACGTTCTGGAACTGTGAGTCATGCCTGACTTTACTGCCACAGTCCCATGTAACACAGCAGAGTTCTAAATAACCCTGCTGTTGTTCCAAATGTAAAGGAGCAATGAAGATGCTTTTGAAATATTGATTTTATGTTGTCACATTTGTTGTGTGTGATGACATCTGGGTCTGTGCTGTACCCTGCGCTTTAGGAGATAAGTGGATGGGAGCGTGCGGAGTGAAAGTGTGAAGATAACATATAGCAATGGAGGGGAAATGGGAAGACTTCAAACCTGAGACAATATGTGTTAAGAGGACAAAGGTTATCAAGAGACAAGATGTTGGAGGGAGGCTGAGAGAGGAAAGCAAAGGGGATAGTTGAGAGAAGTAATAGGAGCAACACACTCTGACTTTGGGGAAACAGTGTGCTTAGACCAGGTGGAGACAAGGAAAAGTGTAAAGAAATAAGGTACATGCAAAATAGGAGATAAAGAAGGATATAGGTGCAGGAAGTAGGAGTGTGGGGGGGTGCAGCTGCAGTGCCCCCAACTTTAAAATGCTGGAGTTTGGAAGGTGAATGAGCAATAAAGATGCCTGTAAATTTCAAAGACAGACATCAAATGTCAGAGGATGTGTTCTGACAAATTGCTGCCTATTCTTTTAACATAGAGATTGTTTTCTTTTCTTTGAGTGCAAACTGAGGGGACTTTACAAATTGATCTATGTGACAATCGTGCTGATGTATAAGGAAAGGCTATAGGATGTCATTTTTTTCTAACACAGTAAAATTTAAATATATAATAGTGTCAGGTGAGAACAGGCTGGCTTGGAGGTTGGTTGTATGTCACTAAGGGGCTACCTGTCAAATGTCCCTGGTCCATGCAAGATGTGCTACTACGGCCCAAGTTTTTATTTTGATTTCTGGTACTTGTAGTTGTGTTTATGCCATTATAAAGCAAGACAACAAGCCCCAGAAATCAAAGAAAAAACCTGGACTGGAACAGCACATCATGCAGTGACACCATTTTAGTTGCCAGGTCTGAAGTATATAGACCTCTGGGCCAGAACAGAGGGGTGGGCATGTGCCAACAATAACGGACTCGCTCAGAGATGGTAATACAAATTCTCGTGTCGAGGGTTATGGTCCGTAATCTCGCCACTGTGTGGAGGGCTTTTGTTTTACAGTGGGGAGGCGAGCCCCGGAGAATGTGGCCAACAGCGCAAATTACAACATTCATCATATTAACAACATCACCGCCGGCTCTGTAGTGAGGGAGGAGTGCACGCAAAGTGGCGTGAGAATTTCGCTGAAAAGGGAATGTAAGCACGGGAAAGCCTGAGAGAGGGTAATTACGGTAGGTGACAGAGTAGCAGAAAAGTAAATATGTGGATGTGAAGCAAAGGAAAAATACCAAGGGAAACAGGAAAAAGTGGGTAAAAGCACAAGATATAATAGGGTAGAAGAGAAGTTGAGCATTTAGCAAGTATAAGGAAGAGAAGCTGAGGAGGTTGTGAAGATGACTGGGTGCACACTGAAAGGAGAGGGTAAATGTAAATGGACAACTAAGTAAATGTTTGGGCGGTGGCATCAGGACCGAGGGCGTGAAGGACCAACTGCACATTATTTATGGTCGTCTTTAACTACCCAACCATGGGGCGGGGAACACTTTTCTTAGCTTTCGTTATGGCCCATCGAAGAATCACTGCACCACTGTGAGTGAGCAAGTGATGGATGGAGGGTAGCATGAGCGAGAGGAGGATGACGTAAGGAGAAGAGAAAGTGTGGCCAGGTCAGGGCATCTTGAGGAAGAGAAGAGGGGAATGTGATGGACAGAGATGTTGGAGAAAGCCAGTAAGGAGGAAGTGAGAAGAGAAAGTCCAGAAAAGTAATCATGTGGATGAACTTGGGAGAAAGAGTGCTAGAAAGAGAGGGCAATTAGGCAAAGAAAAGGGGGAAAGGCTAATAAGGGGAAGTGAGGACGGATATTGAGATTAAGGGAGAAGAGGGTGTGAGAAGAGAAAGATATTTGGGGAAGGTTGAGCGAGAGGAAAATGTGAAGGGAGAAAACTAATAGGGGAACTGATGGAAGAAACGCGAGAAGGAGAAAACTGATGAAGAAAAGAAAGTGACTGAGAGCTAATATGAGAGGAGAAAGTGAAGTAAAAACAAGGGTAACAAATAACAAGTATTGGCCGTGCGGCTGTTAAAGAGGAATTGAAAAATACCGGCCTATAGCGAGTCTCCCTCTATTAGCTAAAGTGACGGAAAAGGCCATGAACCAGCAGTTATCTGAACATATTGAAAGAAACAATCTGCTTGATGATACTCAGTTCGGTTTCCGTAAGTACCATGGTACGGAAACCGCCCTTATCAAAGCAGCGGACGATATCAGAATCATCCGTGACCAAGGAGGAACAGCACTTTTGGTACTCCTGGATCTCTCGGCAGCCTTCGACACGGTCGACCATAAGATCTTGGTCGACCGTGTCGGAAGGATGGGTGTTCAGCTTACTGCGAGAGATCTGCTAGCCTCCTTCCTGGCCAACAGAACACAGGCGGTCACACTGGGACCATACCAATCTGCCAAACTGTCGCTACCGTGTGGGGTTCCTCAAGGCTCATCCCTAAGTCCGACACTATTTAACATCTATGTGTCAGACCTTGCTACTGTCATCAAAGCATATGGGATGAGCCTAACCTCATACGCAGATGACACGCAATTGGTGTTGGCCATCAAGGGTGATGGGCAGGAGGTGGCAGAGCGTTTTCAAAATGGAATGACCGCCATTGGTGAGTGGATGGCAGGCAACTGCCTGAAGCTCAATTCCGATAAAACTGAGGTGGTCATTTTTGGAACCCTCTCCCCGGCCTGGTCTGCAACCTGGTGGCCCCCAGCTTTCGGTACCCCTCCATGTCCTACTTCTAAGGTCAGGAACCTGGGAGTAACCTTCGACGACCAGCTCAACTTCATGGCACATGCAAATAAGGTAGCGGCCTCTGCCCACTATAAATTCAGAATGATAAGAAAAATCACTCCTTTTCTGCCAGATGCGGCCGGTTACTTCTTTGGTTTTAACATCCTTAGACTATTGTAATGGACTCTTTCTTAATGCACAAGCACGAGTCACAAAAAAAGTTGCAGACTATACAGAACGCGGCAGCACGCCTGTTGTCCAGAACACCTAAATTCGCTCCCATCTCAGATACCTTGAGAACTTACCACTGGTTGACCATCCAAAACAGGATTAAGTTTAAATCTCTGTGTACAGTTTATAAAATACTGCGGGACCAAGGACCTCGCTTTCTCAAAGACCAGCTTATTCCTTATAACCCGGTTAGACAGCTTCGATCTACATCCCTTAATCAACTAGTGGTCCCACGTTCCAGAATAGTCTCCGGGGGTGATCGCCGCTTTTTAGTCGCGGCTCCTAAGCTCTGGAATACTCTGCCACAACACATAAAAACCAGTCCTTCACTCCTGCAGTTTCGAAAAAGTCTGAAGACGTGGTTATTCAATCAATAACATGGCATATCAATCTGCATGAGCCTTTAATCATTGGGGAGGGACATTGTTGTAGTCTAGCGCCGAGACGCCTACGGGTATTCGTTCGCGCTCTATAAATGTCCGTAAATAAATAAATAAAGTAACGCGGCTTGCACTGGCTTCAAGTGGAGGAAAGGGTAGAATTCAAGGCACTTTACTTGGCGCATAGGGGAATCAACTATAATGGACCCTCCTCGATAGTGGCTCTTTTGATACCTTACACTCCTAGCAGTACCTTAACATCCTCCAATGATTGATGGCTAAAGGTCCAAATTATCAGATTGGGGTTGTATCCTTCTCGCATTTGACCCCTATGCTTTGGAATGCTATGCCCACTGAGCTCAGAAACTAAATGAACAAGACCCGATTAAAAAGAATCCTTAAAACATGGCTTTACCCCCACTTGCTCTAGACATGTACCACCTCAGAATCCCGCTAGTGTACACAGTGATCCACTCACGCAGCACTGGGAAGCCCCCAGGCAGCTATCTGCTTAATAAATCTGCATAGAATAAATGTACATAGCATAACTTGAGGAACACTGTTACAGGGTGGTAGTGAGGGAATTCATAGCGAAGGAGCTCATTGGCGAAGCGACCAACTAACATTGTCGCACCGACGGCCACCAGCACCAACGCCGGCACTGGATGTCCCAAATTAGAGGGGCCTCACATCTTCCCTTTCGCCCAGGGCCCCAAAAGTCCTAGGACCGGCCCTGATAGTAGTGGTGTGTGCGAACCCACAGACTACTGAATTCCCTTGGAGAAATGCCTACCCACTCCACGCCTGACCTCTGTGCATTATCATACATCTGCAGCACTGCCAACTCAGTGCCTATTTCTCTCTAGGACTACAATTGCATTATTGCCCATCGACCTCTAGCTAGAATGGTTAGCAAGGGGGTGGGGGGGATGGGGGGTAACGGTTATAAACCAGAATCAGAAGGACTCAATTCTATTAGAACATTCTATCTACTGCAGGTTTAATGTTCTAAAATTAACAAGGAAAACAGAAAGGTAAACACAGGACAATAGTAGCCGAAGGCCTATAATAGACATTACTGGGCCTAGGCTACTCCACTGTCATCATTGAGCTCTAAACATGGCAATGTCCTAATGGGTTAAACCATGATATATTATTATGTTCGTTGATTTTTATTATTAATTAAGCATGTTCAGAGAGTTGAATTGAACTAACAAAGGTGACACTGTTTTTGTTAAACAGACTAGAAGCATGATGTTAGGCATCCATCGATCGATGTAGCATTCCCATCTGCATTCTAATTTCTTTGCAATCCAAGATTTATTTTTAGTTTCACTTTAGGCTTGAACTTCATGTTTTCTATGGGTCAAATTTCACGTAATTTGGCTGACGCTGCTTTCAAAAGAATAAATGCAGCAGAGAAAATTACTATTGACTTTACAAGCAATATTTACACATGTATTCATTTCGATACAAGGAGTGTCTTACGAAAATAACATACCAGAGAACGAGTATCTGAAACAACAATCCACATAAATACACTCCACACTATGCCACATAATTCCATTCAACATATTTTCCCTCAATGCCACACTATTCAACTCCACACAAATCCGTTCCACACTACATAATTTATCAAACCGCATTATTCCACTCCACAGCACAATTCCACTCCACACCACATATATTGAATTTAGAACACAGAATTCAACATCACACCACAAAATTCAACATCACACCACATAATTAAACTCCGCTACATAACAATACACAACACAAAATGTCATTCCATAGAATTCAAATAGTCAAAAACACCAAATTACTATTCACGTAATACAACTGCACACCATGCCACTTAATTCCACAACACAAATCCACACCACACAACAATGCAACAACAATTCCAATCCAACCCACTTAATTCCACTACACACCTCATACATCCACCACAGTCCATAACACAAGTACAATATTTACATTTACAACACCAATACCTCCAATTCTTTGTTTTAAACACCCAAACACACAGATCTGGAGCTTAGCTCCTATTTGTTCTTTTTCGTTACAAAAACATAACGCTATCCACACCACACAATTTAACTCCACACATTTCCAATGCACACCACATATTTTAACACCAAACTACATTATTCCACTCCAACACCATTCCACAACAACTCAACACAATTACACAACACACCAATATATATATATATTACACACCAAACAAATCCAATCATGATGTGATCAAGGCTGTGGAAACGCCGCCGAAACTGCAATAAAGCAATCACTTTTAAATTAAACATTGTGATCCGTACCGGTCTTTGTTACCAGAGGTGGTAACTCAGATATATATATATATATATATATATATATATTCACTGAAAAAACCATAGGTTATAGACCATATATAGTTAGGAATTAGCATTTAAAAAACCTTATTTTACTCACACAAAACCATTGAAATTCCATATATAGTTAGTTGCACTAACTATATATCGTGCACCCGCAATCCACTGCTGATCATGTCACATATTACATCATTCATGACATGGTCAGTGACATCACTGATGACATCACTGATGACATCTCAAATGACATCACTGATGACAACATCCAGTGACTGTATTTTTCTGTAAAGTTAAAATATGTCTTGAGTGGATGTATAAGTGTCTGGATGAAGGATTTAGTAGGTGCATGACTGACTGTATGAGTGAGTGATTAAATGTGTCTCACTGAATGCATGGGTTAGTGACTAAACTGTCTTAATTTGTGCATCATTATGTCTGTTGTTCTGTAAACTGCTGCATGTGTTGATCATTAGCTATACGAGAGGCTATATGTGTTATTAATTGGTTGCCCAAGTATTTCTATGGGAGATTGAGTTTGTGTGGGGGTGGCTGGAAGGTGTGAGACTATGCATAGATGTGTGAGCAGTTTATTCACTAGGTGTATGAGTTCAAGAGTGCATGTGGAAACAGCTACATGGGCAGTTGACTGTGTGCATGAGTGTATTGATGAGTGAATGGATATCTCAATGCTACATGTCATAGTAAGTACATATGTAAAACACAGTACATGTGAGAGTTGGCATATATAAATAACTGTGCATGAGAGCCACTGAATGAGTGAGTGGTTGTATCGATCATTGTGAACTTGTATCAGGGATTGTATAAGAGAGTAAATATGTGTTAGTATATGTTTCAATAAGTAAGGTGTGTTTAACTGTATAGTTGAAGAAATGGAGGTGAGATTGTTTCTTTGCATGACTGACTGGGTGTGTGAGTAACTCCATGGATGAGTGGCAGTGTGTGAGTGTCTGTATACACTGAGTGTATCTAAGGTTATATTAGAGTCTGAAGAGGTTTATCGTATTAGCACAAGAATGATGTCAAATGAGATGTCATCAGTGATGTCATCAGTGATGTCATTTGAGATGTCATCAGTGATGTCATCAGTGATGTCATCAGTGATGTCACTGACCATGTCATGAATGATGTAATATGTGACATGATCTGCAGTGGATTGCGGGTGCACGATATATAGTTAGTGCAACTAACTATATATGGAATTTCAATGGTTTTGTGTGAGTAAAATAAGGTTTTTTAAATGCTAATTCCTAACTATATATGGTCTATAACCTATGGTTTTTTCAGTGAATTTTCAAGGTTTTGTAAATGCTAATTCCTAACTATATATGGCCTATAACCTATGGTTTTTTCAGTGAATTTTCAAGGTTTTGTAAATGCTAATTCCTAACTATATATGGTCCATAACCTATGGTTTTTTCTGTGAATTTCATTGGTTTTTTAACAGCTAATATCTGTAGCTGTAAAATGTATTCTTCTTTAAATCCAAAAATATATTTTATATGTTTATGAATAATTTTTTTTTTAAATATTTTTTTTACTTCGTTCCCGCTTCGCAAATCGGGAAGCTTCCCGTTAGCTGACCTTGATGCCGCGAAATAGACCGCGAGCCGGTAAACGTTTCTTTACCGCAAGTGCCGCGTTACAAAACAACATCGTGACGCCTCCCGTCCGCATGACGTTTCACGTTGTCGCGTGATACGTCATATGACGTACTACGTTAGCGAACTGGTACGCGAAGCGAGTCGCAAAGCGCAGGTTTCTGGAAGCAAACCGGGAGGCCCTGCAAAGCGCTTAACGTAAACACAGCAAGTCATGTGACTTGGTAATAACACTTTTCATTGGTTCATTTCACTTTTGGTTTCCTAATGATGTAAGACTAGGTCATATAATCTAAAATGAACACTTTTGATTGGTTGAGAACTCTTGTTTTTCCCAAATGATGAAAATCCCTCCTTCTTTCCTCACTCTGACTTTCATCATTGTGAGAGAAAGACCCTTTGTGATCACTGAGCAATGGCTTCTTTAGTAGCTTCAGCTGGTGCTTCCCCACCACCTCCACCACATCCAAGGAAGAGTGGACCACCTGCTCAAGTTATAATTCAACAAGAAGAAGAAGAAGAGGAACAGGAGGACGAGCACGAAGAGAGGCAGTTTTTGCCTGAGCAGCCCAGGACGTCTCACCGGAAAGAAAACTTCATTTGGCAATTTTTTAAAATTCCCAAAGGTCAGAAAAAAGTAAATGCAAGATACGTAACTTGCCTTATATGTCAAGATAGACTGTCCAGAGGGACCGACAAAAAATACAGTTTCGGAAACTACACAATGCATCGCCATATGACTAGGTGGCATCCTAACAACTACAGTGCTGCACAGTTTCGGAACGACCTAGATAATCTCCCTATTATGGCCAGAAGATCTGTTGTACCGGAAGTAACGGGACCAGAGGGCAGGGAGATGGTGCCAAATATACAAATGAGATTTGGTGAAGTAAAACACACCTGCGTATTTTGCGATGGATTCATTTCCTACGGAGAAAGAAGCATCACTCTGATCAACAGAGCTATTGACTATCATATGCAAGTTTGTCCGAAACGCCCAAAATAATAAATACTTCTTTTTTATGTTTTGTTGCTCCTGTTGAGCCCTTTACAATGAATCGTTTTCATTGCCCCCTCCAAGAAAACCCCCAAAAAATATAAAACTGTTCCGAAAAATTCAAAAACAGTAAAAAAATGTTCAGAAAAATAAAAAAATAAAAGTTCTTTTCAGAACTACCTCCCCGTTATTAAAAAATTGGTACAATATTTGGAACTGTGCCAACCTCTATTTCTCTTAGTTCGCTTCCTAGTTCGCTCGCCGGTACGCGAACTGGAAGCGAACCAAAAACAGTAAGTATAAGGGAGGGAAACACACACTTATGTTAAAATAAAGACAGCTATAGGGGAGTAAACTAGAGATACTATTACCCGTAATCCACTGCTGATGATGTCACATATTACATCATTCATGACATGCTCAGTGACATCATCAGCAGAGGATTGCGGGTTTTTTGACAACATGCCTTATCCACGGTTTAATAACGCTGCCTTTTGCTTTATATAAGTTTTCAAATTGTATGAAATATATACCAATAGGTCGTTATGAACCTTTAGGTAGTGCTTTTCTTCATGAGGTCTGGTCGCTTCCATACACATACAGATGTTTCAAAGATGATCAAGAAGTTTATCTGAATGGAGAGGAATGCACTGAGACGCCAGATCATTCACTAATGTGTAGGCACATACAGTTACACGGTTCATGCAACAAACACCGACCAAATATGGCTTGCGTGTTGCAAGGCACGCCAGTTCCTGCTATCATCCCCACGTTCAAGTTGTTGGAAAATTGTAGTTATTTGATGCTCAATAATGAAGATTGTTCTGAGTTAATTAAAAGTATTCCTTTTATCGTAACAGTAAGTGAACGGGTTATTTGCTGCAGAAATGTTCTATTTCCTCCCACACATGAACATAGGGAGTTTTCAATCTGGCCACAAATACCAACCTTGGGACACGTTTCAACGGCATGGCAAGAATAAGAGCTCTTTTGTCTCAGAGAGAGGTGGCCTTGAGTTCGGCCCGTGAAACTTTCGTACTTCACATAGCGAACACCCATACAGAGGTGCACACCCTTTTCAATTAAGATTTGCCTTTCAATTTCAGCAACATGTTTCCGACTATCTTTAACGCATCCTCCACAAAGTCCCTGGCACACTTTTTTAAAGTTGTTACCAGTGGTCTCGTGACTTCATTTGAGAAAATCTTTGGAGTCATCCCTGCTTCCTTTCATTGTATTTTCTGCACTCTGGTTCGTAGATTGGCATTTTTACTTGCATTACCAGCGGACGCTCTTGTGCTTTTTTACATTTTTAAATATGGATGTCCCTCCTATGCAACCTCCGACCCTGCAGCTGCTGACACTGTTCCGCAATCGCATGCTAGAATATTATGGCACAATGCCGTTGGCGATATTAAGCACGGCATATGGATTATCTTTTCGGTTCTCCTACTTCACCTGTGTCCAGCCTGTATTTCACTGCCTGACCTGTGATTTCGATTGGGCCATTGATTTGTGTCTCTGCGGACCGGTTTCTCCTGACGTCGACTTTAATCAGCTGATGACTCCTATCATTACTCACGAGTTGGTTTGTCCTGGCGAAAGGATTATGGCTGTGGCATTGATGCATGGACTACTTGGTCCCTGGAATTTACTGGCGGCAGCACAGTCTTTCTTGGAACAGAGCTTTCTTGAAAACCCACCGAGCTGTCCTCTGATGGTGATAGAGGATCCGGTGCTGGGAGAGCACGTATGTTCTTTTCCGCTTTTAAATTGGATGGCTGAACTGTTTTCGGATGAAGACGGTGACTTCCTATTGGAGGCTGTTGCAGCTTATTTTGCATACACAGTTATGTCATAGACCTTTTTCATGTTTGATATGCTGAGTACTAGCATTTCATTGACAATTCATTGACTTATTTGTCAAGTTTTTATTATTTACCTTGCCTATTGGCTTAAGACTCGATAAAGTACTTGGCTGTTTTATTTTTCCTTAGCATTAAATTTTCCTAGTTTTTAATGCTTTACCTTGCGGACCGTCCACATATAAACTTGCAATCTGCTCTCATGAGATGGCACTTCTATTATCTTATTCAGTTCGTTTCCGGATCATGAGGAGGTGTCATCTAGGTCCTGGATATCTTTACACCGTGTTAAGTTAGCATGGGCTCATTACCGGTTTAAACGCCATTTTTCCTTTTTTGCAACTTCTGCACACGACACTTAGTTGTTGCTTTAGCTTTCCACCTAGTAGTTCATCGTGGTTTACATGAGAATAATATGTTATTGGTCTACTATCTGCTTTACTTGTTAAACTATATCTGTACAGCGAGTGCTAAAGTTTCAAGAACAACACGATACAGAATTGTTATGAGGTCTGATCTCCACGACTTCATACTCATAACATAAGTGCACCTTCTGCCAATTCTGGGCATGAGGCGGGTTTTATATTGCTTTGCCGAACACACATACACAACAGTTGATGCGGTTCACATGAAGAGAGAGCTGGTGTATGCTGATGTGATTCCTTCAAATCTAAGACACTAAAGTATGGGCACGCCCTAAACCAACACAAAGAGACCTTCTTAGCAAATAATATAATATGTGTATTAGGGAGGGTGAGATATAAGCAGCCGCGGGCCGTGGAGGGAGTTACGATGGGGCAGGGAGGCGGGGAGGGGGAGAAGCAGGGTGGAGCCCTCTCTACCTTGCCCCTCCCCCTCCCCGCCTCCCTGCCCCACCGTAACTCCCTCCACGGCCCGCGGCTGCTTATAAGTGTTGCTAACTCTTATTCATTTACAGCATGTTAACATACTGTCACCATTCGCTTTTTATGTACTAGTAACTATGCTGGTAATTTTGCTACTGATAATATGTGTACTTGTATTCTCCACCCTGCTTCTCCCCCTCCCCGCCTCCCTGCCTCACCATAACTCCCTCCACGGCCCGCGGCTGCTTATAAGTGTTGCTAACTCTTATTCATTTACAGCATGTTAACATACTATCACCATTCACTTTTTATGTACTAGTAACTATGCTGGTAATTTTGCTACTGATAATATGTGTACTTTTATTATCTAAGGTACTACGCCTGAGAAGACGGCATTAGTAAATAAACATTTCAAATACACATCTGTTCTTCTTAACTCCATGTTCTGGTTTCTAAGAAATCTATAACGACCGACTGTTCATGAGTTCCACGTATCCTGAGGTACTATAAGTTCATATTCTGGATTGTCTAAACATTGAGAGTTTGTTATATCCAATGTGACACTGTACCTAGCTTGCTAAGGAGTTTTTGATTACTAACGTGAGTTTTGGGACACCCTAATTCGCCGAGGTTCCAATCCTCTGTCCACAGTTCTGTGTGAGAACAGAAACCCTGCGACAGGGGCACCCCCGACCCTTGCTGGAGCTTCATCACACTTGCGATACAACTCCAGCAATGCATTCGCCGAGGTTCCAATCCTCTGTCCACAGTTCTGTGTGAGAACAGAAACCCTGCGACAGGGGCACCCCCGACCCTTGCTGGAGCTTCATCACACTTGCGATACAACTCCAGCAATGCGCCACCTTTACGGCACAGATACATCACGCATCTGTGCTGTTTTTGCCCCATGATGCGCCGCATTGTAAATGCAGCACACCATAGGTGACGGAACAGCGGCACAGAATGACTAACACATCCCTGGTGATGCGCCAGTCATCATAAATGTATCCCTATGCTTCTTATCTTGTTAGAGATGAACCGCCATATGTATCATCAAAGTTATTTGCATTTCCTAAATAGCGAACTTTAAGGAATAAATATCGATTCTTTACCATTCCTAGTTTGCGATGAGCTATTTGCTAATTAGCCGAATGTAGCCCAATGAAGCCCAATGTAGCCCAATGTAGCCCAAAGATGGCCGCCAGACACACAAAAAAACAAATGTAGCCCAAATATCAGCCAGATGTAGCCCAACTATAGCCCAGTGACAGAATGACCAATCAGCTTCGCAAACCTCCGTTACGCGAAGCGGAGCGCTGTTACAGATATATATCTTTTTTTGAACGTTAATTTCTCAAAATCCACTGGAGCACATATATTGAGACCTAGCAAAGGCACATCGGGCTACCAGTCCCTAATATTTTGCCAAGTTTCGTGCAAATCCATTCAGCCGTTCAATTATTATTATAATTTTTTTTTTTTGCCCCGCGGGGCCCTTTTAAAACCTCCACATCAAACCTAGGGGGTCAGCGAGGATCTACTATGCCCCCTTATAGTTATTTCCCCCTTTGTTTTGACCTCCTCTTGTCTCTCGATCCTACCGAGAGACAAGATGGCAGCCGCTACGGACTGTTTGGAATGTTGACAGACGCCGGAGAACCAATCAGCTTCGCTTCACAAAGCTCCGTTGCGCGAAAAGTCCGCGAACCAGTGCGCTGCCCGGTCCGCTGTTACAGATATATATCTTTTTTTAAACGTTAATTTCTCAAAATCCACTGGAGCACATATATTGAGACCTACAAAAGGCACATCGGGCTACCAGTCCCTACAATTTTGCCAAGTTTCGTGCAAATCCATTCAGCCGTTCGGGCTAAAAGTGAGGCCAACCGCCCTATGGAAAACTCAATGTTAAAAACACGTTTTGGGACCCCCCTTTTTTCTCGGCCCCCACTGGACGAACCCCCCCCAAATTTTCAAGGGCTGCTCAGAAACAAAATGTGCCATTTTCCTGAAAATTTCAGCCAATTCCGTCCACAAACGCCAAAGTTATTAGACATAGAATTTTCAAAAAGCCCATAGAGAAAAAATCCTAACTATATATACCTACTGGCGACCGCCAGTAGGATATATATATATATATATATATATATATATATATATATATATATATATATATATATATATATATATATATATATGCCACAAAATTCAACAGGGCACCACATAACTCCACTACATACCACTCCAAAACAAAATACCATTCCACATAATTACACTCCATACCACAGAATCCTACGCCACGATTCCAGTACACTACATAGCACATAATTACTAAACATAATTGCACAGTACACCATGCCACATAACTCCACTACACAAATCCTTTCCACACCACACAATTACACATCTAACTAATCCAATACAACTCACATAATTACAATACACACCACATACGTACACACCCTAACACATAGGTAAAAGACATTGTCATTTACAATGCCAATAGCTCTAACTCAAACTAATGCTAGACTGATTGCTTATTTTGCTACAAAAATATTCCACCAGTAGCATAAGTAAGGGTGCAGTCCCTTATAGGACTAATAGAGGTCCCTTTACAACTCCACAAAGACACCTAGTCACAGCCTGTGGTACTACACCCTTTTCTTGCTTCGTGGATTTTCTTTAGGGAGAGGTGTGGCGCCGCGGCCAGGGCGACTGACGCTGGAATCTGGGGACCACGGTTCGATCCCTGGCTCCGGCGGCAGGTTAGCCCAGCACCATGTGACTCTAGGCAATAGCTCGCTTAATCTTCCCGACGGCCCCCAGCGCCTAGAGACCCTTACCGGTGATTGTGCGCTTTACAAATGTGGACTTTACTTTAATTACTTATGCTACTGCTGGGATATTTTCTAACAAAATAAAATCTAACAAACATTATCAAAACAGCGCGAATAGCTGAAACTTTCAGCAAGGCGAGACCTATTGCATATGCCTGTTTTTTTAACTCAAGGTAATACTGTGTTGGCTACGATTTCACCTCATTAGTGCCAGTTTATAAAAACATATACAGAAATAGGCAACTGAAAGATGAGTAGTTAATCTTTGAGAAGTGCCTTTCACTCCATGCATCCTCATTGCGAGTGCTTTTAGTTGCAGTCTAGATAGGCCAATGGCTGTGCAACCCTGAACCCAAGCTTAAGAAATAACAGAGTACATGCAAAAACCATTTAAAAAACACCTTGTTTTTAGCAAGAGTGCATTTCTTGAACCTTGCTGTATTTAAAGTATTGTTTTAACTTCCTTACAAGCCACAACACAAGTAGCATATACATTGTAATAGATCTGTATCACAGCAGTAAACAACATTCCAAAAGGTTTCCTTTATTTAATATGCACAGAACAATTCATTTTTAACATAACTTTAAAATGCAATTACAATCCCCACCTTTACCAAGAGATTTGTTTAAAATGTACAAAAATAATAACTTGAGGTATGGTCTGCTGCACTATTAAATGCGAATAATTTGGTCTGGGTGGTGAACTCTGCTCGTGGAGTTTTCTGCACTCCGCACAGCTCGCAGAGTGCAGAAAACTCTGCTCCGCATAGCGCGTAAGTTCTTCTCAGATCGCCAACTGTAAGTTGGGGAGCACGAGCTGCAGTTCAAGTAGAATTTTGACCAGAGCGGCAGGAAAATCAGCTCGAATGCCAGTCCGTGCCGCACACCACCGCTTTCGGAACTCCGCAAAGTTTTTGTCACTTTGCGGAGTTCCGCATAGCTGAGCTCCGTGAACTCAGAATAAGTAATACATGGATGTTTAAACTTAGAAGCATTCAGCATTGAACCAATAGGTTCTGCAAACCCCTACAGTTTCATAATGCTTTTTAATTAAACAAATTATTTAAGTGATTGTCAAAGTATAAATACACTTTGAAAGACAACATAAACAAACCCAAGATAACAGCAATATTATAGCAAGCATAATTTTGATGTGCTATGCTAAACTTTCATATCTATTATCCTTCTGGCATTTACAAACAGCAAAACACTTACTTACCAGCCATTCGCTCAGATGCATAGTAGTTGCCCATGACCTCATACTGAATATCAACGGTTGGCACTGTATTTGGGTGTGTCACCTCTACAGTGAGCAAGATGCCCATCAACAGGTTCACAACCTACAAAATAGGAAAAACTTTTACTAACATACCATTGAAAAAAACACTAGTATCAAAGAGGGCTTGAAACATTGGCAAAATAAATTCAAGCTTTATTAGCCACTTTAAAAGGTTAATTGAAAACTAATAGTATACTGCCAAAACACACGGTAAAATGTGCTTTTAAAATGGTAAACCGTACGTCATTGTAGTGATTAAAACTTTAAATACATTGCAAAAAATGCAATGGAACAATGGACAACAAATGCAGACAACACTTGAAGACTGATTCTCCTGCACCATCCTAGATAACCAAAGTTACTTTGACATTTCAGTGTTACTTATATATATTTTTTCTCTTAAGATGCCACCCATTATTCTCAACTGTATATCACTCCTTGGATGTTCTCTCAAGCCCCACTGAAAAGTTAGGTTGCTTGCAAAATATAGCATGTTGCATAGTAATTGCGAAAAGTGTTTGATTGGTCCCATTTCATGTAAAGAAAGAAAATCACTCTTGTCTGAAGGAGATAATACATATAAATACACACACATACATATAAATACACACACCCACATACACACACACACACACACACACACACACACACCCACACCCACATATTATAGACGTAGGCATTGATAATGCAATAGGTCTGGTTTTTAAATGAAAGTGCCTCCTCAGTCAATGATTGGGATAGGTATTTGTTACAATGATAAAAGGGTCCAGAGGTGGTAGTTTCAGGTAAGTATTTATTGTAGTATAAGTTTACAGAGGAATGATCTTGAAGCCAGGTTGTAAAGTAAGGCAGCGAGTATCTTTGTAAATACGCCCCACCAGGAGCTGTCCTCCTGGCAGCTCAGCCTTCAGTCACCAACTGAATCTGTTCACCCATCCAACATTCTATGACATGTACAACATTCCATACAGAGAGCAGGGGAAGAAAGAGAATATAGAAATAACCATCCAACATATCCCCCTTCTTTACACTTGAAACAAAAACAAAAGAAGATTCAAAGAATGAATAAAACATGCTCAAAGAATGAATAAAATAAGCTAAACGTAATAAACAGTATATTAATGAAAGCAGAAATGTAAACAGAATAGAAGAATAGGAAGAAAATCGAATAAAAGAACTAAGAAGCTTGAAAATAAGACACACATCTTCTCCCTTTAATGGTAAAAGAATGAGTAAAACAATGAGTAAAACAGTTACAAGAAATAGAGAAAAAATAAGAAATAATGGAAAGTTAGTGAAGAGTTCTCAGACACATCAACACACACCAGTTGGCCGGACCAGGGTGGAGAGTAACCAACAAACATAAGCACCAAGAAGAGAAAAAAACAAGAGAAGTACTCCCAACAGGAGAATTCAAGAGAAAACGCCATTACAAAAAGAGAAGAGAATATGTACATTGAACAGGAGTACGACTAAGAAAAATAAAATTATGCATTTGCCAGTAATAAGAAATTATGCGTATAAAGAATGCAAATCTGGCATCAACTTTAAATACAAATATGAAGGGATACACTCACCCAACACTCAAAAAGAACACGTGGAATCCATAGACCCAAATGCAACATTACATGTAAAGCATTGTAACTTATGCATCATTAAAAGAATGACAATTGAATTCCATGTGACGTACGTCTACGCACAGGAAATTTACATAAAGAGAATAATAACCATAGAGCTCTAGAATAATTATCAGAAAACAGTTCTGAAATCAAAGAATGACGTCAGAAAATATCATTTAAACCGGTAAGCGTAGACAAATGTCCACTCATAAAAACATGCATAAATTTGAAATACTTAAATAAACGCTAATAAACCTAACAGCATCATGCTTCGTCAACTGACAATTCCACTAAAATTGTGTCATTAGAATTTAGCTAGCATAACAAAAAATGTACAAGTACTATTTATCCCTAAAACACATAGCAATTCTGTGTAATCTAGGTAATCATAAAAGGAAATAATCAGCATTATACTATAATTGAAGGAATTACTCAGCATTGTATTATGAATAAATGTAAATACAGAATTTAAACAATAGTAATATTACCTGCTGAAACCTAAAATCAACATGAATATATATATATAAAAAGCATCACACCAAGAACACTTGGACAGAAATTGGTGAAAGAATTCACACAAAGAGTATAATAATTAATATTAAAAGAATAAACTGAAATAAGTAAAGTTGTCACCGTCGTCCTTGGAATTAAAAGAAAGAGACAGCAGGCTAACAATAAGCCATGACTTGCAGCAGGAATAAAATGGTGTTACTTTCAGTACAGAGAAAGCCGAAACTTCATGAATGAATGGTGTGCACATCACCGATATCATGAAGATATGCACGTTGTGATAATGACGAACGAAATACCTGTGACCAAAAATGAAGATCTGTAAAATCCGAACATTTCACGAACATCCATGCTGTAAAAGACACGAAACTGAAGTTCTTTAGAAACTGGATTAAGGGAGTACTCGAACGTCTTGATGCATTGTGCCAACAACCTGAAATAACTTTATTGCCCTCCATAGTGAGTAAGGTAAGTATTTATTGTAGTATAAGTTTACAGAGGAATGATCTTGAAGCCAGGATGTAAAGTAAGGCAGTGAGTATCTCTGTAAATACGGCCCACCAGGAGCTGTCCTCCTGGCAGCTCAGCCTTCACTCACCAACTGAATCTGTTCACCCATCCAACATTCTATGACATGTACAACATTCCATACAGAGAGCAGGGGAAGAAAGAGAATATAGAAATAACCATACAACAGTATTCAATAAGTCAAACATGCACTCTGTCACTCACATCATGCAACCATTCATCACACACCAACTCTTTCTTGTATTCATCCACTTACATAACCACAATAAAACACGCAAACTTTATTATGAAAGAAATTTTACAAAAAGCAGGAACAGAAAACATGCTCACACCTAAATATGGCAGGTGCATGATTGCAATCACAATACAATTAAACATAGCAGCAGGTAGCATTTCTGAAATGATAGGTTACAATTGGTTTTGTATTGACGTTACAGCAATGCCCCCATGTTTAGAACCAACGTGTTTACTATCTTGGATTGGTAAGAACAGTGAAACTATATAGACACTACTATAACAGTGGAATAGTCTAGAGGCTGCAGCTTTGTGGGCCTTGCAGTTGAAATTAACGTCAACCAAACTGTTAGCATTGTCTGAGGAGCTTTAGTATGCTCTAAAATAAGGAACATGAAATGGTTAGAAGGAAAGCATTGAGAGGAAAAAATGGAAAACCCAAGGACTAGCCTACTAATCGTGGCACTGAAGGCGGATGTCACTTATTGGGCAATAGAGCAAGTCTTAAGTGGTTGATTCAATGCCCTCAGCTGAATATTAACTTGAATGCAAGCAGAGTGCTTCAGCCAATGGCTCTACTGCATTGTGAATGACAGGATTTTTCTCATCACGTAGAAACCCACCTGCACACATCCTAGCATACAAGTAAGCCCATCGAGCATCCGAAGAGATTCTAGCAAGAATAATTACACTACAAATCTTCCACCACTTAGGGTTTGTCGGGGAAGGTGGGTAATCAATACAAAATTCCTCGTTTACAAAGGTAATCTGAGATTTCATTAAACAAAAAACAATAGGTTTAATATGCTACAATAATACCACATCTTTAAAGGTTTAATGGTTTTAACATGCTACATAATAAAAATAAAATGAGGCCCAAAGCATTGGTATGAACACATCAGAACTATGGTATCTGGAATAACTTTTCCCAGAGACCCAAACAGGATGAATTGCCTTTATCATTGGCTGGTCTTCATAACCAAATCAGACGCACTGTATTGAGCATAAGCTTTCCAACATGGTAGCCACCACATACACAGTAATGAAATTATAACTATGTATAGAATTACAGATGTTTAAATCAGAATAAATCACATTCCAAACTTTTTATCCAGTTTGAGTAGGTAACTCAAAAGCTTGCCTACTATAGTAATGTGTGCAATTCCATGCAACACAATGCCTCTCTACAGGTATTGACTACTGTGTAATAATACACAATTAAAAGCCTACTGCCTTTAAACATTTTTCAAAATAAGTCAGGCCTACTGCCTTTCTCTTAACTTGCCATAATACATAGATCACAGCTATGAAATCTAACATAACTTTTCTCAATGAACCAATAAGACCTATAGCCTTTACCACTGGCTTGACACCATAACCAAATACATGCCTCCCCAAAAGTGTATATGCTACTAACCATCAGGAATACTGATAAAATTACAAACGTAAAATTAGTTGCCAAAATACACAGTGCCTATCAAAAGGGACTTTGCAAGAAATTATCACAACGAAAGTTGTGCTCCCCAGGTTCCGTCACATGGCATCAAGAACACCAAAACCCATTCCTACTTTGCAAGATTTCATGAAACCTAATACCATACCGTCAACAGCTTACAGAAGTGCGATGACAATAGCAAATTAAATGCCTATTGGCTTTAACAAATGCTTCTCGCAAATAAGTCAAACCTACTGCCTTTATCGTGAAAAAAAATGTTTAATCTGTTAATACTTTATCATTGGTTTGTCACCATAACCAACTCAGACCAACTGTATTGAGCATCCATCAGTCACAAAAATTAGAAATGTAAACATTACAGTTAAGAAAGCAAAATACTAGTTATCCTAAGAGAGCCTAACAAGGGTTATCAAACTGCAAATCTTTTACCCCCACCGTTTGTCAGAGGAGGCAACACTACAACCCTTGCCTGCTACTGTGCAAATCTATGTATTACAATTACTCCACTGATTTTAATGTATACATTCACCCTTAAATGCCTATTGACTTTATCGTATCCTTTTCACAATGAGAAAGTCAGGCCTACTGACTTTATTGGAACCTTTCATAATAAATAGATTTCAGGGATGTGGAATTCCTATAGCCCGACGCCCTAGACATATTGTTATGGGTCAAGGGCAACAAGTTTTCATGTGTATTTTGTCCTTGGGACAAGTAAGCCAACCTCCTGCAGCACAGAGCCTTTGACTGCCGGTTTGCAGTACCACATTATTGATCAGGGAAGGGCACTGTCTGCAGTTAAGGTCATATTTTTGTCCATATGTTAACGCTGTTCAAGCTTGTATTTATGGTTCATTAATTGAAAGCCTTTATGATTGATGGGCCCTCTAAGTAAATGCTGCAAGCTCTGACTGCACTACTGACAGAGGTTCCAGTATAAAAATGTGTACACACGTTTCTAAGTTTAGCAGTTTGAGGCTATGTATAATGGTCCCAGAATGCTCGTTGATTGGATGCAAATATATAAATATATGCAGAAGCATGAAAGTAAGATTGATGATTCTTTGCTTTCAAAATAAAATGTTCATAAAAAATGAAATCAGGACAAAAAACATTGTGCTAAACTACTGTAAAATTTAAGGTACAATTTCTTTGCAGCATCATTTAGTAACATGTGTTAATGCTTGCTTGTATTTCCCAAATGTATTCTTAATGGAAAATCAGTGTAACCAGTTTCAATAAGATTATGAGAAACAAAAATAAACAAGCATTGACAAGGCCAGTAGGCCTGAAAATGTTGGTCAGCTATTTTGTTTTGTCCATGTGTGACATCTTTTGGCATGGTTTTTGTAAAACCTTATTGGTGTGGGCGCTGCCGGGCCCTCACCATTATAACAAACATTGGCAATAGCAAAAATTGTTTTTGGTCTCAAATAGCACACACTGCCACAGTAGTTACTGGCACTGAAGAAAAACACTTTGTATGCCAATATGCTCCTTGTGAAAGAGCAGAATGATGTTACTCACAGTGAAGCCAGCCGATACAAAGAGAGAGACTAAATTTTATTAAACGCAAAAGGTCATTGTCAACGCAAGACCAAATTAGGGGCCCAATTATTAAAGAAAGTCTCAAAGTGCACCCATGGTATATGTCCTTGCATTAAGTGCAGCTATACGGCTTTCGTGAATTCCCAAGAATTTACAGAAGTGGGTAAAGAAATATTACTCCTAGAAAATATTTGTGTACTGCATTTTAGCTTGAGCAAACATACATGTGTAGATTTGCTCATGCAAAAATCTGAGTGTTTGCAAGTTTACTTTCCTCCCAACCACTTTTTTCCCAACTCTGGAAGAAGATTTACATCTGCCATTGTCGGGAGTACATTTCTAATGTTTCTCAGTATAGGAAAAGATTAGAGAAGAGTTGTTGAAAACCCTCAAAACATGCAAGTTAGTAGGTTTGCACAGACTCAAAAGGAACTATTTCTTACCACTACCTTCAGCCCAAGTATGTAGATCTGTGGAAACGTGGCAACATAAGGGGATTGCTAGTATTCAAACCCTACTATTATATGAGGCTTGGCATATTCAGAGAGGCTATATCAAATCTCTTATATAATGAGATTGCTGCCATCAATTGTCGCTGCACTACATGGCACCAAAGGGACAAGTGGATTTTGTTACAGGACAAGTAGAGTTATGAAGCTACCTGTCCCATGGACAAGTAGATATTTTATTAAATTCCACACCTCTGAGATTTAACTGTTAGCTTTAGTCATTGGCTTGCTACCAGAACTAGCAAAGCCCTGCTCTATAGAGCATATGCTTCCACACATTGGTAACCAGAGAAGAACAAGCACAACATTATTTAAAGCTTGTTTAATAGCATCATAATGGCATATGTTTGCCCTTATAGGACAAGCTCGATCCATCACACTAGCATGTGTGTGAACGAAAGGTTAAACACAATTGCTTTGCTCCATAAAGAGCCGGTCTCAGGCAGATTGATAAACAAATGATTACAGCTGGAGGGCAGGCTCATTTTCTGTGTAAGCACATAGCTTTTGAAAAATCAAAAACTGTACTCCGATGAACCGGCGCTGCAGTCTTTTCCTGTGGTGCTCCTGAAACCCTTTTGTTTTAACACACAGGGTCTCGTGAGGTCACTTTCACCAATATTTTAACAGTGATTACTGCTGAAAAACTAAACAAGTCAATGAATTGTACGAGTTAATGGTGGCTGTGTATGCGCATAAGGTTCAATGTTGGCACTAAATTGTCAGTATAGATGTGTATTTTGGTTGTTCAGAGTGTTGGCACAAAATGTTGAATGCCCTTGTAATCCTCCCTACCGAAAAGCAAAGTACCCCTCATCCCCAACTGTTGTACTGCCTTCGACTGTTTTCCTTCTAATGTTTGCAAACATCGGAGGAAACCACTTGTGAGCATGTACAAAGTGTTGAAAATGCTTAGTGGAGTGTAACAGGACTGTGCATTTCCATTTCAATGTTCACTGCCTTTTCCCAGTATAGCAATAGTTTAAAACTTTGAAATGCGTTCAGTAAGCAAACTGTTTTGAAACAAAGAAGGTTAAGGAGGCACTAAAAATACAGCTGTACCCTTAAAATTCTGTGCCCATACATATGTTCAGTGGTAAAAGGGGGTACATTTATTAAGAGTACAAAGATCAAAATTACCAAGATTACCTATGGGAGTGGTGTCAACCTTACCACACACATGCGTATGTCTCTTAAATTCTCACTCTTTTTTTCCTTTTCCTCCTCATTTGACTCTGGTTAATACATTTTACTGTCACATAATTTTTCGGATTACCACCTTCTCTATCTTCATAATCGCAGTACTTATTTTCGGATAATACCCCTAAGCAACACTACCATCCAGAGCAGAACGGAGAAGAAACCAATATGGAGATATGCACCAATGTCTCTCAACTGTATACAGTCTACCTCATGAGGTTACTCAAGAAGCACTCCTGGAGGAATTCTCAAAGCAATGTATGAAGCAAGAAACACTCAACAGCACTGGATAGGAAGACTGTAGCATCCAGGAGTCCCAATTCAATCGAGCCAATGTTCTACAGACAACTACTGCATTGTTGGCAAAAAGGAGACACAAAGGCCTGGCCAAATCAGCTTATCTGCTCCTTTCCTCAAGGACAAAACCATTGAAGAGTCTAAAATAGATAATCCAGAAGCTATTGAGCAGAAGCTCTAGTGAAGCCAAGAAAGAAAAATAGTATAAATCCAAGGGCAACCAAGAGAATTAAATGTTTTTTTCAAACAGACTGAAAGGGAATAACAGTAAGGCAAGACTAGTACAAGAAACTATTAAATAAGAAACTTCTGGCTAGGTGAAAATCCAAAAACCCAAGACACCCCATTTCTGGGATACCAAGGCAAAATAAGCTGCTGCACCAACAGCCGAACTACCAGGCCAGTTGGTCCCAGAGCTGGAACATAAGCAACCCAGGCCTGGTTTAGCCCTCATTATGGACCCATCTGCCAGGTAAAGCTTGGTATCAGTGAGGCAGTTTGCGAAGGACCCACAACTGGGCATATCCGTCCCACCTGTCCTAGGGCCTGTCTGTTTGGGTGGACTGTCTCAATGAAGCAGGGTCACGGCTGATTTGCATATGGCTGCGTCAAAACTGAGATGGCATGTTGGGTGAAAAATTACAAATGATGGATTGGGACGTGGCCGTGAGCGATTGCCAGTAGCCAATATTAATTCAAGTATTCAATCAATCACTTTGTTTGGTTTTTTTTAACTCCACAGGGGGTACACATTTCTAAACGAACAGGCTAGACAAAACATGAAACAGATTCATTCCTTGCGAAGGAAGAACAACCTTCCTAGCTCGTAGAGACTGAAGGAAAGGTCAGCTTAACCCAGTACATAACTTCCAAGCTTGACATTTGCAAGTCCCAAGGCAAGAGAGAATCCAAGAGTTCCAAATCCAAGGAGAGACTACCAGTGCAACAATGGAAAGACAATGGGTTGAAACCACATGATTAGAATGAGAAACGCAGAGGAATAAACATTTGAGGAGACACACTGCTTCTCTTTGGGGCCAGAAGCAAATGTACATGATAGCAGAATGGTAATGTTTGGAGAGAAACCAACACCTATTGAGCACAACAGTGCCAAAGAACCCTGGAAGCAGAGGCATAAAGTAAAACATCAGGCCAGTCTCCTCCCTCCGTCCCACACAGCTAATAAGATTTATTGAGTCACGTCATCACAACAGAACTGTTTAAAGAAAGTTATTATTCCACAGAGCTCAAGCATCACTCGCTCGTAAAGGTTGTGCAAAGAGGTACACCTGTTCCACAGCAGTAGCTGGACTAGACCAGAACAATCGGCACGACAGAACAGGGTGCTGTACAGTCTTAATTGTCTTAATTGTACCTCAACATCTGTGTGACCATTACATTCCAAACTAGAAGACCGCACCTGCATTACACCGAAGGATACAAATAAATAAATAGTGAAATAAATAAAATCAACCCTTTCCAGAATGTCACGTGACAACAAGGTTTTCTTCTAGAATGATAGCCATATCAAGTGCAACATAGTGATTTTTTTCTCACCATGAACTGTGGGAGGACAAAATGCTCATATTGTCCCAAGAAATGAACAACGCCTAGACAGCGGGTTGGGAGGATTCTTAAGCACACTGCTACATCAAGTCTTCCAATTCCTCTCTCTGTTGGGCTTTAGAATCAAGCTCTTTAACCACCATCTTATACCTCAAGCCTTGAATGAGAACTTCAAACTCGTTAGGCACAGCTGAGCCTTCACTAAATAAGTTTAACGCTCACACCTGGCGAGGAAGATAGACAAATGTGGTCGGTGAAGTATCATGCAAGTTTTAGAGCAGGTCAGGCAGAATGCTTCACATTGTAACATAGTACACTGCTTTCTACGGCAAATATACACAACTGACTGACCTTGAAAGGATCAGTCTGAGTTGTGTTTGCCAGGGAATGAACCCATGACTGCTGGATGCACACAGACCGCCGCAGAAGACATGGATCTCACTCGTCATCGCACCAGCATCTCCTAGGAGTGACATTTCTTATTGCACAACATAAATAGGGCTCACTGAGTTAGCAGACATTGCAGTGATAAGCAATTGACAGGAATTAACTTCTTATTAAACATAGCTTCTGTCAAGGGGAAAAAGTTCACGGTCTGTATGCTAATACACATATAAACAATATTTACATCCTTGACTATACGTTGGACAAGATGGACAAAGCCACATGTATATGCTGCCCTAGATTTAGGCAACAACAATCTTCCCAGACATGCCTAAATTCATTATGCAAACCCAAGAGACAGCAGGGACACACCTTGTGGAACAAGTATATGAAGAGGGACGGTTGCTGGGGTTTCGAGACATTTGTGAATAATGGGGTAAAAGCAATACTAGTTTCCGTTCTTATGCACGATAAGCCACCACCATTCAGAACATTTGGCCAGACTTCCCAAAAAGAACCGGATATTCAGATGCTAAAGCAATCTATATTTTCACTGTCGGAGTGGTAAAACTGATACATTGTTGTATAAAATATGCTTGTCCACTGTCACTATAATACTATCTCACCTGGAGGAAGTATGGAGTTATAACCTAGGTGAGGAAAAATGGCTCTGGATCTATGCGAACAGTAGAACTGTAACTAGAAATGCTATGATTGAACTAATTCATTATGCATGCATCCACAGAACCTAATGATCCCTAACTGATGCACAGGCTGTCTTCAGAAAACAGTGTCAACTGCCCCAAATTAGAAACTTCTATATGTACTTATGTACACTTGTGGTGAGACTATGATTGTATCCAACGATTTAGCTACATTGTGGACACACGTTCCCTGCCTTTCTTACCTTTGTTACTTTATCTTTCCTCATCACCTCCTAATTTACGCAACTTCTCCTCAAACTTCCTTCATCTCTCCAGGCTACTTTGCACCTCTCCTCCCTCATTCACTCCCTCTTGTAACCTGCCCTCCTCTGCCCTTGTCTCCATCCTCGCCTCTCGCACTTACTCTCCATTTTCCTCAAATTTCCTTCACTCTCCCTCCTCGTACAAATCTTCCTCACACTCTCCTGGTCTCTCTCCCTTTCGCCCCTCTTCCTTGCCTTCCTCTTCCTCTGTCCCCATTTCCCTCGCTTACTCCTTGCTTTCTCAAACTTTGTTCCTCACCTACCCATCTCTTCCTCAAACCTCCCTTCCCTCATTTCTCATTCCTCTCTCCCTAATGACCCTTTCCTGCCCTTCTCGCTTCACTTACTATTCTAACTCCTCGTCTCCCCTCCTGTCTCCCTGCTCACTTGCACAATTTGTCCTCAAGCTGCAATCCTTCTTTCCCTCTCCCTTACACCCCACTTCTCCAGACACCCCTCCTTCCTACGTCTTTGCCCCCCCACCTTGCTCCTCTCTTCCTGTGACCAGCACCTTCCCAGCCCTTGCTGCCACTCTGACATCACCGAGATGAGGTGCGTCTTCAGCTAATTTATAGCTGCCCCCCTAGCCACATCCCTTGCTAGTTCTTAACTATTGGTGTCTTTATCGCATATCCCATCTCTCGGGTGTTCGTGAGCGGGTTCACACAGACCGCTACACCTACACAGCACTTTGGCACTTGATAGCCTGGCGAGGCGGGGCGACCGATGTCCCCATACATTACCTGCAGTACATCCCTGACTACAACCTCCTGGTTGATTCTACGTTGAAATGCTTTCTTCCCTTGTTCTTTTCCTCCCTTAGGGCTAGATCCCTAGCGCAGTCCCCACAGGAACTAGCCGCGCAGACTGCCATTTGGTTCCTAAGGGTAGGTTTAACGTATGATACCATAACCATCCCTCAGAGTGCCTGTCCCCCTCTTTGTGGCTGAGTGGCGTTCTAATTGTAATGAATAGTGTTTCTTATTTTTAGTGGCTGTATTGTTAAATTAACAACTGACCACCTTTGCAACGAGTAGTACTCACACATGCCCTGAATACCCTCGGGGTCATGTTCTGTTACATGTAATAATGGTCTCTCTCCCCTCACCACGTTGCACTCCATTTGTCCCTTTTCATAGACACCTAGTATAACATGTATAACTGGGTGCTTGATTGACTTTTGGGGTGAAGTCACAGCTTAGCTTGTCAACAGTGTAATCAATAACGACAATGTAGCAATTGTTATGTTTACTGTATCCCTAGGTCTGACGGTGATGCAGTGGCCCTCGCCAGCCTTAGACCTAGACCTCTCAGGTTGTATCAACAATAGCCTGTAGCTCACCCTTTGGGCACATTAGGTTTATATGAGCACTTTTTTTGGTCCTGAAGAATTGCCCTGTTGGGCATGAAACATGTTGACCAAGTGGAGGGTCGATATGAGGCCACATCAATAGTCACGTTGGTCCTCAGTACCCCTCCCTGCACCTTTTAACAAAGTGGCTAGCCACCTGAATAAAGGCTTCCCTGTGGACTATCCAACTTTTTTTAAATTATCCACTTTTGCTCACTACCTCACTTTTTTAAGCCTCACAAGTTTCTACTTATCACGGCAAGGAACAAAAGACCTCCGCAAAAGAGTGACACTTGTTGTTACCCGTCGGGCATTGCAGCGCCGGCCCGACGTAGGAGCAGGAAGCCGATGATATAAACAACATCTCAAGTAGGCTGAATGAGACATGTCATCCAGCTTATCAGTTGTGTGAGGCTTCCTTAGTTCCGTTAAGGAACTTGCTGATCCTCTGGCATTCCACACCCTCTAGCTGACTACCAGCTAACTAGGAGAGAGACCTTATTACCTGTTTAACCCCAGGGGAACTGTGTACAACCTTGCTTGCTTGATCACCGAGATGAGACTCTGCACTTCTCGGAGCCAAAATCAGCTAAAGCAATCATTTTTGTCATGTTATTTTCCTTCGTTAGAGCTAAATTGTGAAAGACTGGCTCTCCCCAGCTGCCGCCCCCGTCCTTCCTCTTTCCTCCCAGCGCTGATCCTGTCAAGACCGCTGACCACACTCCCTTCAGCTGGACCCGTGAAAGGCCTGCAGAGTCCAGGCCTGCCCCGCTGCGGCCTTTCAAAGCCGCAGCATAAGTAACCCGCCCAGAGAGGAAGGGAACTTCAGAGGAGCTCTGCCTGTGGCTGAAATAAACAGGAAAGGAGGCTGAGGGGGCGTGAGCTCTGCTTTTGGCTCAGGGGGCGCAGGCTCTGCCTGTGGCTGAGGGGGCAGAAACTGCCTGTGAGTGAGGGGGCAGGAGCTCTGTGAGTGAGGGGGCAGGAGCTCTATCTTGAGAGGAAGAGGTAGCACTGTTGTCTATGTGCATTAAGGGCATGAGCTCTATGTATGACATGAAAGGAGCAGATGACATTAACTCCCAACACTACTCCCCCACCACCTGCTTTGGGGCGCAGTTGTACTCACCGTTAACTGTATGTGGCGAGCTTGTGCCGTCCGCCGCCGCAACTCTGCCGATGGCGGAGGCAGGCACCCAGAGGATGATCAACACGAATTTCTGCATTTATTGATGACCTGGTTACACGTGAAGACACTGGCAGGTCAGGAAGGTATCCCTACCAATTACCAATACTTCTCTATTAACAAATGAAAGGCAGCAAGTCTACAAGCACGACGTGTGTGATGCACACCTCATACTTGTAGACTTGATGCCTTTTATTTGTTGATAGGGCACAGCTGCAGGGTAGTTGAGTGCCTTTGTTAAAGTAATCATGTTAATTGCAGCGCATGGTGGGCGCAGCGATTAACATGATTACTTTAACAAAGGCACTCAATCCAACCATTTTCGCGCCGCATGCATTTTAAAAGCGGCGGCGCCATGGTCCAGTTGTCTGTGCGCGCTGTGTATTTTAAGGTGCGCTGCAGCGCACGCACGTTAGAGGGAACAGTGCTAATGAGTCATGTCCTGGTTTCTGGAGGGGGTCGACTGAAAACAGTGAGAGGCACTTTTTTGGCTGTTCTAAAGCTGTGCTAGTTAGCAGCTGTTTTAAAGTAAGCAATTTAATTAAAAAGTATGATGCTGGTTTTAAAAATTACATATTTTCATAATGCTTCTATTGTGTTCTATGTTGATCAGCTGTCACTCCGTTGATGTAAAATTGTAGTCCTACATTTGCAAAATGTCCCAGTTTTCGGTTCCCAAGATCTGGTCACCCTACATTAGCTGCAGAGATGCGGTCTTGAATTCGAGGCAGCGTGGACGCTATACATCGCATACCAATGCACAGGACGAGGCGCCTGTCAGAGCGTGACGTCATCTGAGCACTGAGGGGTCACCCAGAATACTGAGAGCTCTATGCTTGCCTCATGTGACCGACCAATGGGTGTGATCTAAGCCCCCTGTATGTATAGAGAATGTCTCAGAAGCGACCAGCCTAAAAAAGGTTTTCTAGGAATAGGTTACTCCGGGCTTAAGTGGCTTTCACTAATGAATTTCGAAAACTAAAACAAGTTTATTCTAAGGTAACGAGTAAACCAGTCTTACGCCGAAAAATGCTTAGTTTAGACGGAAGCCACGAACGACCAGGCTTTAATCTCGGAAAACAGACAACACTGGACACTCAAAGCAGCACAGTAATAATGGAGGTCTTGAAATCTCGTAGTGCTAAGACTTAAGGAACAACAGAGCAGATTTCCCTTCACGATTACCCTTCCACTGAACTACCAGATTAATGTTCCCATCTCTCCATTGAATGATTGAAGAAAGGCCATTTTCACTAGGAGATATCACTTCTGCTGACTGCTCATTTCTTAGCGGTTTCAATGCAAGCAGAAAGGGGGAACGGCAGCGCAAAAAAGCGTGGGTTTCCAAGTATCTAGCAATTGAGTAGAAGGGATTATAATCAGGGCCACTAGAATTATGTGACAGAGAGGACGAAATTATTGGGCAGGGTTGACTCAATAACGCGGCATGGAAAGGCAAATTATGTGTTGTAATGTGACACATTTTGTCACAATATCACTGCAATATTTTGCCTTGTTCACACACGATAACACTGTCATGACAAAGATTCCACATCATTAGTAACAGTTTCACACTCACAATTAGTAAGAAGCAATTGAAAGGTGACCAGCTGACTTCTGTCAAAGGCCTATCACTTCGGGGCAGCACGTGTGCAGCATTTTTAGTAACTTCAGATCCGTTTGAGCTGTATCATTTTTTGGAGTAAAATCTGCAAATAGATGATGGATTACGTGGCAAAAGCACTAAATACATAATTATCCGGAAAACGCCACAAAATCGCGTAATACTAGTGGCTCGATTATAATGCGGGTCTTCCGTTTTGAAGAGACAGCCAACAGACCACACATTCTCTAAAAGCGTGGGTATTCTGAGGTGAATGACATGGCAGATAAGGAAATGAATGCTTTCAATTTCATCTGCTCACACTTTAGCATCTCAAAAAGGAGGGAAACTACTTGCGGGCTGTATCTCACAGTAGTTTTCTATATTTCATTCGACCCGCAGATTCTGGGACTGCAGCGAGCAAATGAGAATTGAATCCGTGGCACCAGACCCGCAGTAACAGCAGCACTTTGACCACAAGTATTGAGTGTGGGTGTCAAACCCCAGGGGAAGAGTTCAAAGTCTTCTCACATGTCCATTTGAAGATGGTAGAACGGATTAGCTCCTCGTGTGTCAATATAGTTACCAATTACTTGATATTGACCAAAAAAACAAAATAAATATGCTAAAGGCACTTTCAGAAAAGAAAAAAAAAAAAAAAAAAAAAAAAAAAAAGAAGGATACACAAACACCTCTTAAGTTTCCAAATGCAATTGCCGTAAAACAAGAGCAGCATACCTCGAATCAGGAAGGCTTGGTTTAGCCCTCCTACTTGGCAGGTATTATTATATTTATTGTACAGGAAGAGACACTGAACAATGCAAAGCACAGAACCGGTTTCTTCGACTGTTATCAAAACAATGTACGAATGCCGAATTGTCCATGTCTTTGTGCTGCATGTTTTAAGCTTCGTTTAAAGGCCTGTAAAGAACATGTGAAAAACAAGACGTGTGACCGAATGGTGCACTTAATGACATAGCAGGAGCCACAAGACGTGCGGCCGAGTGGTGAACTTAATGACCCTGAAAGACAGATGGCGGCTGCGCGCGTGAACACAAGCGCTAGGCCAACCAAAGTGTGGGATAGCACTTTGAAAACTCATCTACTAAATGTCTCAGCGCATGCGCTTGCTCAGCGAGTCCTAAAAACCACCTCAGGGTTTTGTAGCTGATTTTTTTTTTAGATGACTTTGTTCATTTTAACAAATTCACATATAATGTACTCCTTAAGGATCAGCTGCACAAAATTGTTCTTAAAAAGATTGCCTTCTCCGAGTTTTGCACTGAATCTGGACATAAACTGTGCAAAATAATCCTTTGGCTTGGGAAGCACCAAACCACCCTTTTCCAATCCTTCATATAAAGTGCTTAAGGCTGCTCTGGCAGTTTTTTTGCCGAATAAATGATGTAAATAAACTCCACTTTCTTTAAAAAATGATGTTGTTAAAACACATGGGATTGTAGAAAATAAGAAAATTAAACAATGGAAGAATTGACATTTTAAATCAGGGCGACCCTCCCTAAGACAGTTAAAGGAAGCGAGTTCCACCGTGTAAACATAGCTTGTATTTTTAAAAGCACAGGAGCAAAGTTAAGATCATATAAATCCTCATTCCTTGAAGAGTATCTAATACCCAAATACCTCTTAGGTTGCACAGTTTTCCCCCTATATATTTTATAGACCCCCCCACACCCCCTCATAATGCAAAAATCTCAAAGGCTTTTTTCTTGTGAACATTGATTAGCATTAAGAATTAACATAATATCGTCAGGATATAGTTTTATCTTCCCCCATCTGTGCCAAGGGAGGACTGATATTGTCATTCCCCCTAATCAGTATTGCTAATGGCTGGATAAAACAAATCCAAAAAGAACCAACTATCAAGGGGCACCCCTGCCGGGTCCCCGATGAACGTTTAATTACTCTACATCTGTAGCACTGATTAGGATACTTGCTACAGCACTCCAATACATCTTATATAACAACCCAGTGATCTCAGAGGGAACACAAAATGTAACTAAAATACTAAAAAGTGTTTTCCCAGACAACGAGGTTGAATGCTTTTTCTGCACTAGTAAAATAACTATGATGGATGCATTATTCACCGACAAGCAGTCCAGTGATTCAGCTAAGTAACGTGTATTGGTACCTAGGTGCCCTCCGGCAATAAAGCCATTCTGATCTGAATGGATCAACTTCGATTCAAATTAATAACATCAATTAGCCAAAAGATTCATAATAATTTTAGGATACGAATTTAATAAAGTGATTGGACAGTACAGTTTGGGTATTCGCCATCTTGCCCTTTTCCAAAAAAGGTAACAACGTTCCCCATGCTAAATGATGCCGGTATAGGGCACTTCAAGCACTGTATTGGCAACCAAGAGAAAATAGTAATCTCGTACTTCAAAACAAGATTTAAAATGTTCCTCAGAGAAGCCACAGGCATTGCAATTTGGGAGATTTTTAACAACCTCCTCCAGTTTTCTTTGGAAAAAGGGCAGACAGTTTTTTTTTCACATTTTCCCCTGATAGAGTGGGGATATTTAGACCTACTAAGAATTTCCAAAAGGCATCTTTATCCATCACTTGATTTAGACTATAAATCTGTCTGTAATGCTCAAGCATAATTTCACCCACTTTCACCTGTTCCTTGCATCTAACCTCTGAATCCAGGCATTTCAAACCATGTATAGTGTTGCTTGCCGCTTAATCATGTGCCTGCCAAGCTAAAAATCTCCCTGTTGAATTACTCTCCTCATACACCTTTTGCATATAGGCATGATTCAACATACCACACTTAGTGCAACACAGCTCAGTAGGTGCCTCTTTAGCCTTATCCTAGGCTCTCCGATTTACTGTTGATGAAAGCCTTGAATATGTTTTGACTGACCTGAATTTTTCAAAATTTGTTTTTGCAGTCTAGCACATCTGCAAATGTCCCCATCCTTATATGCCACGCCCTCTTATAAAGGCTTTTAACCCCTTCGCTGCTAGGCCTTTTCCCCTCCTGTGCTAAGCCTTTTTTTGGCTATTTGGGGTAGTGCGTGCTTAGGCCCCTGTAAATTTTTGACCACATAAGGTATCCACGTCATTTTTGCGTCCTTTTCTTCCAATATCATGGGGATTCTAAAGGTAAACAGGGTTGTGGATTCCCTTGGAGGGGTCCCAGAAATTAAGCAAAATACAGTGAAATGTTTGTTTTTTTCAGACAAATTGGAAAAACGGGCTGCAAAGGAAGGCCTCTGGGTTTTTCCCTGCAAATGGTATCAAAAAAGGGTTTGTGGGGCTGAAATCACCATTTTCTCAGCTTTTAGGGAATGACAGTCTTGTCAGAGAACAAACATTTTTCACACAGTTTTGGCATTTTTCTGGGACATAGCCTATTTTTGCTATTTTTAGTGCTTCCAACCTCCTTCCAGTTAATGGTAAAAATGAGTATGAAAGCAATAATGGATCCTGGAAAGCTATACATTTTATTAAAGTAGACAAAATTCAGAATGGGGTCATTTGTCTAAATCCATGAAGGTTTCTTTGTAGAAACTAGCAGTTAAATATTGGAAAAAATGAAAATTAGTTGAAAAAAAAACAGCCTTGTGTGTCAACGTTTTCACCTGTAACTTCTTATAATTATGATAGCTCTTTGCAAGCAATGTACCGTTACATTTACTGGACCTTCCTGGGTGTGGGAATATATAGGACTTGTAGGTTTACCAAGAACCTGACAAACCCAGAGCCAAAAACTGCGCAGCAACTTGCAATGGAATTGTATTATGTACCGGGTTTAAAGCAATTATTCTTCGAAAATGTATACATGGAAAAATCGGTATGAAACACACCTATGTCTTTCTGAAATGGGTACAAATTATAGAGTTTAGAAACAGTACATATTTGAACATTTTGAAAATTGGGAATACTCATACTAGCTTGAGAATTATTGGTCATTTTTCACACAATGTCTCATTTGGAAGGCAGAAATGCATCGAAACTCAACAGGTAATAACAGTTGCTTTAAATATCTGAATTATCCCAAGTCTCCCGATAAAAATGGTACCTCACTTGTGTGGGTCGGCCTTGTGCCTGCGACAGGAAATGGCGCAAAACACAACGTGGTCACACCTCAATTCTCGCAGTGAACAATGACCATTTTTTGGTGCAGTGCCTAGCTGTCGTTTTTGTACCCTAGCTCAGCGGCACCTAGGGAAACCTAGCAAACCTATACATTTTTGAAAAGTAGACACTCTGGGGAATCCAGGATGGGGTGACTGGACTGCCTCCCACCAGGTTCTGGTACCCAGAATCCCTTGCAAATCTAAAAAATTGTCCAAAAAAATCACATTTTGCTCATATTTCTGTGGTGGAAAGTTCTGGAATTTGCATGGATCAACAATTTTCCACCCACCCCGCGTTCCCCAAAGTCTTCTGAGAAAAATGGTACCTCACTTGCGTGGGTCTGCCTAGTGCCTGCGTCAGGAAATGGTGCAAAACGCAACGTGGTCGCACCTCAATTTCGCAGTGAAAAATTGGCCTTTTTTGGCAAAGTGCATACCTGTCGTTTTTTAACCATAGCTCTGCCGGCACCTAGGGAAACCTAGCAAACCTATAAATTTTTTGAAAACTAGACACCTAGGGGAATTCAGGATGGGGTGACCCGACTGCCTCCCACCAGGTTCTGTTACCCAGAATCCCTTGCAAACCTAAAAAAATTGACCAAAAAAAAACACATTTTCCTCACATTTCTGTGGTGGAAAGTTCTGGAATCTGCGTGGATCAACAAATTTCCACCCACCCAGCGTTGCCCCAGGTCTCCCGATATAAAATGGTACCTCACTTGCGGGGGTGGCTCAAGGACCCGCAACTGGCAAGGGCCCAAAACCTAATGAGGCGACATCAAAATTACCCATCACAAACCAACCTGGTTTTGCAAGGGGGTTCCCATGAGTTTTTGGCCCGGGGCTCTGCGGCAGTCTAGGGAAACCTACCTAACTCAAACATTTCTGGAAACTAGAGACCCGGGGGAGTCCAGCGTGGTATGGCTTGCGTGGGTCCCTCATCATTCTCCTACCCAGAATCCACTGCAAACCTCAAATTTTGTAAAAAAATTAGCTTTCTTCTCACATTTCTGTGTGGAAAGTTGTGGAATCTGCGTGGATCCTCAAATTTCCTCCCACCCAGCGTTCCCCCAGGTCTCCCGACAAAAATGGTACCTCACTTGCGTAGGTGGCTCAAGGACCCGCAACAGGCAAGAGCCCAAATCCTAATGAGGTGACATCAAAATTACCTATCACAAACCAACCTGGTTTTGCAAGGGGGTTCCCATGAGTTTTTGGCCCGGGGCTCGGCGGCAATCTAGGGAAACCTACGTAACCCACACATTTCTGGAAACTAGACACCCGGGGGGAGTCCAGCGTGGTATGGCGTGCGTGGGTCCCTCATCATCCTCCTACCCAGAATCCACTGCAAACCTCAACTTTCGCACAAAAAAAAACCCCCGCTTTTTTTCACATTTCTGTGTGGTAAAGTTGTGGAATCTGCGTGGATCCTCAAATGTCCTACCACCCAGCATTCCCCTTGTTCTCCTGAGTAAAATTATACCTCACATGTGTGGGTGGGCCAAATGCCTGTGACTAGGATGACCCCAAAACAGTAGAATTCTCTGTGCTTTCTTGTAAATACCAAACGCTACAATTGTTTAAAAATACATTTTTAGCCTGTTCTGCTTTGGACACCCACAAAAGTGAGGTATCATTTTACTCGGGAGAACAAGGGGAACGCTGGGTGGTAGGACATTTGTGCCGGCACGTAGATACCACACAAAAATGTATGGAAAAGTGTTTTTTTTACCTAATTGTTAAGGTTTGCAGGGAATTCTGGGTAGGAAAACGTTGGGGGACCCACGCATGCCTTACCTCGCTGGTTTTCAGAACTGTTTTGGTTTGGTAGTTTCCCAAGATGGCCGCCGAGCCCGGGGCAAAAAAACTCATGCGCCCCCCCCCCCCCCCCACAAAATAAGGTAGTTTTTCTGTAGGTAATTTTTAAGTCTCCACCGTACGATTTGGGCCTTTTCCAGTTGCAGCCACTATGCCTACCCACGCAAGTGAGGTACCATTTTTATCGGGGGATCTGGGGGAACGCTGGGTGGGAGGATATTTGAGGATCCACGCAGATTTCACAACTTTACCACACAGAAATGTGAGAAAAAAGCGAATTTTTGGGCAAAATTTGAGGTTTGCAGTGGATTCTGGGTAGGAGGATGAGGAGGGACCCCACCCTAATAAAAATTTGCCCAAATGGTGTCCAGTGGGCTTTTTGCCCCCCACCCCGTGGAGCAGATTGGGGTCTACTGCCCCCATCTACCCCCCAGGGGGGGCAGAAAGGCTGTAATGGTGGCCAGTGGGTGGGGGCATTGGCGTGCCCGTTTCGGGCAGGCCCCACCCTAAAAAAAAAGTCAAAAAACAAAACCCTGGTGTTCAGTGGCCTTTCTGCCTTACTTTTACTTTCTAAAAAATTCCTGGTGTCTAATGGCTTTCGCCCGCCCCCCCCCACCCCCCCCCCCGAAGGGGCAGATTAGGGGCCAATACCCCATCTGCCCCCCGGGGGGGCAGAAAGACTAACAATTGTGGGGGGTGGGTGGGGGCATGGGCATGCCCATTTTGGGCAGCCCCCACCCTAAAAAAACTTTCAAAAAAGAAATCCCTGGTGTTTAGTGGGCATTCTGCCCCCCCCCTCCGAAGGGGCAGATTAGGGGCCAATGCCCCATCTGCCCCCCCGGGGGGGGGGGGGGGGCAGAAAGACTACCAATTGCGGGGGCATGGGCATGCCCGTTTTGGGCAGCCCCCACCCTTATTTTAAATTTATTATAAAATCCCTGGTGTCTAGTGGGCTTTTTGCCCCCTCGGGGGGCAGATTGGGGGCTTATGCCCCCTTCTGCCTCCCAGGGGGGGGCAAAAGACTAAAGATTGCCAAAAAGAATGGGGGGGGCTCTTGGCTCATTTCAGTTTCACTGAAATGACATCAGCGCGACATACGCGCTGATAATCATTACAGGGAAACCAGGGGGGGCCTCGGGAGCTGGGGAAGCTCTTCCCCAGCTCCCGAGGCTCTGGGGGAGAAGAGGGAATCCCTCCGGTGCCCGCACCAGAGGGATTTCCAGGGGTGGGTGTGATGACGAGCTGAGCTCGTCATCAGCACACGAGCTATGTGTGCCATGACGAGCTGAGCTTGTCATCAGCAGGGAAGGGGTTAAAGCATCCCACACTACACATGGGGAAGCAGACCCAGGATTACTACTTAGAAATGTCTTTATCTCTTCTTTGCAAATCTGGTCCCAACCTTCCCCCTGTAAATAAGGTTTGTTAAATAAAAAAAATAAAAAATAATAATAAAAATAAAAAAATCGAAAATCACCTAGTCCGGAGTACCTTTCTCAACCAATATCTCTAAAACAATCATCGCATGATCTGAAAAGCCATTAGGTAATATCCACTGGCCCTTAAAAACCAGGGCCTTTGAAAGAAAGAAAAGAAAAATCAATACAAGAACTATGGAATCGACCAGCAAAACATGTACAATCTGTTTTTGTTGGAAAGGCCTCCCTCCAAGAATCACTAAGTGCTATTGTTCTTTGATAATTTCGTAGAACCTTTGCAGCTTCAACTGCTTCTTCAAATTTAAAGAGTCTAATCTAGGGTTCTGCAAGAAGTAAGTCGCCTCAAATTATAATTTACAGTGGGACTTGCAAAAGGGACTTAATGCAGTGCTTTAAAAGGAATCTTATTTTCCCCTAGTGCATACCAACTCACAAACGTGAGTCGCCTAGATAAAACCAAACCAGTCACATCGCACCAGCGCCCATATTTTATCACCAGCAAAATACACCACTTCGGCTCTAGCCTCCTGGCAAGAAAAATTGAAGTACCACGATGTACTGCCTGGGCAGATGAAAAACCTCTGTAACCAGTTCAATTTTTAAACATCAAAAATTCAAAAAGCTTGCTGCCAGGAATGTGCGTTTCATGCAATAAAACTACCAAGGGGTTCTTGGCTATAACACATGCTTTCATCGCTCGCCATTTCTTATTCAGCCCATTAACATTAAAATAGATCACCTTCAGAATATTATTAATCATTCTAGCTTTCTTTTTCCAGGCAATCAATTAAGAACTTCAACAGGGAAAAAAATGGGCCAAAAAAAGTGCATAAATATCCAGAGCACAAAAGTGCAAAACCAACAACTACTGTCAGCACTAGGCCAACATTTAGAATGGAACCGATTTCTAGAGTGTTACCAAGATTGTCGATTATCCTAGTCCTCAGTATCCTACCCCAATGAAAGTACATGCATGCCAAGCCTGACCTGCTATCAGAAAAAGTGTGCGCTTTCTAAAGTGCCTCGCCATGTTGCAGTTCATAACACAAAGTGCCCATGTGCCTGACCTTTTCCTTTAACCAGTGCTCACAACACTCCGCCACCAATTGAGAATACTGGTACTGTGAAACAGTGCCAACCCCTCTCCTCCAACCCCAGCCCTAAAAAATAAAAACTTTTTACTCACACTCATAAGTGCCACCTAACAACTAAGACAGTGACTCTAGAAATTTGGTGGCTTCTGCCACATAACCAAACATTTGGATTAAGCCCCTGTTTCAAAAACTGAATTATTGTGGCTTGTCCCCCTTCTGACTGAAACTTCAGATCAGAGTTCTGAATTCCTTTTGACTCAGGGCTGATTCTACAGTCATGTCTGAAAGCATTCAAAATTCAAAGCAATTCCCCTTAAATGACTTCTCCTTTATTGCTTTGGTCAAAATCCGCTCTTTAATTTTAAAACCACCAAAATTGACAATCATAGTATGAGGATGATTTGGCCTGACTGGTGATATGAGCCAGAAAACGATGGGCTTGATAAATTGTTAAGTCCCAGTTAAATCCAGAAATCACAAAGGATTGGATCAGATTTCCTATCTTACCAATTTGATACACCCACCAGCATCCTCACTACGTGTCAGGATTCCTGTGATCCGGAGGTTGGAAAGCCTTGCATGGTTCTCAATCTGTTCTTGCTTTTCCTTCAGCCACCTCTTTCTAGAGACGCTCATTACTTTTTCCCAGCTTGGCCAAGATTCGTCAATCGGGGCTACAGTTATTAGCAAACCCAAAAAAGCTCTTTCAATGGAAAAGCAGACCTAACTAGAACTACCTGAAAGATGAGTTGGACTACGAATTAAGTTTAAACGTGTGTGCCTTACCCACACTGGCCATTTCCCTCCAGTTCCTACTGGGACTCCCACCTTTTAGTTCACTGGCAAACATGTTCTGGGCCACTGGAATTATGTGTCAGGAGAGAGGCAAAGTATGCTGCAGGGAAGAATAAATTATGTTGCAACAAAAGACAAATTATGCGGAATAATGAAGCATATTTTGCAATAGTATTACTTCATTATTTAGACATTTTTAGGTCTCAGCTATGCAGCGCATGCGCTGTCCTTTTGAGACAAGCGATATCTACTCTGCAGGCTTATAGCCTCTTTATCGCTTTTGATTTGTTGCTTTGCATGTCTTTTGCAAAAGCTTGCTTCTCTATGGTCAATGTTTATTATATGTCCATCCTTTCTGTGTTCCGACCCCTCCCATGGAGCTTGCTTCTAATTATGCCCTTCTGAGCATGTAGGTTTGTTTAAGCGCACTATTTTTTCTTTTGTTCCTTCCCACGTTTTCAGCATTTTTGCTTTTCTTCCTGTGTGTTCCTACTTGCTTTTTGATCCAAGCGCGTTCACCCGATAGGAGCTTGGCGAGGTTTGCTTTAGTGCTTATTAAGTTAAAGGTAAAAAGCTTTGTGAAATTGCATCAAACGAGCTTTCTGAATAAAACATGTTCACTTTACTCAATATGTGCTTTTTGACGTTTTTCTTTGAAATGGACTGAGATTGGCACATACTGAAACATTGGTGCAAAAAGCACATTGTAACTTGGGGAGACGGTGTAGCCTTAGGCTAGGCAGCCGACTTTGAAGAAGGGGAACCGGGTTTGAGCTTCGGCGTCAGCTCACCATCCTAAGATTCTGGGCAAATCACTTAATCTCCCCGCGTCTACCAAATAATGAATGTCTCCTTGTGTAACATAACTGGTGCTTCTGTAAAGCGCTCCAATAATTTAGGGTCGAGTTTGCGCTATATAAATCTGAAAAAAGAAAAACTAGTAACATTCTTAAACCTGCCTTTTAAAAAAATACAATGTTGCGAGCTAAAGCTGTTGTGCTCCTCCCTTCCACGGTTGAAGTTTAAAATGCTGGTCTGACAGTTTTAGGAAAGTGATATTAAGCTGTGCGTTGCACATGCTCGAAACAATCCTACAACGGAGGACAGAAATATGGGCATCACCAAAACGCTGCTGCAGAATGTGGTAAAAGGTGGTCAGGCAAGTAGCGCGCAACAGCATGGAAGCTTAATAAAATTGCATCAAACGCACTTTAAAATAATCAAATTATGCAACCTCAAATATCATGGGGATGATGTGTGCTGCTGTATAAATAGATTAAGTATTGGTGATGCATTGCCAAATCGGTAATAATCATTGGCAAAGCTAATAGATCCCAAAGGCAAGACCTATTGGCTTTCCAGTGCTTGTTAACCTTGGTAACACTATCTGGGCATTGGCTGCACCTCATCAGTACCAGTTGAACACCCAAACTTAGCAATAAATGACAGAAAGGAGACCCCTTTAGCTTTGCAAAGTGTCTTCCACTGCGCGGGAACACACGTTGCTGCACTTTTGGTAACTTTTGTACATCATCTTGTGGTTGTAGGCAAATCATTTAATCCCCGTGGCTAACAAAACTGAATGTGTCCATCTGTAAAGAATCTGGTACTCATTTAAAGCGCTCCAATATCCTCGGGTCTAGTTCGCGCTATTTAAAAACTTTAAAAAAAAATGAAGCTAGGAACAATTTTTTTCTGTTAAAGTCTGCAGATTATGCGGCATACGACTGATAGATTATGCGGCAAATCTATAATTTACAACACGGCCGCAGCATCACATAATTCCAGTGGGCCTATGTGCATGCAAACCACCAGAAAAGCTTTAAAGGGTGATTGGTGTGAAATATAGTTGATATCTGCATCGACAATTTTTAAATATAGTAACATCAAGGTGGAGCTATAACGATAAGGGGTCGCATATTATGCAATCCGATTTGAATGTAATTTGCAACTTTGACTGAGTGATTCCGTCCATGGAATTTTGAGGGGTCGTAGCGCTCACCTATCCGTGTACCTTTGACGTGGGAGGTTTTCAAATAAAACGTAGAAGCGTGGGAAGAGTATAGCGAACAGTGATGTCCCATCACCTCCGTGGGAGAGATCTACACCAGAAGCTTACAGAGCCCTGTTATTTTGGATGAGATATAGCTTGATTAGGGTTTAGAAGAGAAAAACACGTGTTGTCCAATAGGCAGGTATGCACACTTTGATGCGGTAAGACATTTGCCGGAAAACGTAATGCTCAGTCCGAGCCAGGGTTAGCAGCGGATGAATATTAACATAACCCGGAACTGTATGTATCCCTAATGCGCAGAGCCCCAGTCACACTTACCATGTACCAAGTGCCAAGAATGATAGAGCCCGTGCGCACATGACAGCACCCGCAACAGCGGGTACTGTAGAGCCGATCACGACTCCGCTTCAGAGTCATGGCGAAGCCTTAGCCCAACAACACGAAAAAGAAAGCGTCCCTCTATACTGCGTCCTCTCAGCCTTTACCCGTCGCTGTCCCCTAAACTCATACGTCAACACGCACGCTACCGGAAAAAAACTGTTATACGTTCTGGCCAATCAAACGCTAGTATAAGGGCACTCACGACCACGCAAGAGGGCGGTACTTGTTATTGGCCAATTCCAGGACACGCTCTGTGCGTTGATTAGATCTTCTGTTTTCGTGCCGAGAACGCCTGTCTCGTGTAGTGTTACCGGAATGTCATTATAGAACGTCATTTGTTAGAATGGTCCTAAGATAGTGTGATGCACCATGCACGTCTCAAACGTCACTGCAGAGACACAGCGTATGCTGATTGCGGGTATGCTTCGGAACAGGTTGCCAACCTTTATGCATACATGCCGACATGTTAGAAGAGGAAGGAGCAGGCACGTCTCTAGGGTTTTTTCTTTGGGAAGGCCGTTAAGAAGCATGGGCTGGCCATGGAAATTGTAGTAAATGAATGTTGCAGTTGCAGAGTCCACTTGGTAAGTTAAGATCCTTTATTAGCAAGTTCTTTCTAGGTAGATAGACAGGTTAAGATTGTAAGGAAAACCCCACCAGGAGCCAGCTGTTAGCAGCTCAGCCTGAGATGACCAACTCCCACAGTTAGTAATAGACAAGCGCTGTGAGCTAGAGGGACACCCAGGCATTCTATGATGTCACAGGTAACATAGTACAGTCTATCCAGAGGATAACAGTGGAGAGGACATTTACTACACATCCTCTTCTCTTATAGAATAAGAACAGAATAAAGATACAATTGGCAAAATACCTCAAATGCAACATCAGCAGGAACAAAGAAACAACATAAAGTCACAATATGCCTCATCCCTTTCCCTTTAACCCCTTCGATGCTGATGACAAAGCCAGCTCGTCATCAACGTTACCTGCGGTGCGCGGATGACGAGCTGGCTTTGTCACGATCAAGCCATTTTTTAAATTCCCGCGTACAGCGGGAAACCGCGGTAGCGGTTAACGAAATGGCATGGTTTCGAAATAACAAGATGAACAGCTAAGTTAGCTGGTGACACTCATAACCTCCCCACACATGGGTACACCTTAGGGTAAACACCCTAGAAATAAAAATGAGTGTAGGCTGGGAGAGACATAATTAGGGGTAAGACTCACCTAAGATAAACCAAGAGAATAAACCCCTTTAACAAGAATTCACCAAAGAAAAAAAAATTAAACTACCCCAGAAAGAGATGGGCTGACACTGAACGTAAGTTGAATTCACGGGTCAAACTCTTACCAAATTGAAGCCCTGGCCAGTATCTGCAAGAAGGTAGACTTCAACAGGAAAATTAATGTACAGACATACTCTACCAAAAACAAGGGACAGTGTATAGTATGGAGAATGGACTACCCACAGACACTGGACCTCCCTTGAAAAGGGTACACTGCAGGACGGCAATCTTGGGAATAAAAATGGGCGTTGACTACCCAAAAAGACGCACAACCTCCTTTGAAAAGGGTACACTGTAGAGTAAGCAAAATAACTCTGGGAAATGGGCATGGACTACCCATAAACACTTAACCTCAAGGGGTACACCGCAGGACAGTAATCCTGGGAATAGACATGGGGCATGGACTACCCGCAAGCACCCAACTTGTCTTGAAAAGAGTAAACCGCAGGATGAAGACAAAAACCCTGGGAAAAACTATGGGCATGGACTACCCACAAACACCAACATCCCCAGAAAAGGGTACACCACAGGATTAAGACTATTACCCTGGGACAAACTATGGGGCATGGACTACCCGCAAGCACTTAACTTGTCTTGAAAAGAGTAAACCGCAGGATAAAGACAAAAACCCTGGGGGAAACTATGGGCATGGACTACCCACTAACACCAACATCCCCAGAAAAGGGTACACCACAGAGTAAGAAAATAACCCTGGGACTAGAGATAGGGCATGGACTACCCGTAAACACTCAACAAGGATTATAGGGGATTTACTCTTTGTGAACTGTTATAGGCATGGACTACCTACAATGACACCTCATCTACACTGATAAACGAAACAACACCAAGCCCTACATAGGATTCACTGCGAGGTATATCATAACCCTAGAAAATTGATTTCGGTAGAGTTAAAAGCTGTCAACCTGATCCTATATGCAAACGATAGGGCAAACACTGCAGAAACCACTAACAACACAAAAGATTATGCTGAAAACAATATGTAATCATCAAAGACACTGAGAAGTTAAACACTTCAAAATAAAATAATGCTAGCTCCGGTGAGCGATCTCTCACCCGGGTTTTGTGTACACTGCTGTCTGTAGACGCCACTGAGCACCCAACAGTCGCCTTGGACATTTCGTCAGACAAATAGAATGTGACTAAGACCATAAGTAAAGTGTCTTCTACTCTGTTGCTCTGGTGTCGCAATTGACCGTGAAACTGAAATGTACAAAGTGCTGATCAAAGAATGAGAATGTCTGTGTCTCATCAATGGTCGGCTCGGCGGCATGAAGGTAAATGGAATCGTTATTACTAACGTTTCTGGCACATTGTCGACACTGATTGTGACCATCACACCGGAAAATAGAAGACCACAGTGTGTGTGTAAAGTTGAAGCCACTCTGGGAGCACCACATAGGAACTACGAGCTTCAAGTTCAATGCGCTGGTTTAGAATAAGATGGCGGCACGTTGTTGCACCACTGCTGGGTGGTTCACGGTCTATTATTATTATTATTAATATTATTATGCGTTCTTATATAGCGCTCGATTACCCGTAGGCATCTCAGCGCTTGCCTTGGGAACCCGTCCTGGCTTCCCCAAGGTGAAAACCAGGCATGCCGCCGCGGGGGGCCATAGTGGAGATTAAGCAGGCTAATGCCCAGAGCTGTAGAGTGTGAATCCATGATTCGAATAGGCACCGAAGCGAGAATTATCGAGTCCGTGGATATTTGGGCTCAAGACCCTGCCGCGTCGGGAATTGAACTCTGGTCCCGGGTCTGACCTCTGCTTCAGGGTCTGCCTCCTCTAACCAGTGAGCCACACTTCTCCACGGTCTAGGCGTGCTGAAAGAAGACAACAGGAAAGCTGCAGTTTGAAAGAAAGCGTGACGTGACAGTAGACCTTCGCTAACTCCTGGAAGCATTCCAAGCACGTCATCCGAAGGACAGCAGACGGGAAGGAGTGAAGATCGCTGCTGACCAACCGTCGACCAACAGACAACGGCATACAGGACCGTAAGTAAGTAAGCTTGGAAATGGCACAGAAAGCTGAGGTTGTCCAGTCTTTATATACTGGTTTGCGCTGCCAATAAGTGAAGATCAAAATCGCTGTGGCTTTCTTTAAAGTGTAATAATTGCGCCGGTCCCTGAATGCCCTCACTTGGACATGTACTTTCCCATTAAAACAACAAAGAGTAAGACTCATACGCTACTTCTGCTTGATGAGTACTGTAAAGTGAAGTAAATAATCTGACCTGTGAAAATATCTCTCGAGTGAACGATCGTTTCGATACACAGGGCAGAAATGGGCAGAGTAGACAGAGGCTGCTGTAAGGTGTCTTAGAGCATACAAGACTCAGTTTGCAGGCTGTCCACAGTGAGATGAGTACGTCCAGTAGGCAATCAGAACATACAACTCTTTGTTGATCATAGAGAGTTCACACGCAAACTAACAGCAGACATCAGGTTGAAACACATGCCCTGGGTGCAGGCTGTCCAGGTGGAACAGGACACTGGTGGGGTCAGCAGGGCGTTACCTTTAGTTTGAAAATGAAGTGTCTTTGAAAGACTTGATATCTTGAGTTTCTTCTTTTAACTTGTTTGGTTCCTTAAGTAGTCTTTATCTTCAAATCACGCGTAGGTTTATCCTTTTAAGAATCGTCGCCAAGTTGTGGTAAATGAATGTTGCAGAGTCCACTTGGTAAGTTAAGATCCTTTATAAGCAAGTTCTTTCTAGGTAGATAGACAGGTTAAGATTGTAAGGAAAACCCCACCAGGAGCCAGCTGTTAGCAGCTCAGCCTGAGATGACCAACTGCCACAGTTAGTAATAGACAAGCGCTGTGAGCTAGAGGGACACCCAGGCATTCCATGATGTCACAGGTAACATAGTACAGTCTATCCAGAGGATAACAGTGGAGAGGACATTTACTACAGAAATGAATGGGTTTTGGCCAAACAACAACAAAGTGTTTAATCGATCTGATATTTTAAGTATTGGCATCTATCCGCTTTTGACACGCTACAAACTTCACTTTCTCTGATGTGCTTCCGGCTTTGGGAAAGGGGAGGGACGCTGATTGTCAGAACTTTAAGATGCCGAACTTTAAGACTGCTGCATGCTCCCGGTCGTGTTCAGCAGCAGAAATGTTGGTGCCCACAAACAGAGCCACTTTGCGGCTTTTTATGTGTTTAAAAAACGTTGGCAGCTTTTTACTTTCCAAAGCATTGCAATTCAAAAATACGATGCAATATGCCCAGAATCATAATTCAGTTTTCAGGATATCAGTGCTGGTCATTTGTGCATCATAGCAGCTACTGTACTCCGATGAATTCACACCTCTCCCTAGGCCTGAAAGTACCCTATATCACTAGTGTTATTAATGATTTCTTTTTTTTTTAAGGGAGAAGAACCCACAGGGCTGCACACCCCGGGTAAACATTGAGGTAGAAAACACTTGCATTTCTGTTCTGAATGGCATTGGGTGGGCCAGGGTATTACTTGGGTGGGCCTGGCCCACCCTCTGGCACCGGGCATGGGAAAGAGTAAGCTTATAAAACAGTAATCAGGAGAATGTATGTCTCCCATTAACTTCCCATTAACCTTACAGCTAGAGCTGCCGACTTTGGATCTGGGGAACTGGGTTTGAGCCTCTTCATCGGCTCAGCATCCTGTGATTCTGAGCAAATCACTTAATCTCCCTGCACCTACCAAAAAATGAATGTGCTCTTGTGTAGCGAACTATATAAATCTGCAAAATAAAAAAATTGCTGATGCAAGGCCAGATATCAGTAAAGCAAAAATCCATTTTTTTCTTACCTGTCAGGAGCATGGAGAAAATTCTATTGCAGGCAGAGAGAGCACAGGCAGAGAGAGCATGACAAAAATGTTGTGCACTGGCCTATAGCAGCAGGTTACTGCTGGTGCATACTCCGAGTTACATAAGAGCAGTCCCTGTCAGTAGAAACCCTTCGAAGAATCGGGTTTAAATAGGTAGTCTTCCATCTGAATCAGGTGGGTTGGCATGCATGCATTACTGTGTGAAATAGAATTGGAGTGACACCCTGCCTCCTTTATCAACAAACTGTTTCTGAAAGGTATAGTTTAGCGTGACCAGACTTCCTGGATTTGCCCGGACAGTCTTGGCAGATTTCGGCAATTTTGGCACATGTACCAGTTTTTAGAGAGGGTCGACAGAAAACAGTGAGATGCACATTTGTGGGTGTTCTAAAGCTGTGCTAGTTAGCAGCTGTTATAAGTAAGCAGTTCTGCGCTGCTCCGTTGATAAAAAATGGTAGTCCTTCTATTTTTCCAGACTGCCCCGGTTTTTGGTTCTCAAGATCTCGTCACCCTAGTATAGTATCCCTAGCAGTGTTATTCATAGTCTAGAGACATTATTAAGTTTACACATGTTTTGTGTACAGCTGACTTCACACTTTCTTCAGTCCTTGTCAAAGCTATAGGCGGTCACTGTCTTTACAACTTGTATATTAGCGATGGTCTGATTACGTTTCGTTCACTGCACGCGCAACGTGGTGGTGTATTAGCAATATCAGAGAGTTAAAAAAATAATTGTATTGTGGTAGGCCGGCCTAAAATAAAGGGAACCAGCGCTGCATCAATGTGTGTAACTCTCCATAAAGACCCGGCGCACGTTTTTTAGCACTTTTATTTTGTAGATACTGGGACCAGCCCATTGCAAAGGGCCTGCATTGTTAAACTGTTTTAGCAGCATGTTTGCAGTAAATACTTGTTAGATCTGGGGCTCACTAGTTGGCTGAGGTAGGTACCTTAGGCCAAATAGGGACCCTTGCTTCCACGTCAGGGAAACGAAGGACACCTTCTCAGATAGCCCCTGCTTACCCCCTCGGTAGCCTGGCAAGAGCAGCAAGGCTTATCTTCAAGGCTAGTGTCTAAAGTATTTGCAACCACGCTCTCAGTAACCCAATGATGACACCACAAATGGACTCCACACAAGTTTAATAAAAACAAGTATAAATTTATATAAAAAGATATAAGATGAGACCACACAATATAAATTCAACTTATGCGTATTTGTAATATTCCTCCTGGCCGGTTATTAGGCCAGCCAGACCTTGTAAGTTCTGGCGATATTAATGAGCAATTTTAAATGATCCACTGCAGTCCTAATACAATGCTATGCAGTTCGTAATGCAACAATCAGGTAGTTCGTTATGCAAACTAACGCAATGAGTAAAGCAACAATCAGGCAGTTTGTAATGCAGAAATATTGCAATGCGTAATGCAACAATCAGGTAGTTCGTCATGCAGAAATAATGCATTGCGTAATGCACTAATCAGGTAGTTCGTACTGCAGAAATAATGCAATGCTTAATACACTTCAGGTAGTTCGTAATACAGAAATAATGCAATGCATATTTCAACAATCAGGTAGATCGTAATGCAGAAATAATGCAAAACGTAATACACTCCAGCACTGATCACGGTGCCTTAGACGGTCTCTCCGCCACTCGTACTGACTCGCGGCCAGCTTCCGTCAACAGATGCCCCCACACTGGTATGATGTAAACCAAAAGCCCAGCTCTGCACTCTGGCCCCGGTACTGCCACTCCTTGGCAATTACAGGCCGTGATACGAGCTGAAGCGTAGGCTCGGGCTGCAGGAATGGGAGAGGTCGAGAGCGTCTCTCTCCGAGTCCGCACCCCGCCGCAGGCGGCGACACACGTTACCTGGGGGGTGCGACCTCGCTCTCCTCTCTTGTTCCCATGACTTGGGCCTCCGAGGCAACTTTGTGGATTCCGGGTAGTGGAACTCGGGCCCTCCCTCGACGGGGTTGGTTCGAGGTCCCGCTCTGGCAACGGCGGGCTCGGGCCGACGACTTAGCTCCTCTGGGGCATTAGGGCCGCTGGTGCTACGAAGATCTCAGGCTGCAACAGGGCACACACACACAGCGTCGCTGATACTCCCTTGAGCTCTGGGTGTGCACGATGACAGGGCATTCCTCACGAAGGTCTCAAGCTGCACGAAGCACATGCACACAGCGTCGCTGAGACTCACTTGAACGTCGGATTCACAATAACAGGGTAATCCTCACGAAGGTCTCAGGCTGCACAAAGCACACACACACAGCGTCGCTCAGACTCGCTTGGACTCCTGGTGCACAATAACAGGGCAATCCTCAAGAAGATCTCAGGCTGCACAAAGCACATGCACACAGCGTCGCTGAGACTCACTTGGACTCCGGGTGCACGATAACAGGGCAATCCTCATGAAGGTCTCAGGATGCACAAAGCACACGCACACAGCGTCGCGAGTCTCACTTGGACTCCGGGTGTGCACGATAACAGGGCAATCCTCAGGAAGGTCTCAGGCTGCACAAAGCACAGGCACACAGCGTCGCTAAAACTCATTGGACTCCAGGTGCCAACAATGACAGGGCAATTCTTTTGAGGGTCTCAGGATGCAAAAAGCACACTCACACAGCGTTGCTGAGACTCTCCTGGAAACGTTTGTGTTCCTGAGTTTCCGCAACAGGGAGCCAGCTCACCTCGGGCCCTTGGGGATAAGTTACTTCTGGACACAGCACACAGCAAAGTCCTTTCAAGCAGGGGTACAAGCCATACAGCTAAGTCCCTTTAGCCTCTCCTTGGTTGAAGCAGCAAACTGCAGGCCGGCCCAAGAACACACTGCAAGGGTCAGTCCTTTCCTTCAGTCTCTTCAGCTGTTTCTTCCTTGGCAGAGGTTCCTCTTGACCACGAAGTAGGTTCAAGCCTTTTCAGTCTTGATCAGTCCATTTCTCCAAAGTTCAGGGGCATCAGCTCTCATAGTTATACCCCTAAATGACTTTGAAGTCTTTGGGTTCAGGCAGGCTCTGACCCCTGTTCGAACCAGTTCTGGGTACCTCCCTGCCAGTGACACCTTCTTCCTTTGATGAGTGGGGATCTGGATTCTCATTCACCAACACCTTGCTAAATTATCGTCCCATTTCACTGCTTCCATACCTTGGGAAAATGCTGGAGTCCTTTGTCAATACACAGCTCGTGAGCCATCTTGAGAAAAATGGACTCCTGGATACATCGCAGTCTGGTTTTAGGGCACTCCATAGTACGGAGACACCGCTGATAGAGGTCGTTGATAACATCAGACTGGCATTGGATGACCATCAATCAGCTATCCTCGTTCTGCTCGACCTGTCAGCGGCCTTTGACACCATCTCCCATCGCATTTTGTTACAACGGCTGTGGTAGATTGGTGTCAGAGGAAAGGCGTTGTTAGACCTGGCACCTTGGCGTGAGTTTCCCTCCCACTTTTTGCTGTTGTGCCTCCAATGTTTTGATGGTGTCTGCTACTCAGGGCACTGCGCCACGGCCAACCCGTGCCGCAGTGCAAGTGCTCCCTACTGTAAAGTGTACATATGATTGATGTCCATGATTGGTTCATTGGATTCACTGTTAGTCCCTAGTAAAGTGCACCAGGAGTGCCAGGGCTTGCGAATGCCAATACTGCTAGTGGGCCTGCAGCGCTGGTTGCGCCACCCACAGAAGCAGCCTTAAAATGTGTCTAGGGTCTGCCAGTGCAGACCCTGCGTGCAGTCTGGTACTGTCACCCTGGCTGGGCAAGTGCACACACTTGCCAGCCCCTGAACCTTCCCTTAACTTCATATTAGTCACCCCTATAGTAGGCCTGAGGGCAGGGTGCATTGTAGTGTAAGGTAGAACATGCCCTGATGTGTGTGGCATGTTCTAATAGTGAATTACTACCAAATTCGTTTTTCACTATTGTAAGGCTACCTGTTCCCTTCTAGGCCAGATGGGCTGCTGGAATTATTACACTCTATAATCCCAGCAGGCTCAGGGAACATGGTAGAAATTCGTGTTTAGTATGCCTGGACTCAGAATAATAAAATACTTCTTTTAGTAAAGTTTATTTTAATATCCTGTGTTTGCAAATGCTACTTTTAGAAAGTTAGCATTTGCTTGCCTAACCATTTCAGCCCGCCTCTGCTTGGATGTGGATCTGACTGTCTGGTGTGTGTGAGTGACAGGGCTGGGAGTTGACAGGTAGTGATTAGCAGGAGGACCCCTTAATGGGTGGTGGGAGTTTCCCCTGAATGATGCATCAGGCTGTGCCCCTGCCACCACAATGCTGGCTCCGCCCTCCTGGGGAGCGACTGATGACTCAGCCTGCACCTGGCCCAGGAAGGACCGAAGCTTGTAAACAAAGTGCTCAGGCCACTCCTGCCCTCTCAATGCCGGCTCCGCCCCCCTGGGGGAGCGGCTGATGTGCCTGCCCTCACACTGAATGCAGAAGTCACAAGTACCCACAACAAGTGCTCAGAGACTGGAGCAGTTATGCAGAGGCCCCCCTGGCTTGCTAGAACAAAAGAAACTGGGTATAAAAGAAGGAGCCCTGCTCCTTGTAAATTAGATCCTGTTTGTGCTACAAGAGAAACTCTGCCCGAAGAGAAGGACCTGGAAGGACTACAAGGAGGAGTGCTGACTCTGGCCTGTGTCTGGTGCCTTGCTGCCAAAGGAGAGGAAAGAAAAGACTACCAAAGACTTTTGCTTATTTGAACTTTGTGCCAAACTCTGCTGAGAGATCTCCAAGGGCTTGCCTGTGAACTTGCCCCCTGACCAGCGCTCCAGGAACAGTGAGCGCTACCCCCCTGAAGAAAAGCTGCTGCTGGCGTGTGCTGTGTGTCTCTACAGCGCCAAGGAAAGGAGAGTTGAGAGCGCTGTGCCTGCCGCCACGCTCTAACAATTTGTGCAGCTGTGCCCCTTCCCCGACCACCGTGACTGTGGCCTGTTCGTGTGCCAGCCGCAAAGTAAGGATCAGCCCCGCGCTGGTTCGAGCGCCGTGACTGTCCGCGCTGAGCCGCCCTTGCAACGGAAAGGGAGGACCTGCCCGGTCCAAGCATCGCCGCCTGTGTGACCCCCGAGGTACAGGCTGCTCCGCAAAGACCGGCACTGCCAAGATTGTGCCCCTCGTGACTTGGGCGCTGAGACCCCCTGGCCCCCGCAGCTGGAAGTGACTCGCTGCTGAGCCGTGCCTGAATCGTGCCCCGCGCTCCGTGGAGTGCACCCCCCTCAGCCCCGCCTGCCTGCAGCTTCCCCCTTCAGTGCGAGTGAACCGGACTCCGGAGAATCCTGCCCCGCATCTGCACCGTCAGCCCGGGTGCCCTGTGACCTGCGCTGAGACTCGCAGGCCGCCGCACCCTCCAGGAAGACAACGCGACGTGGGACAGATCCACGGACAGCCGTCCGCTCCAAGACCTACAAGAAAACCAAGGTACTGTGTTCTTTGTCCTTGCGGTGCGAGCGTCCTACGTCCTGAGCTCGCACCGCGCTACCTGCTTCCCAGCGTGAGCCGCCCCTGAAACCGAGGCTCGCACTGTGCCGGGTCCGCGAGGCCCACGCGGGAAGCGTGAGCTTTAGCCGGCCGGGCCCGTTCTCCTCTCTGAAGCGAGCGGAGACAGCGGAACGCGCATTGAGGCGCTACAAGACACTGAACCTTGCTGGAACCTGGGCCGAAGGCCCAAACGATTGCTTATTGCTAAGAAAGAACTGTGGCAACTTGAAACTAAGTAAACTGGAACCGCTATTGAAAGTTTGACAACTGTATTTACAAGCCTGCTTGAGATTTATATAAAGAACATATATTTTTACAAATACAGTTTGGTGTCATTGTGTGGTGGGTTGGTGGTGATGGTGTAATGTTGCAAATGTTTAACCCTACATGCCCCAGAGATTAGCCTAAGACTGCTTAAGCCACACTACCTAGAGGGTAAGCAGAGGTTGTCTTGAAGGTAACCCTCAGCCCTGACGAGGAAGAGAGAGGCCCTGCTTGTCGCCAGTGTTGCACTGCGCCAACCAGAGACTCCCCCTTCCTACATTGGACGCAGCGGTGAGGATTCGCGAATTTACATTTGCAGTGTTTTACCTTAGCTACTGACCATTGCATAGTGATTACAGTCCAGTAACTTAGCCACAGACTTTTTGATTTTTTGATTTTGCTAAAGAAGAAGATCCCTAGTGTTGCAAACATGCCTGGCACAAACAGCATTGATGGAGGAGAGTCCATAGCCTCTAGTGCGCAGGGGCTAGAATGGGACGCATCAAAGCTGGATGACTACACAAAGAAGCAGTTGAGTTATTTTTGCAGGAAACTCAAGGTTCCACACGCAGGATGCAGAAACAAACCTGAGTTCTACAAGGCCATGAGAGCCTGGATTGAATCTAGGAAGGCACCTGAGGATCAGAATGCACCTGTGGATCCTGTGGGTCTGGAAAAACCAGACAGCGTTCTTAGCTTTGGCAGAGGCCTGTCGCCAGAGGAGCTGGCAGACAGACAGGCAACCAGGGATCATGAGATCAAGATGGCAGAATTGAATTTGAAGGGCCAAATGGAGCTTGAAAGCAAAAAAATGGCTCTGGAGGAAAGAAAACTCCAGTTTGAGTTTGATATGAAAATGAGGGAGATGAGTCTAAAAGAGAAAGCCTTGGATCGTCCTCCCTCTGGTGGCAGCACAACGCCGGTGCAGGTAGAGTCAAGAGTGCACATCCCCAAAGATGTAGTTAAAGAGTTCTTTAAGGGGGATGACATAGGACAGTGGTTTAGGGCATATGAGGTAGCCATGCTTTCCCACCGGGTCCCTGAGAAGGATTGGGGAGCGGGGTTATGGGGAAGGTTCCTTAGCGAAGGAAGGGACACCCTGCTAGATTTGCCCACTGAAGACCAGAGATCCTATCCCCATATGAAAGAAGCTTTAATGACCAGGTATGGGCTTACCCCTGAAATGTATAGGCAGAAGTTTAGGGGGTGTAATAAGCGGCCTGGGAATACGTATGTGGAGTTTGTGACTTTTTTTTGCAGAGCACTGGATGGTTGGGTGAAGGGTAACAAAGTGAATGATTTTCAAGGTCTCTTTGATTTAATTGCATGGGAGCACTTGTCTGATCAATGTTTTCCTGAGTTACGCCAGCACCTGATTGATAGCAAGTTGTCCAACCCGAGGAAACTTGCTGAGGAGGCGGACCGCTGGCTCAGCACCAGGGTCCACAAGGGTCCAGTGGGAGACTCCGCCAAGGGTGGGCAGGGTCCCCAGCAGAAGAGTGGGGGGGACAAGGGAAAACAGAAAGGGTTCCAAAAAGGCCCCCAAAGTAATCCCCAAGGGGACCAGCAGAAAGGTTCTCAGCCTCCCCCACCCCCTAAGCAGAATGGGGCCCCGACAGGTCGACCTGTTCCAAAGGGGCCCTTCAATTGTTACAAATGTGGTGACCCGGGGCACATAGCCAGTGACCCCAAGTGTCGCCTGTTTGGAAAACCAGCACCCACTGGTGCTCCGCCCCGACAAGTGACCAGTGTTCACTTAGGAGAAGAAGTGATGGTCCCGGGGGGTGGAGATCCTGTTCAGATGACCCTAGTCTCACTAGGAGACAGTGAGATGGTCCCTACAAGCTACCTGCCCTCTAACACTAAAAAATATGGGCAGGTGGTTACCATCAATGGTAAGAAAGCTGAGGCTCTTAGAGACACAGGAGCCAGTGTGACTGCAGTGAGGCATCACCTGGTGTCTCAAGAGCAGGTTGTACCCCATGCCTACTGTAGGGTTGTCAACGCTGACAATTCAGAGAGTCAGTGTCCGATGGCTCAAGTTCCCTTCGAGTGGGGGGGGGTCTCTGGTACTCTGCAGGTCTGTGTGAGGAAAACCATGCCTGTTGACTGTTTGCTAGGGAATGACTTGGAGGACTCCCCTTGGGAAAAGGTGGAGAAGACGACTCACCTGAAGATGGTGGGTCTACCTGACTGGGCGTGCGTGACCACCCGGTCAATGGCAGCCAGTAGGGGTGATCAAGAGATCCTGGGGCCTGACGGAGAGGCCCAGGAACCGGCCTTAGGGAGAAGGCGCAGGGTGCGCGGGAAACCGGCCCCTGAAGTTCCCACGGTCCAGGAGGAAGCAGACCTTGAGGGGGATGCCCTGGAGCCTACTGGGGAACAGATTGCCGAACTGGGGGACCTGCCTGAGCTGACCCATTGGCAGCAAGAAGGAGGCCCCTCCAGGGAGGAATTCTGCAGGGAGCAGAAAGAATGCCCTTCTCTCATGGGTATGCGGCAGCAGGCTGCAGACCAGGCCAATGGTGTTCAGGCCAAAACACATTATGTGTACTGGGAGAATGACCTCCTGTACTCAGAGCCTAAGGCTGCTGAACCTGGGTCAGCCCGTGTGCTGGTGGTACCCCAGAAGTTCAGAGCCTTCCTACTGGGACTGGCTCATGATGTGCCTTTAGCAGGACATTTGGGGATGGACAAGACCTATGACAGGCTTGTCACCCACTTCTACTGGCCCCAAATGCACAAGAGCTCAGATGCTCATTGTAGGACCTGTCCAACTTGCCAGGCAAGTGGGAAGAGCGGAGGGAAGAACAAGGCTCCCCTCCAACCCTTCCCTGTGGTCAGTACGCCATTCCAACGAGTGGGTATTGATATTGTTGGGCCTCTGGACCCCAAGACAGCCATGGGCAACAGGTTCATCCTGGTCTTGGTGGATCATGCCACCCGGTACCCTGAAGCCATCCCTCTGAGGACAGTGACGGCCCCCGTGGTGGGGCGTGCACTAATGGGAATTTTCTCCAGAGTGGGGTTCCCTCTAGAGGTGGTGAGCGACAGGGGGACCAACTTTATATCCAAGTATATGAAGTCCCTTTGGCAAGAGTGTGGTGTAACCTACAAGTTCACCACACCTTACCATCCACAAGGAAATGGGTTGGTTGAAAGATTCAACCGAACCCTGAAGGGCATGATCATGGGCCTGGAAGGTCCAATGAGGCGTAAGTGGGACGTCCTCTTACCATGCCTGCTCTTTGCATACCGCGAGGTGCCACAGAAGTCTCTAGGGTTCAGCCCCTTTGAGCTGCTGTATGGCCACCCCGTGAGAGGACCACTGAGTTTGGTAAAGGAAGGCTGGGAGCAATCTCCCAGGAAACCTCCCCAGAATGTATATAGCTACATGCTGGCCTTCAGAAACCAAACCAGGTGCTTCAGACAACTTGCTGAGGCAAATCTGGAAGCAAGCCAGGAGGAGATGAAGCGGTGGTACGACCAGAATGCCACTCTGGTAGAGCTTCAGCCTGGACAGGAGGTGTATGTCTTGGCCCCAGTGGAACCCTGTGCACTTCAGGATAAGTGGACAGGCCCATTTGAGGTTGTGGAGCGCAAGAGCTCAGTGACATACTTGGTGGACATGAAGACGCCCAGGAATCCTTTAAGGGTCTTACATGTCAACCGCCTCAAGCCCCACTTGAAAAGGTCCGAAGTGGGCATGCTGTTGGCCACTGATGATGGAATGGAAGAGGAGTCTGAGCCTCTTCCTGACCTCTTAGTGGCCTGTGAGAAAGATGGGTCAGTGGATGGAGTTAACCTCTCACCCACCCTGACCCCTGAGCAACAGGAAGACTGCCGCCAGTTGCTGGGGCAGTTTCCAGACCTGTTCTCCCTGGTTCCTAGTGTCACAGATTGGTGCGTCCATGATGTGGACACAGGAGACAGCTTACCTGTGAAGCATAAGGCTTACAGGGTAACTGACAGGGTCCGGGCCTGCATCAAGGAGGAGGTCTCCAAGATGCTTGCTCTTAGGGTGGTTGAGTCTTCCAGCAGTCCTTGGTCCAGCCCCGTGGTCTTGGTCCCAAAGGCTGCTGCGCCGGGAGCCACACCTGAACTCCGGTTCTGTGTGGACTACAGAGGACTCAATTCAGTCACCAAGACTGACGCGCACCCTATCCCCAGAGCTGATGAGCTCATTGATCGGCTAGGGGCTGCCCGGTTCCTCAGCACGTTTGATTTAACGTCTGGGTACTGGCAGATCGCCTTGACCGATGGGGCAAAGGAGAGGTCAGCATTCTCCACACCAGATGGGCATTTCCAGTTCCGGGTTATGCCATTTGGGATGAAGAATGCCCCTGCCACCTTTCAGAGGTTGGTCAACCAGGTGTTGGTCGGGCTGGATGAGTTCAGTGCCGCCTACCTGGATGACATCGCAGTGTTCAGTGGCACCTGGCCAGAACACCTGCGGCACCTCTGGGAAGTGTTGATGGCGCTGCGCAAGGCAGGCCTCACAATCAAGGCAAGCAAGTGCCAGATTGGGCAGGGTTCCGTGGTGTACTTGGGACACCAAGTGGGGAGTGGCAAGGTGGCACCCTTGCAACCCAAAATTGAGACCATCCTGGCTTGGGAACCCCCCAAGACCCAGACTGCAGTGAGAGCCTTCCTGGGGCTCACTGGGTATTACAGGAGGTTTGTCAAGGGCTATGGCACTATTGTGACCCCCTTGACAGAACTGACTTCTAAGAAGCAGCCCAGGAATGTGATTTGGACTGACACCTGTCAGAAGGCTTTTGACACCCTGAAGACTGCCATGTGCACGGCGCCCGTGCTCCTGGCTCCTGATTTCTCCAAGGAATTCATAGTGCAAACAGACGCTTCAGAGCATGGTGTAGGGGCTGTTCTCTCACAGATGACTGAGGAGGGCTGGGACCAACCCGTAGCCTTCATCAGTAGGAGGTTACTTCCACGGGAAAGTAGGTGGAGTGCAATAGAGCGAGAAGCATTTGCTGTGGTCTGGGCGCTGAAGAAGCTAAGACCCTACTTGTTTGGGTCTCACTTCCGGGTTCAGACGGACCACAGGCCCCTCAGATGGTTGATGCAAATGAGGGGTGAGAACCCAAAACTGTTGAGGTGGTCCATCTCCCTACAGGGTATGGACTTCACGGTGGAACACCGCCCTGGCACAGATCACGCCAACGCTGATGGTCTGTCCAGATTTTTCCGCCTTAGTGATGAGGAACTCCCTGGGGAAGGGTAGTTCTCCCCACATTTCAGCTGGAGGGGACACGTGTTAGACCTGGCACCTTGGCGTGAGTTTCCCTCCCACTTTTTGCTGTTGTGCCTCCAATGTTTTGATGGTGTCTGCTACTCAGGGCACTGCGCCACGGCCAACCCGTGCCGCAGTGCAAGTGCTCCCTACTGTAAAGTGTACATATGATTGATGTCCATGATTGGTTCATTGGATTCACTGTTAGTCCCTAGTAAAGTGCACCAGGAGTGCCAGGGCTTGCGAATGCCAATACTGCTAGTGGGCCTGCAGCGCTGGTTGCGCCACCCACAGAAGCAGCCTTAAAATGTGTCTAGGGTCTGCCAGTGCAGACCCTGCGTGCAGTCTGGTACTGTCACCCTGGCTGGGCAAGTGCACACACTTGCCAGCCCCTGAACCTTCCCTTAACTTCATATTAGTCACCCCTATAGTAGGCCTGAGGGCAGGGTGCATTGTAGTGTAAGGTAGAACATGCCCTGATGTGTGTGGCATGTTCTAATAGTGAATTACTACCAAATTCGTTTTTCACTATTGTAAGGCTACCTGTTCCCTTCTAGGCCAGATGGGCTGCTGGAATTATTACACTCTATAATCCCAGCAGGCTCAGGGAACATGGTAGAAATTCGTGTTTAGTATGCCTGGACTCAGAATAATAAAATACTTCTTTTAGTAAAGTTTATTTTAATATCCTGTGTTTGCAAATGCTACTTTTAGAAAGTTAGCATTTGCTTGCCTAACCATTTCAGCCCGCCTCTGCTTGGATGTGGATCTGACTGTCTGGTGTGTGTGAGTGACAGGGCTGGGAGTTGACAGGTAGTGATTAGCAGGAGGACCCCTTAATGGGTGGTGGGAGTTTCCCCTGAATGATGCATCAGGCTGTGCCCCTGCCACCACAATGCTGGCTCCGCCCTCCTGGGGAGCGACTGATGACTCAGCCTGCACCTGGCCCAGGAAGGACCGAAGCTTGTAAACAAAGTGCTCAGGCCACTCCTGCCCTCTCAATGCCGGCTCCGCCCCCCTGGGGGAGCGGCTGATGTGCCTGCCCTCACACTGAATGCAGAAGTCACAAGTACCCACAACAAGTGCTCAGAGACTGGAGCAGTTATGCAGAGGCCCCCCTGGCTTGCTAGAACAAAAGAAACTGGGTATAAAAGAAGGAGCCCTGCTCCTTGTAAATTAGATCCTGTTTGTGCTACAAGAGAAACTCTGCCCGAAGAGAAGGACCTGGAAGGACTACAAGGAGGAGTGCTGACTCTGGCCTGTGTCTGGTGCCTTGCTGCCAAAGGAGAGGAAAGAAAAGACTACCAAAGACTTTTGCTTATTTGAACTTTGTGCCAAACTCTGCTGAGAGATCTCCAAGGGCTTGCCTGTGAACTTGCCCCCTGACCAGCGCTCCAGGAACAGTGAGCGCTACCCCCCTGAAGAAAAGCTGCTGCTGGCGTGTGCTGTGTGTCTCTACAGCGCCAAGGAAAGGAGAGTTGAGAGCGCTGTGCCTGCCGCCACGCTCTAACAATTTGTGCAGCTGTGCCCCTTCCCCGACCACCGTGACTGTGGCCTGTTCGTGTGCCAGCCGCAAAGTAAGGATCAGCCCCGCGCTGGTTCGAGCGCCGTGACTGTCCGCGCTGAGCCGCCCTTGCAACGGAAAGGGAGGACCTGCCCGGTCCAAGCATCGCCGCCTGTGTGACCCCCGAGGTACAGGCTGCTCCGCAAAGACCGGCACTGCCAAGATTGTGCCCCTCGTGACTTGGGCGCTGAGACCCCCTGGCCCCCGCAGCTGGAAGTGACTCGCTGCTGAGCCGTGCCTGAATCGTGCCCCGCGCTCCGTGGAGTGCACCCCCCTCAGCCCCGCCTGCCTGCAGCTTCCCCCTTCAGTGCGAGTGAACCGGACTCCGGAGAATCCTGCCCCGCATCTGCACCGTCAGCCCGGGTGCCCTGTGACCTGCGCTGAGACTCGCAGGCCGCCGCACCCTCCAGGAAGACAACGCGACGTGGGACAGATCCACGGACAGCCGTCCGCTCCAAGACCTACAAGAAAACCAAGGTACTGTGTTCTTTGTCCTTGCGGTGCGAGCGTCCTACGTCCTGAGCTCGCACCGCGCTACCTGCTTCCCAGCGTGAGCCGCCCCTGAAACCGAGGCTCGCACTGTGCCGGGTCCGCGAGGCCCACGCGGGAAGCGTGAGCTTTAGCCGGCCGGGCCCGTTCTCCTCTCTGAAGCGAGCGGAGACAGCGGAACGCGCATTGAGGCGCTACAAGACACTGAACCTTGCTGGAACCTGGGCCGAAGGCCCAAACGATTGCTTATTGCTAAGAAAGAACTGTGGCAACTTGAAACTAAGTAAACTGGAACCGCTATTGAAAGTTTGACAACTGTATTTACAAGCCTGCTTGAGATTTATATAAAGAACATATATTTTTACAAATACAGTTTGGTGTCATTGTGTGGTGGGTTGGTGGTGATGGTGTAATGTTGCAAATGTTTAACCCTACATGCCCCAGAGATTAGCCTAAGACTGCTTAAGCCACACTACCTAGAGGGTAAGCAGAGGTTGTCTTGAAGGTAACCCTCAGCCCTGACGAGGAAGAGAGAGGCCCTGCTTGTCGCCAGTGTTGCACTGCGCCAACCAGAGACTCCCCCTTCCTACAGGCGTTAAAATGGTTCTCCAGCCATCTATCTGATAGGTCCACTGCTGTTCAGATCGATAAATATAAGGCAGAAAAAAGACCTGTTAAAATGGGTGTGCCACAGGGCTCAATTTTGAGCCCCACACTCTTTAATGTCTATATGACACCCTTGGCAAGAGTGATCAGGGCTTATGGATTTGACGTGCAGTCCTATGCTGGCGACACTCAAATCTTACTCACACTGGGACCCGATGTAAATGATACAAAACTACGGTTTAAAAACTGCCTGATCCGGAGGAGGAGCTACGCTAGCAACCAAGATGGCCGCTTAGGCTCCCGACTCCGCCGACCTCTGTCTCCTGCCAGATGATCCTGTCATCCATCCTGTGTCTACACCCGACCTCCGTGTGGATGAACCGGTGTACATTCCGAAGACGCAATCCCGAGTATTTTACTGGCTTGGTAGACGGAGTAACGTCGTGTTTCAGTTTGTGGCCTAGCCCAGCCGGAAAGCCGGGGCCTCGAGTACTGGCCCAGCCGGGTTCCAGTTGAACAACATCGGCCGTAGGAATCAGCCATGGTCCGGTCTACCGCTGTGGAGGTTGTCTTTGCCCAATTTGATGGCGGTCATTCTGGCTGGTTAACATCGAAGGAGACGCGACGTGACACGAGTGTGGCTGTGGGCGGAGGTCCCTGTCCCGAGGACCCGGTTTATCCTCCGCTGGTGTCCGGTGGGTCGGGTCTTCGCTCGCGGTAGAGGAGTGCAGATAGCTGCCGTGATTAACGATAAGTCGCCCTCCGCTGCCATCCGTTCCGCTCTTGCCTGTTTCCCCGGAGAGACCGGGCTCTCTGGGGGAAGTGATCATGGTCGATATTGAGCGAGGAGAGATGGGCTGGACAGAGTGTGAACCGTCGCTGAAGACTGTATTGGCAGCCATTGGGGCGCTTCATTCACATGTGGACGCCCTTGTACACAAAATGATAGCAGTCATGTCCGAGACAGGGCGTGGGAGACCGAACCCTGCTCCATTGCAAGAGCTTACACTAACTAAGATTCCCATGTTGGTCATTTTAACTGCGGACAAGGACCCTGTGCAGCAAGTGGTTTTGGAACCCTCAGTCAGCGTACTGGATAACTGCGAGCCTGGTGCTTCAAATGGAACGCTAAGCCTAACATCGCCGCTGACTGTGGGTGAATTGGTCGGCGTTCCCCTCCCGGAGACTCCTGTTGATAACTATTTACAGATCGAAACAACATCTTTTCCCTCCCTGGTGGTTTCATTGCGGTCTTGGGTGAATCAATACTGGAACTGTATGCCGGTGAGGGGGATTTTCTGTTCGGAAGGGGTTCTCAAAGCCTTGACATATTTGCTTCATTTCGGACTGAAGTTTTCTGAACTCTTTTCGAACATTGATTCTCCTGTGTATGCGGTGTTTCGACCGGGAGGGGTTCGCATGTTAGATCGGAAGGGCCAAGGCTGAGACTGAGTGTTTAGATTTGTTATTGTGGCCTTACCAGATGAGGGATTTGCTTTCGCTTCGCTGTGTCTACAGATGGTTGGGTGGTGTTTTTACAACTTCCCCTGATTTGCTTTGAGTTTTCTGTAAAGTATTTTGTTTCCATTGCAGGGATTGTTTGTCTCTGGCGGGGGAGGGGGGACTGGGAGCCCATATGGAAATGCCCTCCTCCATTTTCCGAAATTTGGGTTTCCACATAGTTAACAAACTGTCCATGGAGAGCCAAATACATTATATTGTGGGCACATGTTTTGGGCTAATGCGCAGTCTGAGAAAGGTTTTTAAGTGGATTCCCGCAGAGGCCAGGAAACCCCTAGTACAGGGCCTAATGATTAACAGAATGGATTATGGGAATGCGCTTCTACTTTCTATAAACGAGCATTACCTGAACAGACTCCAAGTTCTCCAGAACACCGCCGCACGGTTGGTACTAGGCCTCCCACGACGATCTTCCGCCACCGTCTGTTTGAAAAATCTTCATTGGCTTCCGGTAAGAAAGCGTATTTTCTTTAAAACCTTATGCCTGGTGCATAAACACATGTACAAAAGTGGTCTAAAGTACTGGTCTAAGAAACTGATGTGGTATAAGCCCTAAAGAGAGCTTAGATCCAGCAATGAGTTTCGGCTGACACCCTTGAGAATACAAACATCGAGAAATGGCTGTCGTGCTTTTTCCTTTCTTGCTCCCGCCAACTGGAATAGGATGCCCCTCCATCTTCGCACCATTCCTGAACGCAGCGTCTTTCGAAAAGGTTTGAAGACCTGGCTTTTTGCTAACTAGCCACTTACCTTTTTATCTTCCATGTCAGAGTCGTCTGCTAAGCGCCGTGAGACTCCTCGGATGTGATTTGTGCATGATACAAATGTCCCTGATATGATTTGATTTGAATCACTCAGCAGGAGATGGGACCATTGTTTTATGGCAGCAACCCAGGCCTCTTCACCTCTAGGGGTTACTCCTCCCCCCTAAACTCCAGAAACAGGTCAGCCTGTTTCTGTCTCACCTCTTCCCCTGGCTCAAGACATTCCTCAGATCCCATCACTTTCAAATCCAGACAGTCAATCCACAACCAGGCAGACACACACAGAAATGTTAGAGCACAAAAACCCAGCCACTTCTAAAAGAGTGGTTTCTAAACACACAATGCAAAAACCACCTTCAATAAAAGATGTGTTATTACATTTTGAGTTCAGGCACACTAAACTTCACCTTAATGTCCAGTTCCCTCATGCTTAACTCATGAGCTAAGAGTAACTTTTTCTCTTCCAAGGCAAGAGCGTTCCTGCTCTCCTCTGCTCGCTTTTCACTTTCAATGAGCAGCTTTTTCTCTTCCGCTCGAGTTTTAAGTTTTAAAACCACCAACTTATGCTCTCTGATCCTTTGGTTTTCCTCCAGCTCCTCTGGGGAAAAACTACTCCCTGAATGGCTACTACCAGCCCCTGAGGCGGGTCCTTCCGCTAGCAAATCCTGTGGACCAAATCCATTCCCTAGGCCATCCTCATCCTCATCCACCTCAACATCACCAGTCTCCTGAGCCCTTTTCGCTTCCCACCAGGCCCTCAAGGCCATTTGCAGCTACTCCTTCTTGGCGCTACTTTTCATGGGACATCCCAAAGCTCTGCAGAATTGCCTCAATTGATCAACTTTGTAGGTAAGCAATGCCTCAATGTCAAACTCTAATTCTGCAGCCTCACTGGCTACTTGACTGTCTGAGACCTGATGTGTGGCTTAAAGGTCCCTCAAAAATGAACCAAAAATAAAAAAACACAATATGTAGTTGCGTCGTGGTCTGCGCTAAAACTAGTGATGTACACTAATTACTGTGAGTGAATTTGCAAATACATGTTCAATCCCAAACCACTGACCACCAATGTAAGACCTGGGGGTCGCTAGTTGGCTGAGGTAGGTACCTTAGGCCAAATAAGGACTGTGAGAAGTTGGCCTGGTATATGATGTACACTATTCTAGTGGGCACCTTGCACCAGTCCAAACGACCCTTATTGATGGTAGGTTATAAAGTCAACCTTATAGAAAGCTATCCTAGTGGTAGCTGTAGAGAGCAGCCTTCAGGCTAAGACTTGGAGACGAGTTAAGCAAGTTGTTTTACCAATTATAATCTCTTGAATGATCAAATGAAAGCACACCACACAAGGTATATATCAAATATATATGTATTTATTCTAAACACAACCCCGCTAGACTCTTTATGAGGTCAGAGGTAAAAGTACAATACAGGGAACTTTTTAGCGTATGATAAGTTGCACAGTATACGTTATGCCCTAGGGGCCTCACAAACCATATACTAAAATAGTGGTATAAGAACCACGAGTGAGTTAGAAAGCAGGCCTAGGGCCTGTTGAATCACTGGGGCTGCCTAGAACCACCAAAGGTTAGGATGTAGGCGGCCCACAGGAGACGCGCGCAGTGTCTAAACACAGCCGCGGGTTACCATTGACTTTCTATGGAGAACGGACACGTTACAAATGTACAATTTAAGGGCACTTTCTAGGTGAACTACGATGGAAAACGTTTAGACTAGGACACTTTGAGAGTCAAGACCCACGGGAGCACCGCAGTACTCGTGTTACCTCACCCATGGAAGCCGGGGGCATAGGTGTCTTTTGGTGTTGTTTCGTCGTCGATTCCAATGGAGAGCTGCGAAGAAGTGCTGCAGGCGACCAGAGGAAAAGTGTCCTGGTGGATCGGAGATGTGAAGAACCTGAAAGCAGAGGAGACAGAGTCTGGGTCACTAACCACTGACCAGGATGGCGATAGGAAGATGCCAGCCGATGTCGGGTGATTTCAGGTAAAAAGGTGAAGCTTGTCTCTACAGCTACGAGGACCAGGAGGTGTCGACGATGACCAGGAGCTGGATTCGAGGTGTCCCACGAAGGATCTAGTCGACTGTGGTGTCGGAATCCGGATTGGACCCAACAAGCCTTGGCAAACGCAATCTAAGCAAGATGTCGAGATGGGTTTTGGTGCAGACCAGCAAGGTCTGAGGAACTCCTCCTTTGAAGAGGAGTGGGAGCAAGCCTGGAGCAACCAGGAAAGCTAAAGAAACTGAAGATTGGTCTATGTGGGGGCTCACTAGCCAACGGAATAGGAACCGCAAATATGCGTCAAGCTGAAATGCAAAAAGCGGGCCCACGGGACACTCGTGGAGTGTGGGCCTCTGAGCTTCTGTGCAAAAGGTGTTCGGGCAGGGGCTTCAAATACCCCCATGCACAACTTCGGGATTCCTCGGGAAGTAGGTGCAGTAGCAGAAATGCAGGATGTCCAGGAGTCCCGGTCCCACATCTCTCATGTCTGCCACAGGTCTCAGCTTTGCTGGGAGCGCAGGTCAGCGTCAGAGATGTCTGGAAGTCTGTGTCCTGTGTCGCAGATTCTTCAGGATCCTGTGGGATCCTCGAAAATGCAGACTGGCAAAGATACTGTTGGTGCCTGTTTGGAGAGGGTGGTCACTTCTTGACCACAAAGGGAGATTCTTCCGTCTTCCAGTCAAAATGGAATGTCGAAGGTCCAGGAATTATGTATCAGAGTTTCGCCCAGGGTAATCTAATGTCCTAGGGACTGGGGTTCTATACTTATACCAAGTTTAGGGGTTTGATTAACTCTAAGGTCCCTCCTATGGGTGGACCTGGGGAGGGGGTGGTTACACCCCTTCCCCTTTGTCCAGTTTTGCGCCCGAGCTAGGGCTGAGTGCCTCAGCAACCGGTTTGAACTGGGAAATGCAAGGAGCACCTTGTGTGCCACAGGCAGTGTCTGAAAAGCATTCACTGAATGCAACCCACCCTGCCCCAATACACTAAAGTCTGTCTGGGGAGGTGCTGGCATCTCCCTGGACAGGAAACCTATTGTCCAGGCCTCTCCTGATGGAGATTCGTCCAGCAGCAGGACGGCAGACTCGTGTCTGTGGCAGCAGCATCCATTTTGTGATGCTGGGGCTCTGTTTAACTTTAACCGGGTTTACTAGTAACCACATGTCTTCTCTCTCTAGAAGGTTGGAATGCTAACCCCGTCCCCAGAACTGGCGGGGGGAGGGGGTAGTATTCCAAAGTGTTTGACACGTTAAACAACATGTTTTGATAAAGCCAAACCAAAGTTAGCATTAACCGCGAGGATTATAATGCACTTAAGAGTATATGGTATGGCTATATCATAGAACAGCTATAAGGAGATGTTTCCGAAAGCTGTAGAGGGGCTCAGCTCATGCTACGGCAACCTCTCACACAAAACCAAGCACTCTGCCTGCAGGATTGTCAAGGTCTGCCATAGGAGTGACTTATAGGTTACTATGTGTCTATATATAAGGTAGATATAAATATACTATATGTAAGTAAGGGGTGATTACACCACCTTACCCAGTCTGTAAGTACAGACCTGTGGTGTCAGTTTGGAAGGCTAACCAGGGGTGGCACAATACATGCTGCAGCCCCTGGTAGGCCTAGGGTGCACCTATGCCCTGGGTACCTAAGGTACCATATACAGGGGCTCACAAGGGTGACCCTGTAACCAATCTGGTATGTACCTAAAGTACATGGTATCAATTTAGAGAGAGTACAGCTAGGCTGTGGGCCTGATTAGCAGGGCCACAGCCATACTAAAGTCGAAAAACCAGTGAAGCACAGCAAAAAGTGGGGTTAACCATAGGAAGCAGACCCTACTCTCCTACAGGGACCCTTGCTTCCACGTCAGGGAAAGAAAGGACACCTTCTCAGATAGCCCCCGCTGACCCCCTCGGTAGCTTGGCACGAGCAGCCAGGCTTATCTTCAAGGCAAGTGTCTAAAGTATTTACAACCACGCTCTCAGTAAAACAATGATGACACCACAAATCGACTCCACACAAGTTTCATAAAAACAAGTATAAATTTATATAAAAAGATATACGATAAGACCACGCGACGGCTCAGCTCCTCTGGGGCTGCCGGTCTGCGCCGCTGGTGCTACGAAGATTTCAGGCTGCAACAGGGCACATGCACACAGCGTGGCTGAGACTCACTCGACCTTCGGGTGTGCACGATCACAGGGCACTACTCGCAAAGGTCTCAGGCTGCACTAAGCACACGCACACAGCGTCGCTGAGAATCACTTGGACTCCGGGTGCACAATAACAGGGCAATCCTCACAAAGGTCTCAAGCTGCACAAAGTACACACACACAGCATCGCTGAGACTCACTTGGACGCTGGGTGCACAATAACAGGGCAATCCTCACGAAGGTCTCAGGCTGCACAAAGCACACGCACACAGCATCTCTGAGACTCACTTGGACTCCGGGTGTTCACGATAACAGGGCAATCATCACGAAGGTCTCAGGCTGCACAAAGCACAGGCACACAGCTTCGCTGAGACTCACTTGGACTCCGGTGCACACGATCACAGGACAATCCTCACGAAGGGCTCAGGCTGCAAAAAGCACACGCACACAGCGTCACTGAGACTCGCTTGGACTCCAGGTTCCCACGATCACATGGCAATTCTTACGAGGGTCTCAGGCTGCAAAAAGCACATGCACACAGCGTCGCTGAGACTCTCCTGGAAACTTTTGTGTTCCTGAGTTTCCGCAACAGGGAGCCAGCTCACCTCGGGCCCTTGGGGATAAGTTACTTCTGGACACAGCACACAGCAAAGTCCCTTCAAGCAGGGTGACACAGTACAAAGCAAAGTCCCTTTAGCCTCTCCTTGGTTAAAGCAGCAAACTGCAGGCCAGCCCCAGAGGAGTTGGCCTAACGGCTAGGGCGGTCGACCTCGAACCTGGGGAACTGGGTTCAAGTCTCGGCAATGACGCTGAACATCCTGTGATTTTGGGCAAATCACTTAATCCCCCCGTGCCTTACCAAAATGAATGTGTGTCCTCATGTAATGTAACTGGTGCTATGTAAAGTGCTCTGATACCCGATTCGGGTCAAGTTCGCGCTATATAACACTCTGCAAAAAAAAAGAACCCTTGAAAAAAAAAAAAGAACACACAGCAAGGGTCAGTCCTTTCCTTCAGTCTCTTCAGCTGTTTCTTCCTTGGCAAAGTTTCCTCCTGACCACGAAGTAGATTCAAGCCTTTTCAGTCTTGATCAATCCCTTTCTCCAAAGTTCAGGGGCTTCAGCTCTCATAGTTATACCCCTAATGGCTTTGAAGTCTTTGTATTCAGGGGGCACTGACCCCTGTTCAAACCAGTTTTGGGTGCCTCCCTGCCAGTGACACCTTTTTCCTTTGATGAGTGGGAGGTCTGGATTCTCAATCACTCAGCAGGAGATGGGACCATTGTTTTATGCCAGCAACCCAAGCCTCTTCACCTCTATGGGCTACTCCTCCCCCCTACACTCCAGATGCGGGCCAGCCTGTTGCTCTCTCACCTCCTCCCCTGGGTCAAGACAGTTCTCAGATCCTATCACTTTCAAATCCAGAAGGTCAATCCATAACCAGGCAGAGACACACAGAAATGTTAGAGCACAAAAACCCAGCCACTTCTAAAAGAGTGGTTTCTAAAAACACAATGCAAAAATCACCTTCATAAAAAGATGTTTATTACATTGTGAGTTCAAGCACACTAAACTCCACCTCTCCGTCTTAAGTCTTTGGGAAGATAGGCCGGACAACATATTACAAAGCCTCCCCATTCTGTACCATGGGCAAGATGGCCTTTCAACATTGAAAAACAAAATGGAGAATATTTCACTGTCAGGAGATGGTACACACCTCAGTGCATGTCTTACCTTTCACATGCAGTGCACCCTGCCCAGGGGGTACATTGGACATACCAAAGGGGTGTCTCATGTGCATAGAAAGGGAAGGGTAAGGCCTGGCAAGTGGGTGCACTTGTCAGGACAACATGGCAGTTTAACAAACTGCGCGCAGGCACTGCAGTGGCAGGCCTGAGTTCTCTCTTTAAGGCTACTTGTGTGGTTGGCACAATTAGTGCTGCAGGCCGTCTAGTAGCATTTGCATTACCAGCCCTGGCACACATAGTGCACTTTACTAGGGACTTTACTAGTAAGGCAAACATACCAATCATGGATAATCCAATTACCATTATACTTTACACAGGGTGCACTTGCTCTTTGACACTGATAAGCAGTGGCAAAGTGCCCACAGCATCTACGTTGGCAACAATATGTCAGAAAAAAGGTCTAGGGGGAAAGCAAAAAGTTTAGGGAACTTTAGCCAAAAAGGGCCAAGTCCAACAATATTTAATTGCTCCAGCCTCTCTGGGCCGTGGGACTGGTATCAGTCTATGTGGAAAGCACCAGAATACAGCCACCACGTTGATGCTGTATTGCTTTCCGTCACGCAACTTTCAGTGATTGGCCTAGGCAGAACGTTTTTGATTTGCAGCTCTGGCTGCTGTGCTAATGTGACACAATGGATCCTTGCGACCCCTGTACTCTGTGTTGCACAGGTGGTCATGCTGGAGGGCAACAGGGGACCTTCACGGGATGTTTTCCTCAGCAACTCCCAGACATGGTTTTGCTTCCCTCCAGCCAGCCCCCTCAGGCCCCTGGAACTACAGCTTTGACTGCTAGATGATGTTGATTTGAAAGTCAACAAGCTGTAGGCCTCATATGTCATCGTGCCTTGTGTGTGGTTTCCCTGTAGCCTAGTCTGATCCGGACGGTCAAGCGCACACTTTAAAAGAGCTAGTGAGCCTGCCCTTAACTGTCACATGTCCCCTCCCATATCAGCGCCTACAGCAGTGTGACCCTGCCAGTAGCGCTAGAAAGCAGCCTTCATTGCTGTACTCATGGAAACACGATTGTCAAGGGCAGTACACAGACAGTTTATTTTTCCCCCCTGGCCGAGATTATTGCCCAATCAGGAATAAAGGCTACCTCATACGCTGATGACATCCAGCTCCTGTTCTCCTACGACAACCCCTCTCAAACCACCTTTGATCCATTAAAAGACTGCCTCCGCAACATCGCCCGATGGATGGACAACAACTTCCTCCGGCTTAACGCCGGAAAAACCGAGGTCCTCTTTTTTCGCCAGCCCTCCCCGCTGGACTCCAACCTCTGGTGGCCTTTCGACCTGAGTATGCCCCCTTTACCAAAGGAATCCGTAAAAAACCTAGGGGTTAGATGGGATTCCAACCTCTCATTCCATAAACAAGTTCAGACGGTGTCCACTGCCTGCTTTTCCAAAATTAGGATGGTGAAAAAATTCATCAATTTCCTACCCAGCAACACCAGGAAAACAATTGTCCAGGCACTGATCACTTTCCCTTTGGACTACGCCAATGGCCTGTACATAGGACTGTCCACAGGCCTTTACCATCGTCTCCAGACAGTCCAGAATGCCGCAGTACGGCTAGTCTGTGGCATTTCCCTCCGTGAGCACATCTCTCCATATCGGCGGAAATTACATTGGTTACCAATTCAAAAAAGGGCAGAATTCAAAGCTCTAACTCTGGCCCACCGTGCTGTAAAGGGAAAGGGCTCTGCATACCTCTCCTCTTGCCTCCGCCCCTACAGTAATGCCAGACTCCTCCGTTCCAGCTCAAAAAACCTTCTCGCCACCCCCAGATTAAAAAAAGTACGCTCCGGTGGCAAAACCTTCCAAGTTTGTGCCTCCTCCCATTGGAACAAGCTCCCTATCTCCATCCGGATGATACAGGACGAACTCTCTTTCCGCAGAGCTTTAAAAACTTTCCTCTTCTGCTAGTTCCATCTGAGTCAGACCCAGCATACGTATCCACAGAAGCGCCGGGACACCCCGTTGGGGTAGCTGCGCGCTATATAAAACACACTAAATAAATAATAAATAAAGTCTACATCCTGTGGCTCCTCTGGATGGCCCCAGCATCAATATTATCCCTACTGGCCATGGCAGACACAGGTAAGTCCGGCAGAAGATCACTGAACTGAGTGCAGTGAGGACAATGTCAGAGAGTGGGAGAGGGAGGAGATAAGACGTGTTTAAAAGAAAAAAATAATTCTGTCTGTAGGTTTGTTGGTCTTTTACCTTCAGATAACTACATATAAGATAAGGCCCACACTTTACATGAACTATAAATGTAAGTTCAAATAATGGATGAAAAATCCTTTCTTACATTCTGCAACCTTAAATGGTTAATGCAGTCTCTATGCAGATGTCTTTCTGTGTGTAAACAGAGAAGAATGTTGATCGGCAGAGTAAGGACTAGTGACTTTTCTACTTATAGTGCTACGAGGCCCCATCCTGGGGCTGAGAAGGCACTTTTGACTTTGCAAGCCATTCATTGTATGAAAGACAGTAAAACATAAGCGTCACTCAATGCGTCACAAATTTGACTAGAATGTCACAACTAAGTCCACTGAAACCATGGAAATGTCACACATAAGCAATCTGTAAACGTGGCAGCTATGATATTACTCGCAAGAAAGTGTCACTCATAGTTGTTGAATGTCACTCATAATTACACTGAAATTTGGAAATGTCACACATAAGCAATCTGAAACCTTGTCAGCTACGTAGAAGAGTAGTTAAAATAACAGTTCTCGTGGGATTACTGCAAATCTTTGAATGGAGAATTAAACTTTTCCTAGCATTTCAGACAATAATTTTTTATTCTGTTTAGGACATAGTGGCGAGGATTCTTAGTCAGGACTGGAGCAGAGGATTAAGCTTTTTCCTTCACTTTAATTGAATAGCAGTCGTTTCACAGTTCATTTTTCAAATAACTTGAAAAAACTACATTTCCCTTGCAACCTTGGGAATGAACAGTAGCAAAGTGTCCCAATGTCCACCAATTACGTAACCCAGCACTATATAACTGATATAGACGCTCACTCCGTATTCTCTTTCTCCTCTGCTCGTGAGATAAGTGCAAACTCCATATTGTTATCCTTATTGATGTGTTTTTTTGCTTAACGGTTATAGTGTGCTTGTTCACATTGATGCACATCCATCTTTAATACATGTGGATGGCCGTCTGGCTTGAGCGCTTTGGGCTGTGGTGCACATTGATGGCCCTAGGTGGATCTCCACCGCTTGGCCTGAACCCTCTCACATTGACACCGCTTAACGGTAAGGGTTTTCCCTACTGGGAATTTTTATATGCTTAATAAAATAACCTTTGCTACATTGAGATCCACCAGTGAGCGGGTTGCCCAGTCGATACAAGGACTTTTTTCTCCTGTTCATTACCTACCTTGGTGGTGCTCTTGTCCCTTATCAGCAGGCCTTTAATGACCACGAATATTCTCACTGCCTGAAGGGGGACGAAAAGGGTTGGCCCCTTGAGAGCTTCTCTATTCTGGAAAGCATTGAAAGCTCCATTTCTATGGTTCTAAATCTGGCTTTTAAACCTCTTGATCAGTGGCGGCCCGTGCAGGTCTGGAAAGCATTAAATGCTCCATTTCAATGGAGCTAAATCTGGCTTTTAAACCTCTTGATCAGTGGCGGCCCGTGCAGGTAAGCACGATGCAGCAAGCGCAAGGTAAGTGGTTTTATTTTTTTGTTTTGACTATCCCGTCATATGTTAAATTCCATCTGCCTCACCCCCACTCCACCGCACTACCTGCATGAGTCGCTACTGCTCTTGATGACCAACCTGGTGACAAAAATGTCTGAATTCCCCTTTTTCCTACCCCCCCCCCGAGCACTAGTAATCATGTACCTAGAAAAGCCACTAGAAACAATGACGCAGAGTACCTTGAAGGATTCCAGAAACAACGCAAATCCTTCGCAAAAAGTGCGCTCACACTTAAACTTCTTCCCTTTCTGGAGGTGGTATTCCCTGAAAATCTGGTGACGCAGTCACCACAAGTCCAGATCCTCTCGTGGAGTCCCCTAGAGCAGGGAGGGAAGGTACAGATGATGAAGACCAATCCTCTGAGAAGGAACCAGGATGCAGCAGACCCTGGAGACCCAGTCCATCTTCAACAGGGTCCAGGGGATGGTGAACCCAGTCAGAAATGTTCAAACTGGACCCACATTTTCATCCAAGGTCTTCGGAGTGGTTCTCAAGTCAAAAGGCGGCAGACTGTGTTGCCAAAAAGATTAGACAAGGAAGTCAGAGCAAGATTGAGGACAGAATGTCCCAGGCCCTCTTCAGAGGGCAAGGTTATAGCATCTCCTCAAATTGATGCAAAGATGTGTACTGTTTTGCCAAATATATTAGAGATCCTAAAAAAGGCATAGATCGGTCATGAATAGCATGTTAAGACAAGCTCCTAGATGCAGTAGGACCCCTCAATAAGATTTTAGACATGGCTGAGGATGCCAAGTCTTCAGGGGATCCCTTGCTAGCAGACCTGGTCTCAGGATGGGCGCAGAGGCCGATATGCATGATAGGGAATGCAAACTATGCCCTTTCAGCAGAATGCCCTAGTTCTCTTCTAATAAAAATAGATGCCAAGTTGGGAGACCTGTCCACATCAGAAGCAGGTGCCACTGCCCAAGGCAACTTATTTGATGAGCCTTTTGTCAAGGAACTGTGAAAGTTTGTGGCCACCTTCTCAGCCTTAGCGGTACAAAAGGGGGTGGTGATGGACGGAGCATATGAACCAATCAAACACTCACACCCAGTCAACAGATCTGGGTTGAATCCATCACCGTTCTTTAGCCCACTCTGCCACCCCAGTTCAGACATGGCCATATGCAAATCAGTCTGACCCTGTGCATCATGGGAACAGTCCAGCCTGAACTGCCAAGCCATGCCTTCCCTGGACCGGACTCAAGCTTCCTAGGACCGGTTTCTGGCATAACAGCCGTCTTCACCCAGGCTTGCTTGAATCCAGTGGCAAAGTGAGCAAGGGACTCACGTCTGAGCATACCCTGCCAACTTATGGCGGCCAAAGCGGTACAAAAAAGAGGTGTGATGGACGGAGCATCTGAACCAATCAAACACTCACACCCAGTCAACAGATCTGGGTTTAATCCATCACCCTTCTTTAGCCCACTCTGCCACCCCAGTTCAGACATGGCCATATGCAAATCAGTCTGACCCTGTGCCTCATGGGAACAGTCCAGCCCGAACTGCCAAGCCATGCCTTCCCTGGACCGGACTCAAGATTCCTAGGACCGCTTTCTGGCATTACAGCCGTCTTCAGCCAGGCTTGCTTGAACCCAGTGGCAAAGTGAGCAAGGGGCTCACGTCTGAGCATACCCTGCCAACTTATGGCGGCCAAAGCGGTACAAAAGGGTTGGTGATGGACGGGGCATCTGAACCAATCAAACACTCACACCCAGTCAACAGATCTGGGTTTAATCCATCACCGTTCTTTAGCCCCCTCTGCCACCCCAGTTCAGACATGGCCATATGCAAATCAGTCTGACCCTGTGCCTCATGGGAACAGTCCAGCCCGAACTGCCAAGCCATGCCTTGCCTGGCCCGGACTCAAGCTTCCTAGGACTGGTTTCTGGCATTACAGCCGTCTTCAGCCAGGCTTGCTTGAATCCAGTGGCAAAGTGAGCAAGGGACTCACGTCTGAGCATACCCTGCCAACTTATGGCGGCCAAAGCGGTACAAAAGGGGGTGGTGATGGACGGAGCATCTGGACCAATCAAACACTCACACCCAGTCAACAGATCTGGGTTTAATCCATCACCGTTCTTTAGCCCACTCAGCCACCCCAGTTCAGACATGGCCATATGCAAATCAGTCTGACCCTGTGCCTCATGGGAACAGTCCAGCCCGAAATGCCAAGCCATGCCTTCCCTGGACCAGACTCAAGCTTCCTAGGACCGGTTTCTGGCATTACAGCCGTCTTCAGCCAGGCTTGCTTGAATCCAGTGGCAAAGTGAACAAGGGACTCACGTCTGAGCATACCCTGCCAACTTATGGCGGCCAAAGCGGTACAAAAGGGGGTGGTGATGGACGGAGCATCTGGACCAATCAAACACTCACACCCAGTCAACAGATCTGGGTTTAATCCATCACCGTTCTTTAGCCCACTCAGCCACCCCAGTTCAGACATGGCCATATGCAAATCAGTCTGACCCTGTGCCTCATGGGAACAGTCCAGCCCGAAATGCCAAGCCATGCCTTCCCTGGACCAGACTCAAGCTTCCTAGGACCGGTTTCTGGCATTACAGCCGTCTTCAGCCAGGCTTGCTTGAATCCAGTGGCAAAGTGAACAAGGGACTCACGTCTGAGCATACCCTGCCAACTTATGGCGGCCAAAGCGGTACAAAAGGGGGTGGTGATGGACGGAGCATCTGGACCAATCAAACACTCACACCCAGTCAACAGATCTGGGTTGAATCCATCACCGTTCTTTAGCCCACTCTGCCACCCCAGTTCAGACATGGCCATATGCAAATCAGTCTGACCCTGTGCATCATGGGAACAGTCCAGCCCGAACTGCCAAGCCATGCCTTCCCTGGACCGGACTCAAGCTTCCTAGGACCGGTTTCTGGCATAACAGCCGTCTTCACCCAGGCTTGCTTGAATCCAGTGGCAAAGTGAGCAAGGGACTCACGTCTGAGCATACCCTGCCAACTTATGGCGGCCAAAGCGGTACAAAAAAGAGGTGTGATGGACGGAGCATCTGAACCAATCAAACACTCACACCCAGTCAACAGATCTGGGTTTAATCCATCACCCTTCTTTAGCCCACTCTGCCACCCCAGTTCAGACATGGCCATATGCAAATCAGTCTGACCCTGTGCCTCATGGGAACAGTCCAGCCCGAACTGCCAAGCCATGCCTTCCCTGGACCGGACTCAAGATTCCTAGGACCGCTTTCTGGCATTACAGCCGTCTTCAGCCAGGCTTGCTTGAACCCAGTGGCAAAGTGAGCAAGGGGCTCACGTCTGAGCATACCCTGCCAACTTATGGCGGCCAAAGCGGTACAAAAGGGTTGGTGATGGACGGGGCATCTGAACCAATCAAACACTCACACCCAGTCAACAGATCTGGGTTTAATCCATCACCGTTCTTTAGCCCCCTCTGCCACCCCAGTTCAGACATGGCCATATGCAAATCAGTCTGACCCTGTGCCTCATGGGAACAGTCCAGCCCGAACTGCCAAGCCATGCCTTGCCTGGCCCGGACTCAAGCTTCCTAGGACTGGTTTCTGGCATTACAGCCGTCTTCAGCCAGGCTTGCTTGAATCCAGTGGCAAAGTGAGCAAGGGACTCACGTCTGAGCATACCCTGCCAACTTATGGCGGCCAAAGCGGTACAAAAGGGGGTGGTGATGGACGGAGCATCTGGACCAATCAAACACTCACACCCAGTCAACAGATCTGGGTTTAATCCATCACCGTTCTTTAGCCCACTCAGCCACCCCAGTTCAGACATGGCCATATGCAAATCAGTCTGACCCTGTGCCTCATGGGAACAGTCCAGCCCGAAATGCCAAGCCATGCCTTCCCTGGACCAGACTCAAGCTTCCTAGGACCGGTTTCTGGCATTACAGCCGTCTTCAGCCAGGCTTGCTTGAATCCAGTGGCAAAGTGAACAAGGGACTCACGTCTGAGCATACCCTGCCAACTTATGGCGGCCAAAGCGGTACAAAAGGGGGTGGTGATGGACGGAGCATCTGGACCAATCAAACACTCACACCCAGTCAACAGATCTGGGTTTAATCCATCACCGTTCTTTAGCCCACTCAGCCACCCCAGTTCAGACATGGCCATATGCAAATCAGTCTGACCCTGTGCCTCATGGGAACAGTCCAGCCCGAAATGCCAAGCCATGCCTTCCCTGGACCAGACTCAAGCTTCCTAGGACCGGTTTCTGGCATTACAGCCGTCTTCAGCCAGGCTTGCTTGAATCCAGTGGCAAAGTGAACAAGGGACTCACGTCTGAGCATACCCTGCCAACTTATGGCGGCCAAAGCGGTACAAAAGGGGGTGGTGATGGACGGAGCATCTGGACCAATCAAACACTCACACCCAGTCAACAGATCTGGGTTGAATCCATCACCGTTCTTTAGCCCACTCTGCCACCCCAGTTCAGACATGGCCATATGCAAATCAGTCTGACCCTGTGCATCATGGGAACAGTCCAGCCCGAACTGCCAAGCCATGCCTTCCCTGGACCGGACTCAAGCTTCCTAGGACCGGTTTCTGGCATAACAGCCGTCTTCACCCAGGCTTGCTTGAATCCAGTGGCAAAGTGAGCAAGGGACTCACGTCTGAGCATACCCTGCCAACTTATGGCGGCCAAAGCGGTACAAAAAAGAGGTGTGATGGACGGAGCATCTGAACCAATCAAACACTCACACCCAGTCAACAGATCTGGGTTTAATCCATCACCCTTCTTTAGCCCACTCTGCCACCCCAGTTCAGACATGGCCATATGCAAATCAGTCTGACCCTGTGCCTCATGGGAACAGTCCAGCCCGAACTGCCAAGCCATGCCTTCCCTGGACCGGACTCAAGATTCCTAGGACCGCTTTCTGGCATTACAGCCGTCTTCAGCCAGGCTTGCTTGAACCCAGTGGCAAAGTGAGCAAGGGGCTCACGTCTGAGCATACCCTGCCAACTTATGGCGGCCAAAGCGGTACAAAAGGGTTGGTGATGGACGGAGCATCTGAACCAATCAAACACTCACACCCAGTCAACAGATCTGGGTTTAATCCATCACCGTTCTTTAGCCCCCTCTGCCACCCCAGTTCAGACATGGCCATATGCAAATCAGTCTTACCCTGTGCCTCATGGGAACAGTCCAGCCCGAACTGCCAAGCCATGCCTTGCCTGGCCCGGACTCAAGCTTCCTAGGACTGGTTTCTGGCATTACAGCCGTCTTCAGCCAGGCTTGCTTGAATCCAGTGGCAAAGTGAGCAAGGGACTCACGTCTGAGCATACCCTGCCAACTTATGGCGGCCAAAGCGGTACAAAAGGGGGTGGTGATGGACGGAGCATCTGGACCAATCAAACACTCACACCCAGTCAACAGATCTGGGTTTAATCCATCACCGTTCTTTAGCCCACTCAGCCACCCCAGTTCAGACATGGCCATATGCAAATCAGTCTGACCCTGTGCCTCATGGGAACAGTCCAGCCCGAAATGCCAAGCCATGCCTTCCCTGGACCAGACTCAAGCTTCCTAGGACCGGTTTCTGGCATTACAGCCGTCTTCAGCCAGGCTTGCTTGAATCCAGTGGCAAAGTGAGCAAGGGACTCACGTCTGAGCATACCCTGCCAACTTATGGCGGCCAAAGCGGTACAAAAGGGGGTGGTGATGAACGGAGCATCTGGACCAATCAAACACTCACACCCAGTCAACAGATCTGGGTTTAATCCATCACCGTTCTTTAGCCCACTCTGCCACCCCAGTTCAAACATGGCCATATGCAAATCAGTCTGACCCTGTGCCTCATGGGAACAGTCCAGCCCGAACTGCCAAGCCATGCCTTCCTTTTTAGACATGGCTGAGGATGCCAAGTCTTCAGGGGATCCCTTGCTAGTAAACCTGGTCTCAGGAAGGGCGCAGAGGCCAATATGCATGATAGGGAATGCAAACTATGCCCTTTCAGCAGAATGCCCTAGTTCTCTTCTAATAAAAATCTATCCCAAGTTGGGAGACCTGTCCACTTCAGAAGCAGGTGCCATTGCCCAAGGCAACTTATTTGATGAGCGTTTTGTCAAGGAACTGTGAAAGTTTGTGGCCACCTTCTCAGCCTTAGGCAAGGCTGAATCCTCAATGAAAAAGATATTTGCCAGGAGGGTTTTCCCTCAGGCTTTAAGATGAAGGGGCCTCTCCTCGGACCGGGTTTGGCAATAGGGCTCCTCCCAAGGTGCACTTATAGGGCAAGGAAGAAAAAATAAAGGATAGCATGATTACAAACAATCTCAGGGAACATTTTTCCCTTTCAGAGGTGTTGGCTTTAGCAAATGCAGTAGGCCAAAGCTCCAGAAGGATTTCCTGGTAATAATGATCCATTTTTCCCAAATTTAGGGGGAAGATTGAAGTGGTTTGTGAACGCGTGGAGGAAGATCTCCTCTGACACTTTATAGAGGCTGTACAAGGTTTCCACATAGAGTTTTATGGAACCCCGCAACAGCTGTCTCATCCAACGACCCTTCACTTCTCTTCAGTGGAGACGGAGCTCATAGACACTGAGGTGAAAGATCTGGAACGCAAAGAAGCAATTTCAGGTCAGTAATCCACCCCAGAGCCTTCTTAAGCAATACTTTCTTAGTGCAAAAGAAGGATAAGGGGTTCAGACCAGTGATGAATCTAAAAGAGTTTAACGAGTATCTAGTATATTACTATTTCAAAATGGAAGGAGTTCACCTCTTGAGAGATGCTCTTATGCTGACAGATTGGATGGTTTGCTTCGATTTTAAGGATGCATATCTATCTGTCCCCATATTAGCACCTCACAGAAAATTTCTACAGATGAGGTGGAAGGAACAGGTTTACGAGTTTTTAACACAACCGTTCAGCCTTTCTTTGGCCCCATGGTGCTTTACAAACGTCTACGTCCATTGATGGAACATTTGCAAATGAGAGGCATCAGACTGATGATCTATCTAGACAATAGCCTGATTATGGAACAACGTTGGGAGGGTTTTCAAGGTCAAATGACCACAATCTATTGTCTTGCTCCAGGGTCTAGGCTTTGTAATCACTCAAAGCAAAGTCGACCTGATACCCAGTCAATCCATGTTGTTCCTGGGGTTTCTCATCAACTCAAATGCCGAATTGAGTTTACCGATGGCAAAGATGGAGAAAATCAAGAAGGAGCTTTGAAAGGTCCTCAAAAGGAACAAGATCTCACTCAGATTGCTCGCCAGGAAAGTAGGACTCCTTTCGTCATTGGTTTCAGGTGCTCTTTCCCTTAATTACAGGGCCCTTCAACAACTCAAAGCTGTACATCTCAGAACTATCGGAGGCCAGGACAGAGACCCAATGGTGGCTTGATCACATGGAGGCATGAAACCGAGAGCAATCTTCAGTTTCTCTCCAGATCTGATCATAGAATCAGATACCAGCCAATGGGGCTCGGGAGAAAAATGCAGAGACATATCAGTGGTCAACAGATGGTCAGAGGAGCTGCAATTGTACATAAACTGTATAGAACTCCTTGCAGGTTATTTGCCATCCAATCCATGACGGATGACAGGGTATTTTGCGCATAGTCCTGAAGATGGACAACCTGTCGCAGTAAGGTATATAAATCGACTGAGAGGCGTGAGGTCTCGGAATCTGACAAAGATGATGACGAATTTCTGCCACTTCTGCCTACACACCAGATTTCAGTCACAGTGGAGTAGAACCAGGTAGCAGACTGGAATTCCAGATACAACTCAGATTCCTGCGACTGGAAGCTGAACCAATACGTTTTTGAGGCACTGATGCAGGATAGATCTCTTCACATCCAAATTGAAAACAACCAATTACCCCCTATCCTTCAGTTGGAGACCAGACCTAGGAGCAGCAGCTTTGGATGCATTTCTTCAAGACTGGTCAGACAAACAGAATCATGTGATTCCTCCTTTTGCTTTGATCAGCAGAGTAAAAGCCCCAACCAAATGACAGAAGACGACTGGTGACTCTAATTTGGAAATCGCAACCATGCTTCTCGATTTTAATTGAACTGCTCTGGGATTGACCAGTAGCCTTAACAGTGTGTCAGAGAATCATGGAGGACTGCGTTGGGCAAGCTCACCCCATAGTTGATGAAGGGACATCGGAGATTGATGGCATGGAAGATTTCCTGTGAAGATGGACTTTTGGAAGGAGTTGCAGAATTCATGATCATCATATTTTCTTTATTCGATTTGCAATAGCAATTTTAAAAGCACAGTACAATCAATTAAAACAGTAAAAAATCTTCTATGAATACATAAGATAGCCAGAGCTACAAATTCATATATAAACATAAAACACCCCAGTGAAAAATCTAGATAAATAGCTGTGATGGAGAAAGGACACAGAGAAAAGGAGACTTGCTCAGAAGCAATCCTCCCATTTAACTCCCTAACATGTTATTAATTACGTATTGTGTAAAACTAATGTGCACCACATAAAAATGAGGGTTAGAGAAGCTTGCTTATGTGTTTACTAATGATAACCATTCAAACAAACTAATAAAACTGCTTCAACAGGGAAATCTTTACTGCGCATGCAACAACTGCATCTACGTAATATGATGTATTAAAGCTTGGAGGGAAATTCTTGCGCATGAGAAAAAGGCATTAACATGGAGTCTTGAAGACTCGCGTGCATCGCACCAGCTTAGCTGAAATGAAATTGAGCTATTTAACTAATGCTAATGCGTGGAAAGTATTAAAAAGTAGAGGGGGTTAGAGTAGAGATGGGTGGTGTACATTGAAACCATTTATTTTTGAGAGTAAGATCTGTCTTTTCTGACTTTGTCACTAGTGCGCATTTGGGCCTCTCGTGTATGTCCGAAGTGAGCTGCGTCATGTGGGTTTCGCCCATGACAACTGAAAATCAGTCCGGAAGAATGACTTGTGGGTCAAGAAGAGTACAAGGCCACAGTCTGTCTGAAGCCTGAGAACCGGCAGTGAAAAACCTAAATGAATGAGACCACATATTAAAGTTAAACATTTGTTGCCGATGTAATGTGAATGCGGGTGGGAAAATAAAATATGAATAAAAAGTAAGGGGATGGGTTTCTTAACAAAGGGCTAACTGAAAAGAGTATTATGTAAGCATTGTGTGATGATCTTCCCCCCCATGCCTGACCAATCAGAATTATTAGTTTTACGATATTGAAACTTTAATGGGTGGTAAATGAGGAAAGAAAAAAGTATAATTAAGGTAGTTTTAGTTAGTTAGTCAGACGTCAATGCTGAATACTGCAGAGCTCGGCATGCTGTCTGTGTAGCAGGTGATGCTGGGAGAGATGCTGTAAGATGTTGAGGAAGAACTGAATGCAGAACCTAATAACTTAATTTGGATAGAAAGAAGATTGCGGAAGAATCTCCAGGAGGAGGAAGAGAGTGTCAGAGACAGGTGCGACGTGACCGTCGGTGTTAGAGAGGTCATCTATCCTGTCCTGAATCCTGTCCTGAAGTCTTTGTCTCCTGAACTATCCCGGGGGACCCTTACCGGCCCTTTAGCCAGGGGGTTGGTCTTCACACCATCCTAGGTAATTATAATTTCGTGAATTTGCAGATGTTCTTTTCTCTCTGTCCTCTCCTTTCTGAGCATAAGTCATTGCAAGTTTTAAGTATGTGTTGATGATTTAATTAATTGAATCTTATCTCCTATGAGTGATAGTGACTGTACTGTACTTTGAAGTGGTTCACATGCACTTAATTTGATAAAGACTTAAAACTTACCAGAGTCTGTGGTTATTTACTTCAAGGTATAAAAGTTAGAATTAAGTACATTTTCACCATCAACGACTTCAGCTAATGGTCCATCGACCAGAGGAAAGAACTTTTTGATCAGTGAAAGGTTGGTTAGGAGTAAGAAATAATCAATCTTGAAGTGTGGAAAAACATAAACTTTGACTCCAGCGGTTTACTCAATTGTGTGTGTTTACGGTACCAGGTGAGTATATGGTATTGGAGTATCTGTTGTTGGTAAGCCACTGGATCAATTTTCTGGGAGCAGAGCTATGGTTATTATTGACTAGTTTGGTGATAAATATTGATTTTTGATTATTGATTTATGTTTAACAAAAGGAGTTAGCGTCCTGTTTTATGTTGTCCAGGAAAATCCCAGGGAATGAATAACAGGTGGTGACAGATGCCACACTGCAGTGAGGATACTCGTCTGTTGGAAAAGCACTGAGAAGCTACGCAGGACTAGCAGAGTTAAATTAGGGACTATTAGGTATAAAAGTCGAGTGTGAGTGAAAGCAAAAGGTTCAATGGTGAAACTTTGGTCTTATATCACCTAGTAAGGGTAACACTGAAAGAGTAACAGATTCTCTCGAGCTTGAATGAAGGGTAAACAGAGGTTTTTACTCGCAGTAAAAGAAGGAACAATTCTGAGACTCCAGAATAAATCGAGCTCTATCCTTTGTTTTAGTGGGACAGGCAGAACAGGCAGAGTAGCGAATGTTTTTATGTTGTTACTAAAGTTTTTTTAGTTTAAGAAAAGTAAAGAAATACGTTCTTGTATTACCTTGTGAAGGGAGGGTCAGTCCCCAGAGTTGTACTGACGTCACAGGGAGCCGCCCTGGGATTGGTTGAAACAACAGGCGTGAGACAGAAGCAGATTGTAAAGGAGGGGTCAGTAATAAGGAGTAAAACTGACGTCACAAAAAGGCCACGCTAGCATTGGTCATACCACGAGCGTGAGCCTGAGTTTGGTTGGTTGTTAGGTAGAAGCCACACTAGTATTGGCTAAAATAAACAGTGAAAGTCTGAGTTTAATTGGACATTAGATAGAAGATTTGTTAGCATTGGTTAAGAAGAAAATTGTATGTCAGATTCTGATTTGACTACGGGTGTGAGTCGCACTGACAGGAGACTTCAAGAATTTGCGGAGTAGCCTTTTACATATCGTGCATCCAGAATGCATGGAGGAAAGAGAGAAATGTTGTTAATAAAGAAAATAAAGAATTTCTTTCTGAAAGATACACCTGTATTGACTCGAGAGGGAATTCCTATTCCGCACCCGAAAACACCTGCTTCCTTTATGATGATGGAAAGAGGATATCATACTTGCGTGTGGTTGGAGAATTGGATAGAATATACCAAAGGTGATGGAGTTCTAGCTTTCCCAGAAAATGGTACGTTTAATTGAAGAATTCTTCAGAATTTGTGAATGATTTGGAACCAATACCTAGGTTAACTCAGTATGAGGCTTTACAAGAGTGGGAGACTGAATTGTTTGAACGAGAAAGAAACAGGAGTGGGAGATATATGGGACCTTTTCCACGATATTCAGGTCAGATGAAGCAATAGAGGAGAGCTATGGTATCAGAAGGTCTATACCCAGTGTTAATGGCGCAAGTGTAAGGAGAAAACAAAACACATGAATGTGACATGATATGGTGAGTCAGATGATGAATTGTTGGGGGACATTTTAACTAAAAACCCTCCACCGTATCAAGAAGGACCTAGTAGAGTCACCCAGAGTGCACCAGTACTGGGAACACCCTTAATTCCACAAATTTTACATGATACATCAGTTAATTGGGTGCTTTAAGACAGAGAAAAAGAAGCATTAGATTGAAATAAAGAGGAATTAATACAGAAAATAGGAAAATTAAGTTAAAACCCTGAAGCATTGACTGTACCAGTGACTATAGGTCCTGTTATTCCGTTATATGGAGATAAAATAAGTTGCCCAAAACCCCAAGCTGTAACAACTCCTTTGAATAATCCTAGAAAAGTACTATCTGATGATCAAGCCACTGAGTGCGATTCAGTCATTTAATTAATGGACCTTCCGATAAGAGATTCTGTAAGTGAAACCCTCAAAAGTGTTTCACCTAGTAGTTTGAAAGAAAGAAAGTCTGTGGTACCCTCAGGAACTAGAAGCTCAGCAACAGTAACCCCAGAAGATTTGGAAAGATAGGCACTGGGAATAGAAAAACAAAGCACACCCCCAAAGATTTTAAATATTTACAAACTTGGGAGGCGTGGTTTGACCGGCAACGATGGCGGTCGTGCCTTAGGCTCGCTCCGGCCAGCCTGCATACATCCTGCACAATTATCCTGCCCTGAGCACCCACAACTACTATCCAGCTGTCGGAGGTGCTGCAGTATTGATTAGTGATCCTCCGATCACACTGGGAGCTCGCGGAGTGTGGAGGCGCGACCTGAAGTGAAGGGGGCGGCCTGGCAAGTGACCATGAAGGCGGCACCGGGGCCTTGCGTGATGCGCCTGGCCGGAGACGTGGTTCCCGAGGCCGGCGAGGAGGAGCTGGTGTGGTGGTGCGGTGTGGCGCTTCCCCCATTCAGCACCGGGGGAGGCTGCTTCGCGCAGGTGCACCCGGCTGCGGATCGCTCTGCCTGGCGCTGCCGTGAGGCCCTTGGAAAGACGGGTCTGAAGCTGCAGGCTGGGAGAGCCATTGTCCTGGGCCGAACGGCCCTGTGGAGGGCGGCGGCCATTTTCTACATCCCGAGCCGGCGGCGGTGAGTCCCGACGACCTAATCTCGGAGATGGCCTGCTCCTGCCCATCGAGAGTGCTGCTGGGGCTGTGGAGGAGAGGGTCCCCGCGAGGGAAGCGTGTTGTATGCTACACACACTAACACTACTTTAAACTAACAAACAAAAATATCACAAGGAATTCTCAGGTATTGTCATTTATTTTCAACACCAGATATCTACCACTGTAGAATTACTTCACATTCAATAAATAGCCCCAAACGGGGAGAGGAAAGGAAGGAGGGGAAGGGGTAGTGCTCAAGGGAGTGTAAAGTCAAAGAAAATAAGCACAGTCAAAAACAAACATGTGATAAATACAATGCTCAAAACAAAATCATAACAAATTAAATACACAAGCCAAAAATCAAGGCATCCATTGATAAACTGCTAACCAATGACATTCAACGGTCACACACTAGAATCAAAACTGTCAGGGGCATGTGCCGGATGTCCAAGAAAGAGAGCCGTCGACGTTTCGACCCCTATCTGTAGGCTACGTTAAGTCCTTTGGCGGGGTCTTCATCAGGACATATACAGGAGAGGAAAGGAGTGGGGCAATCCTATCTGAAAAGTTAAAACAAGAAGTCAGACTTCTACGTGGTGAAACCAAATTACAACCGTCCTGTTTGACAGTAATAAATTCATTATGATTAATTACCATGGAGTCAAGGCCCAGCTGGGCTCTAAACGTGGGAATTGAGTAAGCCACGCAAAAAGTCGTGGTCAATCTCTGCGATATTGTTTCGCAACTACAGAGGAGAAAGAATAAAACATACACCCAGTTAAGAGGTTATTTGTCATTACACATTATCTACTTGATTAAAAACAAACAAAGGGCAAACTTACAAAAACTTCACCCATTCAGCCGAATGGTGAGTTTAGTGTTGCCCCCCAGTCGTCATTTGCCGTATGAAGGGTGTCTGGGAAGGCGAGGGTGCAAACAAGGTGCACAGACTGTAAGTACAAAAGTCAAAAGGACTTAGGGGTCTGTACAATGATGGTTAATCTGCACTGAGTTATAGCCCCTACCAAAAGAACCCTGCAGGAAAACACAATGCGGCCTATAACTACATGAAAAAACTTACATGAAAAATTCTTACATGAAAAAACAGCAAGGGCCCTAAGCCACTAGTCGTCTTTAGCCAAGGGACACAATTACTTCCATTACTCGGTAACCAATGAGGTCTGAGGCACCGGGTCTGTAATACTGAAGATCGCTGTAAGATATGAAACAGAGACTCCATTGTGGGCTTACCAAGGCTTGATGGATGTACAAACCTCGTGTAAAAGAGTCAGAAATACATTACATACCTCCGGGTTTAAAGGCGGGAAAGAAACCTATTTAGGCAGCCGACCATCAATGCAGCACATCAAAGCTCTGTGGTGCTGTAATTCAGAAAGAAAAGTACCCCATGTTGGTTTCAAAAGGGACCCTCTACAGAGATTGCTGGCCATATTGCGCACTGTGTCTGGGGGGGAGGAAAAGGGTGTACTTACAAATCGACGACAATTCGTCCGTTACACCGCAGCCGCAAGGATCAGGAAAGTGAAAAGACGGGCAGCCGCTCCGTCAACCCTCGATGAGTGTCAATCCTACGAAAACAACACGGGAATGCCCGTCAGATATATGGCCAGTCTAAAATGCAATTAGCCATGAAATGCTTCAAAGGGCACGGTCGCACTTACAAACACCCGGGAGAGAGCCGATGTAGCCTCAGCCGGTCAGCACAAAACTCCGCAATTAATCATAATGAATTTATTACTGTCAAACAGGACGGTTGTAATTTGGTTTCACCACGTAGAAGTCTGACTTCTTGTTTTAACTTTTCAGATAGGATTGCCCCACTCCTTTCCTCTCCTGTATATGTCCTGATGAAGACCCCGCCAAAGGACTTAACGTAGCCTACAGATAGGGGTCGAAACGTCGACGGCTCTCTTTCTTGGACATCCGGCACATGCCCCTGACAGTTTTTATTCTAGTGTGTGACCGTTGAATGTCATTGGTTAGCAGTTGATGCCTTGATTTTTGGCTTGTGTATTTAATTTGTTATGATTTTGTTTTGAGCATTGTATGTATCACATGTTTGTTTTTGACTGTGCTTATTTTCTTTGACTTTACACTCCCTTGAGCACTACCCCTTCTCCCCCTTCCTTTCCTCTCCCGTTTGGGGCTATTTATTGAATATGAAGTAATTCTACAGTGGTAGATATCTGGTGTTGAAAATAAATGACAATACCTGAGAATTCCTTGTGATATTTTTGTTTGTTAGTTTAAAGTAGTGTTAGTGTGTGTAGCATACAACACGCTTCCCTCGCGGGGACCCTCTCCTTATATGTACCATATAGCGCCCAGGTCCCCGCGACTGCATGGGTTCAACCCCCCCTTTTTGTAATGTGGGGCTGTGGAGGGGCACTGTTGGTAGACCCTCGGCGAGGCGGCTGGCCGGTTGGGTCGGCCTGTGTGGCCCTGGGGACCGGGAGAGACGCGGCGGCTGCTACGCCACACCCTGCATTGGACCGTTGTGGGTCCCTTCCCTTCGGTAGCAGGGTGGCCCTTTTCCCTCTGACTGTCGGCGGCATGGAGGGGCATGGAGTGACGCTGCTAGGAGACCCCCAGAAGAAGTCTCAACGGGGGCTGCCAACAGAGACATCTTGCCAGGCCTGGATGGCCTGGGCGATACGGTGGCCAGCTTGCCCGGCCCGGGCCCGCAGCGGTAAGTCCATTCCATCATTTATTTATTTATTTATTTATTTCGCGTTTATTATAGCGCGAACATGACCCTGTCGGGGGTATCAGAGCGCTTTACAGAGATGTCTCAATAATAGAACCATTTATAACCATAGATTGCAGAAAACAAACAAACTCTTTACAACAGTACATTTCGGGAAAGCGTATAACAGATATATCCGAAGCGCAATTATATCACCACACCATGTATGTTACAAATGTGCCCTCTCAAATGAGTGAAGAGAGATGCTGGTGTGTGAATGGTACAAATGTGGAGAGAATATATCCAGAGTTAATGATGTCAGGACTCATTGTAGAAATTTTCCCATATAGAACAATTTCGCTTCTTTTTTGAATGCTGCGGTGGATGGAATTCTTCTAATGCGAGGGGGGAGAGCGTTCCAAATTCGTGGTGCTGCCCCAGAGAACGCTCGGTCATACGTTTTTTTCTTACAAAAACGAGCTGGTTGCAGATGAAGATTGTCTTTGCTCCTGGTGCCTCAGTTTCCTCCTGACAGCGTGAGTTTTTGTGCAAGGTAGACCGGAGTTTTATGGTGCAATGCATTATGGGTGATGCACGCTAACTTGAAGTGAATTCTTGCCTCGAAGGGTAGCCAGTTGAGTACTTTCAGATGGGGGGAGATGTGGTCGTACTTTTTTGATCCGGATATCAGTCTTGTGGCTGCATTAAGACATGCTTTCAAAGGGGCTGTTGTGATGTTAGGAAGCCCTGCCAGAGTAGTGCACCCGTATTCTATCCTTGAGATGACCAGTGACTGGACTGCTGTTTTCAGATCTGTTTTATTTAGGAATGGTTTTAGTTTCCGCAGGTAGCTTAGGTGGAAACGGGCGTTCTTTGCCATAGTGTTAATGTGTGCAGTCATGTTCAGATTTTTGTCAAGAGTAATTCCCAGTGATTTAGTTGAGTCGACAATCTTCGGGGTGCATTTTAAAGCTGTGATAAAGTTGGACCACTCTGCTGACTTGAGTTTACTTTTCTGAGGTGTAATCAGTAAGAATTCAGCTTTTTGCGGGTTTAGCTTCAGGTGATTTAGGGTTAGCCATTGGAGGGTACTCGTAAGGGCTTGGTTCATAGTTTTTATGTCTTCAGTTGATGTTACCTTGATGTACAGTTGCGTGTCATCAGCGTACATATGGAATGCAATGTTCGCATTTTGTAGTATAGCCGTTAGTGGTTCTACATAAAGATTGAAAATCGCCGGGGATAGCGTAGAGCCTTGAGGAACTCAAATTGTGTTTCTGGTAGATCCTGACAGGGTTTGGTTGACAATGAATTTTTGAGATCTATTCTCTAAGAAGGAGCTGAACCACTTAAGTACTAAACCATCTAGCCCCATTCTCTTTTCCAACCTATCCAAGATTCTGGCATGATTTACCGTATCGAACGCAGATGATAAATCCAACAGTATTAGGAGACATGTGTCATTGTGATCGAGAGCTCTTAGTGCGCCATCTACTATTTGCAGTATTGCAGTTTCTGTACTATGGTTCGGTCTGAACCCTGATTGGTAATCATTTAGAAGATTGAAATCCGAGATGTGAAGACTCAGTTGTTGCTGGACACATTTTTCCAGAACTTTGGCAAGCATAGGGATGTTAGTAACAGGTCTGAAGTTGTTTGGATCGGAAGGGTTTTCAGTTGTTTTTTTTAGAAGAGGAGTGACTTGCCCAGTTTTTAGGCAGTCTGGGATTTGACCTTGAGATAACGAGGCATTTATGATCTTAGTCCATGATGGGATTAACAAATTGTTAAGTGAGGACCAGCACTTTGCTGGAAGGGGGTCGTTATAATGGTTGTTAGGTTAAGTAGATGCAATGATCTTTGAAATGTCTAATTCGCTGATTGGCTTAAATCCTGACCATCGCGCGTTGTTTTTTGGATTGTCATCTTCTTGTTGGAGTTGTGGTTCATCCAAGAAACCTTTCTCCCTTTCCAAGTCATCCGCTGATTTTTTAAGTTCCCTTTCTAGGGTGTTAGCTTTGTTGTTAAAGAAGACTGAGAAATCCTCACTATTTAAGCTTGTTTTGGCGAAGATCGGTGCTGATTTGACAGATTGTGGGAGAGGTGTGGCGCCGCGGCCAGGGCGACTGACGCTGGAATCTGGGGACCACGGTTCGATCCCCGGCTCCGGCGGCAGGTTAGCCCAGCACCATGTGACTCTGGGCAATAGCTCGCTTAATCTTCCCGACGGCCCCCAGCGCCTAGAGACCCTTACGGGTGATTGTGCGCTTTACAAATGTGGACTTTACTGACTTTTACAGATTTATTCGACTGTTCTTTGAGTATATCGAATAGTTTCCTAGGTCTGTTTGTAGCATTGTCTAGTTATTTCCTAAAGACGTCTTTTTTTGATTTAAGGATGCTTTTGTTATAAGCTTTCCTGTATTGTCTCAGTTGGCCTAAGTTTGATGCGGTAGGGTATTGACGCCATTTACGCTCATAGAGTCTGAGTGAACGTCTTTCTCCGTTTAGGGAACTATTGAACCATGGATTTTTGTCTTTGTCAGAGATCCTTTTAAGTTTTAGAGGGGCGACCTCCTCGATAATGCTTAAAATAGATTTATTATAGTGCAAAGTGAGGTCATTGTCATCAATCATGTTCTTAGGTGTCTGCAGTTCATTTTCACAACGTGCTGCTATGTTTTCCATATTGATTCCTCTGGTGTCCCTGGTCCATTTTTTTGGCTTAACAGCTTGTGAGGTCGGTTTAGTTTTCCTCAGAGGAATTTCGAATGTAATTATGTGGTGATCGGACCAATCGCATGGTGTGATTGTAATGTTCTCAATTCCTTTTTCTTTGGCTATGATCCAGTCTAACGTTGAACCTTTGGAATGGGTGGGGAGATGACATCCCTGGACTAAGGATTGTTCTTCCAGGAAAGTTTTAAATAGTTTGATTTGATTGTCAGCCTGATTCTCCCAGTGAATATTGAAATCACCTAGGAATATATCATTAGACTGGGGACTAGAGTTGACTGTAATGATTTCCATCAGTTGGTCTAGGAACTTAGTCTTTGTGCCAGGCGGGTGGTAGAATGCATGGAGTTTACAGTTTTGGTTGTCCGCAGATCTTAAAGACATGACTAGATATTCACAAGATTCTAACGGGTCCGAATGAGTTTTGGTAATGGTAATGTCTGACCTGTGAATGCACGCAATGCCTCCCCCCAATCTGATTTGTCTGTCCAGTCTCAAAATCTGGTAGTTTGGGGGAACTAGCATGTCCAGACAAGGGGAAGATGCATCGGAAAGCCAAGTTTCGGTTAAAATGGTAACGTCAATTTCGTGATTTAGTATGAGGTCGGCTATGTCTGCTGCGTGTTTATTTGCAGATCGACAGTTGAGTAATATGCAACGAAAGGGTTTCTGGGAATTGGACATATGTGGATCTAACGTTTCAGGCATTAGATTAACTCTTTTTAGATTGCTTGTGTTGGCCATTCTATTGTTAACCTGGGATGTTCTGTCCATATTAGATACAATAGTTTGGATATTGTTTACACTTAACTTAGTTTGCGAAGTATGGAAAGGGTCATATGTGGATAGAATGGATGTCAACTCATTGTATGTCAGGTAGTTTAGTTGCGTGCGTGGGCGGCATATTCTGTTTGACGTCGCTAAGGGAGTAGAGCGGCGATTATCATTTGTAACAAGAGAGGATGACTGAAGGGCCTCCATTTTTGCCAACCAGTTTTCTGATAAGCAAAGCAAGTTCTTCATGTCTCTGATGGCTGCAAGCATGGCTTTGTAGGTCTTATTTGATTGTGAATAGAGATGATTGAGATCAGGATCCTCTTTTGTATGAGTGGATCTAGACGTTTCCGAGTCTAGTCTATTTTGAGTGGAGGGTAAGGTTTTCTTCTCTGTTGTAGGGTTGGCTTTGCCCACCTCTGCTGGCACTGTGTTTGTTATAGTTAGATCGGAACAGGAGTTCACTTGCAGGGGCTCGACATTGGAGGAAGCGTTTTTTAATTCCTGGTGACCCAACTTGTGTGATTCATTTCTCCTACCATTTTCTATTTCATCAGCGTTCGGGGCGATGGGTTCTATAAGTAGCGATTGGGGTTCAACGTTAGAGTTTATGTCACCTGATGCCCTGACCCATATCTGCGATTGGGGTTCAACATTGTGGTTTATGTCATTTGACGTCCTGACCCTTACCTGACTATTATTATCCTGCCATATCCTGTCTACCTGATTCAAAGGCTGAGGCACTTCCTTGGTGTTAATGTCATCCATTGATATTATTTGGTTTGACTGTTGGGAGTCTTTCGCAGTGCTTTCTTCGGGTTCAGCCGTTAGGTTCCCCTGTGCGGCCATGACTAGAGAGTTCCGCTTAAGTTGGCTACTTTCTGCCATGAGGTCGTTGTTGGCATTGTTTTTTAATCTGTCAAAAAATTCGTCAAAGTGTTCGAGATCTTTGTTGGCAGCCTGGATGAGAACATGTTATATTTAATGTTGCTCTTAGTTTTCGGGAGGGTGTGATGAGCAATTTTGTTCCATAAGGAATGTTTTTAGTTTCCTGTACTTTCAGCGAGTTATTAAAAGTCTTTCTCCATTTAGCCATTTTAGTGGTGAAGAAGATAAGGTCATTATCTTCTTCACCACTAAAATGGCTAAATGGAGAAAGCGTGGGGCTGTGGGCTGGGGGAGCCTATGTGGTGAGAGCGCCTCCCCCCACCTTCCCCCCCTCTTTGCCTCACCTGGACACAATTTTGAGGCGGTGGTGGCCCTGGCTCTGGTGTGTTCGGCGGTCTGGCCGGTCCGCGGCGGTTGTGGGAGTGGCGGCTATGGCACTGTGATGCAGCTGTATGTGTGACCTGGCCCTGGTGGGGCTCCGTGGATGATGATGACCCCACTGCTGCATTTCGAGGGGCCGCAGGTGCGAGTCGGTGGTCAGTGCGGGCCACGGAGCAGGGGGCAGAGCGGTACCTTCTGGTGGCGAGGTGGAGATGCCTTTCAAGTGGCCTTCAATCCTGGAAATAGTCACAGCTTGCTCGAGGTCCACCTGGAGGGTCTTGCTGCTCTAGAAGGTGTCCAGTGCATCACTGGTGTTGCGACATACGACTGCCCCTGGGGTCGGTAATCCCTGCAACAGTCGAGACACGAACCTTCACAATGACCCGCGACAAGGGAGGTGGTGGCGGTGCTAAACAGGGCACACTCGACAAGTATACTGGCGCGGGGGCCGCCGGCGGGACTGCGGGCTTGCAGAGTTAACTGCCTGATTATGCGGCCTTCATGGCGGCTATTACTCACTCCCGAGACATGCTCGATGCCAAGATCGGGGCTGTCGGGTCCGATGTTACCCTGCTGCGACAAGATCTGCGGAATGCCGTGGAGCGTATTACTGCAATGTAGACTCGTGTATCGGAGGTTGAGGACGACGTCACGTTCCTGAAGAAGAAAGTTGCGGCTATGGAAAAGGTACAAAAGGGTCTGGCTCTACGGGTTGAGGATGCGATGGGGCGCGCCAGGCGGAACAATCTACGTTTGGTAGGATTTCCAGAGGGATGTGAGGGAGATAGCGTAGAGCGCTTTCTGACCCAGTGGTTGGAGGGCTGGCTCCAGCCTGATGTGCTTTCCCGTTGCTTTGTCGTAGAACATGCCCACCGTGCCCTCATGCACAAGCCCCCGTGGGTGCTCGCCCAAGGCCGATTATAGCTAAGTTTCTTAACTATATGGATCGGGACGCTATCCTGCGACTGGCCAGGGCTAAGTCCTCCCTCACCTGCGACAATGCCTCCATACTTATTTTTCCGGACTACACTCGCTTGGTGCAGCAGCAGCGACAGTCTTTCCTGGCGCCCAAAGCGCGCCTTCAAGACCTTAAGCTCCAATATGCGTTGCTGTATCCCGCCAGACTGAGGGTCATCTATCGGTCCCGTACAGTGTTCTTTGATTCCCCGGAAGAAGTTTTTAAATGGACTGATGAAACTGTGCGGATACGTCCTCATACGCCACCAGGCATTGACTCTGAATCCTCTTCCAGTTATGTGACCCATGGAGGGTCCCGGGGTCAGAGAGGTGGTAACAGGAGGTCCCCCTCAAGGCGTCGTGACGGGTCTGGCTCTGTCCTCCATCAGAAGGGCGTGTCGCCAGAGAAGCAGCAGCTGGAGGAATGACTTGGTGACACTATTGTTTGGGCGTTCAGATAGGCCTGTTTGATTTAGGCTGGATCCCGCTCACAACTTCGTGGACGGGAGGGGGTGTGGTCCTTTTCCCCCCAAAGTTATGGGTGTTTCCTTGGGAATCCATTGGAGGGGATGGTGTTTGTCCCCCCATTGGGGACTGGACCTTGCTCCGACCGCGACATGTACTTCCATGTTTGGGAGGTATGGGGTGGTGGGGGGGTGTGGGGGGATTTGAGGGGTTTGGGTTTTAGGGGGTTTGTTTGATTGAGTGACTGTGCTGTCTGTTTGTCGAAATTCAGGTGCACTGGGCTGGGGAGGCACTGGTGGGAGGAGTGGGTACTTTTTATCATGCCTGACACTGGGGAAGGGGGGCGGGTAGTCCTGTGGTTCCTGCGCGTAGTTAGCTGGAATGTGCGTGGGGCGCTAGATAAAGTGAAGAGAGGGGCCATTCTGCGATACGCTAAGAGAGCGGGGGCTGATATTCTGTTGCTTCAAGAAACACACCTCCTGGGCACGAAGGCTCTTTGTTTGCAATGATTTGGATTTGATCAGGTCTATCACTCCGGGTTCACAAGGGGCTCACGGGGTGCTGCAATTCTGATTCACCGTAGGATCTCTTACACACACGAGAAGATATGGACCGACACTCAGGGCAGGTACGCTGTCATACAGGGCAAGATTGGATGTGACCCTGTGATGATTAGCAGTGTATACACCCCGCTGCCACTACAGTGGTCTTTGGTGGAACAGCTATTGACGATGTGGGGGACCATGCCTGATACCCTGTCCATAGTAGGGGGGGACTGGAATGATGTGATGGAGCCCGGGCTTGATAGGTGGCGAAGTGGGGGATTCCTTTGGTGGGGGTACCTCTACCAAGCTCCATACCATCGCGCTGGGGCTTGACTGGGTGGATGTGTGGTGCCATATGCATGGACCTCGTAGGGAGTACACTTTTTTCTCTACAGTACATGAGTCCTTCTCTAGGCTGGATTATATCTTTGTTCCCAGGGGCCTTGCAGATAGGGTATTATCGGCTACCATTCTGCCCAGGGCCCTGTCCGATCATTCGCCTGTAGCGCTCACACTCCAGCTGGGCCCGGGGCGGCAACCGCTTCGGTGGCGTATGTCGGGGTAGCGCCTCCAGGGGGAGGAGTATAGGGAACACCTGACCAAGGCCATTGCGGATTATTTTGTTGCTAATGCGGGGTCAGTGGACTCTTCCGCGATTCTTTGGGAGGCGTTGAAACCGACGATGCGGGGTGTCGATATCTCTTGGTGCGTGGCGGCGAGGAGGGAGTGGCAGCGAGATTTGGTGCATCGGGAGGCCGCCATTGAGGCGTTGGATCACAGGGGCCGGGAAGCTGATGGCGGTTTGGCAAGGAGACAACTCATATTGGCCCAACAACAATACTCCGTGATTCTGATGGACGAGGCGCGTCAGGCCTGGCTGACTATGCGCAGTCGAGTATATCAATGGGGGGATAAGTCAAGCAAGATGCCCCACTGCTAGTGTCAGGGTTCCCTACATGCGCAGCCGCTGCCTCGGATCTTTGATCCGGAAGGGGGCGCCTGTTGTTGAGACCTCGGCCATAGCTGCGAGTTTCACGGCGTATTATGAGGGTCTATATGCACCCCAGGAATGTCTCCCACAGGAGACCATTCAAAAATTCATTGATGATCTTCCCCCCAGGGCGGTATCGGACGAGGTGCGGGAGAGGTTGGATCGACCCCTGTCCGACGACGAATTGAGTACGGCCTTAGGGGAGCTGCGCTCGGGGAAGGCGCCGGGTCCCAGTGGCTTCCCGAGTGAATTTTTTAAACGCTTCTCTGTGCAGCTACGTCCATACTTTAGACCGGTGATTGAGGAGGCGCTGGAGAGTGGCTCGCTCCCCCCAGACTGGCGGCATGCGGAAGTGGTGGTCTTCCTTAAACCGGGGAGGCCTCCGGAGCGACATGAGTCCTATCGCCCTATCTCCCTCCTCACTATTGAGGCCAAGGTGTTGGCTAAAGCTCTGGCCAATAGGCTCTGGCCACATATCACGGACTTGGTACACCCAGACCAGGCCGGATTCATGCCTTAGAGGGCTACCCGTCATAATATCAGACGGGCACATGTTGCAATATCGGCCTGGAAGCAACTCGGAGGGCCAGCGGCATTACTATTGGCAGACATGGATAGGGCATTTGATTCCCTGAGTTGGGTGTATCTGTTTGTATTATTGCGCCATCTTAACCTTGGCCCGCGTTTCTTGGCTTACCTGCGGTTGCTTTATACAGATCTTACAGTGTTGGTGCGGGTGGGGGGGGGCGATATCTCGCTCCTTTAAGATCCAATGGGGCACGCGGCAGGGGTGCCCCCTCTCCCCATATCTGTTTGCGCTTGCAATGGAATCACTGGTGGCGTGGGTACGTATCGATGCTCAGCTGAAAGGCTTCCGATGGGCTCCTGGTGTTGTTGATAAGATAGCATTGTACGCCGATGATGTCCTATTTTTCCTCACTGATATGGATAGGTCGGGACCGCGCTTATTGCGAATTTTACAGATTTTTGGTGAGACCTCGGGGCTCTATATGAACCCGGGCAAATCCACCTTATGGGTTCTGGACGATCAGTACAAGGTAGGGGACTGGGCATCCGCTCTACATCCCGCATCTGGGGGGATGAAATATCTGGGAGTCTATCTCGGGTTCATCGATCGTCTCTAAGGAGCGGAACTTGGCCTTGGTATGGCACCATACGCGAGAGGATCTCAAGGCGTGGTCTTGCATGCCCCTCACTATTTATGGCAGATCAGCTATTTTTAAAATGGTAGCGCTCCCTCGCCTACTATATCAGCTGCAGAATCAACCCTACTTGATCCCGCCGCGTTGGTTCCAACAGGTAAATTAGGCCTTGGGTGGGTTTCTGTGGGAGGGAGGGGCAGTTCGCGTAGCTCTACGTATGTGCTTTCTCTCTACATACACTGAGGGGCTTGCGACGTTGGATGTTCTCTCCTATTACCAGGCGGCGCACCTGCTGGTGCTCAATGAATGGTAGTACGGAGATGGGGGGACCCGGCGTATGCGGTGGAACGTCACTCGATGGACACTAAATCACTACTCTACACACGGCTCTATTCAGCGCCGTTGCGACGGGGCCTCCCCTCGGCCACGCAGGTGGTATTCCATGTCTGGCGACGGACCTTACACAGGATGGGGTGGTGGAATGTGCTGACTCGGGAGACGCCATTGTGGGGTAATGGGCGGCTGCCTCAGCTAGGGGCGCTGCGAGGTTTCCAGGGTGGGACTCGATAGGGATCTCATCCCTGGGCGACGTGATGACTGACCTGACACTTAAATCCTTTCAGGAGCTTCATAATGAGTATGGAATGCCGTGGTCCCAATTCTTTCAGTATTTACAGTTTAGACACGCATTGTCGCCTCATTTAGTTTAGCCCTTTGGAAACAAAGGTGTTTATGGGCGAGTTGCCAGACCGTAAGATCTCACGCATTTACCAGACATTAGTTCATCACTGCTCTACTGATCTACAGCGCCTTCGAACAGCGTGGGTGGGGAATGTAGGCGATCTTGAGGAGGAGGACTGGGCAGAGGGTCTGGCGAGTCCGCGTGGAGCCACTATTTCCACACGTCTGCGGTTAGTACAATTCAAATACCTGCACCGTGTGTACTTCACTAGAATGCGACTGTGGAGGGCGGGAATGATAGGCTCCCCTGAGTGTCTCCGATGTGGGACGCATGAGGGTACGCTTCTGTCTGGGATTGTCCTGCGCTGCGTAGATTTTGGAGGGGTGTGTTCTCCTGTTTGTCAGAGGTGTTGAACTGGGAGCTTCCGTACACGCCGAGACTGGCATTGTTGCATGTGTTGGAGAGTGTTGGGAGCAATAGGTATAAGAGCCACCTGCTTCTGCTGGGCCTCACACTGGCGAAGAGGGATATAGGCAGGGCTTGGAAGGCGGCTTAGGCTCCGCCACTGGCTGCCTGGCTGCCTGGCGATCTGGGATGGACTTCTGCATGGGGCTTGAGCTGCCAATATTTCTTGGTAGGGGATGCCCCCGTAAACATTTAAAAAATTGGAAACGATGGGCTGACTACAGGGGATTGGAGCTGGACCCGCCGCCGGACGAGGCATCCACTGTACCTCTTTGAATTGGGACGATGATAGTAATTTGTGGGGTGCTGGACGGACTCAGTGTGCTATTTTGGTCATGGAAGCACTGAGTTGGGATGGCATATACGCAATCGGGGGGTGGTGGGGTTGGGGGTTGTTTGTTGGTATAAACGTCGACGGCATTATTGTACTTCCATTGATGTGTGCTACAATCTCTGGGCTACGGAGTTAAGCGAAATATGTGACCTGTGACAAATATATTTATTTACAAATTTAAAGTAGAATTGGAAGAGATGCTAGCTGGAAATGTGGGAATAGAAAGATTGAACCATAATAATGAAGAATAATTGTTGTTTGTATGTAGGAGTATAACTAGAAATGCAAAATTGTTTCATGAAAAAACGACAGAGCTTGCTTCAGAGATGGGAACAGATATAGGAAGATCAAAATTGTTACAGAAACCATATCGAGAGGAGTTTACTGATAAGGATTTGGAGAATATGAATGTGTCTGGTAAGAACCTACATGTTAAAGAGTTAATGAATATTCTGCAAAAATTAGGACACATTGACAAGTGGAGAATTAGGTGGACAAGAAAGAAGGAGGAAGCTCAGGCGAAGGAAGCGTTGTCTGCATTCTTGTTAAGGGAATTAGAAAAAGTGGAAAGATTGTGTCCCATGAGGAGGTACCTCGTGGTGGATATGTTCAAGTTCCATGGAACAGACAAGATATTTTGTCGTTTACGAACGATTTCCCTCGATTAAGAGAGTAACCAGTGGAATGGTACAAACAAGTGCGAAGATTTTTGAAAGTTTCGAAGGTGTTGCTAAAGGATTTGTATGGTTTCGTTTGACATAGTGGTACCTTCTGATTTGAGGAGGGAATGTAAAATTACAGTTGATTGGCCAAGTGAGGATTATCCAAGAGATTCGAAGATAGGAGTACCCTCAGATGAGGTGATGAAGAAATATCAAGTAATTACTTTTCTGAAAGGGAAAATCCCTCCCAAAGAAACAGATTGGGTAAAGATAGATAGAACAACTCAAGAGCGAAATGAGACTGTACATACGTATTATGAGCGACTGCTACAGGTGTTTAAGCAGTATAGTGGATTTGAGAACATTGGAGATAAGGATATGGGACATTTTGTGTATCGGTTTGTGTATGGTCTGAAACCGGAGATTAGTCAGATGATTCAGCAGCACATGTTGTGCTGGCAGGGTAAGCGATAGATGATATTTTGTAATACGCAAAATATTGCGGGGATGATATTGAGGCAAGGCTTAGAAAGCTAAAAGAGAAGATACTGAAGGCACAAGTAAAATTGGCAGAAGAGCAAGAAATTAAGTTGAATAGTCAAACTGATAGTCAGATGAAAGAGCAGACTCAGAATGATCCTGCGGCGAATGGTGGCAAATTAAGAGGACAAATGAACAGAAGTGATTCAAAGAAGAAGTTTCCTTGTCATGCTTGCGGAAAACTTGGACATTGGAGGAACGAGTGTAAGAGTATTCAGAATAATAATGGGCCAAATAAAAATTTAAATCCACAGACGCAGAATGAAGTGCAGCAGGTGGTTAATCCACAGTGTCAGGAGCCACCAGCTCCGATGCCAAATTTTGTGAACCAGACAAAGTACAGTGAGGACGTCGGATTTCAAGGAGGAAGTGGTAAGAAAATGGTTTCACAATATCTTTTACAGAATAATGATGATGAAATTAGTTACTTGCCGGTGGATCAGTCAGGTCCATTTATTGATGGGAAAGTGGAAGGTAATGATATCACTTTTCTATTGGATACTGGTGCTACCCGTTCTACTGTGAGAAGAGCAGACATCCCAAACCTACCCCTCTCGGGAGATTCCATCCAAGTTGTAGGCTTTTCAAATCAACAGATTAGAACCCCAATCACAGAACCAATAGAAGTGCATATTGGAAATTTCAAAGACATGCATAGATTCGTAGTTTGTGATTCTATTCCTATAAATCTATTAGGAAGAGATCTGTTGTGAAAAATGAATTGCACAATCTATTGCACACCAGATGGTGTTGCATTCCAAACCCCTGATGAAGATATTGTATATAAAATCATGCTAGCTAAACAAGGCACAACAGTGGATGAAATGTATTCTTTGATGACAGTAAATGATTTACCAGAAGAACTGAAAATGACAGTGAACCCAGAAGTATGGGATTTCACAGGAAAATAAATTGGGCTAATGTTCTGCAGTGTCCTGAGGCGAAAAGCCGGGTCCTGCTCTTCTAAATCTACAAACTTTCCTATCTTTAGCTATCCCTGCTCCCGGGTCACTGACCTCGAGGTAGGACTTCTAGCGGCGGCCATATTAGGTGAGGAGAAGGCTTGGGGGCTGAGAAGCAAGCGCTTAGCCCCGCCCACCCTCCCGTCCTCGTGGGCATAAAAGCACAGATCCTTGCACTTTCCTCACTGATTGAGAGCGAGTGAGTGCTACGATTTGTGCGTGAAAGCGTTTGTTCATTTTAACTTCGTTTAAAAATACTTGCTGCTTATTTTAAAAAATTGCGTGTTTTGCACTGTGATATTTGCTACTTTGCACTGCACCTACCTTTCACCTAAACGCTCTGTTCTGCAGTGTCCTGAGGCGAAAAGCCGGGTCCTGCTCTTCTAAATCTACAAACTTTCCTATCTTTAGCTATCCCTGCTCCCGGGTCACTGACCTCGAGGTAGGACTTCTAGCGGCGGCCATATTAGGTGAGGAGAAGGCTTGGGGGCTGAGAAGCAAGCGCTTAGCCCCGCCCACCCTCCTGCCCTCGTGGGCATAAAATGGAACCCTCATATAGGCAGCGCAGCGGACGGGCGCAGCGGGGGCGCCGGCGGGGCGCCGAAGGCGCGCCAAAGGCAAGCCCGTCTGCGCCCGTCTGCACCCGTCTGCGCCCGTCTGCGCCCATCCGCGACCGACCGGGACCAGGGGCCAGGACCCTTGGCCCCACGCCGTTTTATTCCAAGGAAAACCTAATTGCGCTTAATAGCGCTACCTACTCCATTAGCCAACATACACAACAGATTCTAAGGCAGGAGAACCTTCTGAAATCCGTAGCTGAACCAGCCAAGAAAAAACCCAACCAGAGAAGAAGTAGAGCACCGGTAACATCACTGAGCGTCAGCTTGCTGAACACTCGTTCACTCCAAAAACATCATTTAGAGGTATTCTCCCTGCTCCAGGAGGGGAATATAGACATTCTAGGAGTCACGGAGACATGGTTGGATGACTCTTCCGCACCCGACCTAGTTGCCGCCCTCCCAGCCAATTTTGGTGCTATCTCTCATAATAGAAAAGATGGCAGAAAAGGGGGGGGAGTAGCACTGCTATATAAAAATTTCTTTAAAGCAGAAACTATCTGTGCTGAATGCATTGAGGGAGCAGACATCCTAGGTGTTAAGTTTTGCTCTCCCACCAATTGCCTCACGATAATCATTGTATATCGCCCACCTAAAACCCCCCCAACATTTCTAGAACCTTTCTTGGCATTGCTCCATGACCTCCGTACGAGATATGAGGGTCTCGTGGTAATGGGCGATTTTAACCTCCACTGGGAGGAGCCCATTAGAGACATCACGTCCAAACAGCTAGAAGATGCAATGACTACACTAGAACTAACCCAGATTGTGATAGGCCCAACCCACATAAAGGGCCATACACTGGACCTGATTTGGACCTCTGTTCCTGCCCTGTGCCCAGTCACTTCATTGCCCTGCATTTGGTCAGACCACTATCTTGTACAAGGTAGCTTAGCTTTCCCGAAACAAGAAAGCACCTCATCCGACAAATGGCGGGTTGTGAGAAGATGGAACGCCATTAACCCGGATACTTTGCTATCTACAGCAAGCCTCCCACTTAAACAGGCTACCGGAAGATGACCTAGAGAAGGCCAGTCAAAAGCTATCGCAAAAATTAGTATCTGCAGTTGAGGTGGTAGCCCCAGCACGTAAGATAAAAATCAGGGAAAAAGGTAAAGGCGCCCCATGGTTCAATGATGATCTGAGACTCCTAAAACGGTCCCTGCGACAGTGTGAAAGAGCCTGGCGAAAGGGGTATGATCTTAACTGCCAGACTTGTTATAAGGAAAAGCTTGCCTTGTATAAACAAGCCATCATAACCAGAAAAAGTGAGTTCTACGAGAACAGAATTGCCACAGCATCTAACCCCCAGAAGGAAGTTTTCCAAGTACTCACTGAACTGAGGAAAAAGAAGGACCAACCGCCTTCCTTTACGCAAGAGGACTGTCATAAATTCCAATCCTTCTTCACCTCCAAGATATCCGACCTTGTGAGAGAAATCAAAAGCACCCCTAGGCTTGACTGCCCGACTACTCCGCTAACTCCACCTCCCACAATCACTGAGCCTTTAACCTCCCTACCCCTACTTACCAAGGACTCCCTGACAAAAGTGATGAACCAAATTAAATCAGGTTCTCCGGCGGACCCGTGCCCCCGCAGATATTTAAACAAGCCTGGCCAGTTCTGGAGGAGGATATTTTATCACTCCTAAATAGCTCCCTAACCTCGGGACTAGTCCCCTCTATTCTGAAAGAGGCGAGACTGACACCCCTGCTAAAAAAGGCCGGTGCCGACACCAAGATTCTAAAGAATTACAGGCCCATATCTCAATTGCCTTTTTTAGCAAAAATATTGGAACATCATGTGCTGTCTGCCCTCTCGCACCACCTCTAGAGCAACGCACTACTACAACCCAACCAAGCTGGGTTTAGAGCTCACAACAGCACAGAACTAGTCATGTTATCAGTGCTAGATGACCTACGTCTTAAATCAGATAATAAAGATCCCTGTGCCCTGGTGCTTCTCGACCTCTCCGCGGCATTCGATACGGTCAATCATGACCTTCTTCTGTCGCGGCTGGGGGAGTTTGGCATCAAGGGCACGGCCCACGCCTGGCTGACCTCGTTCCTAGGTGGACGGGTCCAGAAAGTACAACTGGATGATATGGTGTCAGAGGCTGCTGAAATCACATGCGGTGTCCCGCAGGGCTCCGCACTGTCCCCCTTGATGTTTAACGCCTACCTGCAGCCCCTCATTGCATCTCTGAATCAGATGGACTGTAATATATATAATTATGCTGACGACACCCAGATCATCATCCAGATAGGCGACTCCCCTTTGACTGATCAAAATTTGAAGAATATTTTAAAATTTACCGTCAACTGGATGACGGCAAACTTTTTAAAGATTAACCCTGATAAGACGGAGGTCCTTCCTATCACCACTTCATCCAGCCCCTGGTGCGACCTCCTTTGGCCTTTGGAGCTGGGTACCCCCCCAATACCGGCAACAGCAGTGAAAAGCCTGGGCATAATCATAGATGTCAGCCAGGTCTCGACGGTGGTGGGCACCTGTGTAGGTCTCCTGAGACAACTGCGCAAGCTAGCTTCTATTCTAAAGACAGATACTCTCAGAAGAGCAGTGTCAGCCTTAATTCTAGCCCGTCTGGATTATGGTAATGCCATGTACTTCGGCATCACGAAAAAACTCTCCAGGAGACTGCAGATCGTCATGAATGACGCGGCTAGACTTATTTTTAATAAACCGAGAAGGACACCGGCCACCCCCCTCCTCCAGGAGCTACACTGGTTGCCAGTGAATCAACGAGCGAAGTTCAAGGGCCTATGCATCACGCAGAAAGCCTTATATGGGCAAGCCCCGGAATATATTAAAAAACGACTTGTCCTATATGCCCCTAACAGGAACCTACGCTCAGCTAACGCCGCCCTATTGATCTGCCCTAGGATCAAACGATCCACTATTGGTGGTCGGACATTCTCCCACACAATGCCCAAAGCCTGGAACGAACTGCCTGAAAATCTGCGCAAGGAAACCAGACTCCTGCCTTTCAGGAAAAAGCTAAAAACCGTGCTTTTCCAAGAGGCATGGGGTAATATCTAGTCTGCTTTCCCCCTGCCAGTACTCACTCACCTGTCAAGCGCTTAGAGACCCCGGGGTGATAAGGCGCTCTACAAGTTGAATATACAAATACAAATACAAATAATGTAAAACGTAGATCCAGTGAAGGTGACAGTAAAAGAAGGTGCAGTTTATCCAAACAATACAAAATGAGTCCAGAAGAGAAAGCAGGAGTTGCTTCAGAAATTGACTGAATGATTAGACAAGGTATTTTAAAGGAAATAATGAGCAGTCCTTGTAATTCGCCTCTAATGGGACTTAAAGAGCCTAGCGGAAAATACAGGATAGTGCAGGATCTGAGAAAGATCAATAAAATGGTAGTGCCTTGTTGCCCTGTAGTGCCAAATCCAGCAGTGATTCCATATCAGATTCCCTGGAATGGAGGCTGGTTTACAGTAATTGATTTATGTCAAGCATTTTTCTCTATTCCTTTGTACCCAGACAGCCAGTATCTTTTTGCATTTAAATGGTACATGGTGCAGAGTTCCTCAAAGGTATACAGAGAGTCCCTCAATTTTTAATCAAATTCTGAAAAAGTGTTTGGAGAAATTAGTCATGCCCAGAAATTCAGTCCTGGTACAATACATTGATGACCTACTAGTGGCATTAAAATCACAAGAAGATTGTGTTACTGATTCTATTGCGTTGCTGAACCATTTGGCTGATGGAGGACACAAAGTGTCACCAGAAAAGTTGCAATTTTGTCGACAAGAAGTTAGATATTTAGGCCACAAAATAGAAAGAGGAGTGAGAAAAGTGACCCCAGAAAGAAATAAGATAATCAAGCAAATGCAGTTAACGCAGACCATAAGGGAAATAAGAATGTTTCTCGGAGTGGTCGGGTACTGTCAGCAGTGGATTATTGGATTTTCCATGCTGGCAAAGCCATTGATTCAGATGACACGAAAGAGAGCGAAGGATCCAATTGTCTGGAACGATGAATGTGTGGAAGCATTTGTGAAATTGCGAAATTGTCTGTGAGGACCCTGCTTTAGGCATGCCTGACTATACAAAAGAGTTTGCACTGTTCTGTTGTGAGAGAGAGAGAGAGTTGTGCACCTTCAGTTTTGACACAAAGCATGGATTGAGCCGACGTCCAGTGGCATATTTTTCTGCTACTTTGGATCCTGTGGCTTCAGCTTTACCTGGCTGCTTGAAAGCAGTAGCTGTTGCTTGTATGAGTCTGGAGCAAAGTGAGTCAGTTGTAATGGAACATCCAGTTAAGGTTTATGTCCCACTTTCAGTCGAGATCCTTTTAACAAGAACTCGAACATAGCACCTTACCCCTGGTCGGATGACTAATTATGAAAGAGTGATTCTTGGAGCAGAAAATGCTACAGTGATTAGGTGTACAATGGTTAATCCTGCCACACTGTTACCAGATCCACGTTGTGAAGAAGTGAAAGATGAAATGGATCATGATTGCTTGGATGTGACTGAGATGTGTACTAAGCCCCGTCCGATTATAAAAGAGGAGCCCCTGAAAGAGCCAGATCATGAACTATTTGTAGATGGCTCATGTCTGAGAATGGAAAGAGGAGGAGTCAGTGCAGCGTAAGCTGTATGTAAGGTATCTGAGGTGGTTGAAGCATCCTGTTTACCGGGGGTCAAGTCTGCACAAGTAGCTGAATTGGTGGCCTTAACAAAGGCATGCAAAATTGGGAATAATTGGAAACTAACCATATCTACAGTCAATATGGTTTAGGGGATATGGTTTCGGGGTTGTGCATGACTTTTGCCAGTTATGGATGCCGAGGGGATTTCTGACCTCTTCAGGATCCCCCATCAGAAATGGCAACAATGTTAAAGAATTGTTGGAAGCAATACAATTGCTAAAAGAAATAGCAGTGGTCAAGTGTGCTGCTCACCAGTCAGGAAATTACTATGTGGCGGCAGGTAACAGATACGCTGACCAGATTGCTCAATATTGTGTGAGAAATAAGCTGCCAACTTATGTTTTTCTCAGCCTTAGAAAAATGGGATGAGGTGAGATAGTTGCAGGATGAAGTTAAGGTAAGCGAAAAGGAAAAATGGATAAAATCAGGTTGTGAAAGAAGAACAGAGGATTATGTATGGGTGTACACTGATGGTAGGCCAGTCGTGCCAGACTGCTTTCTCTCTCAAATGGCAAGAATGTTTCATGGAGACACACATGTTGGTAGGGATGCCATGATCAGACTATTCAGACAGAATTGGTACAATCCAAAGTTTAGGGTAGTTGCAGAAAGGCTTTGCCAAAGATGCTTAATTTGTCAACAGCAAAATCCAGGCAGGAAAGCAGTGGTCAGTTGGGGAAAAGCTGGAAAGGCAGAAGGACCATTCATAAGGCTACAGCTTGATTTCATAGAGTTGCCTTCAAGCAACAGAATGAAGTATGTCTTTGTCATAGTGTGTTTGTTTTCACGATGGGTGGAAGCATACCCCACGAGAAGAAATGACAGCCTTACAGTTGCCAAACTACTTTTGAGGGAGTTGATACCTCATTTCTGTGTTCCAGTCACTTTGGAATTAGATAGAGGACCTCATTTTAATAATAAAATAATTTGTCTAATCTGTGAAACATTCAAAATTGAGCAAAAACTGCACTGTACATACCGCCCAGAGGCTTCTGGAGTGGTTGAGCAATTAAATGGCACAATCAAATCAAGGTTATGTAAAGTGTGTGCATTCACATCACTAAAATGGCCAGATGCTTTGCCTCTTGTGTTGATGGGACTCTGAAGTATTCCTGACAGAAAAACAGGATTGAGTTCCCACGAAATACTCATGGGAAGGGTAATGAGACAAGTATTTATTCCTGGTCACAAATTGATGAATATAACTGATGATCTGGTGTTGGATTATTGCAAAGAATTGGCTGACCTAGTGCGTTCTGTCTCTCACCAGGTTGGAGAAGACGCAGTTGCCAGGCAGCCAGCACAAGCGCATGATTTGAATCCTGGAGACTGGGTAGTAGTGAATAAACACGCTAGAAAATTGTGCTTAGCACCCAGGTGGGATGAACCACGTCAAGTCATACTGGTCACTACTACAGCAGTGAAGTGTGCAGGTTTACCCAATTGGATTCATGCCAGTCACACCAAAAGGGTTCCAGGCCCTACTGAAAAGGATCAAAAATTGAATGAACCAGTTGAAATAGCTGAAGATTGTGAAGTTGAAGAATCTATGTGAAATGTAGTTTTTTCAAGTTATTAGAGAAATGAACTGTGAAACGACTGCTATTCAATTAAAGTGAAGAAAGAATGCATAATCCTCGCCTCCGTGTCCTTAAGAGAATTGAAACTTTCCTTCTCGATAGCTAGGAAATGTTATATTATGCTTCTCTCTCTTTGCTATCACTGAACAGCAGGCAATCAAAACAGGTGAAAAAAATGTAAATAAACGACATAACTCAAGAATCCCCAAACCACTCCTCCTATCTCAGTCTACCAACCATGGCACTCCTAAGCCCCAAAACTGAGAGACACCATCTTGACTGCCTCTTTAATTGAGAATAAACCCAGAGTTGGACAGTAATATGTCTGATGAACATTAAGTCCAAAACCAAAGAGGAACAAAAGGAAACTGCAGAGCTATCTTGAAGGTGTTCAGCTCGAATTGGATCCCTTCCAAAACTGCGAAGAGCATTCATCCACCACTGAGCCACTCTTGACCGAGGCCCTCTCACTCTTGTTTTTGTTCAGCTCCTGGAACAGACAACATGAAATGAAAACAGTTCCAATAACAGGAAGGGTGGGTCAGTTCATAAACATAAAAATATATGCATACTGTGGAGCAAAACAGCATTAACAGGTTAACATCATATAGAAGAGAATGTTGAAGCTACACATCATTGCACATAACCAGGTGGGATATTCCTCACCTTTGTGTCCTTAATAGAATTAAAAATTCTTGTCTCAAATGCTAGAAAATATTTAATTCTATGTCAGGACCGGAGGCTCAGATTATGCTACCTCAAAGCTGATCACCACATTAGAAGCCACATTCACAATAGGTTTATAGTAAAATTGCTCAAACATTGAGCTAGATGACCAACCAGCCACACACAAAATATCTTCCCGCCCAGAATACAGAGTAAAGACCTTAGACACCATGACACCTCTAGTAGAATGAGCACTATACATAGAAACATCAATGCCAGTCTCTGCTGTGATGCACCTGACCCATCTAGCAAAGGTCACAGCAGACATTGGTTTGAAAGGCTTTTGAATTGCCAAAAGTAACTGACCATAAGGATCAGATTAATAAGCAAAAGTGTGTTCTTCATATACCTTTAAACACTTGAGATTGTAAATGAAACTACTTCAGGAGTAAATAACGTACCTGCTAAATCCAGAGCCCTCACATCTAAGACTCTTCAACACTAAACTAGACAAAACAATATAGTCAATTTAGCTGACAGTTGTTTTCTTGTGAACAAGGCATTATCAGGCCCTGCTAAAAAAGATGTAGAACAGAATAAAAATCCCACAATTGGGCATACCTAGGCCTAGATGGATTGGACACCCCAATGCCGTTAAGCAGTGTGCCAATCAAAAAATGCATACCTACTGGCTTACCATCCACATGCATACGGCCAGCAGAAATAGCTCGTCGGAAATTGTTTACTGACCTGTAACATGAACCTGCAGAGGCCCAGTCTGAATTTTTTTTAATGAAATATTTCAAATCCACCCCCTCAGGATCCAGATTTTGTTCCAGGTACCAACCCACCCATTTCTTCCATGCTGAAGCATATCAGTTTTGGGTGAAAGGAGCCCAAGTCTGTTGAATAATAAAGCATGCAGCCTCCTAAAATTCCAGTGATCTACCATCTGAGCTTTTCCGGGCCATGTGCACCACCTGGTTCTGCACCAGAAGGTGATGGAGCATTCCTGCAGGGTCCGTTAAAAGCTACGGAAACACCAGGAGGGCTATGTGAAGTCTGCCGTCATTTCTAGAAGAACAGGGAACCAAGATAAGATCTACTAGATGGGAGTAATCAGCATCACAGTTGTTCGCTGGCTCCTGGCTTGGAATGCAACCCTGGGGATCAGCATACTTCGATTGAAGAGCCCAATCCTGAAGAAAAGCATCCGTGGCATCCATGGCAATCATTGGGAGGCCTGGTCTCCAACTGTAGAAATCTGTCAAATAGCAGTTCAGTTGGAAGGCAAACCGATCCACCTTGCATGTAACCAGTGCATGATGAGTCGCCTAAAACACTTGGGGAGATTAGTATTGCTGCATAAAACAAGAGTGCAAACAATAATAGTAACAGAAGGATGATTTCGGGCACACTCTGGTCGACAGGGGTCAATCTATGGCAGTAAACTCAACATTGCATGCAGGAAACACATATGTATGAATTGCCAGATCTAACAAAATCTGTACAAGACTCTTATCTTGACTGCTAAGCAGAAAAGAAAGAGACAGCAGGATGGTGTCTCTCAGTTTTGGGGTCTTAGGAATGCCCTCATTGGTGTACTGTGGTAGGGGGAGTGATTTTTTGAGGGGGGGTTGTAGTTAATTACAAGGATTTACTACTGTTTAGATTGGCTGCTGTTTGGAGCTAGTAAAGAGAGAGAAGCATAATCTGAGACTCAGGTCCTGACATAGAATTAAATTTTGCATCACGACGTCCAGCTACACATGAAATCTAAAGAAAAACGTGTAAAGTAATGAACATTAAATACACGTGTGAGCTTGCCCGATATGTGAATATATGCTCATAATGGTTAGGAATTAAAGTAATTTTTAGGTCTGGTATTAGCCAAGATCTTTAGATTTTTCTAAAATATTAGGGGTTTCAGCTATTTCTTTTCATCCATTTGTTTATTGTAATGTCATCCAAATTTTGCTTCCACCCATTACAGCATACAGCATGGGGCAATGGGCCAGCCTACTTAAGTCCCTGGTTAACTTCACTTTGATTCTGGGTGACTGCTGAAGAGTGCCACATGCAGAGAGTATGCAGAGACAATAAACTGGCAGATGACCTACAGGCCTGGGCAACAATGCTCACGGGACTATTAGATCAGCCCAATGCAAGACCGCCATGATGGACGGACAATAAATTGCGTCAGCTAGTGGAGTCCAGGCACAACTGTTCTGATGCACCATATGCTGGAAGCCAGATGGGGTGGATAAAGAGGCTGAGGATTTGGAGGAGTGTGATTGGTGCCTCTTATTTAGTTATACAAATTTGTTTACCTTAAATAGTAACAGTTATCTTCAAAAGTTGTGATGCACTATGTCCTTTGCAATGTTATGTTAGAGCCAGGGATGGAAAGGGGATTTGTTTTTTTATATCCACAGTTGTGAATCTGTGCTCAATATTATAATACATGCTAATACAAATGTACATAAAACAAAAACGTCACTTTTTGGCTTAAAGCGTTCCTTCTTTTTGCCTTCTTTTGATTTTTCTTTCCTTCCTTCATTTTGCCTTTTATATTTTTCCTTCTTTCCTTTTTTGTTTGCTTGTCTCTTTGTATAATGTAATATATAAAAACAATGACAAAACAAACCAAGAATTGCCAAAAGGCTGGCAGAAAATGCCAGATCTGTTGATTTTGCCAATGCTTGTTTGTATATATAGCTTGCAAAGTGAGTATAACTTGTTTACATAATATAGTTATAACCTGTTTACATAATATAATTACTTTTATATTGAGATTGTTGTTGGAGAGCAGTGTCTTTTCAGCATATTCAACATTATTTGCAAGAGGTGCTACGGGTGTTTACATCGACCTTTGTCAAAATTCCACACCCTTTCTTCCTCGGGCTGGGAGGGAGGGCAGCCACATTGGTATTGTTGCTGAGGCAGGTGTATTTGGAAACACAGGACTGGGAAAAGCAGGCAGAAACCATCTCTCCTGAGAGGAGGTCGTGGAAACAAAAATACACCTCAGAAGTAAAAGTGCCAACTTCACAAGTGATAGGTTCTCACAGACAAGGAATTCAAAATCAAAACAGTTCTAACATGCACCCATATTACAACAAATATGTTAAGTCTTACTGTAGTAAGAGAGATACATTTAGAAGTTGTGCTGTGCTCTCTTACCTTACATTTACTTCATTTTGCATTCCTTGAGAGTATTTGCTTTTTCCAGATGTTGTGTTTCTATAGATTTTTTAAAGCAGTGTCACTCTTGTGTAATGCATACTGTGAACTGAGGCATCTGGTTGAGTTCTGGTTGTGAGTAGGCCAGGGCGAAGCTCACTAAGTTTCACTGCGTGGAATTCCGCCCAGTTACCGAAAAACTCCACCAAATTCCGCAGAGTATTGCTTGAACTCTCCTACTTTTTACCAGGAGACTTCTTTTTCCAACATCACATAATAATCCTCGCTCCTCCATAAATACTAACATTGAGCATTTAATACATTGCGACCAGAAGATTCTCCACAATGTGTACTCGAGGTCTGAGAACATAAGGTGCATCCCTGGGAGAATTATGTTTTACAAGTCACTGGACTTACTTTTTGAATGAACGTTTCATTCTGTGAAGTTGAAAGGAGTGCCCATTTACATAGGGCAACCTTCAGGGGCCCCCTTGGACACACTGATGCTCCCTTCTTTTTAGGAAGTTCTTTATCAATCCTTAGCAAGCGTCACTGCCGCAGATCATCAGTCTGCGGCGTGTGATATTGCTTTACTTACTTCCTCAAACGCTTTTGTGCATCTCCCAGAAAAGTCCTGTCAGCAGTGCACGGAGTCAGGCAGGGGCACATCAGCTGTCACATCTGATCCATTTCCTGTAAAGTGCACGCGACACCGCGCCATGGCGAAGGGGAACCAAAAGTCGATCAGCCCAAGAAGTCTATGCTAGTCAGACAAACACAATAATGGCCACATCATAGTGAATTGTAACTGTGTCATGACATGTACAAACCTACCAACAAATAGGGCAAGGCAGTGGCACTAATCTGAGTTAACACTGTCAGACATCCCTGCAACCATAACCAATAGCTCACAGTGAAGCTGACTGACAGGAAGGAATAGTGGGTATGCTTGCAAAGTGAGTGTATATCAAAGCATGGTGGTGTTGTTGTCACAGATAATGCACCCCATCAAAATTGCACCATCAACACCTCTCTGAACAATGCTAACCTCACAGGGACATGGAAATGGGCTGGCAAGTAGTCTGGGAGTGGGCTCTGTTGTGGGGAACATAAGGCCCTGCTGGGAATTGCCCACCACCACACACCAGAACTCCACTGTCAGCCATCTTGTCAGCACAGGCACACCCCCTCACAGGGAAGCAGAGTCAGAAGGCGGGAAGTGAGGGCATGCTGGGAAGGGGGGTGTAGCCCAGAGCATGGTGGGACTTGCAGTCACTCACAAACCTCAGCCACCTACATGGCCCAGCAAGCCCACTCTACACCATGCTCACCTCACAGGGGGTGGAAATGGGCTGGCAGGTACCCTGGGACTGAGCTCTGTTGTGGGGAGCACAAGGCCCTGCTGGGAATTGCCCACCACCAAACACTAGAACTCCACTGTCAGCCGTCTTGTCAGCACAGGCACACCCCCTCACAGGGAAGCAGAGTCAGAAGGCGGGAAGTGAGCGCATGCTGGGAAGGGGGGTGTAGCCCAGAGCATGGTGGGACTTGCAGTCACTCACAAACCTCAGCCGCCTACATGGCCCAGCAAGCCCACACTGCGCCATGCTCACCTCACAGGGGGCGGAAATGGGCTGGCAGGTACCCTGGGACTGGGCTCTGTTGTGGGGAGCACAAGGCCCTGCTGGGAATTGCCCACCACCTAACACCAGAACACCACTGTCAGCCATCTTGTCAGCACAGGCACACCCCCTCACAGGGAAGCAGAGTCAGAAGGCGGGAAGTGAGGGCATGCTGGGAAGGGGGGTGTAGACCAGAGCATGGTGGGACTTGCAGTCACTCACAAACCTCAGCCACCTACATGGCCCAGCAAGATCACACTGAACCATGCTCACCTCACAGGGAGTGGAAATGGACTGACAAGCTATCTGACACTGGGTCCTGTTGTGGGGAGCACAAGGCCCTGCTGGGAACTGTGCACCAACAAACACCAGGACTGCACTGTCAGCCATCTTGTCAGCACAGGCATACACCCTCACAGGGAAGCAGACTCACATGTGAACAGGGATCACACTCCTGTGTCAGCCACCTGATGGCCCTTGAGTAACAATTTCCATGTACATGGAAATCCATACATGAGCTGGATATGTGCACACATCAACATGCACATTGAACGGCTCCATGTTGGCAGGACAATGTGCTACCACAACATCAGAATCTGTCTGTGACAGCTGAAGACAATCTAGTGTTCAGTCATGCATCCTGGCATCACTTTGCAAATGTCATGTATATAAAACATTGTTACAAAGCTCAAGGAGGGGTGAATGGTCTACTCCTCCTGTGCAACCTGGTTCATAACTGATTTTGTTGCCTCCATTGAAAGCCACGCATGTGTACACATGCGTAGTGCGTGACATCATGTTTTTCTGCATCAGTGTACTGTAGCAGCAACATCATTGGCTTCTCCTTGTTGCAAATGTGCTGTGCCTCCAGCTGGAGGTAACTTGGCTGGTACCCCAGTAGTGCCCAGAAGAGAAAACTGAGAGTGTGTGTTTGTGCACAAGTGCTGTGAGTCAAAAACACACACAACACCCAAAGCCAAAGGAAAAATGTTGAACATTGTGATGTATGAAGTTACAAACAAAGGTGTTGTGTGTGGATCCAGCTACTCATCCACCACACCAGGGTTGGTCACTGTTGGTCAACATGTAGCAGCCCCATGTGATACTAGACCTAATATCTCCTCTGGACACTACTGGGAAAGCAGCCAGTCTACCTACAGGTGGAGGCACATCATACTTGCAGTAAAGGTGAACCAAAGTAAATGCAGCTACAGTACACTGAGGCGGCAATCCAAGTAGCACGGCCCCATTCCTGTATACGTATAGGAGGGAATTTACTAAGGAATAAAATCATGTACATATCATAGCTGCACAGGATTTGTGATCCACTGCCCCTCTTACGTTGTTAGTACTACCCATTGCAAGATGAATATATCAGTACCCCTTCCCCCTCCCTGTTGCAATATGCATAGGTCAACCATTGATGTCTGTAGTAACATAACTTACAATGGCTGCTTCTTCCAAACACAGGTGCCATTGGGGATTCCAGCCCCAAGTGAAGATGAGTCCCTGGCCCAGACTCTGGTGGAGGAGGAGCTCTTTGGTGTCGAACTGGCTCTGTCCTCTTCGGATGATGACAATCATCCTGGAACCTCCGGGGTGAGTCATCAGGCAGCCCCACCATCAGAAACACCTGCACCCCCTGCAGCCATGTCAACACCATCTGCCCACAGACCTAACACCCCTGCCAACACGGACCGACCTAGGAGACCAACTTCAAGCGGCACAGGGGCCCCGGCCACCCAGGATGCTTCCAACAATGACACCAGTGGCAACAGCCAAGGGGGCCCTGGGTCAACTGTGCCTGCCACCATAGGTACTGCCCGTGTGTCTAGGGGTGATGGGAGTAGTGTTAGGCCGAAAGCACGGTCTGCAGAGGGGCCTGGACTACCTGATGACCTCCAACTGGTACGCATCATAGTTGCGTACCAGGATAGCACCGGAGGATTCAGCCAGGTAGTGGGGGTCCTCAAGGACATGCAGCAGGAGCAGGCTGCCCATCATGCCCGCATGGAGGCCAAGTGGGACAAACTCACGGCGGTGGATATGGACATATTGACCTGTCTCCGCCAGATCAGCACAAATATGTCCACACCTTTCTGTTTGCCCACAACATCTCAAGCAACAACACCTGCTACTGCCACAGGGAGGGAGGATGAATCTGGTGGAGAATCCGATGCACTGTTGGCGCCTGCTCCTGAGGATCCCCCACAGAAGAAAAGGAGTGGTCGTCCGAAGAAGGACAAGTGAGCCACAGTTTTCCCTACACATCCCCCAGGAACCTAGAACCTGTTTTGGATGTTTGTCTTTGGGTGCAAAGCGTTCACTATGTTGCTCTGTGCTTAGGCCTGTGTGCTCAAACAGTGCACCCCCAGCCACCATTTTGTGTTCACAAGCCAGTGAGGCCACCCCCCCTACCCCCCCCCCCCCAGCAACAGGGATTTTCTACATCAGAGGGTGCTTCTGTGAGCTGTTTAAACTGTATTTACTGGGGCCTGTGCACTTCGATTTTTGGAAGGGGGAGTAAAGCTTTATTCAAACAGTATTGTTAGATTACGAGTTAGTGAAGCCTTTACCTGCTGAAGTCCAAAGTTGTGGATTGAGCCTGTCTGTCTCCTATGAGATTCTGAACAGGAGCAAGCAGCTTCCAACTCCCTGGCTAGCAAACCTTGTCTGAGGTTGCTGGGACCTTATATGGTGTGCTAGTGGTTGGCACATGTGTACACTGATTGGTGGTTGTATCTGGTGTTTCTATTGGGTTAGGGTTAATGTCCTCATTGGTTGGGTATTTGAGGGTTCTGATTGGTTTCTCGGTCTGTGATTCAATCATTGCAGGGTTGGGACTAGGGCTAGGGTTAGGATTTCTATTGGAAGTAGGGACTAGGTCTTTCTGTACCATTGGCTGCTTGGACATGGGTTGGGACTAGTGGTAGGGCTAAGGCCTTTATTGGACGTAGAGATCAGGGTTTTTGAACTGATTGGGTGCTTGGACTAGGGTTAAGATTGGCTGCAAGGTCCTGGTCTCCTATTGGTTCTAGATGTTAGGGTTAGTGTTGTGATTGGATAGTGTTAGGGCTAGGGTTCCCATTGGATGAAGGGGTCATCTGATTACTAGGGCTACGAAAAAGGCCAGGCTTAGGGCGTCTCAGCCTGGGCGTCGAGGCTAAGGGCGGAGAGGACAAGGGTTATTGCCTGTGTAGGCCTGTTCGAGACTGGTCGGGACTAGGGCCAGAAATGCTGCCCTTTTTCTCATTTAACAATACCCAGCCCACACCATGCACAACCACAAACAGAGCAACACACTCACACCAAATATACACCACGCACAACACTATGCACAGATTAATGTACCAGCATGCACCACCAACCCAACCAAACCACATCTACACACCCTACTATCCCAACTACCACACATATTCACCATCACCCACAAACAGTACACAACTCTATCCTATACCACTAACCAATACACTCATTACTAACACAAAGCCAATCAACACCATAAATAACTACATCCCACTCAGACACACTCTCCCTGCTGTAATTACACCTAACGGTCCACCTTTTATCACTAACAAATATATAATGATCCTTCCATCAGTTGACTTAAAAAAAATCCTTCACTCTTTTATCCCTCCACTATCCTTTTTCTATCAAAATTAACAGACTAACATGTTCACTTCTCAAATTCCATAGTCCATATTCAACTATACTAATATACTTCCCAAATAACTGAATAACATATCTACTACTCAAATTACTTCATATTTATACTATACTCATTTTTAACACTAATCCTTTATGGGTTCCGGAGTGGCGTGCTACTCGCCAAAAAAGCGCTTCAACACCCATCAGGGTAACAAGTGCTATATGAATGCAAATATTTCTTCCCCTTTAATCCATCCGCTATCCTTCTCACTCCAAGTAACAGACTAATATCCACCGCTGAAATTACCTCATATTTCACCATATTAATTCACCACTAATCCTTTATAGGCTCCCTGAATAGCATGCGTCAACAAGCGAGCGATAAATAAATACAAACCTTTGTCCTACTCTATCCTTCTGCTATCATTCCAAATCCAAATAACTGACTAACCTATCCACCACTTAAAATGTACTTGCATGTTTCACTATACTAATTCAACACTAATCCTCTGTGGGTCCCGGAGTAGCGTGCTACCCGCCGAAAAAGTGCTTTGATGCCTTGTAAGGGGTAGTAAGCACTATATAAATGCAATTACAATACAATTACACTATACTTGCCTATGTTGTGATTCTAACTTGGTATGTGTCATGGAGATGATGAAATGCTGAAGCACACAGTGCATGCTGACTACTACAGCAATGTCATTACCGTTATGTGACTCATGTTGATGTGACGCCTATAAGGGAGACACACCAATAAGGCTCCACAACACATACTCACCATGGACATGTGACACATTGCCTACAAAGATGGTTGCCAGAGATACGGTGGAATGCACAGACACCACACCTTTCCACAGTCACTGCCACAGGTGAGGTTACCAAATGTCAGTCAGAGATGTGAAGACAGACAACACACATTACTAAGTGAAGCACCGGTACATTACAAATCAGAAACAAGTTTATTACACAACAATATCAAGGTGAATCCACATGACAGTGGGCACAGGGTCACCAAGTGTCATCAAATTGTGCTTTAAGGATGGATTCTGGATGTCGGTGTCAGACATGCCCCTTGAACTGGCAAAGTACCTTGGGAAGGACAGAAATAAGACACAGTGAGAAGCACATCAGAACAGGATGGAAATGCAATAGACATGTCACAAGAAACCTACACACTAACAACTTAGCATGTCAACAAGATTGTGGACTACAGACTATATGACAGGACACATCACTGCACGCTTTGAGTCAAGTACCACACTGACAAACTCAAACAGCAACTGAGTTGCACAAACACATCACAGGCTCACTCAGGACATTGACATGACAACCCTGTGAACTCACCTTCAGCTGAAGAAGTTGTTGATGAGCTGTGTGCGGACGTCACCCTCATCATCATCATCACTGGCCTCGTGGCCCAGGCCAGGATCCTCCACAGGTGGTGGATGTTGGTCGTCGTCGTCCTGGATGAGAGGCACCTCCCTCCGTACTGCCATGTTGTGGAGCATGCAAGAGACGATTATGATTTTACACCCCTTTGCAGGCTCATATGGGAGGGCCCCTCTGGTCTTGTCCAGGCAGCGGAAGCGGCTTTTCAGGAGACCAAAGGTATGCTCGATGACTTGCCTGGTCCTGCAGTGTGCCTGATTGTAGCGCATCTCGGATGCTGTCACAGAGTTCCTCAGGGGTGTCAGCAACCATGGCATGTTGGGGTATCCAGAGTCACCTACATACAAAGAATCACACATAAGTTGAGTACTGTCAGGGGGTGGGAGACAACATTACAAAACACTCGCAATGGTAAACAGTACACACCAACAAGCCAGGCGCACTGGTTTGGCATCTGTGACATCATCATTGGTATGCGACTCCTCCTCACGATGTAGGCATTGTGGGCCGAACCAGGGAAACGTACACACACATGTGTAATCACCATGTCCGCCAGGCATACCACAAGAGCATTGATAGAGTGGTAATGTTTGCGGTTGTGATATGTCTGTTCCTGTGCCTGTGGTGGTATCAGGGCCACATGTGTGCCATCGATTGAGCCAATCACGTTTGGCATCCTCCCCAGTCCATAAAAGCCATCCTTGATCTCTGCAAGTTCACCCGGTGTCGGAAACTTGATGTAGGAGTCCAGGTGACTCAACATCCCCTCCAAGAAATTTCATAGCACACGGCTGAACATTGTTTGTGACATACCACCAACACTAGCCACAGTGTGTTGGAAAGTACCGGTGGCAAAGAAGTGCAGGGCTGCCATCACCTTCACCTTTGGTGTCAGTGCTGTCGGGTATGTGCGGCCAGGTAGCAGATTTGGTGCCAACTGCTCCGCCAACTCATCAATCATGCTCCTGGTGAAGCAGTACCGTCGGATGCTGTCGCGTTCCACCATGGTCTCGAGGTCAGGGAACGGTCTATGGACTGCTGGGGCCCTGCAGTACAGAGATATGCAAAGTCACATCATATATTCAGCTACCCATGTTGCAAAAAATCACATTTTACATCATCGCTAATCACAATTAACTAAGGTGTGTGCGGCTGGTTATGGACACATATGTCACCTTCATGCCCATCATCTCACGTATCATTCACACATGTGTACATTAGTTCCTTGGGGTGCAATGGCAAATAATTGGGCTGTGGCACAGTACCCATGGACTGCTGTCACGTTCAAAACACACAACACAGTGACAAGGGAGGACTGATGTTTCACAGGCATCACAACTCCATGTCAGGGAAATAGCCATGGTCCCTGGAATGCCTTCATGTGCACTGGAATGACATGTTGTTTCATGGACATCACACTACCAATAATGAGTCACACAGTTAGTGGCCCCTGTGGTCCCTGCAGGCCATACATGGATTCCCTTTACACACACACACACAGCATGAAATTGGTGTACCCTGCCTCACAATAGGCACATGGAACCACAAACATCAGAGACACAACATGCACACAGACTGTGTGATAGATCATGATTGTAGCAATGGGTCTGGCTGTGATGTACGTGACATGCAACCCTGTACTCATGGTGTATGTGACAGGTCATACACATCTCCAAACTGGTAGTGTGTCCATTACTCATGCCCCGAAGCCAACACTTTGAAATTACATTTGTGAGGTGCACCAGACCAAAACTAATCTGTCCCCATTGACTCCTGCCCAGCCTGGGAGTTGCTTGACCTTAGTGTCATCCAAGATGAGGAATGTTGCCCCCTCCACACACACAGGTGATACAGCCTTAGATGCCATGGGATGCAGTGTGGGACATGCTGTGGTGTTGAAGGTGTGGGTATGGCACTTAAATCTGTGTTAGAACCATCTGCAAGTCACACCAATGTGATCCGACGAGGCTGACTCGTATGCAGACTCGCCGTACATGCATGGACCGAGTAGTGCTCACACGTTGTCCATTGACTGCACGATGCGTATGCATTACAGTCACCCGCATCTGATCACATTGATGCCACTGGGCAATGCGTGCGCACGGCTCGGTTCCTGCATGTTGGACGCGTATGCAATCTGACCCGACGCGGGTGACTTGTAAGCAGACGCGTCGTACAGGCATGGACCGAGCTGTGCGCACGCATAGCCCATAGAATCGTATCCGGACGGATGCGTCTTGATAAAAAAATACACGTCGGATAGTCAGTTTACCGAGCCATGCGCGGTCATTGGCAATGGGCTGTCATGGAGACGGACGCGAATTCAAAAAACTTTCGAGTTGTGTGCTGGAAATACAGTTGGATGCGTACAACATTGTTGCAATCCTAGGGCATCCTGAAGGTGAGTGATTTGAACGATGCGGAAGACGTGTAGGAGTCTTACATTTCCATTGATTGGACAGATTCATAGAATGCAACCGTGTCTGGCCAATCAGTGAGGGGCAATGTCACAGAATCTACCTCTGCATCACTGATTTAAGGCTGGCAGGCCCCCAGGGAGCATACTTGCCTGCACTACATGCTATAGGACCACTTTCCCAAATCCACTGCTGCTGCTGTCTGTGCTTCCTCTGCATCCTGCAATGGCACGTACTTTGGAGAGGGCCCCAGCATTCACTGAGGAAGAGAACCAGGCCCTGCTGGATGGGGTCCTCCCAGAGTACAGCAAGCTGTATGGGAAACCAGGGGAGCAGGTGAGTGTGCAGTCCACTGCCTATCATTTTATGCAAGTTGTATGACTAAAAGTAATAGAAGTGTGCACAGCAGTGTGAGGCATGTGCACTGAGTACTTTCAGCTACATATTTAAGTGGGTACATGTGATGAACAGGTGTCCTGCTGCAGTAGTGCAGGAGTGCTAGCCTTAAATTCCTAGCCAGTGTTGCCATGTCAGACCCACAGCACAAATACACATTCACATGGGCCCACTACCTGTGTGCCTCTTATAGCTTTGTGATGACTACTACTCAACTGTATGCAGCACAATTATGTGGCATGTGTGGTAATGTCCTCTTCACTTTGTCATCCTCACAGGTTGATGCCCACCAGAAGCAAGAAATCTGGCTGACCATCGCCCGGGCAGTGCGATCAGTGGGGGTCTACAAGCACCGGATCCGCAACTGCCAGAAGAGGTGGCAGGACCTACCTGGCTGGACCCGGAGGATCGCGAGGGTCCAGCTGAAGCTGTCACCTCCTCGCCGTAGGGACGGACACCGGACCCTAACCCCCTACATGCTCAGGATCCTGACAGTGGTCTTCCCGGACATGGATGGGCAACTGAAGGTCAGACAGCAGCAAGGAGCGGGTAAGTCCATGGCTGATCTGTGAACATGTCTGACATGCCAGTTGCAGTCTTTTGGCCTGGTAATATTCCCACATTATGTTAGTCTTGGAGTCCAGGACTCGCGTCCCTCAATTGTGGATAAAACGGGTATGAATTTCTATAGGTAATGCTACATTCAAAGATGGTGCCTAACTGAGCCTGTTTGGGCTACACTTATTGGGCCCTTGTTTGTGTCAATGGCACATACTTGTCTTCTGCTTTTTAACATCGGCGGGACGAATATGGGCCATAATTCTGTTTGGAACTGTCGACAGAGGAAATGGAACTATATTGGTATGTTGTACTCCGTTATTTTACAGATCGTTACGTTTACCTTTCACAATGGCATTGATGTGGGGTAGTGATGACAATCATCGTTTGTAACGGCCTTGGTTTATTAGTGCCAATACTCTGCGAGGCACACATTTCTTATGACGTTGTGCTTTCCGATTAGGGTACTAATGCGGTTGTAAATTGACCACAATTACTGTTTTAACGGCTTGTGTGTATAGTACCTATATTTTGCAAGGCACACATTTCTCTTGACGTTGTGTTTACTGATTATAATGTCAGTGCGACGATAAACTGTTTACAATCCCTATTGCCAGTACCATGCAAAATTGAACAAAATATGCGGTACGCTGTGTGTGAGGTTTGTTTAGCTGGTTCGTATTCATTGATGCAATTTTTGGCTAGCAAGGTTGTTGTTTTTTGATTGCAAAGAACATTCAAGGACTTTTGTTAACTATATGTAGGAAACATGACACATTTGCGATAACTGATATTATTGGTCCCTTTATTAATTTAATCTGGACCCTGTTTATAGCAATTACTGACTTAAGTGATCCAATTAATTTAGGTCCCAGAAATTAATTGTCGATGGTTTTAAGGTCGTTTTTCTTCCCTTCTAGCTGATTAAATGGGCGAAATTATGGTGGACCTTTGAAATCTCATTCCCTGATCCTGTGGATATTCTGAATTTATTGTCTACCACACAGTGTGATTTAATGAAGAGACCGTTGTGATTGTAAGTTTTTCCCACTAATCGTGATTGGAAATTTTGGGTTATCTCTGAAGCAGAGTATGTATGTAAACATAGCTTCTTGATTGTTGCAGTTTCCTTAACGAATTTCTATGGAGGACCGTCAATAGAAGATTGGTTAGACTGACTGTTTTTATACAGGTGATGGTCTGGATATCCTCATTACTTGGTGGTGGATATTCTTTTATGGTGCACGGGGTGTGTGATGTTTGTTCATCTAAGGGACTCTTTTTTCTGGCAGTCCTGTCAATCGGTTGTTTCTTTCTAGTTCTTTGCTTTTGAAGCCTTTTCTTTCAAAGAAGTCTACCCCTGTAAGGGTATTTTAACTAAAAAACCTTTTTACATTACACAGACTTGTAACGCTCAAGAGATCTTTAAGTCCTGAAGATGACCGTGCAGTGATACAGCTGTCGAAACGCCGTCGACGCTTTTGTAGCCTAATTTACACAAGGACACATCATTTTTGTTTATGTTGTTCCTTTATTGTAACATGTAATTTTTTGTTTGCCACTCGTCTAGTTTGTAATATGTTGTTTTTTATACCAGCACCTTGTCTTGAGCGTATCTGTTGTTGATGTTTTTACTATATGTAATAAATAATAACTTTTGATACTTAAAATATAGAGTTTTTTAAATTAAAGGGCTTCTTCACATCTTTCTCTTTCCTTTTCTTTTATTCAGTACGGTTTGCAAATCTTAGTTTGCTGTGTTTAATTGTATATTGTTAATGATCCTTCTCTTGAACCAACTGTTAGATGTATTGACTGATTGTCCATGGTTCAGGTTCGCTTGACTGCCCTTGTGGTGGGTAACCCTCAATTGTGTTAGTCACACTCCTCATCTGATCCACAGTTGTGGCCCCTACAGTCTGTGAGTTTTTCAACTTGGGCACTGTGTCTCTTCATTCTGCTATGCTGAGGGTCCTGCACAGCCTATGTTACTGGGACTCTGATGTGTGCATCGTGGGTGGGTCTATTCTTTGCACTATGCCTGGTCTCTGACATGTGTTCTGTGTGTGCCTTTCATATGTGCTCAAATTGCTGGTCTGAGTCACAACATGTGTGATGGGGTACTTAAAATATGCACATGCATCTAGGTGGGTCCATGTCATGTTCTCAGGAGTATGTTTAGGAAGTATGTCACACTTGCCTCGAAACCTGCCTACTGTCCTGGCCAATACACTGTTGTTGGTTAACCTGGTCAGTCATGCCCACTCCATAGCATTGGGAGAGTCTGTACGCACACTCACATGCATGGACCAACTGATTGTGCTTCCTGAAATGTGCCATCAGGTGTCTGACACAATGTCATTGTGTTGTGGCTTCCTTTTTGTGACAACCGGTGTGTTGAGGATTTTAGTGTCAGCAGGACATCTGAGTTGTGACAATGGTGATCATACCTGTCCAACATATAGGGGTGTGGTCATTTGAATGTGCACAATGCTGTATGCAAGAGTGACTTTCACGCAGCTGTGTGTCATTGTCAGCAGACTGTGAGGTGCTCATATTCATGTAGTTGTGTTTGCAGTAACTCATATGTGAAATCTGAGTGATGTAGGTTCATCATAGTCCAAGAACAGTGTGTGGCAGGGGACAGAGTGGTGCACTTGTCAGCTTCAGAGTTTGGTATGGGCATGACCTATGAATGTGATGCAGTGCAGACTGATGTTGTCCGGATGCTTTGCCCCATTACATGTGACAGTGAAGACTGACTTTCCATGCATGTCTGTGCCAGGGCATTGACTTGAGAAGAGGGATCCTGCATTGGAGTCAGAGGTGCTCCATGCACCCCATTGTCTCCTTCACTTTCGGGATGTAAGGACATATTTATATGTTGTGCTGCTAGGCATCGCAAGATCGTGAAATGTGAGTCTGGGCATACATTCATGCAGACCCCTGTACTGAGTGATTGGAATTTGATGTGATGTTTGTCTATAGTACTGTACTTCTACATGATCATTTGCATGCTCAACAACTGACTGTGTATGTGGTGCATGTGTGCACTTTGGGGTATTATCAGCCAGCATGCAACAGACATATGGGTCCAGGTCCAGGAGGGATATGGGTGCTATGGTTGATGTTCAGACTGGCTATTGCCTTACGTAAACCTGTGTGGGCATTTAGAGCAAATATCAGCTGAGAATGCCAGTGCCGGCCCTGTAATGTGCTGTATTTACAGTGTTGTGTGCAGTCAGTGCAGTCAACTAATGTGAGCCTTGTGTTCCTACTTATATGCAGATACATCCACGGGCACAGGAGACAGTGCCACGGAACAGGAGGAGCTGCAGAGCCAGCCTGGGCCAGCGACTGAGGAGTTGGAAGGACCCAGTGGCAGGGAGGGTGAGGGGAGCCACACTGAGGAGTCCTCAGTACCATCCACCTCAGCTGAGGATCACAGCAGCTCGGAGGATGACTCCCTTGTGGGGGTGGGTGTCAGCAGCCAGGAAACAACAGATAGTGAGGCTGTCACCGCCACCGCCACCACCACCACCACCCTCCCCTCGGCTCCCATCCCAGAGGTCCGTGGCAGCTCCCGTGTTCAGGAGCATGTCTCCTTCCTGCCAGGCACCGCACCCCCTGCCCCTGTGTCCCCTGCTGCCCTGAGTGTGGAGTCTGTGGACTTACTTAAACAGATCCATGTAGGGCAGACATCAATGCGGAGTGTCCTCCATGCACACACTGGTCTGTTGATACAACTGGTGTCGTTCATGGAGGGCATCTCATCTGGCATGTCTGCCCTACAGAGGACCAATCAGTCCATGGCCTCCTCATTGACAGCAGCAGTATCCCTCCTACAGCAGTCCCTGACCCCTTCATCCTCAGCCCAAACAACTACTCCTAGCACCCTACCTGTCCCCAGCACACACACCTGCATGGTCACCCAAACACACAAACACAGACAGCACACAATCACCCAAACATAAGTCTAAACGTGCACGCAAGCTAAGTCAGGGGACTGATTCCACACACACAGGGGATGAAACATAGGGGCCGATTATGATGGCGGACGGACCTGAGTCCGTCCGCCACCATAGAGTAGGGGGGAACGTCCGCAACATTCAAGCTGCACCCGCCGCAATGTTAAAAATGCATACTTTGCATTTGTATGCAGAAAGCGGCAGGCACCGCGCGATGCCTGCCGATCTCTGCATACAAATGCAGGGGGGTACCATAGGTACCCCCCATGTGCACCCCCCACCCCCACTTCACCTAGGGGGCCCGCAACGGGCCCCCGCAGTGAAGTACCACATGCTTTTCCACGGCGGAAAATCCGCCGCGGAAAAGCATCTTTTCAGGCATTTCCTAATATGGTGGACGGTGTCTGAGAGACACCGCCACCATATTAGAGCTTTTCCGCCGCGGGACCGCGGCGGAAAAGCTGAGTACGGACTTCCCGACCCCCCTGCCATCCTAATCTGGCGGGGGGTCTTGTGAATCACCGCAGCGGTAAATCCGCATCCTCGGGGCCGGCGGTGGCTTCCGCCGGCCCCGAGGATGCGGATTCACCGCAATCATAATAGGCCCCTTAGTATAGAATCAGGATTGGCAGAGTACATACAACTGCACATGCCTAATTCTGTTTCACCCCTGCGCACCCAGGCTGCTGTACCCCATCAACTCCCACCGCCCAGAGGTGTCTGCCCACCTCTGCGCACCCAGGCTGAGAGAAAGAGAGAGAGAAAGAAAGAAAGAGTGAGTGAGAGAGGAAGACAGAGAAAGAGAAAGAGTGAGAGAGAGAGGAAGAGAGAGAGAAAGAGTGAGACAGAAGAAGAGAGAGAGAAAGAGAAAGAATGAGAGAGAGGGGAAGAGACAGAGAAAGAATGTGAGAGAGAGAAAGGAAGAGATAGAGAGTGAGAGAGAGAGAAAGAGTGTGAGTGACAGAAAGAAAGAGATGGAGAGGGAGAGTGAGTGTGGACTCCTTGGAAAAATCCTCACTGCTCACCTTTGTCACCCGGTGTGTTTCCAACCACGTGCCAGGATATAGTACAGCCCTCAAGCTTAGTCATCTGAAACATAGTATGGAATCAGTAATGGCAGAGTACATACAACTGCGCACACCTAAATTGCTGTCCCACCTTTGTGTATCCAGGCTACTGCATCCCATACACTTCCACTGCCCAGAGGTGTTTGCCCGGCGCTGTGCACCCAGGCTGCTGCACAGCATCCACTCTCACTGCCCAGAGGTGTCCGCCCACTGCTGCGCACCCAGGCTGCTGCACCCCATGCACTCCCACTGCCCAGAGGTGTCTGCCCACTGCTGCGCACTAAGGCTGCTGTACCCCATCCACTCCCATTGCCCGGAGGGGATTGCCCACCACTGCGCACCCAGGCTGCTGCACCCCATCCACTCCCACTGCCCAGAGGTGACTGCCTGCCGCTGCATAAACAGGCCTCTCTTCTCACCTTCCGCCACCGGCGCGTGTCGAAGAGGGTCCACCACGTGCCAAAGCAACCTCTTCACCCATTGTGTAAACACGGTCAAGCCGAGCTCTCAATTCAAAATAGATGTTGAATGCCAGGATGGCCACGCATCATCACAGGCTGCACATGCGCTCAGCTCTGGTGGCAGTAACTCAGTAGAACTGAAGTCATCGCCTCGTGGCGGGAGGTCCGTGTCGGGGGGGTCGTCAATCTGTGAATCACAGCCTGCTAGACAAAAAGCAAGATAAGATTGTGCGTCATGCATCCATCAAAGGAGAGAGAGAGAGAGAGAGAGAGAGAGAGTGAGAGAGAGGAAGAGATAGAGAAAGAAAGAAAGAGTGAGAGGAAGACAGAGAGAAAGAGAGAAAGAGTGAAAGAGAGAAGAAGAGAGAGAGAAACAGTGAGAGGGAGGAAGAGAGAGAAATAGAGAAACAGTGTGAGAAAGAGGAAGAGAAAAACAGATGAAGAGTGAGAGAGAGAAAGAGAGAGAGAGAAAGAGTGAGAAAGGAAGAGAGAGAGAAAGAGTGAGAAAGTAAGAGAGAGAGAAAGAGAGAAACAGTGTGAGAGAGAGAAAGATATAGTGTGAGAAAGAGAGGAAGAGAGAGAGAAAGAGAAAGAGTGTGAGGGAGAGAAAGGAAGAGATGTAGAGGGAGAGTGAGTGCCCACACTGTGCACAAAACCCTCACAACTCACCTTTCCGCCACCGGTGTGTCTCCAACCACGTGCCGGTACATAGTGGAGCCCTCAAGCTTAGTTATCTGAAACGTAGCATGATATCAGTAATGGCATAGTACATATAACGTTGTCTACAATAAAGAAGGGAGAGGAAGGATTAGTGGGATCCACAGGGCAACAGATTACCTGCTCAAGGATGAATGTAAGGTCCAGCCACAGTATGTGCCCCTAGCATTAATGAAATGTCAAAAAAGAGACTGGGCTGTTCCTGGAAGATCTGTGTATGTAAGGTCATTGAATTGTATGATGGAGGTACTCGTGAGAGACCTACCAATGGGTGTCCAATATGTTGGATATAATGGCCTCACACACCCTTGCAGGTGTCATGCTTCATCATAGGCAATGCTCCTCGTTGGGGAGGCGGTGCAATCCCCAATGGGCAACACCTCAAAGAGGGGCTCTTTACGGAGATCTTTTATCCAACTGCCTATGGGTGAAGTGCGGGTGAGGGGCCAGGAAAAAGTAGACAGTGTTGTGAGTTTAAAATGAAGCAATAGGTACCTGAAAACAAATTTATTCTGGTGGTCCCTTGCTTCAAATAAAAATTGGAACTAGTCTGTACTTAGTGGGACTCGAGGTATCCACACGTAAGTCAGGCCTAGAAAGTGAACAGTGTGGTCAACATGTTTCTCGCTCTTGGTACGATGACCTGCGATTCTTCAGGACCAAAAAATAGAAATTATACTACTGTCTACAAAAACATGATCTAGGTAAATATCAGATAGTCATGCTAAATTTAATTCAGAAGGGATACCTGTTTGACACTATTTCCTGCCTAGAAATAGGAGACAAAAAGAAAACATATTCAACAGGTAAGTTTCTGAACTCACAATTATTAGTGACCAAAAACCACAGTGACATTCTAGTGAGGGTGCCGCTAGAAATGTGAATAAAAGCATGGTGGGTACATAGCACGGAAGGCATTGTGATTAGAATTGCCCATCCGTGTGAATAGGTAAAACAGTAAAAAACAGCAATAAAAACTGATAGCAGATGATTCTGAGAATTCTGAGCAATTAGTCGCAGTATTCAGCTGGGTTTCATTGAAAACCTGACTCACCTAATAGTCAGGGTTAGAGTGTGTCAACAGTGCCCAGCGGGTCGTCCATCAGGGAAGAAGCCTCTGTATGTAAGGCTGTCTGCCAGTGTTGAAAGGAGAAAAGAAGAAAGAACAACAGGGAGCCAGATATATATAAGAGCAGAGAAACAACACCTTTGTAATTTAGGTTAATGTGGCTCTTATACCAATGTTTAAGGAGAAAAGGCAATAACCGGAAGGCCCACTGAGCATTATACCGATACTTCTGATATGTTAAGTGGAGTCTCAGTCCCACTCGGTGTGTCTCGCACATATGTATTAACAGGTGCACAATGTGCGTATATATACAGCCGAACCATCTTCAAGTTTAACTACCTGATTTAAACACCCGCTTCAAGTTTTACTGCTTGATTTAGACACCCGCCGGCTGCTTGGTGAGGTCAAATGCGCGGGGCGGTGTGTGTGTGTGTCAGCGGGGCGGGGGGCCGTGGGGCGCGGCGCGGCAGCGCTGCACTGGGCCCGTGGACCCTTGGATGTTGGGGTTCCGGGGGTCTATTAACATTCCTAAACAGTTGCTCTAATGCGTTGTAATACGATATAGGCAATAGTAGAAGCAAGGTCTAACAATAACCTTCGTAATCCTCGACAGGAACCCATTAACAATCCGCTTGATGGAACACGTATATAAGCCGCGTGGTGCTACACGTTTCCCTCACAAAGTCCCGCTTGTCAGTGACTTACTTCATTCTCCTGTGGTCGTGCGTGTATGCCTACCCCTCACCGCTGGGCCCGGATAGTAAGGTAGTGTAGGGCGGCTGTGTTCTAAATAGATTAAATGGGCGGGTGCCGATCATGTGACTGGAGGTGCCTCCCCAGTGAAGTCACGTGATGAGGGCTGTAAAGGCGGCGGCCATTTCAGAGTTGAGAGGCAGTAATGGTGTAGCCTGCTAGACTAAGGATGTGTATGGGTAAATAGTAGCTAAACCTAAACGCAAAGTTGGCGATATGTTTGAGAATGCTTACATAATAGTCATAGTAATAAGGAAGTGGCTAACTTCCCAAGGTAGCCAGGAAGTCGTAACCTTGTTACATTGTAACAGGCCACAGCCTTAGCGGTGTGTTGAAACTATAGGGTTGTAAATGTTACATCAGCGTAATGGATTAGATGGGAGAGTCTAACCATGGAACATCACAGCGGGGTCAAAGCCTTGTTATATTTTAGCGCCTAAGTGGCGGGCAGTGCCCAAGAAAGTGAAGATAGATGTTGTATACAGGATATTGGGTTGAGTACACATAAAGAACTCCAGACCCTCAGTTACGGGGACCCCTATAGGTTATGTGCACACTTAAGGAAGTCAATCTGTAAAAGTGGAAAACCCATTACAGTGAGCTCCACGGTATGTCTTCATTCAAACCCCGTGTATCAGTGGATAGTCGATGTATCCACCTCTGTTCTTCATAAAATAAGTTCTCTTTGGAGGTGCTGTGGCTGGCTTCAAGTATCAGCCAACTCAAAGAGTCAGCAGTGTGGTCCATCTCAATGAAGTATTTACACATCTTAGTGTTTGTCTTTTTGCAAAGAAAGTTGCTCCTGTGTTCAGAGATACGGATCTTGATGGGTCGGGTGGTCATGCCCACATATTGTAGACCACAAGGGCATATCAGTAGATAGATACAGTTCGCTGTGTTGCAGTTGGTGTGCCCCCTTAGTTCCCACCTGAATGATTCTGAAAGGTGGACAGTTTTATGGACAGATGTGTAGGGGCAAGCACTACATGTACCACGTGGGTAGTGTCTCTTCACAGGTGGTAATTGCCACAGGGTGGTCTGTTTAGTTGTACCAGTTTTTTTAGGTCTAGTCTGGATCAGAATATCCTTGATATTCCTTGATCTCTTGAACGCAAATCTGGGTGTCTCAAGACTAAGAGTCCCTGTGTTAAGGATCTGCCAATGTCGTTTGAGGATTTGCTTGACTTTGTTGGAGGCTGGTGTAAAGGTAGTAACACATGTAATAGGCTCATTCTCTTGTGGTGTTCGAGTCCGTTGCTCAAGTAGCGCTTCCCTGTGGTTGTTGCGCGCTCTTTTCTGTGCCCTAGTCACTTCCCTACTGGGGTAACCCCTGTGAACTAGATTCCTAGACAGAATGGTTGATTGGGTCTTGTAGTCAGAGAGGTTGCTGCAATTCCGTCTGACTCTCCTGAATCGCCCAAAAGGTAGATTTAGGCAAAGTGCTTTTGGGTGATGGCTCGTGAAGAGGAGTAAACTATTGCGATCTGTAGATTTTCTAAACATACTCGTTCTCAGTTGACCATCCGTTAGTCTGATGGTTAAGTCCAGGAATGAGATCTGAGTTGGGGTGTTGTCATAGTGAAAATTAGGTAGGGGTTCAAAGAGTTTATCCATTCAAAGAACTCCATGTATGAGTCTGGACTGCCAACCCAGGAGATCAAGATATCGTCATTGAATCTCTTCCAAAGTTTGATGTTAGTGTGGTAATGGGTTTGTTAGTTCATGAATGTTCTTGTCTTCAAAATCAGCCATGTAGAGACAAGCCACCGAAGGGGCAAAGGTACTCCCCATGGAAGTACCCTGGGTTTGGTGGTAGTGTTGCCCTTTGAACTCGAAGTAGTTCTCTGTCAGAGCTTGGGTGGCACATTCCATAATGAACGATGAAGGTGTCGGCGATGTCCAATCCTCTGAAGACAGGATGCCTTCAATCGCCTCTAAAGTGGCCCTCTGTGGGATGTTCGTGTAGAGGGCCTCCACGTCCAGGGTGATGAGGAAATCAATGTGGGTATGTTCCTGTATGTTGTCAAACAGGCGTAGGACATCGGTGGTGTCCTGAATGTAAGATGGAATGCATTTGACAAGGGACTGGAGAAAATGATCACAGGATTGTGAAAGAGGTTCGAGCACAGAGTCTATCCCAGAGACTATAGGACGTCCCGGGACCGGGGTAGTCTCTTTATGTATCTTAGGGAGAATGTAGAAATACGGAACCTTGGGTTCTTTTTTTACCAGGAATTCCGCCTCCCTTTTACTGATCCAGTCCTGTCATTCAGCATTCTCAACTAAGCTGGTGATTGTTTGTTTCAAATGTTCGGTTGGGTTAGAGGCGATAGGCGTAAAGTAATGTCTGTCGCTCAACTGCCTGAAGCATTCTGTTTCATAGTCTGATGACTTCATAAGGACTGTCGCGCCACCTTTATCTGCCTGTTTGATCGTTATCAGTAGGTCATTGGCTAGAGAACACAGAATTTGCATCTCTGTTTTGGAGATGTTTTTATGTTTGTTATTGATTTCCATTGACTCAATGTCCTTGAGAACTGCTTGCTCATAGGTCAAGACCTCATTGGGGACCATACCACTGTGAGGGGTAAAGGTAGAGGGGTTGTGGAGGCGTGAGTCTTCCGTGGTTAGTAATGGTTTCCCCTCAAAGAAAACTCTTAGTCTGATCTTGCGAAATAATTTTTTTATTTCGCACATTTGTTGAAACTGATCTACCTTGGGGGTTGGAACAAATCCAAGGTCTTTTTGTAAGACTTTTTCCTCTTCTGGTTTGAGTTGGCGGTCAGATAAATTAACCACCAGACTCACTTCTGTGCGGTTCTGCTCCGGGTGTCCATTCCCTGTGCTGGGGTTGCCTCCCATTGAACCCTCTTGTTGGGCCCGTTTCCTCGCCTGCGCCCACGCCCTCTGCCCCAACCTCTGTCTAAAAATGGCGGTTGGCCTGCTCCTTGCGGGGCAAATTGAGGTGGGAAGTGGGGGGTATATGGCAGTAAGCCATGTGGGAACTGTGGATATTGCCACATAGGGGGCCCTTGGTAAGGAGGGTGTTGGTAGAACTGTTGTCCACGCCTCCCCCCTCTCTTCCCTCGCCGTGGTTGTTGTGACCAGTCTTCCCTACTGGAATTACTGTCGCTATTGGAGCCCCTCCTTGACGAGGTAGCGCTTGAATCGGAGAGGTAACCTGTCCCAGGTGGGACATAGTCCTCTTTTAGGTAAGGGTAAACCTTCTCTTTTGAGAAACGTTGAATATCTTTCTGCAGTTTGGTGACCTTCTGCTTCATCAGGTATTCCTTATGCTCAGCTAATTGTTTATTGAGCTCTGCTAGTTTTGTTTTGAAACCCGGATTCGGTGTAGCACTTTTGAGTGCACTCTCAGCGATTTGAATTCGACTCAGAAGTTCATCAGCTAAACGCTTAGCTGTGTTAACAAGCAAGATAAGAAGGTCATGTGTGCACTTCCACGATATCTGGGACCATTCGATTTTAAATTGGCCATCCTGAGTGGATGGTCCAGCCACAGTGTGTGCCCCTAGCATTAATGAAATGTCAATAAAGAGACTGGGCTGTTCCTGGAAGATCTGTGTATGTAAGGTCATTGAATTGTATGATGGAGGTACTCATGAGAGACCTACCAATGGGTGTCCAATATGTTGGATATAATGGCCTCACACAATGCAGCACCCTTTCAGATTTAAAGAGGGAATGGGTCAGAATCACACTACATGGGGCACTCATGGCCGAATACTTTAGGGCCAAAATTGCACCCAACGGCCTCATTGTCAAGAACTTCCCTAGAATCTTCTGGGAGGATGGCCAATTTAAAATCAAATGGTCCCAGATATAGTGGAAGTGCACACATGACCTTCTTATCTTGCTTGTTAACACAGCTAAGCGTTCAGCTGATGAACTTCTGAGTCGAATTCAAATCGCTGAGAGTGCACTCAAAAGTGCTACATCGAATCTGGGTTTCAAAACAAAACTAGCAGAGCTCAATAAAGAATTAGCTGAGCATAAGGAATACCTGATGAAGCAGAAGATCACCAAACTGCAGAAAGATATTTAACGTTTCTCAAAAGAGAAGGTTTACCCTTACCTAAAAGAGGACTATGTCCCACCTGGGACAGGTTACCTCTCCGATTCAAGCGCTACCTCGTCAAGGAGGGGCTCCAATAGCGACAGTAATTCCAGTGGAGAAGACTGGTCACAACAACCACGGCGAGGGAAGAGGGGGGGAGGCGTGGACAACAGTTCTACCAACACCCTCCTTACCAAGGGCCCCCTATGTGGCAATATCCACATTTCCCACATGGCTTTCCGCCATGTACCCCCCACTTCCCACCTCAATTTGCCCCGCAAGGAGCAGGCCAACCGTCTTTTTTAGACAGAGGTTGGGGCAGAGGGCGCGGGCGCAGGCGAGGAAACAGGCCCAACAAGAGGGTTTAATGGGAGACAACCCCGGCACAGGGAATGGACACCCGGAGCAGAACCGCCCAGAAGTGAGTCTGGTGGTTAATTTATCTGGCCGCCAACTCAAACCAGAAGAGGAAAAAGTGTTACAAAAAGGCCTTGGATTTGTTCCAACCCCCAAGGTAGATCAGTTTCAACAAATGTGCGAAATAAAAAAATTATTTCGCAAGATCAGACTAAGAGCTTTCTTTGAGGGGAAACCACAACTAACCACGGAAGACTCAGGCCTCCACAACCCCTCTACCTTTACCCCTCACAGTGGTATGGTCCCCAATGAGGTCTTGACCTATGAGCAAGCAGTTCCCAAGGACATTGAGTCAATGAAAATCAAAAACAAACATAAAAACATCTCCAAAACAGAGATGAAAATCCTGTGTTCTCTAGCCAATGACCCACTGATAACGATCAAACAGGCAGATAAAGGTGGCGCGACAGTCCTTATGAACACATCAGACTATGAAACAGAATGCTTCAGGCAGTTGAGCGACAGACATTACAATACGCCTATCGCCTCTAACCCAACCGAACATTTGAAACGAACAATCACCAGCTTAGTTGAGAATGCTGAATGCCAGGACTGTATCAGTAAAAAGGAGGCGGAATTCCTGGTAAAAAAAGAACCCAAGGTTCCGTATTTCTACATTCTCCCTAAGATACATAAAGAGACTACCCCGGTCCCGGGACATCCTATAGTCTCTGGCATAGACTCTGTGCTCGAACCTCTTTCACAATTCTGTGATCATTTTCTCCAGCCTCTTGTCAAACGCATTCCATCTTACATTCAGGACACCACCGATGTCCTACGCCTGTTTGACAACATACAGGAACATACCCACATTGATTTCCTCATCACCCTGGACGTGGAGGCCCTCTACACGAACATCCCACAGAGGGCCACTCTAGAGGTGATTGAAGGCATCCTGTCTTCAGAGGATTGGACATCACCGACACCTTCATCGTTCATTATGGAATGTACCACCCAAGCTCTGACAGAGAACTACTTCGAGTTCAAAGGGCAACACTACCACCAAACCCAGGGTACTTCCATGGGGAGTACTTTTGCCCCTTCGGTGGCTTGTCTCTACATGGCGGATTTTGAAGACAAGAACATTTATGAACTAACAAACCCATTACCACACTAACATCAAACTTTGGAAGAGATTCATTGACGATATCTTGATCTTCTGGGTTGGCAGTCCAGATTCATACATGGAGTTCTTTGAATGGATAAACTCTTTGAACCCCTACCTAAACTTCACTATGACAACTTCCCCAACTCAGATCTCATTCCTGGACTTAACCATCAGACTAACGGATGGTCAACTGAGCACGAGTATGTTTAGAAAATCTACAGATCGCAATAGTTTACTCCTCTTCACGAGCCATCACCCAAAAGCACTTCGCCTAAATCTACCTTTTGGGCAATTCCTGAGAGTCAGACGGAATTGTAGCAACCTCTCTGACTACAAGACCCAATCAACCATTCTGTCTAGGAATCTAGTTGACAGGGGTTACCCCAGTAGGAAAGTGACTAGGGCACAGAAAAGAGCGCGCAACAACCACAGGGAAGCGCTACTTGAGCACCGGACTCGAACACCACAAGAGAATGAGCCTATTACATGTGTTATTACCTTTACACCAGCCTCCAACAAAGTCAAGCAAATCCTCAAACGACATTGGCAGATCCTTACCACAGGGACTCTTAGTCTTGAGACACCCAGATTTGCGTTCAAGAGATCAAGGAATATCAAGGATATTCTGATCCAGACTAGACCTAAAAAAACTGGTACAACTAAACAGACCACCCTGTGGCAATTACCACCTGTGAAGGGACACTACCCATGTATGTATGTATGTATTGCGTACTTGTATAGCGCAGACTGTCACCCAAAGGGTATCCTGGCACACCCATGTGGTACATGTAGTGCTTGCCCCTACACATCTGTCCATAAGACTGTCCACCTTTCAGAATCATTCAGGTGGGAACTAAGGGGGCACACCAACTGCAACACAGCGAACTGTATCTATCTACTGATATGCCCTTGTGGTCTACAATATGTGGGCATGACCACCCGACCCATCAAGATCCGTATCTCTGAACACAGGAGCAACTTTCGTTGCAAAAAGACAAACACTAAGATGTGTAAACACTTCATTGAGATGGACCACACTGCTGACTCTTTGAGTTGGCTGATACTTGAAGCAAGCCACAGCACCTCTAAACAGAACTTATTTTTTAAAGAACAGAGGTGGATACATAGACTATCCACTGATACACGGGGTTTGAATGAAGACATACCGTGGAGCTCACTGTCATGGGTTTTCCACTTTTACAGATTGACTTCCTTAAGTGTGCACATAACCTTTAGGGGTCCCCGTAACTGAGGGTCTGGAGTTCTTTATGTGTACTCAACCCAATATCCTGTATACAACATCTATCTTCACTTTCTTGGGCACTGACCGCCACTTAGGCGCTAAAATATAACAAGGCTTTGACCCCGCTGTGATGTTCCATGGTTAGACTCTCCCATCTAAACCATTACGCTGATGTAACATCTACAACCCTATAGTTTCAACACACCGCTAAGGCTGTGGCCTGTTAAAATGTAACAAGGTTACGACTTCCTGGCTACCTTGGGAAGTTAGCCACTTCCTTATTACTATGACTATTATGTAAGCATTCTCAAACATATCGCCAACTTTGCGTTTAGGTTTAGCTACTATTTACCCATACACATCCTTAGTCTAGCAGGCTACACCATTACTGCCACTGCCTCTAAACTCCACTCTAAAATGGCCGCCACCTTTACAGCCCTCATCACGTGACTTCACTGGGGAGGCACCTCCAGTCACATGATCGGCACCCGCCCATTTAATCTATTTAGAACACAGCCGCCCTACACTACCTTACTATCCGGGCCCAGCGGTGAGGGGTAGGCATACACGCACGACCACAGGGGAATGAAGTAAGGCACTGACAAGCGGGACTTTGTGAGGGCAACGTGTAGCGCCACGCGGCTTATATACGTGTCCCATCAAGCGGATTGTTAATGGGTTCCTGTTGAGGATTACGAAGGGTATTGTTAGACCTTGCTTCTACTATTGCCTATATCGTACTACAACGCATTAGAGCAACTGTTTAGTAATGTTAACAGACCCCCGGAACCCCAACATCCAAGGGTCTGCAGGCCCAGTGCGGCGCTGCCGCGGCCCGCCCCACGGCCCCCCGCCCCGCCGACACACACACACACCGCCCCGCGCATTTGACCTCACCAAGCAGCCGGCGGGTGTCTAAATCAAGCAGTAAAACTTGAAGCGGGTGTTTAAATCTGGTAGTTAAACTTGAAGATGGTTCGGCTGTATATACGCACATAGTGCACCTGTTAATACATATGTGCGAGACACACCGAGTGGGACAGAGACTCCAATTAACATATCAGAAGTATCGGTATAATGCTCAGTGGGCCTTCCGGTTATTGCCTTTTCTCCTTAAACATTAACCTAAATTACAAAGGTGTTGTTTCTCTGTTCTTATATATATCTGGCTCCCTGTTGTTCTTTCTTCTTTTCTCCTTTCAACACTGGCAGACAGCCTTAGATACAGAGGCTTCTTCCCTGATGGACGACCCGCTGGGCACTGTTGACACACTCTAACCCTGACTATTAGGTGAGTCAGGTTTTCAATGAAACCCAGCTGAATACTGCGACTAATTGCTCAGAATTCTCAGAATCATCTGCTATCAGTTTTTATTGTTGTTTTTTACTGTTTTACCTATTCACACGGATGGGCAATTCTAATCACAATGCCTTCCGTGCTACGTACCCACCATGCTTTTATTCACATTTCTAGCGGCACCCTCACTAGAATGTCACTGTGGTTTTTGGTCACTAATAATTGTGAGTTCAGAAACTTACCTGTTGAATATGTTTTCTTTTTGTCTCCTATTTCTAGGCAGGAAATAGTATCAAACAGGTATCCCTTCTGAATAAAATTTAGCATGACTATCTGATATTTACCTAGATCATGTTTTTGTAGACAGTAGTATCATTTCTATTTTCTGGTCCTGAAGAATCTCAGGTCATCGTACCAAGAGCGAGAAACATGTTGACCACACTGTTCACTTTCTAGGCTTGACTTACGTGTGGATACCTCGAGTCCCACTAAGTACAGACTAGTTCCAATTTGTATTTAAAGCAAGGGACCACCAGAATAAATTTGTTTTCAAGTACCTATTGCTTCATTTTAAACTCACAACCGTTTACTTTTTCCTGGCCCCTCACCCGCACTTCACCCATAGGTAGTTGGATAAAAGATCGCCGCTAAAGAGCCCCTCTTTGAGGTGTTGCCCGTTGGGGATTGCACCGCCTCCCTAATGAGGAGCATTGCCTATGATGAAGCATGACACCTGCAAGGGTGTGTGAGACCATTATATCCAACATATTGGACACCCATTGGTAGGTCTCTCACGAGTACCTCCATCATATAATTCAATGACCTTACATACACAGATCTTTCAGGAACAGCCCAGTCTCTTTTTTGACATTTCAATAGTACATATAACGGCGTACGCCTAAATCGCTGTCCCGCCGCTGCACACCAGGCTGCTGCACCCCATCTATTCCACTCCCCAGAGGTGTCTGCCCGCTGCTGCGCACCCAGGCTGCTGCACCCCATCCACTCCCACTGCCCGGAGGTGACTGCCCGCCGCTGCGCACTCAGACTGCTGCACCCCATGCACTACCACTGCCCGGAAGTGACTGCCTGCCGCTGCGCAAACTAGCCTCTCTGCTCACCTTTCGCAACCTGTGGGTAGAAAAGAGGGCCTACCACGTGCCGCTGCAAGCCCGAAGCCCAGTGGCCCGCAGACAGGGCACCCTCCATATCATGTAACCCGCTACGCAGGCCAACAGGTCTCATATTTGCTGCTGAGTCTTGATTTCGCCATCGCAGAAGAAATACCAGTGCACCCGGTTTTTCCTCCCAGGTTGCTCACCTGCTCAGCCCTTGCGGTGCCACTAACTCAGTGACCAGCGAGACGACGCCACGTGGCGGTAGGCCTGCGGTGTCTGATGGCTCAGGCCTACACTGCGGTCCAGCATGGCACACAAAACCAGAGCTGTCCAGACCGCCGGGAGGGGCCATTACCACAGGCTGCACACCCGCTCAGCAGTTACGGTACCCATACTACAGTGCACCGAAAGTCACAGTCCCTTGCCGGTGTGCCTGTGCCGACTGCAGTGTATCCGGTGCGAGCAACTCTAAAATGTCGTAGAGCACATGCGCCCGGTCTTTTTTATTGGCAGGGTCACGTGTCCTGTGACATCTGTGCTGGATGGTGTGGGTCTATACCAGCCATGAGGGAGTGGCTCTGGCGTACTGACAACTAGACCTGTGACCAGCAGATCACTGCAATGAAAACCTGGGCCATGTAGCGTTGTTGTCCTTCCCTGTAAGCGTAAGCGGAGTGGGCTGGCCCATGCCAGTCCTGCGTGAGGCTGTGAAGAATAACTGCGGAGATATGGGCAAGGCTCCGTCGTGAGCTGTATGAGGAATCAACTGATGCGGGTGTCCGTGTTATAGTGCTGTCGTCACCCGGGTCGCTAACGCCGATGTGTCACTCTCTGAGCCAAGTCCCACAACATGGCCAACATTGAAAGTATGGGGAATCGCGGACCCTACATTCATCCATAGTTCCACACATGAAAGATGGTGGACACGACATATCTGTGTGGATATGAATGTGTATTGCACATTCAATGGAGTGTTGCAGCTGTAGCAATACAGGGCCATAGAAAGCTCAAGTTTCAGTTTTTGGCACATGGAGGGCAGCCAATTCGAGCCAAGCTCGTGTTCGGGGTTAGGCTGTGCAAACATATGTAGTTATACAATCACTCCGCCAATCCCCAAGCACTTATAAATTCACTAAACACTCTCCTTGCAGTACTCTAATGATCCAGTCTCTACGTACGTACTTGTACAATGACCGAGGCAAAGTTACATAACCGATGTTTTCCCCACTGCCAGAGATAACATGGTTACATACGCTGTCCACAGTACAATGTAATGTGGTAGGATCCAGGGGCAGCATCTTGCATACATAATGAACACACAGATACAGATAAATAGTTGAACTAGGTTCGGGCACGTGCGCTCGACTCCTTTTTATTACCAGGGTCACATGTCCAGTGACGTCTGTGCTGGATGCGTGTGGGGTGAGTGTAAGCCAGCCCTCCGGGAATGGTTGGTGCTGGTAACAAGTACAACAGTAATCATTGGATCAGACCCTGAGATTCAATCATAAAGGGTCAATGATTTGTGCTGCACTAAGGTAGGGGCAGCAGATGTGAAATAATACACAAAATATTCTATGGTAAAGGGTCCATGACTTGTGGTACAATGAGGTAGGGGCAGCAGATGTGAAATTAAACACAAAACATTGTATCATAAAGGGTCCATGAGTTGTTCTGCATTGAGATAGTGGCATCAGAAGCATATGTGCAGCTAGTGATGATGTGCGGGTGAGCCGAACTGGGAGCAATGTCTGTTGCCTACTGAACTGCGTTATCTGCAATTGCGACTTGATTTGAATTGTGAGCCCTGCTATCCGCAGTGTAGATCAAAGACAGTAGTCAGCACAGACATCGAGGAATGCTTTTTGTCACATCCTCTTAACAAAATCCGAGGACAGAGTGCACAATTCTCTCTGTAATTAATAAAACAAGACTAAATTCAAATTGTGAGCTTGGCTAACCGTAGTGTGAGTGTATGGATGAAAACATGAAATATGTATGGAATACATTGTCGAAATACGTAGGTTTCAGGGACGTTATAGTTCAAATTGTGAGCTCTGCTGTCGGCTGTGTAGACTGCCATTCAGTGTCCGTTTGGACTTGCAAGATGAATATGGTCATTGTAGTAAAGCTATAACTGATATAAAACAAGTTCTTGAAGCAAGGATACTAAAAGGATATTATGTAGGTTTGAGGGACGTTATACTTAGTTGCCTACTGGACTCTGCAAATAATGAATTAAGAGTGAATTTGAATGAGCCCTGCTGACCACAGTGTAGGCCGGAGGCAGCGGTCAGCAAGGGCTCACAGCCACATGGCGTTGAGTTGAGCTGCACAGTTAGTGGCACCTGAAGCAACCAGCATGTGCGGAGCCTGGGATGGTGCGTGATCCGGGCGGCCCGCACTGGTAGCAATGTCTTTTGCCTACTGAATTCTGCCTTAAGAAGGGTACGTGGTGATGACTTGTGGTGCACTGAGTTAGTGGCACCTGAAGCACTCAGCGTGGGCGCACCCTGCTATGATGTGTGGACTGGGCGGGCCGCACTGGTAGCAATGTCTTTTGCCTACTGAATTCTGCCTTAAGGCTACGTGGGGATGACTTGTGGTGCACTGAGATAATGGCACCTGAAGCACTCAGCGTGTGCCCACCCTGCGATGATGCATGGTCCTGGTGGGCCACACTAGTAGCAATGTCTTTTGTCTAATGAATTCTGCCTTAATAAGGCCACGTGGCATTGACTTGAGGTGCACTGAGTTAGTGGTACCTCTGGCACTCAGGGTGTGCGCAGCCTGCGATGATGCATGGTCCAGGCGGGCCGCACTGGGAGCAATGTGTCTTGCCTACTGGACTGTGTCATCTGCAATCACCACTCCATCTGAATTGTGAGCCCTGCTGTATGCAGTGTAGATTGAAGGCAGTAGTATGTACAGACATAAGTCTGCGGTGCTGTGCTGCTGTGTTCGTAGTGGGCCTATTCTGCGCTGCCTCGGTGGTAGTAGGGAGGGGGGTGGCCTGGGGGGAGGTCCTGAGGGTGGTGGCAGTGGGTGTTGTGGCTTTCTTGGGTGTCGGAGCTGCATGATCAGTAACTCTATGACATGTGTTGGTCTTTAGATGTGATTCTGGGCTGGGCTCCCTTTCATACTGTAGGTAGTCGTCCTGTTTTACACCAGTAAAAGGCAGATGTTAAATTCCTACTGCTAACGCAGGTTATCGCCTGTTTTTGGATCGCACCCCAGATTTGGCTGCTCTTTGAAAATATTGGGAAGTGGTGTTTTCGTGTTATTTTTGCACAGGAACTCCTACTCTGCTTATTATTAGCATTAGTTGTCGCTCTCATTTGTGGCAAATTTTTTGCGGAAGCTATTGCTGGGAAAACTGGTGACATTGGTTATTTTCACTAGGATGAGAATGGAATGATAATTTAAAATCACTGAAAAAGTATAGGTTTTTAACATAATAATTAGAAATTAGCATTTAAAAAACATTTGAAATTCACTGAAAAAAACGTAGGTTTCAGGCACGTTATAGTTAGAAATTAGCCTTTAAAAAACCTTAGAAATTCACTGAAAAAACCATAGGTTTCAGGGACGTTATAGTTAGTTGGACATTTCACTCGCACAAAACCATAGAAATTCCGCCGTTGTAGTTAGTTGAGCTAACTATAACTCGTGCCCCTGCAATACACTGCTGATGACGTCATATATTACATCATTAATTACATGGTCAGTGACATCACTGATGACATCACTGATGACATCTCAAATGACATCACTGATGACATCATCCAAGTGAAAATCTAATGCACCTCCTCACACCTTAATAAAACCTTTGATACACCCACTCTAAAATACAGACTACCAGTTTCGAAACAATTAGAGACACCAATACCAGTTACTACGTACGCACTCACTGATTCCTAGGTCTACACACACATCCTGTCATTCACCCATATAGTCACTCCTACCTGCAGTGACTCATCAACACAACACTATTATAGGCACTCATACACCTATACAAACACTCACACACCGCCACTCATCCAGAGTTACTCACACATCTAGTCAGTCATGCAAATAATCAATCACACTTCTATTTGCTATCCTATACAGTTACACACACACACAACCTCACTTATTCATACTGATACTAACATAAACTTGCTCTCTTATACAATCACTGATACAAGTACATGCTCATCCATACAGCCACAATCACTGACTCTCACGTATAGTCATTTATATTGTCCAACTCTCACATACACTGCCTTTTAAATATGTAGTTACTTGGACGTCGCACTGAGATATCCATTCACTCACCAACACATCCATACACACACTCACCCACCCATACAGCTGTTTCCACAAGTACTTTTGAACCCTTACACCCATTGAATGAAGCACTTATACATCTATGCACATAGTCCCACACCTCCCACCCACCCACACACACACACTCAGGCACCCATACAAATACTCAGGCAACCAATAAATAACCCATATAGACACTCATGTAGCTACTCACCAAGCGATACAGCACCTTACACAGCAATAGACAGACTGATACAGACATTCACACAGTTTAGCCACGAACCCATGCATTCAGTAAGACACATTTAATCACTCAATTATACAGTCAGTCACGTACCTACTAAATCCTCCATCCAGACACTTATACACCCACTCATTCTTCAATACACCTTGGCCAAAATATATTTTAAACATATTTAAACTTTACAGAAACACAGAGTCACTGGATGATGTCATCAGTGATGTTAGCAGTGATGTCATTTGAGATGTCATCAGTGATGTCATCAGTGATGTCACTGACCATGTCATGAATGATGTAATATGTGATGTCATCAGCAGTGCATTGCGGGGACGCGATTTATAGTTAGCTCAACTAACTATAACGGCGGAATTTCTATGGTTTTTTACGAGTGAAATGGCCAACTAACTATAACGTCCCTGAAACCTAGGTTTTTTCTGTGAATTTCCAAGGTTTTTAAAATGCTAATTTCTAACTATAACGTCCCTGAAACATATGTTTTTTTCAGTGAATATATATATATATATATATATATATATACATGTGACCAAGAGCTTGTGTGCTCGAAAATAAAGCAATTTGGATGTTACCTGGACCGATGTGGCTCATACTCACTAAAATGTTTGGTAAGCATGGCAGTGGATGTGTATATATATAGATTAACCTCCTGAAACGCGTTCGGCGTTACAATTTCCGATGTGGTTTCCTATGCTGAATATATATAAACAAAAGGGAGGAGTATCACCACAGGACCGGGAGGTGGCCCTACTGGAGAAGGGGAAATATATGAAGACTCAAGGAAAATTGTTCCTTGTTTCTAGAAACCCCTCACTCACCAACCTGGTTGATGACATGCTTCATCATCGGGGCCCACCCGGATTGCCGAGTGCCGTCCGGGTGTGCTGCGACACCTGAATTACAGTGGAGCTGGTCATTTTTTTTGTGTGTGGGGGGGTTTAAAGAAACAGAAAAAAGTGATTTAAAAATTGGCACAGTATACCTTCAATAAAACTTTAATCTGAAGGTACTGGACAATAATAAAAACAAAGTGTAAGATATTAAAGAGGGTTACAATGGCCGACTATATTTATGTGAAAAAAGGGGGTCTACATGTTTCAACCTCTGAGCGGGATTGCCAGGTTTTCTCTAGGGGGGGGGGTCCTTGTAATCCTTCCGTACTGACAAACGTGCTATGTCCAATAAGCACAGTGAAGTGAAATGCGCTCCACAAGACGTCTCCAGGAAGTTAAATATAAAGGGGGAAAAGTCACTATATCCCGACATAAAAAACCCCCGTATAGTCACTTAATGTCCCAAAAGGACCAGGTGCAGGAAGGGAAAGAAAGGGAAATATGGTGAAGTGGCAGCCGCTACATTCGAAGTCCTTCGAACGCCAACAGGATCCAAAACTTCCACACAACGATGTGGACAGAATGCAAAAGAACACGGAAGTAGACGCTGCAGGTCCGCTTTGCCACACGGAGATCGCAAGCAAGCCGTCCGCGTCAGCTGTGACTCCCCAGGAATCAAGGAGGGAGGGGGTCAATAAAGGGTATCGGAGCCCCGATAACCTTGCCAACAAAGGGAGCAAAGGAAAGGGAGGGGGAGGGCGAGACAGGAATGGGACAAAATCCAAGGAAGGCACGACAGAAACTCACGAGCCCGTGAGTAAAAGAAAACCAGAGAAGCGCTGCTTCTACGAGACCCGGACCCGGAAGTAAAGCCCAACGCCAGATCCAAACCAAGCACGGACGCAGGGGCGTGCACAACTTTTAACCCCAAGCCAGGTAGGTCATGTGATGTAGCATGCATGGTCATAGAAAGAGGGCTATCCTAACACACGGGTTGTGCATCAACCCACTTGGGATTCATAGTTCAAGCATCAGGGAGTGTGAGCACGCCCACTGTGGAATAATTTATCAACACTACGTATCCCAGAGAGCCCTGGAACTGGCCCCGCCCTCTGAGGCAAGTAGGAGTACTTAGGTGTGTGCCATGAACTGCGCTGACATTTTCCCTCTGAACTTACGCTGCTGATGAAAGGATTAACCTCCTGAAACGCGTTCGGCGTTACAATTTCCGATGTGGTTTCCTATGCTGAAGGCCTGCCAGCAAGATGCGAATTTAATAAAGAAATGAACAAATTCATTCTTCCTTTGGCTCTGATTCGAAGTAGGTGCCTGTTTTGTCTTGGATATATTAACGGCCTACTCAGGTCGTAATCGGAGCCCGCCGCTGCTGCAGACCCGTTCGCACTTTGGGAGGAAGACAAGCTGACACTTTACAGTGAGTTGACAGCCTGGTGTTCGAAATTTGCATCTACAAAGCAAGGCATGCATCTGCACGGGTTGTGCATCAACCCACTTGGGATTCATAGTTCAAGCATCAGGGAGTGTGAGCGCGCCCACTGTGGAATAATTTGGCAACACTACGTATCCCAGAGAGCCCTGGAACTGGCCCTGCCCACTGAGGCAAGTAGGAGTACTTAGGTGTGTGCCATGAACTGCGCTGACATTTTCCCTCTGAACTTACGCTGCTGATGAAAGGATTAACCTCCTGAAACGCGTTCGGCGTTACAATTTCCGATGTGGTTTCCTATGCTGAATGCGTGCCAGCAAGATGCAAATTTAATAAAGAAACGAACAAATTCATTCTTCCTGTGGCTCTGATTGAAGTGGGTGCCTGTTTTGTCTTGGATATATTAACGGCCTGCTCAGGTCGTAATCGGAGCCCGCCGCTGCTGCAGACCCGTTCAGACACCAGTTGGTGTTCGCACTTTGGGAGGAAGACAAGCTGACACTTTACAGGGAGTTGACAGCCTGGTGTTCGAAATTTGCATCTACAAAGCAAGGCATGCATCTGCACGGGTTGTGCATCAACCCACTTGGGATTCATAGTTCAAGCATCAGGGAGTGTGAGCGCGCCCACTATGGAATAATTTGGCAACACTACATATCCCAGAGAGCCCTGGAACTGGCCCCGCCCACTGAGGCAAGTAGCAGTACTTAGGTGTGTGCCATGAACTGCGCTGACATTTTCCCTCTGAACTTACGCTGCTGATGAAAGGATTAACCTCCTGAAACGCGTTCGGCGTTACAATTTCTGATGTGGTTTCCTATGCTGAATGCCTGCCAGCAAGATGCGAATTTAATAAAGAAATGAACAAATTCATTCTTCCTGTGGCTCTGATTGAAGTGGGTGCCTGTTTTGTCTTGGATATAATAACGGCCTGCTCAGGTCATAATCGGAGCCCGCCGCTGCGGCAGACCCGTTCGGACACCACTTGGTGTTCGCACTTTGGGAGGAAGACAAGCTGACACTTTACAGGGAGTTGACAGCCTGGTGTTTGAAATTTGCATCTACAAAGCAAGGCATGCATCTGCACGGGTTGTGCATTAACCCACTTGGGATTCATAGTTCAAGCATCAGGGAGTGTGAGCGCGCCCACTGTGGAATAATTTGGCAACACTACGTATCCCATAGAGCCCTGGAACTGGCCCCGCCCACTGAGGCAAGTAGGAGTACATAGGTGTGTGCCATGAACTGCGCTGACATTTTCCCTCTGAACTTACGCTGCTGATGAAAGGATTAACCTCCTGAAACGCGTTCGGCGTTACAATTTCCGATGTGGTTTCCTCTGCTGAATACCTGCCAGCAAGATGCGAATTTAATAAAGAAACAAACAAATTCATTCTTCCTGTGGCTCTGATTGAAGTGGGTGCCTGTTTTGTCTTGGATATATTAACAGCCTGCTCAGGTCGTAATCGGAGCCCGCCGCTGCTGCAGACCCTATCAGACACCAGTTGGTGTTCGCACTGTGGGAGGAAGACAAGCTGACACTTTACAGGGAGTTGACAGCCTGGTGTTCGAAATTTGCATCTACAAAGCAAGGCATGCATCTGCACGGGTTGTGCATCAACCCACTTGGTATTCATAGTTCAAGCATCAGGGAGTGTGAGCGCGCCCACTGTAGAATAATTTGGCAACACTACGTATCCCAGAGAGCCCTGGAACTGGCCCCGCCCACTGAGGCAAGTAGGAGTACTTAGGTGTGTGCCATGAACTGCGCTGACATTTTCCCTCTGAACTTATGCTGCTGATGAAAGGATTAACCTCCTGAAACGCGTTTGGCGTTACAATTTCCGATGTGGTTTCCTATGCTGAATGCCTGCCAGCAAGATACAAATTTAATAAAGAAACGAACGAATTCATTCTTCCTGTGGCTCTGATTGAAGTGGGTGCCTGTTTTGTCTTGGATATATTAACGGCCTACTCTGGTCGTACTCGGAGCCCGCCGCTACTGCAGACCCGTTCGGACACCAGTTGGTGTTCGCACTTTGGGAGGAAGACAAGCTGACACTTTACAGGGAGTTGACAGCCTGGTGTTCGAAATTTGCATCTACAAAGCAAGGCATGCATCTGCACGGAAACGCGTTCGGCGTTACAATTTCCGATGTGGTTTCCTATGTTGAATGCCTGCCAGCAAGATGCGGATTTAATAAAGAAACAAACAAATTCATTCTTCCTGTGGCTCTGATTGAAGTGGGTGCCTGTTTTGTCTTGGATATATATATATATTGAACTTTTCTGTTACTATGCTGCTCTGTTTGATGTTAATCAGCGTTATAAAAAACAAACATTGCAAGATGGCCGCCACTTTTCAATGTATGGTGCGAGTCCCCTTGTTGATGTCTATGCCTTATGGTTTGTGGGAGTGAACAACACAAAAAATGTTTAAAATAATGTCGGGTTCAAACACAGTGCATCACACACTGACGAAGGCAGACCGCCGAAACGCGTCTGTGTGCACCCCTCCGCTGAATAAAATCTAGCGTGTCGAAAATTCCATCCTCGAGTGCTGTTTTGTTCTTTCTGGGAAAGACTGAAAGGATTTGGAGCGTTATATATATATATATATATATATATATATATATATATATATTTATTTATTTATTTTTTGACACAAGAGATGCGGCACGACACAGTTCCAATTCAGTTTCATAACGATTTATTGCTCCAGCTCAGACCAGGTCTGAGCTGGAGCAATAAATCGTTATGAAACTGAATTGGAACTGTGTCGCGCCGCATCTCTTGTGTCAAAATTGAATTTGGGCTAGGATCCGGCCCCCATGCAGCAGCACCCACAACAGAGCGCTTGGAGCCGTGTGGATCAATATATATATATATATATATATATATATATTTTTTTTTTTGCGAGGCCACACCGCAATGGAGGTAACCCGCCCTAACGAGCCAAGCACCTATTGTGGCACACTGGAGGAGTATCGCAGTAGCGATGGTGTGCTTGGAGCGCTGCAAGCCACGGGAGGGCGTATACTGGGCCCTGTTGGGACCTCGACTTACGGTGCAGCTCGGAGTATTGCCACGGACTCACCGTATTTGCCCGCCACGGAGGCTGCAGAAGGCATTGGGCAGTGGGGGTGAATTGGGGGTGAATTGTTACAGCCCCAAGCGGAACTTTTCCGAATCCTGGCAGCTTTCCAAACATCCCACTACTAGGGATGCTGGTAATTGCAGTCCACCATCTTTCCCCCAATGAGGAGGATGCATTCAACATTCAAAAGGGACTGCAGCAAGGAGTCAGGAGGGGAGCACAGGCATCTGAAGAGGGACGAATCCCGAAACGCGTCATGCCTTACGAATCTCTATTCACAATTACCTTCCACTGCCCGCTGAGTTCCTCGTTGTCTTCCTGGTGGAGGCGACTGTTTCCTGATATATATATACCTCTCTGAAGAGCTCTAATTAGAGCGAAACACTGTGTCAGGGGTTGCCTTTACTCATTTCAGGTCGGCTTGAGTTGGTATTTCACTAACTCAAAGCTGTAATATTGTGCCTGGAGTGATAAATGGCTTTTGTAATTCTACAGCTCGGCAACGACAGCACTGTACTAGTCCTATGCTTAAAGACTTTGCTGTATAAATTGCAATGCGTCACTCTATGCCTGAAAGGGTTTTGTTTTGATATATATATATATATATATATATATATATATTTGCACAAATCCCTTGAAATCAGAGAAAAAGTCCGCACTCACAAGGAGTTTCTTGCCAAATCTTTTCGATTTATTAGTCAAAGTTTCAGCAAAAAAGTTACAAACCAACGCGTTTCGCAACCCACTTTTTTACCGTGAACAAGCAACTGTGGGTTGCGAAACACGTTGGTTTGTAACTTTTTTGCTGAAACTTTGACTAATAAATCGAAAAGATTTGGGAAGAAACTCCTTGTGAGTGCGGACTTTTTCTCTGATTTCAAGGGATTTGTGCAAATATTTAAAAAGCAGGGCTCTGCTTTGTAGCCAGACACCGGTGGAGTGATGTCATCAGTGATGTCACTGACCATGTCATGAATGATGTAATATGTGACATCATCAGCAGTGGATTGCGGGTGCGCGATATATAGTTAGTGCAACTAACTATATATGGAATTTCAATGGTTTTGTGTGAGTAAAATAAGGTTTTTTAAATGCTAATTCCTAACGATATATGGTCTATAACCTATGGTTTTTTCAGTGAATTTTCAAGGTTTTGTAAATGCTAATTCCTAACTATATATGGTCTATAACCTATGGTTTTTTCAGTGAATTTCAATGGTTTTTTAATAGCAAATATCATAGGCTGTCGAATGTCAAGTACGTGGTAAGTAAAAACATTTTCGTGTTTATGCACACTGATCTGCTTTGAATGCTGGCCCCCCCCCCCCTCATTTCTATTAGGAGTACTCTCTCTTTGCAGATAGTGAAGGGTAGTTAACGCAGGCCTTTGCCCCCGTTGTAGTCCGTCGTGTCTGCTTCTCTCTCCATTTGATTGATTGTTCTCTTTGGTTCATTCTCTATTTACAAACAAGCACAGAGTCGCAATACTCTGTTTAGTCTTTGCAGATAGCGAAAAATCGTGTAAAAAAACAAAAGGAATCGAGCAAAATCAGTAGGCCACTAATGGGATCTCTTTTTGACCTCGCTAAAATAGAAACATTAAGAACAACCCCTCATGACAAATACGAAACTAGTGAGATGAACTGAACTCCACACCATGATGGCTGCAATACAGCTCGGCTCCGCCACCCACCCCGCCCAAAATAACGATAAAGAGCGGCTGCCATGATTGCTCGCGGAATGGCCACGACGGAGCTACGAAATGGTGGTGCTCTCATGCTAACGCCAGCTTCAGTCTGAAACATCCAGAAACACTGTAGACTACCAATTCGATCAGTTCCGGTAGCGCCCCAATGTAACCCGGTAGAGAAGAACTAGCCCTCCCCTCTTTGACTGATGGTTCTTGTTGCCTGTCCCTTCTGTTGTCATTTAACAGAACTATTTAGCCTGCTGAAAGGGGTTGTGTTCCGACCGCTGGTTGGTGGAGACATTTTGACTATATTCTGGACCTGCGTTGTCGCGTAATGCGTCATATGACGCGCCGCGTTAGCGCATCCGGAAGTCATCCGGGGCGCGACGCGCAGCGCGTAACGTAAGCATAACAGGTCATGTGACTTGTTAATAAAACTTTTCATTGGTTCATTTTACTTTTCTTATTTTAATGATGAAAGGCTTGGTCATATGACCTAAAAATTACGCTTTTTATTACTTCCGAACATTATTTTTTCTTAAATATATGTTATAATGTTCCAGGCTAATGTACTTTCCCGGAAAATTTACAACTGTCCTGCAAGTAAAATATATTCTTTTTTCGAGAAAAAGGGCGTTTCTTCGTCCCATGACGGAGCCGTTGAGCAAAAGAGGGTCGACCTGCTGTCTTAGTCGCCGATACGCCTGAATATGAGATTCTTATCGATCACTTTATGTTGCAGGAGTAGAAAACACAACAGCCCTTGACCATTTATCTTTACTGCGTTCCTGCGTATTATACCTTTTACCCTTCATGTAATTGGTCTGCTTTATTTCACTTGCCTTTTAATGATTCTAAAACAGTGACTATTATTAAAAACTTTACCAATGTATATACTACTACCATGTTTTCTTTTAAAAACCTTTATTGTGAAAATTTCATTATACAAATACGAGCCTATAACCACGTGGGCCGGCCACGGAGCAAACTGTAATCGTATATGATGAGTAGACATTTACACTGTAGAGGAACGTAACGGGCGGGCCATTAGGTTGCAAGAACTAAGGTGTCTAACAGTTGCGGAATCGGTGGACGTACATTTTATAATTAAAATACGACAGGGCCAGTTACAATAAAATTATCTAGATATACATTTGCGGGCAAGTACCATGCGCGACGTTAATTCGAACTTTCAATAGTACAGTAATCAATAACACATCAGAACTTAATATCAATAGGGATGTCGAAATACTCAATCAATTCTCGTCCCCGCCCGCCATGTGCTTCAAAACTGCATACGTATCTCGTGATTTCAAGGTTCTGCAACCAGTACACAACAAGGAGTTACGAGTCCCATTTATTCCGGCGCCATTTTGGGCGAGGACGGGCAGGTCCAGGATATAGTCAAAATGTCTGTACCAACCATCGACTATGATGATGTTCATATGCTGTATTTATAGAGTAACACTCATCTGTCCACATGAAATTAATTTGCCACAATCTAAACATGTCATTTTAATCTTTCCAAAGTTCTTCTAAATATTTGGGACCGTTTCCCTTGCCTCTGATGCTGTCAGTGCCACTTCTTTGATGAATGTACTGGCAGGTCGGGGGTTCTCCTCCAAATCTCTCTTTTATACAGCACTATAATTAATTGGTGCCACCTCTCCATATGACGATGCATGGTATAGTTACCATAACTATATTTTTTTTCGGTTCCTCTGGAGAGTACATCGTGGCAGATGAAGCGTATAACGTACCGGGCATTTACCTTTTTTTGCATGTAGAGGAAAGGAAAAAAAAATCGAGCGTCCGAGTTCTAAGGTGTCCCAGGGCCATTTTAGTGGACCAGGCCCAAATCCAAAGAACAGGCCGCCATTTTGAGAGTCCTGTTGCAGCCGCCTGTCGCTGTAGCATCAAGAGCGGCCAAAACTCAGCTGAATGGCAACTGAAACGGTAAAGGGGCGCCCCACTACAGCAGACGAGCCTCCACCTAGGAAGGCCCGTTCACGCCGCCTCCCCCCCCCCTTCGGGCACCCCACGCCGTTATTCGGAGCAGTATTGTAGGATGGCCACACCAGTGCAGCAACTTGCTAGACACCACCTCGGTGGTAACCGAATCTCAGCGCCTTGTGGTGTCTTCTATTCAGAAAACATTGTTGTGCTGCCTTCGACCTATTCGCTGCAAGTGCGCACGCAACTCAGCTGCATAGCTTGCTAGACACCACCTCGGTGCTAACCGAATCTCAGCGCCTTGTGGTGTCTTCTATTCCAAAAATATTGTTGCGCTGCCTTTGGCACCATTCGCACATCGGTCCGCTACTGCCGCCATCTCACAGGCCAACGGGGCGCCCCATGCCGACTTTCAGCATTGTAGGATAGCCACACCAGTGCACCTTACTAGACACCACCTCGGTGCCATCCGGATCTTGGAATCTCAGCGCCTTGTGGTGTCTTCTATTCAGAAAATATTGTTGCGCTGCCTTTGGCCCCATTCGCACATCGGTCCGCTACTGACGCCATCTCACAGGCTAATGGGGCGCCCCACGCCGAGTTTCAGCATTGTAGGATGGCCACACCAGTACAGCAACTTGCTAGACATCACCTCGGTGCCATCCGGATCTTGGCATCTCAGCGCCTTGTGGTGTCTTCTATTCCGAAAATATTGTTGAGCTGCCTTTGGCCCCATTCGCACATCGGTCCGCTACTGACGCCATCTCACAGGCCAACGGGGCGCCCCACGCCGACTTTCAACAATGTAGGATGGCCACACCAGTGCGGCAACTTACTAGACACCACCTCGGTGCCATCCGGATCTTGGCGCGTTGTGCTGCCTTCGGCCTATTCGCACATCGGTCCGCTACTGACGCGAACTCACAGGCCAACGGGGCGCCCCACGCCGACTTTCAGCATTGTAGGATGGCCACACCAGTGCTGCAACTTGCTGGACACCACCTCGGTGCCATCCGGATCTTGGCGCGTTGTGTTGCCTTCGGCCTATTCGCACATCGGTCCGCTACTGACGCCGCCTCACGTGCCAACGGATTTTCTACGCTTTTTATACCCTATGCCGCATAACAGGTCATGTGACTTGTTTATAAAACTTTTCATTGGTTCATTTTACTTTTGGTTTCCTAATGATGGAAGGCTTGATCATATGACCTAAAAATAACACTTTTCATTGGATGAAAACTTTTTTTTTTCCCAAACGATGAAAGCCCCACCTTGTTTCTGGATGTTTCACACTGAAGCTGGCGTCACCATGAAAGCACCACCATCTCGTGGCTCCGTCGTGGTCATTCCGCGAGCAATCATGGCAGCCGCTCCCCACAAGAAGCCTGCAGGAGTCGGGGGCCCCCAAAACTTTTGTTGAATCCTCAAGGCGGAGGGGACGCTTTCGAGAATGGGGTCCAAGACCTAGCAGACAAGCTTCCGATTTGCAAGGTGTCCCAGGGCCATTTCAGTGGACCAGGCCCAAAAAGAAAAGAGCCTGCCGCCATTTTGAGAGTCCTGTGGCAGCCGCCTATCGCTGCACCGCAAGAGTGGGCGCAACTCAGCTGAATTGCGGCTTTTGACACAGTGGACCAAAAGCGGACGGAATGGCAACTGAAACGGTAAAGGGACGCCCCACTACAACAGACGAGACTCCACCTGGAGAGGCCCGTTCACGCCGCCCCCCCCCCCCCCCGGGGCGCCCCACGCCGTTCTTCGGAGCAGCATTGTAGGATACCAAAACCAGTGCGGCAACTTACTGGACATCACCTTGGTGCCATCGTTCTGCTGCCTTGGAACTATTCGCACAACAGTTTGCTACTGATGACCCACCCCCCGCGACGCCCCACGCCGGATGCCGAAATCAGTGCGGCACCCAGGCAACATCACCTGGGTGCCGTCCAGAAATCTGGACGTTGTGCTGCGTTGGGACTATTCGCACAGCCGACCGCTACTTCGTTGTTTTTCCCTAAAAATGTTTATATGTTTTTACTGTTTTTGTTTTGTTGTATATATTTATAAGTTATTAAAGTTTTATAATCTTACTACTGTGTTGGAGTGCTATATATTTTTAATGTGACACATAATTGTAAAAACTTTGATGTACAAAGAGTCATCCCTGGAATCTTCCGCTTCAGGCTCGGTCCCCTCCCCAATCACAATACAAGATGGTTTTCAGATAGTAGGAACGCGTGTGCTGTGACGGATCTCATCGAGTGTGGGCCTTGATCTACTATAACTCCTTTGAAGAGGGGTGATTCTTTACAGCTGGGGCCATAAACTACATCTGCAGGGCTAGCTGATAGCCTAGGACCGGCCTGGACAATTGGACACAGAGGAAAAGGAGTGTCAGAGGGTGCGGTAGTGAATAGGGCGAAAGGGAGGTGTCGGGCGGGCACAGGGTGTGATTCTCAGGGAAGAGCAGCGCAGATGGGGGGAGGTTTATTACCCATGCATAAGACAGAGAACGAGGGTGACCAGTGCCTGGGGGAGATGCTTGCGAGGGTGGGGAGCCATGCTAAGGATCGACAGCGTGCAGAGAGTGAGTCTGGTCAAGTCATCTAAAATGGCTGCCGTGCACAACAAAAGTGTGGCATTTGAAAAAAGGCAAGATGGCGCAGACAATGTTTTTCAACACTTCCTGATTTCCTTCGAATCGAACGTTAACAGACGTTGGGGCATATTACCAAAGTTAAGCGATATTTATCCCTAACGATGCTTAGCAACGAATTTTTTACCGCTAAGCATCGTCAGAAATTATCGCAGATAAACCTTGCTATTATCAAGGTTTATCGCAAATGCCATAAAAAACAACCGCAATGCATTAATATCGCTGAAAACTCACCGATATTCATGCATTACCGAGCTAATGCTCTTAGCCATGTTATCCACCTCCCATTGGATAACATGGCTAAGAACTGCTCAGGGCAGGTGGTAGCTTTTGGAGATATTCGCGCTTAGCGCGAATATCTCCAAAAGTTGGTAATAGGAGATAGCGATGTTAGCGACTGTTTCCAGTCGCTAACATCTTGGCATGCCCACTTTGCATGTCATTAGTGATAAATATCACTGACATGCAAAGTGGGGCCCAAGATGGTCACTATCTCCTACTAGCGGTCGCTAACTGGTGTTAGCAACAGCTAGGTAATACAGAGATAATTTTATCTCCGCGAAGCGGAGCGCTGTTACAGATATATATCTTTTTTTGAACGTTAATTTCTCAAATTCCACTGAAGCACATATATTGAGACCTAGCAAAGGCACATGGAGCTACCAGTCCCTACAATTTTGCCAAGTTTCGTGCAAATCCATTCAGCCGTTCGATTATTATTATTATTATTTTTTTTGACCCGCGGGGCCCTTTTAAAACCTCCACATCAAACCTAGGGGGTCAGGGAGGATCTACTATGCCCCCTTATGGTCATTTGCCCCTTCGCTTTGGCCTCCTCTTGTCTCTCGATCCTACCGAGAGACAAGATGGCGGCCGCTACGGACTGTTTGGAATGTTTACAGACGCCGGAGAACCAATCAGCTTCGCAAAGCTCCGTTACGCGAAAAGTACGCAAAGCGGAGCGCTGTTACAGATATATATCTTTTTTTTAACGTTAATTTCTCAAAATCCACTGGAGCACATATATTGAGACCTAGCAAAGGCACATCGGGCTACCAGTCCCTACAATTTTGCCAAGTTTCGTGCAAATCCATTCAGCCGTTCGATTATTATTATTTTTTTTTTTTTGCCCCGCGGGGCCCTTTTAAAACCTCCACATCAAACCTAGAGGGTCAGGGAGGATCTACTATGCCCCCTTATGGTCATTTGCCCCTTCGCTTTGGCCTCCTCTTGTCTCTCGATCCTACCGAGAGACAAGATGGCGGCCGCTACGGACTGTTTGGAATGTTTACAGACGCCGGAGAACCAATCAGCTTCGCTTCACAAAGCTCCGTAACGCGTAAAGTCCGCGAACCGGAGCGCTGCCTGGTCCGCTGTTACAGATATATATCTTTTTTTGAACGTTAATTTCTCAAAATCCACTGGAGCACATATATTGAGACCTAGCAAAGGCACATCGGGCTACCAGTCCCTACAATTTTGCCAAGTTTCGTGCAAATCCATTGAGCCGTTCGGGCTAAAAGTGAGGCCAACCGCCCTATGGAAAACTCAATGTTAAAAACACGTTTTGGGACCCCCCTTTTTTCTCGGCCCCCCCTTGACGAACCCCCCCCAAATTTTCAGGGGCTGCTCAGAAACAAAATGTTCCATTTTCCTGAAAATTGCAGCCAATTCCGTCCACAAACGCCAAAGTTATTAGACATAGAATTTTCAAAAATCCCATAGAGAAAAAATCCTAACTATATATACCTACTGGCGACCGCCAGTAGGTAATATATATATATATATATATATATTCACTGAAAAAACCATAGGTTATAAACCATATATAGTTAGGAATTAGCATTTAAAAAACCTTACTTTACTCACACAAAACCATTGAAATTCCATATATAGTTAGTTGTACTAACTATATATCGCGCACCCGCAATCCACTGCTGATCATGTCACATATTACATCATTCATGACATGGTCAGTGACATCACTGATGACATCACTGATGACATCTCAAATGACATCACTGATGACATCACTGATGACATCTCAAATGACATCACTGATGACATCACTGATGACATCTCATTTGACATTACTGATCACATCACTGATGACATCATTCATGTGATAATACGATGAACCTCTTCAGACTCTAATATAACCTTAGATACACTCAGTGTAAACACAGACTCACAGATTGTCACTCATCCATGAAGTTACACACACACCTAGTCAGTCATGCAAACAATCAATCACACCTCCATTTCCTTAACTATAGAGTTAAACACACCTTACTTATTCAAACATATACTAAAACATATTTACTCACTTATACAATCCTGGATACAAGTTCACAATGATCCATACAGCCACTCACACATTCACTGGCTCTTATGCACAGTTATTTATATATGTCAACTCTCACATGTACTGTATTTTACATATGTACTTACTTTGACATGTAGCACTGAGATATCTATTCACTCACCAATACAGTCATGCACACAGTCAACCGCCCATACAGCTGTTTCCACATGCACTTTTGAACCCATACATCTATGCAGAGAGTCATACACCTCCCAGCCACCCATACACACTCTCAGTCTCCCATACAAATACTTGGGCAACCAATCAATAACCCATATAGTTAATCATATAGCTACTGATCAACACATGCAGCAGTTTACAGAACAACAGACATAATGATGCACAAATTAAGACAGTTTAGTCACTAACCCATGCACTCAGTGAGACACATTTAATCACTCACTCATACAGTCAGTCATGCACCTACTAAATCCTTTGTTCAGACACTTCTACATCCACTCATTCTTCAATATGTAAGACATATTTTAACTTTACAGAAACATACAGTCACTGGATGTTGTCATCAGTGATGTCATCAGTGATGTCATTTGAGATGTCATCAGTGATGTCATCAGTGATGTCACTGACCATGTCATGAATGATGTAATATGTGACATGATCAGCAGTGGATTGCGGGTGCGCGATATATAGTTAGTACAACTAACTATATATGGAATTTCAATGGTTTTGTGTGAGTAAAGTAAGGTTTTTTAAATGCTAATTCCTAACTATATATGGTTTATAACCTATGGTTTTTTCAGTGAATTTTCAAGGTTTTGTAAATGCTAATTCCTAACTATATATGGTCTATAACCTATGGTTTTTTCAGTGAATATATATATATATATATATATATATATATATATATATATATTATATATATATATATATATATAACATTTCTATGGCAAAATGAAACCCCTTATTTTATTCCTTTTCAAATTAAATGTATTAAGTGTTACCACTTTATTCCAATCAAGATGACTTCAGGTGTGCCATACTTTTGTCATAAGTAAGACTGTTAGCGTTCTAGTTGTTCTTTAAAACACTCTGGGACATTCTGTCACTGGGCTATAGTTGGGCCACATCTGGCTGATATTTGGGCTACATTTGTTTTTTTTTTTGTCTCTGGCGGCCATCTTTGGGCTACATTGGGCTTCATTGGGCTTCATTGGGCTACATTGGGCTACATTTGGGCTCCAACATATATATAGCCCAATGTAGCCCAATATATATTTTTCAAAGTTAATTTTCGTAAAAACCACTGGAGCATATATCTTGAGACATAGCAAAGGCACATCGGGCTACCAGTCCCTACAATTTTGCCAAGTTTCGTGGAAATCCATTCAGCCGTTCGAGCTAAAAGTGAGTCCAACCGCCCTATGGAAAACTCAATGTTAAAAACACGTTTTGGGACCCCCCTTTTTTCTCAGCCCCCGCTTGACGAAACCCCCCCAAATTTTATGGGGCTGCTCAGAAACAAAATGTTCCATTTTCCAGAAAATTTCAGCCAATTCCGTCCTCAAACGCCAAAGTTATTCAACATAGAATTTTCAAAAATCCCATAGGAAAAAAATCCTAACTATATATACCTACTGGCGACCGCCAGTAGGTAATATATAAATATATAGAATTTCGCGAAGATTCGTCAACCGGCGCCAAAGTTATTCCAAATAGAATGTTGAGGATTTCTTATGGAAACTAGGTCCTAACGCCAGTAGGTAATATATATTACCTACTGGCGTTAGGACCTAGTTTCCATAGGAAATCCTCAACATTCTATTTGGAATAACTTTGGCGCCGGTTGACGAATCTTCGCGAAATTCTCCAAGAAGATGGCCCGCTCCACTCCGCTCCTATCCTGAAAGTTTCGGGGTGATTCGTTAAGCAGGGGCTGAGAAAAAAGGGGGCCCCAAAATGTATTTTCTCCATGCAATTTTCCATAGGGACCTTTAGCCTCGGCTACAGCCCGAACTGCTGAACGGAATTACACCAAATTTGGCAAAAAGGTAGAGTTTGGTTCGCAGATCACGCTTTTTGTTAAATGGTGTAAATCCGTTCAGTAGTTCCTGAGAAAATCAACAGTAAAATCATAGATATATCTATGGACGAAGTAGGGTACGCGTATGCTCCTGAGCACGAGCTTTATGCTAATTGGCTGTCAACACTCCAAACCAGGAAGTGTTGGCAGCTATCTTGTGCCTCTGTAGAACCGAGGCACAAGAAAACGGAAAAGGAAACGCAAAAAACAAGAAAAGGGGGTCCCACAAGGACCCCCAAGGACCCCCAATTTTTTTTTTAAACTCACGTCCCGTGAAAAGAAAAAACAACCTGAAGCCTGACTAATTTGTAATTAGCCCCCGGGGGGGCCAAGTCCCGGGGGCAATGTGTTTTATTATAATGGGGGGCCCAGAGGGGCCCCCCAGCCCCGGGGACCGCCATCCCCCGGGGCTTTAACATTAGGTATGCAGGGGGCTCACGGCCCCCCTGCAGCCCAAGGGACCGCCACCCCCTGGGGCTTCTTTTTAAAAAAAAAAAATGTAAAAAACCTGTGTGGGGGGCTCAAGACCCCCCCCACACGCCCCGGGGACCGCAACCTCCCCGGGGCTCTAATATTCAAAATAAGGGGGTCTGTGACGGACCCCCAGCCCTGGGGACCACCAACCCCGGGGCTTTTAAATGTTGGGAGGGGGGCCGCGCGGCCGCCCTCCTGGAGCCTTGTGGTGGCACTGGGGACCGCCACCCCCCAGGGCTGGCTCCTGCTGTGTCCCAGGGTGCCTGCGATGGTGCGTGATCCGGGCGGGCCGGACTGGTAGCAATGTCTTTTGCCTACTGAATTCTGCCTTAAGAAGGGTACGTGGTGATGACTTGTGGTGCACTGAGTTAGTGGCACCTGAAGCACTCAGCGTGTGCGCACCCAGCGATGATGTGTGGACTGGGTGGGCCGCACTGGTAGCAATGTCTTTTGCCTACTGAATTCTGCCTTAATAAGGCTACGTGGGGATGACTTGTGGTGCACTGAGTTAATGGCACCTGAAGCACTCAGCGTGTGCCCACCCTGCGATGATGCATGGTCCTGGTGTGCCTCCCGGCTCCCGCCGTAGCATAGCAAACTGCTTTGGTTTTTGGAAGAGAGAGCAGGAAACCTGCTCTCTCTTCTAAAAACCAAAGACAGTTGCTTTTCTACATGGGGAGCAGCATGCTAGCTGCTCCCCATGTAGAATAGCAATGCCGGCTCCCACAGGACGCGGGGAGCCGGCAGGGACCGTGGGGGGATTGGGGACCCCCCCCACGATCCCCAACAAAGAGGGCCAGCCCTGGGGGATGGGGTTCCCGGGGCTAGAAGTGGCTCGGGAGGAGAGCCACGCGTCCCCTCTCCCCCATAAAAAAAAATAAACAAAATTAAAAAACGGCCCTGGGGGATGGGGTCCCCTGGGCCGAAAAAGGCCCCAAAGTTTTTTTTAAAAATTTGGGAGCAGGCCCTTGGGGATGGGGTCCCCAGGGCCAAAAAAAAAGAAAAATAAGGGGGGCTACACAGCCCCCCTTCTTAAAAAAACGTGATCGGGGAGGAGGCCATGCCCCCTCATTGCACCTCTCTGCAAACGCGCCCTGTGGCGCGTTTGCAGAGGGGGAACTAATTCTCCTTGAATACTGGGGGTCCCTGGGGGCCAACTAGCCCACCAGGAACCTCCAGTATGCGCCAGGGAGCTACGTTGCAGAGAGGTGTAATGAGGCCACGCCCCTTTTTACACCTCTCTGCAACGCAGCCCCCTGGCGCATACTGGAGGTTCCTGGTGGGCTAGTTGGCCCCCAAGGACCCCCAGTATGCAAGGGGACTTAATCCCTCAACTCAGAACGCGCTACGGGGCGCGTTTGCATAGTGGTGAAGGTAGGGGGCGGGGCTTGAGGTGATATGTGTGCAAACATGCCCTGTGGCGCGTTTTAAGTTGGGGAATTAATTCCTCTTCAATCCAGAGGTCCCCTAGGGGCCAACTAGCCCACCAGGTACCTCCAGTAAGCGCAACGGAGCTGCGTTTAAACATTACTCGCTAATACATGTATTCACTAAGATACACTTAATAAGTCAGTTATACAATCAATTTTACAAAAAAAAACATCCATTTAGACACGTATTTACCCATTTATTCTTCCATCGACCTTTAGATATACATATATAAAACATATTTATTTTTCAGAAAGACACACATTCACTGGATGATGTCATCAGTGATGTCATTTGAGATGTCATCAGTGATGTCATGAGTGATGTCACTGACCATGTCATGAGTGATGTAATATGTGACGTCATCAGCAGTGCATTGCGAGCGCACAAGTTATAGTTAGCTGAACTAACTATAACGGTGGAATTTCATTGGTTTTGTATGAGTGAAATGTTCAGCTAACTATAACATGTCTGAAACTTATTCAACATTCAAGTTTGGACTAAAATTTAAAAAAAAATTAAATCCTCTTCAATGGTAAAGTTGGATTTAAGTCACAATTCTGAAAATGCCACTTTTAGAAAGTTGTCAAAAGAAAAGCACTCTTGCTGTGCTTATAACTGTCACACTGCGAGATTCGGGAGGTTATCCCACCAAAGTGTCCCCTTCATCCTGGTATTCCAAAGTACACCTGTATTCACTTGCTTACACAAACTGTTTTTTCCAAACTTTTCTTTAGTACGCTTCATCACAACCGAGACAGCGTAGATCAATCTGTAATCTTTATTCAACATTTCAAATACCGACTGTATGCCCATCTAAGCTTCGTACACCGGTACGTACAAATTGATCTCAATTAGATTTAGAAGTAAGCACGATGTGTTATTTCTCCAATGCATTTCGAGCCCATAAGGCTCTTCGTCAGGGAATTCTGAAACAGATAAGATAAACAGTTTCACTAACTGATCTGCAATATTTAGTGCATATTAACTAAGTCACAAACTGTGATTGTGTAAACCCGTGACCCCCTAAATGCCCCATGCCCTATTCCCCAGTTCTACAAAAAACAAGTGAATAAACCTAAGGGGCACAAACCCTGTCCTTTACCAGTAATCTCATACACACTCTTACCTACGGCAGCTAGTCTCCTTTTCATCACTTACCCCTTCACTCTCCCTTGATCACCTTCCCCACATTCACATGATCTCCCGTTCCTTTCTCTCAGATGTAGAAGAGTGTTGCCGGTGGCAGTGGCGAGCTCTACCCACTTAGCGCAAATATTTTCTGTCAGTTACACTGCTCGCGCTGTTATCATAGCGTTTCCTGTTTTACTGTAGCGATTAAGGCTATTTTTAAAACGTTCAGTGTTTCTTTACTGATTGTACCTGTATTTTTCACTGCACCACACTTCAGGCTGTTTGTTTCCACCCACTCCCGCCCCGGTCCGCCGCGTCCAATCATGGGCGTTTGATGCGGAGGGTGAGGAGGAGCCTTGCACTTCCGGGCTCAGGGAGCACAGGTCGGCGCTCTAGCGACGCTGTCAGTGGAAGACTACTTAAAGGTCAGCTCTGCAAGTGCGCGCTGTGGAGAAGAGTGTTGCCGGTGGCAGTGGCGAGCTCTACCCACTTAGCGCTAATATTTTCTGTCAGTTACACTGCTCGCGCTGTTATCATAGCGTTTCCTGTTTTACTGTAGCGATTAAGGCTATTTTTAAAACGTTCAGTGTTTCTTTACTGATTGTACCTGTATTTTTCACTGCACCACACTTCAGGCTGTTTGTTTCCACCCACTCCCGCCCCGGTCCGCCGCGTCCAATCATGGGCGTTTGATGCGGAGGGTGAGGAGGAGCCTTGCACTTCCGGGCTCAGGGAGCACAGGTCAGCGCTCTAGCGACCCCTCCCCTAACTATAAATGTGCTTTGGTCAGCGACCGCGCAGCGGACGCGTGCAGCGGGCGCGCCGGAAGCGCGCCGAAGTCGAGCCAAAGTCAAGCCCGTCTGCGCCCGTCCGCGCCCGTCCGCGGCCGGACGGGGCGCGGGGCCATAAACCATGGCTCTCCCACACCAACCACCATAAGGTATAGCAGACAGGAACTGCTTGACATTCAACCTAATACGCCCGCGTGCTGCAAACACTCTATGAATGCTCTTTTGCTAAAGACATGTACCTTATGCACTTTTGTCCCGGTCAATCCTGTTACCATTATTAGTACGACCAACACAATTAAAGCAGCCCTGCTTAACTGCAGATCTCTTCGAAAACACCGTATAGAAATCTTTCACTTACTTGAGGATCATGACATCAACATCCTGTTTTTCACGGAAACATGGCTGGATGAATAGTCAGACCCAGATATCATTCAGGCCCTTCCTCCCGGATACTCCCTCTCCAGATTGGATAGGAATGACGGTAGAGGTGGTGGCATTGCCATTGCTATTAAAGCCCCTCTAGTATGTACCCTCTCTCCTATCTCGGTTGACCATAGTGAAGCTGGCGCTTTCACCATCAATACCAGTCCCAACCACTCTATCTCAGGCATCCTTGTATACCGTCCTCCCGGAAGGCTATATGATTTTACTCCCACTCTCATGGAAGCCTTAACCCATCTAGCACTGAGAAAATCTCGAGTATTAGTGCTAGGAGACTTAAATGCTCATTTTGATGACCCCTTAGATAAGGAAGCGACAGATATTAAATCTGAGCTACTCTCTTTACAACTAGAATTAAAAAATAATGAGCCGTCACACCAACTAGGACATCTATTGGACCCAGTTTTTGGGAACTGGAAGGGTGTTCAGACCCTACCTCCCCAGCCTATACCATGGTCTGATCATTTTATCATCCCTATACTATTCCAACTAGATAGGACTGAGCATCAAAACCAAAGCTCTCAACGTTATGAACGAAGGAAATGGAAGAATTTCTCGGCAGACTCGTTTACTAAAATTGTTCAGGATGCAGGGCCTCCTAGAGGAACTGATTGCGAGACAGCACATAAACACCTTATAAATTGCATTACAAAGGCTCTTGACATCACAGCCCCGATTCGCACCGTAACCAATGCCATGAGAATTAAAAAAACGGCTCCCTGGTTCAGTCAGGAGCTTCAGATTCTTAAAACGGCTTGTAAAAAGCTCGAAAGAGTATGGCGTCACAAATTCTGCCCAGAAATCAAAGCCCAGTATAAAGCAGCGCAAAAAGAGTATAACCAAAAAATACGCTTATCCAAGGCAGCTCACTATAACAACCGAATCTTGGAAGCGGAAAACTCCTCTAAGGAGCTCTATCAGATTTACAAAGAAATCTCAATAATCGACTCTAACTCCTCCTCTCAGAATGACTCAGTGGAAACCTGCAATAAAATTGCTAAGTATTTCTCAGGAAAGATTACTAACATTTATGCCAGCTTCTCCAGCAATATAAAACCTGGCACTGAATTTACAGAGAATGAAGATCACATACGTACTCAAGTCTGTCTATGTTCATTCTCTGTTCCTCCCGTTGAAACACTGGCCAAAATGTGCAAAAGTATTAAATCTGGCTCTCCACGTGACCCTGCGCCACCTAAAATCTTGGCTGAGACCATCTCTGTGTTAGAGCCCCATTTTAGACACATGCTTCAAGTATCCTTCTCTACTGCCTGTTTACCAACTGAATGGAAACAAGCCATAGTGCTCCCAATCAAAAAAAAGCCTAATATGAGTCAGGACATACTGGAGAACTTACGCCCAATCTCCCTGCTACCCTATCTAGCAAAGTTAGCAGAGAAAATAGCCAATGCCCAACTTATGGCCCATCTCGAAGCCCAGAATGCTTTTCATATATCGCAGTCAGGCTTCAGATCGAGCTTCTCTACTGAGACAGCTCTCCTGAGAGCAACTGAAACTTTAAGGGAAGGAGCTGATGAGGGCAAGACCATGGCTCTCATCATGCTGGACCTCAGCGCCGCGTTTGACACTGTAGCACATTCCATCTTGCTACAGTGTCTAAACAGAGCGGGGGTCACCAAAGAGGCGCTGGGATGGCTGAAGGCCTTTCTTACCAACAGGAGCTTTCAGGTCCAAAGAGGGTCTTTTCTCTCGGACAGTATGATGCTAGAACAGGGGGTACCTCAGGGCTCTGCCCTGAGTCCCACCCTGTTTAACTTATACATGGCACCACTGGCAGAAGTGGTACAATCGTTCGGCGTAGAGCTTGTCTCTTACGCCGACGACACTCAACTTCTAATCTCCCTGTCCCAAGCTCCCTCCTCTGAGGCCGACAATTTCAAATCCTGCATGTGCAAGCTTGCCGCATGGATGACTGAACATTGCCTTAAATTAAATGGCACAAAAACGGAGGTACTTATAATAGGTGGAAATGACACAAAATGGACGAAAGAGTGGTGGCCTACCTGTCTGGGTTCCTTACCTACTCCCAACCAGGAAGCTAAAAACTTAGGTGTCTGGATAGACAACAAGCTCTCCTTTGACAGCCATGTCAAAAAAACAGTAGGTAAGTGCTTCGGAGTCATGAAAACTCTCAATCGTACCCTGGATCTGCTCCCGCTGAATTCCAGGCGTACCATGACTCAGGCTCTTATCACCTCCCGAATAGATTATGGGAACGTGCTGCTGATGGGCACGTCCGCAAAAAACATCAGAAGATTACAAGTCTTGCAGAACTCAGCAGCTCGCCTAGTGCTAAGACTTCCCCGTAGAGCTCCCTCCAGACCTTCCCTGGCCACCCTCCACTGGCTGCCCATTAGCAAGAGGATACTATTCAAAGCATTCCTCTGGTGCCACAGGATTATTCACCAAAAAGCCCCCTCCTACCTGTCTGATCTGGCATTACCGTATGAGCCCAACAGATCTCTTAGATCTAAAGGAATGGGCTTGCTCAAAACATCGCTCCCTAAAAGAGCTCGAATGGGAGGTAGGTCCTTCCGCACTCTGGCAGCCAAGAAGTGGAATATCCTCCCCACGAATATCAGACAAGAAACGAACGAGGCATCTTTCAGAAAGTTGCTGAAAACCCATTTATTTACTCTTTAGTGGTAGCTATCTCTGCCTTTCTTCCTAAAAATAACTCTCTCTCCACAGCGCGGGGACACGCCGGGAGGCGTCACCAGGCGCTTTACAAACCCCTTTAATAATAATAATAATAATAAAAACTCCTAACTTCCTAAACTCTAATTCTCTTCACCATTAACCCTCTCTCTACTGCTGTCCTCTCCCACGTCTTATACTAAACTCTCACTATTAATAGGCTGCCTGCAGCAGTCTCACCTCTTCATGCTTCTCCATTAACTTTTCAATCCTTCGTGCTTCCTAACGGTCCTGTTACCTCCTCCTTGCACTAACAAGCTCTTAAATGACCCGGAGGAATCTCGTTGATTACTACCACCTGACTGCTTGCCCCCTAGCTGAGCGCGATATTTACCGTAACTCCACATCAGAACTCAAACTCCCACAGTGCACCTACCTGCACTCACACGTAGACCTACCTACACCACCTTGTGAATAAACCTTTTGCTACCTGCTTACTTTATCACTCCCAATAACTAAACTGAAATCCATAAAGCGACCTGACTGTTAGAAAACATTAAAAAAAAGCTGTGTATGATAAATACAGTGCGTGTGTGTTCAGAAAAAAGAAAGTGTACACGGACGATCTAACGTGCCATTTTACATTATGTAAACACAAGACCCAAAATTCGTAAACGATATTCAGATGTACTACATGTAAACTCGACAATTACATAAAAAGTGCAAGGAAAGCAAAAACAACCCCCCGTGAATCAGGGAAACTGATTATATTAAATGTCAAATGAATATGCGCTTCATTCCAGTTAGTTTGTCCTGTCTCCGCAGTGATAAACACATTCTTGTGGTTCTTTCTCGAATTATTCAAAGCATTTACTTGATCCATAGGGTGCAAAAACTCATTTTGAGGCGATGGTATTGCTTAGCAAATCGAACATGTGTTGAGCATGCACTCCTTTCCTTGGTGCAACACCATTTTTATAGACTTAATAGAAGAGGCATTTTCTTATCCTGACCATTTGGTGCCTGCTCCCTGTGAATAGCTTCACAGTTGGCCTTTGTGTATTCCTCCCAGACAGTGAGAGACTAGTTGGTGACAGGATGGGCCATCCTGCCAGGGTGGGTGGGGAGGAGCTGTTCCCTGCCCCACTTATGTTTTAGAGGGCAGCCTCTAGCACACACACACACAGGAACTAGGCACCAGTCTTTTGTCACCCCAGACAACTTGGAGCATTGACAGGGGTAGGAACGAATTTTCCAGTGCCAGTTATAAGAATAGCTAGGATGTCATATCAGGCTGGCACCAAGTATATAAATTAGACCTTCTGAATCACATTTTCAGTACACTCATGAACCTGTGGAAGACTTCAGATGGACTGCCTTGTACTTCAGAAGGACTGCCTTGCTGCTTGAGGCCTGCCTCATACTCCAGAGGACTGCCCTTGTGCTTGAGGCCTGTCTTATTCTTCAGAGGACTGCCCTGCTGCTGGAGGCCTGACTTGTTCTTCAGAGGACTGCCCTGCTGCTTCAGGTATGTCTTGCCACTGAAGGCGAGAGAACCATCTCCTTGACCCCAGGACTACCAGAGTGATTCCAAGAGCTAGTTGGCTGGCCTCCTGTATGAGCTGCAGGGACATAGCAAGCTCCACAGACATTGAACCCCGCACATGACCTCTGCTGGAATGTGTCCTACTCCCCAAGTGGTGTCTCCCAGGTCCTGAACCCATGGAAGTGATATGAAAGTTGCTTCTCCAGCCTAATTCTAAAAGTATGGAGTTAGAAAAACATTCACCAAAAAGTACCAGAATTATTGATAGAAGACTCCTTTGCCAGCCAATCTGCCCAAGGTGTATCGCTGGTCAGCCTGACATCAAGGTAGTTCCCTTTACATTCTTCTCCACAGCAGCAAATACTATTCAGCCGGACCTCTGAGTGATGAAGCCCCTTGGAGCCCTCTTTGGCAATGACTTGAAGCTTTTTCCTGCTGGATGTTTTCGACTTCCAAAGAGTTGTTTAAGTCTGAAGGTAAAAATATTCACTGGACTTAATGGTAACACGGTCCCCACCAACGGTGAGAACCTCCTCAGCCTTGAAATCTTGCTTCTCCTGCTTGAAATGTTTTCCTGCCATTATCAACGGCATCACTGAAACCTCATCCCGTACTCCTCAGCAGCTACGACTTCTCCTCGGAGACAGCCTGCTGCTTTTCCCCATTGAACTCTACCTTCTCCTGGACTTTTTCTCAGAATTTCTTCTAAGTCTGAAGATAAGCCAAGACCAAGCCTAATCCACCTCATGCATCCAAACTGCGTTCTGTTGTGGTCGGCCTTAACTTGTGACTTTGCCCCAGTCTCGCTTGATGAGGAACCCATGGTTGGTCACTAAAAATGTAAAATTCCTAACTCTGGTTCTGCTGATTGAATTTTATTTGTTTTGGTGTCAATTTAATTATTAACATGTTCTCTATTTTTCAAAAGTGGTGTGGGATTGTTTCTTGTGTTGTGTTCTCGCTTTATTACTAATTAATTGCTGCATAAATACATTGGTTTTTATACATTGCCTCTAAGTTAAGCTTGACTGCTTTTGTTCCAAGCTTTTAGAGGGTTACGCACAGGTTTAGTGACTTCTGTGTTTCACCCTGACAAGAATTGTAGTTGTTGCTTGATTAGGGTTTTCACCCTACTGTAGCGCCACTGGGCCCATTTACATTTAATCTTAAATTCATCTGGCACTGCACCTCAATCTCATTTACTTGGTCCTCCGATGGATCTTGAACCGTCCCGAGAGAAGTCAGACATAGGGAATCCAAGCCAGCTATACAGTGAGGACCAGGAATTGGATAACTGACTTATAAGCTAAGAATTAGATTCATGTATATGACTCTGCATACCACACTATACAGGTACAGAATTATTCCTGCTAAACTAAATCTTCTGAAGAAATTTAGATGAGCTAGGATCATACAAATAAGTAATTCAGTTAAAGCTATGTAAAATAGTAACATTAGGACCTGTTGGATAGAAACCTCTCTATTAGAATTCAAATCCCTCATGGAGGCTATGGAAATGCACAGTCAGTTATTGGACACCAGATATAGAGAGACAGAAACAGGATTTATAAATGGTTAGATTGTATCAATATCATTAACTAGTAAATGCATCAATATCAGGCTTTAAGAGTACAAAATAATCAAATTGATCACTGTGAGAAGCTGGCCTGGTATATGATGTACACTTAGGTTAGTGCACCAGTCCGTACAACCCTTATGGTGATTTATGAGGTCTTAGACAACCGTAGAAAGCTCTCTAAGTGGTATCTGCGGAGAGCAGCCTTCAGGCTTAGTCCAGAATGAGTGTAAAGCGGCTTGTTTTACCAGAATGCAATCTTATAGTGTAGATTAAGTGAAAACAACCACACCAAGTCGTGTCCGGTGGAGTATGAGGAGATATTCTTGATGAGAGATACCTGCAAGCAGAGGACGACAGAGTCTATGTCAGTCAGGGGTGATCAGGAGACTTTGAAGACGAATACCCTCCGATGTCGAGTGTTGCAGGATGGATGACAAGGACCTTGACTCTGCAGCTGTGAGGACCAGGTGATGCAGAGGAGGACCAGGAGCCATGCAAAAGCTGTCCCACAAAGGATGTCGAGTGCTGAGGGGTCGGTGTCCGGTGGGAGCACCAACAACCCTTGGCAAAGGCAATCCATGCAGGAATCAAAGAAGGAGCAATGTTGGGATCAGCATGGTCCAGGGAACTCACCAAAGGCAGGGGAGTCAGGGCAGGCCCCAAGAAATCAGGGGAGCTCAAAAGAAACAAGTGTGACCCTCAAGTGGACCCACTGGCCGGAGGCACTGGAGTTGCGAGAGGACCTCAAGCAGCTCACCAAAGGATGCATGCAACGATGCACATGATGTGGTGTGGCTGACGATTCTGGTAACAGGAGGTGCTCGAGATTAGGGCTACTTGAAGCTTGAAGATCTTCTTGCAAAGAAGTCAACAAGTCTTTCCAACTGCAAGTTGAACGCGGTGCACAGGGGTTCGATTATTGAAACCCCCACGAGGGATACTGGGCTCAAACTTTGTGAGAGGACAGGGCAGGCCTCGGGAGCTGTAGAAAACAACCACCTGTGTTGCAAAGCCCACAGAGTCTGGAGAAACTCAGGATCTGCAGACTGGTTGACTTAGTTGCAGTGCGTGCAAACGCAGAGGAGTGACTCCTTCACTCCAAGGGAGATTTTCTTCAGGTGTCTTTGATGCTTCAAAGGCCTTGAAGGTTCCTGTAAGATGCCTAGGCACAGACGATGCAGCAGGCTGTAAGGGAGATGAAGTCAGGCTCAAAAGAAGTCCAGAGAAGTCCAGAGTGCCCAGACGGTAGAAGTGCAGTGGTGTTTGATCTGAATCTTATTCCACAACAAATCTGGGGACCTACACCCAGGTAAGCCCATAGGTACCCTAGGGAAACGGTTGGGAAGATTCAGGGGACCCTCCCAGGGGAGGGTCTGGGCAGGGGGGAGGTTACTCCCATGTCCTCTGTCCAGTTTCATGCCAGAACAGGAGCCAACGGCTCCCAGAACTGGTTTGAATTGGACAGGGACACCAAATGTGCCCCTCATGCAGACTTTCTGGCACTGGCAAGCACACGCACCCAACCCTTATACACTAAATTCTGTCTGGAAGGTGGTCACACCTCCCTGTGACAGGATGCCTATTGTTCTACCTTCCCCTGCTCAAGCTTGGCTCAGCAGCAGGAGGGCAGAAATATGTCTCTGGTCGGCAGCAACCATTATCGGTATGATTCGAACATGTTTGATACCAAACATGATAGGATTCGTTGCAGCCATTTTCAAGATGGTCATCGCGTAATTACGCGGTGCCCTTCTATATAGTATTTGGATGCTTTACTGACAACCCGGGAGAAGGGACTCTGTAGGCTGCAGAGGTGTCCTGCTCATGCAGTGGTACCCTCTCACTTACAACCAAGCAACCTGCCTTCAGGATTGCAAAGGCCTGCTATAGGGATGACTTATAGGTTTTAAGTGCAGTGGCCCTAGATATAGGAAACCTATATCTTTAGTAAGTGGTGTAGGTACCTGCAATGGCAAGCCTGTAGTTCCATTTTGAATGGTCTCTCATGGGAGGTATAATACATGCTTCAGCCCATGGAAGACCTCTGGGATGCCTATGCCCTGTCTACAGGTGTATCATTTACTAGGGACTTGTAAGGGTACCCCAATATCCAATCTGGGGTGTACCTAAGTACAGAACAAACCAATTTAGGGAGAAAGCAGATAAGCTGGGGTCCTGTTTGGCAGGATCCCAGTCAGACTAGTCAAAAACAGCATCACATCAAGCAAAAAGTGGGGGTAACCATAGAAGTAGATCCTACTTTCCTACAATCACTTTGGGCCATCATTCACCAAAGTTCTAGAAAGAGAGTTCAGGAAAGGACATGGATCATTTCAGCTCAAAAATTCTCTCTCATGGGCCGGAAATAGCACACACAGCGCATGTGCCAGCCAGGGGAGTCTGCAAGTAAAGTTGCCTCTCACTCCGATAGGAAGCAATCCACAAAATGGAATGGATGTGTCTCATCAAATGGCATAGAGGAATTTCCGTCTCCGATCATCAATCCAACAAATAATATAATTTTCTAGTTCCAGGGTGGCACCTCCTGGATCATCTCATCAGATCAGACCACTCAGTCCTTTGGTCAGATCGTATAGGATGCTTGTCATGCGACATACAGAAGACACATTTTCAGAAATATAGGTGTTTCAGGTTACATAAATGATCAGTTCTTCCGGGAGAGGTGGACTTTTAAACATAGATCCTTTAACAAGGCTCATGAACAAGTTCGAAAGGGCAGCTTCCCAGGCAAATGTTCCTAGTGTAACAATAATTGTATCCAATGGTCCTTGTAAGTGCATGGGAACTCCTGAAACAGGATACAGTTGCAATACATTTGAAATGCTGAGATAGTCTCCCATGAAGAGCAAGCAAGCAATAGGAAAAGGAAAAATATGAATGAAAAATCAGACAAGCCGATTTGAATTTACGCTAACATTAGCCAGAATATAAGCATTCAAATATGCATCTTCTTTATGAATTATGACATTTAGATATGATTTCCGGTGTATATATGCTTACGGCAAGTTAGTCCCAATGTAAATGACATATGTAACTATAATGTACTACTGCATTTCGAAAGTAACAACAGGTAACTTTAGCTCAAAATCTCCAAAACTATTTTCGTTTTTGGCACATTACATTAGTACATATATAAAGATCATACTGTGGAAGTTTCTTTTTTCGGTTGGTGCACACTTCAACATGAGCAGAAATAGTATTAAAGCAAATCTTTAAAAATCGTTCATAAAGTTATTTAATTTACATTTAATTCTGTTAATTCTTCACATATATATCATTATCCAAGGAAGAATGATTAATAAACTTCCACCACACCTGAGTTATCACTTACATATTTCTATTTCACATTAAAGTATACCATGGAATCTTAGTAAGCACAAACATCTGTTATTCAAACAAACAATTTACATCTAGGGGCCCATTAGGATGTCGGGCGGATTGCCCCCGCCAGGATAGACCGTCCGCCGCTTTTCCGCTCCGGTCACCTTGTGGCCGGGGCAGAAAAGGAATAATATGGTGGCGGTGTCTATCAGACACCGCCAGCCATATTACAATGGGCATTTTACAATGCCTTTCCGTGGCGGCAATGTCGCCACGGAAAAGCATGCGGTCTTCAATCTGGGGTCCCCCTGCAGGCCCCCAGAGTGAAGGAGGGGTGGGGGCTGCACACGGGGGGTACCTGTGGTACCCCCCATTTGCATAAACAAAGCGGCAGGCACCGCGCGGTGCCTGCCGCTTTGTTTATGCAAATGCTGAAATGCATTTCTAGCATTGTGGCGGGCGGTAAATGCTAGAAATGCAGGATGTGCCCGCCACTGTGGCGGGCACCTCCTAATGCCCCCCACGGGACCCCCGCCCTTATGGCGGGCGGTCCCAATCCCCGTAAGGATGGCAGGCGGGCAAAGTCCGCCCGCCATCCTAATGATCCCCTAAGTCTTCTCTTTTTCTACATGATTTTTTGATGCAGTAACTAAGTTTCTTTGTGATCTTTAACTCAAGACTCTTCAACGTAAAATATGCACCAAATGTGCACTTTTGTCACTTTAAAATTTGGTTTTATGTGTCAAGTAAGGATTCAGCCGTTTATCTGCTTCATCAACCCCCATTAATTAATAACCCGATTGCTTACAATGCCTGCATCGCGTAGCATGTTGCTCATGTGTGTGAGTACTTCAGCACCGCAGATACGATACAACACAATGACTCTCTCCAGTGGCCTTTTTGAACGATAACTCCAAATCAGGATTCTTGCTGCCTTTAACCCTGCTTTAAGAGTTTCATGGATACTTGTGCCATATTATAAAACGTCCTAAACTAATATTTAAGAAGATGGCAAACATGTTATTTCCCTTTAATCTCACCAAAAACATTGTACTCTCTCTTGCTCCCTTATTACTCTCTCCTCTGTTGCAAGCCATCCCCATAATGACGGGAAAAGAGAGGGAGCGAGAGGGGGAAACACCTGCTTCATTTATTGCAGACTCTGTTTCATATACTGGAAGTTGTGTGTCTGGCCTAAATTCCAGTTTACAGCAAAGCATTCTGTACGGCAATGTGAAAAATATAACACTGGGGTGAGGCATATTTCAGTCGTTAGCACAGTTAAAAGTCTCAAGCAGGGAATTCATACAGAATGTGTGAACAACCCAGTGCCAGTAACTTTGGTGCTCGCTGTGTAGACTTTGACATTTTGTCTACGCCCGCGCTCCGACAGCGGAGAGGAATGTCAAAAGTTTCTGTATAAACATTACACGCAAACGTTTATCATCAAACAGCAGTCAGGCGATGCATCTAAACAAGAGATAGAATTTGTAGCCTCATTTGTAGTTCTTGAACCAGGATATAAATGGCATGAGCCGCCTCCCGACAGCACAGACAGATGCAGCCGAGACCACTTTGAACTGCAGGAGAGGGGTATTTTGGGGCACCTTCTAGCTTCGTTTGTGGGAACATTCCACACTTTTATCAGGATATGGACATTTTTTCCACGAATAGCAGCCTTGACCTTGGTAGGAAATTGTAGTGATTGGAGGCAGCGGTGCCATCTTCTACATTTCCCAGGTACAAGGGTTCCAATTCGACAAGGGGTATATGACCTTTAACCCAAGTGACTGGTGAAAATGACGAGGGATATTACAGGAAGTAAACTGCCATAATATGTAGCACTTTGTTGAAACCACTGCCTGTGCCTGCACAGATGTGAAAATGTGGGAAAGGGCTCGGCACAGTTTATCTGAGAACCCACAGCACCTGGAGGTATTTTCAATCTCTCCTTTCCGTTAGTGTCTGTCCTGCTGCTTCAATCAACAGGGGATGAGGCTCTTTATATCTGATGCCTTCCAAATATCGGGGCACGTCTTTCGTCGCCTTCGCGACATCTTTCAAGAAACGTGATTGGACTACCGTGCATGTAAAGGAGTGACTTTTTTCAATGTCATTGGATTTGAAAGAAGCTCTCTTTCATCAAATTCATCTGTGACTACACATGTTGAAGATTCCATGAGTCGCACCAGGATGTATCAGAAAATATAAGAAATTAAGAAATGACCCCAGATACCAGAACTAGTGGAACAAAAGGTTTTTAGATATATGTCTGTGGGTTGAAATCTAATTGTCCTGAAGAAGGTGGTTCTAAATGATGGGCACCCACCGAAACAGGTCGATGCATAAAGGGAACTAAATCTGGCGGGCATTGGACTTCAGTGGAAGTGGGGTTTGAAATAGAGTGCTGAATGAGATTGATTGGTGAGAGGTGTGAAAGGTTTGAGTACTTGCTACAACTACAGAAATGAACCCCAAGGTGAGATTTTTTTTTACCTAATAATCTAGTACTGTTCCCTTGGAGTATGGGCCACCTCTCTACTTACCTTGATTTCTCTCAAAAGGCTTGAGTCCAGGCCCTGGCAACATCCTCCTTAGGCAGGCACAGACAAGCAGGGTCGGGCTAGGACAATAGGCCCAGCATAAAAATAAAAGTGGTCTGATTAGCAAATCAGATAGCTTAAAAACTGGCCCATATTTCTGAATGGGTGCAGTTTTTAGTTTGTGAAGACACACATAATAGGTATTTTGCAAGGCATGGAGACTTGTGCTTGCTGCAGGCAATGTTTGTGAGTAGCAAGGGAATCTACCATAAAACTGATCCTTTATAACCCGAAAACAGTCCCATAAGCAGACACAAAAACCTACCTTATTACTGTCATGTCAGTCCATGCAACGTGGCACTGTCAGATTGAATCACAGACCAGGCCGACCCTGCAGATGGGGCAATCAAAGAAGTCATGGCACTCACCTCCTTGAGACCAGAAGGAGAGGGCAGTCTTCAAAGCAGTGTGGAACAGGAGTGCCCCGATAAGAAAAGAAGAGGACCCTACCATGCAATTGAGTGTTGACATCCCTCGGTAGCCCACCATCCAGTTCATAATAAATGTATTGAGGTTCTCATGAGGAGTTAAATCTGTTTTTAATTTTGCTGAATCTTAACACTTTACTGTTTGTTTTTAAAATGTTTTTTTTGGGTGAATGATATCAGCTTCCACAAGAATTCCTTATACGAGAAGGCCCAGCAACTTAAGAATGTCTTGAAGCAATATTGAGACACTTTATATTAGTAAACACACACAATTCCACCTGCTGTGCACTGTAGATGTTTTTGTCTCCGGCATTATAATGAATCTGTGGAAGAGGAAGAAGTGTGGTGGATTTGGTGGGTTAAAGAACAAAAGTACCTGTCAGTCGAGTGACGCCGAGGTGCTCAAAAATCACGCTGGAATAAAGTGCACAGAAAAAACAAACAGATAAGTCAAGGACTTAATAATTACATTGACTATCAACAATTGCTGTTTTAAGTCCTATCAGACCACCCAGCTGGCGGAGCCTCATCATATAGGACACTCAAACCATGGTCAGTCTGCAAACGCCCAGGTGTATATTGGCAATGCATGACTTGGTCATGGTCTGAACACCGCAAATGTTAATACAAGAGGTGGTACTGATATGTGCAGTGCAAAAAAATATATATAGTGAAGTGACTAAAATGGCTGTCGAGGCAAACAAAGACCTTTATTAGTGATTGCCTGGACGTCAGATTAAAAATAGTGTAATGACAGTGTAAAATAATCACTGTCCAGCTTGCTTGGTGGAAAACAAAAATCAGGCCAACATGTTTCTGCCGTACTGTGTAAGTTCACTGGCATTCATCAGGGCCACGCTCTCATATGCTACTGCAATTACACTAACAAATGTGTAGAAATGAACTAAAAAAGACTTTAATCAAAAAACCATATTGCAGGTAAAATAAGAGTGGTCGAACACGACCATCCTACCGCATCTTCTCAATTTGCTCAGTGGATGCGATTGGTCTTCCCTGTAGTAGGAGTCAGAAGAAGCGGAAAACCATGTAGAAAATATAAACACGTGATGCTTGTTAAGACATAGACAACATTTATAACTTAAGTATACCCAAAGTACCACGTGTTATTACTGTGCACAACCAGCGATCATTCAAGCGAACTCAGACAGATCCATCACTAGACTATGATGATCATTCAAGAGGTGCGTATATAACGTCACCAAGAGTTATCCTGTGCATAGTTTCAAGAACTAAGATATAGCACTTACCCATCAATCTGTGGGAAGTAAGCCTCACCTCACCCGGCAACTGCTCGGCAGGATAAGGCCCCGCTCTAGACATGTGAATAAAGACAGTTCCATGGTTAGATCACTGTCAAGAATTTAATACAATGTACTGTCTACCTAACCCAATAATTTTCTAAACTGCCCACAACTAGGCTCTCACCACGAGGAGCCAGATGTAAACATTAGACGACTAACATATAGTGCAACCTCTATGCATATTACAAAATATTGCTGACTGCAGTAAAGTCGCTCAGTTCTGTATCTATACTGAACAACTGTGCAGTATTCATGATGAAAAAACGGGGGTAATAGCCTCGTCCTAGCAAGCATGTCTCTGGTCAGAGCTGACAATTTCTTGATGGTCAGACCAAAAGTACATGCTAAAAATAATCCAATTTATACAATCCCAACTGACCTGTCCGTCGGTACCTCACGGCGGGTTCACGAGCCGAAGGGGAGGCACCGACGGACAGGTTGGGGCCAGTTTTATACTAGCGCTAATTGAGTGATGGTTTACAGCTGGTCGATGTACCGCTGCAGCGGCGCATGTGCGCTGTTGAGACTCTATCCAGCGCATGCGCAGATGTGGCCAGAGCGATCGCGCGCATGCGCTAAACGAGTTGTCCTCAACTCGGATGATCACGCTAGGTATGTAAGCGTGTGTATGCACGGGGCGCATGCGCGTGCCGGGTGCACTTGCCGGCCTCTACCGCGCAACCTCAGTTTACCAGTTGTATCGCGCGTGTGGAAAAATTACGTGTTAGCGAGGCGCATGCGCGTCCCGAGGGCACTTGCCGGCCTCTAACGCGCAGCCTCAGTATACCAATTTTATTTAACGCGCGTGTGAAAGATAAGTCTACAACCCTCCAGAACGCCTGTGATGTTAAACAGACTCGGTCCCCACGGGATCGAGGGGTGCAATTAGAGAAACTCTCCATTGCGCGGCTCGCGCATGCCCAAATAAAACAAATGTGGTTGTAGGGCGCAGTCATGTGAATGCGCATGTTCTGTTGGCCAATATCGCTATACACAAGTATAACAACATCGCAGTACCTTTGAAGAAACGTATGGCATTTGCAACTATATAAGCCCCCAGGGATACGTGCTCTGAGCCCCCAGGGATACGTGCTCTGAGGAATTGAATCAAGGCAACCAAGGCAAGCTAACACCTCCCCATAGAGTCAAGAATGTACATTATCAGAGGCTAAAGATTGCTTTTGCAGAAGCCTGCCAGGGCGAGTGTAGGTACCAGAGAGAGTCAAATAGTACCCGGCATAACATTGGAATATAATGATGCCTAGAAGGTGAAAATTAGTACCCCTTAGTAACGGGTGGAACTCCCTACTCTGTTAGTGCACCCTACCAGTGATAAAGGCTGCATGTTACAGCTGCCAAATTGGAGATCTAAGTAACCTCTTGATTCAAAGTAGCTATAGGTACGCGATCAACCCACATTGTGGTATCAGAGGAGTATCATAATGGCAAATGATGCACACAGGTTGAAAGGCACGGAGGGTGCACTCAGATAGAGAGCCACAGAATGTTGTCATTCAGCCCAATCACGTCAGACTTCAATTTGAAAATCCAGCGCTGCTCCTTGACAAAAAGGAAGTGCGAGACATCAGAGATGTGTGGTGGAATGTAAGGCTGTTCAAGAACCACCCAAGCCAGATCCTCTGCTTTGTGTTTTGCCTCTAAGAAATGATTAGTGAGGCCCGTAGATTGTTTCTTGCAGCGGATCGTGCTTTTATGTTCGCTGATTCGAGACTTAATGGCTCTCGTTGTATGGCCCACATATTGCTTCTTGCATGGACAAGTGATCAAGTAGATAAGTTTATCTGAGTTGCAGTTCGTGTGTTTTGTGAGCCTCCAAGGTCTCGTGGTGCCGATGTCGACCGTTAGGGTGTTGCGTGTCTGTGGACAGGCCGCACAGTTGCCACATGGGTAATGGCCTTGTACTGGGGTGGTGTTCCAGAGGGTGTTGGTAATCTGTTTCAGTTCTCTCCGTGGTCTGGTGTGAACCAAGCTGTCCCGAATTGATGGTCCTCTCTTGAATGCAAATAAGGGTCGAGGTATTGCGCCAGCCCCTGTGTTCAGGATCTTCCAATGTTTGAGTATGCTTTTCTTCACCACATTGGAGGATGTGGTAAAGGTTTGTACCATGGTCATTCGGTCTCTGGTGCTGTCAGGCCTCTTGTGTTGTAGAAGAGCCTCGCGGTTATTATTGAAGGCTCTCTTAAAAGCTCTGCGTACAAGATGGTTTGGGTAGTGCCGATCTCTCAAATTAGATGATAGTTCTGCGGCATGGTGATTGTATAGAGTGTTCGAAGAGCAATTCCTTCTGACCCTGAGAAATTGGCCGACATTCAGATTCTCACGCAATGATTGCGGATGGAAACTCTGGAATGATAATAACGAGTTCCGTGCCATGGGTTTCTTGAAGAGTTCACTTTGTAAGCCTCCCTCTGCTGGAAAAATATGGAGGTCAAGGTACGCCAATCTGTCTTTGCTGCTCTCCATGGTGAACTTGAGGAACTGATTCTTTGAGTTCAACCATGCGTGAAACGACGACACCTCAATGGACGACCCTCTCCAAATCACAAGGATGTCGTCGATATAACGTTTCCACAGTACCAACTGGTGGAAAAAGGGGTTACTGTGGTTCAGCACATGATCTTGCTCGAATTGGTGCATATATAGATTAGCCAGGCTGGGTGCATAGACACTCCCCATTGAGGTCCCTGAGACCTGGAGGTAGAGCTCATTCTGGTACTGGAAAAAGTTTTCCATCATAGCGAGCCTTGCGCATTCCATTATGAATGATACTGGTGTAATTGTATCTATATGTCTGGCCTCTAAGATGGTTCTGATACAATCCAGTGTTTCCTGTTGCGCGATTGACGTATACAGAGACTCGACGTCGAAACTAACCAACAGGTCTGTCTCAACGTCGAACTCTGCATCAGCAAGTAGTCTAAGTACATCCCCAGTGTCTTGTAGGTATGTCGGTGTCTCCTTGACTATCGGTTTCAAAAAGAAGTCTACAAAGGTAGATAAAGGCTCGAGTAATGAGCCTATCCCCGAAATAATGGGCCGTCCAGGAGGTGGTCTCTGGGCCTTATGTATCTTTGGGAGACAGTAGAAATAAGGAGTTACCGGATGTGTTGTCACTAGATATCTCGCTTCTTGGGGAGTAATCCAACCCTCTGATAATCCTTCTTCTACAAGACTCTTGATGTCGTTCGAGACTCTCTGGGTGGGGTCTACATGAAGACGACGATAAGCTCTGGTATCGTTCAGTTGTCTTTCACATTCTGCTTGATAGATGTTGGTGTCTTGCAACACAATCGCACCTCCCTTGTCCGCGGGCTTGATGGTAAGGGAACTGTTGATAGCAAGAGTGGACAATGCTTGTTTCTCCGAGGAAGACAAGTTGACAAAGTACTTCCGTTGTTGGGTATTATTCATGACATCATGTGTCACTGCTTGCTCGAAGGCTAGGACATTAGCTGGCACTTGTTGGTTCAGAGGTGTGAAGGTATACTTCGGTTTGAGACCAGTGTTCTGTTCACTTAGGTCGAATGAGTCGCCCTCTGCCATAGTTGAGTCAGACCTTTTGAAGAAAAAGTGCAGCCGTATTTTCCTATAGAAGCTTTCCAGTTCACACCTCATGTTGAAACGGTCACCTTCATTAGTAGGGACCAACAGGTGGAGCAGGGATACTGCTTTTGTGCTTGAAAAGAGGCTTCTTCAGGTCTTTCCAGAGGTGTAGAAGGGATGGAGCCCAGTAGATTTGGACTGGGAGGAGTTCTACACCTTTGGATCGTGGCAGGAGATGGCTTAACATTTCATTTTTACTTTCTGCGTTTCTTGATTTCCAGTCTGGCATTGCTGTTGCTGCAGGCCCAGCCTGGTCCACTAGAGTTAGGTGGTAGGTAATGTGTTGGACATGGTACCCTTGTTGATGATTAAGCACTTCTTAAATGTGATGTGGACAGACAGAGCCAGTGATGTTCTTCAAGTTTTAACACAATATATACCTTGTTGAGATTTGTTCAGACAGGCTGGATGTTTTGCGGAGGAGCATAGGTGAATGGAAGGTTCTGTTGATTTACAAATTTTGTAGAGTTTAATGTAACACATTCAAGATGATCATATTTGAAGCAAGTCTTTTGTTCGTATACTTGGTCATTTGTCATTAGAAAAGGTACACTTCTAAATGCATATTGGTGATATCATTTGAAGATTGTCTTGGGCCAATCTGAGGAGCAAAGGAGAGGCAATGTAAGGGGTTAATCCAGCGGAAGTGATGCGTGTGGGTACAGTAGCTAGGGGAAATTCCCTATAATTATACATTTTCACCACCACACCTAATACCTATAACACAGCTACCAGAAAACTTTGATATCACAGAGTTTGGACCATATAAACCCTTCATCAACAATAGACTATAAGGGTCCTCCCGATGGATCTTTGAGACAAGCTAATAGGGACTTGGATTATCAGAGACGGACGTCTACTCCTTCATTGAGGACCTGGAATAAAGAAGTACCTTTCTAACAACCAATATACACATGAATATCAATAACTCAACACTAAGAAAATTGCATATGCATGTATACTTGTATCCTGCAAATCTGTATCAAGACTTCTAATAGATTGGGCCAAACACAAAAATACATTTGATTAATTTAATATTAGTTATCAATTGAATACAGGTAAATCACTATACATCACAGTCTGGAGCAATATACATCTCAAAATAGTGCCTGGTAAAAGAGAGAGAGAGAGAGAGAGAGAGAGAGAGAGAGAGAGAGAGCGAGAGAGAGAGATACAACATACATTTCAGAATACAAACAAGAATCATACAAACCAAAGATTTGTTTGCAGATTATCAGGAACGGGAACTCAAGGTGTACTTAGAAGGACGGTAGAGCACTGTGTGCAATAGCCGGAGCCTTTCAACCCTTCAGCCGAAAGGTTTAGCCTGCTCAACTTCACCATCCAGTAAGTGCAGGGAAATACAGGAGAGCTCAGTCTCAGAGAAAAGTCAGAGTTCAGACCGACAGCGTGACAGGCCCATAGGAAGTTTTCAAAAACAGCCAGCCCAGTCTTTTTCCCATGGGCAGTTATACTTCCAATCGTTCATAGTTCCTCCGCACAAAGTAACTTTTGCACAGTTCGCATGATTTCCATTGGTCTAAGTCAGTGGTCTGTTCATGGGGTGATTGTTACCTTACCAAAATGATCCAGAAATTATACGTAATGCCTTTGTCCAATATTCATTATTTTACTAAAAACTCCATTTAATTTCTTCTTGGGAATCATTCATTTGTATCTTATCATGTTTGTTCCCAAGCGCTCTCTTCTGAGCTTGCAACAAAGTCAGCACCATTTTGTACTAGCAGAGGGTGTCCTTTATTTAAAACTGGAGAAAAGAAACTTTAGCAAAAGTTCTTACAGCTATCAGTAAAGTCATGTCAGCATATTCTAGTCTTATTCGAAGAGAATAAAGAAGGAAAAATGCATTTTAAAGCCTGCACGAGAACCTACCAAACATAATTTTTTACTGAAAGGTACTAACTTTTCAAACATTTTAAGAAAATAAAGATAAAACCTTTTCATTTATGAGTATACTTTCTTAGAAATTAATATAGGAGCACGATTTTACATTCTATCTAGCATCAACTTATTTGCAAATCATTCATAAATGAACCAAGCACATTTTCGATCGACATTTGAAATTTGCATGTTCTCCATGTTAGTGCTGCTGCTACAGCGCGGCTCCAGAAATCATTTCTAATCAATACTCACCATTTCCCTGAAACCTTAAAACACACAAATCATGCATCAGTGGGGCCCATAACACTGCGCATTTACCCTGTTCACTTACACTCGGCTTCAAGGCTCTGGTGAATCGCAACGGAGAAACTCTGTAACATTTTTGGTGGAGCATCTAAACCTATTTAACTATTCACTATTTACACCTGCAGATTTAAAACAATTTACCATGGTTTTATTCAGACTTTAACTATTCGGACACACCACCATAATGGCAATGGATCTACTAGAATGAAAATTAGGCGTAGGAAGAATCAAAGACCAGCTTTTACTTCTTCATTTATCTAATTTTTATTCAGAACAAACTTTATCATGTCTGACATTTATGTATTAGTAAATCATTATTCAGTAAAACTTAAACTTTATTTCAAAATGATCATTTTATTTAGAGCTCAAGAAAAATCGCTTTATTTTAGAAAACAGTTAAAGTTTAGCAAAGAATAGATAGTTCCAATTTCATTTCTCTCCTAACATCCCTAACTAACACCCTCATCTTATCCTTTCAATCCTGCAAAACAAACAAGTAAAGAAAAAACGTTAGGATCTTACATCCAGGAATCAGTCAGCAATCGGGCAGCATCTCCAGTAGAAATCGAAAAGGCGACCCCAACTAGACAAAACCAGGGTTTTTTATACCCTAAATCCCTAACTTAATCTATCTAAAATGTAACTAACACCACTTATTTGGGGTGTGATTGAACAAAATCGGGGTGGGTGAACATCTCTTCACCATTACAGCATCATTTTCACAACGTGTCAGCAATAAATAATGGTTCTTTGTTTAAATCAGTCCATGGCCTAGGCGCTTCCTTGCATTGGTAACATGCATAAACTCTCCCAGGCTCTAAGCATTACATCTTCCATGCTTGGCACCCATCCTAGGTTCCGGGCCATGGTAGCCTTGAACCTCCTCGAGCACAGGCAGTTCACTCTGACTTGCAGGTTTTGGCGCGCCTGCACAGTTCAGCTCTTGCTCACAGTTTACCCAAGCGTCCATCTTTGCATAGGCCTCAGAGGCCACTTTGGGAACTATCGTAAAAACAAACACAGAATTATGTTAATTATTGAATTTAAACCCATTCTGTTTACCTCCCACCTAACTAATGTTTACCAGTTAGTTGTTACCTAGCAAATAAGCCACATAAATGCATTTTATACTTACATTTTGACCTCTCCGCCACATAAATGAATACAATAAGCACATTTAAATTGCGTTTTTGATTATTTTTCAAGCTGTGCATTAATTCACAACACAATAACAGTACATATTAGCTGGGTTTATTTGCATCATGCAAGCAAGTTAGTTCTCCCCGTGTGTAATAATAAAATAATGTGTGCATCTTACTCTGTGGTTGGTTATTTTCGCAAAACATGCAATCAGTAAATATTAACGTTATGGGACATTAACTTTACGAGGGGTACACAAAATTTTGCGTTTGCCACCTCGCTCCATCAATTCCCTCATCTGGTGATTTTATCACCAAATAACCCTCAAAATTTTGGAAAATTTAGCAGGACATGTTTCAACTTCTTTTTGTTAATGTCATCTATAATTTTGTCTCTTTTTCTTTTGAATTTTTGAAAACCTTTTCTTTTACTTCCTCCATTTCTATCTCATTCTTTTCTCTCATTCTTGCTAATCGTTCTTCATTCCTTTTCTTTATCAAGTTTCTGAAATCTCTTCTACCTTTATATATACAGCATAACCTTATCATAAGGATTACTACCACTAAGACTGTTATCGGTATTAGCATTTTACCTATAATTGAACTACCTATTTCTTGAAACCAGTGCTTAATTGCTGAAAAACTTTTACCCAGTCTTTCAAGGACACCTTCAACCTCCAGTGGTTCAATTTCTTTATGCAAATCTGTAATATTTATAATATACCTTTCAATGTTTTGACTTTTATCTGGAATATAAGTACAACAGTGTTGAACTTTCAATATTCCACAGACTCCTCCCTCTTTTGCTAAAATTATATCAAGAGCAAGTCTGTTTTGCATAACCATAGTTCTCATAGCAACCATTTCAGTATCCACCATTAGGAATCCTGCTGCTGTATCTGTTGATAATTTATCAACAATTGTGGACAATTTTCTGATTCTATTTGCATTAAACAAAATTCCCACTGCTGGTATCAGTGCTCCAAATACATCACCTATTATTTCTAACACAGTTTCTCTTCTTTTTCTACTTAAAACTTTACCTATCTCATGCTTTCCATTAGTACCTCTATCTACATGGAAAATTTTAGGAAAGACCAAACCCACATAACATGTCCCATACCAGTGATCTGGCAGTCTATAATAGGCTCTATTCCCACACATGAAATAAATTCCAGGAAAAACAGCATCATTTCCTCCTTTAAATCCCCAACCCCCTATAATTCTATAGGTATCTTCACATTGACTTGCACCCACAAAATAATTGTCATACATCGAATTGTCTCTCCTAATACAACATTTTCCCAACATTGGTGCATCTATATTGATTGCTACATTCACATTCTTCTCCTCAATGTTCTCATCATCAAATGTGTAATATTTAGATTTTGCATGTTTCATCTTCTCTTTTCGTTTGTAAGCAATTTTCCTTTCCTCAACCATGTTTAAGAATGTCTTCTATTCAACTCTCATTTTACATGTCAAATTATTATTAAATGCATACTCATGCATTAACTCATCTACTTCTAGAAAATATTCTCCCATTACCTCCGCATGTTTTCTCGTATTTAGTGTGTTGTCAATCTTTAATTTCGCAAATATCTCATCTACATTGGAGTAATGATACTCCAGTTTCCCAGTCTTATAAAACAAACTTGCAATTACACTACAAGTTACTCCATATGTAAGAGGAAGGTGGTGATAGGTCACCCCTTTTGACACTGATGCTGGCAATTTTACACAAACATAACAGTCATCAACATTCATGGTTTTAATATACTCAAGCAATAACTTTAAAAAAGTATTCTTGGTGTAATCACTGATGGATCTATCTTGATGCAATTCTGGCTTGTACACATAAGTCTCATGCACTTTTTCTTTCTCATTTGGCTTCTGTTTTAATTTTGTTAAATTAGTTTGGAAAGGAATCACAATAGCTAAAACTATCCATAGTATAGTCAACAACCCAATGCATATAGTAAAACATCTACACCATTTCTAAAAATAGAACATATTGTTCTGTGATTATTCATTGCAATTTTCCCTAACACCGTTTCTTCGACCTTGTTCCACCCACCTATAAATTTCACACCACTTAGCACTCTAACAAGTTTTCTTCGACCTTATGTCAGTTTCTATTCTAAATTATGCTATAATTAGATTTTCTAAAAAGTTTTCTTCGACATTTTGTCAACCCCGACCTCTTCTATATTTACAAATCTGTCTTACAGGACTTCAGACTTTTTATTTGAATATAATATACCTGCAGCATCTAATTTTTTATTTCTTTAATTGACTTCTTTACTCACTTTTCCCAATTGGCTTTGGGTCATACAATATTTCTTGACTACTATTTACTTCAACAATGGGTGACAGGACGATATATGTCCACTCAGGTGATTTGTACCTTTGATTTGGATGTCTTACTCTTTTAGGCCTTTGAATAGTCTCTATTTTCTTTCCCAATGTTTCTTTCTGGCTAGAAATTTCATTCACTTGGTCTTCTTGCTCTTTTGTTTTGTTCACTATTTTGAATCTTAATCCTCCAGTTCCTTTAGACCAATTGTCTCCTTTGCAGACCTTCTTAGTTTTAAGCTCTATTATATTATGCTCCACTCTCCAAGCTCTTTTCCTTGTGCTTTTTCTTAATGGAGTTTCATCTGCACTGTCATCTGTTTCACTTTCAGTGTCTTCTACTATATCATTGATTATGATCTTCACAATGTCTTTTTCTTCATCAGTTTCAGTTCTCTCTACTGTTACTCTGTTAGGAACACCTTCATAACTGGTACTTGGGATCTCATCCTTGTTGTGAGTTACTTCCTTTTCTACAGTTTCAGGATTTCCGTTCCTGCTTTCAGAGTCTTCAGTTTGCTTTACAGTTTTCTCCTTTTCAACAACTTTTTCTTCACATTCTTTTGAGTCTTTACTGGTGCTTGTCTTTATCGATTCTCGACCTTTAAGTTGATCTTTTGAATCTGGTATTTCAACAATCTCCATTTCACCTTCACCTTCAGAGGCAGAACTGGCTTCTGATACTTCCAGATGTCGACGTTCCTGTCGATCTTCGATATCTGGATCCTTCTCTGGTTCACCTTCAGAATCAGAGTCAGTTGTACTTTCACCATCGTATGGATATTCAGGTTGAGGCACACGGATGGTGTGACTAGCATGAACCCACCTTTCAGTCCAGCACACTTAAATGCAGTAGTACTGACCAAGATCACTTGATGTGGTCTTTACCACCTTGGTACCAAACAATTCCTTCTGCGATGAACTTTCACTCGCACCCAGTCCCCAGGGACTAGATCATGAGCTGGAGTTTTCTCTTTGGTATTTGATTCAGTTCCCACCTGGTGGAACACAGAAGTTACTACATCAGATAGATTCTTGCAGTAATCCAGAATGATGTCATCATTTATAGTTAGTAACTTATTAACTGGTACATAAACCTGCCTCATCACCCTTCCCATCAAGATTTCGTGAGGGCTCAATCCAGTTTTTCTGTCAGGTATGCTTCTTAATGTCATTAACACAAGTGGCAAAGCGTCTGGCCACTTCATTCCTGTTGCCAAACACATCTTTGCAATTCTATTTTTAATTGTTCCATTCACCTGTTCAACTACTCCTGAAGCCTCAGGTCTATATGCACAATGTAGCTTCTGGCGAATGTCCAAAGCTTCACAAATCATCTGCATTAACTTGTTTTGAAAATGCGGGCCTGTGTCCAATTCAATCGTGACCGGGAACCCAAAACGTGGTATTATCTCACGCAAGAACAGTTTAGCAACAGTTATTCCATCATTCCTTCTCGTGGGGAAAGCTTCTACCCATCGAGAGAATAAACAGATTATCACAAGAACATATCTGAGTCTGTTGCATCAACAAAATCCATCTGAACTCTTGTAAATGGGCCACCCTCCCGTCCTCTGGTTCCCAAACTTACAACAGTTTTTCTGTTTGGATTGAATTGCTGGCAGACCAAGCATCTTTGACACAAACTTTCAGCGATCATTCTGAATTTAGGATTATACCAAGTCTGCCTAAAGAGACGAATCATAGCGTCTCTGCCAATGTGTGCTTGACCATGGTACATTCGGGCCATATCTGAAATCATGCTATCGGGCATTACTGGTCTTTCATCTTTGTAAACCCAAATTTCATCTTCCTCCCTTTGCCTGCAACCTTATTTTAACCAAATATCTTTTTCTTCTGTCCCTGCCTCTTCCTGCATCTGCTTCACTTCCTGCCAAGTTTCCACTACAGTGGTTAGCATTAAAGGTCTTGGAACATGTTCTTCAGTTTTCTCCCGATTGATTGAAATTTGATTTTTGGCGCAATGCTTTGCAATTGCATCTGCATAACTGTTTCCTCTGGTGATATAATCCTCACCTTTCATGTGGGCAGAACATTTTACCACAGCCAATTTTTCAGGCAACTGTATCACATCAATCAGTGTCTTTAAAAAATCTGCATTCCGAATGGGTGTTCCTGCAGAGGTCAAATAACCTCTTTGGGACCAGAGCTGTCCATAATCATGAACAACTCCATAACCATATTGACTATCAGTCACTATGGTTACTTTCACTTCTTTTCCCAACTCACATGCTCGTATCAAAGCAATCAACTCCGCTACTTGAGCAGAATGAATTCCTTTCAGACAAGATGCTTCCAGCACTTCTGCCACTGTACAAACAGCATGTGCAGCACTTAGAACACCACTCTCCGTTCTCAAGCATGATCCATCTACAAACATTACAAATCTGATTCAAGCAAAGGTTCATCTTTAATGTCTGGGCGTGGCTTTGTGCAATATTCCAGAACATCCAAACACTTGTGATCAAGCTCACCTTTTACTTCTGCCTCAACTGTATCCTGTAACAGTGTTGATGGGTTAACATTTACACATCTTGCAATTGTCACATTCTCAGCTCCCAGAATTATTTTCTCATAACGTGTCATTCTGCTGTTAGTCATGTGCTGAGTTTTTGCTCTTGTGAGGAGAGTATCCACTGAATGAGATACATAGACTCTCACAGGAAATCCCATCACAATTCCTTCACTTTGCTCCTTTGCTCCAGACTTACACTGGTTGCTGCTACTGCTTTCAGACAACCTGGCAAAGCCTTTGCAACAGGGTCCAAAACAGCTGAGAAATACGCAATTGGTTTTCTCATTCTTCCATGCCTCTGAATTAATACTGACAGAGCACATCCTTCACGCTCACTGCAGTACAGTTCAATTTCTTTTTCATAATCAGGCATTCCCAAAGCTGGTGCTTCACACAATTTAGTTTTTAGCTGTTCAAATGCTTCCATCTCTGTTTTGGTCAAAACAATAGGGTCTCTGATATCTGCCTTTGTGAGTCTCTGCAATGGTTTTGCAATCAATGAGAATCCACTTATCCACTGTCTGCAATAACCCACCATTTCTAGGAACATTCTTACCTGTCTTTGAATCTTGGGGGGCTGCATTCCTTGTATCATTTTAATCCTTTCAATTGTCACCTGTCTGATCCCCTTTGCAATCTTGTGGCCTAAATACTGTACTTCTTTCTGACAAAACTGTAATTTTGATGGAGACACTTTATGTCCCTCCTCAGCCAAATGATTCATTAATGCCACTGTATCAGTTACACAGGCATCCTTTGTTTTTGATGCAACCAAAAGATCATCAATATACTGTACCAACACAGATTCTCCTGGCATGCTCAAATTTTCCAATGATTTCTTTAGCCGCTGATTAAAAATCGATGGACTCTCAGTGTACCCTTGTGGAATTCTACACCATGCTAGGATATGATTTTGGAAACGAAACGCAAAAAAGGGTTGGCTTTCTGGATGCAATGGCACAGTAAAGAACGCATTGCACAAATCAATCGCTGTGTACCATTCTGCATCATGAGGTATTTGGTACAAACTGCTGGATTCGGAATAATTGGACAACAATTTTATTGACTTTTCTCAGGTCCTGCACAATTCTAAATGTTACGTTTGGCTTCTTCAATCCCATAATTGGTGAATTACAAGGACTACTCTTGATTTCTCTTAAGATTCCCTGCTCAATCATTTTGTCAATCACTGGAGTAATTCCTTCAATTACTTCGGCAGTCATTTAATTCTGCGGTATATTTGGATAACTTGCACGTTCTTTTATGGACACTTTCACAGGATCAACTCCTTTCATCAAACCTATATCTTTTCCAGTGAAATCCCACACACTTTCTTTCACTGCCTCTTTCAGTTCAACATGAATTTTCTCTTTATCAAAAACAGGAAACAGTTTGTCTTGTTCAGCCTCAATCATGAGCATTGTCAGTTTGTACAAACTATCTTCATCTGGAGTCTGCACTTCTATGCCATCTGGTGAACAGTATATGTCACAGTTCATTTTACACAATATATCCCTGCCTAACAAATTAACAGGACTGCTGTCACACACCACAAACCGATGCATATCTCTATACGTCCCAATCTCTATTTCAACTGGTTTTGTCAAAGGAGTATTTATCTGTCTGTTAGCTACACCTACAACCTGGATTGTCTCACCAGAGAGAGGAAGATTTTGAATTTCCACTGATCTAACAGTAGAACGGGTAGCACCAGTGTCCACTAGAAAAGTTATTTCCACGTCATTCACCTTTCCGCTCACAAATGGACCTGACTGATCTACCTCAAGAGTGGCTCCAAGCACACACTCTTCTTCCTCCCTCAGGCACCGTCAGAAACTTTCATCCGGCTCACTTTCACTCTCTTCTTGCAACTAATAGGACACGCATTTACTCTTTGCGGTCTTTTTACCTGCTCACCACCGCTGAATCCTGTCTCTGCACTGTATCTCTGCTGATTCCCACTGTATGGCAGTGGCAGTTGCGGCACCTGATTTTGCTGATTTGCTATCTGCTGTTGCTGCGGTTGCTGCTGATTTACCTCAAACTGCACCTGCGGATTCAATGATGTATGTTCCCCATTAACTCTAGGCGGACATTTACACTCTCGTTTCCAATGCCCTATCTGGCCGCGGTTGGCTTGGCAGTTCGGGCTGGACTGTTCCCATGAGGCACAGGGTCAAGGCTGATTTGCATATGGCCATGTCTGACCTGGGGTGGTGTGGAGTGCAAAAACACGATGGGTTTTATGCCCAGATCTCTGTACTGGGGTGAATGTATGACATTGTTCTGCACTCTGTCCATCAACTGTTATTTTTGCAGTTGAAACATGGCATTTTCTCTTTCAATTCATCCATATTCCCCACCAATTTAGGTTTACCTTTAATCCCACCTTGATTCCCTGCAGTTTTATTCTCCATCTGTGCTACTTGATGTTCAGCTACTTTTACTTGTGCCCACATGGCTTTCTCTTTCAGCTTCTTTTGTTTTGCATCAATCTCCTCACTACAATACTTTGCTTGTCTCAGAACCTTATCTACTGAACTCGACTGCCAAACCATCATGCTATGTCTAATCATATCTGAGATTTCTGGTCTTAATCCATACACAAATCTATATACAAAGTGACTCATGTCTTTCTCATTTAATTCCTCACAACCACTGTACTGTTTAAAAACTAACAACAACCTTTCGTAAAATGAATGCACAGTTTCTTTTGGCTCCTGTGTTGTTCTGTCTATCTTTACCCAATCAGTTTCTTTTGGAGGTATTTTGTTCTTCAACCAAACTATCACTTGCTCATATTTCCTCATCACGTCTGGTGAGGGAGCTCCCGTTTTCTCATCTCTGGGATATTCCTCCCTTGGCCAATCCACATATATTTTACATTCTGTCCATAAATCTGTTGGTACCACTATGTCAAATAATCAATCTAAATCAATCCATAGTACCTTTGACACCTTTACAAATCTGTCAACTTGTCGATACCATTCTACTGGTTTTTCTCTCAATCTGGGGAAATCATTTGTAAATGACAATATATCTTGTCTGCTCTAAGGAACATCTACATATCCTCCTCCAGGAATCTCTCTCATAGGGAATTCAGTTGCCACTTTTCCCTTTTCTCTAATGGGGAAAGCTAATTTAGACATCACTATTTTCCTCTATCTTCTTTGCCAACTTGACCCTCCATTCGCCTACATCACCCCATTTTTGCAATAACATAATCAAATATTTTATCTGAACTTGTCTTCCTGCAGTGTTCATATTTTCAATGTCTTTTTCTGCAAAATCTACTCGATAAGATTTCTGCAATGACTTTATTTTGGAAAAGTCTATTCCACATTCACTTGCCACTTCTTCTAATTGATCGTACATTGTCTTTGCTCTCCATGTTATACTTTTACATAAAAACATGAGCTCATCATCCTGATAAGTTTTCAATCTGTCTGTTCCAATTGTTCCAATTATTAATTCCTCCATGTCTACTTTTAATTTAGACACATCCAACACTTTTAATTCCTGCTCTTTTAATTTTAATAATTTTATCCATTCACTCAATTCTTTTTCTGATGGTCCCATGGGTGTCTGCATTAAATCTATTTTATCTGCACTTTTCTCTGGAGTAGCAGAGTGAGATTCTGCTCCTGTTGGGTCTCCGCATGACATTTTTTGATTAAAAGTTAACTCTGGTGGATTTACACTTATATTCTGCCTTATTTCTGATAAATCAGGACAAGTACTCTCTTTTGCTCTTTGTAAACTTTGTTGTAATGGAATGGTTAATCTTGGCTCTTTTATTTTCTGGTCTTCAAATACCGGTATCACAGGTCCTATTGTTACTGGCACAGTTACAGCTTCCATATTCCTAGTAAGGTTTTGAATCAATTCATGTGCAGAACGCTCATAATCAGACATGTTTGGCTGTTCATTACTTCGTCTTTCTGCACTTAGCACAATTCTGTGTGAATCAGTACTTTGTACAGGAGTTCCTGTAATCCTAGCTTCTCCTATAGGTGTACTCGGGACATATCTTGTTTCTACTCTTTCAGGAAAATCTCAAAAATGTGATGGTTGTCTTGGCGATTCATTAACTCTTTCTTCTGTCATTGGGGCATTTGGAGTAGTCCATAAAGAACTTGGTTGATATGGGGGTGGTCTCCTATTTAATATTTCTTCTAAAACAGCATCCTCTGATTCGCTTTCACCATAGCTTTGATTTCCCACTTCTGTATTCTTTTTCTTTTCTGTACTTTTTCTTCCCTCATATTCTTCAACTAATCTAACGGGATACATGCCATTGCACATACTTCCATCCCTCCATCTTCGCATTCTAGTCTCATGTGTTTCTCCCCACAAATCTCTGCCTCTACCTCTTGGTCTAAGATACCTACTCAACCTCTCACTTTGGATTTGATGCATCTCATCTTCCCACTCAACTAACGCCTCAAATTGAGTTGATCTGGGTCTCGGTTCAAGTTTCATCATTTTGTCTCTCAAATTTCTCAGAATAGCCAAATCAAATGATCCTCCTTCCAGAAAACCTAACACACCATCATCCTTGGTATAATGTACCCAATTTTCCAACCAAACACACGTATGATAGCCATATTTCGTCATCATATAAGAAGCAGGCGTTTTCGGTGAAGGAAGTATTTTTCCCTCTCTCGTAACTACCTCTTTGTCTTTTACAAACACTTGTTTCAGCTTTTTAAACCCTGAAGATTTCTTCCTGTTATCATCATAATAGTCGCGTACTATTCTGTTGTTGATTCCGTAACACCAACCTATCACAGCGCGGTTCGCACTAATGCACCAGTTAGAACAAGATACGTCACTATAGTGCTTAACCAATAGCTTTTGCTGCTCTCTGTGATGAACCAATCAACTCCTACTCTGTCTTGGTCACACGGACCAATCCCAGCGCGACACTTTTGACGTCACCAGCGCTCCGGCTTCTGCAGCGCCGACTCACCCCTCCCTTACAGGGTTTTTTCAAGAAGCCGTATTTACAAGATATTTTACAAAATCTGTTAGTAACTTACACAAAACAAATCCACTAATCTGTTTCGCTAATAAAGTGATAGAATTTTCAATCGCTCAAGTATTCTGTAACCGGAGTAGACGACGCTTATCTCCTCAGAATTTTTAGACTCGTCGATAAAGCAACCCTACTGGCTTTACCCTTCTATCAGGCAATAACGATCTCGTTTCCCTAGGAAAGCACATACAGAGATCTTTTTCACCTCCTTAGAGACAATCCCAGAGTTTCACTTGAACGCGTATTGCAATATCATTTACACACGTTCATACGGAAAACCCTATTCTTATATACATGACCTCTGTAGGCAGCGCGTCCACTAACCCACCACAGAATTCCTCTTTTGTTAGCAAAAGAGAGACGCCACTCCCTTTACCCTTCAATCAAGCTCGGGTTAAGACCTATTACTCTCCCAGCAGTAAGTTTTAGTCGGGAAGCACAGAATGATCCCTATACTTGAAGGCTGAAATTTCATAGACTGTCCTCACTATACATTTATCCTTTCACACCTAAGGTCCCTAAACAGTGATATACGACGATACCACGCAGTATTCGGCGATACTCCTTTTTTGAAACAGACTAATTTTCTGTGCGACTACCTTGCCACACTTCCTCCACCTGCAGACGGAGGCACTGGCTTCACCCTACTCTATTAAGTCTTTCCAGGACCACATGTAATGTAATACAAACTCAACAGATAATTCTGTACATCAAACTCTATATAGTACTTTATACATAACCCTAGCTAATTTCCTTAGTAACCACTACTCTGCTACTACTCTGCTACCAAGTTTATAACTGCTACAGTGCGGCTCCAGAAATCATTTCTAATCAATACTCACCATTTCCCTGAAACCTTAAAACACACAAATCATGCATCAGTGGGGCCCATAACACTGCGCATTTACCCTGTTCACTTACACTCGGCTTCAAGGCTCTGGTGAATCGCAATGGAGAAACGCTGTAACATTTTTGGTGGAGCGTGTAAACCTATTTAACTATTCACTATTTACACCTGCAGATTTAAAACAATTTACCATGGTTTTATTCAGACTTTAATTATTCAGACACACCACCATAATGGCAAAGGATCTACTAGAATGAAAATTAGGCGTAGGAAGAATCAAAGACCAGCTTTTACTTCTTAATTTATCAAATTTTTATTCAGAACAAACTTTATCATGTCTGACATTTATGTATTAGTAAATCTTTATTCAGTAAAACTTAAACTTTATTTTGAAATGATCATTTTATTTAGAGCTCAAGAAAAATCGCTTTATTTTAGAAAATAGTTAAAGTTTAGCAAAGAATAGATAGTTCCAATTTCATCTCTCTCCTAACATCCCTAACTAACACCCTCATCTTATCCTTTCAATCCTGCAAAACAAACAAGTAAAGAAAAAACGTTAGGATCTTACATCCAGGAATCGGTCAGCAATCGGGCAGCATCTCCAGTGGAAATCAAAAAGGCGACCCCAACTAGACAAAACCAGGGGGTTTTATACCCTAAATCCCTAACTTAATCTATCTAAAATGTAACTAACACCACTTATTTGGGCTGTGATTGGACAAAATCGGGGTGGGTGAACATCTCTTCACCATTACAGCATCATTTTCACAACGTGTCAGCAAGAAATAATGGTTCTTTGTTTAAATCAGTCCATGGCCTAGGCGCTTGCTTGCATTGGTAAAATGCATAAACTCTCCCAGGCTCTAAGCATTACATCTTCCATGCTTGGCACCCATCTTAGGTTCCGGGCCATGGTAGCCTTGAACCTCCTCGAGCACAGGCAGTTCACTCTGACTTGCAGGTTTTGGCGCGCCTGCGCAGTTCAGCTCTTGCTCACAGTTTACCCAAGCGTCCATCTTTGCATAGGCCTCAGAGGCCACTTTTGGAACTATCGTAAAAACAAACACAGATGTATGTTAATTATAGAATTTAAACCCATTCTGTTTACCTCCCACCTAACTAATGTTTCCCAGTTAGTTGTTACCTAGCAAATAAGCCACATAAATGCATTTTATACTTACATTTCGACCTCTCCGCCACATAAATGAATACAATAAGCACATTTAAATTGCGTTTTTGATTATTTTCCAAGCTGTGCATTAATTCACAACACAATAACAGTACATATTAGCTCGGTTTAATTGCATAATGCAAGCAAGTTAGTTCTCCCCGTGTGCAATATTAAAATAATGTGTGCATCTTACTCTATGGTTGGTTATTTTCGCAAAACATGCAATGAGTAAATATTAACGTTATGGGACATTATCTTTACGAGGGGTACACAAAAGTTTGCGTTTGCCACCTCGCTCCATCACTGATACATGAACAGAAATCATTTTAGTCATTTTCAACTTCACTTATTTTAGTATTTTCATAATCATCATTTTGTTAAAAGCTACATCATTATGTCACACATTATAGGTTTTCATAACAAGTTATTGATTGTAAATGCATTAAAAAATGTTTTATTTCTTTCTCTCTCATGAATAATTCTCAACTTAATCTGGTTTGCTACTTTTTTGCATTCTTTTCGGATACAGGTTTAATTCTCATGTGGTTTATGAATCACACTGTTAGTCATGCTCCTTAAGTACGTAGTAGTATCACACTATCAAATAAGCATTAATTGATCAAGGAAATGATAATAAGATAATCACGCTCCATCAGGGTAATAGGGATGGAATAAACAAAGTGTTTGAAGAACATGCCCAGGTGTAAGTCCAGTGGTCAATCTGCCATTGGAATCAAGGTGCCTCTCCCAACATAGCCGAAACTGGTCTAGACGTTCCCATCTGGAGGAGTCCTGGCTTGGCAGTTCAGGCAGCAGTGTTTAATTATTTATGTAATTTATAGAGTGCTCAAATACTGTTAAGGTGTTCCAGCACTAACAAAGCCCAATCACAATGAAAACATATTACATCATAATAGGGCTTTACAGAACTGAAGATGATTGCCCATAGTGTGACTGCTCAATGAAGGGAGTTCTGACTCCTACGTTTGATATGCAAAGGACTGGCCTCCATGCAGGATTTATTTATTTTAAGTACAATCAGAGTGCATGAAGTAACAGGTAAAAGTCTGATTTGCATTTCGCTGGTCTCTGCCGGGGGCAGCATGGTAGACAGATAAATTATCGATTGGAATATGGCCAGAACAAAGACCAGAGGCTAGAATTTTACAAGCAATGCAACCTTTACTGGGATGAGCTATGAAAGAGGAATTAGTAGGGATGACAGTAGGAGGAGAGTTACATAATAGGAAGAGGGAGAAGTGGTGGAAACGTTCAGATGAGGCGGACGGGAGAATGCACTTCTAAGGGTGTGAGCTGATAAGAAGGATATCTATTTGGTTGCAACCAACTGTAGAGTGGTTAAACTATAAAGAGATTTAGCATGAAAATATGTTGTTTCAGCTCTTGTCGAAAGTGAGGGATGGAGCCTGGCAGATTTGGACTGGGAGGAGGCTCAACACTCATAGCTGTTTTTTACCTTCCTGCATTTCCTGATGTCTCGCCTGGCAATGCTGTTACTGCACGTCCTGCCTGTCCCACCAGAGGTGTTGATTCTGGTCACCAGTGCATTGGAGATGCTTTCCTTCCAGATGATTAGGCTTGTCTAAATGTGATGCATGAGGACAGTTATAGCCAGTGATGTTCTCCAAGAGTCAGGTAAGTATTTACTCTTTGTAGATTTGGTCAGTCAGGCTGGATATTCTGCGGGTAGCACAGGCGAAGGGACGGTTCAGTTGATGTTTACAAACTGCGCACATCAACAGCACAAGATCCAAGATTATTGCATTTGACACAAATGTATTGTTTGGAGAATTGGTAATTTGCCATTAGGCAAGGTCAACTCCTATATGTATTTGGGAAGATTATCTGATGATTGCATGTTTTGAACCAAGCTAAGGACAGCAAAGGAGAGGTGTGCTACAGTCAGATGACTTGCTGTGGTGCCTGGTGGTGGTTTTTATTAATTTAAACAATTAAAGGAGCACAGAGGGATGCTGGAGCGGGTCGCCCTCCACTCAAAGTCAACCAAACAATAAAGACCCACTCCCTCGGCGTACGACCAAATCAGTGACTAGAGGGGGGGAGTTCCAACCGTCCTACTCCCTACCACTCTCTTACCAATATTGTAAGAGACAATATGCACTGTTCTCCGCCAATGTATAAAAACCTGTTCTCCAGGGCAACACACCAGAACCAACACATAAGGTGTACCCGAATCCCGGGAATTACCACTGTATCCACACCCAACGTTGGACACTGCTCTTGTTAGAGCAAAAAATGTGAAAGCTGAGGAAAGGCGCCTTCCGAGCACGGCACGATTTGATAATGGAGCCGAGGGAGTGGGTCTTTATTGTTTGGGTGGTTTTTATTAAACCTTTATTTATTGCTTTATACAGTGATACATGACATTCACATCGTTCTCAACCAAACAGCATGTTACAGCATGTTACAGTTATGGTACATTAAGAAAGCTTCGTACAATTACTTGGGCTAGAGCAGCTCATCACATCTGAGCATTACAGTGAGGTACGACAGTCAATAGGGTGGAGACATCATCAGTACAGCACTACGCATAGCACAGTGAGGGTTGCAATTCACGGGGAAGTCACACCAATCCACCAGGCCATCCCAACAATAACCCATCCTGGTAAAGATACTGCTTTAGGGAGGACGAGTATCAGACCTCTCGCGGTCTTCTGCATATACCAACCCCACCAGGTGACATTCCGCTGCTTCATTGGTGTCAGTGTCCCTTGCATGCAGCACCTAAGATAGCCCCCCCCTCTTCCCAGTGGGCTTACCAAACACGGGTGCAGTGGTCAGTGTCTGACGTGTAGTGTTGCATGGCTCCCAGTCCCTCAGTGGGGTACCCGTACATGTGCGTATTCCCAAACCCTGCATGCAAAGAAAGAACCAGCCCGATCTCGACATAAGTGTAACAGGGGAGCCATGTCACATGCCTCATAGATATCAATATCCAAACCGCACGTGTCCCACATCCTTCTACCCCGTCTCATCACTGAGCAGTCCGCCTTTCCACTAGAAGAGAGAGGGTATCACCGCCAACTCGGGTGCTGTAGTCGTATCAGGGCGTCGCTCGACAGTAAGTCGCCCTTCACTCAGTCAGCTGCCCCTCACCCGCATAGGTGTCATCATGAGACCCCTGGGACAACCAGTATAGCTGCAGCGGAGACCAAATATCCTTGGGTCTGCAACGTGCCGGCAGTAAGTCTGCATAGATGCCATGTTGGTCTTGGTAGTATGTAAGATCATCCAACCAGTCTTTGAATTTTGGTGCCCTGCCCCTCCCCCACTTACAAGCTACTCTCCTCTTAGCAAGGAGCAGCGCAATATCTACGAATCGTCGGTGCGTTGTGGGTATATCCTTGGTATACCCCAGTAGCATCAGCACCGGGTTCAGTGGAAGAGGGCCTGCAATCATGACCTGGAGCGCTGCATGAACCTGCGTCCAATATTCCTGTATCACGCCACACCCCCAGGCCAGATGAAGGAAGCCTGCGCCCTCCGAGCGACACCTCGCGCACCTGTCGTCATCAGAAAGATGAAATCGCAACTTCCTGACTGGCGTGTAATAAAACCTCTGAATAAATTTGTAATGGATGATTTTCAGACGGCAGCTGGACGCTACCGTCGCCGTGGCCGAGCAGCAATAGTGCCATTGTTCTTCAGTGAGTTCATCGTCCAATTCGGAGTTCTAATCGTCCCTCGCTTTGGACCGTACAGGCGGACGCTGCGCTCGGATGTTATTATATAACTTAGAAAGCAAGTGCATCCCATCCGACACCAACAGTACATGCAGGGGCAGCACCACCCCAGGTTCATCCGGAAAGTTGGGGAGTATGTCACGCATGCCCTGTCGAAGCCTAATATAGTAAAACACCTCCATCGGTGTCGGGGATCCTGCCTGAAATATCTGATCTTTGGTACGAAATAGCCCGTCCTTGAACAAATCCCCCCACGTATTTATGTGAATGCGCTTGCACATAGACCGAAATCCTGTCTCCAATAACAATGACAGTCTCGGGTGGTACGTTAGGGGGAGTGCAGGCGAATAGAGCATGGGAGCATCGAGCATAGAAGTCACTCTCCTCCAGGCGTCTATAGTACATGTGACTGTGGTGGCAGGCGTCTCAATATCTCCAACCACTCCCATCAGCATACCGTTAAGCGGAAGCGGATGCGCGATCCATTCTTCAGCAGCAGCCTGTGGCATAAAGGGAGCTGGATTAACCCAGTGGTATGCGTATTGCGCCTGAGCACTAAGGTAGTACGCAGCAAAATCCGGCACATCAAACCCACCTTTTTCATACGGCTGTGTCAAGGTCGCCCAACTAATCCGTGGTTGTTTGCCTCCCCAATATAATCGAAGAAGTTCAGTCCGCAGTCTCTTAAAAAAATAGGGGCCCGGGTAGTAGGGATATTCTGAAAAAGGTACAGGAACCTTGGGAGGATGACCATCTTAATCAGCGAGGCTCTACCTGCCATCGACAGCGGCAGGGCCAGCCATCGAGTAACATTGTCTGACAGTTGCGAGATTGCCACACCATAGTTCAGTCGAACAGTATCCTCCTTATTGAGCGTTATCTCAATTCCCAGGTATCGGAGTTCCGAACTACACCACTCCAGGGGGTAGTCCAATTGGAAACGATCAACCGAGGCCGGGAGGGGGAAGAATTGAGATTTCTTCCAGTTAATGTGCACTCCAGACATGCCGCCAAAAACAATAAATTCCCTAAGGATCGGGTTAAGGTTCTGCTGCGGGTGACGCACGTAGAGGGTAACGTCATCCGCGTATAAAGAAATCCCTATCTGCCGTTGGTGGCAGTTAAAGGCACTGGCCTTGTGTAGTTGCCGTACTCTGCAAGCCAGCGGCTCTATTGCTAAGGCAAAAAGCAGGGGCGATAGGGGCATCCCTGCCTGGTGCCTCTCGTGATCGGCATTTGTGCGGAAAGCACACCGTTAATGACGACCCTGCAACCGGGGCAGTGTAAAGAAGCTTCACCCAGGAGATGAAAATCTGAGGAAAACCCATTCTGTCCAAGATAGCCATGAGGTAACCCCATTCCACAGAGTCGAACGCCTTAGTTGCGTCCAAAAACACAGCGGCAACAGGTAAGTCAGGCGCGATAGTGGGAATAAGGGAGAACAGCGTGCGAAGGTTATGCGACGTCGCTCGACCTGGCACAAAGCCAGACTGATCCGGTAGTACCAGGGTAGACATGAGAAGGGACAGCCTAGTCGCCAACACTTTGGCAAGGATTTTCACGTCACAGTTCAAAAGCGAAAGGGGTCTATAAGAGTCGGTATCCAACGGGTTTTTCCCTGGCTTCAGGAGCGAGGTAATCGGCACTTCTCTCATTGAGCCCGGTAGTATACCCACTTCAAGCGACTCCGTAAAGACTTCCCTCAGCACCGGTGCCATGATGTCAATATAGCACTTGTAAAATTCAGCTGGAAGGCCATCCAGCCCTGCAGCTTTGCCGTTACTAAGGGACATGATAGCTTCTCTAATCTCGTCTAGTTCAAAAGGAGCCCCAAGAAAGGCCCTATGACTATCGCTTAGCCAGCACAGCGCTATGTCATTAAGGAAGTCTCCGAATTCCACGTCGCCTTCCTGCTTGGTGGAGTACAATTGTTTGTAGTGCTGTAGGAAGGTGTCTTGTATACGCTTCGTGTCCTGATAGGTCCCCCCCTTGCCATCAGTGATTTCCAATATATGGGTTGCATAGCGCTGATGTCGCGTGAGCGCAACAAGTACCTTCCCCGGGCGGTCCCCCTTGCAGAATCTCCTAGCCGTCCAGTATTTGCCCCGAAACTTCACTTCCCTAGCAGCCTCTTCCTCAAAGGATGAGAGCTTAGACCTGAATTCCTGCGCTAGCGCAGGGCTAGGGTTGTGGACCATCTCCGCCTCAAGGGCTTGAAGGTCTGACTCAAGTTTATGCAGCGTACGAACTAAGTCCCTTAGTATCCCGCAGCTCTTAGCGATCGTGATACCCCTGATAGTCACCTTGAAGGCTTCCCATATCGTCTCTACACTTTCGACAGACCCTTTATTTCTAGGGAAGAAAGCCTCTATCTCCTCACCAAGTTCAAGTTTAAAGACAGGGTCAAGCAGAGCCGAGGGGAGTAGCCGCCACGGTGGTCGCAGTTTGTGTAGGCCAGGCATCGCAATCACAGCCAAGACCGGGCAATGGTCAGAATAGGTCCGAGGCAAATGTTTAACTTTAATGACACCATTGGCTAGACCCCGTGAAATGAAGCAGTAATCAAGTCTCGCCCATGCGCGAGTGTATGCCGTGAAGTGTGTGCCCTCTCTAGTCCCTGGGTGCGTGAACCTCCAGCTATCAATGAGCCCTGCCTCAGTCAGTATACCTTGCAGTGTGTCTCGAGCCTTAATGTTGTAGTGGCCACTCCCATCTGACCTATCCGCCCCGGGTATCAGCGACAAGTTGAAGTCTCCCCCCCAGACAATGTGCGCGGCTTCAACCTCCAGTACATGACCCCACAGTGCCAGGAAGAAATCAGGAGTGTCAACATTGGGCGCGTAGCAATTCACAATCATGACTACATCCGTACCCAGTCTGCCCCACAACAGCACATACCTCCCCTCCGTATCCACCCTCGCTCCCAATTTTTGGAAGGGCAGTATCCTGTTAATCAAGATGGTCGTACCTCTGGAGTACGTGGAGTATGAAGAGAATTCCCTCACATGTGCCCATCTACACGCAAATTTAGGGTCTCTGCGCGGGTCCAAGTGTGTTTCCTGAAGCAGCGCTATCTGCACATGATGTCTATCTAAATATGCAAGTACATTTCTACATTTCCTGGGATCATTAAGGCCTGGCACATTCCAGGACACAATTGAGATGTTATCCAATGCATCACCACCCATTGCAACCGCCGAGCTCATGATTCAGAACCATATCAAAGTTAGCAGCCCTCATACTTCCTGTACCAAATGCAGATCTTCTCTTCGCATGAAACATTAGCATCTCCCAGTCCGTACCGCAGTCAGTCACATTATCTGCAACGTCTGCACACTTGTCATTGTTAGCACCCAAACCAGTGCCTATAGTTACAACATCCCAATCCCCAACAAACAGACACCCCTCCTCCCCCCGGACGCAGCAAACCAACTCACATGCTCCCAATCCCCCCCCTCCCACTGAAGCAACCCAATCTTGCCAGTACCCCATCCCCACCCCCCTCCCCGAGTCCCACACTCAATAACCATCGAACAATTGTGTGGGGAATCCCCTTCCGGGGGCATCTGAGGAACGCACCAATCCACCCCGGTAATCTCCTCCCGCCCCGCTCGTGCCATGCGAGACCAGTCGGAGATAGGGGGGGTGGTGCCCGGCATACATTATCCCTGCAGATTAGAACCTGTCCAACATGCCAACATCTCTCATGGCGCCCGCCTCAGATGGAGAAAACTTCAGGGCATTCGAGTGAAAGTGTCCCCTTGTCTGCTGCAACTCATGCCTCCACCAGTTGTGCCATCAGTCTGTGCACTCCAAGAAAGTCCCAATTATCGGACCGCAGTACGGCCTGCAACAGCTCAATCCCAGTACGCTTACGTAGCGCTGGATCAACACCTCAATCCCACAACAAAGGTAGCCCAACAGGGGCTTGGTCAAGTTAAAGGAGCCAAATCAAAGTTCAGAGCGGGGATGTGAGGCCAATCAGTGTAAAGCGGAGAGGCACCGTCAGTCGCCATCATTCTCCAAAGGTTCTCCTTCTTCACCACCATCCTCTTCGTGCCGCCTGCCTCCTCTAGCAGCGCGGATTTTTTTAATATAATCCTCCACCTGTTGCGGATTAGTAAAAAAATATTGTTTGGCCTGATGTGTCACCCTGAGACGCGCAGGGTATAAGAGTGCATAGTCCACCTGCATGGCTCTAAGCTTTTTCTTCACATCTAAGAACTTCTTCCGCTGTTCCTGTACCATAGGAGTGAAGTGCGGGTATACTGAGAAGTTCACACCATCACACGACAGGTTTTGGTTTGTCCGCGCTGCTCGTAGTGCCGCATCTCTGTCGCGGTAGTTGAGCAACCGGGCGATGATAGGCCGCGGCGGTCTCCCTGGTTCGGGCCGAGGTCCAAGCGAACGGTGTGCTCTTTCGACAATAAATTGACTGGAGAAGGCTTCACTGCCCACTGCAGTCGTGAGGATCCGTTCGACATATTCTTCCATACGTCCTGTGTTGGTGGATTCCGGAACTCCTACGACGCGTATATTGTTGCGTCTACTCCTCGCCTCTAACTCCTCATTCCTTGCCGCTATTACACGCAGTATGTTGTCCATTCTGGATAAGCGGGTATCGTGGGTTGTCGACATGTCCTCCGTAGCCGATATGCGTCGTTCTGCTTCTGACAAGCGCTCTTCATGGACCTCTAGTTTCTGTGCAACTCCGTCCATTCGCGAGGACAGCCGGTCCACTTTGTCCACTATCGTGGCGAAGCCCTGCCTCATCTCCTCCATCATCATGCGCATCTCAGGGGTCATGGCCGTGGAAGGGGGTTCAGCGCCCGCCGATCCACGGGCGCCTCCAGAGTCCGCCGCGTCTCGTAGGTGTTTTCTAGTGGCCGCGGGTTCGAAAGAGAGTTTAGGCTGTTTATTGTCATTCTTCCCCATTGTACGTCTCTTGTAGGGGCTAGAGGCGCTCGGGGGTGTACGGTTAGCGCGGTCCTCACTCCCTGCCAATGATCTGCTTTGCATCTGTATGATCAGTCCAGTGGTCACTAAGATGGCGGTCCCCTCTGCACGAGGAGCAGTCCAACAACCCGGAAGAATAAGATGACCCTCGCTCCAGCTATCGAGGTCCCCCGCATGCACTCACAAAGGGGTCAGAGGTCCCCCTCAGTCCTTGTCTGCAGCTCAGTATGGAGGAGAGGTGCGCACTCCCACAGGCCCCAGACACTTGGCACCCCCACAGCACTGCAATAATCACGCGCCTGAGAATACCATATAGCATCTGCGTGTAATGTGGACTGCAATAGGCTCCGAGGTCGCTTGAGCAGGTCCCCTGCCTCGTAGGCATGCACTCAGGCCCGAGTTGAACAGTCTCAGGGGGGAGGGGTACACGTGTTGCCGGCGGGTGGCGATCTGCTAAGGGACCGGTCCAGGATAACGTCCCCCAGGAGGCCCCGACGCTCCTCAGTCCGCCGCCAGCAGCAGCGGCGAGCCCTCGGAGGAAGGGTTGGCTCTACTGGGCAGTTGTGCACAGAAATCCAGGGCCCCAATCAGTTACCTCCCGGTGCAGGCATCAGGTCTCCAGAAGTGCCAGCGGGTCCCAGCGCCTCCGCACAGTGTCTCTGCCCCTGACAGCTGACGGCGAAGGGGGACGACTCACCGCTACACCGGGTCCGCCAAGCAGCAGCAGGGTCCGCACCCTCCGGGCGGTCCGCCCCTCCTCCACGGCCCGTCTTCCTCGTGGCGAGCCGCGGCCTCTCGTGGTCGCGCCTCGGAGCCTCTGCGCCGCCTGTCCGCAGCAGCTCACCCCGGTCAGCCTTCCCAGGCGACGAAGTCCGGCGTCCGACGTCGGATCACCACCAAACTTGGCCAGGAGCTGCGGGGCACGTGAATGCACACTCGCTGAAAGTTTCAGACGTTTATCTGCAGGGCATAAGGAGATATGAAGGATAGTACTGGCCAGGCAGCCAGAGCCTCACTACAGTGCGGCCATTAGCTCGTGCGCCCTCTAGCGCCCCCCGCCTGGTGGTGGTTCTATGGTTTCTGACCACAAACAAGTAAAGTCAGCGGACTTGTTTTGAAATAATGATGGTATGTGTTTATTTGGAATGTTGAAGCCCTGTCCCAAACACTGTTATTTCTGTACAGTATCTCTCCTGATTCCTACTTCTAAGATCTGGCCTAGGGACTGCTTTATCTATTTGTTAGTCCTAATTCAGATGATCTCCTTCACACAATGAAACCTGCTCAGCGAGAAGGTTAAAGGGCAAAGCTTAGTGTACAGAGCCGCATCACCAGTGTGTTATCAGCTGCCTGCCCCAGTTCATCATACCTCCTGTTCATCTTGGCATGAATATCCCAAGAGATGACTGGAAGGTACAGGTGATTGTAGAACAACCTGGGAAAGAGAGTGGAACATGCCAATTAGGGATACGTTGTTATTTTCATTTTTATTGAAAACAATCACATGAAGGCTCCAACACTAATAAACAAAATAAGACACAAAAATAAATCAAGTGGAATGTGAGATGGGCCCCTTTCAGCCACTGCTCTGTTGGATGGCCATTCACATTTTAGATCAGCTCACAGGGCATTGTTATACATAGAGTGGGACAGTGAGTGAGGCCCTGTAGCTGTTGCCGTTGTTACAGTGATAGAGCGCGCAGGTCACCCGACTATAATTTTACCATATGCACATTTTGGCCCATAAATTCAATTCACCATATTTATTAATCGGGTAACCTTACACTCTACTACCAGTAACCCAGTTCCTTCCTATTTGTTACCAATGTACCCGACTTACCAATCCACATTACGGGTACCTAATGACCACAATGGATCAGGGAGCTAGCTGTAAAAGATAAGCAGCCACAAAATACACTAACATTTATAATATTTGCACTCTTTGTAATAACCACAGACTCAGGAAGTTTTGAAAAACTTGATCTAATCTTCATCAATCTCAGCAAGCAGAAAGTTAACAGTGAGTAAGCTATCAATAACCAACATCACAAAAAGGGTATATCCGTGTAAGAAAATAATAAGACCAACCATTTAGAAGCCTAAAAGGAAGGTAAGAACAGGGAACATGCTAGTAAGAAATTTTCAGGAATTTAGACTTAATGTGGAGTACTAAAGGACGGGAAATATAAGGAACATGCTAGAATGTCACAGATTGTATACCCCTCAAGGTGGGCAAAGCAGGAGAACTTTAATAAATCTATAGAAGATTCGAAGGAAACATGTAGCTATAGGGAAGGTAAAAAGTGGAACACGCTAATACTCCAGAGCAATCACTTTACTTTGGCTAAAGGAGGGTAAAGATAAGGAACATCTATTTTTATGAACTGTATGTAGGAATATACTTATAGGATGGGGAAAAAATGGAACCTGCTTGAATAACAACTATAAGGTAGGACTTTATCATTGGTCAGCACAGGGAGGGTAAGAAAAGAACAATATGCAAGTGCGATTTTATTAAAAGCAAAGAAATAAAGAATGCAAAATGGGTTCCCTCAGAGTTATATTTACCTAGAACAGTGTGGAGACCAACCCTGGCCACGGTTCAGTTAAGGACAGGAGAAACCCCAAGGAAATACGGTCGCCAGTAGGCCAGCAGGTGCAGAATGGAAACCCAAGACAGGATAACCAGATTAGGATCAGGACAGGATCACCAAGGTAAGACCAGCACCCGCAGTTCAGTTGCAATGCCTGCGCTACACCCTCTCTGCAGCTATCAGCCAAAACCCCGATTGGATTATCGAATTTCCCAGCAAAGTGTTCCGCCAGCACTTAAGTTTCTCAAAACACGAATGGGTCTGTGAGTCAGTCGGACAGAGTGCTCCGCAGCACCTCTGTTTCTGGATCAGCTATTGAGTGCGTTGGGTCAGTGACAGGTCAGCTATTCGGACAAGTCGGACAATTTCTCTAGCTAAACCTAGGCTAGTTATACTGTTTTCGGGCCAGTGTACCACCCCCCAAATGTTGCAAATGTAAGAATCCCCAATTTCGATTGGTCAAAAGTAATGATAGGTCATCACACCAACTAGGATTTGACTTTCTCAAGCCCTAATTTACATCTTTTGGGACCGCCTATTGATTTTGGGGTTCCCATGACATGCTTTCTACACGGAACAATGGAGAATACAATTTTCATATACAATTGTTACAACTGCAGTACAGTTCAGCTTTGTCTTGCTGGGTCACAGGTCGGTTCCCAGGAGCATCTTGGCTGTGGCAGCCAGCTGACTGGGTTCCACTGGTACAAGGTTTTCTTCCCTCTGCCAGGGTGACATGCGCAGTAGAGACTTCAAAGATGGAGTAGTAAGCACCTCCCAGGCCCAAAAGATACGATACATGAAAAGTAAAGGAAACAATTTAGAACACAAAAATAAAGGTGTACACTGTATACCAGGAATCCCTATATAACTCCCATTAATTTATAATAACTATAGCATTAGGATTAGTGCAGACAAACAGCATAGCAAAAAGCTGCAGTGCAAGCTTCGGCATGTAAGAACATAAAGCAACCATCTTATTGCTAATGCGCAAGTGCAAAGGATTCCCACCAGAACTGCGAGTACGTCACGTCACATGGGTATGACCGACGCATGCACAGAAGAAACTCCAGCGTAGCAGCAGCCATTTTAGTGGCAAGCGTTTTAGAATGAGTAAACACATAAGCAAGCGTCACTGGGACACTCCATGTAATGTAAAATGTGCAATATTAGTAACACGAACAGGTTGATTATATTTTATTAACATTATTTGAGGTTCTTGATACAAGCAAGTCGCTTTACGTGCGAATCCTTGCTCCATCAACAGTGTCAGTCATATTGTGGGTCAGCCCCAGGGCAGCCGTTCAGTGTTTTGGAGTGCCAGGCAGTGTGACTGATGGCATTTGGCCTGTTTACCTATGTGCACATTGGGGAGGGTTAAGTATCGAGTTGCAAATGAATCTGTATCCTATAAACAATTCATCAGTCCCTTTAAACCAGTTCTCCTAGTCGTGCTAGGGCTATGCCTCTCTTACTATTCCCCCGTCCTCTTTACAGTTTCAGCATCCTCTCTCCTACTCTACCATTCTCACGTCTCTAGAACATCATGTTGCCCAGTAACCTGCCAGCTCATTTGAGCAGTACTTCCATATCATCTTGCTCTCTTCTTTCTAAAACATTTAATTTTAAAACCTACATTTCCCTTTCTTTTTGGCTCTTTTTTTACACCTCCCAAGATAGTTATTTCTGGCAACTATCTTTATAGATGCATTATAGAATCTGATTTCAGTCTTCCAGGATACCATATTGCACTGCACACCGGTCCTTCAGACAGCTGGCACATATGTGGCAGGTGGTGAAGCTGGGCACATCAGCGGAGCCCACACCCACAGAAGGTCTGTGCAGCAGGAGGTGTTTCTGTCAGTGCAGGAGCAGCATCAGTGACACTCTCTGGCACCAAGTGCAATCCAAGCTGTACTTGCAGCACTCCAAAGCACAGCAAGTGATTCTGTCTCCAAAAACACACTATTTTAGAAAGAGACTATCCTGTTTTTTTTATTGATATTGGGCTAATTGTAAGCATATTTGATGAGTGTTGACAAATATTTAACAAAGAGCAGGAAAATGAATTCTTCATGCACACGATGGAATAAAGTATGTAATCTGAAAGTAGATAATGTCAGTATTATATTTCCTTCCAACCATATAACACTGTATTTCAAAAACATGTAAATAGTGTGAAAAGGCCACTATGTTCAAGATAATAGGGGATCCCACAATTTTGATAGTTGAGTGCACTCATTTTCCTGAAATGAGTGTGGGTTTATTGTGTGGATTTGCCATTACTACTTTTATTTTTCAGGGAATGTAGAATGTTTAATGATGCACACTGAAAACAACACTACTGTGAAAGAGCTCATTAAAAAATTCATTACCAATCTGGTTTAGACTTTTCACTGTCTTTTATTTTAAAAGCAAAATCAAATAGGTCTATCGTTGCCTTGTTTTATAGTGCTGTATAAAGCATGAACACATGGGCGTCACAAAGTCCATTTGTGTGAACTAGCATATTAAAGCCACAGCCATTCACTTTGCCACAGCTTATTTGTCTTAAGTTAGCATTTTTTAACGTGGAGTCTACAGAATAACGAATTTCCTTTTTTCTTTAAACTGCGCTTAATTTGAGGTAGTGGTTGTTGGTGATGGCCACCACCACTTATTTTTGGGGACCGGCACTTATTTTATCTTATCTGACCTTTTCCGAGATCAAGAGAAGGAAAACAGAAATAACAAAAAGACGGAGGTAGAGAGAGACAGAAAAACCGTCACAAAAGAGAAAGTAGGAACGTTCAAGAGTGAGGTAAAGGCGCAGGCAGTGTCTGGCAGTGGATCAAACAGGCCTTAGGGGAATACAATGTTACACAGGTTTGGTATTCGATGCCCTGAGGGTTGTCTGCAGGCCGGGGGCTTCCGAGCTGAGCTTTGGGCACCGGATTCATCCATATACAAATGAAGCACTGTTTTGTATTTCCATTCCAAAGTTATTGGAATGGTCACTAGAATGAAGATGCAGAATGCATGGGGGATTCCATGGTTGACGTTCGAGGTCCGGCAGTTATCCGGAGACCCCTGAAGCTGCCTGCTGTGTCGGGCTGTGCTGTGTGCCTTTCCAATAAAGAAGACTTGCACATAAGAATTATCTCCTTCCTTCTTTACGAGTGAACCTTTCTACACCTGGCGACGATTGAGATTCTAGTTCGGCACTTCACCACATCACAGCGTTTTTTTTTCCTGACTGAAGAGAACGGAGAATTCTACTGTCTGGATTTGGTTAGAAACATTGAATGTTTTTATGCGGATGGTGCTAGCTTGGATTTCAGGCCACACAGTCGTATTTCCTCAAATTTATTTCTACATTTATACCACCATTGTGGTCTGCGTTTTGCGGCCAACTGTCGTGTCGTGAGCACCCAGCATACCTCAAATTCTGTTTAAAATGATTTTATGCTCAAAACCATGTACCAAACCTAATTTGTCATCAAAGAAAACATCATATTTAATAAGTAATTGTTGTAAAGCAGGATTATTATCAGGAATATCCACTAAAGTAATGGGACAAGAAGTACCTGATGTAAACATCATTCCAAATTTCTCTTTCTCAAACTGAGCGTCATTATAGCACTATCGAAAGGGAGGCTTTGGCATGTGTATGGGCCACTAAACATTTTAAGACATTTCTTTGGGGTAGAAGATTTGTTTTAGTCACTGATCATAAGCCTCTCATTTTCCTTTTATCTAGGAATGATCATGATAAGGTCAGCCCCAGACTGGTGAGGTTACTTTCAAGGATGTTTGAATTCAATTTTATAATCAGGCACATTCATGGACGAAAAAATGCTTGTGCTGATTTTTTATCTAGATGTCCCCTACTTGAAGAGCAACTCAACTCTTATAATGAAGACCTTGAATGTGTTGTTGGATTGGTTGATGGTCCAGTGGTTTTGGAGGGAGCCATCAGCAATTCTGAGTGGTTAGTCTGTTCTAAGGATGATGAGTTACACAATCTAATTAAAGATTGCATCATTAAGGGTTGGCTTGAAGAAATGAAACTGAGTGAAGGTTTATGTCATGTTTATAAGATAAAAGATGATCTTACTATTGAAAATGATTTTATTATGAGAGGTAGTTTGCTGATTTCTCCGGTATCTCTCAGATTAAGATTAATCAATTTTGCTCACCAAGGCCATCTTGGTATGTCTGGTACAAAAAAAACGATTGCGACTGTACTATTGGTGGCCAGGGATGGATGTTGAGGTAGAGAATTTTGTTGGACGCTGTTCTAGTTGTTCCATGGCTGATAAATCTTTTAAAGTTCGCAATACTCCTCTTCATCCTGTTGATTTTCCAAATGGTCCTTAGGAAAAAGTGGGAATAGACTTCATTGGTCCAATGTACAGTCTCAAGGCCAACATGAGATTTGCTTTAGTCACAGTTGATTACTTCTCAAAATGGGTGGAATGTAAGTTCTTGTCTGATCCTTCTACCACAGCTGTCATAAGTTTCCCGAGTGATTTGTTTCGACGTGAAGGAGTTCACAAAGTTGTTGTTTCAGACAATAGAGTCCAATGTAAATCTCACTCAATGCTAAGTTTTTTAACTAATATGAGAATCAAGCATTTGACTGTCGCTTTGTGTAGTCCCCAGGGGAATGGTATGGTGGAAAGGGTGAACAAGATTTGGAAAGAAACCATTCATTTGACCTCTGTTCAAGAAGAATCTATTCATGAAGCTGTTCAAGAGATATTATGGAGTTATCATAATACGCCTCACTCTGTGACTGGGGAAGCAAAAGCCATTATTCTAAAAAGAATTCCACAACACGCATTGTTAAACTTTCTAAACATGCAGTTTTAGTAGAGAATGGCAAATGATGGAGTAAAAGGAGTGTGGTTTTGGTGAAAAAAATTTCCATGATAATTCTCCTTTTGAAATTTCTTCTAATTTCTCTGGTTTATCATTATCGAATAATACATTCCAAAGTCAATCAATTGAAATGTCAGCTCATCATTCTGGTTGTGGTGATGCTATATTTTTTCAGGTTGGTCAAAATGAGAATTCTTCCTTTTCTGAACACGCACAATCTAATTCTTGTGTGTTGCAAGGAGAAGGGAGGAGGAGTAATGATACTGATAGAGATCGCAGGTCACCCGGCCAATAATTTTCGACATTCACTTACTAGGCCCATATTTTTCCAATTTATCATATACATTAATCGGGTGACCTATCAACTCTTCTACCAGCAACCCTGGTTCCTTCCTATTTATTTCTATTGTACCCGACTTACCAATCCACCGTTACGGGTACCTAAGATCCACAATGGATCAGGGAGCTAGCTGTAAAAGAAAAGCAGGCAAAATACAAATACCGACTTTATTTCTCTTACTTCATCAAATAACCACAGACTACTGGGAAGTTTTAAAAGTTTATCTTAGAAATCAGTTTCTGAGTGTATACTTTTTACAACGAGAAGGCAATCTATAATCAGAACAATGAAGAGCACGTAACCATATGAAAGAAAAACTAAGGCAAACATTTATGAGTCTATAGGAAAATTATAACAATGCGATCTACTAAATAGATTTTAGAAAATGGATCACGAACTAGACATTTGCTGTTTAGAAAATTACTGCAAGGTAAGGATTGGAAATCCTATACATCTATAGGAGGGAAAAAATGGAACACGCTATAGTTCTAGCATCATTTCGTTAAATCAGATTTCAGGAGAAAATGATATACCACAGTTATGATTCATAAACAGAATGGAGAGAATGTGTTCTAAAAGGTAGGGAAACATAGGAACATGCTAAAGAAAAATATACTGTGTGACTTTTATAGTAGGTTGCGGAAAGCATGGAAAATTAACGTATGCAAAGAAATGTCTTTATTAAAGCAAAGACAGAAAAATAGAAGGTGCAGTATAGAATTTTCGCACTATATTTACCTAGAAAGGTGTGCAGACCAACCCTGGCCACGGATCAGTCAAGGACAGGAAATACCCCAAGGAAGGACAGTCATCTATGGGACAGCAGGTGCAGATTGGACACCCCAGGACAGGACAGGAAAACCAGATTAGGATCAGGACAGGACCACCAAGGCACGACCAGCACCCGCAGTTCGGAAGCAATGCCTGCGCTCCACCCTCTCTGCAGCTATCAGTCAGAACCCCGATTGGGTTAGCTAACTCCCCAGCAAAGTGCTCCGCCAGCACTTAAGGTTTAGTAAAACCTTAGAGTCTATGGTTAAATTCGGACAGAGTGCTCCGCAGCGCTCTGTATTCAGTCACCTATTGAGTGCGTTGGGTCAGTGCCAGGTCAGCTATTCAGACAAGTCGGACACTTTCTCCAGCTAAACCTAGGCTAGTTATACTGTTTTCGGGTCAGTGTACCACCCCCCAAATGTTGCAAGTGTCAGAATCCCCAATTTCGATTGGTTCCCAAGTAGGATAGGTCAACACACCAATCAGAACAAACTTCTACAAGCTCGTATTTGCATTTTATGGAACCGCCTAGTGAATTTGGGGTTCCCATGACCTATTCTACAGAATACAATAGCAGAATATACAATTGTTGCGAATGCAGTACAAATTCTGTTTCTCCGGCTGGGTGAAGGTGCATCTTCCCAGGCACATCTTAGCAGAGACCTTCAGTTGGCATTTTGTCAATGCCACAGCTAGAGTTCGGTCATGCGCAGACTATCCTCTTAATATGGAGTCTTGAGCCTTGCATCAGACCCTCAATACCGCGGTACATGAAAAGTAAGCGAAAACAAATTAAAACATAGAAATAAATGAATTCACCATATACCATGAAAAGCTACTTTATACTTCTCAAATCAGAAAAATATACTATTGCATTATAGTTAGTGCAACAGACGATAACACAAGAGCATCTGCACAAGCTTCACCACGTTATAACACTGACAGCTAAATTTTAGATGCAAGCACGCATGCGCATATTTTCCCACCAGAACTGCAACTACGTCACGTCACGTGAGTGTGACTAACGCATGCGCAGAAGCAAACCCTCAAGCAGCGGCCATTTTAAGGACACAAGTTATTCGTATTAGTAAACACATAGGCAAGCATCACTAAGATACATGCATATCCAAAATAAAGGAAATTAGTAAAACATACGGGTTGTATTACAGGATTATAAATTATTCGAGGGTCATGATTTAAGCAAGTCACGTAATATGCGAAAACTTGCTTCATCAATCCCCTCTTTGATGATATTTACTATCGTCACAAACTAATGGAACCAGATGCCAACTTCTCACACTTTGTGCATTTCGATTTCTTCCAACATCCGATTCAATTTCTCTTTCACATCTTTATCAGGGTGAGAATTTTTCATCTTTTTGTAAATCTGATTATTTAAGTCTTCCAATTCAAGTTCATCCACACTCCGTTTCACACCTCTTTTATTCACAGCGTATTTCTTTGTGTGTTTGCGGCATTTGCAACAGACAAATATGAGAAATATGATGAAACCTATCACTCCAATTGGCATAAGTACCTTAAACAATAAACTTTTACCTAAATTAGCAAACCAATGACCTACAGCGGAGAGACCATCAATAAGTCTCTTCCAGGCACTATCAACCTCCAGTGGTTTGAGTTCCTTTTCCAAATTAGTAATGTTCTTTACGTACTTTTTGATTTGTACACTTTTGTCCGGTATGTAAGTGCAACAATGTTGCGCTTTCAACATCCGGCAGACTCCGCCCTCTTTTGCTAATAAGGTATCAAGCGCAAGTCTGTTCTGCAAAACCATTGATCTGATCGCAACCATTTCGGTATTGACCAGCAGGAATCCATGAGCTGTGTCAGTAGACAACACATCCACTATTGTGGATAATTTGCAAATTCTGTGTGTGTTCAGAACCACTCCCACTCCATGTATCAGTGCACTGAAAATACTACCCATTATTTCAATTACGCTTTCTCTTTTACTACGCACTAAGCCATTAGTGTTTTCATTGCTTCCAGCAATTTCCTTCACATGGTATATTTTTGGGAAGACAATGCCAAAGTAGCAGCTTCAATACCAGTGATCCGGCAATTTGAAATAAGCCTTGTTTCCACATATATAATAAATTCCGGGAAACACAGGTTCTGACCCATTTTTGAAACCCCAACCTCCAATTACCTTGTAATTATGCTCACATTGACTGGAACCAATGAAAATGTTATTATAATAACTAGTCTTCTCTCGGTGAAGACAGAGTTTCCCTTTTCTTTCGAAATCCAGCAACAAAGCAGGACCACTCCCACCATTTGAGGTGCTTTCCATGTTTTCAGCCCATTTAGGAGTTCTTTGTCTTTTATCATTTGCCTTTCTTTGGAAACTCTCCCTTCTTTTCTCTGCCATGTTTAAAAACATTTTTTCTTGTTCATGTAATGAACAGGTCAAGTTATCTCTGTGTGCTTCATTTAAGTCTATGGTACCTATAGTCAGAAAATATTCTCCCATATAACGTGTAACGTCACTTTTAGTATGTACAGGATTCAGATTCCACGTATAGGAAGTTCAGAAAATATCACGTCTGAGTTAGAATAGTAGTACTGTAACGGTCCTCTTTTGTAAAATAAGCTAGCTAAAATACTACAGGAAATTCCATAGGTCAAAGGTAGGTGATGATACGTCACGCCTTCAGCTACAGAAGTAGGTAGCTTCATGCAGACATAGCAGTCTTCTATTTCCATAGTTTCTACATAGTGCACTAAAAGATTAGCGAATACATTTAACTGTGTCTGGTTTTTAACTCCATGATAGTGTAGTCCTTCCACATCTGATGCTTCTAAGTCTCGTTTTGTTTGTCTGAGTGCCTTTTCACGTCTTTATACACTTCGTGTTGTCAGTTCTTCAGTGTCAGTGGTCACAGTCAGTGTAGGGTCAACATTAGTACTTTTGCTCACCATATAAGGAATGAAAACTGTTAGTCCTATCCAAATTATTAACACTATAGCTATGCTACATATACATACTCTGCAGCATGTTTTGCAACAACTGCGTCTAGGCCTTCCATTCACATTTGAATCAGACATTTTCGTTCAGAAGAAGATTTCTCAACCCCTCTTTGTAACTTTGCACAGGTAGCTTACCCTGCACAACTTCAGGTTGGTTCGTCTTCCTCGGCAGAATAATCAGCTGTCTGTTCTTCGTCACTCTCGTCAGTTATATCAAGATCTTCAAATTCCTCCAACACTAAATATGTCCATTCAGGATCTTGGTATTTTTCGTTCAGTCTTTTTATTCGGTCACTCCTCCTTTGTGAACTTTCTCCAACTTGCTCTGTAATACGAGGACTTTTCCTTCTCTCTGCAAGTTTCTCCTCTACTGTTTTTATTCTCAGTCTCAGTCTCTTAATATATCTTGGTTCGATATGTTTCTTTTTCTTGAGTCTTTAAGTTGGCACTGTGATCTGGATTTCTTCTAATGCTCTTTTATTTTCGTTTGTTTGTGGCACTTCGGCTTTTGTTTCTTCCCTTCCTGTCTGACTAGTTCCAGGTCTTATTTCTATTTCTTCTGCCTGGTTACTAAGCTGGCCTTGTTCAGGTGTATTCTGATTTTGACTTTCGAGCGTCTCTGCTTCTGTGTCCTGAACACGTTCTTCTAGTTCTATCTGATCCTGTTCAAGCACTTCGATCCCTTGATTTTCTTCTGCTTGAACCTTTTCACTAATTCTTGTCTGTCCCTTTTCAATTTCAGGGGTTTGTGGAGGTGTGTCGATCACTTGCTCTGTCCCTGTCTGACCTTCTTCTTCCTCAGACTTGACGTGAATCTCAATAATCTGAGGATCTTCGCCTGTGCCTATCTCTTCCTCTCTATCCCACTCTCTATCTGCATAGGTTTGACTTCTTGTTCTGATTGGGTCATTAGTCAGGTCGATTATGGGTATCCAATCATCTTGACTGGTGCTCGGTTCGTCATCAGCTACTTCAGGACCAACTTCTGCAGACCCCTCAGCTGGACAACCTTCAGCGTCAGTTTTTTCGTCTGGAATCACCTTCTGTGTATGGCTGGCATGGATCCACTTTGGAACGCCGGCACACTTCACCGCTGTCGTGGTCACCAGTATTATTTGGCGTTGTTTTCCCCACCTCGGTGCAAGGCAACTCAAACGAGTATGTTTCTTGAGTCTAACCCAGTCGCCAGGAACCAATTTGTGGACTGGAGTTGTTGGATTGGCGACGGTGTCTTCCCCAATCTGGCGAGAGATAGAACGCACTTGGTCACCCAGTTGCTTGCAGTACTCAAGTACCAAATCATCAGAAATGTTTAGCAGTTTATGTCCTGGTACCCATGCTTGTCTCATCACTCTTCCCATCAGGATCTCATGAGGGCTCAGGCCTGTTTTTCGATCTGGAATACTTCTAAGTCCCATCAGAACAAGAGGTAAAGCATTTATCCAGTTCATGCCTGTAGAGTCACACATTTTTCCTAACCTTGATTTTATAGTGCCATTTATTTGCTCCACCACTCCAGAAGCCTCTGGACGATATGCACAGTGCAATTTTTGTGTGATCTTAAATGCCTTACAGAGCTGATCGATTACCTCATTCTGAAAATGTTTTCCTCTATCTGATTCATTTGTGACTGGAACCCCGAACCTGGGTATTAATTCACGTAGTAACAATTTAGCTACAGTTATGGCGTCATTCTTTTTAGCAGGGTAGGCTTCCACCCACTTTGAGAACAGACAGACAATGACAAGGGCATATCTCATTCCCTCACAGCGAGGCAGTGTGATAAAGTCAATCTGTATTCTTACAAAGGGACCTCCTGATTTTCCAATTTTTCCAAATTCGACTACTGTCCTTTTCCCAGCGTTAAACTCCTGACATGTTAAGCACCTCTGGCAGAGTGACTCTGCTACCTTCCTGAACTTCTGATTGTACCATGTTTGTTGGAAAACCAGAACCATGGCATCCCTACCAGTGTGTGAATCTCCATGTATCAGTCTGGCCATAGAAGCAAGCAGACGTCTAGGCAACACAGGCATACCATTTGGGCCCACAATGACACCATCCTCACTTCTCGGTCGACAACCAAGTTTCTTCCATTTTTCTTTCTCTTTTTCTGGCACCGCATGCTGCCAATCTCTCAACTCTTCCCAGGTAGGCACCTCTTCAAACACCATAAGTTGGCAGCTGTTTCCAGGTCCCCCCAGTTTAATATTTACAGACATGCGATTTCTGGCACAATGTTGAGCCACTTCATCAGCAAATCGGTTTCCCAAAGTTATAGGGTCAATGCCAGATTTATGAGCAGCACATTTTACCACTGCCAATTCTTTTGGTAATTGGATTGCTTCCAGTAAATCTTGTATGACTTTCCCATTTCTGATGGGAGTACCTGAAGAAGTCAGAAACTCCCTCTGTAGCCACAATTGGCCGAAGTCATGCACAACTCCATAACAGTACTGACTGTCAGTATATACTGTTATTCTTTTGTTTTTCCCAATTTTACAGGCTCTTATCAATGCAATCAATTTGGCTACTTGTGCAGACTTTACTCCATATAAACAGGAAGCTTCTTTAATGTCGTTTATAGAGACTACAGCATAAGCAGCACTTAGGCCTACAAGTTCGTGTCTCATACATGAATCATCCACAAACAGCTCCTCATCTTCTACAGGCAAAGGTATTTCCTTAATGTCTGGGCGGGGTTTAGTACTGAATTCTGTCAAATCTATGCAGTCATGTTCGTCCTCTCCCTCGGCTTCCATAATCATTGAGTCAGGGAGCAGGGTAGCTGGGTTCAGGATATTACACCGAGTAATGACCACATTCGCAGCACCCACGAGAATCCTCTCGTATTTAGTCAGCCGACTAGGGGTGAGATACTGGGTCTTAGTTCTGGTCAATAAAATCACAACTGCATGGGGAACATACACAGTTACAGGATGTCCCATTACAATAGATTCACTTTGTTCTAGACTCGTGCAAGTTGCAGCTACTGCTTTCAGACATCTGGGTAATCTAGCAGCCACTGGATCCAAAGTGGCAGAAAAATATGCCACTGGTCGTCTAGTCAACCCATGCTCCTGAGTCAGGACTGACAGTGCACAATTATCTTGTGTATCACAAAATAGTGCAAATTCTTTAGAATAGTCAGGCATCCCTAAAACAGGTGCTGTACACAGACATTCTCGTAATTTAGTGAATGCTGTCATGCCCTCATCATCCCATTCCACTGGGTCCTTTGCTCCTTTCTTTGTCATTTTTATCAAAGGTGTTGCCAGGACTGCAAATCCCACAATCCATTGCCTGCAGTAACCTACCACTCCAAGGAACATTCTGATTTCTTTCTGAGTACGGGGTAACTGCATGTTCCGAATTATTCTGACTCTCTCAGAAGTGACTTTTCTGATGCCTTTTTCTATCTGGTGCCCCAGATATTTCACTGATTTTGTACAGAACTGCAATTTGTCAGGGGACACTTTATGTCCTTTTTCACCTAGGTGATTCAGTAAAGCAATGGTGTCAACAACACAATCTCTATGACTTTTAGACGCCACCAAAAGGTCATCTATATATTGCACCAAAACAGATTTTCCTGGTAACACTAAAGATTCAAGGCACTATTTTAGAATCTGATTAAAGATAGAGGGACTTTCGGTGTACCCTTGAGGGACCCGATTCCAAACGTACACGTGACTGTCGAAAGCAAATGAGAAAAGAAATTTGCTATCTGGATGCAATGGGATCGAAAAGAATGCATGACATAGGTCTATCACGGTAAACCACTCAGCATCCCAGGGAATCTGATATAGGATCACTGCTGGGTTTGGAACAATAGGACAACAAGGAACCACTATTTAGTTTACCTTTCTCAGGTCCTGCACTACCCTGTACTTGCCACTAGGTTTCTTAATTCCAATTATGGGTGAGTTACACGGACTACTCATCACTTCTTGTATGATGTTTGCTTCTAGCAGTCTTTTTATTTCAATGGCAACTCCTGCTCTCACTTCTGCACTCATTTTGTATGGCTTGGTATTAGGATAAACTGCATTTTCTTTCATGACTATTTGTATTGGGTCTACATTTGCCATTAATCCTACATCCTTTCCTGTAAAGTCCCATACTTCTGGTTTCACTGTCTTTTGAAGTTCTTCAGGTAAGTCCTGTATAGTCATTTGTTTAATTTCTGAGTCGGGTCTAATTAAAATTAATTTGTATATGCCATATTTCGAATATTTTGAATTATCGAGTCCGTGGAATTTTTAGCCCAAGACCCCGCCGAGGTGGGGAATTGAACCTTGGTCCAGGACCGATCTCAGCTTCCGGGTCTGCTGCCTCTAACCCCTGAGCCACACTTCTCCACATAGGGTATAACTGCTCAGGTTTGTCAGCTTCCTTTAGAACGAACTCAGAAGTCGTCTGTTTAGATCTGGCCTCATCTTTCTTCTTTGCCCATCTGGCTTTCCACTTTTCTACGTCTCCCCATTTTTGCAACACTGTCAATAATTCTTTAACCTGCGCCTTTTGTCCTGACACATTCATATTTTCCAGATCTTTGTCTGAAAAATCAGCTCTATAGGGTTTCTGCAGTGGTTTTGATTTTGAAATATCGATTCCCATACTAGCTGCAGTGTCTGTTAATTTTTCATGGAGCACTCTGGTGTTTCGGGTAAAATTCTTGCCGATAAACAGCAACTCTTCTTCAGAATAGGTATTTAATCTGTCTAAACCTACATTTCCTGCCATTAGCTCTTCCATTTCTATTCTTAGCTTGAAAATATCTAATGGTTTCGACTGAGGAGTTTGTTTTTCTAACTCTCGACTCCATCTTTCAATTTCTTCAGGAGTCACCAATGTGACACTCTTGGTACCCGAAGTCGATTCCATTTGAATCTCCCTCGTGTTGAAAGGATTATGGCCCAGATGTAGGTAAAAAATATTTACCGATTCTTAATTACCGAATTTTACCGATTCGGTAATTAAGAATCGGTAAATATGAAGGGTGGACATGTAGGTCCATCCAGATGTGTATTTTACCGAATCTGTAAAAATCGGTATTTACCGAATCGGTAAATACCGACCGGTAATGCTCCATTCATTCCTATGGGCTTTGAAGCCCATAGGAATGAATGGGGCATTCCCGGTCGGTATTTACCGAATCGGTAAATACCGATTTTGACAAGGGTGCAGGGGGTGTCACTTTGACACCCTCTAGCACCCCCAAAAAAGGGTCGGGCCATATGGCAGGCAGACCTGCCCTAAGGGCAGGTCTGCCTGTCATATGGCACAGGTGTGCATGCACACATGTGCATGCACACCTGAATCGGTATTTCACCATCAAATTGAATTTGATGGTAAAATACCGATTTCTTAGGCCTTGTGGGACTCATAAGAGTCCCACCTACATATCAATTTTACCGATTCTGTAAAAATACCGGTCGGTAAATTTACCGACCGGTATATTTACAGAATCGGTAAAATTACCGATCGGTAAATTTACCGACCGGTAAATTTACCGATTCTGCCCCCTACATGTCAAAATCCTTTTACCGGTCGGTAACGGTCGAATTCGGCCGTTACCGACCGGTAAAACCCTACCTACATCTGGCCCTATGTCTTTTCTGTAACCTTTTTCCTGCACCCCTAATGGACAGATCCATTAGCGAGACCTCGGACTCACATTCACTGGTCTGGTCATCCACAATTAAGGGCTCCGGTCTTGGCTGTGCTACAACTGGAGTAATAACTGGAGTCTTCGGACTTCCCTGTCTATCCCCATACAGCGGAACCACGGGTCCAATAGTTACCGGGATTGTCAAGGCTTCAGGACTTGTGTTTAACTGGGAGATTTTCTGAATTATCTCGGCTCTCTGCTTAGCTAGAGCCTCTCGTTCCCTGTCCTCCAGTATCCTGTCTAAAGAATTGTCATGTAATACCTGCGGGGTCAAAGTTGGGGCATAACTCGGGGCAGTGGGATGTGTCTCACTTGGTCCTTCACCATAATTAGGTTTTGGGAACAAGCTTCCTGTGCCTAGGGATCTTGGTTTCTCCTCAGACGGGGGTCTTGAGAACGGAATTCCTGACGTTGAAGGCCTTGCCTCATCTTCGTAGGGAGGTTTAGAGCAGAAGTCTCTTTCTCTCGAATATCTTGACTCCCCACTAAATGGAGTTCTTTGACAGATATCTCTAGCACCTAGGGGTCCTAAACCCTCATTATACGGAGGTATTTGACAACCCTCTCCTACACTTACTGATCTGGCCTCTTCTCGGAGAGGAGGTCTCCGAGAATTATCCCCTTCACTAGAGGGTCGGTGTCCTTCCATATAAGGAGGCGGACTACTCATAAACATATCATCTAGTAATTCATCATCCGACTCCCCACTGGGCACCCAATGTTTGCATTTTTCTGTTCTCTTCTCTCCTGCAGGAGGACCACCCATTGGCATCATTGGAAACAGTCCTTCTACAATCATATTCTGTCTCCACTGCTTCATCTTTTTATCGCGGGTCTCTTGTTTTAACTTCGGATAAAATTTTGTTAATCCTTTATCCATTCGTGGCTTGTCTCTCTCAAAAGCTTCGATCTCCCATTCCTCTAAAGCTTCGTACTGCGTTAATCTAGGTCTGGGATGTAAGTCATTCATTCGGGTTCTCAAATTAAATAGAATCCTGCCATTGAATATACCCTCTAACGGAAAAGCCAAAATTCCGTCATCCTTGGTGTATTCCGCCCAGTTTTCCAACCATACACACGAGTGGTACCCTTTATCAAACATCATGAAAGATGCGGGAGTATTAGGTGGCGGAATGACAACACCTTCTCTGGTTTTAATCGGCTTGTCCTTTTTAAAATAATTCTTTACTTTGTTTACAAGGGATAGTTTTCTCTTATTTCCGTACATAATGTCGGTTTTATGTCCTTTCCACTGATCGTTCTCAAACCCTAAATGTCGTGGATCAGGTCTAGTATGCGGTCTATACGAGTGCCACATACGATTTCTGCTAGTGACTTTGTTTACAAATTACTTCCAATCCAAGTGCGTTTTTTATTTTCGTGCAACCAATGAAGTGCACGGTTTCAAATAATCTCGACCAATGGGTGCGCGGCCTTTCGCAAGACAGGTTCTCACACTTCGGCACTCACCCCTCCTTTCAATTCCAGCTCCGCTACACACCCGCTGCGTCTACCAATCCCAGCGCGGCACAGAGTGACGTCAGAGCAGCTCCGCAACTGACTCCCTCCCTCACAAGGTAACGGAAACTTAATTTCTCTCTAAAAGTGCAAGTGCTTTGTTATTTTACAAACGAATACACATTCGCCACTGTACCCAAGTGTCTAGACAGCAAAGATTTGTTTCACTGCAAGTAAACTACTTCCATTTACTTTTCACTCACTACGGATAGATCTCTTTTGCCTACCCTTCGCGCAAGCATTAGGGAACCTGCTACTTCTTTTGACTTATCCACTTCTTTCCGGGATATATACTAAGTCTAAAGTTTCACCAGCGAACCCCTCTGCTATCACCCAAGCTCCGACGAACCTGCTACTCCTTCCGATGTGACCCTTACTAGGTTTTTCTCACAATAGAAGTTTTGCCAGTGATCTCGTCGCTATCATTTATTCAAACTTACATTCAGGAAAAAAAACCCTAGTTAGTGCTTCCAGTTCTGCCTAACCTGCACTAACTTTCCTTAGGCCAGTGACCTCAACGCGAAGTGGATTCTCTTCACCACTCGCTATTCAATTCCCCGGCGATTCCCAACAAACATATAAACACTTTACTAACGAGTGGGTGAATACATATATCAGTATAATAATAAGAAAAACAATTTAAAACATTTCATAATTTTTCAAAGCAAACATTTCACGTGATTGATCAATTCACACAAACTGTTTACCCTTGTAGCAGCAATAAAATGTTATCATAAAATTTTAGCAGCATCCAACCTATCTAGCTCAACTAATCCTACCTAACTTTAACTAGTCCCTAACCATAACTCTGCTACCAGAAAATTACTGATAGAGATCACAGGTCACCCGGCCAATAATTTTCACCATTCACTTACTAGGCCCATATTTTTCCAATTTATCATATACATTAATTGGGTGACCTATCAACTCTTCTACCAGCAACCCTGGTTCCTTCCTATTTATTTCTATTGTACCCGACTTACCAATCCACCGTTACGGGTACCTAAGATCCACAATGGATCAGGGAGCTAGCTGTAAAAGAAAAGCAGGCAAAATTCAAATACCGACTTTATTTCTCTTACTTCATCAAATAACCACAGACTACTGGGAAGTTTTAAAAGTTTATCTTAGAAATCAGTTTCTGAGTGTATACTTTTTACAACGAGAAGGCAATCTATAATCAGAACAATGAAGAGCACGTAACCATATGAAAGAAAAACTAAGGCAAACATTTATGAGTCTATAGGAAAATTATAACAATGCGATCTACTAAATAGATTTTAGAAAATGGATCACGAACTAGACATTTGCTGTTTAGAAAATTACTGCAAGGTAAGGATTGGAAATCCTATACATCTATAGGAGGGAAAAAATGGAACACGCTATAGTTCTAGCATCATTTCGTTAAATCAGATTTCAGGAGAAAATGATATACCACAGTTATGATTCATAAACAGAATGGAGAGAATGTGTTCTAAAAGGTAGGGAAACATAGGAAAATGCTAAAGAAAAATATACTGTGTGACTTTTATAGTAGGTTGCGGAAAGCATGGAAAATTAACGTATGCAAAGAAATGTCTTTATTAAAGCAAAGACAGAAAAATAGAAGGTGCAGTATAGAATTTTCGCACTATATTTACCTAGAAAGGTGTGCAGACCAACCCTGGCCACGGATCAGTCAAGGACAGGAAATACCCCAAGGAAGGACAGTCATCTATGGGACAGCAGGTGCAGATTGGACACCCCAGGACAGGACAGGAAAACCAGATTAGGATCAGGACAGGACCACCAAGGCACGACCAGCACCCGCAGTTCGGAAGCAATGCCTGCGCTCCACCCTCTCTGCAGCTATCAGTCAGAACCCCGATTGGGTTAGCGAACTCCCCAGCAAAGTGCTCGCCAGCACTTAAGGTTTAGTAAAACCTTAGAGTCTATGGTTAAATTTGGACAGAGTGCTCCGCAGCGCTCTGTATTCAGTCACCTATTGAGTGCGTTGGGTCAGTGACAGGTCAGCTATTCAGACAAGTCGGACAATTTCTCCAGCTAAACCTAGGCTAGTTATACTGTTTTCGGGTCAGTGTACCACCCCCCAAATGTTGCAAGTGTCAGAATCCCCAATTTCGATTGGTTCCCAAGTAGGATAGGTCAACACACCAATCAGAACAAACTTCTACAAGCTCGTATTTGCATTTTATGGAACCGCCTAGTGAATTTGGGGTTCCCATGACCTATTTTACAGAATACAATAGCAGAATATACAATTGTTGCGAATGCAGTACAAATTCTGTTTCTCCGGCTGGGTGAAGGTGCATCTACCCAGGCACATCTTGGCAGAGACCTTCAGTTGGCATTTTGTCAATGCCACAGCTAGAGTTCGGTCATGCGCAGACTATCCTCTTAATATAGAGTCTTGAGCCTTGCATCAGACCCTCAATACCGCGGTACATGAAAAGTAAGCGAAAACAAATTAAAACATAGAAATAAATGAATTCACCATATACCATGAAAAGCTACTTTATACTTCTCAAATCAGAAAAATATACTATTGCATTATAGTTAGTGCAACAGACGATAACACGAGAGCATCTGCACAAGCTTCACCACGTTATAACACTGACAGCTAAATTTTAGATGCAAGCACGTATGCGCATATTTTCCCACCAGAACTGCAACTACGTCACGTCACGTGAGTGTGACTAACGCATGCGCAGAAGCAAACCCTCAAGCAGCGGACATTTTAAGGACACAAGTTATTCGTATTAGTAAACACATAGGCAAGCATCACTAAGATACATGCATATCCAAAATAAAGGAAATTAGTAAAACATACGGGTTGTATTACAGGATTATAAATTATTCGCGGTGCATGATTTAAGCCAGTCGCGTAATATGCGAAAACTTGCTTCATCAATAATATTGCCAATCCAAGAGCAACTCTTGATTCAACCCCCTGTGAGGTGGAGGTTGTACCAAGGGAAATCTGGAGATGTATACGTGCCCCTTATTATTTAAAAGATTATATTCTTCAGTATGCATTGATTTGTTGTTTAACCATCCTTATTTTCTGCATTTTCTTACACCTCCTATCGTTTTCATGTAATGTTAATTTCTACGTTTTTCATCAGTTGTTTTGGTGTTAAAGGGGAAGATGTGTTGTATTTCCATTCCATGGTTATTGGAATGGTCACTAGAATGTAGATGCAGAATGCATGGGGGATTCCATGGTTGACGTTCGAGGTCCGGCAGTTATCCGGAGACCCCTGAAGCTGCCTGCTGTGTCGGGCTGTGCTATGTGCCTTTCCAATAAAGAAGACTTGTACATAAGAATTATCTCCTTCCTTCTTTGTGAGTGAACCTTTCTACACACTGCTCACGCATATTGAATTATTGGACTCGACAATTTGATGACCTCGAGCCAGGGCCACTGAAATTATGCGGCTATGGGGGGCCATGTAACACGAAAGGCAAATTATGTTGCAGAAAGTGGCACTATCTGCGAGTGTATTTTTGATTCATTTTGTTATTTCAACACGTATTAATAGTCAGGACCACGATGCACCCCATTAGTCCCAGTGTAACACGTGGATACAGCAATCAGCAAGTAAAAGCTCATCAGTTAACCTTTGCAATGGGTCTGCCATTTCTAATGAATTCTTGCCTGAAATCTCATCAACATTACTACTGTGCCCTTCCTAGCAGCTTGTAGCAATGCTCATCAACCTTTTATTAATTTTAGCTTCATGTCCAATACAATTTGGTTAGAGGAGAGGGCAAGGGCTGTCATTCCCGGGTTTTATCAGTGTGTTATTTCTGTAAGTTGAATTAAATGGAATCAATGTGAGGATCTCTGCACTATATGCTGCAGAATATAGCAAGGGTACTTTTTCATTTTTTTAACATTTCTTTATTGATTTTTTTTGTTAATCAACAATAACAATGAAAGTCAAAGTGCATCATCACGTGTGCTGACAGTTCATTGTAAGCAAAGCAAATACTATTCCTTTTACCCCGTTCCATCCACCCGCCCCTTGTAAGCACACTTCAACAAGGCTAACACCAACGCATCGCTGATCAGTGGTACATACCCCCCCACCCCCACACTGTGTGGCATCATATGAGAAATATAACACAGGTCTGATTTTGCAAATTGGTGCACACATCCCACAACAGCATTTCTGTTTAAGTTGGCATTTCACCAAGCAATAATACAGACATGAATATACAGTCAATGAATTGCTGCAAATATGAATTAGTCCGGTGCACCATTTCCATTCATCATACATCCATTTATTGTAAGCACACTATTCATCTATGCTGAACTGTTACCTCCTCGACTTCAACCCAGAGACATTTGAGACCTGTTGCATAATTATCTGTTAAACCCATGCACAGGAGATTGGAGATGAGAATAGAAATGGTGCACTGGATTAATTCATATTTGCAGCAATTCATTGACTGTATATTCATGTCTGTATTATTGCTTTGTTGTATGATGTTACAACGCAATCAAAATGATTGCTGTACATTACATCGCTGTTTTTACAATGCGAGTCTTTGCGCTGTAGGGCTCTGGAGTTAGGAATAGTATGACTTACTATTGGAACTCCACCCTACGTACAGCAGGGATGGTGTTGGAATAGTAAATCACACTATTCCTTAGTCTAGAGCGCCCTCCAGTGCAAGTCGTGGTACCGACTTGCGTTGTAAAAGCAATGATCTAAATATGTTGCGGTGTTATGACCGCGTTGTTAAGGTCCGACAACGATTCTTTAAATTTTGGCACTCCCCCATGTCCCCATCTACAGGCAATTCTATGCTTTTGCACAAAGAGGGCCGGTGCCACCCATTTCCTGAATCCTGCTTGGACCTCCCCTGTATGTCCCTAAAGGGCAATGAGTGAAGAGAGTGTCATATCTTGACTTATCATGCCAGTTATTGCCGTGGAAATTTCTCCCCAGTAAAACTGTATGGGGCCACATGATCAAGCAAGGTGAAGGAAATCTCCCCCAGCCATTCCACACCGGGCGCCTCTATCTTCAGGGCGAAGACACTTGCGACCCTTTGACCCTACCAGGTACGTCGCTCCCCCTCCGCACAACACCACCTGTGCCCGTTCTCTCCCTCGCTGCCCCCGTGTCTCTCTGCTCGGTTTCCCTTCTGCTCCCCTCGCTGTCCCCGTGTCTCTCTACCAGGTTTTTCCTTCTGCTCCCCTCGCGGCCCCTGTAACTCCCTGCCCGTTATTGCCTTCTGTTGCCTAGCTGCCCCTGCATTTCTGTGACCTTTTTCTGCCTTCTGTGCCACTCGTTTCCTCCCGGTTTTCGTGACATTTCTGGCCTTTCTTGTGACCTTTGTGCCTCTGTGCCACTCGTTTCCCCGACGGTTTTTGTGACATGTTCTGCCCTTTCTTGGGACCTTTCTGCCTCTGTGCCACTCGTTTCCCCCCATTTTTGTGACCTTTTCTGCCCTTTCTTGTGACCTTTGTGCCCTCTGTGCCACTCGTTTCCCCCATTTTTTGTGACCTTTTCTGCCGTTTCTTGGGACCTTTCTGCCTCTGTGCCACTTGTTTCCCCCTCAATTGTTGTGCCCTTTTGCCTTCTGTTTTCTTCGTCGCCCCTTGCCGCTGCGTCCCCGCCGCCCACACTGCCCATTCGCTGCCCCCACTACCACCTCACAGCTGCTCCTCCCTCCCACCTCCCCAAATAGGCCGGCCGCTGCGTGGTGAGGAGAGCGACCCTTGACCCTTCCAGGTAGGTCGCTCCCCCTCCGCACAGCTTCGCCTGCGCCCGTTCTCTCCCTCGCTGCCCCCGCATCTCTCTGCCCGGTTTCCCTTCTGCTCCCCTCGCTGCCTCCGTAGCTCTCTGCCTGGTTTTTCCTTCTGCTACCCTCGCGGCCCCTGTGTCTCTCTGCCTGTTTTTGCCTTCTGTTGCTTAGCTGCATTTCTGTGACCTTTCTGCCTTCTGTGCCACTCGTTTCCCCCCGTTTTTTTGTGACATTTCTGCCCTTTCTTGTGACTTTTGTCCCTCTGTGCCACTCGTTTCCCCCTGTTTTCTGTGACCTTTTGCCCTTCCTGTGACCTTTTTGCATTCTGTGCCACTCATTTCCCCCTATATTCTTGTGACCTTTTTGCCCATTTTGTGACCTTTCTGCCCTCTGTGCCACTCTTTTCCCCCTCAATTGTTGTACCCTTTTGCCTTCTGTTTCCTTCGTCGCCCCTCACCACCCCGTAACTGCATCCCCTGCGGCTCCGTCCCCTGACTGCTCATTCGCTGCCCCCGCCTTCCGCCTCCCAGCTGCTCCTCACTCCCACCTCCCCACACATGCCGGCGGCTGCGCGGTTGCGCTGCTGGTGCGTGGCAAGCCAGCCTGCGCCCGTCCGCGCCTGGACCGCACCCAGCGCCAGAACCCCTGGCCCCCGCACCAGCCACCATTACGACGTCAGCACTCTGCACGCTCTCAACCCCGGACGGACCCACAACTGCTTCAAGGCCGCCCCGAAACGCACACACGGTCCCTTCACCTGCCGGAACTCCAGTTACACAAGCCACAGAGCTGACAAACCACCCGCCAAGAAAGACCTCAACCACCTCCAATGCATACTACTGAACAACCGCTCCGCACGCAAACACGCCGTCGAGCTCTGGGACCTGCTCAACACAACCTCCCCAGACGTCGCCTTCCTGACAGAGACCTGGTTGAACAACTCTTTTTCACCCGACATCGCCATAGCCATCCCAGACGGCTACAAGATCACCCGCAGAGACCGCACCAACGGAGTCAGAGGAGGAATCGCCATCGTCCATAAGAACAGCATCAGGGTCTCGACTAGCACCGACGACGCGCTCAGTATCGCCGAACACATGCATTTCCAGATCCACACAGACCCCAACTCCACCCTCAGAGGCACCCTCGTCTACCGACCCCCCGGACCCTGCCCCCAGTTCAGCGACTTCATCACCGACTTCATCAGCACGCACGCCCTGACCTCCACCGACTACATCCTCCTTGGAGACCTGAACTTTCACCTTGAGAATAACAACAACAACAACTCCACAACCCTGATCGATAACCTCGCCAACCTCGGACTGAGATAACTCGTCACAATGCCCACCCACTCCGCCGGCCACACGCTCGACCCCGTCTTCTCCTCAAGCCCGCACGTCTCCGTCAGCCACACCACCGAACTCCTCTGGACCGACCACCGCTGCACCTTCCAGAAACCCACCACACACCACCGCACCCAACAGATCCCTCGCTGCTGCTGGAGCAAAATCACAGAAGACGAACTACATGCAAACCTTGCTCTCAGCCCACCCACCGAACCCTCCAACACCGACGTCGCTGCCCACAACCTCAGACGCTGGATCGAGGACTGCGCCAACACCCTCGCCCCGCTGAAGAAACCCCCCCACAGAGACACCAGCAAGAGGGCCAGCTGGTTCACTCCAGAACTCTTAGATTCCAAGCAAGCCTGCCGGAAACTAGAGAAGAAATGGCACAGTGAACAAACTCCGGACAGCCACGCAGCACACAAGGACGCCGTCCGCAACCACCACCACCTCATCAGGGCTGCCAAGAAGACCTCCTTCAAAGACCACCTCGACAACAACGCACACGACAGCAAGGAACTCTTCAACATCGTGAAGGAACTCTCCAACCCCAGCTCCAACACCAACGACATCCCGCCGTCGCAAGCCCTGTGCGACTCCCTCGCCACCTTCTTACATCGCAAGATAGCAGACATCCACAACAGCTTCAACACCCAGACAACCCCAACAGACAGCAACACAACAGACCCTTCGCACACCATCGACCATATCCCCTTGCTACCCTGGACCAGCTTGAGCGTCGATGACACCATCAAGACCATGAGCACAATCCACTGCGGCTCACCGTCAGACCAATCCCGCACCATGTCTTCAACAAAGCAAGCAGCTCCATCGCAACACACCTACTCAACGTCATCAATCTCTCCCTTGAGATCGCGACCTTCCCAGAGAGCTGGAAACACGCCGAGATCAAAGCCCTACTCAAAAAACCCAAGGCAGACCCAAGAGACCTCAAGAACTTCCGACCAATCTCTCTGCTCCCCTTCCCGGCCAAGGTCATCGAGAAAATCGTTAACAGACAGCTAACCCGAACCTCAAAGAGAACAGAATCCTGGACCCTTCCCAGTCAGGGTTCCGCAGCAACCACAGCACCAAGAACGACCCTGCTAGACAACGGGGAGACTGCTGCACTCATCCTCCTAGACCTCTCCGCCACCTTCAACACCGTCTGCCACCGCACACTACGCGCATGCCTCCACGCCGCAGGGATCCGAGGCAAGGCTCTTGAATGGACCACCTCCTTCCTCACCGGCAAAACCCAGAGCATCCGCCTCCCCCATTCCGTTCTGAAGCCTCCGAGATCATCTGCGGCGTACCTCAAGGATCCTCCCTCAGCCCGACACTGGTCAACATTTACATGGCCCCGCTCGCACACATCGCCCGACAGCACGACCTCAACATAATCTCCTACGCCGACTACACTCAACTGATCCTCTCCCTCACCAAGGACCCAATCACTGCCAAAGCCAACCTCCATGAAGGAATGAAGGTCGTTGCCGACTGGATGAAGATCAGCCATCTGAAGCTGAACTCTGACAAGACGGAGGTCCTCATCCTTGGCTCCAACCCATCAGCCTGGGATGACTCCTGGTGGCCAATGGCACTGGGGGCAGCCCCGACCCCCACCGACCACGCACGCAACCTGGGAATCATCCCCGACTCAACGCTCTCAATGACCAAGCAAGTCAACGCCGTCTCCTCCTCCTGCTTCAACACCCTCCGCATGCTCCGCAAGATCCACAGATGGATACCGACAGATATAAGAAAGACAGTCACCCAGGCCCTCGTCAGCAGCAGACTCGACTACGAAAACGCCCTCTACGTGGGAGCCCCGACCAAGCTCATCAATCGACTACAACGCATCCAAAACGCCTCTGCACGACTGATCCTCGATGTACCATGACAAGGCCACATCACCACCCACCTGAGAAACCTACACTGGCTCCCCGTCAACAAGAGGATATCCTTCAAGCTCCTCATCCATGCACACAGGGCACTCCACAAGACCGTCCCAGCGTACCTCAACACCCGGCTATCCTTCCACACCCCCAACCACCAGCTACACTCCACTGACCTCTCACTCGCCACCGTTCCACGCATCCGAAGAACAACCACTGGCGGGAGATCCTTCTCCCACCTCGCCGCCAAGACATGGAACACCCTCCCACTGAGCCTACGACAGACCCAAGACCTGCTGACCTTCAGTAGGATGCTAAAGACCTGGCTGTTTGATCAGTAGCGTTATATTATATAAGAGAGGAATGCCAGGTGTCTCGGATTTTCTGCCTGAAATAAGGTGTGTAGGGTATCCAGTGCAGGGGGATCATGAGAAAAGTCTGGGGTGGCATCTTTTACCTTAAGTTGTAGTCCGATGTACAAAAAAATATCTAATGGGGATGGCAGCCCTCCATCAAAGAATGCTTCTCGGGACATAAAGGACTCCTAACGATAGAGATCACCCCAATGTGTAATTCCACGCTTTTGGAGTAGTTGTATGCAGGTTGTCTCATGCGTAACAGGTTGCAGTGGATGATAAGACAATGAAATTAGCGGGGAATACAGCTGTGGCTTGCTTAGCTCTGGGTCATGCAATGCCATGACTTGGAGGCGCATGCAAACGTGGAGTCAGCTAGTGTGGTATAAGTCAATAGTGGCCCGAGATATGAGGATGGGCGAACGGGGCCAATATATCTGTGCTCTATTACTAAATGTGGAAGGTGTGGAGTAGGTCTGTACCTGTGAATAGCATAGTGTGCTTGAGCGCACAGACACAAAGTTTCATAGCTAGTGCTTCAAATCTTCATTTAGAGAAACAATTCATGCAATCCTTAGCCTTTTTCCATTCACACTGAAAAAAGACACTACAGACCCAAAATGATCCAATCTCAAAAGCTGATGGTGCATCTAAGACAGCGTAAAAGCAATATCATGATTCTCATAATTTTTTTACATATGTTGTTAATTTCTTTGCACTGACTACTCTCTCACGTTTGACATCTACAAATGTCAATCCACTCTCTAGCCGTTTCATTCAACCACAAACAAATCTGTTACCAAGAACGGAAAAAGTTTGTGCTATGCATATTTACTTCCCACTGTTTGGTCTTTAATCTGCACACCATTTCCTTTGGCAGTATAACCAACAACCTGGGCCCTTATTACACATAGGGTGCACCTTTATTGTTTACGCCATGGCTCACCTTTTATGCGTAAACAGGGAAAGTATGCCCTGTTGCAGAGAAGTGGTTGCCCTCAGGGCAGCTGCAAACTTGTGCTGCCCTTGGGATAGCAGTAAAATATGTAGCGACTGCTTCAAACCTCTTCTGCGTTTCTCTTTGTAGGTGGCAACCCAGCTGCACTTTGTGGAGGGATTAGAGATTAGAGATTCCTTTGCAGGAGGCTGCAGTGAGTGATTGCACCCACCTGCAGGGCAATGCCAGGGAGGGGTTCATTGGACCCTCTACTGCCCTCCAGAGGGCTGCCATTAGGGGACGCACTGATAGTAAGCTACCTTTTTGTGGCACACTTTCAGTGCAACTCCTGACAGCTTTTTTGAGCCTGCATCCATAGTACGGCATGGGCACAGAGTCAATGAGATTCCCATGCAAATGAGGGAATGCCCTCTTGAGATAGCGCTGGCGCTATATAAGTATTAGAGAAGGGACTGCACAAGCTTTTGTAGCATTTGTAATAGCAAAGTGCCCATGTAATACGGCGACCTGTTGTTCCAGCTGCATCAAAATATATTTCAACATACCAAGTGAGAAACCCCAAGCGATTCACAAAGAGCTCACTCTGTGGTGCAGTATGCTTGTTCACAACATGGCTTTAACCTTCTATCTGAGTTGTTTGATTGAGGCACACAAGGCTAAACCCCATGTGCCTCTACTACGCTGTCCTAACCACAAATGTGTCTAAGCCATGCATTCCTCTGCCACACGATTTCGTGGTAAAGGCATGATTGGTAAAGGGATATGCATGGTAAAGATTACCACTTTCCAGACCCCCCTCCCAGCATCAAGCCCTAAAATCCTATGTCCCTACCCCATTCCCCCACCCTGAGACCTACAACCTTCCCCCGTACTGTCCTTGAACTACCCTTTCCCCTCCCCTACCCTGAGTCCTAAAACCTTGCCCCCTACCGTGAACTACCCCGAACCCAGCCCCTCCGGCCCTGAGTCCTAAAACATATCCTGCACTGTCCTTTAAAGTACCCCAACCCCTTTCACCACCCTGAGGCCTAAAGCCCTGCCACCCATTAAACCCCCCAGCCCTTAAAAGTACCCCTCCCCGCCCTGAGCCCTAAAACCCTGCACCCCTTCCAAAAAATACCCAGATTTTCCCCATATACCTAAAACCGACCACCACCCCTAAAAACAACCCCCCAAACCCAGCCCCAGCCCCACTTACCTGTCCGCTACCGGAACTTCCTGTTCCGATGCTTCTCCCAGCCCATCTTCTACCCAATAAACTACAGAACAATCTGATTCATCTAGGACGTTGTCCATTGGCCAGGATATGTGATATTTTGCATTGGTTTTATTTTTTGCTATTCTTGGCATGTATAAAGCACGAACATCACCCAAAAGGTATCCTCTGGCTTGAGGAGAGACCAGTTGAGGCATACACAATTACGAACGTGGCCTTTTGGAAGTTAAGATGATTGGAAATGAGATGGAGCTCTACTGGAAAGAGATAACATTGCCGGGTGGCAAGATATGAGAAGGCTCGTCCACCTGTTTTGAGGGAGTCTGAAGTAGACAAAGAGAAGATCACCCAAGAGCTCTCACACCAACGTAAGGGAAGAAAATGGTTGAAGGTTGAGATCACCTGAACTGTAGAAGGCAGAGCAAGCTAGACATAGAGTCTTGAAGAGGATGCATGTGGAGCCACTGAAGAGTACTCAAGCAAAGACGACTCTTCTATAAATCTTGGAGTGCCAAGAACCACTAGGTTTTTAAAAAAGAACCCTCACCCACCAACCTAGTTTGTGGCATGCTTCATCACTGGGTTCCCTGCTGGGCAGCCGAGTGCAGCCCAGCTGTGCTTTGACGCCTGAATTACAGCGGAGCGGGTTTTGTGTTTTTGTGATTGGTGCTCAAAAAATGTGGTGAGGTAAAAAATGGCTCTGGGACCCCTTGCTAAAAAAAATGTTTATTCTCTGCGGCCTAGGACATGTTTAAAAGCAAACCGGGGGACTGAACAGCCCTGAACTTTATGTACCCTCGCAACCTCTTCGATGGCAGCCATAACATCGTATCTGCCTTCCCAACCCTCTCCACGTCACTACCTGCTATACCATTTCAAAGTTTGTCTGAATTACCTCGTCCTGCAGTGGCCAATCATGTTACATCTGCAGCAGAGGAGGATATAAATGTTGTGAAAAGTGAACCAGAGGATATCCAGGTATTTCTGCCCCTAGGCCATGAACTTGATACTGACGTCCTCTGTAGCTTGGGCAATGATTTTAATATTATTTAGGACATTAGAATTTTGTCTGTGACTTTAGCTGTTATTTTGACTTTCGACTATAATGTAAAGACTGCTCATGTTCTGCATTGATTTATTATTACTTATTTTCTATATAAGCCATGTTGCAGATAGACTTGGTCTGAAAATAAAGATAAATTATTAATGACAAAGTCAAAAGGATCTTTTCCACACATGCCTGCTAATCTGAGAAAAAAACATTTGGGATTCTGAGAATAGAATGCACTGTTGAATTGTTTGTGGTAAGTCAAGAGGGAACTGCTGCAAAGACGGGAGGGTTGCCACTCAGTGCTAGTGAAGAGCCGCCAGAAGTTACACTCACTCACTAGCTGGTTCCAAGCCTAAATGTAGCACCCCGAGGCACCATCCTCATAACATTTACTGGACTTGTGGAAGATGAAAAGCAGACTGAACCTGCTGTCTGTGACCTGAGAGGAGCCCTGAAGGATCTTAGAGGTGTACTTCTGTGGTTGTGTGGGCAAGAGAAGAAAGTTTGTAAACTTTTGATAACATTTACCTCAGAGCATCAGAGAGACCCACAGTAAAAAGTATCTGACTGACAGTTACACAGTATCATATTGGATTTTACCTTCATTCCGCTTAAAGATCCCTGCACCTCTGATAAAGTGACAAAGTCCAATTCTGCATTGAAACTTATAAAATTGCTAGCGAGAAGTTTCTTAAACTCCAGAATACCAGCAGGACAAACTTGCTTGATGTGTTCAGCCTTCAGTTCCAAAGCGTCTGCTAGATTTTCAGTGGCCTTTCACTTCAGAAGGGATTTTTATTCTCAAAAAGGGACAAAGTCTCATTCTGCGTTGGGAGTTAAAAGAAATGTTAATGCTTTTCTTCACGAAAGTGACTAAGGCCCACATGCATCAAGCATTTTTGTAGTCGCAAACGGTGCGATTCCTTAAAATCGGCCGTTTGCGAATGCAAAAGTGCTTTTTGGGATGCATGAAGCAATTTTAGAATTCGTAACATGTTTGCGAGTTCTAAAATTGCGGGTGCTTTTAAGAAGTCGCAGATGTGCGATTTCTTAAAAGCAATGCATCATTAATTTAAAACTGTAAATTCGCAATTAGGGTGCCAAATTTACCGAGTGGTTGAACCACTCGGTAAATTTGGAAAAAGTGTTTAAAATGCTTAAAATGTTTTTTTTTCAACATTCATGTTTCACACACACATGTCCTTAGGACATGTGTGTGTGAAACATGATGCGAAAAATACATTTCAGGGGTGCATGGGGGGGTCCTTTGGACCCCCCCCTGCACCCATGAAATTTTCAAAGTGCCACTCGCAATTCCCATTGACTCCTATGGGCCTTTTGGCCCATAGGAATCAATGGGAATTGCGAAAATTAACTTAAGAATTCGGTATTCATTTGGGATTCGGTAAAAATTGCGATTTTTACCGAATCACAAATGAATACCGAAAATAATGATGCATAGCATTTTGCACTTCTTAATTTGCGATTCCTTATTTTTCGCAAATTAGGAAGTGCAAAATGTCACAATGATGCATGTGGGCCATAGTCCTCTTCTGAAGTCGGATTTAGAAACATTTTCAAACTTTTTAAGTTTAACCCCTTCCACGCTCATGACGAGCTGGGCTCGTCATGGTGTAGCCTCCTCGCACGCTCATGACGAGCCCAGCTCGTCATGAATAATGGAAAATGGGCGATCCCAGCACCGGGGGGGAAAACGCATAGCAGCCAAGTGGTTAAGACTTTCACCGGGACCAATCCACTTAGTTTTTCCAACCCGGGCACCATCATGGTCAGCCTCAAATCACGCCAATGTCCCAGTCTACTACTTACATAGACTATCATTAGTGCTTTCTGTTTTTTTTTACTTATTTATAATTATAGCTTTAAAAAATCCCGTCTCCGGTTTCTCTTATTTGATTGTTGTCAGTTTAATTTTGTTTATTAAATTTGACTCTGTTTTGCAATGCATGAGTTTTATTTTTGTTGTTTTGTGCCATAGCTACTAGAGGTTTGAGCTCAGGTTAATTTAGTGGCTTTGAGGGTTCACCTTGAGAAAATAGTGTTATTACTCCTTGAGGTTCCCACCCATAATAATAATCCAATTTCTTACACTTAGCATCTCAACCAGCTGTGTGCTGTATGGTGCCGGGTTTTGCTACAGGGCAAGGAACAGAAGCAGATGGCATGGCAGGTGATGGATGGGACAACAACATAGGACATTAGAAGTGAGAAAAGAAAGTACATGAGTATATTTTAGCTCCCCTCTCCTCAGAATTGCACACTTTATTTATTTAATATTATATTTTAGTTACATTGAATCTCGAATTCATATTTTGTATAGTTATTAATAAATTAATAATGCCATCCAAAAATGGAGTTAGGGTCTAGGAAACAAAGTAATTGGAATCCCCTATAATGTGGTAGTAACATTGTCAACATATTGACTATCTGACGTATTGTGCAACAAACTTAGAGGAGGTTTAATGTGAGGAGCATTGAGGTCCGATACCTTCACTCTTTCTTGAATACTAGTGTATAATAGGGCTGATTCACAGAATTAATCTGAGACAAAATCCTAAACTTACTACTTTTGGTATTCACAGAAGACATTTAGTAGTAGTAAAGTTAGGATTTTGTGTTAAATTAGGATTTTGTGTTAAATTAGGATTTTGTGTTAAATTAGGATTTTGTCTTAACGTAAACTTAAGTTGAACTTAAGGTAAACTTGAGTTTGTCTTAAGTTTTTTTTACTGTCCCTGTTGCAATTAGTGTGTCATGGTATTTCCCTGTTAGGAATTGTTTAGGATAGTATGGATCATTCTCAATGGGGCAAAATACCAGGTGTCTCTAAAAGTGGCAATCACCATCTATGAAGTATATATCACCCGGTTTGTCTGATGTCCTATTCTGGTGCCTAGTTTGCATCGTATCCTTTAACTCTGTTGTAAACTGACCATGTTGGAAACCACGACAGAGAAACACTGCAGCACATGTGACTACCTTCCAGTTTAATGCTACAAGAGGTTGGTGCTCTCCTAAACTAATACGCGTTGAAGGTAATCAATACCTTTCTTCTGGTATTATAGAATCTCAGGTATTCATCCTGGGACCTGCCCCCGCAGACCGGAATGCCGCCTGGTGGCCCACCGCACTGGGAAGCCCCCCGCAGACCATGCACGCAACCTCGGCATCATACTGGAATCCTCGCTCACAATGAACCGCCAGATCAAAACTGTATCCTCATTATGCTTCCACAGGTTCCGCCTGCTTCATAAGACATTCAGATGGATCCCCACATAATCCAAACAGACGGTCACTCATGCACTCATCACCAGCAGATTAGACTATGGCAACACACTCTATGCAGGAGTCACCCAGAAACAGCTCAGGAAACTACAGAACATTCAGAACACCACAGCCAGACTGGTCCTCGACATCCCAGCCACAGCCACATAACTCAGCACTTCCAACAATACCACAGGCTCCTGGTCAACAAGAGAATCACCTTCAAACTCCTCACCCACGCCTATTAAGCTCCCCATGACGCAGGACCAGCATATCTAAACCATTGCCTCTCATTCCACGTACCCACCAGACATCTCAGCTCTGTCCAATTTGTCTTGGCCATCGTCCCATGGATTCACAATTCGTGCAAGCTGCGATGACATAAAGCCGTCCTCATTTACTGCTTTCCGTCATCGCAGCTTGCACGGATTCACGCTGGAGCTTCTACCTATTGGTTCCAGCCGCCCGCGGTGGATCATTGCTGTTTTTTTATGCGATCAGTATTTCTGCACTCTAAGACGTGCAACCAGACACCTAATTATCCCAGATGCCGGTTTTCTCTATATTGCTTTGCACTATCGCCCTGATGGAGTCACCAATTCTCATTGTGCCCATCCAACTTACAATTACACCTAGGATCCAGTGATATCCCCACTAGCCCTCTTGTCGCTACATCCCTTGGCACACCGGACGGGTGCCCTACAGGCTGTTTTTTCAATATAGCCCCCTTGCTTGTTCCATTACAGCACACTAAATAATTTGTAACCGGGTCCTGATGATGACCTGAAGTGTTATCAGGTGAAAGTGGCTTTGACTTCCTAGTGCAATTGTTCAGCGCACTTCTGTCACATGGTCCTTGAATCTATTGACTCACCTTATATTGCCATATAATGAATTTGGACCTTTTTTAATGTTTTTTTTTGTATAAATATTGTTATCATTTTTTTCTTGCGCTGTTGTCTTGCTGACTTTCACTTGTCACTTTGCACTGTTCACCTTCTACACGAGCACAATTGTGCACAAGTTGCACAGGTTACATGATCATTAAATGTAATACAGTGCTACTGTTCTATATTTACTGTATAATATAAACTGCTCTTAGAAATTATTGCACAAGTCATTATTGCCTCCCTGCTTCTATTCCTTTTTTGCAAATGTTATGCAAACTCTTGAATAATTGCCTTTAAATATTACCTGTTGAGACATTGCTATTTGTTATACACACTTGTTACCCAGGTCTCAACTGGGTTTATGGGTTACCTCCTGTGGCTTGTTCCTGAGCCAGAAAACAGGAGCATCCTAGGGACTTCAATAAAGAGTACATAAAGAGGAACCTACAATATAGTCGCAGTGGTTCATGAAATTGCTCAAAAAGTGACAAGAGTAAGTGTATTGCCATGTAGAGTAAAATAGTGGATGTATTTGACATGAAAAATGGGTAGAAAAGATACTGCATTATGTTTGGTAATATCAACAATTTCTCGATTGTTAAGCTATAAGTATGATATTGCTGAGAAAGGGTTTATTTCCTAATGTAAGAAAAATTATAGCAGAGGAGAAATACATACTCCGTGTTAAAGGGAAGAAGAATGCAAGGAACTGACTTTAAATGTTGGTAATGCAAGTGACAGTGGTTTCCCTGATCTTGTGAGTGTGTAAGGAGTCCAAGTCAAAATCATGGATGATTCCGGGATCCAAATTCATTCTAATTTCAAAAGGCAAATTCATATCATAAGCAAATTCCCCTAGCGGATCTCGGAGATAGAATGGGATCAATAATCCCACACAGCAGATAACATCTAAACAACTGAACTCACAATCCACTACAAGTCAACAATGTCCTCCATACTCGACAAAGTAACCCCTCTGAAGCTGAAAAGGTTAGGAAACACTCCTGGTTTAATAAAGGCTTCAACACTGAAAGAAGAAAGCTTAGAGCAGCAGAAAGACTCTGGTGAGCAAATCCATCCACAGTCCACCTGGAAAAGCTCAGAAGGGAAAGCAGGAATTACAAAAAACATATTATGATTGAAAAAGCAACCTTCTTCTGCAATGCTCTAGACAAGGCCAAAAACTGCACCAAAGAACTTTTCAGTATCATCACTTACATACCTCCAAGGCTTTCCTAAAAAAAACCTCAGATCTCCAAAGAACGGTGTGTGACCTTCGCCATTTTTTTCACTGATAAACTCAGGAAGATTGAGCTCTCCTTTGAAGATAACAACCAGTTATTCAAGGGGAACCTCCTTCCGGAAAGGAGGATAACAACCTCCCTTCTCACTCCATGGCCACCCTATAAACAATCACTCCTCTAGAAAATAGCAGGAGCAGTCAAATCCAAGGGCCCCAAACATCCCCTAGAAGCTGGAAGATATTCAACCCACTCTCTGAGGCGGAAATATCTGTTCTGTTGGCTACATCCAAATTCTCCTACAACCTTGTGAACCCCTCCCAGCAGCCCTGGCAAAAAAGCTCAATCATCCCCTAACTCCCCTCTGGTCCAAGATAATAAACAGCTCCCTGATGACTGGAGAGATGCCAGATTCTGTGAAGTTACGCCACTGTTTAAAAAACCAGGTACAGCCCCAAATGACCTCAATATCTTCAGACCTGTCTCCAATTTCTACTTCCTAGCCAAAACCACACATCGAGAACAGCAATCGCCTGGATCCTCATCAAATCAGGCTTCCGCAAAGGATGCAACATGGAAACAGCTATTCTGAACAATGTAGATGAACTTCACAAATACCTGGATACAGACCGATGTTGCCTACTCATACTCCTAAATATATCTGCAGCTTTTGACATGGTCAACCACAAGCTCCTCTTGGAGTCTCTCCAAAAAGGAATTGGCGTGGATGGGGTGGTCCTATGCTGGTTCACATCTTTTCTACAAAACTGATCTCAACAAGTAAAAATAGACAATCTAACCCCTGACACAACTGCAATTACCCAAGGTATCCCCAAAGGCATGGTCCTCTCGCCTACATTGTTCAATATCTACATGGATCTCTTCACAGTCATTCTTAACCAAGGAAACATCCTATTTCATCTATACATAGAAAACACCCAGCTCTACATAGAAATCTCCACACTAGACGACGTACAATGGTTATGTGCCACCCTCAAAGTCCAACTCCGGCTAGCTCCCAACCATCTAAAACTCAACCAAGATAAGACTGAATTTCTCCTCATATCAAAGACAGAGCAGTCCCTACGGATCCAAGAATGTTCAGACTCCATTGACTCTTAACAGCAAGCTAACCCTAGCTGAGTCCACCAAATCTCAAGGAATTACACTGGAACCCAAACTGATCATGAAGGATCATGGAAAGAATAGTGTGAAGAGTGCCTTCTACAACCCAAAACTTTGGAACAAAATCAAACCCTACCTACCACTGAATGATCTTAAATCTGCCACGCAAGTGCTGGTGTTATCTAGATTAGACTATGGGAATGCCACCCGCACGGGTATTGCCAATTCCCACTTTGCTCCCTTTAGAGCCACTCAGTGCAGACAGAATGGTCACAGGAATTAGAAAATATGACCACATCTACCCTGAAAGAACTGAACTGGTTCCTAATTGAAGCTCGCTGCAGCTTCAGAACTTCCTGCTTTTCTCATAAAGTCCTTCACACTGGGTAACTAGCTTACTCAGAACTCAAAAAGGCAGGTCAGAAACGAAACCTAAGGAGCTCAAATACCCTACTCCTCTTTCCGCCAAAAGCCCACAAACCAAAAACCGAGGCACGCTCCTTCTCGAACAATGCCCCAAAAATCTGGAACTCCGTTCCAGTACATATCAGGACAAACCCCTCCTTCTTGAGCTTCAAAAGACAGATAAAGGATCTTCTCCTCACCCAACATCTCAACTACCAGGGCATCAACCGCCCATCAAGACATTACCTCATCCCTTAAATCTCCTTGTACACCTTCCCGGCTTTTTTTTCCTCCATCGTGCTCAACCCTCGACATGTCCTGATTCGATTCAACTGTTTGGATTAGACGCGTGATTTGTCGAACATGTACTGATGTAAAGTGCTCTGATACCCTTAGGCCATTCGAATTTCTATATAAAACACTTAAATAAATACATTTGTTTTGTAAATGTGTTATTTTTAAGCTGACTGATATATGGGCCAGTGGGGATTGAAGTTATACCATTACTATCAAAGGGTGTCTGTAATAAATGGGCTTTAGAGTGTAGCAAAGTAGCAATGTAGGAAGGTTTAAAACTACTGTCAGCGGAAAGAGGTGCTGAATAAATCCTCTAATCTGAGATTGGCTTGCTGTTGGACCCTAATGTTCATTCCCAATTTATACAGTTATGGTCTTGGTGACGTCCTCGCTAGAATTTGTTAGCATATGTCAATGGATTGGTACAAGTGGCACATAAGGTACATGATATCACAGAGAGTTTGGTGGAATACACATGGTGAAGTTGTTGTCACCAAGCTAATAAAGGTGTGTGGTCTTCAAAAAATCCTCATAGGAACAATAATTGTGTGTGACCCTCTGAAGGTTTGTTAAGCATGACATTCAAGTGGAGTGGGCCCACAGTTAAGGTGAAGTACTTTAGCTTATGATGCCAAATAATTTAGTTCTTTCTTCGTGCATGCAGTTACAAGGATGTGAAAATAAATAGGAACTTGCAAACCACTATCATTTAGGCAGTGAACAATATCTGTCTTTCCCATGCTGAAGTTATTTGCCAAAATTGTAAAGAATTAGATAGAAATAGCATGAGAAGGTTAGTCTATAAAAGAGCTGAATTTGAGTGAATGAGAAATGTCTGAAGCTGTGAAGGGAGGCCAGAGCAATATCCCTCTCTTAAACTGATGATAGTGCATATTAATCAATCAGCATTTGTAGAGTGTGGCACTGTTGCTCCTGGGGGTATCTGGGTGCTGGTGTGCTAGGTCTCCGCCGAAAAGCAATGGCTTGACAAAACGGCAGGAAGGGGGAAGAAACAAGCAGAAAAAGGTAAAACGGAGGGCAGAAAAACAAGGGAGCCAAAAAGGCAAAACTGAGGGCAGAAAAACTAGCAGAAAATGCAAAACAGAGAGCAGAAAACCAGCAGAAAACGCAAAACAGAGCAGAAGAAGGCAAAACAGAGGGCAGAAAAACAAGCATAATAAGTCAAAACAGAGCAGAAAATGAGTAGCAAAGGCAAAACAAAGCAAGAGAGACCAGAGGAGGCAAAAACAGAGGGCAGCAGGTAGACAGGCAGCAGAGGGTAGTGGACTGCGTGAAAGCTGGACAGGAGAACTGTCGCAGGGGGAGCTGGCACGAGGACCTGCTGGCATATGAGAGCAAGACAGTAGTAATGCAGTTGAGAGGAGGTCATGAGGTCCCAGCTGGTTTGTAATTAACTACTAAAAGGTACAAAAATCAGGTTTTTGGTAATAGGAGCCAGAGGTATTAAACTATGATGTTAGGAAGTTAGAATGTTTGGGAGAGGGGCAAGATGGCCGCCGAGACGCCGTAGAGGAAAGTCGCACCTAGGCTCTCCTCCTGATGGTAGCGTAATTGATCTATATGGTGCTCACCCCTTGGCTTGTCTCTCTTCATCTTATTCGACCACCAGACCATCAGCCCCTATCTACTGCAGGCAATGTCCTAACGGACTAAAACTATATTGAGCCCAGCTGATATCAAGATAAACACCGGAGCATACCGGAGAGTACTGGAAAAAAGTATACAGAGTGTCGACAGTCGTTGGGTGTTGGTGGTTGAGTGAGATGCTCGGAGCGTTTACCTTTTGGCCTGTACAGATAGAGGATTTGCCCCAGATAAAGGAAAAGACCCTATTTGAAATCATTACCTCTTTAATAGTACGATCTTTTCAGTCTGGGCAAGCTCACTGGAGGATTTTGTCAAAGGCAATGGCTCCTGAACTATTACGATCCCCTAAGAAACCCCGCGACCGGGATGGTTGGGGTAACGAGGAGGAAGAGGCGCTCATAGATGATCCTGGTGCCCCAGCCTCAAATCTGAGAGGCAAAGTGAGATCTAAGGCGCAGCAAAGACGAGAGGCAGCAAAAGAGATCAAAATGCGGAAGCTCCGTGAAAAAGATGCAGAGAAGAAGACGACGGCTTTAGCTTCAACAAGGAGAAATAACGAAGTGCAATCTGCTGTCGGCGAAGTGGCAGGAAGAGAGGTAGCACTTCGGCAGACCACAATAGTGGAGACATTCTCACCTGTGTCGAGCGCTCAGCCTGCTCCGCAGCGAGTGTTCCTCGTCCCGACACTGGCGTCCCAGTGCGGGGAGAGACAGCGTGTTGCGCCAATGGATGCGGTCGGACAAACTGGAGCCGCCGAGAGTGTGGATTGCGCGTTGGTGATCTGCATCCAGAGTGAAGTTACAGAGCCCGCGGGATCGCCTTACTCTTCTACAGTCACGGTAGGGGGCGGTGCCGAGCATTTAAAGGGGAAAGCTACATTTAACACCGTCTGTGAAGTTAAAGAGACAAACATAACTTCTGGGCCAACCACTGACATTGATGTGAGTGACCCTAACGGGAAGCCTAATGAAAATGAAAGAGTAATGTCAGAACGGACTCAAGAGAAGGTAGCTGATGAGGAGATAGTGCTCGAATCAGCAAACCCTGCAAAACCAGGAGTCAAGAACCCCACTAATACACATATAAACGCTAGTCTAATTATAAACATAGATCATAAAATCGATAAGAATGCACAAATTGCCTCAGGATCTATTCTGGCCTCCCCCAGCGAGGATGTCTTTTTTACAGGAAACGATGAGGCAGATGACGAAGATGAAAGCGAGAATAGCGGTTTGGACCTGGAGTCTGCCCCCGATTCAGAACTGGGAACCTCAGTAGACTCTACAGTGGGTACTGATTCAGAAAACAACCTGACCGAATCAGATAGTACCTCAACCCCCTCAGGTAGCGACACGGAACCTATCGAGTCGGCGCAAGAGACAGTTCAAAAAAGTACAAAAACAAGATTAAAACTCACTGCCATAGGGATGAATAAAATTGCGGTGAATACCAAACCCAAATACAAGAATAAAGTTAAAAATAATCCTAGGCGTAAGAATCTGGTTAGAGTATCCCACGGAGCCCCTGCGAGATCAGTTGTAAAGAAACTTGACTGGGACAACACACTGGAGAGCGGTGCACCATCTATGGGGGAACCTGAGAACGCAGATACAGGTGCTCACGAGGCTATTTCTCAGGGATCTGAGGGGGGTGCCTCCAACTTTGAAGTCTTATTCTCTACTTTAAAGCAAATACAAGATGAGGCTCGCGCTGAGAGTCAGAGGGCAAGTAGGAGGGCCAGACACACAAACAAAAAAATACAATCTTCTTTGCATAAAGTTAATAAAATGTATGAAGAAATGGTTGGGAGAGTATCTGAGGTGGAGGCCAGAACGGGAAAATTGGAGGATGATTTCATCAAAATGCAGGATGCTAGTAGAGATCAGGATAAGACAACGGCGGACATGCTCTGGAAACTAGAGGATTTTGAAAACAGACAAAGGCGCAATAATGTCAGACTATTGGGGATTCAGGAGGGAAAGGAGGGGGGCGATGCGCGCGGGGTTTGTTGTTGAACTATTAAAAGGTGCCTTTCCAGAGCTGTCTTCATGGGATTGGGAGCATGAGGTACAAAGAGCACATCGATTCCCGATGACGCGGAAGGAAACACAGGGTAAGCCCCGCGCAATATTGTTTTATGTCGGGAATTTCCTGCTGCGTGAAGAAATAATCAGCAAGGCAAAACCCCAGGCTAAGCGCACCTATAAGGATGTTGAATTCTTTGCCCGTCCTGACTTCTGCCACACCACCGTGGAAAGACGGTGGCGGATGAGGCAAATTATCATCCCCTTCCAGAACATAGGTTGTGAGGCTTATCTCATGTTTCCTGCACGACTGAAGGTTGGTTTAAATGGAAACTTTAGAGTTTTTTACTCTGAAATCATGGCACAAGAGTACCTCAGTTTCTTGCATGAAACTAGGGGTCAACATAAGTCTCGCCATAAGGATCCTGTGGGGCATGACACACAAACTGTTGCCATTAGAGACATCCCCCGTAAAAAGTAAAAAGCAAAAAGTAAAAAAAAAAAGAGAGAGTCTAACAATATTATGGAATAGTAGAATGTCACTGTATGTTTAAATGCTTGGATCCTGAGTTAAGAGTGTATATTTTTATTTTTGGGTCTCGGAGATATGTAGGCCTGTATTGATGTTCTGGCAGATATCATTAGTCATGGTCTGGTGGTCAGGGTTTAACATTATTTTGGGGAGAGCACCTTGAGTAGCATTTTTGGTTTAAGAGAATCAGGGGAGGGAGGGTGCGACATCCTGTAGGCAACGTCGGCCAGACATAGGTCCTTTGGATCTATTTGCCTGTAGGGAGGGTGGGTTCCTGTGGGAGGGTTCTCTGGGGTGGGGGAGGGAGGGAACAAGGGCAGGGCACAAGGGCATTGGAATATGTCGGGATTATGAAGAACACATTTTGGAATGGATGCATGTGTATGGTTATTGTATTGAAGGGATCGTGAACACGAAAATCGGAAACCTTTGTAGTTTGTGTAATCTGTGTAACAGATTCAGCGAGGAATGAATTTGATAGTTTGATAAATAAAAGTGAACATGCAGCTGATAGCCCCTTAAAAATTAGATATGTCTCTTAGATTTGTAACGTGGAATGTATGTGGCTTAAACGATGTCCAAAAGAGACAAAAGATAGGAGTCCGATTGCGACAGATGAATGTAGACTATGTATTCCTGCAAGAGACATATATAATGAGTACCCAGGAGTTTTGTCTCAACCAGTTGGGGTTTCACTTAATAGCAAGATCCAAGCAAGGGACAAAAAACAGAGGGGTAGCTATTCTTTCAAGGAGTAAAAATGTGGTAACCGGGAAAAAATTAGAAGACCAATGGGGTAGGTGGGCTATGGTTGAGATCTTGATAGAAGGAGTATGGACAACACTAGTGGCGGTGTACGGCTCAACCCAGGATGATCCAGAAATTTTACAGTTCTTAGATTCTGAGTTAGCAGCCTGGCCCCCTCAGGTCATTATAGGAGGTGACTTGAACATTAATGGGGCGGAGGGACTGGGAGTAGGCTTGACTAGAAGCTATAAAGGTAGGAAGAAAAGAGCACATAAAGCTCTGGTGGATCTTTTAGAAAATAATACCTTGCGAAATGTCTGGGGCACAACTAGATCGGAGCAAAAAGGCTTCACATATTACTCTGCACCTCACCATATCAGTGTCAGATTAGATTACTTCTTGATATCTAATGATCTAATGACTAGAGCTAAAATTGATAGGCTCCCACGAATTTTTAGTGATCACAATCCCCTAGTATTGACGATGAAGTTAGAAGGGAGAATAAGATTAAGCAGGGTTTGGACATTTGAAAGGGGGCTCCTTTTGGACAATGACTATATATCACATATGTCTAAATGGATCGGTGAGTTCTTTGAAAATAATAGAGGGAGTTATATGGGATGCTTTTAAGGCGGGTGTTCGTGGAGAGACTTGCAGCTATAGTGCTTATAAACGAAAAGTAGAACGACTCCGGCAAAGCGAGATAGAGAGAGCCGTATCAGAGGCGGAGGAACAGCTTAATAACTGTGTCATTAGAGGAGAACCAACTGAACAATATATTATAGACTTAATGAAAGTAAAAAGTGAAGCTGAAGAGGATCTGGCAAAAAAGGCAGCACAATACTATACCATTAGAAGGGAGAGGTGCTACGAATTTAGCGAAAAAGTTGGACATGTTCTTGCCATGCGCACCAGACAGATAGCAGCAGACGGGACTGTCAGGGAGATCAGGGATGAAAATGGAAGATTACACTCAGACTCTGAGGAAATTAGGGAAGTGTTTAGGAAATTCTATCAGACATTATATGATGCACAACACCCCAGTAGTGTTGAAGAGATAAGTGAATACCTTCAGAATATCCCAGTTGAGAGGATCTCTACCGAAGATGCAGAAGGATTAGAAAACCTGTTGGATCATATTGAGATTAAAGAAGCTATGGGCAATCTCCCTTCAGGAAAGGCCGCTGGCCCGGACCAGCTACCCTTAGAGTTCTACAAAACTTTTTGGGGAAGTTTAGGGCAGGATTTAAGCAAAACGATCCAAGCTGCCCAGATGGGTGAGTCTGTCCCAAAATCTTGGGGGGGTGCAGATATAGTCTTAATATTAAAAAAAGGGAAACCAGCGACTGAGCCAGGGTCCTATCGACCAATTACGTTGATGAACAACGACACTAAAATATACTCGAAAGCTCTGACAACGAGATTCGCTGGAGTAATAAGTGCCCTAGTTAGTAGTAACCAACACAGCTTTATCCCCGGAAGAGGGACGACTCACCATACCAGGAAAGTCATAACCTTATTTGATGCCACCGAGGTCACAGGAGATCCGATGGCAGTAATGTTGCTGGATGCTGAAAAAGCATTTGATCGGGTCTCCTGGGACTATCTGTGGCATACCCTAATAAGAGCTGGGTTTAAGGGTGGTTTTGTCAAAGCTTTACAGACTCTGTATAAGGAACCGGTCGCAGCCCTAAGAGTTAATGGGGGCACCACGGGACAATTTATGATCAAAAGAGGTACACGGCAGGGGTGCCCATGTTCCCCGTTGCTATTTGCCATGTATATGGATCCATTAATTCGTAGGATAGAGTCATGTCCAGAAATTACCCCGTTACATACATTATTGGGACCGTGTAAGGTACTTGCTTACGCTGATGATGTGGCGGTGATAACATCAAACCCCACGGAAGCGACCGAGCTGGTAGAGGCAGAGGCTCGCAGATTTGGGCAAGTTTCGGGCTATGCCCTGAATGCTTCAAAGACCCAGATTATTAAAAACTCAGCGACCTTTTGTGATGACAATCGAGTGGTCCTTGTTTCCTTTCCAGTGAAGAATTGGCTTGGTAGTTTGGTCTGCCCTGTTCCCATGATGCACTGGGCCAGGGACAGACTAATTTGCATATAGCCAGGTTCTGAACTGGGATGGTGCAGTGAGCTAAAAAACGGTGATGGATCAAGCCCTGATCTGTTGACTGGGTAGGAGTGTTCTGATTAACTCAGATACTCTGTCCATCACCACCCCCATTTTGTAATTAATCGAGTGGTCCAGGCAGGGATGTATTTAGGAATCAATATATCAGCAGACTTAAATACTTTGGTAGAAAAAAATATCGCCCCAATAATAGATAAAGCAAAGAAAGATTTGGACCGATATGAGAATCTCCACTTGTCCTTAGTAGGCCGAGTTAACATTATTAAAATGCTGGTGTTGCCAAAATGTTTGTATATTTTTAGGGCAGTACCACTCTTAGTCGATAACAAATGGTTCAAAATTTGTGAACAGATGATTAATCGTTTTATTTGGGCTAAAGGTAAGACACGGAGGGCATTGAGGTATATGTCGTTACCGCGGGAGAGAGGGGGTTGGTCACTACCGGATTTAAAGTTGTATTATTGGGCTGCAGCACTGCAAAATATGGTGGGACTGATCGGAGGGGCTGAGGTGGATGCTTGGGATAAGATTGGCTTGCTGGCTATTTATGGTTTGGTCTTGGGTAGAAACGCTGAAAATGTATTCCTGAGATTCACGGAGGAAAGTTATTTTAAAAGAACACGATTCAAGACAATAATGGCTGCTTATAATATATGGAAAGGAATCTCCAAAAAGGTTGGAATTGGGAAGTATAATGCATACACTAGATTTAAAAACAACGCTTCTTTATCTAGCGCGGTTTTCTCAGGAGCTGTATTTCAAGAATGGGAGAGGCGGGGGATAAGAAAGATCGGAGATATGTTGGGCGGTTATGGCATATTACAATTTATGGAATTGCAAAATAGATATACGTTGAACACAAGACATTTCTTCAAATACCTTCAAATAAGAAGTTGTATATCAAATAAAAAAGGGGGATCATTGGGCTTTGAAAGAACTACAATGATGGACCTTATAGAAGATGGCTCTGATTGTACTATAAAGAGGTTCTACTTGGAAATGACAAAATTAAAGAAAGATGATTTGGAGAAATGGATAGATAAATGGTCTGTAGATTTGGATATAGCTAGGGATACCTTCACTGAGTCACTAGAAATGGGAAGCAAAATGTTGTGTTCATCGTCTCTTCAGGCCCAACATTATAAGATTTTATATCATTTATATTACACACCTGGGAAAATTGCTCAATGGGGGGGTTTATCCGGAACTACTTGTTTTAGGTGTGGCAGTGCAGAGGCGGACCTGATACATATCTTTTCGGTCTGTCCACACCTAGATAAGTTGAAACAGGATATTGGGAATTTTTTTCAGAATGCACTATTAACAACAATAGAACTAAACCCAGCTGTTATGTTATTGGGGGTCAGTCTTGATGGACATTCAAATTGTAAAAACTTCATATTTGTAGCAATGGCGATTTTTAGATTGTTAGTGGCCTCGGCTTGGCTTGACCCTAACCCTCCTACATACCATCAATGGCTGGGTAAAGTATTATCAATTCAAAAATTGGAAACTGCTATTTACGCTAGGAAGGGAAAAAAGGGTAAGAAATTGGGTATGCAAATTTGGGGTCCTTTTATTCAGTGGAAGTTAGGAACTGAATGCTGAAAGATGAAGAATTTAATTTACTGAATATTTGAGTATTTGAATATTTATGTACGATTTTGTGTTCTATGGCTTTGTATTTTGTATATATGAATTTGTGTTCTATGATTGTGTATTCTATTGTGCCCTGCTCATGTCATAAAGAAAAAAGGGGAAAAAATTCTTTCAATAAAAATATAAAAAAAAAAAAAGGAAGTTAGAATGTTTGTTCAAGGGGCAGGGTTTAAGGTAAGGGAGGAACACAAACACTTTAAAGATGTGTATCAAAGGGTGGGGCAGAATGTTTTCTGGGGTTCGTAGATAGGTAACTCATATTCATAAACTTAGATTTGAAGTGAAATTAGTGTCAAGAGATAAGATTTTGTTGTTAGATTGCTTTCCTAGGGGGCAATGTGGTGTAGTATTATTATTATTATTATTATTATTATTATTATTATTATTACCACTACTGCTACTACTACTAATAATAAAACTAATAATAATATATCAGGGCTTTAATAGCCTAAACATACAATTATTATTATCAGTATTATTATCATTATTAACCCCTTGCGTGCATTCGTCGGCCAACGGCCGTCGCGAGCACTACCTCGGTAGTGCTGCGCACGTCCGTTGGCCGCCGCGGCCCCGCCCACGCAATCAAACGTCAGCAACTGCGGCGAAATTGCCGCCGCGGTAAACGGGTTGAGGATGATAATAATAGTAATAACAATAATATTATTAGTAGTAGTTTGTTCAGGCTGTTAAATCCCTGATAAACGTATAGCAAAACAAATTGAATTGAAAATGCATTAATGTTCTTTCCTCTTTACATCTTTCTTTTAAAAGATGACTATGCCAATAGACACTTTTGGGGTATCCATGTTGAGTAAGAAAGAAAATGCAACTCATACTCTTATTGCATTTGCAGGGAACAGCAGTCCAATTAGCAATGTAATACGAGGAATAATAAACAAATGAGTAACGTTGTCCAGATGTCCCAATTCACAACATAAACCATGTACATAATGGGTCATCTCCCTATATAGTACCTGTTCCTCCATTTCCGGACCTCCAGCACCCTCGCTGACTTCAGGAGAGTACTCAAGATCTGGCTGTTCGACTAAACAGCTCATCCTCAGTGACTGGATAACCCCCGGGTGATAAGCCGCACTCTACAAATCCTGCTGATAGTTCACAACATAAGCACAATCCACATCACTACAATAATGTCCACTTTTTACCTGAATGGGGAGTGGACAACAAACAAGCAAATATACTTCTTGTCCTCTTGCTATTACACAAGTGTTTTAGAGATTTCTTTCAAATTGCATAATCTAATATAGCTGACCTAAAATGTTCTTGCGACTTCAGTTCTTTACTGAACTCAATAGGGAGAGTTCCCAGTTCCAAACTGATCACCTAGTTCTTCACAATCGTACTGTTTTGTAAAAGTATTCTGACCACTGAGTACTACCTTCCTTAATTCTTGAAAATAGCCTCTCCTGCTGTTTTCTCACTACTATGACACAGACTCTTAACAAAATTAATTTCCTGATACTTTGCAATTATCTTCAATTCCAATCCTAGCTCAACATTGGGAGCTTGAACCACAGTATTGTGGAGTAGTGAAAACCCTGCTCACGTAGCCTCTTCTAACTTATCAAATTTATAGGATGATTGAAGGATGGTTACCTGAAATTCTTACAACACAATCATATACTTTTTGCTTACTATGCTTTGAGAAGAGCTTCTACAGATAAGCCAAAATGTATAGTTAAATTGAATAAGGCATCCTAGTGCTACCGATGCATTAACAGCCATTAAGTACCAGTGTAATGCTCTGTGAGGAACCCAAGACACTTTTGGGGTGAATATAACTCCCAAATAATTATACTTACATACTCTCTGAAGTTTCTAAACATCATTTGACCACTGAAAATGTATATTGGAGCATATGAACTTATAACCTGAGTTTTCAGTATGTTGATTTGTAATTGTAAATAGAACAATGTTCAACCAATATTTCCAGTTACAATGTGGTGTAGAAGAGGGTCAGAAGGAGGCCAGAGAAGAGTTTAAGCAATATTTTAGTCGAAGGTTTTGAGGGAGGCTAAGGTTCTACCTAAGATCAAGGAGTATGTATGAACAGGATGGTTCAGAATGAGGATATGGGCATTGAAGGATGAACTATAGTGAAGGATAAACTTACCGTGAAAGATGAAGTATTATTGGTGGGGCTGATTGTTTGCCCCTGTGGGCACAGGCGTTATGTTAACTAGGCCATGGTAGTAACATTATATTTACTATTTAGCGCTGTTAACACTTTAGAAACTATGGTTGCAGGAACGTTAGCTCTTGGCACTTTATTCTTGTATGTTTAAGGGAAGACACAATTGTACTTTAATGCTGCAGGGCTTGTTTGCCTAGTTAGAATGTTTACTCAACTAATGAATACGATCTATATTGGGGGGTAAAGGTAAACAATGATAACAATGTATGTGTTTGGTTAACCCTGCAATATTTTAGTATTTAGCACTGTTAGCACTTTAGAAATTATGGTAGTAGGAACATTGTTTTCTGTTGTTTTTTGATATTGTTATTGACTCTATGATCTAGCCAGACCTCAATTGTCTTTCTTAAAGTTTGTTATTCCTGATCATTGACTATTTTATATTGTATAAATTGCCTATCTGCTTTGTTCAATGCATTTTTTAAACATTACAATGAGCAACACCAAGTAGGGACTTAGGACAGATGTGTGCAGGCAGGAATAAGACATAAAGGAGTAGCATGCAGCATGAATGTGTGTGCTAAGTCACATTACAGGTCTTGAATATCTCTCATGTTCTGGTTATGGCTTTAAAATGCTCCAGGTTACCACTAGAAAGAGCTTGTTCAGTATGCTCTATGCACTATACTCATTAATTGCTAGATGTATGTGATGTGCCAAGCTGGCTGTAGGAAAGTGCCTCTTTTGGACATGGGCATGGTTAGCCCCCACTTTTTGCCTGGACAATGATGTAATTCTGACTGGAAATGCACAGGATCCCTGCCTACCAAGACCCCTGTGCCAGATCTCCTTCCCTAAACTGTACCTATTGTTTCCACAATTGGCACTACTTTAGCTCACATATACGTCCCTTGTAAAAGACCCAGGTACCAAAGGCCTGTGGTTAGAGAGGGTCCCTATAGGCTGCAGCACAAATTGTGACACCCTAAGGGACTCATCACCAAGCACATGCACACTGCCACTGCAGCCTGCGTGTCTTGGTGCAAACAAAACTAAAGAGACGATATGGCACAGATCCAAGTGTGCCATGCCTACAGTCACTGTGTGAGCTATAGGTAAGGCACCCCTCTAGCAGGCCTCAGCCCTAAGACAGGGTCAATATTTCTCCTGTGAGGACATGTCTGCATGAGCAGATATGCCTGTACAATATCCTTGGTGATTCCTAAATATTGCAAGGGACCAGCGAAGCCATAGTAAGTACATGGGCTGGACACTCGTCATTACGAGTTCCCCAGCTCCATGATGGCTTCACTGAAGTATGAGATGTTCAGTGCCAAACATCTCAGCATAATAAACTGTACTGATCCCAGTATCAGATTTATATAAAATTGCACACAGAGAACCCCTGAAACCTACCAAACCTTAGTGTGGTCATCGACTGGCCTAAGCCAGCCTGCTACCACCAGACAGTGTTTTGACCTCATGGGGTGAGTGTCTGCACGCTCAGAGGTCGAGAACAATGCCTTTCCTCGGTGGAGGTTGATGGAGCGAGATAGAAAACAAAATTTTGTTTAAACTCGCAAAGTCACATTTCCATAACATGAATAAAATTATTAATGATTTGTGATATGTCGTACTAATACAACTTAGATTAAACTTTACACGTGGGGGGACTAACATGTGTGCTCATAAACGTGCATATTTGTTGCATCTTTTTGTTCGTGCAAAATAATAAAATAATTTATTGTTTTCGTTTTTGTCATTATTAACTGCTGCAAACTTAAAATAAGCATGTGCTTGTTTTGCTTTTCCTTGTCTGTGTGATGTCATTTCTACTATTCTAGGTGCATTTGGGTCTCATAGAAAAACGGAGACTGGTAAATATAAATGTTGCTTTATTTGTTTGCATTGGCTAGGTAACATTTTGATTAATCGGGTGGGTTAATTAATTAGTAAACCATGGGGTGGATACAGAATATACATTATTTCTTACATTAATACTTTTCTTGTGTTTGTTTTATACTAGAAAACATAAGTTGCCTGCTTTTGGGCCTAATTATTTGAGCCACAGAAAAAGAGCTGACTTAGAATTCTGCAGAAAGTCACGAGACGCCCATTCTGAATTAAAACGTTTATTGAGGCTGCATTCACAAAGCAAAAACTGATGAGCTGACATCATTCTGTCGGACATGGCCAAGGTCGAAAGTGAACTTTTTGTCAGCCCTTAACTTGGCATCCGCGGAAGTTATACTGAAAGACTATGGAAGCTGCGAGGATGACTAAAATACAAAGTTGCAATCGTAGGAAGCTTCTGGCTTCACGTGGAAGAGACAATGGTCTTTGTAAGACATGATTTTGTGGAACTTTTTAAGAATCGGGTGACATGTCACTTGTCACTCTCAGCCAATGGGACGTCGAGTATTTCTGAAAACTTTCCTTTGACAGTTTAGTTAGCGTAGAAAGGTATAAAAAGTCATGCCCTTAGGGTTGGGCTGGCTGCTGCTTTCTGACTTTCCGATGAGGGTGATGTGCTGCTGGACTTTGCGTGGAGCACGTAAGAATCCTCAAAGATCTTTACTTTAATTTCTGTCTATTTAGCTCAGTTAGGGAAATAGGTTTTAGAAATGCTAAACTTTATATAATTTCTTTAGATTTGATTCAATTGCTTAAATTGTATTTTTCCATATTTCTTACCATCATGCTTGCTTTATTGCAAATAAATTTCATTTATAAAACTTTCAACTTATATACCATAATTTAGAAAATAAAATCTTACTTTTGACAAACAAGCTGGTCTTGGTTATTTAGAAGTATAGGTTACCTTTAGCTAGATCACGTCGCCTATGGTGGTCGTCTAAATGGTTGGGTTTTATTCTAATGACAAAATTCTTTCTGCAAATGTATAAATATGTATATAGATTTATTCTGACCACCTGATTCAGTAGGCCCAAAATATATCTGGTTCATAAATGGGTCCATATTTAGTATAGAATTTTGTTTATAGGTTATGAAGTTGGGTAGCGTAGTTTATGATATATTTTCTATAGCCCGCTGGATCAATTCTCTGGTAGCAGAAATTGATGGTTGCTAAGGGGTAACCAAGGTAACATGTTGGTTGCTAAGGGTTGCGTCATGGTATGCAAATAGGATCGATGTTTTAACACTTGTTAAGTTCGTTTTTCGTGCCTATCTGTAAGCTATACCGGTATAGATTGTGTGGCGAGAAATTAGTCACGCAAGCCATCTGTTCAGTTTGTAGTGATATCGCCGAATATCACAAGAGGTATCGCCGTGTACCATAGTGTTGTCGCCGAGCAGCACAGTTTTAGGGCTAGGTCTGAATCTTGTATAGTGAGGGTTTTCTAAGAAATCAAAGCAGCATGAGAATAGGGACAAAGCGCCTTCCATAAAACTCACTGTGATGAGAGTATTAGTTATATCCGAGCTTGAATGAAGGGTAAAATTAACGTCGGTGCATGATTATCTATAAACAGGTTAGAGTCCTGTACGGGTACATGTTTCATATCTATAAACAGGTGAGAGCCCTGTACGGATAACGTCGTTATTTTGCTAACGGTGCATGATTTCTATAAACAGGTGAGAGTCCTGTACGGATTTCATGTGTGTTTGAATTTAGGGAATTTTCCGTGTAAAAGTGCGAGTTTGAATTGTATTTTATGTTCAAGTGGAACTCTTAGAACTTTCACTTCGCGGTGGGTTCAGAGCAAAACGAGTTCATAATTATACGTGTTAGAAGGGTGGGGTAAGGTTACTCTACTGACAACTGAATATTATCCTTAGTGTGAATAGCGCCGTCTATTCCGAAGTGTGGATACTTGAATGTATGTAAACTATCCTAATTAGTGAAACGAACAGATGTTGTCTTTATAAGTCATTGTTAAGAATTAATTTACACTGAAAAGTGTTCTTAAAATGGCGCTGTGAAAAGATTTTGTGAAGGAGGGGTAAGCGCCAGGAGTGAGAAGCGAGAAACCGCAGCTGCTGTGTACGTCACAGAGCCGCGCTGGGATTGGGTGACCTACTTCACAAACTGTATTCTGATTGGCTCTTGAGTCTCTGACGGCCTGTGAGCTGATTGGTCGTTGGGAAATTCTCCAATTTTATTGGTTGAGCAGGAAACTGACGTAGCTCAACTGCCATTGGCTTGTTGGTGTGTTTCGCGCACGGATTGGTTGTTTTGCGGAACATCCCGGAAATATTTTACGAACAATTTTGTGAATTAAATTTAACTTTTAAAGATGAGTTATCATTTTAAACATGTTGAGAAAAAGACAACATTATTTCAGAAATTTAAGAATTTATTTTCACCTGACAAGAAAATCGAAACGCGAGGTGGTAAACTACTTCATAAGTATAAAACACCTGCAGCGTACATGGAAGGTGAATACGGATATCATACTGTCTTATGGTTCGACAGTTGGAAACGTTATACTAAAAACGATGGTGTTTTAGCTTGGCCTGATGATGGTTCATTTAATGTAAGGGTTTTAAGAAATTTACGAGAGAAAATGAATGTTCTTATTCCAAAACCGAGACCAACTCAATTTGAAGCTTTAGTTGAGTGGGAAGATGAGATGTATCAGTTACAAAGAGAAGCTAGTGGAATTAAAAGACCTTCTAAAAATCCATCATGGAAAAGAGAAACTCATGAAGATAGATTGCGAATGTGGAGACAGGGAAACATGAGTGAAGGATTGTATTTAATTCATGAAATGGTAATGGGTTCTCCTACAGGAAAATCTATGGAAAGTGAATCTGAGGATGCAATTATGGAAGAAATATATACAACCGCTAGAAAGAAACAGCCTAATCAGCCTTTGAGACCTCCTAGATCATGGTCTACTCCGGTGGTTTCTACTGAAACTTCACCGAGTGCACCTCCAATTAGTGAAGCTCCTAAACTTTATCCAAATAATAGTGAAATCACTGAAACACCTAGAAGATCAGAATTTGAGAATGCTCGAAATGAAGGTAGACATTTTTCAATGACTCCAAGAGCAAGGGAACCTCCAAAAGATTATGCAAGAGAGACAAGAAATGTTGAGGATGTTGATTATAATGAATATTTAAGGTCTAAAGAAGAATTAATTAAAAGAATGACAAAAGGCATGGAAGCTGTCACAGTTCCAGTAACAATAGGTCCTGTTCAGCCTGTATTTGATCAAAGAGATACAAACAAAAATGGATTAACTATTCCTTTAAATACAGAAACTCAAAAGGCTACTGAAAAATTTTATTCAGACTTGACTGAATTAAACACTTCTAGATCGAGAATGCCTGATTTAACCTTTAATGAGGATTTATCTCCAAAAACACCAATGGGTGCTATGTCAGATGTAGGAAGTCCTGAAGTCAGGGTAACCACACCAAAACTTGATGTGGCCAAATTAAAAGCGAATATAGAAGAATTAATAATTGGAACAATTGGCCCAGATAGTTTAAATTACTATCGGGATGATGAGCTACTATTCATTTGCAAAAGTATTCAGTGGAAAACGAAAAATAAATATGATCAATTAGAGGATCTAGCTGCAGAACTTGAAATCGATGTAAGTAAACAAAAGAATTTTGCAAAACATTACAGATTAGATTTTTCAGAAAGTGACATTGAGAGTTTGAACTCAATGGGAAGAATAGTTCACATTAAAGATCTGATTGTCTATATCAAAAAGCTAGGAGAACTGAACAAATGGAGAGTGAAATGGACCAAAAGGAAGGAAGATGAAAGATTAGAAAGATTGTCAAAACAATTTCCAATGAGAGAAGTTGCAGGTGGAGGATATGTTCATGTCCCGTGGTCGAGACAAGACATTCTGTTATTCACAAATGACTTTCCAAAATTAAGAGAGAAACCAGTTGAGTGGTACAGGCAAGTCGATAGATTTATCAAAGTGTCAAAAGTTCTGTGGATTGATTTAGATGGATTTTTTGACATTGTTGTTCCATCTGATCTTTGGACAGAATGTAAAATATCTATTAGTTGGCCAAAAGCAGAACCTGAGCGAATTAAAGAAACAGGTGCCCCAAATCCACTTGTAATGGATTTTTATGAGAAAGTAATTGTTTGGATGAAAAACAAAATTCCACCCAAAGAAGTTGATTGGGTTAAAATAGAAAGAACAGAGCAGGAAACAAAAGAATCAGTTCATTCTTTTTATGAAAGACTATTGTTAATCTTTAAACAATACAGTGGTTATGAAAAATTAGATGAAAAAGACATGAGTCATTTTATCTATAGATTTGTTTATGGACTAAAACCTGAAATTGGAGAAATGATCAGAACTAGTATTGTCGGATGGCAAGCACTATCTATAGATGATATTCTGAGAAAAGCAAAATATTGTAGCGATGAATTAGAAGTAAAACAGAAGAAACTGAAGGAGAAAGCCATGTGGGCTCAGGTAAAGGTGGCTGAGCAACAGATTGCCAGCATGGGAAATAAGAACACTAATTTTGTTCAAACTGGAAATACAAACCAGATACAAGGAAAGTTTAAAGGTAATAATTTCCCAAAGAAATTTAGCCCAAAGATAGAAGAACTGAAACAAAGATTACCTTGTTTTAATTGTGGCGAAATTGGACATTGGAGGGACGAGTGTCCTCATCCTCCTAAAAACTTAAAGAATCCCTTATTGAATCCACAGATGCAGAATGGTGTTAACCTGCAGCAACAGCTACAGATGCAACAGGGGTTAAATGAATTTAATATTCAGCGACAGTTACAACAACAGCAACAACAACAGGTGAATAATCGTCAAGACCAGTTACCACAACCACCTTTTCCGAATTGTGGGACAGTTCAAAAATATAATCCAAACGTGGGATTTCAGGGATGTGAACAGGTAATAAAACCACAAAAACAGCAAAAGCAGCAAAGGGTTCAAATGCAAAATGCTTCACAACAATTTTTATTAACAGAAAGCCAAGACAGTGATTCTGATGATTATTGCTGACGGTGCCCGAGAGAGGAGGAAGAGTGTGTTGTTGGAGCCACTCTTGAGGTTGACCAGTCTGGTCCTTATGTAAACGGGAAAGTTAATGATGTAGACATCACTTTTCTAGTGGACACTGGTGCTACCCGTTCTACTGTTAGATCAGTGGAAATTGAAAACCTACCTCTCTCTGGGGATACCATCCAAGTTGTGGGAGTAAGTAATCAGCAAATTAAAACAGACTTAACTGATCCAGTACCAGTTGAAATTGGAAATTACAGAGACAAACACAGATTTGTGGTTTGTAATAGTAGTCCAGTAAATCTATTAGGTAGAGACATCCTATGTAAAATGAATTGCAGAATATATTGTTCTCCTGAAGGAGTTGAAGTACAAACAATGGAGGAAGATGGTTTGTACAGAATGACAATGATGATGATGGAAGCAGAAGAAACAAAATTGTTTCCTGCATTTGAAGAAAAGGATTTACCTGAAGAACTAAGGGAAACAGTGAAATCTGAAATATGGGATTTTACTGGGAATGAGATGGGTCTGATGAAAAACGTAGATCCTGTTAAAATTGCATTGAAACAGGGAATAGAATTTCCAAACACTCCACAGTATAAAATGAAAACAGAGACAATTGAAGGTATTACACCTATAATTGAAAAGTTAATCAAGCAAGGTGTATTAAAGGAAATGAAGAGTAGCTCTTGTAATTCACCAATTATGGGAGTTAAAAAGTCTAACGGAACATTTAGGATCGTACAAGATTTGAGAAAGGTTAATCAAATTGTCATTCCATGCTGTCCTGTGGTTCCAAATCCAGCAGTAATTCTATTTCAGATTCCACATGATGCTGAGTGGTATACAGTCATTGACCTTTGCAATGCATTCTTTACTGTTCCTTTACACCCAGACAGTTATGAAATCTTTGCTTTCAGATTCCAAGGTAAGACCCTTGGATGGACAAGAATCCCTCAGGGCTATACAGAAAGTCCTTCAATCTTTAATGAATTGTTAAAAAGATCATTAGAAGATTTAGACTTACCAGGTAGGTCTACACTGGTGCAGTATATTGATGATTTGTTAATAGCTGCAAAGTCAAGAGAAAATTGTGTAACAGACACAATAATTCTGTTAAATCGCCTTGCAGAAGAAGGACATAAAGTGTCCCCAGCAAAACTACAGTTTTGCAAACAAGAAGTAAAATATCTTGGTCACAGAATTGCAAAAGGAAAAAGACAAGTAACAATAGAGAAAAAAAAATGATTCAAGCAATGTTACCGCCAAAAACACAAAGACAGGTCAGAATGTTCCTGGGAATGGTAGGTTACTGTCGACAATGGATAAGTGGATTTTCAGTAATTGCAAAACCACTACAAAGACTAACCAAATCAGATGTAAAAGATCCAATTATTCTCAATGATGTTGAGATGGAATCTTTTGAGAACCTGAAAAAGAGCTTATGCCAAGCTCCTGCTTTGGGTATGCCAAATTATGAGAAAGATTTTGAACTGTATTGCAGTGAGAGAGAAGGATGTGCATTATCTGTGTTAATTCAGAGACATGGAAATTTAAAGAAACCTATTGCATACTTCTCTGCAGTTCTTGATCCAATTGCAAAAGCATTACCAGGTTGTTTGAAAGCAGTTGCAGCTACAAGTATCAGCCTAGAACAAAGTGAAGGAATCATAATGGGATTTCCTGTGAAAGTTTTTGTGCCTCATTCAGTTGAAATATTACTGACAAGAGGTAAGACTCAACATTTAACAAGTAGCAGATTGACAAAGTATGAGAAAATCATACTGGGAGCAGATAATGTTTCGATTTCAAGATGTTTGAATCTGAATCCTTCTACATTACTGCCTGATTCTGAAATTGTTGATGACATTGAAACTGAACATGAATGTTTAGATGTCATGGAATTCTGCACTAAACCAAGAAAAGACATCAAAGACAGACCTTTGTCTGAATCGGATTTTGTCTACTTTGTAGATGGCTCATGCTTAAGATCCGAAGGAGGTGTCTTGAAAGCTTCATACTCAGTTTGTACAGTCGAAGATGTTGAAGAAGCATCATGTCTTGAAGGAGTTCGTTCAGCACAAGTGGCTGAATTGATTGCTTTAATTCGTGCATGTGAAATATCAAAGGATATTAGAGTTACCATCATTACTGATAGTCAGTATGGATACGGAGTTGTGCATGATTATGGACAACTCTGGTCACAGAGAGGATACATGACATCAACAGGATCACCAATTAAAAATGCAGTTTTCATTAGAAGACTAATTGAAGCAATACAATTGCCAAAAGAAATTGCCATAGTCAAGTGTGCAGCGCACACTAGAGGTACTGATTATATTTCCAAGGGAAATGCCTTCGCAGACGAAACAGCAAAGTACTGCGCAAGGAAAAATTATTCTTACAATCGGAATAGAAGTACAGAAACTGATTCAAATTCATTAATGCTAACAACTGTTGTAGAAACATGGCAGGAGATTAGAGATTTACAAAACGAAGCAGATGATGAGGAAAAAGACGTATGGTTAAGATCAGATTGTAGACCACGTGAAGAAGATGGAGTGTGGGTTTACAAAGATGGCAGAATAGTCTTACCAAATTGCTTAATTGCTGACATGGCCAGATTATATCATGGTCCTGCACATTTAGGAAGAGATTCTATGGTCAGACTTTTTAGAGAAACATGGTTCAATACCAAATTTAGAACAATTGCAGAATCTTTTTGTCAAAGGTGTTTGTCATGCCAACAAATGAATCCAAACAGAAAATCAATGGTGGGGACAGGAATAATTGGTCGAGAGGGTGGTCCCTTTACCAGGTTACAAATAGATTTCATTGAAATACCCTTACACAACTGTTTGAAATATGTACTTGTAATTGTATGCTTATTCTCAAGATGGGTAGAGGCTTTCCCTACACGACATTGTGATTCAATTACAGTAGCAAAACTAATGCTCAGAGAAATCATCCCAAGGTACGGTTTTCCAGTCACTATTGAAAGTGATGGAGGGAGCCATTTTGATAACAAACTGTTGAAATTAATTTGTGAAGCTTTGAGCATTGAGCAGAAAATACACTGTGCATACAGACCAGAGGCATCAGGTGTAGTTGAACAAATAAATGGAACTATCAAAAACAGAATTGGAAAAATGTGTCTAGAGACAGGAGTTAAGTGGACTGATGCTCTTCCACTTGTTTTGATGTCATTAAGAAGTACACCAGATAAAAAGACAGGTCTGAGTCCTCATGAAATTATAATGGGAAGAGTTATGAGGCAAGCTTTTGTACCTGTAGGTAAATTGTTGAGCATAAATGACAGTGCGATTTTGGATTACTGTAAAAGGTTATCTGATATGGTAACTTCTGTGTCTAATCAGGTGGGAACTGAAGCTCAATCAAATGACAAAGTTTTGACACATGATCTGAGACCTGGAGACTGGGTCAGAACGAAAGTACATCGGAGAAGGAATTGTCTATCTCCTAGATGGCAGAAACCTAGGCAGATAATCTTGATCACTACTAATGCTGTAAAGTGTAGAGGATTGAAGCGCTGGATTCATCCAAGTCATACTATTCCAATACCAACTCCTGAGAGTTCTGATGTTGAAAGTGATACCACAGATGATTCTGATTCTGAAGCAGAAGACAGAACAGAAGGTGAAGTAATTCCAGATTCTGAAGATCGACAAGAAAGTCGACATCTGGAAACTGTGCCAGTGAATGGAAATCTGACAAGAAAAGACTTAGAGATTATTGAAATAGATTCTGAAGGTGAAGAGAATCTGTTAAAAGGAAAGATAACTGAGGATTCGGTTGTCTCTATTGAAGACAAAGAAGCTGAACCAAAAGAAGTTTCAGACCAGGAGAGTATCGAAAGGCAGAGAACAAACTCTGAAGTAAGGAACAGAAATCCGAAATCTGGGAAGCTAGAGGTAATTGAAGAAGAAGAGGAGAACGAATTACCGAGTACCAGTGATGGAAGACAAAGTGAAGTTCCTGAAGGAGTGAAATTGCCGAATAGAGAAGTTCCTGAGTCAATTGAAATTTCAGACTACGAAACAGAAGAAAGTGACGTGGAAGGTGGAAGTGAAAACGGAAAGAAAAGGACTTGGAAGTCAGAATCAAATAGTTCTGAACCAAAGAAGAAGTACGTGAGAAAAGCAGACTACTGGCCTGGTGGAAGATTGAGAGTCAGATTGATCAAAAAGCCAATAGAACAGGTTGAAGAAATCAGTAGTCAAAAGAGTCCAGGAAAAGAAATTGGAGTTGGAAGAAAAATTGAAGTGATATCGAGAAAAGGGAAGAGAATAATTAGACCAAACCAGAAATACAAGTCTCCTGAGTGGACTTACTTAGTAATTCCACCTATTATTGACATATATGATAGTAGTGAAGAAGAAAACGAAATCCAAGAAATTAGTGACAATGATTGAAGTATAAAATTATTAAATTGGCAAAAGGCTGAAGAAATCCTGTTAGTTGGCACAAGGTCGAAGAAAAACTGTTTAGTTGAAGAAAACTTATGTATGACATAAGGTCGAAGAAATCTTGTTTAGGGTCATAAAAGAAAAATATATTTTAAAAGGGGGGTGTATATAAATTTTAAAATGTATTTTTATTTTAGAGGCTAGAACTAACCTAAAAATGCCTTACGTTAAGGAGAGCACTTCAAAATGTTCTGTTTTTAAGAGATGCTGTAAGATGACTCTGGTATGTCTGCTCATTTTAGTTCTGCTCTGGTTGGTACTAGCTGTGATCATCCCTTTAGAAATGAATAGAGAATTACACAAAGTTAACATAACAAGCAAAGCTCTGGTTAGCCAAACTAAACATAGTGCATCTGCGAAAGTTATTGATCATCAGCCTAACATTCATCAAGATAAATCAATAGGTGATTTTTCAAGCAATACTTTCACAAAGCTTTTGAGTGAATATGTCAAGGTAATGGATGCAAAGGACTGTTATGTATGTGTTAAGTTACCTGCTTCTGTTTCTGAGGGAGTAACATATAATATGCTTCCTCTCACTTATGCTGTTACATGTAGTGTATTAACTAGTTTATTTTATCAAACTGGTCGTTTAGAATATTACTATTCAAATTATGATGAGATTTTTGCTAATGTTAAGATTGATAATGCTTTAAATAAGCATAAGAAAGCAAAACAATTGAGAGAATATTTCCTTGTTACTAACGAACTCACTTATGAGTATGCTTACAAGAATAATCTAACATGTAAATTAAGTGCTGAAGGAAAGAAATTCTTGAATATGGTTGAGGAGAGAAGAGCAATTTATAAGAGAAATGAATTAGTCAAGCAGACTAAGTCATCCTTCTGGCAAAAAGAGGATGAGAAATTAAGTGGCAAAATGCTTGAAAATATTGCAATTCACATAGACAAGCCTGTTAGTGGAAAGCTTTGCATTAGAAGAGATAACACACTTTTTGATAATTATTTTGTAGGTGCAAGCAACTGTGAAGATACTTATCTGATAATGGGAGGTTGGGGATTTAAAGGTGGAAAAGATCCTATCTTTCCTGGAATTTATTTTGTTTGTGGTGACAAAGCCTATTACAACCTTCCAGACCATTGGTATGGAACTTGTTATGTGGGAATTGTTTTTCCTAAAGTGTTTCATGTTGACAGAGATTCAGAAGGATTGTTTAAAATTCATAATTATGTAAATAGAGCTACAAGAGAAACTTTTACCGAAGTTCTGGGAGATATTTTCCAAGCTGTAAAACCTTTTGTTGGTATAACCCTAAATGCAGGGAGAATCAGAAAATTGTCCACTATAGTTGATAGATTATCAACTGACACTGCTGATGGATTTCAATTAGTGAATGTTGAAGTTATTGCTATTAGATCCATGGTAATTCAAGATCGTCTTGCTTTAGACATACTCCTAGCAAAAGAGGGAGGAGTCTGTGGCATTTTACATGTCCAACATTGCTGTACATATATACCGGATGAAAGTAAAAATATTGAAATGTATATTAAGAATATTACACAAATGCATTCAGAAATAATTCCTTTAGAAGAAGAAGATTTTACAGGGAAACTTTCAAAAAGGTTTCAAGCAATTAAAAACTGGTTTCATAATATCGGAAGTTCAATTCTTGGCAAGATTCTGGCACCTTTGATTGTAATAGTATTCATTTTTATTTTGACTAAAGTAGGTTGTTTATTACATAAAAGAAAGAAACATATGAAGGAAAAGAAGAGAATTTATAAACTCAGAACAGAAGAGGAAAGGGAGATCGAGTTGCAGGAGTTACATAGAGAGCGTCATGTTAATTGCAAAGATTATGCTGAAACAGACTTTTAGGTTTACTGATACAAATGAATTTGAATCGATTTCTAATAAATTTAGTTTATCAAAATTTTGAGTGCTGGTGTGGTGATTTGTTAATCACCAGATGAGGGAGTTGATGGAGCGAGATAGAAAACAAAATTTTGTTTAAACTCGCAAAGTCACATTTCCATAACATGAATAAAATTATTAATGATTTGTGATATGTCGTACTAATACAACTTAGATTAAACTTTACACGTGGGGGGACTAACATGTGTGCTCATAAACGTGCATATTTGTTGCATCTTTTTGTTCGTGCAAAATAATAAAATAATTTATTGTTTTCGTTTTTGTCATTATTAACTGCTGCAAACTTAAAATAAGCATGTGCTTGTTTTGCTTTTCCTTGTCTGTGTGATGTCATTTCTACTATTCTAGGTGCATTTGGGTCTCATAGAAAAACGGAGACTGGTAAATATAAATGTTGCTTTATTTGTTTGCATTGGCTAGGTAACATTTTGATTAATCGGGTGGGTTAATTAATTAGTAAACCATGGGGTGGATACAGAATATACATTATTTCTTACATTAATACTTTTCTTGTGTTTGTTTTATACTAGAAAACATAAGTTGCCTGCTTTTGGGCCTAATTATTTGAGCCACAGAAAAAGAGCTGACTTAGAATTCTGCAGAAAGTCACGAGACGCCCATTCTGAATTAAAACGTTTATTGAGGCTGCATTCACAAAGCAAAAACTGATGAGCTGACATCATTCTGTCGGACATGGCCAAGGTCGAAAGTGAACTTTTTGTCAGCCCTTAACTTGGCATCCGCGGAAGTTATACTGAAAGACTATGGAAGCTGCGAGGATGACTAAAATACAAAGTTGCAATCGTAGGAAGCTTCTGGCTTCACGTGGAAGAGACAATGGTCTTTGTAAGACATGATTTTGTGGAACTTTTTAAGAATCGGGTGACATGTCACTTGTCACTCTCAGCCAATGGGACGTCGAGTATTTCTGAAAACTTTCCTTTGACAGTTTAGTTAGCGTAGAAAGGTATAAAAAGTCATGCCCTTAGGGTTGGGCTGGCTGCTGCTTTCTGACTTTCCGATGAGGGTGATGTGCTGCTGGACTTTGCGTGGAGCACGTAAGAATCCTCAAAGATCTTTACTTTAATTTCTGTCTATTTAGCTCAGTTAGGGAAATAGGTTTTAGAAATGCTAAACTTTATATAATTTCTTTAGATTTGATTCAATTGCTTAAATTGTATTTTTCCATATTTCTTACCATCATGCTTGCTTTATTGCAAATAAATTTCATTTATAAAACTTTCAACTTATATACCATAATTTAGAAAATAAAATCTTACTTTTGACAAACAAGCTGGTCTTGGTTATTTAGAAGTATAGGTTACCTTTAGCTAGATCACGTCGCCTATGGTGGTCGTCTAAATGGTTGGGTTTTATTCTAATGACAAAATTCTTTCTGCAAATGTATAAATATGTATATAGATTTATTCTGACCACCTGATTCAGTAGGCCCAAAATATATCTGGTTCATAAATGGGTCCATATTTAGTATAGAATTTTGTTTATAGGTTATGAAGTTGGGTAGCGTAGTTTATGATATATTTTCTATAGCCCGCTGGATCAAGGTGTTCACACCTCCTCCTGGTCAGGAAGAGCCATCTGTGGTGGGGAGCTTCAAAGGCCTTGCCGTCTTTGTAATGTAACCCCAGCCGCTCTTGTTAGAGAGAGCAGGCCCCTTCCTGTCCTCGCCCCCTTTTTGGCTGGAGGACAGGCATGACAACTTAGAAAGAAAAGGAGGTGTCTGCCAACGGCATCACTCAGGTGCTGGAGGCGAGGTGAAGTAAACTTTTCAGTTCCTATCATCTTGGAGATGATGGGACTCATTCAATCAGGGCTAGGTCTATGTCCCCCTTCCACAAGAGGTTGGCGTAATAGAGGGTGTAAACACCCCAAGTAGGGGGCTCATTGGCCACTACCTGTCACTCCCTTGTAACACCCATAAAACTAGTAGATAGATGGCATCCACAGACCCTGAACTTCAGTTCCTGATGACCTAGGAAGAGCTGAACACCACAGAGTCGCACCAGAAGAGAAGACTGCAGAGAACTACTGACTTGGCCCCAGCCCTACTGGCCTGTCTGCAGCCCTCAACGATCCTGCGCCAAAAGACGACCTGTCCTGCAGCCCAGTGACATCCAAAACCTTGGGAGGCTCCCTGCCTTCGATAAAGACCAAGATCTCCAGAGAACAGCAGACCTATTAAAAAAGTAAACATCTTCAAAGTAAAGACTCTGATATTTGATATTTGATATTTATGTGTATTTGTAAAGCGCAGACGTTCGCTCCCGAGGGAGCATCATGGCGCTGGGGACTCTGTGACCTGTGGAACTGCAAAGACTGCCCCCGGTTCCACCCCTGCACCCAACGCCTCTGGCCCGAGTCCAAGTGGCCCACCGGTCCTAGCAAGCTTCCCCAGCACTCCAGAGCCCGAGTCCACTGTGAGCTGACCTCTCCCATACTCCCCGACGTACCTGTAGCCTCTGCACAGAGCCCTCTCAACTGCGATCTGCTCTGGCAAGCTGTTTCCGACATCAAAAGACACCCCAGCACCCTTCTGCCCTGGGCCTTGGTCAAGAGGCCTTAGTGAAGAGGACCAAAGATGTCCCTACATCCCCGACGATCACAACTTGCTTCTCCACCTGTCGGTGTTCTCCGACCGGCTTTCTGACCTGAGCTTGCAGCCCTTTTCCGATTATGTCTTTCTCCCTTGCTTTACAATGGGCACCCAATACTGTGTTGGCACTCAGTCGCCCCTGTGCCACTGATGGTGTAGTGTTGGTGCAGCTTTTACCCCTGTCCAGTGCTTGCCTCAAACCCCGGAGACTGGTCCCCGAAGCCGCTGCTACTTACCTGTAAGAGCCCCTGTCTGATTGCCCCAGTCCCCATTGATTTGTATTGGGTGCCCGACCTCAAACTTGCACCCTACATCCAGCCGTCCCTGCACCTCTGGTAGTGTACTGTTTGCGAACTTGCCCAATACTGACCTTAACACTCGAATACTGGTCTTGTTGTCTATATGCATGCTGAATGTTTTCTCCTTCCCATAGGGTAACATTGCAAAGTTTGAAAATTGCACTGTGTTCACTATTTACATTAAAAAGTATTTCTATTGCAAAACATATTTACCTAAGACAAAGTTCTGTGGTTATGAAAAACAAATATATACAAGAATTATTTTTATAAATTGGTCTCTGATTTATTCATTGATTGTGTGTCCCATTTATTGCCACTGTGTGTACCACAAATGCTTAACACTACCCTCCGATAAGCATAACTGCTCGCCCAAACTACCACAAAAGAGAGCATAAGTATTATCTACTTTAGCCTCTGTAGAGCCTATGGGGATCCACTGGACTCTCTGCACACTACATCTGTTTTTGGTGTAGCATATAGAGATAACATCTTACACTGACTTTAAGCGACTTCCAGATAAAATGATTGCTGTTGCCAAAGAGAGTTAATAAAATTCATGAAAGATGATTTTGCAAGGAAATCATATATTTCTGCCATTCTTAATGTGTTCCATGTTGTAGGGTAAATGAATATGGGTTGAAGAAGACCTGTAGGAGGTTGATTCAAGCGTTTCCCCTGAGAACAAACAGTACATGAGGCTACATATTACTAAACATCATCGATCAGTAATGGCCGCCAGAAGTATTTCTGTGCTAATTGTCTTTTCTCCTGGGTTACCTGCCAGGGCAACTGTATGGCACCACTTTGATGTTTGTTTCTGTAATGATATAATGGGCAAATCTAGAATTTCATCTTTGTAACATAAGTCACCATAATATGAGTCAGCACTCTGTTCTGACTTGCCTTATAAAGGCTGAGGTTGTTAGATATAGTGTTTTTTCTTCTAGGACGATCAATAATGGTCTTGATTGGTGTTTGTGATTACATCTGTGTAACTATATTGAGACAAAGCATCACTTTACAAGTTTAAAACCCGATTGATACTGCTTCACAAAGTCCTAGTCTTTGAAAAATTGTGTCCATCTCTATTTTTAAGTAGATAAAGATTTGGCAGACTTCAAAAATTGTAAATTCATATGGTCTCTCAAATGGTAACTGTAAGGCATGCACAAAAAAATACCTCCATTCCTCAAAGCCAACTTTATGGACCACAGGTTTCCTCTAGCAACTAATCTGGGATAGAGTTTGGGATGAGAAGGCAAGACAGACTGGAGCAGTGAAATTGATTATGGTAAAATAAATGTGCTCTTCTCAGAGCAGGCATGAAGAGAGCGCTTTGGTAAAAGAAAGAGCTGTGGTTTGGAAAAGCAGCTCTACCTTTTACTGGAGTCGGGCCAGTCTCACTTTGAAGCAGGAGTAGACATCCTCTCTCAGATGGGTGCAGTGAGTTACCAATTCCCAGCTGCATCCGCAGGTGTGCGCTGACTGAGGGGTATCTTCAACCTGGTGGTCAATCAGTGCACCTCCTGAAATCTTCTTTGCCACTGCACGCACGTCTGTAATATTCAGCAGAAAGGCAGAGGATTCCCCAAGATGTGTGCACTTCATGTGCATGATCCACAATACAGATAGGGCAGCGCAAGCATCTGAGGTCCCTTCTATAGTACCATAGCACCCCTTTGGTGCAAACAACAGACACTCATGCCTAGGACACTTTGTATAATAAGGCCCCTGTTCTATTCCGAGTCAGTGAATCACTCAGAGAGATGGTGAGTCCTATGTCACAGACTACTTTCAATTAATCTAAAATGTTCAGTCTTCCCTGTACCAGAGGAAAAACGGTGTTCCCTATTACACTAATAAGTGGCACTTAACTTGAAAGGTGTTTCAATATAGAAGATGCTGTGATTAATTGAGTTGTCATGGCAAGGTGAACAAATACCAACAAGCTACAACAGGAGAAATCTACAGATTTCAGATGATGGTAATATTAACCTCTACCGCGCCAGCGGGTTTTCCCGCTGTGCGCTGAAATTTGAAAATCGCGCGTAACGTGACAAAGCCAGCTCGTCATCCGCGTAGCGCAGGTAACGCCCATGACAAGCTGGCTTTGTCATCAGCGCTGAAGGGGTTAAGGCATAGCTTTTTTAATGGTTCCATTGCTTTAAAACGGCACACTAGACGTATAAGTTTGCACAGTGATGACAAACAAACTTTTTTTTTTATTAATTAAATGCAAAAAATGTCAGAAGGAAACTATGTTTTCAAATGCACAAAGAAACCAAGAGATATTTGAAAACAAACACAGAACATGCTATAAGTGCTGTCTATTGACTAAATGAAAAAGTAATTTAGATCTACAGTTTATCTGAAAGTCAAATGTCATTGAAAGCTTCACTTTATAATGCAGGTCTAAAAACTGCTGCACCTCAAGACTGAAAATGAACTTTACTGTGTTTAGCAGGGACGTAATTATTAATTATGCATTTAATAACTATTGGCTAGTCTATAAAGCATTTCGATCAACTAGTAATGCTTTGGAAACCATGTATTAATATGAATTCAGTAGTTACATGACGTTAAGTATTTAAGTATATGTTAATTACAAGTTTTATTTTAACTATCAATCAATGCTTGCTTGCAGTGGCACTATTTATGTTCATGGTTATTTTATCAATATAGTATAACTTTATAAACGTTTGCTTGCATGTGGAAGTATTTCCAAGCTCCTTGCGTAACTACATTTATTTGTTTATGTTATAAATGTTTACATGCATGCATGATTCATGAACTTAATATTACACTATAGCTTTAGATGCACACATGCATACATCTACAAAGTTACCCTCAGTCTAGTGCTTACTATGTGGAAAGGGCTATGGTTGACTTATTCTCAGAGTTGCAAAGCCTAGTAAAGGTTTGAAGGTGAAAACCAGAGGTGGAGTTGTGAAGTAAGTTGCTACATTAAGAAAAGATACCAGTAGAGACCTTACTGACTAGTCACCTACACTAGAATAAAATACAGTCTGCAGTACGCCTAACAACTATGCAAAGCTGTGTATGATCTTTGGCTTACTCCAAACTCATGATCAATTAATGGTAATCCCATCCAAACACAGAAGACTATAGAATCGTGACCAAGCTTATCAGAGTTGAATGAGCGATTCAGAAGAAGTCTTCATAATCTCTCTGATAGGACAAAGGTCAAAATGAGGCAGAATTCACCCTAAATAGGAGGTACCTCTGATAGCCTTTATTGACAGCAACATTATCAACATAATGACTTTGAAGCAGTTTCAGAAACTTAAATTTAGGCTTCCATTTGAGAATACTTTGACTAGGATATATGCTTATGGGATAAGTGGCCATCCTTCTGAAGGGTACATTCTAAGCTGAGATCTGGAATAATTGTAAAGAAGTAGAGGCACACATACTTGTGATGAAGTAGCGATAGGGTCATAGCAATCGTTTGAGAATCACTCAACTAGTTTGGTGAATATATTTGGGGTCTGAGATATTGTCACATACTATTAAACGTGTTCTAAGCTAATGGAAAAGATTAGAAAAAATGGTGCAGAATGGTATCTTCAGGAACGAGAGTGTCACAAAATTGTGGTGTTCTCCAATATTGACCACCAATAAAGGAAAGCAGCTGGGAGGGGTGAGTATATATGTCTACACGAGTGTTCCCAACAAAGAAATAAAGGAGTGACACATTACACAATCATTAACAACATCCTGGTGAATGGCAGTGGTTCTCTGAACCTAACTGGAGAAGAGCTAGCTATTCCACCCAGACCACAATCACAATGCCCATCTTCCAGATCTTCTTTATGTGTGCTGATAGAAGCAAATAAACGTTGAAATCACACCTACTGTAGAGGTACTCCAAAATATGATCTAGTTAGTATCTGGGATATTCTAACAAAAAAGCAGCACCATAACCAGCTGAGACCAATATTATAACTACAAAAATACAGTGCCCTAATTCCGAATTGCAGGTAACGTGAGGTGTGAAGCCCGGCCTTGAGTTTAGGCTCTTCAGCTACATATTCATTGGAATATGTGTCTCAAGATGGCCACTGTCCATCGGAGTAATGGATCGCAACCCCTGTTATAAATATTCCAGGAACTGCTTTAACCCACCCTTCTTTCATCAGAAAAGGAACACAGCACACTGAGTTCTGTCCTGGTGCTGACAGCATGTTGACCTGTTTCTTCATGCAAGGTTAGATACATCATCACTAGTGTCAGGACGCTGATAAGACAGATGCTTGGTCCGGCTGGTAGCTTGGCATCATCAAATTACTCTGTTTGCTGACATGGAATGGGGGCGGGGGCAGAAAGGGGACTGAGATACTTTAGAATACCTGCCTATATCTTAGTGGAGAGTGATCCAGTTTAGGACCTAGGGGGCTGGGATCAATACATACTATGTGTCTCAGTGTACCCCTGTACCATCTATCCCAAGGGATTTTTTTCAACAGAGAAAACATATCATCATTGTTTTGCTGATCATCAGTCTATGATTATTGGTGGATCTTTGTGAATCTTGGAAGCTGAACACTGATTTTGCCATGTGTCAAAAACTCTAATATGGCACTTTAGTCCCCAAGGTAAGAGAGATCAAGGGATAATGTGTGTAATCTTATGTTATTTTTCTTCATTAGTGGTATATAGTTGATAAGACAGATATCTATAACTATATAGCGTCATCAAAAACAGTCATGTAAAACTAATGAGACAAATATATACATATAACGTCATCTGTCACATAGACATATACATACATTGTTGTGAATCGCTTCAAATAACAGACTATGATGACCTTGTGTATAATGTTAAACATATAGTGTAATCAATCAAATCAAAACAAAAGTACGTGAAAAGATTGAAGGTAGTGTCCTGAACTGTTAGTAAATTCGGGTACCTATTCTAACCCTCTGTTGTGTAGTCCAGATGGTCCTATTTGGCCCTTTCCTTTTGTGGTCGGAGATCTTTAACTATTCCCCAGTGAAGTCATCATTCACATCACCGTTTTTGGAAAGATAATTAATTATTTCTTATGATTGCCGATAGCTCCTGGCCACACCATCTAATACGCCAACATGTTTCGGCCTTCATGTGGGGTCTGGTATCTTTTGTTCGTGAAGGGCAGGGCTGGGGGACTTTTTGGTAGGACACTGTATTAGGGGTGTAAAAAAACGAATGTATATTTTAGGCCCTTATTTTCTCATGGGGGATAGAGCTGTGTATAAATTTTAGTGTAAGTCTTTATGCATTTGAAAGTACCAATGGTTGATTATTCCTACATGTTTATGCGGCTCATGGACTTTCTCATGAGTTTGTTGAGAAGATTTGAATCGTGGAACCCTAAGGGCGGAAGGTAGAAATAATTAATGTTTCTCATTTTGGGAGTGATTTTTGTCCCTGTGAGGTGGGAACGTATCTGAAGTAATCAGGAGATCTTGGGTCCATCCATGAATCCCAGGAAGTGCCTTGGGGCTACTATTGTCCAGAGAACAACCGAAAAGGGAGAGTTGGTTTTTGTGCAGCTAATGGCTCAACAGGTAGGACTTGAATGTCATTAGTGGCATTCACTGTTGTGTTTTCGCCCAGTGACAGTAGAGAATTTGGCAGTGTAGGTATGATGTTTGTGTGTGTGTACTCAGATTCAGACCATTTGTGGGTTCCTTTTGCTCTGGTTTGTTTAGTCATTGTGTTAACCTGATTGCAAGGTGCCCTGTTGTGAGTGTTCGCATTGTGTGCCAGGAAAATCAGGGCATCGGGGTGTGTTTCCTGTGTTGCTGTTGGGGAATACATTTGCACGCATGTGCAACATGTCCCTCTTTTGCCCCTTGGCTCATATCGGCATGATGCACGGGAGGTTTGTGCCGTGGTTTACAATGCTTCAAGGTGTCCTCTCTGTGTTAGAATCAAAGGGTGCCATGTGAGCGTGCATATTTCTTTGGACTCCTTTGAGTCGACCATTGTCTCTGGTGTTACGAGTGCAAATTGCCATGCGCATATCCTACTCGGTAAACATAAGTTTTACGGTGTCTTGACACCTTTTACCTTATGGGCGCATTTCTCTTGGGCTGTCATCTCTCGTCTCCTTAGGCTACATGGCCGCGTCCGTTAGAATATCTGGCACATTGCTGACAATTTGGCACAGACTAAGATATGGAAGCATTAATGTTTCTCTACGGGCATGGGGGTACTCCCTTAAATGTTCATGAGACATTTTCCTGTGACCCTGCTATTTTAACTTATGCTGATTAGCACTCTCACAGAGTATGGCAACTGTCCTCCTGATGACATTTCCATTTAAAGCAAGAGAAACCATCAATGATGTTATGAACCAAAGGTGAAGTATTTGTCCACCTGAGAACCAGGAAGGAACCTAATGCTTCCTAGAACATTGGAATGTTTGGAGCTCAATTGAAAACAATTGAGCACTCTGCTTTCTAATGGCCGATAGAATCCCAGAGCATTAACATTCCAATGTTCAACAAAGGCCTCATGCAGCCCAATGGGATTTCAACAACCTCAGGCTTCGTGAGGCCTTTTTTTTTTTTACAAATTAGAACATTCTACCCTCTAGGGCATATTTGGGATGAAATTTAGGCTGGAAGGTGTTGACGAGGTTGTTATTGGTTATGTGGGTAATGTCTTGCAGGCAACCTTTTGGCTTATATAAACAGCAATACCTCTGACACCATAAATTACACATTTTCTTGTTAACCGCAAAAGTCCCTTTTATTGACTTTGGGTTTTTCACGTATAGTTTTTCAATTATTTATTTGTTTTATACATTGATATTATCCTTCATTTCAAAATATATAATCACCTCTCCTGTGTTCAATACTATACACAACATACATATACACAATTTATACAACATATATACACTTTATCATTTCTCAATGCTACTTGGAGTATTTATACTTGAGATAAATTCATCACAATTGAACACATCATCCTGAATCTTCAATAAGTTACAAAGTTAATGCAGATCATTTTCATATTTGTCCTACTGGATTTAACAAACAAACTACACCGGGATCCTATCCTTATAATAGTCATCAGCATTACTTAATTGTCAAGTCCTATATAGGGTTGGAGAAAGTTCAAGCTCATTATTCCGTGGAAAACATAGTCCATTCCACTATTCTTTTGCCAAAAGAAAGAATCTATTCCTTTTTTGTAGCGTTTTGCACTCCAAACCACAATTACTGCCAACGCGTTTCGACCTTCTCTTGTAAGGACCAGATTATTTTTACAAAGGTCTTCTTTGGGGCTGAACATTATTGTAGTAGGACATCTCTACACCAATAAGTCTTTTCGAAAAGGTTTTCTACAATATACTTCTTATCTCGTTGTGGCAGCTCTCAGTCTTCCGTTATTCTTCATGGTTGTGTTTAAGGCCACCTTCTCCTTGATTTTTCATGAGTCCTCGTCTCTCGATGGCTTCTCTGTCGTACGGCGTCTAGTTCCGCACCTCTGTCTCTTGGCAACCTTTTGGCAGCATCAATGGTATGCGGTCCTTTGCATATAAAGAGTGAGTAGGAGAGGAAATTAATTTTGCCATTGTCTGCAGATCTAGCTTTTTGAAAGAAGACCATGTGGGTATGTTATCCAGGGATGTTGAAGAATAAAACAAAAATCGAGCCTTCCTTAAGTTCTTTGCTTATGGTGTAGTGTTGTTCCTATATTCCAAATAGGCTCTGCGCATTGGAATAATATATTCAGCAGTGTAGACGTAGGACTGAGGTTATCTAGGTCTCTACTGACTATATTAGACTTAAGGTTTGCCAGCTAGCTCAGAGGCCACTAGAAACTTTCTCGAATAAACGAGGAGGAGTTTAACCTCCCTGGATAGACAAGAAGGGATTAGCTTCTGACAACCATAAAACATGACAACTTTGCTCTCCCTAAATAAGAGTATATCTCTAGAGTCGTGTGAAAACAAAAGACAGCTATTTCACTCAGCCAAATGTGCGTACTTAGTTTCACCAGAATGCAGAGAAAAGAGAGACGGGCGTTTTCAATAAAAGGTGTTATTTATTGAGCAGTCTTCTTCCTCATACAAGAGAAATGAATTGCCACGATTGTAATGCTCATGGTAAAGTAAAGTGCGTACAGTAAAAGTAAGATTATAAAATAATACTGTAAAAGCATTGATATGGTTTCTTAGCCATATGATACTTTAAAATAGATAAAATAGATACATACATATATACATTGACTAATCGTACTCAACTGGTGCTTCTAAATACGCCTACCCCGGTGTACCTGACCTAAGCCTAATACGTGGGAGGGAGTAAGTAAGTAGCAGTTTAAGTTAAGTTTGTTTTGCCAAGAATCTGACTCAAGAATTCTCTTTAAGGGTTTAGTCAGTTCCGTACCTGGGTACTAGAAAGCAGGAGGTCTGGTATCTCTCTCTCTCAGGACTCGATATCCCAGCAACCCGCAAGGGTAGGCTGGAAACGCCGGAGCTGGATTTCTCGGCAGGAGAAAAGAAAGCGTCTTTCTCAGCGCGTCAGGGAGGAGGGGCAGCGTCCGTGGGCTCTCGCATCAGCTGGGCTTTCGGAAGTAGATAGCTGCTCTGCTCCAGATTCACCACCGTGTGTTTGCTTAAGGCAACGTTGGTATATTTATACCTAAAAGGTGCCTGGGTTTGACCTAAGGTTGGACATAAGACGTTAATAAAGATGTCACTAAGAACTGGCCGTTCTTACAGTGCTTTACAGGAGTTCTAGGACGAAATCAAAACAATAGCAAGGGGGATTTCCCAGGTTGCTGGAGGCTTGGTTTTGTTTAGAGAACTCGGTGTGCTTACTAGGGGGCCGGAGAAGTTGCCTTGCTTAATGTGACAGCATGTGGTACGACTGAATTATGGATATGATTATTATGCAGTTGTATGGATATTATTGATTATAGCCGGACAAGGGCATAAAATATGAATATCAATTCAGGTTTCCTAGATAACACACTACAATGGACAGTGTAAGAGAGTAGGACCAGGCCAACTTCTCACAGACAGAGGTTTCTGAGAGAAGAAGTTAGTGACGTTTTTGACAATACATTGAGAGCTTGTAACATTTGTTTGTGGAGTTTGGAAGAGGTCTCTTGGCTGACAGGTTGATTTCACTGTTGAAATAAATGTTTTTGGTTGAGGGAATATTTGCTTCCTTGGATGTCCTTTGCTATTTTAGGGCTTGAAAAGAGTTTGCTGTACGTGAATTTCTCCAGATCTTTTCTAGTTTCCTAGTGAACCTTTAGCTGGTATTTATCTCTTTAGAGTAGCAGAGTGCTGTAGGTCTTTCTCATATTGATTTTGACGTTGGTGGGGCAAATTTTTCAATAATATTTTGTTGTGATCTTAGGCAGAAGTCAGTGATTTGGTCAGTGGACCTAAGTATATTATCAAAATTTGCAATCAGAGTTAGCAGCGTTTGTATGTTCTGCTGCTAAGTTTTGAATTGTAATGTTTTAGTGATCGTCTTCAGATTTGTGTGGGCTTCCCTTTTCTTTGAGTGTTCTTGAAAGTTCTCAACTTTCAGTGTTTGCATGCACAAGCAAAATAATATATCTGAAGTAAACATAGCTCTTCAAGTAACTGGCTGATCAGGTAAATTATCATACGAGGTCATCACACATTACACATATAACATTAAAATCCTCCAAACGTAAACAATTTTCATTTGAAGTATAGGTGTTATATTGTATTGGCATTAATATGAAACTTTCTTACCAATTGCAATGCTCAAAAGGCTTATTGTGTGGACTTCTAAGTATTTACTCCATTCATAATGTACAGTTGCAAGAGTGTCAGTTGTGGTCTTGGTTATTTGAGACATACATGTCTTGATTTCATGCATAAAGAATGGAAGTTTGCTCTAATAGCGCTGTAGTAGGCATGATATAGCAACAGTATCAGGATCGAAGGTATTGAGAGACTTCAGATATGCTGGATCAGGAGACAGACATTGCACGGAAGGAGAAGGTAGAAGAGGAATTGAAGAATTTGGAATGGCGGTCAGTGGTGGCTGGTGCACAATGGTATTTTGGGCATGCTGTGCCACTAGAAAATCTGCATCTCAATACAGTGCCCAGACGTTGGGTGAATCGTTGATGGTGCTAAACACGAATAATGAGGCAATATGTCCCAGAGGCAAGGATGAAAACAACATTTCAAAACACAGTAAAAAAAGAAAAGGACTGACTCGAAAAAGTGAATTCTAGAGCAGAATTTAGAAAAACCAAGAAGGTTTCTTAGAAAAATTCAAAAGTACAATGCAAAGCTATATGTGCAGCAGTAGTCTCATTTAAATGCATACAGTCATTGCCGTGAGGGCTCTGAGTAAAAGGAACAATGGAGAATACAGGCAAAATCAGAAATACACTAAGGGGTCTATTAGGATGGCGGGCAGATCGCCACCTCCCATATGGCTGTGGCGATCCAACCGCCATTTCCGTTTGCCCGCCTAACATTTCCCCTGCCATATTACAATGGCGGTGGGGACCCAGGTGGACGGAAAGACAGTCAGCCAGATTTCCGCCGGTAGGCAATCCGCCCGATTGCCTACTGGGCGGAAAAGACCTGCAATATGGTGGCGGTGCCTTCCAGCAGAAGCCACCAGCAGGGTCGGGTCCAGGGAAGCCCCATTAGACCTGGTCAGCTGGTCTCTTCAGTAAAGGGATTCTAGCAGCTTGTTGTGCCCTTGGAGTTTAGCAAGAGGTCAGAAAACTGATCAGGCTCTGCGCAAGAGAAGAAGGGTTTCACGATTTTGGATTTGGGCTGAGAGGGGCATTAGTGTAACTCGCTGCCGCTGTGTGCTTCAGGGGGCAAGTTTGTTGGGAAACCTGTTGTTGGACAAATTTTACTGATATTTTAAAATCAACAAAACAATTTAATATTGGTGTTATGTTATGTTATGTTAAATTGGCTCTTCTATAGCGCACGGCTACTCGGAGGAGTGTCGCGGCGCTTTGGCGAAGAGAGAAACAAGGTTAGGTACAGCATAACAGTGCTCCAGAAAAGACACAGATTACAGAGTGAAAAGCCAGGTCTTTAGCTCCTTTCTAAAGGCTAACAGATTGGTCATCAGTCTTAAGGATCGAGGGAGATCGTTCCAGCACCGAGGCGCAAGGTACCGAAAAGAGCGACCTCCGATTCGAGAGCGCCTAATGGAAGGAACCACCGCTTTGGCCTCGAAGGCAGACCTGAGAGCTCTTCTGGGGACATAGAAGGCTATCCGCTTACGGAGATATTAAGGACCAATTCCGTGGAGCGCCTTAAAAGCCAGAGTCAAGGTTTTAAACGTGACTCTCTTGGCCATCGGAAGCCAATGGAGTTGCTCCAAAAGCTCCGAGGCCCGCGCCCTCCGGGGAAGTCCAAAGATGGCTCTGGCCGCCGAGTTCTGCACCACCTGCAGACGGGCCATCAAATATTTAGGAAGGCCCAAATAAAGCGCGTTCACGTAATCGAGGCGTGATCCTATCAAGGCCTGCACCGTTATTCTTTTGTGATGAAAGGACAGTAAAGGGAGACATTTTCGTAGCATCCTAAGGATGCCGAAACATTTCCCCGTCAGCCCAATGATCTGAGGTCTCAGGGAAAGGTCGACATCGCACAAGAAGCCAAGATTCTTCGCCTTTACTGCAACCGTGGAAGGAGGTGTGTGGTGTGTATTAATGGTGGTGATTGGTTTTCTGCACTGACACTTTGGGGAGAAAGTTGAGGTTGAGGGTAGCCTCATCATGCTGGAGACACCGTCCCGGGTGAGTGATCTAGCTTTTTCCTCCCCTGCTTGATAAATGTAGCCCGAGGCTCGAACATGCAGGGGACACGCCACAGTGCCTATGTCAAGTCTGTCTGTGTATGGCCACTTCCGGACTGGCCCAGTTGTCAGGGACCCTGCCCCTCTACATCCCACCAAGGTAACTTATTTAATTTCAACGTATAACTCTAAGGGAGCCGTTAATGAAATGTGCCTTCATTCAGGTAACTTGCTCAGAGGGGAACTGCATTGTAAAAACTGTCTTTTGCCCCTCCAATCTACTGTTGGCCCTAAGACCTTTAAATGTGAATAAAAATGGTTAGGGTGTGTCTTTGATTAATTGCATGTCCCTCCCCTGTCACAAATGGGAATTCTGCTAATAGTACTTAGAGAACACCTTCAGTGACTCTTTGAACCCCCTTATCTCCCAGACTGCAAGGCCACAACTTTTTCTATTTCTCTTTCACCTGTATACACCTTTTCCTGGGGCCCTTCTCTACTGGCCTCCTGGCCCTTGCGAATCCTTTATTCAGGCCCTTACCGACGCTATCGCCAATCTCGCCAGCAAAAAGTCTAATTTCACTCTACTGGGAAAGCTAAATATTCATATGGAAGAGCCACTGAGTCCTCAAGCAGTGGGTCTCTCAAAAAGACCTATTTGCCATTCAATTTATCCAATTGGTATCCAGGCCCACCCATGAAAAAGGTCACCTGCTTGACTCTATCTTTATGAATGAGTTGGCTTTAAAAGTGTGGGACCCTAACCCGTTAATTTGGTCGGATCAATATTTGATTCCCATGGTCCTCAGAAGCCAGCGCCCTCCTTATACACAGAGAGATCATAAATAGTCCAAATTATACATCCATAGCTGAAAACAGGTCCTTACCACCACAATCCCTGACTTGGGCCCTGAACCCTCAATGGTGAATTCCAAGGTAGTACATTGGATCACACAATCACTCAACATCTGCATCCCCATTACTTTTCAGAACCCTCATACTAAAACAAAAATGGCTCCCTGGTATAACCTCTAACTAAGAGCACTCAAACAAGAATGTAAAAGGGCAGAGAGAAAATGGAGGCAAGATTTCAGTGAAATTAACAAATCAGATTACCGTTATTTTATACGGAAAAATCATGTTTGAAATAAAAAGTGTGCAAATTGCTTATTTTGATGCTAAAATCAATGAAGCATCCAATTCTCTGCCTGAAATATTTCACGCTGTGAAGGCATTAGTCTTGCCCTCTTTTGGTAGACACATTTCGGAACCCTCTATCTCCATATGCAATGATATGGCTAGATAAATTCCTGTTTCCTTTGTATCTTTTCATGAACCTGTTAACTATACTAATCCACTCTCCAAGGAAAGCTTTCCAGAACTAGGCATGACTTGTTTAACAGCCTTAATGAACCTTACCTTAAATCGCCTTACAAATCTTTTCCTTCAAATCAAATCAGCCTAACAACTTGATCCCGCCCCCTCCACCCCATATTCTAGCTAAAGTAGCTGAAGCTATCTCTCTGACGCTGATGAAAGTGCTTAACTTTTCACAAATGAAAGTAATTGTTCGTCTGGCTTGGAAACATGCTATGGTAAAAGTCATACTGAAAAATCAATCAATCAACCAATCAAAGAACTTGTAAAGCGTGCTACTCACCCGTGAGGGTCTCAAGGCGCTGAGGGGAGGAGGGTGCTGCTACTGCTCGAAGAGCCAGGTCTTCAGGAGTCTTCTGAAGGTGAGTAGGTCTTGCGTCTGCCATAGGTGGGTCGAGAGGGTGTTCCAGGTCTTGGCGGCGAGGTAGGAGAAGGATCTGCCACCGGAGGGACAACGGCATGGGCGAGGCGAGCGGAGCTGGTGGGTGGGGGAGTAGAAGCTGAGTCTGCTGTTGAGATAGGCTGGTCCGGAGTTGTGGAGTGCCTTGTGCGCATGAGTGCAGAGCTTGAAGCTGATTCTCTTGTCAACGGGGAGCAAGTGCAGGTCTCTCAGGGGGGGGTGGCGTGGCTGCGGTGGAGCGCGTTGAAGATCACTCGGGCGGAGGAGTTTTGGATGCGTTGCAGTCGACGCAGGTGTATGGCTGGGATTCCTGCATAAAGTGCGTTGCTGTAGTCTAGCCTGCTGCTGACGAGGGCCTGTGTCACCGTTTTTCTTGTCTCGGTCGGGATCCACTTGTAGATCCTGCGGAACATGTGGAGGGTGTTGTAGCAGGAGGAGGAGACAGCGTTGACCTGCTTCGACATGGAGAGGGAGGAGTCGAGGACAAATCCTAGGTTGCGTGCGTGATCGGTCGGTGTCGGTGCTGTTCCTAGCGTGGTCGGCCACCACGAGTCGTCCCAGGCAGAGGGGGTGGGTCCGAGGATGAGGACCTCCTTCTTGTCCGAGTTCAGTTTCAGACGGCTGCTCCTCATCCAGTCGGCGACGGCCTTCATTCCCTCATGGAGGTTGGTTTTGGCGGTTTGCGGGTCCTTGGTGAGGGAGAGGGTGAGCTGGGTGTTGTCGGCGTAGGAGATGATGTTGAGGTCGTGCTGGCAGGCCACTTGTGCGGTGGGGGCCTTGTAGATGTTTAATAGCGTCGGGCTGAGGGATGAGCCCTGGGGGACGCCTCAGATGATGTTGGTGGCTTCGGAATGGAAGGGTGGGAGGCGGACTTTCTGGGTTCTGCCGGAGAGGAAGGATGTGGTCCAGTCGAGGGCCTTCTCTTGGATTCCGGCTTCTTGGAGGCGTGCTTTTAGAGTGCGGTGGCAGACAGTGCCAAAGGCGGCTGACAAGTCCAGGAGGATGAGGGCTGATGTTTCGTCATTGTCTAGTTGGCGCCTGATGTCGTCTGTGGCGGCGATGAGGGCTGTCTCGGTGCTGTGGTTTAGTCAGAATTCCGATGGGACGGGTCCAGGATGTTGGTGTCTTCGAGGTGGCGGGCCAGTTGCGTGTTGACGATTTTCTCGATGACCTTTGCCGGGAACGGGAGCAGGGAGATGAATCGGACGTTCTTGAGGTCCTTGGGGTCCGCCTTGGTCTTCTTGAGGAGGGCGTTGATTTCGGCGTGCTTCCAGCTTTCCGGTAATGTCGCTGTTTCGAAGGAGGTGTTGATGACCTTCCGTAGTTGGGGTGCGATGGTTGCGCCGGCTTTGTTGATTACGTGGTGTGGGCATGGGTCTGACGGTGATCTTGAGTGGATGGAGTTCATGACCTTGCGTGTCTCGTTGACGTTGGTCCAGGAGGACAGGTGGTTGGTCTGGGTGGAGTTCGCAGGGGTGGTGTCTGGCGTGATCGGTTTGGTCGGGGTGTTGAAGCTGTCGTGGATGTCAGCGATCTTCCGGTGGAAGAAGGTGGCCAGTGAGTCGCACAGTTCTTGTGAGGACGGGACGTCGTTGGCATTGGCGCTGGGGTTGGAGAGTTCCTTCACGATGCTGAAGAGCTCTTTGCTGTCGTGCGCGTTGTTGTCCAGGCGGTCTTTGAAGGAGGATCTCTTGGCTAGTCTGATGAGGTGGTGATGTCTGTGGGTGGCTTCCTTGTGGGCTGCGTGGCTGTCTGGTGTGCGTTTGTGGAGCCATTTCTTCTCCAGTTTCCGGCAGGCGTGATTGGAGGTCTGGAGCTCATCAGTAAACCAGGTGGTTTTTCTGCTGGTATTGTTTGTGGAGGGTTTCTTGAGCGGAGTGAGGGTGTTGGCGCAGTCGTCGATCCACTGTCCGAGGTTGCGGGCGTCGATGTTTGGGTCGGTGGAGTCTGTTGGTGGGTTCAGGGTGAGGGTGGTGGTCAGCTGCTCTTCGGTGACTTTGCTCCAGCGGCGACGGGGCAGCAGTTGGGTGCGGTGGTGCATGGTTGGTTGGTTTCTTTAAGGTGAAATGGATGCAACGGTGGTCGGTCCAGTGGCGGTCGGTGATGTAGTTGAGGGTGATGTGGGTGCTTGTGGAGAATATGGGGTCCAGCGTGTGACCGGTGGCGTGGGTGGGTGGGTGCGGTGACGAGCGAGGTTGGCGAGGTTGTCGATCAGGGTGGCGGAGTTGGCGTCGCCGTTGTTCTCGTGGTGGAAGTTCAGGTCCCCGAGGAGGATGTAGTCCGTGGAGGCGAGTGCGTGGGTGCTGGTGAGGTCGGCAATGGAGTCGCTGAATGGTGCCCAGGGTCCGGGGGGTCTGTAGATGAGTGTTCCTCTGAGGGTGGCGTTGGGGTCCGTGTGGATTTGGAAATGCAGGTGTTCGGCGGTCATGAGGGTGTCTTCAGCGTGGGTGGATACCTTGAGGGTGGACTTGTGGACGATTGCTATTACTCCTCCGACTCCGTTGGTGCGGTCCCTGCGGGTGATCTTGTAGCCGTCCGGGATGGCTATGGCGATGTCGGGCGCCGAGGAGTCGTTCCACCAGGACTTGGTCAGGAAGGCGACGTCTGGGGCGGCGGTGTCTAGCAGGTCCCAGAGCTCGACGGCGTGTTTGCGTGCGGAGCGGGTGTTGAGGAGTATGCAGCGGAGATGGTTGGGTCCGGTCTGTGGAGGTATGGTGGTTCTGTCGCAGGTGAAGCTGCAAGTGCTGCAGGAGAAGGGTCAGTGAGTGCGTTTCGGGGCGGCCTGGAAGCAGGAGTTGTCTCGGCCAGCGTTGAGCACGTGGAGGGTGCTGGCGTTGTATCTGAGTCTGGCGGCGTGGCGTTCGCGGGGACCAGGGGTTCTGGCGTGGAAACGGTCCAGGCGCAGACGGGCGCAGACAGGCTTGCCTCTGGTGCGCCTCCGGCGCGGCCGTGCAACGTCCGCCATTTAAGGCGGGGAGGGAGGGAGGAGCAGCTGGGAGGCGGGAGCGGGGCGATGAGTGGATGGCGAGGGGGCGGGCCGCAGGGGAGCAGTGGCGGGAGAGGGTACAGAAGAGAATAAGGGGCGTGGGGAGCGAGTGGACGCAAAGGCGGGAAAGTGAGCGAGAGGACGGAATAGACACAGTAGGCGCACAAGCAGAAAACAGTGGCAGAAGTGAACATGGCACAAATTACAACTGGAACAACTGGGCAGGGTACAGAAGAGAAGGAATGGTGGGGGCGAGCGGACGCAAGGGCGGGAGGGCAGGAAGTGAGTGAAGAAGAAATTGACACAGTAAAGCGCACAAGCAGAAAATAGAGGCAGAAACAAACACGGCACAATTAACTAACTGGCACAACTGGGCACAAATACTATACACACTTAGCAAGGCTGCAGGGAACAGGGGAGCACAGCAGGGTCAAACTCCTGATGCCAGCGGCAGCGAGAGGGAAGGCAGAGCTCACAGGTGGTGCTGTGCGGCAGGAGGGGGGCGACCTGGCCTGCAGGCAGGGTCGAGAGTCAAGATATTCTTCGTCTTGAAAACTACAGACCTATTTTCTCTACTCTCTCGGGTCTGAGCAAAATATTGGAAAATCATGTGAACCAGATCCTTTTGGAATTTTTGGAACAGGAACAAAAAGCTTCACATGACTCAATCAGGATTCCGACCCTGCCAGAATGGAAGCTGCCCTTTTGGCAGTGGTCGAAAGATGTATTATGCTGTTGGAACAAGGGGGCTTCACTGCAATTATCCTTCTTTCAGCACTGTAAATGATAATATTTTAATTGAAATAGCTTCCAAAGTCGTGGTCTCAGGATTGGCATTGAAATGGCTCCATTTGTTCTTGCAAAATAGGACCTTTGTTATTTTTGAGGGACCTTGCAGTTACAACACTTTCCCCTTGAGCTGTGGAGGGCAGCATAGCTCATCTCTTAGCCCTACGCTATCTAATTTATATATGTGCCCACTGGCTGATTTTGTATTGACATTCAGGATCTCCATAGTTTCATACACTGATTACACCCAACTGGTCATCTCTCTGTCTTCTAAGCAGAATCCCCAATCTTCTTCTCTTGGCCCCTGTTTGGAAAGACTGGCCAGTTGGATGAATAAACCTTGTCTCAAGCTAAATGGGGATAAAACCATGCTGATGGTATCAGGACACAATCTTAGTCCGCACCTCAGCCTGGGACAGCTGGAAACCCTTGGTCCCCACCCTACCCCTTGTAGACGTGTCGCGGTGTGAAGACCACGATGTAACGTCATATATTCCGGCCTGGGTACACGAAAACCGGCTGTATCCCCTTGTTCTCAGAACCCTTGTGAACCGATTCCTCCTCATTGGGAGCTCTCGGACATGTCCCAAAATCCCCCTCTGCAGCCTGCTTTTAGGTGCTCACCCCTTCTTTCCACCGGCGTTGCGCTCAAAGCTACCAATCTGACCAGCACCACTGCACCTGAACTCCCGAGGGCAGGTAACGAGTAACTGCTGGTGGTACTTTGGTCCTTGTCCCCCTCCGACCCTAAGTCCTGAAGGAGACCCCCAGAAACTGACAGTAAATAATTGTATGCAATATATGCCTTTTTTCCCCAATAGGAAAGCATTGCTGCATAAAGATGCACCATTTTACTTGCCTGTAAAAATTTATATTTAAAAAAGTACTTACTTGGTAATGAAGTTCTTAGTATCATAACTTATATAAAAATACAACTTATTTGTCAAAATTGGTCTTTGTTTTTTTTTTTGTGTTTGTTACATTCATTGCCTCTGTGAGTACAACAAATGCTTAGCAGTACCCCCTGATAAGCCTAAACTGCTCGCCCACACCACCACAAAAGAGCATTTGGTGTTATCACTTATGTCTCTGTAAACCAATAACAGTTGCCTGGACGCACTATACAGTTTACCTCGTTGTGGCCCGTTATATGAGGAGCTGTCTTCCTGCACCAAGAAGGCAGCTGTCGGGACAACACAAAAAAGTTCTTGCATTTGATTGACAACGTGCACATCACGTGAAGGAATACCATTTTAGATTTGTTTGATGCTGAAAAGGTGTTTGACCAAGTGAGCTAGCATATCCTTGATCTCACTCAAAACTTTTAGACTTTCCCTCCGAATCTGAATTTTCGTCCTGCAGGACCACCGCTATTCATGCTTTCTTTCCATCAAGCTATTCACAGATTTGTAGCAACAAAGATGTCTCCTGGGTACTCCTTTGATGGGACACTTAAAAGTTGATGCTGTATGCTGATGATGTACCTATTCCACTGACTAATCATGCATGTTTAATTTGTGTTATCGCTTTAATGAATGGAAGCATTGCATACATTTGGCCACATACAGGTCTTTAAAAGTCATCCTGCAAAAAATACTTCCGTTAGTTACCTTTGCATCAAATTGTAAAGCGCTCTGATATCCTTCGGGATCAAGTTCGCGCTATATAAAACTTTATAAATAAATAAATAAATAAATAAGATAGCCATTAAAAGTATTGGAGTCTGGCTCAATAAATCCCTGAAAATTAAAACGCAGGCCACGAAGCTCTGGGCCAGCTGCTTTGGCATTCGTCAAATGCTTCCAAACATTCTGCACCTTCTCCTCTTGCCCTGAAGAAGATTGGTAGTCCAGGCACTCATACTCTCCTGCCTGGAGTATGGAAATTCTCTCCATCTTGGAGCCCCAAAGTTGTGTTACCAAGATACTGCAGGTGGTACAGAACTCAGCAGCTTGCATTTTGCTGAACATCCCCGGGATAACTCTGTGCGACAAGCCCTGCTTTCCCTACATAGGCTTTCAGTTGAGCAGCCGATTAAATTCAAGGACCTATGTATAGTTCACTGGGCACTGTTGGACGGCGGTCCCCCTAGCCTTCACCCTCGGTTCTCCTACTACACTACTAGGAGAACCCTGAGGTCTTCCCACATACAACAGGTAGTAGTCCCCAGTATCAAAGGGAAGGATGTGGAGGAAGAACCGTAGGATATATTGCTGCTAAACTATGGTACTCCCTCCCCTATTCACTGTGGACAACTACAAACGAACTGACCTGCAAACTATTAAAAACCTTCCTCTTTGCTACCTTGCATTTTTGAAACTCCAGTCTCAGCTTTGTCGCACTAATTATCGATGGGATGCCTATGGGTAGCTATGCACTCTAAATGAGCCCTTAGATTAGATTAGGGGCCCTGTGGAACTGTTTGAAGTAGGCACACAGGAATTGCTGGTAAAGTGTGTAGGGTTACCCCTGGAATCTTTTTTCATTTTGGTAGGCAGGGGCCAGGAGTCACCCCCATCCACGGGCTAGAGTCATGCATAAATGTGGCACTCCTGGGCACCCTCCTTAGAAACTACTGGACCTGTGGAAGACAGAAGAGGGACGGCTCCTGCTGCTGAGACTTGTGAGGAGATTCAAAAGGCTGGACCTGCTCCCACTTGTACCCAGAACAAAGAAGTGGACTCCAAGAGTGAGTTGGCTGACCTCCTGTGTGACTATAGGGAGACAAAAAGTAGAAAAATGTATTTTCCTGGAAGTACCCTGCTGACCAGTAGCCACTGGACTTGGACTGTACCTTGCTGTATGCCTCTGCCTGACACCCTGTGAGTCTCAAAGTGACTCCCCTGAGGTCCTGGGGCAGAGGGGTGGGACTTTAGAAGTGTACTTCTTTGATGGATTGTGATATATTTGACCAGCACAAAACTGGTTGGTGTATCTGACCTGAGCTCTACCACAGTCAGCACAAAATATTGCTAGATCCTTGTCTACCACAACCATTAAATTAACTATCATTGGAGCTTTGTGCTTTTTGGTACTATTTTCCCTTATATCTTTAAAACCTCATATGTCCAGGTTCTACTTATTGACTTTCTGTCATTTTGGTTCTTAAATGTTATTCTATTTTTTTTCTAATTTGGGTTGTGATTTTTATTGTTTCGCATTTTGACTTTATTACCATTTTGGTACTGCATAAATAATGTACACATTTACCTAAATTAAGCCTGTCTGCTCTGTGCGACAGCTACCAGGTGGTGAACTCAGGTTAGTTTAGTGACCCTGACAAGGGTTGTGATTATTCCTTGAGGTGTCTAGTCAACCACCAAAATAATAATCCAATTTCTTAAACTGTCCTTCACAATAGTTTGGTTTTTGATGTTTAGGCCTCAATATTTTGGCCCCATAATTGTTTGCCCTTAATATGCTGATGGAAAACCTTCCCTAAGGCATGTAAAGAATGACTGCAGGAGTGTTATTTTGTGTACCCCAAAATGCCTTTGTGAATATACCCCACAGAATATATTCATGATTTGGGTTGAGACTATTTAAACAACAGTTAAAAAAAGGGTGTTAGATTTACAAACTTTGGATAATCTGTAATTAAAAGTTCAAGATTATATAGCTATATATGGCTACTTTAAATCAGCTTCTTGGGTAATTTTGGTAGTTTTTGACATTTTTGTTACAGCATCGAGAAGATGACTCTGTGATGAAACACGTGTTAGTTAACTGTGAACCCTGGTTACAACATCTGTGCTATTTCCGTTTTGGGTGTAAACTTCCAATTTGTGTGGGACTTGTTCCTGTGCCAATTGCACAAGATCTTTTTTTCCAAATGCAAAACGGGTTAGTCTGAAATATTTGCCAACAACATTTTGGCAGGTGAAGATCGATCTGTGCTCCCTTTACAGGGTGTGCAAATCATAACACCAGTGCATGTTGCACTGGGTGCAAATCCGATGTTGCGCTATGTGTCAACACGAAGGCATGCTCACAGGATTTTCCTGCCAGGAACTTGTGCACAAATTGCATAGGGTAGGCAATTAGCATATGGGAAAATAGCACACGTTCAATTAATATAAAGGTTTATGCTGCCTGACTGGGGAATTACCAACTAAAACCCAATTAGCAGCAACCTTATAATCGGCCTTTGTGTGCCAGAGGTGTGGCAAAGCGGCTGACTCCAAAGCATGTAGCTCACGGTTTGATCCCCGGCCCCGGTGCCAGCTCAGCATCATGTGACTCTGGGCAAAAGCTCACTTAATCTCCCCGACGGCCCCCAGCGCCTTGAAACCCTTCGTGCTTTACAAGTATGAATTATTACGACAGGTGATTTGTAATAAATGATCTATTGTGCCCTACAGGGGCCTCTTCTTGTAGTCGGTGTTAGTCTGGTATGTATGCCGGGTGAATTACAGAATAGAACATTGGTTGTGTCCTTACCACTGTTCCTAAAGACCCGTGTTCCCTTGTTTACATAATCCTGATCAGCGCAATCACGATAATTCTAATAGAGAAGTGCTTTAATTGGAAAATATAAGTGGCAGGTACTGAGTATTTAGAGGACACGTTTGCTCCTGGGAAGTGCTGGTACTCTCCAATTAAATGTTATACATCAGTCTTGAAAAGGTACTCCCCCCTTTCAAATTAAAGAATTGCAGGTACTCAGTATCGGAGAGTACCTGCTCATCTAAAGCACTACTAATAGCAGAAGAGAGACGTACACGACAGTAAGTAAGCGTTTTTTTTCTGCTTACATTGTTGTGTTGAGCGGCGCCGCGGCTCCTCCGCTAAGGCAGAGGAGTGTCGCCCCATTGCTTTTTGCAGTGTAAACAAATGAAAATTCCCCCAATGTGCGTCTTTGTGGGGCGGGACATCTCTCAGAGCAGGGGGAGGAGTAGTTTGCATTCCCTATGTGAGAATGAGTGCTTGGGCGGCCCTCTCAGGCCGCCCAAAACAATCATGCACATATAAACCTTTTTCTCCATGCAGGCTGCATTGCAGCCTGTGTGGAGAACCTGCCCACCCCTCCAGCCCTTGGCTCAGTGCCCTAACATGGCGCTTAGACCAATCACAACCAATCTACCATCATCAGAAAACTCACTAGACACCAGGGCTCCTTATAGCTACATACCAAAATGGGTTAAAGTTGGCCCGCCCAGGCATTGCGAGTTCCCCCGGTTTCACAATGCGGGGAGATGGGCAGAAAGCACACTAGTCACCTGAACTGTTTATATTTATATTAAAAAAATAGATTAGGGGCTGCCACATCCAGGTATTGAGCTGTACTTCACCCATAAAACCCCAACTGCCTGAGGGACAAAATGTGAATTTCATCTCCAATGTGCTTTCCCAGAAGGTCTGAATGCATACTAAAATATAATCGTTGTTTTTTAGTTTTTTCTTTTTTTGTTAAATGGGGTGGTGGGGTCAACCCGGCCTGGCATTGGCCACCACAACTCAGCTCATATGTTGATCTCAATGTCAATTTGATTTCACGCTGAACTCCTCTGTGAAAAGCATCCTGTTATTCACTGTAACCATCTAGCAATACCTCTGTTAGGACTTCTTTGGGGTGTCCAACCGCATTTAAGGGTTACTTGGCCTCAGTTGTGACTACTGCGTAGTTCCTCCTTTTCTTCAGTGGGTCTACAGTTCTCCCAGCATGGGTCTTGCACAGGTTTTCATCATGAGGAAGGAAGCCAGCAATCACTGACATTCTCAGTCATCCTGCTGGGTGAGCCCTGTTACTGGTCCTAGAGAACACTGGCACGTTGGACCTCTGTTTTTGTTTGTCTGAGCTTTGCACCGCTGGGACTGGTTTCAGGCAGCTCAGGACTGGTGAAACCGCAGTCTTTGTCCTCTAGTGTGAGCAAGAAACAGTGGTGGGGCTGGGAATTCCATATCTAAGAAACCAAAACAAAGGCAGAAAAGAGGGGGAGGCTTCCATAATCAGCTACCTCTCAATCTGTTGGGAGTAAAACCTCTGGAAAAAGAATGAAACAAGCAGGGGGCAGGGACTGCCCATGCACTTCGCTGCATTATCTTCCCTCCTTCACTTCAAAATAGCCCCATCCAGATTCCAAGATCAATAGGAATGTCCCTGCTATTCACATCACTTTCTTGGGGCAGGCTTTTCCCAACTTCCATCTTGTGTCAGATACACCCACAGTAAAGTACTACAGATACACTTTGTGCTCACCACAACCCACACACGCAGCGTGCAGTTACACTTTTCATACGTCATCAGCAACCTACCCAGAGTCCCTTACCCTAGCTGTCTATATATTTGTATATATTTGTATATTTTTTGTATATTTATAAAGCGCAAACAATCGCTCCGAAAGGAGCATCCTGGCGCTAACTACAAAGTGTGCAAAAAGATCGGAAACAGAAAAGGACCTAAATGAAGGACATTACACAGTCGTCAGAGAGGGAATAAATCCATGTTTTGAGTTGTTTTCTAAATTCATTTTCATGGGTTATAGATCTGAGGTGGCCCGGAATAGAATTCCACGCTTTCCCAGATAAAAAAGACAAAGACTTGCCTCCTTTGGTCTTGAGTTTGAATTTTAGTGGCTTGATCAGGTTCTGACTTGAGGATCTTAAGGACCTTACAGGATTGTAGTGATTAAATCGTTTGATAAAATAATTCGGGCCAATGCCATTGAATGCACGGAATGCTATTATTAAGATTTTAAACAATATTCTTTTAGGGAGTGGCAACCAGTGAAGGGTTTTAAGAGCTGCCGAGGCAGATGATCTCCTGGGTAGCTTGAGAACAAGTCTGGCCGCTGCGTGTTTCACGCCTTGGAGTTTTCTGAGTGTGTTTTTCTTTTTAACTCCTGCCATCAGACCGTTACAATAGTCAAGACGTGCAAGAATTAAGGCCACTGCCACTGCCTTTCTTGAGTCTGTAGAAAGAAAGTCAAAGAACTTTTTCAGTGACTTAATGATATGAAAGCAGCTTCCTGCAACATTCCTGACGTGTTGGTCAAAAGATAATTCGGCGTCGAATAGAACGCCGAGGTTCCTCGCTGATATAACTGCTTGTGGTGGTGCAGGGATGTTCTCGGGCCACCATTTGATAGGACAGAATTACTGGTGTTACATTTAAGGTGGTTTTTCTCCATCCAGCCGAAGACATCTTTTAAACACTTCTTAAAATTCGACTCAGCATTAGCAGAATTGTTCTCCAAGGGAACAATCAACTGAGTGTCATCGGCATATGATGTTACTAATATGCCGTATGACTCAATTAAAGAGATGAGAGGGGCCATATATATATTGAACAATAAAGGGCTCAATATTGAACCCTGGGGGACTCCAGAATGTACCTTCTTCTCTTTAGAAAGAAAAGGGCCCAGGGAGAGGGTCTGGGAGCGGTCTGTCAGGAAGGAAATTATCCAATCCAATGCAACATCCGTGATTCCTATATCCCTAAGTCTATTGATCAATATGGAATGGGAGATGGTATCGAACGCCGCCGTAAGATCTAGTAAAATTAGGACGGCGTTCTTTCCCTGATCTTGCAATAGCTTTATTGAATCAGTGAGTTCAATCAGGGCCGATTCCGTGGAATGGTATGAACGGAAGCCCGATTGCTGAGGATGAAGAATGTGATGTGAGTCAACATAATTTTTTAATTCTTTATGGACCATATGCTCAGTGATCTTGCCCAGAACAGGAAAGAGTGAAATCGGGCGTAGATTAGCAAGGTCTGTAGGGGATTTGTTTGATTTTTTCATGAGAGGTCTCACGATAGCAGGCTTCCATTCGCCCGGCACAACACCTGTGCTCAGGGAAGCATTAACAATCTCCTTTATGATCGGGTTAACAACCTCAATTAAGTGGTGGAGGATTCTGGGTGGACATGAATCCGAGGGGGCACCCGATTTACATGACATAATTGCCTCCCGGGTCTGAAGGAGCGTGACCGGGTGAAAAATCTAAGATTGGCCTTCATTTTCTTTCCACAATCCGATGGAGTGGCAGACAAGATATGGCAGGGAGCTTGGAAGTCCTTTTTTATCATTAAGATTTTTTCTTCAAAGAAGTCCGCAATCTGATTACAGAATTCTAAGGAGGGAGGGATTTCTGCTTGTAGAGCTCTAGGATGAGTGAAAGACTTAACAATGGCGAATAACTTTTTTTGCTTTTGCTTGGCTGTGTTAATAGCATTGGTATAATAGGTCTTTTTGGCTAATTTGATCTCCGTGAGATAGATTTTTCTCTGCTGAATATACAAGCTTCTATCTGTCGAGTCATAGGTTATTCACCAGCTGCGTTCCTTTTTTCTGCACAATAGATGAGCTTTTGCTAGTTCAGCTGTGAACCAAGGGGCATTAATCTTCCCTTTTTTCCCTTTGCCTTGTGGGTGATTCTGTGGGACTCTATCCTTGATCTCCTGACGCATCCATGTATGAAAGTGTTTGGAGCCCTGGGTAGCATCACCTGGCATGGTGGGACTAGGTGTAGTAACAATGGGATTAAGCTTCAAGTTGGCCTCAACTCGCGTCCAATTGACATGGTTCCCTGAATTATGAGTCAGTTTGGCTAGGGATTGAGGTTGTGTGATCTTAATAAAAAAAGGGACCAAAAAGTGGTCTGACCAAATCCGTGGGACAGGGGGCTGCGTCTCTAAGAGGGGAAAATGAGGGCATATTCCGTCCAAAGTGTGACCTGCTTGATGGGTGGGCAGTGTGACTATTTGAAGAAGATCGAAAATCTCCAAGGTTTGGAGGAAATTCAGTACTTGTGCATCAGATGTGGATTCTAGATGTAAATTAAAATCACCCAAAAGTGTGAAGTGTGGATAGCGGATTAAAAATTGTCCCAAAGAGTCACTTAGTGAGTCTAAGAATGCCGAGGGACTACTAGGAGGGCGATAAATCAGTCCGCCACAGAAGGAAGATGAATCATTTAGCTTGATGGAAAAACCCAAACCTTCCATGCCTTTTAGGGGACCCAAAGTAAAGGTGTGGCATTTTAAATGGCTTTTAAGCACAATCGCCACTCCTCCTCCTTTACCTTTCATTCTATCCTGACGGAAGATAGTGTAACCAGGTGGAAGGGCAGTAACTACATCTGGATTGCTGGACTCTGTCAGCCAGGTCTCTGTTATAAAGAGACAATCTAAATTTGAATGTACGATAAGATCATTTAGATCTTGACTGTGACAGCCCATGGAGCGGGAATTAATTAGCCCCCCTTTAAAATGTGATATAGTTGGGGGGGGGGTTATTTAGAGGGGACTGTGTTTTAATAGAAGACCAGGGTGAGGACCACTGACAGAGTCTACACGAGAATGGTCCTCTAATTTTCGCCATATCAATCGTACACGGACAGCCTATACGCATAGTGGAGTTGGTAAGCTCGCTTACCTGGTATGAAAAGGCAGAATGCGATTTCCCAGCCCCTCCTGCGCCTGTCGCGAACTTGGCGCGGACGGGCGCAGACGGGCTTTCCTTCGGCACGCCATCGTCGCGCCCGCTGCGCCCGCCCGCTGCGCGGACGGGACCTGTTATTATTCATATACTGGTGGAGGAGAGCAGGAGGCGTCGCGAGACTGGAGCGCTACCCCTGTTCCAACCAACCCAAGATGGCGGCCGTCCCTGTGTCTAATCGCATCAGCTGTTAATCGCTGCGCGTGGACCAGGGGTTCTAGTTGCTGCGAGGGCAGAAAGGAATATCAGTAAAAAGGGAATTTAAATCTTCCCTGAAGTGGAGAACGTAAGTAAATACAATAATACAGGTTTAAAACTGTGGTTACTGTCCTTATATTAAAGGGTGAGCACTACAGGTTGCATTCCTTAATCCAATGTAAAAAGAGTTTACAGTGTAGAGGACTTCATCATGTACGCTAACTATGCAGCAGAGGTAAAATACTAGAAGTCAAAATACAGGAAGTCAAAAAGTGAAAAAACTGTACGTTTTCGTGGCTTAGAACCGATTTTTACTTAAGATATCACAGAACATACTGTCCTAAATGCAAAACAGAATATCTCCTGATAAATGCCCCCATCAGTGCATTGCACATTGTGCCCAGTCAGCACACATTTCCCATTTTACACAGTGCCCCAATACACAGATATTGGTTAGTTTTCACAGTGTCCCACTAAAAGCAGATTATTAGCTTCCGTGATTGAGGAGTCCGGATACATTGGCAATCCCCTTAATGTTCCAATTAGCGTGCATTGCAATATTCAATAAAACCCTTGTTTGCACACATACAGTATAAATAATGCAACAATAATAGTAACAATATAAAAACAATAACAAGGCTTATTTATAAATAGCGCTACATACTTCTTCCTTTTCTAACAGATGTTACTATTACATAATATATGGTTTTAAATGTATTGACCTCAAGGTCTGGAAAGTTATGTCAGCTTTGCTGGGATGTGAACCAGTGCAATTCAGGCGACTGTATTTGTCACTCCAATGATCTGTCTTCCTAACCTGGGGCAGTATCAGATTGTTGGGTTTGATACCTGGCCCAGGTACCGCGCATCAGATTGTTTCAATAAAATGCCTGTGTGCACATAATACCACATTTAGCACACATTGGCAGTCTACATTGTGCCCCAGATTACAAACATTGCCATCCTCTATTGTGCCGTACTATGCACATTTTGGCATATCGCAATTTCTATCTTGTCCTTATTAGCACACATTGCCAGGTTCATTAGAACATTGGAATGCTAGGAGCTCCATTATAAGACAATGGAGTGGCTCTAGGCCAATATTGGCTTGTATAGACCTTCTGTTCCAATATTTCAATTTGTCTCTTAATGATTCTCCCTGTTTAATTTTGAACATTCGACCCTTGCCGAGTGGAGTGCCCTAATAGACTTAATAACCTTCCATCCTGAGCTATACCAATTGGTATAGGCCCTCACCCTTCTTATAAGCCCCCTCCTGCAGCTTGAGCGTATAACTCGAGTTCAGGGCCTTTAAAGATTGGTATAGACCTTGGCAGCGGGCTGTAATGTTATATTAAACCCGCTTTGAACATAGATGTTTCCAAAATTCCAGCCTATGCAATGTTGCAATGTTCCTCCATTGGCAGTTTGCGTATGCCCTAGTATGCACATATTGCCTGTTTCCATAGCACCACAGTTATGGAACATTGCCAGCTTCTATAATGGCCAAGTACACAAACTGCAGGTATAAAAATGTCTCAGTATGCATTAAATTAACCGTTTAGTAGACTTTGCTAGGCTTCATAATGCCCCAGAATGGACATATTTCACTTTTCTATAATGCATCTGGTAGCATACATTCACATTTTTCACAATGGCACAGTAAACACAGAATCTCTAAGTTAACACACATTGCTCACTTTCAAAATCCCGCTTAGGCACACAGTTTCTGTGTACACGTTATCCCCATTAGCAAATGTGGCCATGTGCCATAAATCTCAGGTTAGCATACACTGAAGTGTCCATAGTAACTCCGTAGGCAGGTAACATCCAGCTATCACTAGTTCCAAATCCTATGTACCATTTGCTACTCATTGACAGCCTCCATAAAATCCCAGTGTACACATTAGGGCCCAGTTTGCACAGTCTGACAGTTTCCATTATCCCTCAATGTAAACCCACTGCAGCTTCCATAATGTCCGAGTATCTGTGTCATGTACATGCATTTACTCTGCTGTGACAGTGCAGATGTAGATAGTTTACAAAGCATCTTGCAAAGGTAAGAAAAGTCTACAAAAAATGTTCTGTGCTGCAAATCATGTGGGGAAATTCCACCAAGCACCCATTCAGAAAGGGTTGACTTGCTTCCTCGTTCATGGATATAGTAAGCAATATGTCAGTCGACAAAATAATGGTGGCTTAAATATCATTTGCATAATTATAGACACCTAGGGGTTAATAATAGAATATCTCCACCCAATGTGACAATAGTTTCTATATTTAGAACGCAATATGCCAGAAAGATATTTTTGCTAATGACATTCTACCATACAACAGCTGAAAGACCTCCAGGTTACAGGTATGAGTAATGACTGGGCTGACAACCTGTCCCCGTTCTGTTTGTGACCAGGGCTGGACTGGGAGCCCAAAGCAGCCCTGGCAATTTGTAGGACTAGCAGCCTTGGGGAGGTGAGGGGGGGCTGGGGGGAATTAGTGGGGGCTGCAAGTATGAAGCACTCCTGCTTTTGGTACTGGTGGCCGATATTGCAGTACTGCCGCAACAGCGGCCCCCAGTAACAAAAAAATGGCCCCCACCTTTCCAGCCTCCCAGGAAAACGCCTGATGCCCGCTACGGCCATTCCCGCCCTGTTTGTGGTGTGTTCTATATAAATAGTTACCATAATTGCGATGTGTATTTCATCCCCCCTTTCTCCTCCTTCCATGCCCCTAGTGGGAGTCAGTTTTACGGAACAAATACCACTTGCATTGTTTATGGTTGGCAGGTATGGTAAAATATGATGGGGTCCTTAAAGGTGCCTGGAATGTAAAATAAAGCTGAACAGGATTTCTTTGGACTACAAAAGACTTCTGGAGCTGTGCAGGAAGGGAAAAGGTCTTGGACACATCCTGAGGGCAGATCTGGGGCCAACCAGAACTTTCTCTAAATCAGTGGACACGGCTTCAGCTGCTGCCGCACCCCCGGTACCAGTGTTGTTGACCTGTGACATTAAGCACCCTATTCCTTCAGTTCAGTTACTAAGTTCCTCAACTTGAGGAAATTGGGTTACTTGGATATTAATGAATGGTGAGGATAGTCTAAAGAATCTGCCAGAAGAAAAAATCTCCCAGTGAAACTTTCATGTGTAAGCATCCTAGGTCTAATGTAGTCTCCAAACGGGAGCAATCACCAGCAGTATCTGGCTAGTGTGTGATAGCTCTGTGAATTGGCTAGCTGTGTTCCATCGCGAATAGCATGGTGGACTCCTTCTTTATTTTATTTTACGCAGTCCTCCAAGAGAAACTACCACGATAAAGGTGCCTTAAGAACTGTTTGGACGGAAATTAATTCCAAGGTTTGTCTTGGTTGATGTTTAACATTTTCAATTAATCATTTTCTAATTTTTCAAACACTCCAAGATCTCATTGATCATTTTAAGCATCATTTATCTAGGTAGTATACAGGTAGAATTTGCTGGAATTTTTTTTAGATAATTTAGCTCACAAACTATTTTTCATTTCATTTATAAGGCCTGTCAATATGCTATTGCTCTGCTGTTCAAAATACTATTTTATATTTAAGTGCCCCATCATCTCTTTTGAAGTGATACCCTGTTCCCCACCTATTATAATTCTTTAGATTATGGATCTCCATGATGTAGTTAGTGATCTTTTTTGTGTGGTTAATTGTTGTAAAAATATCAGCAAAACACTGGACTTCCAACCTTCTAGCTGACAGAATTGAGAAACTCTTGGGTTACGTAAGGCTAATGTGAGCTCTGCCCTCAGCCTATGCTTGCATCATTTCATGCCGGGAATCTAGGCGCTCGCGTGGTTCTGATGCAATGCAGACAGTGGAGCAATTGCAGAAGGCAGAGCGGAAAAAACACATTGTGATGAGCTGGCATGTGTTGTTAAATTAGGAATTTTGGAGTTGTGTTATCTGCTTGCCTTTCCTTCTTCTGAAATGATACTGAAACCGACTTCTCCCACCTACAAAATTACATACAGGCAGGCTTAGAGACATGAATATACACATACAAGAAAAGTGATGTGGTTTAGGCTGGCAAAGGAGTGAAGTCTACTCAACTGCCCCAAACTTGAATCTACGCAGTCTTATGTGGGCTGTTTTTTATATTGCATATTCACTTGTGCAGAGATGTTCAAAACAAAAAGAAGAAACCGAAGCAGACATACAAACATATGTAAATATACTCTAAAGAAAGACGAGTCAACCTTGGCCAACAGCCCTTGGACACAATCCTTTAGTTCCCAAGCATGACCAGTGCATCGGATTTAGCAGCTAAAGTGTGAACCTTTTACCATAGAATCTCCATCCACTGAACTTTGAAATATGAAAATGTTGAGCTCCTTTAAGGGACAGGTCAAAATTAGAATGTGAGTCAATGTACAGTGGTTGCTGTCTTTTATTTCTTCCATCTGAGAAGGGCCAAACACACTGTAAGTAACAGGCATTGTGACATCAGAGGGATTTGCTCTATTCTCATCAAGTTAATATCAGGACAGTATTGCCATGGGTGCTTTGAATATGTAATTTATATCTGCTGTGAAAAGACCACAAAATAAGCCTCTGTTGGTACACTGTTAGGTCTTCTAGCGCGTTCCATAATAAATGTTCTGAAGAAGTATTTAAAACTGCAGAGTAATGCACCTGTTCCCATTGGTGAACTCCACTTGAGTTCAGCTGTAAAGCGAGATCAGCAGTTGATTGGATCAAGAACATTTCCTATTGGTAGTACGTCTTCAGCATGATATTTCATTGGTTAAAAAAAAAAATACTGTTTGGCCTCTCTGATAAGGACTATATGGTGGCTTTGCACCCTTGAGATATCAGCTAACTGATCGTTCATGGTCTCAGCTCAATGTCTCTAGACATGGACTACCGAACTATTGGCCAGATTCATCAATGTCCCGTTTTGCGAGTCCTTAATAGCGATTATTAAGGAATCGCTATTAAAGACTCGCAAAACGGGATTCAAGTAGAAATCGCAAAAAAATTGCGATTTCTACAGCTTCCTTATTTGCGATTAGCAAATTGCTAATCGCAAATAAGGAATAACTCCCCATTCATTCCTATGGGCCTAAAGGCCCATAGGAATGGATGGGGAGTCATTCCTCATAGCAATTTGCTAATCGCAAATAAGGATGCGATTTCAAGGGTGCCAGGGGTGTCCAAAGGACACCCTGTAGCACCCCTGAAATGAAAATGTAGACTGATGTTGCGCACACACATGTAACATACAACTTAGAAAAATACACTAAAGTGCATTTTTCTAAGTTTTCGCTATTTACCACGAAGTCAGACTTCGCGGTAAATAGCGGCCAAAAATTGCGAATTCGCAATTCTAAAATGGTTCATGAATTGCATTTAAGGAATCTCAAATAGAGATTCCTTAAATGCAATTCCTCGCAATATAGCGATTTCACATTTTGCGATTTTTGCATTTGGGATGATGAATCCCAAATGCAAAAATTGCGCTCGCAAAGGGCCAGATTCTCAGAATCTGGCCCTTTGCGAGCCGATTTTCCCTTGATGAATCTGGCTGTATGATATTTCCTCTTGGACAACCTTTCCAAGAGTCTTGGTCATACCAGTCCTTATAAATATTGCATATGTATGGTATTTATTTGTATTCTAATTTATTTCTTTTCTGTCCCTCTGTTTTCTCCCGTTGCTCAAGCTATCCCTCTTTCTGACGTCTTTAACTTAATATTTGATATTTAACCAACATTTAACAAAAAGGCGACGGCTGCAAATGGAGTCTGTAGTTCCCCATCATCAGTTTTATAAGGTGTGTTCGAATATATGCTTTTGAATTCTCCCTTTTCACAAAGCTGCCACCTGTCTCAATCCGAGAGAAGACCTCGCAATGGTAGGACAGACCCGACAACCTTCACAATATTTCATCCCTGCGAGGGGACAATAGCCGGAGGGTAAGGGTCAAGTATGTGGGCGGGGCTTTGAGACCGTCACATCATTACCAGAGATGGATGTTATGTTATATGTTATATTGATATTTGTAGCGCGCACAACTACTCTTGAGTATCCTGGCGCGAAAAGTAATAAACTGATGGCAAGAAAAGTGAATTAATAGGCCTGTGTAAAGAGGTGAGTTTTAAGGAGCTTTTTAAAACATCTTAGGTCCTGAGTGTGACGCAACACCGGGGGGAGGGCCTTGGTGGAGCAGAGAAAATGAAAGTGTGGGGCTCAGTGCCTGGCAGTCACCTAATTGTGCCCTCTTGCCTTCTCCTAAAACCACTAAAAAGGACTCTGACGCGACACCCATGTTCCAGGGAGATTGCAAAACCCCTGATGGGGGTCCAACTAAATGACCTAGCAAAGCCTGCTCCAGCTGCCTTACAATACATTTCCTCAGTGGTTAATTTGTAAAAAAAAAAAAAAAACTCTGGGCTCTCATCAGGACGCAGGTTGCACCAGCCCATTTCTCCTGTTATTGCTATCTAAAACAGAACTAACCATGAAAGGGGGGAGAGGATGTGGCCAGAGCAGCAGTCTTCGGAGCATAGGAATCAGCTTTGATTCTTGGCATCGGATGTTCACTTATTCTCCCTGTAAATGAATAAGTCCTTAACTGGTGCTAATGAAAAGCACCAGTGTTGATGATTAAGTGCAGGTGTTGAGCACTGGAAACCACTGGCTCAAATTAAGTACTCCATTTCTTAAGCATTGTTCACAAATACTGGAGAGTGTGCAGTTAGAGATCTATTATGTGCCGTATAATATGCATGAATTGGTTCATGATGGGTTGAGCTTAATTGCTGCAAAAGTGTTTTAAGATTGAACATATTGCCACACTTTATTTCAAAAGTTGCAAATGGATTATCTAAAATATTGGAATGAACTACATGTTTCAATCAAAATATACTGTTCTACTTTTCGAAATTGAGTTTTTATTTTCAAATTGCATACTATGGATTTTTTCTTTTCATAGCAGCTTGGGACGACCGTTTATCGTGAAGTTACACACTGTATTTGGGTGGTGTTAAAAAGGAGCCTGTGTGATGTATCATGTTGACTTATTTTATTTACCCTTCCAAGATGGCAGACACCCATCTTGGAGCTGTACATAAAAAAAAGCACTAACACCACAAAGCGCAGTGATGAAGCAGAAAACTGCTGAATGCCTAGTTGACGAGTAAAACCTATTTTGACACCTTTTTGAGAGAAAAATTACAACCGTGCACAATTTGTGCTCACTATGCGTTGTGCAAAAAAAATGAGAATTTGATCATGAAAAGACTTAATTACTGCATCGTAAAAGCATCCAGAAGAGCACAAAGTAGATGAAACCACACCTTGAATAATAGGTTCATGTTTACTAAAATATTTTGGAAAATAATATAAAATGTACTAGAAATGTGAAAAGCAATAACCTAGATGTTATACTGGTTTCATTAATCATATTTTTAATAATGAAGTACAATTTAAGAATAACTAATGTAGCATTAACAAAGAATTATGTGCAAATGGGGAGTTTCATTCCAAACTTCATCTCATACTTACATGAAAATGTGCACCAAGTAAAATTGGTGCTACACTTTATACACTACATAATAATGACCTGAAACTTTCATAGTATGATCTTTATATATGCACTAATGTAATGTGCCTAAAACAAAATTTGTTTTTGAGAATTTGAGATAAAGTTAAGATGTTGGTACTTCGAAATGCAGTAGTATGTTATAGTTACACATGTCATTTACAATGGACTAATTTGCCTCAAGCATATACACATAACAAACAGTAGCGGCCTATCGAGGGAGTGCTGCGGGGCGGTGGGGCGGGGGAGGGGGGAGGGAGGGGGGTAGTAAACTCTGGCATACGGCCGAAGGGAGGTAAGTAAGGAAATAAATAAATAAAACAAATTACATTGCGCGAGCTGCATTGCACCCCCAGCCCAGACAATAATTGTACCCTGTGATTGTTTTTCATAAGACTCCACACTGGCCCACATAATAAGCATTCTATCAGGGAAGCACAAACCTCCCAAAGATTCCATATATGAAAGAATTCTATATTTAAAAACTCTCTTAACCCCTCCGCTGCACCGAACGTTCCGCGATGGTGCGGAACGTTCTATTGCGCGGGCGGGGCCGGAACGTTCAGCGGATGTAAGCAACACTACCGAGGTAGTGCACGCGACGTCCGCTGAATGTGCGCCGCACTGAAGGGGTTAAAATGATTTAGAAATAAAAATAGAGGAAAGATGTCAGACAATTGGAAACACAAGGCCACAACCTCTGCTTACATGTTTCCAATCCCATTTAAAAACAAATGGAAATGTAACAGGGCTAGAGAGTGAGCAGTGGACATAGGAATGATAACAGAAACTAAAGCACAGCTCATCATCACTTGCATGGACTCCAATTAGGTACAGCCCGAGATAGTAGTTGTAACCTTGGCACTGTCCATGATACTCCTGCCTCTAGGGGCCTAAAGTGTGCGGAGAAGAAAGCGGGGTAATACAGAGTTTGGTGACATGGGAGAACCTGTAAATTGTCTGTTCTTCCTCGCCTCCAGACTTGCAATTCCGCCATCTCATTCACAGGTGAGAGAAATGAGCTGGTTACTTACCAGTAATATTCATTACTCTGAGTCCAAATCTTTCCCAATTGGTTCTTACCTGCAAGATTCAATTTCTGTCCTGCAGAACCTGTTCCCTAGCTAATGTCCGACTTCCTCCTGACAAGTGCAACAAAAACAGTGCTGGCCAAATGGAAAGACACCACCAAGGCCACTTTCAAAGGGTGGCTGAATTGGGTGACGTCCCTATGAGGGGCCGATATCACCACAGTAAGACACACACCCTGTAGAGAGCCCCCAGAGAGATGTGGTCATCCTTAGATAGTTTCCTAGACCCGTATAAACCGCCTTAAACAGCTGCGGGTAGGCAAAATAGCGAGAATCATCCACAGTGTTTGACGGTCGATCCACACCGAGCTGCCAAACGCCTTTATGTTATATGTTTAAGTTATATGTTAAAACTAGGTACTGGGCCGAAAGACAATGGGTCCATCGCAACCAAGCCAAAAAGGCCGCAAGCTTACTGGGACATTGTTACAGCCAATCTACAACCATCTACGAAACGCTTTTATGTAACTTGTGTATGCTAAATGCTTAAACTAGATATAAGGCCGTATGACAAGTGTCCTACACAAACAAACCAATTTGGCCGCAAGCTTACAAGGACAATGAAACAGCGAATAATGTTAATTGTTATATCTATTTGTGTACTTTGTCAAGGATAAACAATAAAAATGTATTTAAAAAAAATAAATAAATCCTGCCAACATGTCTGCCACTACCCATCAGGAACCAGAAAAGGGAGGATCAATGGCATCACATCCTATATATTTTACAAGCTTCCCATAGAGGACCTAACATACATATAATCAATCCCACACTCAGCGGGGAGGATGGGAAAACAGGACTGCTTCGGGGAAGACTTGGACTCGGAGTAATTGATATTACCAGCAATTAACCAGGGCACTACCTCCTCATACGTCTTTCCCCGCTACTGTTTTTACCTATGAGAGAATACCCAAGCAGAATTGGTTTGAATATAGAGACAACACAAAAAGACCAAGTGAATGATGCAAATCAAACTCTTTAATAAATGTGACTATTCATAACACTGGTGTAATTAATATGGCTGATGCAGCCGATAAAACACAATCCACAAAAGAAGTAGACAAACTTTCTCCCAACTAAACCCTGTAATGAGAAAGGAAAGTGTGAGGAGTAGCAGCACAGCAAATATCCCTCAGGTAGGCCCCCCTAAAGGAAGCCCAGAAGGCCGACTATCCTTTAGTGGATGTACATTCAATCACAGATGGAAGAGGAGTTTGAAACAATTCATAACACAAATTTATAGTAGACTTGATTCGTTTATAAACAGTTGATGTGAAAGGACGAGAAACCTTTTTTGGTAAACCAAAGCAATACATGGGATGACTCCTGTTAGTCATCAGACCAGTGGCGGCAGGCACAGGTAAGATCGGTGGGCGGGGTGGGGGTGGGGCAAGGTGGCATGGAAAGTCGACAGACTATGGGATAGGTAAAATTAAATTAAACATTTAATAAAACCACTTACCTTGCGCTTGCCGCATCACAGTCTCGCGATGCGACGAGTGCAAGGTAAGTGGTTTTATTTATATTTGTATTTATTTTACCTATCCCGTCATCTGTTGACTATCCCCATCCTGGCCAGCCTCACTGCCCCACCACCTCACTGCTCTTACCTGTGCTGGCCGCCACTGCATCAGACCTAGGACCCACAGTCTCTCTCTCTCACCACGTCAGAAACCTCGGAATCATCATTGACAACAAGCTCATCATGAAATCACAGATCAATGCTGTCTCCTCCGCCTGCTTCTTCACTCTGCACATGCTACGTAAGCTCTTCAAGTGGCTACCCCTACACACGAGATGCACCATGACACAAGCCTTCATTACCAGCTGACTGGACTACTTCAACACCCTCTGTGTAGCAATTGCCACACACCTCCTACAAAGACTTCAGACCATGCAGAAAGTCGCAGCAAGACTCTTCCTGGGCCTTCCTTGATGAACCACATCACACCACACCTTAGACAACATAACTGGATCCCCATACAGAAAAGATGCCAATTCAAGCTGCTGACGCATGCACACAAGGCTCTACACAGCCAAGGATCTGTCTACATTAACCACCACCTGAACTTCCACCAACCGCCAAAAAGACTATGCTCCGCCCACCTCTCACTTGCCCATACTCGCCGCATATACCGAAGCAAAAGTGTGCGCGCTGATCGCTGCAGGCTATGGGGGCTGGCTGAGCTGCTAGCTACTTTGTAATCGTATTAGCCTGGATTCCAGACACACCATGCAGAGGCAACTTCACCACTGACATCAGGAGAGGTGTTGCCCAATGGCTACTACCAAGACATCATCCCAGCGACACAGAAAGTAATAGGTGGAGGTGTCCTGCTGTCTCCCGTGGTGGGTGGCAGCAATTCTATTAGAGAGAGGCTGGCTGCAGCATTGGGCGCATGGTAAAACAACTAACTTATAAAATATTGAGCGCCGTAACCGGACCCAACCCCCACAGATTGTGGCCGCTAAGGAGTCAAGCACACCACTGTGCTGTAGCTGAGAGGTGACACTCAGTATCTGAGAAAACTGAACCTAAGCCCAGCGGGCCGCTGTGGTGCATTTGCTGTGGAGTCGTTGTTGCGGCCACAAGGCGGCCTGTAACGTAGCTTTGCAAAGTAAGCGTGTGTCAGTGCCCCTATGACGTGTGTTATAATTTCTCTCTGTCTAAAATGTTTGGGTGGTTTATATTGAGGGTTTTGGTGCAGTCATGATCAGCTGCCTCCTAGTGAGTTGTGTTAGCTGACGTTCAGACACAGTCTAGTCACTTCGCATCAAAGTCATATTCAATTCTAGTCTCTCTGGCTGCAGTGTCAGTTACACAGTACTTTTCAGGAGTGGATCGAGCCCTCAGCCGCGTGACATAAGTTGCAGTCGCACAGCACTTACTAGCTTGTTTTAATTTGGCTGGGCCATCGATAGTCGGGTGACTCTGGTCAGTGGTGCCGGACCTGACCAGTCGACAGTATGGGATGGGTGCAGAGGACTCCCAGCAGTGCCTAACAGTATGGGGTGGGTGGATATGACACCCAGCAGTGCCTAACAGTATGGGGATGGGTGGATATGACACCCAGCAGTGCCCAGACATAGAAGTGGTGGGTGGCTAAGACTCCCAGCAGTGCCAAGACATAGGAGGGCTGGATGGCTATGACTCCCAGCAGTGACCAACAGTATAGGGGTGGGTAGATATGACACCCAGCAGTGCCTAACAGTATGGGGGTGGGTGGAAATGACACCCAGCAGTGCCCAGACATAGGAGGGGTGGGTGGCTAAGACTCCCAGCAGTGCCCAGACATAGGAGGGGTGGGTGGCTATGACTCCCAGCAGTGCCCAACAGTATGGGGGTGGGTGGATATGACAGACAGCAGTGCCTAACAGTATGGGGGTGGGTGGATATGAAGCCCAGCAGTGCCCAGACATAGGAGGGGTGGGTGGCTAAGACTCCCAGCAGTGCCCAGACATAGGAGGGGTGGGTGGCTGTGACTCCCAACAGTGCCCAACAGTATGGGGGTGGGTGGATATGACACCCAGCAGTGCCCAGACATAGGAGGGGTGGGTGGCTATGACTCCTAGCAGTGCCCAACAGTATGGGGGTGGGTGGATATGACACCCAGCAGTGCCTAACTGTATGGGGGTGGGTGGATATGACACCCAGCAGTGCCCAGACATAGGAGGGGTGGATGGCTATGACTCCCAGCAGTGCACAGACATAGGATGGGTGGGTGGCTATGACTCCCAGCAGTGCCCAACAGTATGGGGGTGGGTGGATATGACACCCAGCAGTGCCTAACAGTATGGGGGTGGGTGGATATGACACCAAGCAGTGCCTAACAGTATGGGGGTGGGTGGATATGACACCCAGCAGTGTCCATACATAGGAGGAGTGGGTGGCTAAGACTCCCAGCAGTGCTCAGTCATAGGGATGTGCATTTCCACCATCATACAAGAACTACATGCCTGTATGTGTACATCCCTAACCAGTGACACTCCTGCTAGTTGCATATCAACACATCACTCACAGCAGTGGCCTACTCCACGGAGGATGGTATCCACGGAGGATGGTATCCTGTCACACACTGTGTGACACACCACATGTGGGAGTTTTGTCAGATCCCACATGCATATCCACCCATGGAGGTTGCAGGCACCCACACACCCCTCCATCATGACTCAATAGTGTCTAGTCAAGTAACAGATCAACAAACAAATAAAGCACAAATGGACTAATGAAGTGTCATGTACATCCCGGCCATGATGTGAATGTCCAGGTGGTGAAACATGTACTCCATCATGGAAGGAACAGGTTGGAAAACCCCTAGATACAAAACACCGAAATGTGAGTCGTGTGCACAAATTCCCGGCATTACAATTAGAAACATAAGGTCAAGGCTGATAACATTTTCATGCATAGTGTGAAAAAAGTATGATGGTTTCCCTGAAGGCATTACTACATACTACAAACCCCAGCACAGTGAGTAGCATGGATGGCACAGACCAATGATCAGAATTCATTTATGAGCAGGCATGGCCATTGCTGAAGGGAATGTACAAATAAATAGGAAATCTACACAAAAGTCACCACAACAATTGTGCAACTGTCTGTAGTGAAGATCTCATGTGTCACTGAGGAAGGGACACTCTTTGGGACTATGTCTGTATGCAAACTAAACATACACAAACAAAGAGTAATTTCTGCAACATTGTGATGGCACATAGATACCATGGTCCAACTCATCACCATCATGAAATAGACATCTGTCAAAATCCCTAAACATTACCATGACAACAACTCCTAGACACCCAGCACCTAAAGCAAGTACCTGAAATTCAAATGTTTGGAAAAAAAAATAAAATGCTTTATTCAGCTCCAAAGGAAAAAGATGATGGAAATTAGTCCCGGATATAACAAGGCCAATGGCCAGTCCACAAAATAAATCTTGTTTGGGGACATAGTGGAGTATCACAACCCCAAACGTGCCTGCACACGGATGATTCAAAGGGTTGGTGACCCATGGGGGCATCATCAGGTACAGGGTTCGGCACCACAGGGACAGTAGAGGGAAGGGTAGGTGTTGTGGGTGCAGGGGGGAGGAATCCTCCTCAGTGGCGAGTGCAGCGCCAAAGGTGGTAACATATAAACTGCTGCACATAGCTGCCAGGTCCGACAGACTACCACCTGCACCCGGGGACGGAATGGGAGTGGAGGCAGAGGGCTCTGCATCTTGCGGAATATGTGTGTGGCTGCGTGCGTGATGTCTGTCCCCTGTCCCTGTGGGTGTGCCTACATCCCCCTGAGATTGGGTGCCTGGAGATCTGTACTTTGACTTCCGTGTGGGTGTGCTGGGTGTCTCTATTGGGGTGTGTGATCTAGTGAATCTGCATGTATGGTGGACAGGTATGGGAGAGGGGGATGTGGATGTAAAAGAGCATCAGCCGAATATGGGGAATTGAAACTACAATGCATACATTTCCTGTCTGACCAGACCCCCCCAAATGTGGGAGTGTTACCAGGCTTCAGAGCACCGCAGGTAGCATGTGACACACAAGACAACAAACAGACATGTACCTACCCCCTCCTTGCTGCTGTACCTCCTGCAACTGCCTGTGGAGGTCAGGAAAAACCACTTCCAGGACCTGGAGCATGTGGGGGGTGAGGTGACGGCCGCCGCCATGCCGACGTGGAGCTTCAAGCTTGAGCTGGACCCGGGCAATACGACGGGTCCAGCACCGGATGTCCTGCCACCTCTTCCTGATGTTCATCAGCCTTCACCGAGGGCCCCCCACAGACCTGACAGCCCTAGCAATGTCCAACCAGATCTCCCCCTTCTCATAGGCAGTTACTTGTCAGGAAGACATAGAGAAACAACATCACTACACCTGCTCCATGTCAAAAAGACACACACTTGCACCACATTGACGATGACAACAGGGCATAGGATGCTAACAGGACTTGCATCATTGTCCATGTGAATGTGGCCTGTGAGCAAACACAAATGCACTACATGCCTTTGAAAGGCAACAGATGCCATAAGGGGTGCAAACCACTCACTGAGCATGGCACACACTGAACAAGACATGCAACTGCAGGGTGGTGGACAGCACGTGACATGCTGTCACATATCCCACTACACCTAAGAACCCTCAGCAGACCACACATATATACCCTGGCACAGATCATTTGCTTGTCAGTGTCAACAGTGTATACAACCCTCACTTTGCACGTCACCCTTGACAAAGATGTGACACAGGGGTCATGCTAACTGTCCAAGTCATGCACACAACACTGCATACTTGTCACATCAGATGGCTACAGCTGTGGCATACACCATGCAGCTGTGTTGCAAGACATCACATACACACTTTGCCATGTGACAACGAAAATTCACACTCTTCAATGTCCATGAGTTCAAACCATGCATTTGCACAACATCCACACAGGTTACCAAAAACAATTAACTGCAGTGAGTACAATCATCTGTCACTCTGGGGGGAACACTGTTACACCTCAGTAAATCATGGCAATAAAACATGCAAGGTGTGGCACAGCAGAATGTGTGGTTCACATTGCATTGAATGTCACAGTTAGCACAATGCAGGTAAGCAGTGAACACTATTTAACTAAATCATTCACTGCATGGGAGATAGCACAATGTACACACCCGGCACTCACTCCAAACCACATTGCATGTCTGTTCCACAAATACACAATGGCTGTAGTGACACTCACACATTCATCACTCACCTGCTCCCCTGGTCTCCCATACAGCTTGCTGTATTTCGGTAGGAGGGCATCCAGCAGGGCCTGGTTCTCCTCCTCACTGAATGCAGGTGCCCTCTCCATGGTCCCCGACATACAGCTCCAGGGAATGCAGAGACAGCAGCAGTGTTGTCCACTCCAATGTTGTGCAGTCAAGTGCCCAACTCATAGCCACATGCAGCCTTAAATCAGTGCTGCTGATGGGGCTGTCAGTCTCGGGAGTACAGTGTGATAGGCCAGATTACTTAGCATCCTATGTTTCATCCAATCCCATTCCACATAAGGCCCTGACACACATTTGCATGGTTTAAAAATTGAGCTTTAGCTCCACAACAAATTTTGTAAAATAGTATAGTTTTGCCCAACTGAATTTTGCAGGACACCTGTAGGACACCTGTAGCACACACTCAAATCTCAGTTTCCTTGACAACTAGCCTGCATTCTGGGCATTCTACTCATCCCCTAGGTGTTCCCTATGTATTTTCTGGGATCCCCACACAAGTACGGTGCGTTTTACGTCGTGAATGCCACATATTCAATAGTGAAACGATACGCACACACGCAATGGCGGGGTACGCTCCGCTCGCGTATGGCACGATTGCAATGGTGAAACGTCCCGCACACACGCATGTACTATTGGGGTACTGAGCATTTCACATGCTCTAGTGAATGCAGGGGTACGGTGCGTTTCACACGCTCACGCATGGCACCATTACAATAGTAATACCAGGAAAACACATGGCAGGGATGTAGGGGTAAGGTCCTAAGAAGGATGTTCATGTATATATTGGCATGGCATCCTTACATGAGCAGGCCCTAGGTGTGGCAGACAGTGATATAGCACAGGGCATGTGATCTTGTAGCACAGTTGATGTGTGATGACCTGTTGAGACATGTCATTTGTGATGGGGCACTATGTGGTACACATTACCTTTACACTGTCCCATAAGTATCATCATAAACATGTCATGATGCACATCAACGCTGGGATGGCACACTCTTCAGTACAGGCATCTGTCTCGTGATGCCATGGACAGGGGCACTTTCTCACTTGACAAATTGTCGCTCGGCATGACCCTGTGTGACAATGTCATGTGTGTGCCATGTTAAAGATTGGGCTTGCGGTTGGTATTCCGTCAACTTAATCTGCTTAGGTGCATCTATGATGGGTCTGTGTTGTGCTTGCAAGGGTTTCACATGTACGCACACCATGCCACAGGGGCATTTCAACAGCTTATGTGTGTGATGGCATCATACATCATTTTTCTCCAAACATACAGGTCTGCGTTCTGAGAATGGCTGTGGTGTTGCTTTGTCAAATGCACACCTTATTCACAATATGTCTGATATGTGCAATAGATAGCACATGTGACCTGGGTGTGTGCCTTGCAGTCAGCTGTCTGGATGTGTTGACAACCTTCTTATGCAGGTCAGGTGACGTGTGTCACTAACGTGATACATTGTTCTGCTTACTCAGACCAGCCCAGCAGATCATTTGTGTGCATGTCATGTCCATTTCACAGACAACAGGTGTATCCGTTTTTACGGAGGAGTGCCAGCTAGCTGGAATATGTGTCCTTGATGTATTGCCCACGCCAGCCTCAATAGTGATTTGATGTGTTGAAGTAGTGTTGCTTGTGCTATGTACATTGTAATCGTTGTTGGCTGACAGTTGTACACCATTTTTCCCAAATATGTCGTGCAGGGCACCACCTCTACCAAGGCCTTTGCCAGACTTGGAGGCCATGAGGGAACGTGATTGCATCCGACATTACAGATTCACTCAACAGCTGATTCAGGACTTGACGGACAGGCTGGAACCACATCTCCAACCACGACACAGGTATCCAACTGCGCTGACACCAAAGGTAAAGGTGATGGCAGCCCTACATTTCTTTGCCACAGGTATGTTCCAATTTACCATAGCTGGTGTGGGGGGCATGTCCCAGACCATGTTCAGCCGTGTCCTACGTGATGTTTTAGCTGCTATGTTGGGTCACATTGATGAATTGATCAAATTTCCTACTCCAGAAGAGTTGACAGATGTCAAGGGTGAATTCTATGCCCTGGGACAGATGCCACATGTAATTGGGTCCATTGATGGAACACATGTTGCTTTTGTGCCACCACAGGCTCAGGAGCAGGCCTACCGCAACAGGAAACATTACCACTCTATAAATGCCCTGGTGGAGTGTCTTGCTAACATGCTGATTTCCCATGTTTGTGCACGTTTTCCAGGATCGTGCCATGATGCATTCATCATGAGGCGTAGCAGGATACCACAGATGATGCTGCAGCTGAGCAACCATCGGGCATGTCTTGTTGGTGGGTACACTCTGTTTCTCATGTATGTCTCAATGTTATTTATTTTTCTGACGGCATCTCATTACACACTCATTGCCATGATGTCTATTTGTAGGAGACGCGGGATATCCCAACATGCCGTGACTCATGACTCCGCTCCGCAACCCGAGAACAGCTGCAGATCACCGGTACAATAATGCACACGGGCAGACCAAGCGAGTGATAGAGCTTATGTTTGGACTCCTGAAGAGCCGGTTCAGGTGCCTCAACAAGACTGGCGGATCCCTCTCATACTCCCCGGTCAAAGTGTGTAACATCTTCATTGTGTGCTGCATGCTGCACAACATGGCAGTTAAGAAGGCCGTGCCACTCATCCTGGACCCTGATGAGCTGGAACATCCACCCATTGAGGATGAAGGCCTTGGCCAGGATGCAAGCGATGAGGAGAATGATATCCGGAGTCAGCTCATACGCAACTTCTTCTCATAATGGTGAGTCCTTGGAAAATAGTGTGCAAGCTTGTACCATAGAGTGGCATGTGTAGCATACTGTGTGTCCAGCTGACTGTATGCAATGTCACTTTTATGTTTGTTGTGAAGTGTCACACAAGTGCTGATGTCATGCCACACACATATGCGCAATGAGTGAACTTGGAATGTACAAGTGTACTACACTGTTAGTGTATTCTACATGACCATGTGTGTATGAAAATATTCTGAACGTGACCCCTTGTGTGCCTGTCATTCCCAGGTCGCCCTGCCTGTTGTCTGTTCGTGTCATCTAAGTCCTCCTGCTATTCCTCATGATGATTCAACAAAAAGAAAGGGTGAACTTGCTATAAATGATCAGCACATCACTATTGTATATTACCCATCGTAGTCATAGTCCAATCCTACAGGAATACTCAATTTTGGAGTGCCCAACTGGTAGGATGCTTATTCACCCTTAAGCAATTTCCGTCACGATAATCTACCCACAAGCCTGTTGTAGAGTTTCATGAACCATATGTAAAGATAAATCCACCAGTGCACATCCCTGTTTGTGACTTTTCTCCAATTAAATCGTAATTCGATCACTTTAGTAGAACGATTTCTTTCAAAATCCTCAGATATTCAAGTAGTACACAGTCCATCAATCTTTCAAAATCTTGTTTATTGATTATTTTTCTTGCCACATCGTCACAGCCGACGCGCGTTTCGCCCTCCACGGGCTTTTTCAAGGCAAAAGCAAAGTAGAATGGTGAGTGGCGTAATCATGTACAAATCAATAAAAGATATAAAAATCCTTCTCTTAATTCTCCTTAGAGCCTTTCAATAGTCGAGGTGATAGTTATCCCTTAGAGTACTAGTGCTTCTAATTCCATTCCTCATTTGATAGTCCATGCATATGTCTAAAGTTCAAGGAGCCATGATAAGTTCCATCGCCATTGCAAAGCCGGTCACGTCTCGGCAAGGCGTCTCCCTTCCGCGTTCGTCTGGCAGAGAGCTCTGCGTAGAGCAAAAGCTAAATACTTTCAGACTCGTATTGAGGATGCCAAGAGCTCCTCGCGGGAACTGTTTAAAATATATAAAGAAATATCGCTGGTCTCTAGTTCTAATACCCCCATAATATCTTCCAAGGAGGGTTGTAATAAAATCGCTGACTTTTTCTCGAGTAAAGTTAAGACGATTTATGCCTCCTTCTCTCAAATACCAGATAAGGGCACAGATTTCAGAGCAGACAGCTCATTGGCAGCCCCGGATTCCTCACTCCTAACCTTCGAGGTTCCGGCAGCGGACAAGCTGATAAACATCTGTCGGAGTGTGAAGTCCGGCTCCCCTAATGATCCGGCCCCTGCCTGGGTCATATCAGACGGCCTGACAGCCTTGGAACCTCATATTAGACACGTCCTACAAACCTCTTTTTCCACTCAGCAAGTTCCTAGGGAGTGGAAGAAGGCTATAGTACTGCCAATAAGGAAAAAACCCAATGTCAGCGTAGAGGTACTTGAAAACCTTAGACCCATTTCCTTATTGCCGTACGTGGCGAAGGTAGCCGAGAAGGTGGTTAATGCTCAGCTTACTGAGCACCTGGAAAAATGGAACTTACTCCATCCCTCGCAATCAGGATTCAGGGCGGGCTACTCTACGGAGACGGCCCTCCTAAGAGCCACGGAGACTCTAAGAGCAGGGGCAGATGCGGGTCACACAATGGCCCTGATCATGCTTGACCTAAGCGCAGCTTTTGACACCGTGGCGCATTCCATCTTGCTACGGTGTCTGAACGAAGCTGGGGTCGTTGGCTCTGCGCTGGGCTGGTTGCAATCTTTCCTTACGGAGAGATGTTTCCAAGTTCAGCAGGGGACTTGCCGCTCAGGGGAGATGTCATTAGACCAAGGAGTGCCTCAGGGCTCTGCTTTGAGCCCCACTCTTTTTAATTTGTACATGGCCTCTCTGGCGAAAGTTGTACACTCCTTTGGGGTGGAATTAGTGTCGTATGCTGACGACACTCAGCTGCTGATCTCCCTATCACAGAATACCTCCAACACCCCAAAAAATTTTAAATCATGTATGCAGGCATTAGCAGAGTGGATGGATGCCCATTGTTTAAAACTTAATGGCTCTAAAACAGAGGTACTAGTGGTAGGGGGAAAAAGCGAAAAATGGTCGGATGAGTGGTGGCCTTCATGTCTGGGCCCTACCCCCATACCATGTCAGGAGGCCAAGAATCTGGGAATTTGGATGAACCCCTCGCTCTCATATGAAGGCCACATTAGGCGCCTTGTGGGAAAATGTTTTGGAGTCCTAAAGACCCTAAACAAAACCTTAGACCTCCTCCCTTTATCGGCCAGAAGAACACTAACGCAGGCACTAGTGACCTCGCGGTTAGATTATGGCAACATTCTGTTTCTTGGGGCAACCGAGGGCAGCATAGGACGCCTACAAGTTATTCAGAACTCCGCTGCTAGACTGGTGCTAAGAAGACCCAGGAGAGCTAGCTCGAAACAGGCGCTGGATGCGCTTCATTGGCTGCCAGTGAAGAAGCGAGTGCTATTTAAGTGCCTCCTTTTCTGCCACCGTATTGTCTGGGATAAGTCACCGACATATCTGAAGGAGCTAGTCAGCCGATATGTTCCTACCAGGACCCTCCGTTCAGAGGGTACCGGTCTGCTGACAGTTCCCAGGATCAGGAAGGCGAGAATAGGTGGACGGTCCTTCGCGCTACTGGCAGCTCAAAATTGGAACAAACTACCTCCGGTGTTGAGACTGAAGGGCAATGAACTGCGGTTCAGGGCTCTGCTCAAAACACACCTATATACTGCATAGAGTCTGGGTTTTCTATGTTGGTTTCACTGGTAGCTTAGCGCGGGGACACGCCGCGATGGCGTTACTGAGCGCTCTATAAGCTCTTTATTATTATTATTATTATTAGAAGCACTAGTACTCTAAGGGATAACTATCACCTCGACTATTGAAAGGCTCTAAGGAGAATTAAGAGAAGGATTTTTATATCTTTTATTGATTTGTACATGATTACGCCACTCACCATTCTACTTTGCTTTTGCCTTGAAAAAGCCCGTGGAGGGCGAAACGCGCGTCGGCTGTGACGATGTGGCAAGAAAAATAATCAATAAACAAGATTTTGAAAGATTGATGGACTGTGTACTACTTGAATATCTGAGGATTTTGAAAGAAATCGTTCTACTAAAGTGATCGAATTACGATTTAATTGGAGAAAAGTCACAAACAGGGATGTGCACTGGTGGATTTATCTTTACATTCCTCATGATGATAGCAACGTCTGCCGAATCAGCGTTACATACACGGACATGTGGAAATGTCAGTTTGGGTAAGGATTCCAAACAGGCTGTTTTGTGTTGGTATGTTTTTTAAATGTGTGGTAAATGTTGCTGCGCATGTTGTAGGATCATACATACATGTCACATTACCATGTATCAAATTTCATATTGCGCCAATCCCATGACAGGACAGTCACCCTTTTTGACAGTCATCTGTAGTTGAGTTTTGACTCTGGTGAATGCATCAATGTGTGTAAAGCTTGAGCCTGACACATTGCGAAAACCACGGGTTGACATTGTATGTGACATCACAACCACAGGCTCTGTGGGGAATTGCAGCCTCACTGTGTGCAGCAGCATGTGTCTGGCTCATTCACTCAACCTTGTGGGCCAGTACAGTTTGATTTCCCCAAAAACATGTTGTGTAGGTATGGGCCAGTGTATGTCCCACATGTTCAGTCAACTGTCCTGTGAGTCTGTTTGCATGGATGCATTGCCCCTTGTGCCAGTATGTCATGTCACTGTCATGTCGTTACCTCAGTGCCGGTGGAGAACACTGCTTTGCTAGCCTTCTCTGTAAGTTGATGTTAACTTTCCATTCCCATGATGCCAGGTATGTTGCGCTGATGACATCACAACGTTGGGCTGTAGCAAATGTAAAAGCTTCTGTGGCACCAGTCTGGTGAGGTTATTCCCAGGATTCTCTTGTGCCGTGCAGCATATCCTGGTCAGGGTAGGGTTGTTTTTGTGGCTTTGTTCCTCATTACTTGCTATTGAGTTTGGTTCCACCTGCTTGTCATGTTTAGCATAGTAAGGCACAGTTGCAGGAGCCAATGACTGGCTCCTGCGGGGCTTACTTGTGTTTAGGTAATTCCCTTCCTCATTGGGTGAGCTGCCTACGGCTCTTGTGGGTGATGTCTAAATTCCCTTCATGACCCTTACTGATTCACAGGGCTAACTACGGATTGTTGGCTTTGTGTCAGTAGCACTGCTATACATTACATTTTCGGAGATTAGGAGCCTCAATCATACACTGTGACGTAGTTGATGACCGCATGGATCTAATTACATTGTAGCAGCCTTGTGAGCGTTACACAACCTTCATTTAGGTGACAAACTCTGCTACCTTTTATGTGTCCGTGTTCAAGCATCTGATCTTGTCTCATTGCAAAATCGGTGATCACAAATAGGAGACAGTGGCAGTGGTTACACTTCACATGTGTGACAGGTACAGTATAGGTACGGAAGTATTCTGTGATTCTGTGACACAAAGTATGGAATCCTTATGCTTGTTTTCCTTTGTTTCAGATCACCCTCCCTGCAGTTCCCATCCTCTCCTTCCCTCGCCTGATCTCCCTTTTGTGTCTGTCATTTGTACTGAGACCAAGGGGCTATTGGAACATGGACCCCTTCCAGCATCGCACCACTCTGATGATCAAAGGTACGGACAGTCCCTGGCAGTCGTGGGGAGATTGTTTCACCAGCATTACAGGTAACATCATTGCATGACTGTTATTGTCTTCAGAGCAATGTGACTGGGCATGTACATTGGCTAAAGCAGCAAGGCCTCACAACTAACTTTATCCTATTGTGTAGAAACTGTGTTTCCGACAGTACATTGTGCCTCATTGCTGTCACCGCAGATCTCTTGCCAGTCTGCATGCGTTCATTATGGCATTGTTTACAATGATTGTTCATATGTAGTTATGTGTACAGTGACAACATGCATGCTGTTTGTAATGGCAAATGGGCCATATTGTGCGTGACGTACATGGTTGTGTACGTGTTGTTTAGCTTGCTTCCCACAACGTGCAGGCGACACCTGCTGATGCTGTGTGTCCTGTGCCCCGCTTTTCATTATGGTGCCTAATCCTGTGCCTATGATCTTTGGTGATTGTTCACACATTTTCTCGCAGTGACCCATGGGTAACCAGACACTCCTGCCTTCACATACACATGTTACATAGTGCCTTGCAAGAATGTTTGTGTGCTTGTTTAGCATGTTGTCTCACACCTCCTGCCGTCATGTGTTCACTCATTCCTGCTGCTGCATCCCCAGCCACAACGCAGCACCGAGTGGCCCGATCCTGCAACACACACGCCTAAAAGATACTCCTCCATCCATTCTTAAAGCATGCCACAGCTTGTCTGTGCCACTGTTGCACAACCTCCATGACAAAGGCAGGACCGTCAGCACCTGCAACATGCACACTGCAAGACACTCAGCTCATTTCATGACTCATGTGACACAACAGACTCATGCTCCAGCCAACTTCCACACACTAAACACCAGACAATCATCCACCTGGTATCACGCAACCCCAAACACACCCATGACAGCTTCTCAGGCTGTGTGTGCAACTCATACTGACAACACGGCGCAGCCCCACATAACAGTGCGTGTACGTACAACCAGGTCATGTGCCTCGTACTGCACACACACTACTTCCAGCAGCACCACATTGTACTGTGTTATCTCGTCAACACAACTGCACCACACATCGCCTTCATTACTGTAACGTGGTAGTACGCAACCTCAGCACACCACTTCTACATTGCCATCACAGACGGATAGTCAAAAACCCACAGGGACCACACATCCAATCCAGGATTATGATTGGTCAAACTCAATGAGGTACACCCTCAGAGTCACATTCAACACCAAGGACACACTCCGCATTGTCAAACATCTGCACATCCTGTTTCACACCAACACCCTGACCACCCTCATTGTAACTATCATCTACAGCTCTCCAAGCCTACACACACAATTTGGCTAAGCCATCTATCAATCAATCAATCAATTCATTTGTTAAGCACGCTACCTACCCGTGAGGGTCTCAATGCGATGGGGGGAGGGTAGGCTGCTACTGATCGAAAAGCTAGGTCTTGAGAAGTCTTGTGAAGGCCAGCAGGTCCTGGGTCTGTCGTAGGCTTGAAGGGAGGGTGTTCCAGTTCTTTGAGGCAAAGTAGGAGAAGGTTCTGGCACTGGCGGTGGTTTTCCGGATGTGAGGGACTGTCGCGAGTGTGAGGTTGGTAGAGCGGAGGCAGTGGGTGGGTGTGTAGAAGCTGAGTCGGTCATTGTGGTATGCTGGTCTGGCGTGGTGTACAGCTTTGTGTGCGTGGATGAGGAGTTTGAAGGTGATCCTGTTGTTGACAGAGAGACAGTGCAGGCCTCTCAGGTATGGTGTGATGTGGCCGTGTTGGGGAAATTGAGGATCAGTCGTGCCGAGGCATTCTGGATGCGTTGCAGCCGTCTCAGGAGTTTGGTTGGGTTTAACTGTGTAGAGGGCATTCCCATAATCCAGTCAGCTGGTGGAGAGGGCCTGGGTGACTGTTTTTCGTGTGTTGGAGGTGATCCATTTGAAGATCCTGCGGGCCATTCAGAGGGTGCTGAAGCAGGAAGCAGAGATGGCGTTGTCCTGCTTGGTCATGGAGAGGGAGGAGTCGAGGATGACCCCCCAGGTTGCGTGCGTGGTTGGTGGGTTCTGGGGCTGTTCCTAGCGATGTTGGCCACCAGGAGTCGTCACAGCCTGAGGTGGTGGGGCCGAGGATGAGGACCTCCGTTTTGTCATAATTCAGCTTCAACCTGCTGTCCTTCATCCATTTGGCAACGGCCTTCATTCTTCTGTGGAGGTTGCTTTTGGCAGTGTGGGGGTCTTTGGTGAGGGATATGATCAGCTGGGTGTCATTGGCGTAGGAGATGATGTTGAGGCTATGTTGTGCGACGTGGGTGAGTGGTGCCATGTAGATATTGAACAGCGTCGGGCTGAGGTATGATCCCTGTGGGACGCTGCTGATGGTCTCGGTGGTCTTGGGGCAGAAGTGTGGGAGGCAGACGTTCTGGGTTGTGCTGGAGAGGAAGGAGGTAGCGGGTCAGCTGTCTGTTGACGATCTTCTCCGTGACTTTTTATGGGAAGGGGAGCAGGGAGGTGGCCCGGAAGTTCTTGAGGTATTTGGGGTCCGCTTTTGGTTTATTCAGTAAGGCGTTGATCTCTGCGTTCTCACAGCTCTCAGTGAAGGTTGCTGTCTCGAAGGAGATGTTGATTGTTTTTCGGAGAAGGGGTGCAATGGCTGTGCTGGCTTTGTTGAAAACGTGGAGAAGCCATGGGTCAGATGGGGATCCGGAGTGGATGAAGTCCATGGTCCTGATGGTGTCTTAGTCGCTGACGTTGTACCAGGTGGTCAGGTGATTTGTGTGGGTGTTGGTCGTAGGGGGGGTGGTCTCGGTTGTGGATGTGGGGGTAGCGGAGTAAAAGCTGTTGTGTATGGTGATGAACTTACGGTGAAAGAAGGTGACCAGTGAGTCACACAGGTCTTGTGATGGTGGAATATCGTTGGTGCTGTAGCTGGGGTTTGAGAGTTCAATCACGATGTTGATGTGCTCTTTGCTATTGTGTGCGTTGCTGTCTGGGCAGTTCTTGAAGGCTGTCCTGTTGGCGGTCCTGATGAGTTGGTGGTGTCTGCGGGTGGCGCTCTCATGTGCGGTGTAGCTGTCTGGTGTTCGGTTGCGGAACCAGCTCTTCCACAGCTTCCGACAGGTGCACTTGGAGGTCCTGAGGTCTTCCGTGAACCATGCAGCTTTCTTGTTGTTGTGATTGGTGGCGGAGGTCTTGAGTAGGGCGAGGGTGTCAGCGCAGTTGTTCACCCACTGTTTGAGGTTGATGGCAGCGATATCAGGGTAGGTGGGTTTGGCGGGTGGTCCCAGGGCGAGGGTGGCGGTCAGTTAGTCCTCGGTGACCTTGCACCAGCATCGGTGTGGCATCTGCTGTGTGCGGGGGGTGTGGTGGGTTTCCTGAAGGTGAAGTGGACGCATCTGTGGTCTGTCCAGTGGTGTTTGGTGGTGTGGTTGAAGGAGACGTGTGGACTTGCGGAGAAGATGGGGTCCTATGTGTGTCCAGCGGTGTGGGTGGGTGTCGTCACGAGTTGTTTAAATCCGAGGTTGTCGAGGTTGTCGATCAGGGCGGTGGAGTTTGCGTTGTTGTTGTTCTCAAGGTGGAAGTTCAGGTCCCCAAGGAGGATGGAATCCGTGTAGCCAAGGGCGTGCGTGCTGATGAGGTCAGCGATGGAGTTGATGAATTGTGGTCGGGGTCCAGGTGGTCTGTAGATGAATGTACCTCTGAGGGTGGTGTTGGGGTCGGTGTGGATCTGTAAGTGCATGTGCATGGCGGTGGGGAGGGTGTCGGTAGTGACTCTGGGAGTGTTCAGATGGATGATGGCGATTCCTCCTCCCACTCCATTGGTGTGGTGTCTGCGGGAGATCTTAATAGCCTTCTGGGATGGCTATGGCGATGTCTTGTGCCGAGGTGGTGTTCAGCCTGATCGCCGTCAACAACACCAGCCAGCCCAACTACAGCAACAACCTCTACACAGGAACAAGAAACAAACTCCAGGAGTACTTGTGAAAATCCAGGGTGCATGCACACACCTCATCCTCTACATCCCCTGCTACTGCCACATGACCGTCCACCTGAGATACCTACAATTGTCCCACAGTCAACTGCAGGATCACCTTCATACTCCTCAGCCACACTCAGTAGGCACTCCACAGGCCCAGGCCAAAAAACAAATATGGACGTCTACCATCCAACAGCCCGTTGTCCACAGTCCGTCCTGCCTCCCTTGGCCTGGGCAACATTCATCACATCCACAGTACAACTGCATGCAGCAGATAGTTTTCATACCTCAAAAAACAGATCCTGGTACTCCCTCCGTGGACACCTGCATATTAGCCATGATCTCTACACCTCCAAGTGACTCTTCTGTAACTGTCTGTCATTGCAGTATTGCAAGCCAACCCCCCCTTCAGCAGATAGTAACCATCATGGGTGAGTATTGCCATCGATGTATGTAGTTGATGATATATTGTGACCTATGTGTGTCCTCAACCGGACTCAGATCCTAGTGTATGTATGGCTAGAGTTTGTTCAACACTCTGGCATATTTCGACATGTCCCCACACATATGTTTTTGACTCTGGGTACAAAACTTCAACATCAATGCGTATTGTGTTTGTTAAATTTATTTTTGGATCTTGTGCTGGAAACGTGAGTAGGTGCTGTACAAAAAGGGGGGGAATCCAAAGTTCACAGTGGGAGATGTGATGCCTTACAGTTTGAGTCAACAGAGTCCAGGCCACAGTGCTTGGCATCATTGGGCACACTGCGACCAGCAAGTCCATGTGGGAGAGTCAATAAGGTGATGCTGTTGCACATAAAGGCAAGACGCCAGACCAGGTGACCTGGGAGTTGTGCATGGCCCACTGCCTCTCATTGTTTTTTGCGTGGACGACCCACCTTCCTTGTGGGACCCTCATGTGCAGGCCTTGACGATGCCTGGGACGCTCCGTCAGACAATTCCTCCTCCTCCCTCCCAGTGCATGGTGTTGGTCTTTGCCTAGATGTTTCTGGCCTGGTGACACAGGGAGGGTGCTGCATGTTGACAGCGATCTGATGGAGTGAATGGCTTATGTCCCTATGCACCGTCAAGAGCTCAGCCAGTCTTGCCTCCATCCGTCCTTGGTGTTGTTGTTGACTGGCATGTAGCTCGGCCTGCTGGTTTTTTATTTCATTGAGGGCCTCTACTACCTGGCTGAACTCCCTGGTGTCCATGCCTCCATGATGTTTCTAAGTTCGAACATACCGGACCCGGCAGCTGGCTGGTCAGGTTCTCGCCTCCGCCTTGCGCAGCTCCCACCACCCCTGCCCACACGAGCCTGGCCTGCTGTTGTGGGCACATTGGATCGACGAGACCCATGAGTGATGGCAGTGGTGGTGTCGTCTGCCACCTCCTGGGTGCCCGGTGAACCTTGTCCCTCATTGTCAGACTGGCTCAGTTGTGGGCCATGGGCAGGGCTCCGAGCTGTCTGCTGGGATGTGGTGGGAATGGGTGTGGTGGTTGGCACAGATGTATCTGATCCACCTGCTGCACGGGTTTGGGATCCAGAGGTGCCAGGTTGGTTTGGGTCATCCATGGTGTGGTGAGAGGTGTCATTGTCGGTGGGATCAGGGTCCTGCTGAGCCTGGGACTGTGATCCATCTCCCCCTGGTTGGGGGTAGTTTCCACACATTGCCCTGTGGGTGTGAGAGACAGGCAATGTTAATGCCCTATCATGCAACATCCAATTTTCATATCCATTGTTGTTAGCTCTGTTCCACCTGCTTTGGATTGTTCTCATAGTTCACTTGTGTATGGGTATGTTGTGGGATCAGATTGACATGTGCTCAGGGGTCATTGACATGTGAGGGACTGTTTACGATGACTGGCACAGACATTGCTGTGGCTTGTGTTGCCGGCACAACACATATCCAGCTGTGCTCTGTGTGGCCCTATCTGCACAATGCAGCGTCAATCCTTATGCCTGGTTCAAGCATGTAAAGGGTTTTAATGCAGCATGTTTATGAAAGTGACTGAGTGGAATCTTTCTGATTTTACTCAGCAACTTTTGAGAGGTGTTGCTGTGCCATGACGGCCACCCACTGCCAACTCCCCCTGGATCAGTACACCTACTTCTGGCACAGGGCTTTGGAACGTGGCACTTCTCCCAGATGCATCACCTTGTCAATACCCAGGTCCATGGCGCAACCTAAGTGCATCCATAGCGTCACAAAGCTGTAGCAAGAGCATTGTGTGAGGGCACAAGGGACTTGTGATTCAGCACTGTGCATTTTTTGCTTGGATGCGTCATCAGATCAGTATTTGTTTTTTTGTGTTACATGACAATTGTGACAGTGGTGCACTCCATTGCCTGTCCCCAGAGGCTATGTTTCTGTAAGAGGTGTGTGTGACAGGCCATGCTGGTCGTTTGAGTCTGATTTGCAAGTGGGTGTCCCTCGTGGTGTGGCTGTCCCCCCATGAGGCATGCTGCCATGATAGTGGTTGTGAGTTCCTGTGTAGGATATCTGACCTTGTCCTGGTGTTGGTGTTTGCACTGGTCACAGGAGGGCCTTGTGCATCCTACACCAGGACCCAGTGTCAGCTATCTTGTCAGTACTTTCACAGTCCCTGTGCATTAAGCATGGTGCATGGGTGTGTAGAGTGCACCCTCCTACCCGGCACCTTGCACCCTCTCACCCTCCACCTTGCAGCCTTCTGGCACTCCCCTTGCACCCACCCCCATACTGTCTGGCCACTGCTGGGGGTCCTCTGCACCCACCCCCATACTGTCTGGGCACTGCTGGGTATCATATCCACCCACCCCCATACTGTCTGGCCACTGCTGGGAGTCCTCTGCACCCACCCCCATACTGTAGGCCTATGCTGGGAGTCCTCTGCACCCACCCCCATACTGTAGGCCTATGCTGGGAGTCCTCTGCACCCACCCCCATACTGTCTGGGCACTGCTGGGAGTCCTCTGCACCCACCCCCATACTGTAGGCCTATGCTGGGAGTCCTCTGCACCCACCCCCATACTGTAGGCCTATGCTGGGAGTCCTCTGCACCCACCCGCATACTGTCTGGCCACTGCTGGGAGTCCCCTGCACCCACCCCATACTGTCTGGGCACTGCTGGGTGTCATATCCACCCACCACCATACTGTCTGGCCACTGCTGGGAGTCCTCTGCACCCACCCCCATACTGTAGGCCTATGCTGGGAGTCATCTGCACCCACCCCCATACTGTAGGCCTATGCTGGGAGTCCTCTGCACCCACCCCAGTACTGTCTGGGCACTGCTGGGCGTCATGTACACCCATCTCCATACTGTCTGGGCACTGCTGGGCGTCATGTCCACCCACCCCCATACTGTCTGGGCACTGCTGGGGGTCATGTCTACCCACCCCCATACTGTCTGGGTACTGCTGGGAGTCCACCCATGTAACATGAGTTGTTGGTATGCTCACCAGGCTCCACGACTCCTGGAATTCCATGTACTCCCACCGGTGGTAGCAGGGCCATAACCTTCTCCTCCCAGGGATGGTACTGTACTGGTCTGCCAGGACCACCACCTCCGGTCTGCTGGCTGTGGGTGTAGTCCTCGTCCATCTTGCGTTTGACCATCCTCCGCAGATTGTACCACCTGGCCTGGCAATCCCTCCTGGTGCGCCTGATCGGTGCAACAGCATTGACCCTATTGACGATCCTCTCCCACAGCCGGGTTTAGTCAGCTATGCTGGTCTGTCTGACCAATGCGCCAAACAGCTGTGGCTCAACTCTGAACAAGTTAGTAACCTTTGGATTCTTTGGTGTGGTCATGGTGTGGGGTGTATGTGATTGGGGGGGTAATGGTGTGTATGGATGAGGGTGTGTGGGTCTGATTGTGAAGGGGGTGGTGTGGGTTTGAATGTGATGGGGTGTATGTGTGTAGGTGTATGGGTGCAGTTGTTGGTGTGCTGTCAGTGTCTTTGAGCAAATAAGTATGTTGCAAAGGATGATGGGTTGTATGTGTGGGTCCTTTTATTGGTCCATTTGTGGGTGTGTCTTATTTAGAAATTTTGGTGGGTGTGTTATAAGGGGTGGGTGTGACTTGAGCCCTCTGTTTGCCTGTTTGGATGTGGCCAGGACATTTTTTTCCAATGGTGTGGACACAGGAGACATGTTTTGTGGTGTTGTGCGACTCGTTTGCATCCTCCTTGTGCTGGTTTCAGGGTTTGTGTGCACTTTATTAGGGGGGTGTGCAGTTCATATTTGTTGGTGCGGCAGGCTCATACGGGACGTTTTCCGGGGGTTCGCGTACGCTTTAATTGGGGTGTGCAGTTCGTATTTGTTGGTGCGGCAGGCTCATACGGGTAGTTTTCGGGGGTTCGCGTATGCTTTATTAAGGGGGTGTGCAGTTCGTATTTGTTGGTGCGGCAGGCTCATATGGGACGTTTTCGGGGGGTTCGCGTACGCTTTATTAAGGGGTGTGCGGTTCATATTTGTTGGTGTGGCAGGCTCATACGGGACGTTTACGGGGGGTTCGCGTACGCTTTATTAAGGGGTGAGCGGTTCGTATTTGTTGATGCGGCTCGCTCATACGCGATGTGTTCCGTACGAATCATGCTTCATGCGCGACTATGTTTACCCGTACAAATCGCGTACTCGGTCCCCGGTCTGGATCGTACTTGTTGGGTCGTACGGCATGTTTACAAATCGTACGGTTTGAGTTTCAACGCCATTTCGTACGGGTCTTCGCTTATGTTTCGTACGGTTCGCTAATAATCGGATGTATTTTCGGAACACGGATCGTACTACGCAAATCGGACCGATTTCTAGGATTCGTACGGAAACGGCTACGAATACGAATCGTCGGACGGTTTTCTTTCCCGAATCGGAATCGACCCCTTAGAAGAAATTTCATAGAAAAGCAGACAATAGGTTCCTATGGAGAAAATACAGATTACTAGTAAACCCGGTACGGATTACTTTTACGGTTCAGTACTGGGCTGAAAGGTACAGTACTGACTTCTCCCCTGATCACAAGTGAGTATTTCGGAATTCGGAATTCGGCTGTTTTTATATGAATATTTTCAGTTTTCAAAACTTCGCACTTAGAAGAAATTTCATAGAAAAACAGTCAATGGCTTCCTATGGCAGAAATTTAGATTACCAGCAGACACGGTTGTGATTACTTTCGTGGTTCAGTACTGGGCTACAAGGTACAGTACTAGCTTCTCTCCTGATTACAGGTGAGTACTTCGGATTTCGATATTTGGCTGATATTAGGTGAATATTTTAACATTTCAAAACTTCACACTTAGAAGAAATTTTACAGAAAAGCAGACAATGGTTTCCTATGGCAGAAATTTAGATTACTAGCAAACACGGTTGTGATTACTTTTGCGGTCCAGTACTGGGCTACAAGGTACAGTACTGACTTCTCTCCTGATCACAGGTGAGTAATTCAAAATTCGTTATTCGGTTGATTTTAGATGAATATTTTAACGTTTCAAAACTTCACACTTGGAAGATTTTTCGAGTCAAACCAGTCATTGTTATCCTATGGCAGGAAAGTGAGTCATCGGTTTCCAGGTGAGTACTCGACTGGTGAAGTTAAGGTTCTGGGCATAGACTCAGGGGTCCCCCATGGTCAGGTAGGTACAGTTAGTACACCCTCAGCTGCACAGGGGCGGCCAGGTGCAGAGATAGTTAGGCCCAATGTTATCCAATGAGAGGCAGGGGGCCTTCGGTTGGTGGCTGCTGGCTAGCAGGCCACGCGGCTGTGGGAGCTGGGCTCCTGGTCACTTGCTCAGGGCAAATGGGGAAGTAGAATATGGTACAGGTTGCACTGCCAGAGCCACTCGGGCAGCTGGGTTCAGGGTGCTTTTGAGCCGTCGGGCGCTCAATGTTATCCAAGGAGGATCTTGAAAAGGGAACAAAGGCTGCAGGCTCGGGGACGGTGGATCTTCAGGAGCGACCAACACTTCGAGTGGTTAGTTGGGATCTTGGAGGATAGGTAGGCACCCAGGAGTTGGGCACAGGGGGCTGTGGGGCGCCGGGTGCAGGGGTGTCTTTTGAGGTCGGGAAATCTTACCCCCTGTTGGTCGCGGTCGGAGGGGTCCTTTGTGTTTTGGCTGCAGGCGTTGTCGGGTTGGTCGAGGAGGGAGGATGTCCTCAGGGTCTTGGTTCACTCCAGCACAGGCCATGCTTGGTGGGTGCAGAGTGTGCAGGGTTCGCGGTTCCGGGCTGATACCAGGGCTTATTACTTGCTTTGAGCAGTACCACTGCTCGTGGGAGACCCAGGTAGTCAGAGTCACAAGGCAGTCAGGTCCTCTGGGGTTTTTGAGGTTGCTGACCACTGGAAACGCCGGGGTTTAGCAGGAGCAGGTTTGAGGGTCGACAGGCCAGTAGGGCTGGGGCCAAATCAGTTGGTGTCTTCCTCTTCTTAGCAGCTGCACGGCGGGTCTTCCTGTTTCTTGTTCTTCTTTCTTGTTTTGGTATCTGGATCTGAGGAAGGAAGGTTCAGGCATCCCCTAAATACTAAATTTAGGGGCGTTACAGGTAGGGCAAGGGCAGGGACCAATAGGTCCCTGTCCTGGGGTGAGTACACCCCCTAGCCTGCTTCTCTCCTGTGGGAGGGGGGCAGGAGCCTAGCTGAGATTGGGCAGGGCTCCCCATCTACAAGATGGCCGGAGCCCGGGGTCGTGCTTCACCTCGCCTCCTCCACCTGAGGGGTGGAGTTGGAAAAGGTTGGCACACCCCCCTTCCTGACGTAGTTTTTCCAGCCAGTCTTCCCGCCAGAGTGGGGGTAGAACGGGTGGGGGCCAGTTGCTGGGTACAGCAAATGGTCTGGAGAAGCTCTCAGAGGTGGCATGCCTTTGAAGCTTCCCCCTGTCCATCCTGGGGGAGTAGACATAGCATCTCGCCCAGGATGTGCATTGTTGCAGGCCCAAGAGAGCTGGGGGCTCTCCACCCAGGGGTCCAGCAACATGTCTGTTGTGTGGCAGCCTCTGCAGCCACTCAGCCCAGACGTGGATTGTAGGTTAGGTTTCAGGGGGCATCTCTAAGATGCCCTCTGTACTGCATTTTACATTAAATCCCACACTGGCATTAGTGTGGGTTTAATGTGCTGAGAAGTTTGATATCAAACTTGCCAGTGTTCAGTGTAGCCATTATGGTGCTGTGGAGTTCGTAATGACAACCTCCCAGCACCATATACTCTTAATGGCATCACTGTACTTACAATGCCCAGGATTGGCCCTGGGTACTGTAGGGGCACAGGGCTCATGCACCCGTGCCCACACCACTGTCATAGGGCACCCAGCTAGAGGGGTGGCTGATGTATGCCAGGGGAGTGGGGTTGTGGGCATGGCATACAGGTATGTGTGCCATGTCGACTCTTTGTTTAGTTCTGCACCTAGATACTCAGCCTGCAAAGGCAGTGTGTGGTTGTCAATGTACAGGGCCCCTAAGGGTGGCACAATAAGTGCTGCAGCCCTTAGGGGTCTTCTCTGGACACAATGCCCTTGGTACCTAGGGTACCATTTACTAGGGGCTGATATGTGGCCAGAGATGCCAATTGGGTTTGGGCTTTAGTATAGTTTTTAGGGAAGAAACACAGGCCCTGGGTACCTGATTGGCAGGGACCCAGGGCACACCTAGGAAAAGTGCATCAGGTATCAGGCAAAAAGTGGGGGGGTACTGCAACAGGAACTCACTTTCTCACACCTTGGTAGCTTTGCAACAACCCCCTCTGCAAATAGATCTCCATCTCCCTCAATGCAGTGGTCAATCTTTCAATAGAGGGACAATCTGGCGAGCCAGTGGGCTGTCCGACAAACGTAAATGATCCCATCAGAGCTGTGTTTCTGTAGCTTCCTCTCATTGCCTTTCAAGTAGACCCTCAAAAGCAGAAGTAGAAGGCCGTGAGCAGCAAAGGGTAGGTCAAGGGATCATCTCTGGCATGCCACTGGGGGTTAAATTTGCTTGATGTCACTTTGTACTTTGGTGAATCAAGGATCACAGTCACACCCATGAAAACCCTGCTCATGTTCGAGTCAGTTACCCCTGGGGGAAGCAGTGAGTAATTGAAATAAATTGCACGGCTACACATCCGTTTGTGGGAGTGATGTGCGTCACTGCCCTTCAGGCATTTCTAATAACAATAAAGTATTCATTTTTCAGGTACACATTCCAAGTAGCTTTACTTCTCCTTCGTTCTTTTTCTCACCTGTCTCTTTTCTGTACGTGACTCCTGGTTGTCATCTACGACCACTCTCTGTGAAACAAAAACGGGTTGTTCGTCGTATTGTGCAAGAGATAAAACGACGTAAAGCTCTCGGGTGCAGGAAATTATCTGGTGTTTTGGCCACTACTGTACCAAAGAAGCCTCTTTCAAAGCAACTCTGTGTAAATCATTTCAATGATCTTGGAGGCTTAGAGAAACTGACCCAAATTTAAACTTTTCCTCCTCATTTAAAACCTCATAGCAATCTGGCAGAAAAGCTGTATGTGTTAAGACTTGCCTACCGTTCCCTTTGCCATGACTTGTGTGTATGTAATGCGTGGTTTCTGGATGTGTGTCCTTTCCTGGCAAGAAATGCTACGACATTTGGACGAGACATCCGGCGATAAATTACAGAACCTTTGCCCGAGGTACAAAAAAACGTCTTGCACTGATATTTTCAGTGAGACAAATATGCTAAAAAACATTTGCATCAGCCACAAAAGTGACACTGGCACCGACTGACCAGTGCCATGATTAAATGTTTCCACCGGCTTGTCAATTCAAACGCTGATTACATTTTTTTAGACAGGACAAATATGAAGACCAGTGCGCATTTTTTATTATCATCTGGGGCCATTAAATAGTTGCCCAGGCCACCACTGGCATTTTCGCCCACGTCGCTGCCCACGAGTGAGCTTTTTGTTTTACAGGAACTGCTTGAGTGCCACCACCTCTGTAGAGCACAACATGGAGGCATGAAATTGGCATCAGCAACATGAGTGGACTCTCATTCATGGTCTTCAGAGTCAGTGTAGTGATAGAGTCGTGTGTATATCCCATGAGATCCAGGATTGAATACAAATACAATAACTGTATGAATGCATGGCTCCATGCAAAGGAGAGGAGATCTCAGACTATGATTTGAATTACAAAAACCGTCTCATGTTTAAAAAGGCCCTGGCAATGTATGGTATCTGTGTGCAGCCTAAGGGGTGGCATTAAGTTAGTGTGTGGCATTTTAACACTAATTTAGCGCATTATTTCCCCTGATGGGATGCAAGTTGCACTGCTTTGCATTGGGATCCTGGCTACCCTTTTCAGAGTGTAGGGGTGAGAACGTTATTGTTTACAGAATGACCAATGTAGCAGGTGTTGGGTGAGATGTGTGAGGTTTGGTGACATGCACTTAAGATGGTGTAGCAGCCTTGCAATACTTTATCAGTACGCATTAGGGAAGGGTATGATACTCAATTTAGGGTTGATTGTAACATAGTAGTTAAGGATGCAGGAAGATTAAGGTTTTTAGTGCTCTTAGGATTTTGAGATGAATGGAAATTACTCTTATTCTTGGAAGGAGTTCCATATCGCTCACAATAGACCACCATATCAACACAGTATTCTCTACCTACCTCATTCCAATACCCTCAGCATGCTTTGAAAGACTTTCAGTTGGATCCCAACCGAATCCAGAAAAAATGTCACGTATGCACTCATCAGCAGCCGGCTGGACTATGGCAACGCTCTCTATGCCGGAACCAATAAGAAACTCCTATGCAAACTCCAGACTGTCCAGAACGTCGCAGCCAGACTAATCCTCTACATCCCCATCGCAGTCACATCACTTAGCACCTCGGCGATCTCCCTTGGCTTCCAGTCGAAAGAAGAATAACCTTCAAACTCCTCACCCAGGCATACAAGACCCTTCATAACACTGGACCCGCATACCTGAACAGCTGACTTTCCTTCCACACACTCAAAAGACACCTACTATCAGCCCAGCTCTCTCTGGCCATTGTTCCACGTATCAACAAGACCGGAACAGGAGGAAAGTCCTTCTCCTACCTTGCAGCCAAAGCCGGGAACACCCTCACCCTCCAGCCCCGGCAATCTCCCACATTGGCCTAATTCAGGAAGGACCTCAAGACCTGGCTCTTTGGATGACCCTAGCACTCAACGGATCCGCCATCCCCTCCCCCCAACGCCTTGAGACCCTCATAGATGAGTAGTTGCGTATTCCCAAGCCTGATTGATTGATATCTTGACTGTTTGGACTGAACAAAATGTATTGAAGGAAGACAAAGAATGGAGAGATGTCAGCCTAAGTCATTGAGGTCTGGATTGGTGGTAGGTACCAAGCTTTTTGTGAAGGAATCACGAGCCGTGAATGGTTGATAAGCAATGCACATTGCATTGAACAGGATTGGTCCAGACATTCAGGGGCTTATTTACAAGCCCATTGTGCCGTCAGTGCGTCACTTTTTTTGCCACACTGGCGGCGCATTGGACTTGTCCATATTTAGAAGGCCACATAAAGTCACCCTGCGTGACTTTTCATGGCCTTGAAAATATGGGCCCCTTTCACACATTGCTCTTCGAGAAAGGGGCATTCCATGGGTGTTGCTGTGGGCATTCCCAGGCAACATACATGGAACTTGACACATTTCCAGATTTACAACATTTTGTTAAACAGGGAATATGCCAGAATCCTACGCTTTCCCGGGGGAAGCGTAGGAATTGTGCAACGAGGAGAAATACTTTTACTTCTCCTTGTTTTTTCCTCTTTCTATGCGTAGTGCACAATGCAGCATACAGAATGCATAGAAAGAGGAAAATGCCATGAAATTATTGTTAATGTGCAGGAAAGTGTCCCTTTCTGCACAAAAACAATCATCTCCCTGCAAAATTACGCAAGGGTGCTTGTGATGGAGCAAGGTCTTGGAGAGAAGAGACTTGCTCGGAGCAATCCGCTCGTTTAACTCACAAGTTAATAATAAAGTTTTGTGGATACTAATATGCATTGACATGAACACCTTTGGGTTAGCAAAGCTTGCATATGAATGTACTAACAGATAACATTGAAGAAGGACTAATACAGCTTTAAACGGGAAATCTGTTTTGCACGTGTGCCAACTACATCTACGTAGTATGATGAGGTAACGCTTGGAGGTAAATTCTGGCGCATGAGCAGAAGCTATTAACATGGTGGCTTGAAGACTCGCAGCATGGCACCAGCCTACTTGAAATAAGAGCAAGCTATTTCACTAATGCTAATGCGGGGATAAGTCTAATAAACAAATTGGGATAGATTAGAGGTGGGTGGTATACAATGCAAACACTTATTTTGAGAAATTATTATCTGTCTTTTAACTTTTATCATTAGTGCGTATTTGAGCCTTTCTTGCATAACTGAATGAGATGAATGACACGAATTCCACGCATGCCCACTGAGTGAAGCCATGAAGGTCAATGACACAGCAATTGAAAGGGAGCCAAGATCGAATGCTACAGCCTGGGAACGGATGGTGCAAAGTTCAACAATGAAATGTTCTATTCATCGTAGTGTTATTAATGTTTCAACATTGATACATGTGGTGTATGAGAATAAAATGTATGAATAAAAAGTAAGGGGTTGGGTTTATAAACAATGGTTTAACTGAATTTAGTGACAAGTAAGCATTGTGTGATGACGACCCCCCTTTGCCGGACCAATCAGATTTTGTATTTTACGATATTGAGACATTAATGGGTGGAACATACAGAATGAAAGGTATAATTAAGATAGTTTTAGTTAGTTAGTCAGATCGGAGGGTGCTGAATGCTGGGAGAGATGCTGATGCTGTGAGATGCTGATGAAGAACTAATCGCAGACTCTGAAACAGAAAATTCGATCCTAATTTAATTGGGTTAGATCGCAAAAGAATCTCGAGGAGGAAGAGAGTGTCAGAGAGGGGTGCAGCGCAACCGTCGGTATCTTAGAGAGGGTAACAATCCTATCCTAATCCCTGTCCTGAAGTTTTTGCCTCCTGAATCTATCTCAGGGGACCCCCACCATCCCTTTGGCCAGGGGGTTGGTCTTCCACACCATTCTTGGCAAATATAATTTTCTGTTATTTGGAAATGTTCTGATCTTTTCTCTCTGTCCTCTCCTTTTCCGACATCAGTTATTGCACGAGTCAGAGATAAATGCGTTGTGTTTATTAATTGGATTTTCTCTCCTATGAATGATGGTGACTGCACTGTATTGAGACTGTTCACGTGCATCTACATTTTAGATAAAGATTTGAAAACTTCTTGAGTCTGTGGTGATTTACTTAAAAGTATAGAGAAGTTAGCTTCTGTTAATTATCACCATCAACTAGTTCAACTAATGGTCCATCGACCAGAGGAAAGTACTTGTTGATCTGTGAAGGGTTAGTTAAATAAATGAGCAGAGGTATTAAATAAAATAATCCTTAATAGTTTCGTGAATTTTGTTTATAAAACTTGAACCGACACCAATGGTTTTCACCACTGTGAGTATATTGGCCCAGGTGAGTATATGGTAGTGGAGTATCTGTTGTTGGTGGACCGCTGGATCACTTACGCATGGCAGACAATTGTGAACCAGCGCAGGGGATAGCACAGGGGTCCGTTGTATTGTTGTTAATATGACGCATCCCTGTGCTTTGAAAATGACGCAGCTCAGTGAAGAAAAATGACTTGCGGAGCCGTGCTGCGTCATTTTCTTATAAATGAGGCCCTGATTATAAAAACTGAAATTTGGGCGATATGCACGACCAGATGCTAAGGTTCAGGAGATGCCTCGCTGTTCGGTTCTGGATACTCTGTTGCTTGTGAATTTCTTAGTGGGAGATGTAATCGTAATTAAGAGAAGATACACCATAGGCATCTCATTGTGTAAAAAAGCTTCCTTTGTAACATGATTCACTTGAGGAATTGTGGAGATGTATGTACCCATGATTATGCCTACATTCCTTACTTGGCAGCAGAAACATCCAATATCACTGGTGCTGCTTCTCTGTTGTAGTCTTGATGCCATCCTATGGTGCAGTAAGTGCAGATGTGTGGCTCCTACACAGGTGAAATTCAGTTTTGTTATCTTATCCAATATTATTCTCTTCTGTGCAAGCAGATATTTTGCAGAGACAGCAGTTTTAATCGGTTTCCCTACGAGTAGACCATTGTGGGGTGAGGGATAGTTAGATGGGCACTCTAGGTTGGTGCCCTCTTTTTAGAAGGGTTTTATTTAAGAATATATAAGTTCTTTTGGAAATAGACAAGATTCCAATCAGTGGTTGAGGATAGCTCTTACAGGGGTGGGAATAGTAGAGTATTTTACCTTCCAGATTGCAGCTCTGTAGTTTCTAGAATAGTATTGCAAGGTAATTTTGTATTTATGTTTTTAATTGTTAGACCTTTCCTGAGTCACTCCAGTGTCATTACAGAGTTGTTTTTGTTTACACTTGAGTGATGTCAGTCTTTGCTCAGCGATCTTAGGCTTTTCTGAACCACATGAGTAGACTGATGGGCCGCACACACTGGCTTACATCAGGCAAATAGTCTTTTCTAGAGCATGAACCCAGAATAGCATATGCCATGGGCATAGCTTCAGAGGGAGTGTTTGGAGTGTGATTCTCCCACCCCTCGAAATAAATTCATTCTTGGCTTGGACTCAGGTTCTGGGGGCCCTGAGTTGGGTTTGGTATACCTGTGTTCGTTTTTACTCTACATTCTAATTTCACTAACTCGTTCATTTTGTGGATCGGAAAATTAAATACATATAGTGACCACTTCACCAAAAAAGTAGTAAATCTGCACCCATAGAAGTACTCCTTGAATGTGTGCAAATGTTCTACTTTCTGGAACTCTCAAACATTGGCGGTAGTAGGCTTGGAAAGCTGTGTCAGTATTAGCTTTTCAGGCTTACAATTGGCAATCAAACACCCAAAAGGCGCTAGAACAAATTCTTGCAAATATGTAATAACTGGCAATCACTGTTGGTAGCATTCCAATCCTTAATTTTTAGCCAACTGTGCCACCCTATACAGAGGTCCACCTCATTCAAATCCGTACTGACCCTGTTTCTCATGGGAACAGTCCATCCTAAACCTTGGTTCTTCTGTTCCAGCCACCCTGCGGCCCACCATTTTTTTAGTTTGGAAAACGTGAGATTCACCCACCCTGGAATTTCACTCTCTTAGCTACTTCCCTGAGCACATCAATAATAGTCAGAAAGCTTAACAATCATGAGAGCTAAATGTGATTGAATATGTGTTGTACTTTTTGATTTATCTAAACCTATTTTGGAAGTTGTATTGAATTTCCCTCTACCTCACCCTCCAAACACAATTATGAGTCAAGTGACTTATGGTAGCTAGTAATATTGTTGACTCAGAATTTGGTGCTTATGATATGACTAGGCGGAATATGTGCCTGAAGCAGTAATATAATTGCCTGATGTGGGGGATCTGGCCGTGTTAGCCAAATGGCACTGCTGTGCCATTGAGCCAGCCCCAGGCGATGGAGTCCCTGAGGCCGTACCATGGCTCGGGCACCTCTCTTAAGTCTTATGCACGGTTTCAGGGTATAGGGTCCACAGAGAGTAAATGAGGCTCAGGAACCGGGGGTTGGTCCCTCCCCATACTTTTCTACTCAGTCTAGGAGGATTGGGTCCCTGGGTACTGGAAATGGCCCGGAGAGGGGTTTAGGGGTAGATCTTTGGTTGTGGGGTATCCCAAAATAAGTTCAGAAAATGTTTTTGTGTCGCGGGTGTCATGTTACTCTTGTGGAACTCAGCAAGACCGCCTGTGATGATCTGCGAGATTCCTTGGGGGACTCAACCCAGGTCCTTTGCGGTCCTGGGAGACAGTGCAAGCGTCAAAAAGTAAAGCTTGCACTGTCCCACAGAACCTTGGTGCACTGTTTGTGCAACAGTACCACAGGAGGGACGTGGCATTACCGATTTATTTGTATTTTTTAAATGGAAGGAAATAGTGGGGCAGGTATCTGTGTGGCGGTTGCACGACCGGGGAGGGTTGGTCAGCAATAGGGTTTTGACTGACCTCAGGGGTTGTGCTATGGACCCTCACATGTATAATCAGCAACTCTATGTTGCATATGACCATGGTGTTATCAATGATTTCACCAATTGTGTTATTTTTTGATGTCATCTGTGACGTCATCAATAATGTCATTTAACATGTCATGAGTGATCTAATATGTAAGTTCATAAGAAGTGCATGATAGGAGTGGAATTATAGTTAATTCACTAAAATCTAATGTGGGTATTTCACTGCTAGCTTATGTCTCTTTACAACACCCAAGTGTAATGTCACTTTAACCTTTGTTTTTTTCAGTGAATTTTTAGGGAGCTTTTACTAGTAAGCTAAAATCTTAGTACCTCACTGTGAATTCCTGAGGTTATTTTAATGTGCAGTAGGGCAGTATTACCATACCTAACTATGACATCACATTAAACTTAATTTTTTAAGTAAACAATATGTATACATACTTATATATATAATGTTAATATTAGACTTGCAAATTAGGGTCCCCACACCGCCACCCCCTGGCGCCACACGTCAGCTAACTCTGTAGTCATGCAACCTTTTTCCCCTTTTCTCTTTCTCGTCTTTCGTCCTACTTACCTCTATACACTATCTCTTCCACTCGACGGGGGCAACGCACATGTACCTGTTTTTAACACCAAGGTTTCAAGCTGTTTTATGTATAACCATCACTCTAGCGCCTTAGCAAGCCAGTTTGTATCATTACCCATGCGTGTAACAACAGCAAACCAATATTGCCTTTGTTTCGGCTTACTCTGTACTGTTTTGTAAAATTCTTCTAATAAAAATCCTTTGAAATAAAAAAAAGACTGAAAACTTACCTGTGATGTAAAAACTCCCAATGTAACTTCAATAATGTAATGACTACTGATGTAAAAAAAAAAGAATTGATAGAACTGTAGCATATTATCATATAGAGTTTTTTTTTAAAGATTTTGCCTATTTAGTGATCTATACACAGATCTCCAAGTAAGGGGACAAACTTTGTGTGGAACAGATTAACTGTTTCTGAAATTTGATTCTGCACATTTCAGTAGAAAAGCGAGGACTAAGATTAATACCAACCACATTTCAGAAAGAGTATTAATGAGGAAGACTTCCAGTTGTTGAGTAGTAAGGATTTAGAAAACATTAGCTCTTTAATAAGCCATAGATGTTGTTTAATCAAACTATGATGGAGAAATTATTTAATGTGATTGTTGAAGATAATTCATTTTGTTTTTTTCAGTGAATTTTTAGGGAGCTTTTACTAGTAAGCTAAAATCTTAGTACCTCACTGTGAATTCCTGAGGTTATTTTAATGTGCAGTAGGGCAGTATTACCATACCTAACTATGACATCACATTAAACTTAATTTTTTTAGTAAACAATATGTATACATACTTATATATATAATGTTAATATTAGACTTGCAAATTAGGGTCCCCACACCGCCACCCCCTGGCGCCACACGTCAGCTAACTCTGTAGTCATGCAACCTTTTTCCCCTTTTCTCTTTCTCGTCTTTCGTCCTACTTACCTCTATACACTATCTCTTCCACTCGACGGGGGCAACGCACATGTACCTGTTTTTAACATCAAGGTTTCAAGCTGTTTTATGTATAACCATCACTCTAGCGCCTTAGCAAGCCAGTTTGTATCATTACCCATGCGTGTAACAACAGCAAACCAATATTGCCTTTGTTTCGGCTTACTCTGTACTGTTTTGTAAAATTCTTCTAATAAAAATCCTTTGAAATAAAAAAAAAACTGAAAACTTACCTGTGATGTAAAAACTCCCAATGTAACTTCAATAATGTAATGACTACTGATGTAAAAAAAAAAGAATTGATAGAACTGTAGCATATTATCATATAGAGTTTTTTTTAAAGATTTTGCCTATTTAGTGATCTATACACAGATCTCCAAGTAAGGGGACAAACTTTGTGTGGAACAGATTAACTGTTTTATTAAATTTGATTCTGCACATTTCAGTAGAAAAGCGAGGACTAAGATTAATACCAACCACATTTCAGAAAGAGTATTAATGAGGAAGACTTCCAGTTGTTGAGTAGTAAGGATTTAGAAAACATTAGCTCTTTAATAAGCCATAGATGTTGTTTAATCAAACTATGATGGAGAAATTATTTAATGTGATTGTTGAAGATAATTCATTTTGTTTTTTTCAGTGAATTTTTAGGGAGCTTTTACTAGTAAGCTAAAATCTTAGTACCTCACTGTGAATTCCTGAGGTTATTTTAATGTGCAGTAGGGCAGTATTACCATACCTAACTATGACATCACATTAAACTTAATTTTTTTAGTAAACAATATGTATACATACTTATATATATAATGTTAATATTAGACTTGCAAATTAGGGTCCCCACACCGCCACCCCCTGGCGCCACACGTCAGCTAACTCTGTAGTCATGCAACCTTTTTCCCCTTTTCTCTTTCTCGTCTTTCGTCCTACTTACCTCTATACACTATCTCTTCCACTCGACGGGGGCAACGCACATGTACCTGTTTTTAACATCAAGGTTTCAAGCTGTTTTATGTATAACCATCACTCTAGCGCCTTAGCAAGCCAGTTTGTATCATTACCCATGCGTGTAACAACAGCAAACCAATATTGCCTTTGTTTCGGCTTACTCTGTACTGTTTTGTAAAATTCTTCTAATAAAAATCCTTTGAAATAAAAAAAAGACTGAAAACTTACCTGTGATGTAAAAACTCCCAATGTAACTTCAATAATGTAATGACTACTGATGTAAAAAAAAAAGAATTGATAGAACTGTAGCATATTATCATATAGAGTTTTTTTTAAAGATTTTGCCTATTTAGTGATCTATACACAGATCTCCAAGTAAGGGGACAAACTTTGTGTGGAACAGATTAACTGTTTCTGAAATTTGATTCTGCACATTTCAGTAGAAAAGCGAGGACTAAGATTAATATCAACCACATTTCAGAAAGAGTATTAATGAGGAAGACTTCCAGTTGTTGAGTAGTAAGGATTTAGAAAACATTAGCTCTTTAATAAGCCATAGATGTTGTTTAATCAAACTATGATGGAGAAATTATTTAATGTGATTGTTGAAGATAATTCATTACCCTCACAATTAAAGAGCACTAAAGCGTTTCCAGAGGCGCTATTCCAGAGTTTTCTTCCATGCGGCAGGTACCAGCGTATTATTAATATTAACTCTAGAGGATTTGCATCAATCAACCAATCATTCTATTTGTATAGTGCTGCTTGTCACCCGGGAGGGTATCCAGGCGCTGGTGGTGTCAAGTGGTTCAGTGGAAGAGGCAGGTCTTCAATGATTTTCTTAACCCAGGTAGTGAGGGGGAGGTCTGTGACTCACCACAGATGAGCGCCACCATTCCTTTATCCAGCCTTCACGGTCCCTGCCTGCTGAGCGACTTTGATAAGAAGAACCTCAAATGAAGAAAGCAGTTGGACATCCAGGAATTCTATTATTAATATTCATGAGTTAAATTTGCATAGGATGGACCTGAAAGGGGCGCCATGTGAACATTCATTGGTTGTATCAAAACACTGATTTGATGCAGCTTTCAAGAAGCGTCCCGACTACACAAGCCGAAATAGACCAGACGCAGTGCTTAGTTTGTAAAAGTTAGGTCTCTCTCAGGAGGCCACTGCAGCTAGCATCAGGCATTGCCCAATGATAGTAACAACAAATCAAATCAAATCAGGTGTTTGTTAAGTGCGACTACTCACCCGTAAGGGTCTCAAGGCGCTGCGGGTGTGGGGAGGGGGGGGGGTGGGGAGGGTTCGCAACACAGCTATTACCCATCACACTCCTACAAGCGTGACAATTTGGACTATTCCAGGCCCCCTAAAGCTATTCGAATGGTTTGGGCAGCAAGTTATAGTCATTTTTAATGTATATTGAATTAATAGTTAACTACTGTTGTGGTCATCTCTAAATTAGCCAGACAGTGCCACCTTGTGGCAGACTGGCACAAGGGCCAGTTTTGACTATTAAGTGGTGGTGCTGAGCACCAAAAACCACTGGTTCAAATTAAGCACTGGACAAGAGAGGTCAATTCTTCTTCATTGCGAGTGAGAAGCTCCCATTCGGAGGTCAAATTGAGCTCTCACTCACAGCATGCTAAGTTACATGTCTGGCCAGAGGTGCAAACTCAAAATATGTCTCAATTCAGAGATGTATCCCCAGGACCTGTTGTAAGATGGAGGGACTTCCGGGAGCCATGCTGCAACAAGGGGGCCCTCCTGCAGACCCGTTCAGTTAAATGATAAGAGGTGCTTTGGCCCTCTCAGCTTGTCACCCCACTGTTTTTTTTATAAGACATATAACTACTTTAGTGAAGTTTTTGGTTTTATTGTGCATGCCTCATGTTGTCATCATTGGTAGCAACTGTTGTGTGACTTCACTTCTTGTGATCAAATAAGCTAATTAGTTCTCACTCCAAAAAACCTTAAACTCTTGAGATCTGTATACCCTCTCTACTCTAATGAGGCCCAATTCACATTTTATTTTCCTGTATGTGTATTTTACTTACTAACATAAGTGTCAACTACTTCTGAATTTCCCGGAATAATGATTGCACTAATGTAAAAATGTGTGAATCTGACCCCTCCTTAATCTTCAAATCTAGCCCTGCACTCAGGTATTGATTTCTTAATCGTACCTACGAAAGATATGTGTGGATTTTAAAGCAGATCATGTGTACAGAAATGTATATTTGTATTAGTCAATCTGTATGTTACTGTCACTGATATAGGTGGGGTAACAAACAGTTCATTTAAGCTACTTTTGAAAAGTCACATCTTTGTGTTGAATTCAGTAATACAAATAATGACCAGCAGGTGGCAGAATCAGAAAAGGAATACCATGGGACCAGAAAAAAAGGGCAACTTAAAAAGAATGCCTCCTTTTTGAGGTCTCACTGCTGTGCACGTCTAGTAACAAAGACATCATTCAGAGAAATGAATGCAATTCTTTATTGCATTGTACCAGACTACCGTCCAAAAGATTATTTTTGGCAGTGTCAATTTGGCAAAAGTCCTACATTCCATTTAGAGAAATGCTTTTTATAGCTGGGCATCATTACCAAGTTCTACGACTTTACAAAATCCACAAAAGCAACCCCTGTGTCCATAAGCGGCTGAGCGCAGCCTCCTTCGTGAGAGAATGACCCTGGCTAGGCGAGGACAGGTTCGGCCGTCAGGGCCTTATTTACAAGCCCCTTGCGCCACCCATACGTCACTGTTCCCATGTTAAAAATGACGCAAAAGTGGCGCAAGCGGCTTGTAAATAAGCCCCTGGGTACGGCATAGTGTGCAACACACATTTAATGTGCTTTTCTGTATCCATAAAGCAGACCTACACAACTGGGGAGGATTATGTAGATTGTGCTGTTACTGGGGCTATTTTGCAGCACCATTTCGGATTACAAAAAATTGCAGTGGTAATGATAGATGCTTGCACTGCTATTAGTACTACCTACAACGTGTGATAACAGCATCTGATTTGAATCGACTGACTAGTGCAAAAGTGAAATTCAGCTCTGTGTAACGTTGTACCTGCACATATAGATGTTATTGTTTGTCCCTGGGACTTTTACTTTTATCCGGTGTAACTCCAATATATAAATACATAGAGGAGCGGAAAGCCCACGTGATGGCACTTCCTGGGCCCTACCTTGCGCCCAACCCATGTCTGTGCTTTTCCGCAGAATAGGCTGGGGCCTGACATCACACTGGAGGGATGACGCACCCTAGAAACTACGCTACGCTGGAGGAATGCCAACACTTGCAGTGAAGCAGCTGTAATGGGAGCGGACCCAAAGCCTTCGATGGACCTTGGCCTATAGTGGTTTATTTGATACAAAAAGAAAGTAAGGGCCGGGCCTCTCGTCATGAGGCAGCTTGTACCAGTCCATTGCTCGTGGTGCCACCTAAAACAGAACGCTGACCAAGAAAGTGTGTTAGAGGATGTGGCATAATGGCAAGAGCTGCCTACTTCAGAGCTGGAGAACCAGGTTCCAGTCAGGCGTCCGCTCAACATCTGTGATTCCGGGCAAATCACTTAATCTCCAATTGCCTGCCATTAATCAATGTGTCCTTAACTGGTGCTCTTGAAAAGCGCTGGTGTTGATGATTAAGTGGTGCTGAGCACCGGAAACCACGGTTCAAGTTAAGCACTGGGCATACTCTATATTCCGACACTTGAGATTTTGACGCCCACTACCAGCCTGATTGTTGCTGAGGCTTTTAAATCTGACAGACAGTTATTTGTGAGTGCGATGCACACCCTCTAAAGTTAATCTTTAAAATATGCTGGTACTTGACGCACAGCACAAACACTCTGGAATAGCGCCTTTGGAAATGCTTTACTGCTCTTAAATTGTGAGGGTTATGTGTTACCTTCAACAAATATATATTTAATCATTTCTCCACATAGTTTGATTAAACATAAACACCATCTATGGCTTATTAAAGAACGTTTTTTTAATAATTGCTTATGCTTCCTACTCAACAACTGGAACTCTTCCTCGTTAATACTCCTCCTGAAATGTAGTTGATATTAATCACATCTGATGCACTGCAAAGCTTACCAAATTTTACTTTACCCTTACAACAATTCTTGAATCACTAGGTCCATTCTCATCACATTATCCTCAAGCCCCAAAGACTCGAGCGATAACTGATTCAGTAGAAACCATGGTGCTCCAATATATCTTTTTGTTGAGCTGCCAGGGACTAGAATACTTGGAGGACATGAACAATTATTCTATGAGGACCTGTAATAAAATAATTGCTTTCTCAAATCTTGTTTAATCCCCTTTCAGCAATTTGTATAAATGCCTTGAAATAAGGAATATGACTAAAAAGAATGAGACAGAATTGATAGAGATAATTTCATGGAGAACATGTATCTAATGCCTTGTATTGCATAGACAGGACAAGGAAAATGCATTACAAATTTGATTTAATGACACTACGTCTATTATAGAAAGCCTCACAAAACACAATCCAGATTGATATTTGACAGCTGGAAATTAGTCTATAGAGAGAAACAGGATAAATCTAGAGTTTCCATTTTTCCATACAAACCAAAGCAGAGTTGATAGGTTCAAGTTCATCCTAGTTAGATCTGGTCAAGTCTGGGCTGTAACACATCATGTCACAGTAGGAGTCAAATAACCAGAAGGTTATTTTCCTGCACAACTTTATCAGCCGGCAAAGTACAGGATTTGAGGTCGCAGTTCGTTATAGTTCAGTTCATTAAAGTCTATATCACCCAAGGTAAGTGATATGAAGCATAGAAAAGTCAATAGAGAACAAAAGTTTGACTGACAGTGTGTCAATCAGGACAGAAAATTACTGCCAGCCCCCAAATCCTCCTCCGATGGAGCAACTATCCCTTGAAATGTTCCTGGTGCACACCCCTTAACGTAGCAATTCCATCAGTCCATTTGGCTCTCATTGGTCATTCACTGTGGGCTGTTGTGGGGTGATCAATGAATCACAGGAATCCGGAAGAATTAAGTCATCTTTTTGTCATGTCCTTTTGTCATGTCCTTTAGGCTAGTCCGATCATGTATACCCCTATTTACATATATTATCCCATCCACACCACAATAACTGTTCTGAACAGGTGACATTGTACCTAGTTGCTTGCTTCTGTCTCTTCGACACCATGCTCTTAGTATGCTATCATAATCCCTGTACCTGACGTACATAAACATGTCCTCAGGCACAGCATAATTATTCTGTAGAACGGTCACCACTTTTTTCATCCTTGGCCAGCAGCCTGCTGTGCATGATCGCATTTGTTTGGAAAAACATTTATGATTGTTTTCAAAACATTTATGAATTTTTTCAAAACATCGATTCTAGAAAAAACCCTGAAGTGACCACTTATGTACATAAGACCCTTATTCCCCCCTACAAATGAGAGGAGAATTGCATCCAAGCTGACACGGGGTTCTACATGCTGAATCTTCGACACACAGCGGTCTGACATACCTTGCGAGTGTCATCCTCAAAGTAGAGACGGGGTCCTTTGTTCTCCACCATCAGGTGAGGGGCCTGGTTCTTCCATAGGGGTTTCATCGCTACATACATACATATACGCATATACATGCTACACATACAGATCTAGGCTTTGTACATTTAGGCAAATTACTTAGGGCTCGCACTTTAGGAATGTGCAAGTGCTACTATTTTTATCTGAACTGCTTATGTTCATCTTATTAGTACTATGGTAGAAATGTATGTACTATTTACTATATTGGTACTAGCAATCTCTTTTGTATGCGTCTGTCTCCTGATTGTCGCAACAAATATGTTTTACACAAGACTGATGCTAAACAAATAAATGCTTATTGAAACGTCCTAATCGCCTCTTCAGGAACTACACATCAATATTTTGTACGTTATCCTTGTCAAGCATTTTTTATTAATGGTTCACTCTCAAATGCATGTGTTATTGTATTAACGTTAGAGAACTTCAGGTTTGCAGTATGTCAATTTTCCCCTAAATCAAGCAATTTTGCATTTCAAGAACTTCATTGGCTATATATATTTTCATGTTCAATGCACATTCAAGTGTATATTGTCACAAAACTCTTGATCTTCAGTATGTATTTTATTTTCTAATATACGTATGTATGTTTATGTGTAATTCTCATTGTTTTTTCTCTCTTTGTTCTTTTTTCTTTGTTTCATCATTTTAGAACACATTGCATGCTTTTACGATGCAACCTGCATTCTTACATTTTTTGATTTTGCAGGTTAACGTCTTCATCAAGCAATATTTGTTGAAATGATCTTTACTGGTGGAAATTGATAAAGGTAGAAGTCAGATAACGTCCATTTATTTATTTATTTATTTATTTATTGGGACATTTATTGAGCGCTGCGCTTACGCACACCGGCGTGTCCACGCGCTGAGAGTGGGAGTAGACAGATGACAGGGAGCAAAAACATCACGGGCCCTTATTTGCTATAAAGATAGGTTTTTAATTTTGCCCGGAATCTGGCCTCATCTAGTTCCAGACGCAGGTCCGTTGGCAGTTTGTTCCAGTAAGTTGCCGCCAAATATCTGAAAGACCTGCCTCCCATGCTCCATCATACCCCTCACTCTTCTAGTTACAGGTGCACCATCACATCTGAGAAACAGTTAATCTGCTCCACGAATTTTGCCCCCTTAGCTACAGATCTGTATATAGATCTCAAAGTGAGACAGATGTGTATCTCTTCAAATAGAAAACTCTTGGCCATTGCCTTACAGGCTTGCATTATAGTTTTGCTAAACAATGCCATTTCTAAACAATACATCTGCCCATCCCTAAAGCCCACGCTTTAACATTTGAAAAACAACTCCCCTGCAATTCTTACTCAAAAATTGTATTCCAGTCGCCTCACTATCACTCCAACAACCTCCATTTCTTGTATAACTCAACACATGGCAACCCCCATCCCCTCACCCCTGTCCTCCCTCCAGAGTTGACACACCGGCTCAGCAGTGTACCCAACCTTATTGTGGCCTGCCGACTATCTCCGTACCTGCCTCTCAGAAAACCCCTTTTTGAAGGTGGTTTTCTGCCCCTACTGCCACCATATGCTCTTGCCAACCAGCTGCACAAACCTATCCCTTATCTGCAACAAATACAATTCCATTCCAGCGAAGGAAAGATGCACTCCATCATCGCACTCCAAAACAGTTTTAGAGTTGACATCATCACAAAACAAATGGTCACCCTCAACCTGTATGTAGGCATGTCCCAATTATAATATTCATTCCTCCCTACAAAAATTGTGTCATCTTGCTGGTAACTTTCCTTCTCACTTTACCTATTGTTGCCAAGATTCTGTCCTCTCTCCATTCCCTTGTAGGGATCAAAGCCTTCCATATCAAAGTTGTGTCTGACCATAGTCTGTTCCACTACTTTAGGTCCCATTTCATGCTTGTCATGATCACCAAACCTTTCAATTCAAACAAATCATTTTCATCAAGGTGAATGAGCATTAGGTCTGGGCATCCCACAATTTCACAAAAAGCAGCAACAACTCCCCCCACCTCATCCCCCCTTCTCCCCGCCATTTAACTTGGGACTTATTATCCTCAAATTCCAGTGTTTGTCACAAGTCCCCTTGTCAGTTAACAGGCTGCCTACTGTGTATGGTTGTGTGTGTGTGGTTGTGTGTGTGCTTGTGTGTGTGATTGTATGCGTGGTTGTGTGTGTGGTTGAGTGTGTGGTTGTATGTGTGGTTGTATGTGTGTGTTGTTTGCATGTGGTTGTGTGTGTGTGTGGTTGTGTGTGGTTGTGTGTGTGGTTGTGTGTTTGGTTGTGTGTGTGTGGTTGTGTGTGTTGTATTTGTGGTTGTGTGTGTGCTCGTGATTGTGTGTGTGGTTGGGTGTGGGTGTGAGTGTGAGTGTGGTTGTGTGTGTGTGGTTGTGTGTGTGATTGTGTGTGGTTGTGTGTGTGTGGTTGTGTGTGTGTGTATGGTTGTGTGTATGGTTGTGTGTGGTGGTTGTGTGTGTGGTTGTGTGTGTGTGGTTGTGTGTGTGTGGTTGTGTGTGTGGTTGTGTGTGTGTGGTTGTGTATGTGGTTGTGTGGTTGTGGGTGTGGTTGTGTGTGTGGTTGTTTGTGTGTGTGTGTGTGTGGTTGTGTGTGTGGTTGACCACTTAATCACACGTGCGCAGCACTTGCTGCCCATGTCATCCATAAAGTCACCTGCCCCCTTTCCAATACCAGTAATTTCAAGATGACAACACAGGCCACCAAATAACGCAAACCAAAATGTCCACAGTCTTACCCGATAACTAACAATTCATGATTATTGCGAAAAAGCTATTACCAGTAAGCGTTGCATAGCATGAAGTTATCTGAGTGGACGATGCCGAACTGGTGGCGGGAAAAGGGGGCAACGATCTACGCATTCCTACCGACTCTGTTACTGACACCTTCAAAGCAATGAGCATTTATGGACAACCTTGAATTGTTATTGAGAACGTTCGCTTTCTCCTGGAAATGGTCAGCAACATTCTTTTGCATTATTTGCCCTCTGGAAATCCAAATGCTCATACCTGTAGACGAATATGTTGCCACTGGCCACGGTAACAACATTTCTAAGAAACCAACCAATTTGGCAGCCTCTAACAGCACCCCGGGTCTCCCTGCAATGCCTCCGATCCCGAGCATCGCTTTCTCCGAGCCCACCAGCTGGACTTGGAGCAGACCGAAGGCCCCCATTTAATCTGACTACTCTTAGGATGGGAGGGAGAGGGGCATCATTTACCGTTAAACCACACAATCCACCCTCTACCACAGCACCCCCCCTTCCAAGCATTGCACCGCAATGTTTCCTTTCAGCCGCCAATGATGCCCCGTACACCCCCAAACCACAAACCATCCACAAACCACCAGGCCAGCAACTCTCCATGTCTGGCAACCTGCAGCAGTTCCCTGACTCCCTCAGAGCCCCTCGCCGCCCAAATGGGTGCAACCTCCGACACCTATGCATTCCCTCTCCTCACTGCCCGACCTCCTGCCCGCCGGACAGTGGCACTCACAGCAGCCAAAACCTCAATTTCCACCCTGCCGAACCTGTCACAGCTAGCAAACCAAAACCCCGACAGCTATGTCCACATACAGAACCAACACCACAAAAGCGTCATACCTGCCCTCTATCATTCTGTGCAAGGGAAGGCACTCTGAGAGATCCTCTACCCCTTTGTCGCCCAACTGCCCCCGAAGCCTGTCTACGTTCCTCCGAGAGCCCTGCCACCTCAGCCCTGCCTTAGTATGCCATACTGCGCCAGTGGTGTATGGTCCCGCCCACTCCTATACCATTTTCTGTGTCCATCTACATCGAATTATACTCTGCATGTGTCCCGTTCCTCCTATTGTTCCTTTGAACAGCCATAGAGAAAGGACATGTGCTGACCCCACCCAAAATGATTTCCCCCCTCCCCCTCGGCAGCCCGCAACTCCCCAACCTTCTCCTTCCTCCATCTACCCCACTTCAGCCCAACCCAGGCCCCCTCCCCCCACCTCACCTCACACTTTGTAGCCGCCGCACCAGGTTTGTTAGCCGCCGCACCAGGTTCGGGCGCCATGGAGGCATGGGGTGGACCATCTAGTTTTCTGGCGAGCCCCCGTGAGGTTTGGAGAGTGACCTTGTCGGCCGTGGGACTGCCTCTACCAAGCCGGTAAGCCTTTTTTGCTGAGTCCTGCCCGCCAGCAAATTAAAACACACATACCTGCAGCGGGGGCCCGGCATTTCAAGGAACGTGACAGTTGCGTTCCTTGCAATCTACGTCTGCGGTGCACCAGCTGGGCTGCCGGGGACTGGAGTCGGATTGTCCGCCTGGATGTGCTGAAAAACTAATACCTCTCTCCTCCTCAAGTCGATGAGCAGAAGAGGGAAAGAGGCAGCAGAGTACACTGTGTGACATGGGAAGCGGCGGTGTGAGTGCAAACTACTGGCCCAGAGTGTGGTGGGGGCCCCCTTCGGAGGTGGGTCCTGCCAGGCACGAACGGCTCCCTGAACTGCAATTTCTATCGCATACTGGGGAGGGAGGAGGAAGGCGGTCGTGAAACTGAAAGCAGTCAGAAAAACAAAGCTGTGAGTGGTGCGCGCATGCCATATGCTTTCAATTATCGCGATGGTTTCTGGGCACGATAATTGAAACCATATGGCAGGAAATGCGCGTAATAGACACCAATAGGCATGGGGTGCAGCTATGCGCCCGCCTCTGGCCTATTGGTGTCTATTTTACAAAACAACACGCAGGGAAAGGCCAATAGCAGGCCGCAAATGGAAAATCACACGCACAAGCGTGTGCATTTTCCAGGTCCATTTTCAAAACCCGGACAAAAGGACTCTCGCTGCATGAACACTTCTGCGCAGTGTATCGCTAGGCGCAAGACCTAAAAAGGAATGGACGCAAATCCATATCCCAATATTTTTGTACGCTAGGCCAGGAACATATCCTCTAACAGCAAAACAACAGTTACATGTTATACACCACTCTACATCAAGGCCAGATCAGGGCACATATACTTTCTAAAACCTTCTGACCTCCAGCTCCACAAGGACATAATGCCTGCTCCTGGACTTACACTCCCACTCGCCTCTATAGATGTCCAAATCCTAAAACAGTGCATTCCTAATTCGTTCTCTGGTAAATGCAACTTATGCAACACCTTTCGTAGCACAAACAATAACTGTGAACTTGACACTTTCTGACCACCTTCATGATCTAAAATCCTGACCTCACAAATTGTCTCCACCACCATACTGGGCACACATCTTGTCCTGGGTATTCCCTCAACAAAACTCTCTTACCTTTTCTCCTGTGAACCATCTTAAATGCACTCATTAAGACCTCAATTACTGCACCCAACTACGTAATGTCCTGTCACAGCGGACCTCTAGTCCTGCCAATCCCCACCAACTCAGAAACCTGAAAGGCCCAGAAAAATAACTAGACCGTCATAAAAAAAATGCCTCAGTCTCATCAACACATACCCATCGCACCTCTGCAGTAGAGGCATCAGTATTGGCTTTCTTACACCCTACCCCCCTCTTCTTTGCTCATCCCTTCAGTATTCTGCAGCCTAACTCCCATAATGAAGGTTCATACTTGCCTTATGATCAAATTAAGCACATCCTCTTGACACCTAGTACTGCTCACCTCACCCACCATCTATTTCCTCACTCATAATGCTATGAATTCCACCCACGTTACATATATGCCTTTTCAGTAGATGGCACCAGTGAGCCGTCCACTAACTGAAGCATCCTTAATGTCCCAGCTGCCACAATTCCTCTGACATCTCTTTTTTTCTGCACTTCTCCAGGTACCAAAACTTCCTCCACTGCAAACGAGACAATGCATCCACAATGCCATTGGCCACACCAACTTCATTCCTGGCTCTAAAAATCATGTTTTCATTTAAACATCCTATAACAAAAGTTCTGTTTCTGTCACAATCCTGGCAGACTGCCTACTGACAATGTTAACAACTGTCATGTTATATACATTGAAAGCCACCTTTTCCTTTATAAAACACAAACTGCCTCACAATACCAGTGCATCCAACAGTGGAAAGAATTCTAAGAATGCAATGCTCCTTCTTTTGGTCTTAAAAGCTGCAGGCAACTGCTCCGTGCACCACCTCCCTTGCCAGTACAAGCCAAAACCTCAACTGCTGGCAGAATCTGAAAACATCTGTATGGATCACCTGCTTCCTCACGTAGCTCTTCTAGAGGCAATTCAAGAATGCTGTACAGATCCTTAAACTTGCCTTAATCCTAGCAGACTGTGATGCAGCAGCAAAAAGCCAACCAATGGGAGACCCAGCATTTCCTTCCTCTCCAACATCTCCCGAAAGAACTCTAGCATCTTCCACTTCTTTTCGTCTTGCAACCATGTCTACACTACTTGTATTTCTACCTCTTTCCATCCTTCTGTACCATTTCCCCAGTAACCCATACCAACCTTTCTTTGGTATCCTGCCCATCATTCTCCTCAGGATCTCCTATACCTTCAACTCTATCTCCACCCAACCCTTCCTCCAATTCCTTTGCCCAACCCTTCTCCAAATCTTCCCTAACCTTCTTCCTGTTGCCGCAAACTGTTTATCTCGGCCCCTTTACATTTTTCATTAGCTGATTCTGTAGCTCTTTCCTCATTCTCCCCCACCCCTTCTTCCTGTACTGACGCTAGGCTTCCTGACCTCTCATGGAAGACCAGTACTCTTTCTCTGCATACTCTCCCTCCCCTCCCACTTCCTGTCATCAGCTGCTGTAATGCATTCCGAGGGATTGCCAACCTTCCCTGTGCACCGCAGCCTCACCTGAACACAAGCACCCTGTGGCAGCCATCACCTCGAAGCCGGCCACTCCCTGCCATCTACTCAGTGCAGGTGATTTTGCCACCACAGTCTGGCTTGAAAGGATAGCTAAGACAATGCGCCCGCCTTCTCATGCTGGAGCCCTCTCTATGACCACGGGTGCCCCACTCAATGTAACCTTAACACAGCTGCCAAGGTTTCAGATTGCTTATGTGTGACAATTTCATAATTTCAGTGTCATTATGAGTGATTTTTAATGACTATGAGTGACACTTTCTTCTTCACGAGCAAAATCAAGCAATGAAGCTGAGGGAGACCTATAAATATCAGAAATGACACCATTTGAGGAATGAAAATCACTAAGACGATCCTAAAACTATTGCAAAGCACTAGAAATGGAAGGGCACTGTGGGACCCGACTGTACCAAACAGTATGTAAAATATGTCCCAACGTGGATGACAGACAATTATTCACTGTGCAAGATGCAGAAACACAGCTAAGAACTTTCTTTGCTGCCATTATGAAACAGCTGGAACAACATCTTTTGTGAGATTCTTTAAGTGCATTAGGTGCATGATCTGAACTTCAACATTGAAGACGCAACAACAATAATTACGCCAGACACATAGTCCCGGTCTGTTCCAAGCTCACTCTGACTCAGCACAGTCTGATCACCACCATGCACTGGATTGCAGGCATGTCCCTCGAGGTCCTAGTGTTGCTTTGCCTCTGCACAAGGGTGAAAGAAAATGCTGAACAGCAAGGACTGAAGGGAAGCTTCGGGATAAAGTGATATACCGAAGATGGGGATGCTGGGAAACAGCAGGTGTGCAGCAGCACGAATGGTGGCAGAAAGAAGGTAGACCTGCATTTTTCCATGGCTATAATAATACCCAGCCCTCAGCCCCATGCCCCATATTTCTGCCATTCCTCAGTGCAAGTTGTCACCTCCATTTTAGGTACCTGCTCAAAAGCTTTAGAGGACTTTTACATTTCCCGCACTCCTTCCGTATGCGCGCCAGAAGGGCACAAGGCATGCTGGGAAATGGAGGACAGCTGGATTTCTGTGAGACTCCTGGGAACTTTAGTTACCAAAGTCTTTAATTAGAATTAGACGTTAATCAATAGAAACAAGCACCGTCACAGTCTGGTGCGCGACTTCGGCAACCGGACTCCAGGCAACTCTGCTCAAGCTGGCCACCACTAACCCATGCACATGGGCATCCTCAGAAATGTTTCCAGGGGAGGGGCAACATTTTAACTTCATCACCATCCTCAAACATGATTGAGCACAAGTATTAAATACATTTAAAAAAATCTAATAAGACGAAGAGCTTAAATAAACAAAGAAACCCATAGGGGGAAGAGAAAAATCTTGGGAGGCGCCACAGCAGACGACCTGGCAACTACAATAAAACAGTTGGAAAAACAAAAAATTGCAGAAAAAAACCCAAAAACATTCTAAATCAGGTTGATGTGGTTCTAGAGCGTGGGTACTCACAAACCTTCTCTCGGGGGACACCTTTACAGTGTGGTTTGTGGCCGAGGGCCCAAAGCACTGCTGGGGGCGGGGTTAGTGGGGGAGGGGGGTGGGGCTAGAGGAGGGGTCTCCAACCTTTTGTGTAGTGAGAGCTACTTCTGGTCAGTGAAAATCATCGTGAGCTACCAAACCCCAAGCAACTCGCGCATTTTTCCGAGAGACCTCCCACGCCCAGTTTCATTGCCGTTAAGGGTAAAAAAACTATTTTCTTCAGAGCCCACTATAATATGGTTTGAACGCAAGACTTAAAGTTCCCTAGAAACACTGAAAGGATTGACTTTGGATTTGTGTTGTGTTGTCAAACCACTTTCCAACCTTTCACAATAATAGCTTCAAAATCAAGACCTTTTAATAGCTGTCACTGAAATAATCATTGTAATGCAGCTCAATTAACAAACAAACAGGAAAAGAAATCCTACCGTCAGTGTGGAACTGTAGGATGTCCTCTAAGGCTGTGTAATCTGGTTGTCTGGCGGGGGCAGTTCCAAATCACTTAATCTCCCAGTGCCTAACAAAAGGTAATGTGTCCGTTTGTAACGTTACTGGTGCTCATGTAAAGCGCTATGATTCCTTCGGTTCTAGTTTACGCTATAAAACTGCACACAAAAAGAAAATGACACAGTTCCCCTTGAAAAGTACATTCCCCAGGGCCTAGCCTGAAGAACATCACTGCTGTTCAAGAATGTATTAAATAGGTAGGGCCATGACATGCCACATTACTGACATCTGGGCCGTACGTTAAGAAGACTCACAGACACAACAGTGAGACAACAAAATAAAGCATACGCCACAATAGTGACACAACACAAGGCATGAAAGAGGAGTCCACTGCTTGTCGGAATGGGAAAGAAAAGAGGCCCGGGCACCAAATTAGAAGTGCACGTCTGAGGCTTAATCCTATCCTGTGTGGAAAATGTAGGTGTGTAAAAACATGAGATGGTGAGAAAAGGTGTTAGGACAGGCTCTACTACTAAACACACATGAGCAATCGAAGAATGCAACAATTGTCCCATGAGACTAACTTATCACAGTACATCTCATACTTTCGAGGTACACAACGTCGTAATGGAATCATTGATCACTTATCAAATAATACCAAAAATGAGAACAGAACAATTCTCTCTTAGTTTCCACAAATAACTAACTTACTAGGAACGCAGTGCAATATGTAATGATAATGCAGATGACACACTGCTCAAACGGTGGACATATACAAAAATGACACAGTACAAAGGCCCACGTTGTTTGTGAGATGATCTGAAACAAATATGATAATTAGATAGTAAATTAAATAGCGCTACACACAAGGACACTTTCAGTTTTTATGGCTCTTTTTTCCATTTCTTTTTTTTCATTTACGGTACAGGGAGATTAAGTGATTTGGCCAGAATCATAGGATGTCGGAAAGTAGAAAGATGCATGTGCCCAGCCCGGAGAGCTTGGTCAACCCCTGCCACCAGAGCCCGACGGTGAGGGTGCACAGCTCTTCAGTTCCCTCCCAATGAATGACAGAAAGTCTGCCGCTATCAAAGCTCTTCGAATTCTGCCCAGTGCTCTGACGCCCGTTTCAAGGAGCAGGGGGAATGTTGAAGTGAGCGAGGGAGTGGAAGCACAGGATTAAAGGGTCGTCGGACAATCATATATATTCGTACAGCCAGCGTCTCATCCCCGGACTGAACATACACAAACATATCCCTTGGACAGGTTCTGTGACCTTGGATGCTCGGAGTGCAGGCGGGTGGATTACATAGGGTTGTGAGGCTGAAGAGGCAGTATTCAAGCCTATATGTGTTGCTTTGCTAGTTTGCTGTATTACCCAGTCCCTGAATGTTGTGAAGATTATTAGAAGCAAATGCAGGGAGACAGCCTTAGGTCGTTGCTAACAGAGATTCACTGTGGGGCTGGGCTCACCTGGGTAGGGTCGGCCTATAGGTGGCTGGAACGCACGGTGCCAGTCACAGCCCCGGATCTCCAAGTACAGGCACATAACCACAATGCATATGACTGTACAGATCTGCTAGCTAAGTTACCCGAATAGTGCAAACTGGTGTATCTTAGCCACGGTACATCAGAGGACTTAGAAAGAAGATGACCAACCGCTTCTCTGTCCCTCAGTAAAAGACCCTACATGCTGGACGGAGGCTTACACACGACGGCATGCACTATTGCAGGGTCTTTAGCAGGCTTGGCCTTTAGTGTCGTATTTTCAGACCCCATGCCGGATGTGCGCCCATGGCTTACCTGTCTCCCTCCCTCTCTCTATCTCAGTCTCCCTCCCTCTCTCTATCTCTCTCTCTCCCTCTCTCCCTAACTCTCCCTCTCTCTGTCTCCCTCTGTCTCACTCACTCTGTCTGTCTAGTTCTCTATCCCTCCCTCTCTCTCTGTCTCCCTCCCTCTCTCTCCTTGTCTCCCTCTCTCTGTCTCCCTCCCTTTGTCTGTCTACCTCCCTCTGTCGCCTCCTCCCTCTGTCTGTCTCCCTCTGTCTGTCTCTCTCTGTCTGTCTCTCTCTGTCTGTCGCCCTCTGTCTGTCGCCCTCTGTCTGTCTCCCTCTGTCTGTCTGTCTCCCTCTGTCTGTCTGTCTCCCTCTATCTGTCTCTCTCCTTCTGTCTGTCTCCCTCCCTCTGTCTCTCTCTCTCTGTCTCCCTCTCTCTCTGTCTCCCTCCCTCTGTCTCCTTCTCTCTTTGTCTTCCTCCCTCTATCTCCCTCCCTCTGTCTGTCTCCCTCTGTCTGTCACCCTTTGTCTGTCGCCCTTTGTCTCTCTCCTTCTGTCTGTCTACCTCCCTCTGCCTCCCTCCCTCTGCCTCCCTCCCTCTGTCTACCTCCCTCTGTCTCCCTCCCTCTCCCTCCCTCTCCCTCCCTTTGTCTCCCTCTCTCTCCCTCTCTCTCTCGGTCTCCCTCCCTCTGCCTCCCTCCCTCTGCCTCCCTCCCTCTGCCTCCCTCCCTCTGTCTACCTCCCTCTGTCTCCCTCCCTCTCCCTCCCTCTCCCTCCCTTTGTCTCCCTCTCTCTCTCTCTCTCTCTCTCTCGGTCTCCCTCCCTCTCCATCCATCTGTCACCTTCTGTCTCCCCCCGCTCTCTCTCTCCCTCTGTCTCCCTCCCTGTCTCTCTTAGTCTCTGCCTCTATCTGTCTGTCCCTGTCTCTGCCTCTATCTGTCTGTCCCTGTCTCTGCCTCTATCTGTCTGTCTATCCCTGTCTCTATCTGTCCCTGTTTCCCTCCCTCTGTCTCTCTGTCTGTCTCTGCCTGTCTTCCCCTGTCCCTGTCTCTGCCTGTCTTCCCCTGTCCCTGTCTCTGCCTCCATCTGTCTCTGTCTGCTCTATCTCTTGATAAGCGTGGCTCAAATCCACCCGAGTGACTTACCGCACTCACCTATAGTTACCCAATAATAAGTCAGCCGGACAGTGGGGAAGAATGAACAAACAATTTATTAGGCCACAAACTCCCATATGAGAGGGCCCTGTTCGACCTCACCCCTAAGAGTGCGCCGAGAAGGACTGACTCATATCATTACAGTAACACATTATAATACGAAAAGCAGAGTAAGGCACGCCCCTTGCGGAAAAGTACTGGACCCCTGGAATGGTGAACAATGGTCTCATACAAGCGGCATCTGCACCTGGAACTGCAACATTCTGTTATCTGACCCCAAGGACTCGGAGCCAGGCCTTAGCATCTCCAGCACATGAGAACAGAGTGATAAGGGGTTTCGCTAGTAGTTTCAGTCACAGTGGGCCGAAAGACAAAACTGCTGACATGTGGAATATTCCTATTCCTACGGGAGGGGGATGAGCAAGTGCAACTCGCACAGAAAGGAAGATGCTTCAAAATGGTGGCACACAGGCTAAGCTAAGAATAACTGTAATAATGTCACACGCATAACTGAATAACTAATATTGGAATATAAACGAAAATGCATAAATGAATATATCAGTTGTTAGACACTCTCTGCTAACTAATAAGCATAATATGTAAAGTGGGCGGGGCATAGAAAACTGAAACCTATCAGACCCTCCTTTTAGCAAGTGTGGCTAACATAAGTGATACCTTTATTAACCAAAAGGAGGATCTTTACATCAAGTCTAAGGGTCAGTATAGCATGCTAAACAAGAACATCATCATCAATAAGCATCAACCAGCTGGGATCATAAAGTTCAAGATCATTGGAAACTGCATATTGTCTCGTCCGTCGTTTAGGAACCCGTATGTTACTGGCACACATAGAGCAACAGGGAGGGAGGCAATATATACAAAGGCAACAGGTCAAAAGTACACCAACTATCCCCACTATACCCATCAATATTTTCCAACCCCAGGAAGAGAAAATACCCCATAGCCATGTCTGTAATGACCAGGTGCCGTTGTCCTGATGGAGCTCAGCCACTAACCTATGGAGTTTCTGTACAGCTAAATTAACCGTCGGGGCGGAGTCAGGGATATACACACAGCAAGAGGTCCCGATGACGCGACAAGCTCCACCCCTATCTGCAAGGATGACGTCAAGCACCATCCTGTTCTGGATCGTAAATAATCTCATAGCCTGCATCTCGAGAGACATATTGGCTGCAATATCGGCCTCAGTAGACACCACCTTCTCCATGACCCTCGACAGACGCCTAATAGCTCTACTGTTAAAGATAGGACCCCAGAATGGTAGCAAACCCTTCGAGAAATCTGTGAATTGTTGCCCAGAAGTATCAGTCTGATCGACGTCCTCAACCTGAAGGTCCCTCCTTTTGCGCTGTCCTTGCATGATGGCAAACCTTCGGTGAGTTTTATGATAATCTGAAGGTGCCACATAAACAGGTGGGAGTAAGTATGCTAAATAACATGTTCCACCCCAACCCTCAAGCAACCACAAATACCCATTATTTCCACATACAAAATAGATATTCGGGGGAGTAACTAGTGAAGGACTGAGGGGCAGGCGAATCGAGGCAGTCACATTGCAAAGGCTGTCGCCCACTTTAATCGGACCTCTACCCTGAATACAAAAGTAAGGTGGAGGCCCCAATGTCGCTAGGGGTACCAGTGAATGGCCACTACTGTTTGCTGCAGGAGGGTGTCTGTATGCTAGGGAATAGTTTAACTGTAGGAAACTCTCCCGCACTTTGTCAGTGTCGTTAGTCGTCACAAATCGTTCTACCTTCTTCGAGCAAGTTTCCAGGAATGTTTGGTCAAAACGTCCGTCAGTAAATAGCCGTCCAAGGGATGAAGGGGGCAGAGGGCGTACACGCATCGTCGGTGACGACCCAGTACCAGGGAGTCGGGGAGTCAGAGAATCAGGCTGCTGAAAGAACTTTACCATACCAATTAGAGTATACCAGCCCACACAGCTATTCACAGGAGTCAATTGAAGTGCCAGTAACCTGTCCTTCTTATATGCAGCCGAAGGGAGCAACCCACAGACCCAGCAATCGGTCACATTGTATACAGCATGAGCATGATGTGAAGTTTTAATGAAAACATTATCCCGATAGCCCTTCCTCATGCATTGTTCACCATAATCAACAGTAATCATATTATGCTCTGGCACGGGAGAGGGAGTAGGAACCAGTTTGTGGACAGGATAAGCTTCATCTAGGAAAAAGAGTATCCCAAGTATTATCAAAAATATAATAATGAACACCACAATAACCACCATTTTTCCTTTTCGAGGCAGGGCATGCCATGGTGAATCTGGTTCTGATCTGCGAGGCGCAGCAAAAGGCTGTTCCTCCTCGGGGATAGGACGGCCAAAGGGATACATTTCACCTAATGAACGGACCAGGGGATATCCTAAAAGTTCCAGACACTAAGGGGCACTTCCAAAAAGTTCCAGACACTCCAAAACCGACCGGAGGGGTTCTTCACCCTCCAAAAGGGCTCTTCTCCCTATGTCCGTTAAAGCCTCACAGGTAGGCTCTCAGTCTTGTAAACCCTAATCCCTCGATGGAGTCGCACAACTGCAGCAACTCAGGAGCACTGAACCTGGGCCCACACACAGCTCTAGCGTCCCGTTCAACAGTGTCTCGGTAGTGCACCAAGGCTCTTTCAGCAGTCCATCCCTATTACTGGGCTAACCTGTTCAATATAGTCCACTTCTGATCCCTACCTTAGCCCTTCTTCCGGTGCTCAGTTCTTTGGCCTCTCTTTCCGGGGCCGCAGGTTAAAACGAGTGCTCCCTCGCACTTCAGGATCTGTGAACAGAATTGGGGAATCGCTTGCAAAAGAGGTGACTTCCAGTGTCTGTGCACTGTGACCAAAAGAAGCCTCGCTACTTGTACTCAGGGCTGGCCTCCGTTCGTTCTCATTTTGTTCCTCCTCTGTCAGTGAGTCATCCGAGAAAGGAATATATCGAGGAACTGTTTCGGTCTCGTGATCTGCAACACCACCTCTTACCCATGCGTCATAAGGTAGTGGAAGGGGGACCTTTTTCACGTGAGAGGCATGGGTCCACGCTTTCCGACCCTCCACTCGAAGTGCGGTGCGGGTGGTAAGGAGCACCAACTTGGGCTCCGACCACCTAGGCTCCAAACAGGACTTCAGCTGATACCGCTTGACGAGGACCCAGTCCTCTGGGTTGATGTTGTGGCCAGGCCCCTCAGGCAACGGCTTCAGGGTGTCTGCTACCTGCTGATGAATAGAACGAAGATCTTTAGTCAAAGCATACAGGTAATCTATCAACAAAGGGTATTCTATCTCTGAGAAACATTTAGGTCTAGGAACACCCCACACATTGGCGGGTCTGCCAAATATAACTTCATGAGGAGAAACACCTGTCTTGGAATTCACTGTTACTCTTGTGGAAAGTAAGGCAAGGGGGAGTGCATCTGGCCAGCGCAGTCCTGTACTCTCCTGTATCTTGGCCATCTTGAGTTTCAATGTACCATTAAATCTTTCAACCAAACCTGCAGCCTGTGGATGTTGGGCTGCATGGAATTTTTTAGAGATTTGTAATCCCGTACATATTTGTTTCATCAGTTCAGCATTGAAGGACGTGCCGTTGTCGCTCCAGATCACCCTAGGTAAGCCATACCTACTGAAATACTCCTTGATCAGCATCTTAGCTGTCGATATGGCCGTGCAGTCCTTAGTTGGAAAAGCCTCCACCCACCTACTAAATGAGCATACCACCACAAGAACATACTTAAGGTTATTCACCCTTTCCATTTCAATGTAGTCCATCTGTATCACTTCAAAGGGGTAGGATGGGGGTGCAAAATTACCTACAGGGACGGGTGTTCCCTTCCCAGGATTATGTCTTAAGCAAAACATGCACTGCTGTACCAAATTTGTCGCCACCCTGGAAATGTTCTTATTACTCCACACTGGATCTAATAATTTGCATATCCCCTTTGCACTTATATGAGCTGGTCCATGTGCCATCGTCTCTACTGGGAGAACGTATGCATTCGGGAGCAACCATCGCCGTCTGACACATCCGTCCAACACTCATCCGAGTCCAACCGCCCCCTCCATCCTTCCATTGTTTCAACTCCTCCTCAGTCGCTTTCTCTTGTATGTTCCGCACACTCTGTACAGTGTCTGCGAACATGTTGACATCCGGTACCCACCTAGCCGGTCCTGCCACAAACATTCGTGGGAGTTTTTTCCTAGCCGTTTCTTTAGCTGTTTGGTCTGCAAATGCATTTCCTCGCCCTACATCATCCACCACTGCTTTGTGTGCACTACACTTAATCACGGCTAATCGTTTGGGAAGTGTCAGGGCTGTCAACAGTCGTAATATCAATGGGCCATTTTGAATTTTCTGTCCGTGTGATGTCAAAAATCCCCTCTCTGCCCACAGTCTCCCATAACTATGAGCCACGCCAAAAGCGTATTGGCTGTCTGTGTAAACGTTCACGTCCAGTCCGTCACTCAATTCACACGCTCGCATCAATGCTATTATCTCTGCAGCTTGAGGTGAGTTGTACGGGACTCTAGAAGTTTCCACCACTGTTTTTAAAGTCGTGACTGCATATGCTGCCGTTGTGGTACCATCTGCTAATTTAAAGCAAGACCCATCCACATACAGCTCTCCATCAGGATCATCGAGGGGCTTATCTGTCAAATCTACTCTTCCTTTTGTTTCCTCCTCTGTCCGAAACAAGCAATCATGGACCTCATCGTCTTTGTCATCTGAAGGGAGAGGCAATAGCGTGGCTGGGTTCAGAGTGGCACATCTTTTTATCGTTACATGTGGTGCAAATAATGTAATCTCGTAACCAGTTAGACGAGCACTAGTTAAATGCTGCGTCTGTGTCCAGTTTAGTAAAGTATCGACAGCATGTGGTACCATTACTGTAAGAGCTGAACCCAGCACGAGCCCCGCCAATTGTCTTATTGAGACCGCAGCAGCCGCTGTAGCCCTTAGACAGCTCGGCAATGCTCTTGCCACGTTGTCAAGCATAGCAGAGAAGTAAGCACAAGGTCTCTGTTTCCCACCGAAACACTGAGTTAGGACAGACAGCGCGCAACCTTCCGCCTCGTGCACATAAAGTACAAAGGGCTTCTGGTAATCGGGTGTTCCCAAAACAGGTGCAGAACATAAAGCAGTTTTTAGTAACTCAAACGCTTCTTGACATGTTGGAGTCCAAGGTAGGGGTTCGCGCACTTCTTTAGTAGTCAGATACAGAAGGGGTTTTGTTAATGAAGCGTAATTAGGTATCCACTGGCGACAGTACGATGTTATGCCCAAAAATGCGCGCACCTCTCGCTGCGTGTTAGGTACAGCCATGTTAGTTATCGCCTTGATGCGCTCCGGCGTCAGCCTTCTCCCCTCCTTCGATAGGAGATGACCGAGGTAGGTAACCTCCTGTCGACAGTATTGGAATTTAGGAAGGGACACCTTGTGTCCCTTACAAGCCAAATGGTGAATAACTTGACAGTAGACTCTCAACATCCTTCCTCAGTGTCTGAGGCAATGAGAATATCATCCACATATTGCAATAAAACATTCCCCTGTGGGAGCTCCAAATCATCCAACTGTGCTTTCAAAGCTTGACTATAAATACTAGGACTTTCTGTATAACCTTGAGGAATTCTACAAAATCTAAAACTGCGGCCAGCCAATGAGAATCCGAAGAGGTAACGGCTATCTGGGTGCACAGGAATACTAAAGAAAGCATTCTTAAGATCCAGTACAGAAAAATACTTAGCTGAGGGAGGTATCATCGTCAAAATAGTAGTAATATCAGAGACCACTGGATACTGAGGCTCAACTACCTTGTTAATGTGGCGTAAATCAATCACAAAACGATAGACATCAGGTGTAGCCTCCCCAGCATCACATGAGGGCCTCTTAAGGATCGGAAGGATGGGGCTATTGCAACTGTTAGAATCCGTTTCCTCTACCACCCCAGACCGGATCAAATCCTGTATTATTTGCAACAGAGCCTTCTCTCCATCTCTAGATATTTTATACTGCTGTATCCGAGGTAGCTTGGCTCCCACCTTAACTTTTATCGACACTGGGGCAATGTCCATTTTTCCCACATCAGTATCACTGCTAGCCCACAGACTCGCAGGAACCCCCTCCATCTCAACTGGGAGGGGCTCATCTTTCGAGAAACACTGCTGCGCACGCGCGACAGAAGGAACCATCGTGAGGTACACACCGTCTGGAGAACAGTAAATTGTAGCATTCAATCTTTTCAACAAATCTAAACCCAGTAAATTCTCACCACAATTTGATGTTAAGAGGAAGGGAGAGTCAACAGTAAAAGGGCCAATCGTAAGTGCAAGAGGCTTAGAGATGGGGCTAACCACGGGGTACCTGAAAACCCCACGGAAATATTAGTCTTGCCAGACAGAGCCGCCCCTGGGACCTGAGAACGTGCCACCGAACTTTTCGTAGCACCCGTATCCACTAAAAATTTCTGAGGGGATCCCGACAAGTCTGCCGTTACATAAGGCCCACGTTGATCAACATCCACAGAAATAGGTCCCGCACTCTGCCCTACCCTGTCCTAGTTGTAAGAAAATCCTGTCAGGTCATCCATAGCATATGCATCGTTATAGTACTGCCGGTCTCTATAATCGTCACCCTCCTTTGGAAGGTGTTGCCCATCTCTTCCCCCGTCAAAATATTTCCCTCCCGGTCTCCTGCCTTCCCCGGACTGTCTACCATCCTTGCTCGCATCTCCCCGTCCTCGTCCTCTGCCTCGTCCGGCCGCGGACCGGAGCAATGGGCAGTCTTTCCACCAGTGCCCCTCCTGTTTGCAGTTGGCGCACTGGTTCTGTCCCAAACGCTCTCTTTTCTCTCCCCTTCCGTAACTACTTCCTCCTCGACCAGCTGCCATGGGCAGAGCGCCACGTCCCCGACCCTTCGCCACTTGCTGCAATAGCACTCTCGTCTTTAAATCTTTTGCCTTCTTCTCTTGCCTGTCCTTATTCTCATTCTCTCTATGCTCGTAGTACTGGGCCATACTCAAAATCCCAGAGGGGGTGGATGTCGTCCAGGTACTCTCTGACGCTTGTAATCGGGCCGATATTTCTGGCAACAAATTTGTTACGAATCTGTTAACAAAAAGTCGCAACCCACCATCTTGAGATATATCCTGACCGCTAAAATCCATGAACGTTTCCTCAAAACGAGTAAAAAAATCTGAAACTGCCTCATCCTTCTTCTGTCTGCAGGCCGTCAACTTATCCCAATCTACCTTCTTAGGTGGGATAAGTGAGTGCATGTATTTTATTATACGCCCTGGCAACGCTAGAATCTCAGCCTTCGGCTTCTCTCCTGGCTTTCGCTCCTTGTCCCAATCCTTGAATTCCTCCCAAGTACCACCCAGCTCTTCTGTATGATCTGAACCCTTCACTTGTCTCCACACATCCACGGGAACCAACAATCCGAAAAATAATTCAATATCTGCTAGAGTCATGACCGTCGAGGAAGCTGCCTCTGTTAATTCTTTGTAATAAGCCGTTGGATTTTTTCTCGAGTCAGGTAACTGAGCCTTCAAAGCTAATACCTCGCTCCTTTTCCAGGATGTATACACCCACTGTTCCTGGAAATGAGCGTCGACACGAGCTCGGGTCACAACCTGTGTTGTCGGGTCTATTACTTCAGGTACCTCAGGGTGAAATATAGGGTGCACTTCACGCATCGGGTGTACCCCAGGGTAATGGGGTTCTCCCGCTGCTGGTAACTCATTTCTGTATTCTAACAAGAACCTCAGACTACGGAGCACATCCTTTATTCCAGTGTTGGCCCTATAGGCATTATTCTTGATATCACGGAGAATCGCCGGTGCCTCCCCACCATATCCCTGTTCCCACAACGCTATCAATGTCGTCGACATGTGCCACAAAGCATGTTGCTGCATCAAAGGCTCATAGTCTTTCATGGTAGACCAAATGTCTTCCAATGAATAAATGTTATTCCTGGCCCATTGGCAGGCTTGATTAGCTACCATTGTCTTTTCATCCAACCCAACAGCAGAACGTGTAAGTAACTTCCGTACCTGAGTAAACAGTCCGCCTCCCGCTCCTCTAGTGGGAGTTAGCAGCGTGCTCTGAGGGGTATTGCTGGCTGAAACAGTGGGGATGGCGGGACCAGCAGAGAACACCGGGGAGAGCACAGCAGGCGCAATTGGGCTTGTCGCGGAGAAAGAGAGCAGGGGTGCAGTGACAGAGGGGGGAGTTCGTTCAGCCACAGAGGAAGCAGGTGCACCGGACAAGGGAGGGGCACCCATTTGGGGAACTGAAACCACCGCCGGGGAGGCGGAATCCACCAACACGGGGTACAAGGGCTGCGGGGCATATGGGGGAGGGGGTCGAGTGTTCAAAATGTCCTCCATCTCATCTTGGTCATCCTCTCTCACTACATAACTCTTATTGTCCAATAGCCTACAACGTCTATCTGCGCGCTCAATTCGCAGTTCATTCTCTTTCTTAGTGTGTTCCCTGGCCTTCTGCGCCATGGTCTGCGCCGTTTTCTTCTGAGCCACCTTTTCCTCCCTCATTTGCCGTTCTCGTACCTCCTTCTGCCACATCCGTAAAGAATCGAACATGCTCTGGCGACTGCGCCTAGCAAACAATCTATCTTGTAAGTAGTCTAATTTTGCTCCATCAAAAGAGCCAAGCAAAGGCCACTGTAAATCCACATTATCTTTTGTATATTTATGCCACAGAGTAGAAAACAAAATCGGGGGTAAGCCGTGCTTGACATACATTTCAAAGTTTGGAGAGCCCTCCACCGGGGCAGGTTGGCTCTCAGCCAATCTAACGTCGGAGACATCACCACAGCACCCTAAACACCGTAACTTACTGAAACACGGCATCCTACTCTCACACAGTCACACACTAACAAAAAGACTCACACTTGCACACTTGCTCACTTACCAGCAGGTCACACTCACAGCTTCAATATACGCTACATCAAATCCGTACCAAAACACGTGTTACCAAAATGGGACAAGGCCCGTCGACCAAGTCCTGGGGAACCTGGACCCTACCGCAGACCGAACAGCACACCCGCTGTTCCGAGACTGGGGAACACATCCGTCTCCTGGGCAGCACTACAGATCGGCATGCGCTACACCGCATGGGACTCGGTACTCATCCCCGTGAACCGCCACCCTAGGCGTTCGGGTGAGTCCCGAGATCCTTCCGCAGCAAGCCACCCGCCGACTGCAGTACTACCCAGTCGTATGACTACAAACCAACGTTCACCCAGTCTCCGTCAAGTCTGTCAGAGCGCCACTTGCACTCTGAGTTCCCCGGAGCACACTAGCCCCAGGAGCACACCGGCTCCTCCAATCACCAGAGACGCACCGGTCTCTCGGAGCACTCCGGCTCCTCCAAGCAACAGTCGGACCACTCACCTTCTATGCGCAGTACCGACCTCTACCGTTCTCCACCTCCGGCTGCCAGGACCAACACGGTCAGCTCCAAAGTTCCGCCTTCCGGACTCCGGCGTAGGATCATGGACCGGGACCTCTTCCGATCAGCAGGGCGGGGCAGCGCTGCGAGAACCAAGCTCGGCATCAAGTGGGTACCCGGGCCCACCGTGCCGACCAGAGGGTCTCCGGCCTTCTGCTACCCACTTACGGGTGAGAAAGGTCCTAATCGCGGATTCCCTGTTCGGGCGCCATCTGATAAGCGTGGCTCAAATCCACCCGAGTGACTTACCGCACTCACCTATAGTTACCCAATAATAAGTCAGCCGGACAGTGGAGAAGAATGAACAAACAATTTATTAGGCCACAAACTCCCATATGAGAGGGCCCTGTTTGACCTCACCCCTAAGAGTGCGCCGAGAAGGACTGACTCATATCATTACAGTAACACATTATAATACGAAAAGCAGAGTAAGGCACGCCCCTTGCGGAAAAGTACTGGACCCCTGGAATGGTGAACAATGGTCTCATACAAGAGGCATCTGCACCTGGAACTGCAACATTCTGTTATCTGGCCCCAAAGACACGGAGCCAGGCCTTAGCATCTCCAGCACATGAGAACAGAGTGATAAGGGGTTTCGCTAGTAGTTTCAGTCACAGTGGGCCGAAAGACAAAACTGCTGACATGTGGAATATTCCTATTCCTACGGGAGGGGGATGAGCAAGTGCAACTCGCACAGAAAGGAAGATGCTTCAAAATGGTGGCACACAGGCTAAGCTAAGAATAACTGTAATAATGTCACACGCATAACTGAATAACTAATATTGGAATATAAACGAAAATGCATAAATGAACATATCAGTTGTTAGACACACTCTGCTAACTAATAAGCATAATATGTAAAGTGGGCGGGGCATAGAAAACTGAAACCTATCACTCTGCCTGTCTCTGTCTCCCTCCCTCCCTCTCTCTCTGTCTCACTCCCTCTCTGTCTCCCTCTCTTTCTCCCTCTCTGTCTCCCTCTCTCTCTCTCTCTCCCTCTGTCTCCTTCTGTCTCACTCACTCTGTATGTCTCTCTCTCTCTCTGTCTCCCTCTCTCTGTCTCCTCCCTCTCTCTCCATCTCTCTCTCTGTCTCTCTCCCTCTGTCTCCCTCTCCCTCCCTCTGTCTCCGTCCCTCTGTCTCCATCCCCCTGTCTCCCTCCCTCTACCTCCCTCCTTCTGTCTCCCTCCCTCTCTGTCTCCCTTTGTCTCCCTCTCTCACTGTCTCCCTCTCTCTCTGACTCCCTCTCCTTCCCCCTCCCTCTGTCTCCCTCCCTTCCTCTGTCTCTGTCTCCTTCTGCCTCCCTCCGTCTCCCTCTCTGTCTTTTAATTTCTTAATTTTTTATTTAATGCGATTTTGCGATAATGTGATCCGACGCCCACAAATGGTTCTCTCCGGACCTTAGGGCTAAGAAACTCGTCGTTCGCCAGAAGAAACGTGTGTGGAGAAGGAACTATGACCCCCTCGGTGTCAGAGCACTTTACATAATAACCAGTTGCGATACATAAGGACTTTAAATGTAATTCTACATCTCCCTCCCTCTCTGTCTCCCTCTCTCTCTGTCTCCCTCTCTCCCTGCCTCCCTCTCCCCCACTCTGTCTCCCTCCCTCCCTCTGTCTCCCTCTCTCTCTCCGTCTCCCTCTCTCTGTTTTCCTCTCTCTCTGTCTCCGTCTCTCTCTGTCTCCCCATCTTTCCCTCCCTCTCTGTCTCCCTCCCTCTGTCTGTCTCTGTCTGTCTCCCTCTTTATGTCTGTCTCCCTCCCTCTGTCGCCCCCTCCCTCTGTCTGTCACCCTCTGTTTCCCTACCTCCATCTCCCTACCTCTCTCTCTCCCTCTGTCTCCCGCCCTATCTGTCTCCCTCTCTCTGTGTCTGTCCCTGTCTCCCTCCCTCGGTCTCCCTCCCTGTCTCCCTCCCTCGGTTTCCCTCCCTCGGTTTCCCTCCCTCTGTCTCCCTCCCTCTGTCTCCGTCCCTCTGTCTCCCTCCCTCTTTCTCCCTCTCTCTCTGTCTCCCTCTGCCTCCCTCTGTCTCCCTCTTTCTGTCTCCCTCTCTCTCTGTCTCCCTCTCTCTGCCTCCCTCTGTCTTCCTCTCTCTCTGTCTCCCTCTGTTTCCCTCTCTCTCTGTCTCCCTCCCTTTATCTGTCTCCCTGTCTGTCTGTCTCCCTCTCTCTGTCGCCCCTTCCCTCTGTCTGTCGCCCTCTCTCTGTCGCCCTCTGTCTCCCTCCATCTGTCTCCCTCCCACCCCTGTCTCCCTCCCTCTCTTTCTCCCTCTGTCTCCCGCCCTATCTGTCTCCCTCTCTCTCTGTCTCCCTCTGTCTCCCGCCCTATCAGTCTCCCTCTCTCTCTGTCTACCTCGGTCTGTTTCTTTCTCCCTCCCTCGGTCTCCCTCCCTCTGTCTCCCCTCTGTCTCCCTCCCTATTTCTTCCTCCCTCTGTCACCCTCTGTCTGTCACCCTCTGTCTGTCACCCCACTTCAAATAATCCCCTTCTGCATCCATCCTTTGCGTTGTCATTCACTATTCTTTTTACTCCCCTTGCCATTGCCTTTCTCCACTTTCATTTCGTTTCCTACCCTATCTTTACCAATCTCTTGCTCTAACCTTCTCTCCACTTAGTCTGTTCTCGCTTCATCTTTTATTTGGCTGTTTTCCTCTCTCATTTCCCCCTCTCTCATTGTGCTTATCTATAATTATGTCCCTCCCCTCTCGCCTCTTGTCCTATCTTCTCTCGTATATAATTTCTCCCTCTTTCCTCTCCCCCTCTCCGTTTGTCTCTACTCCCTACTCCGTTATTTTTCCTTTTTGGCTCTGTCTCTCTCTTTATCTCTCCTCTGCTCTTACGTCTCGCTTTGTCTCAACATGGAGAGTTAATTACATTTTTCAGTACAACATTGTCAAAATCGAATTTTCATTTTTTTCCATTTTTAGTCGTATTGTTCTTTAAATGTAGTTATTTCAGTCCTTAGTGTTTTTTCCAGAGTTTTTTCACTCTTAGCTGTATACAGCACTCTCCCCATTGCACAAACGGATGGAATTTCATAAGAAAGAAACTTTCAATTTCAATCCGGTCTGTCACTTCACAGTTTTTAAACTAAGAATGTTGGCACTAATCCGCTCCCCAAACGCCCCCACCCGAGCTCCGTAGCTTTTTGTGCTGCTCGAAAGCATCAGCAGCTCCTCAAGGACTCAACGTCATCTCCTGAACCCTGGGATGGGAGGAGATGCACCATGCTGTGTCTCCTCTGCCGGCCCATTGTCATTCTGCCCATGACAATGGAACAACTGACTCTGTGACCTGCTGAGAGTCACACTCTGGCTGTAGCAGCCTTTCAGGTGTTGCCCCAGCAGGAAAGTCGGCCCAGGTATGTGGGCCCATCGTCTAGAACCGGGCCTTAATTCAGGGGGGCAAGCACCCCACCTTACCCCCCCCTGCAGACGCCCATGCCCATGCAGCAATTATTTGTCTCGGTCCAACCCGGGCTAGGGCAAGCTGTGTCCTTTAGTCTACTCTCCTGGCTGGTGGCTGCTGCAATCACTCTGTGACGGTGACGAGTGACCAGTCACACTGGCTTCAGCACTCACTCTCCTCGTTAGACCTGCCGGCCAGCCGGGGTCCCAGAAATAATTAGCCGTCAATGGCCATAAAATAATTTAAACCACTACAGTGTGGGCGGCCGAGCAGGGCAGGTACGAGCACTCAGCAGCGCTGCCCTGGCAGCCGAGCACCATGATTGCTGCCAGCCATGGCCCATGCAGGTAAGAGAGGTGAAGTGGTGGGGCTGGGTGAGGTGAATTGCGACAGATGATGATAAGGGAAAATTATTTATTTAATTTTCCGTCGTCATTGTGCATCGAAATCCCCTCCACCCGGCCCCACCGCTTTTACCTGCCCGGGCCGCGGCTGATTGCTGCAGATGGCGCCGCCCACAAACAGGCTGTGAGCAGACACTGCCAGTTCCTCACATCTCTCGACTCCCTACGCTAACAATCATTGTAGCAGAACAGTCTGTGAGCGTCAGCAGCTGGGAGCGCCCCAAGCTTGCGAAAGCAGCCCACACAGACCACAGGCATGTCCAGCCAGCTGGCTGGCTAGATCACACACTAGTTTCAGTGCAGTCACTTAGGGAAGAGGTGTTGGGCAGTGGCTAGGGCGGCTGACTCCGGAACACAGGGACTTACGGTTTGATCCCCAGCGCCGGTAGCAGGTTAGCCCAGCACCTTGTGACTCTGGGAAATAGCTTTCTTAATCTACCGGATGGCCCCCAGACGTCCCCATAGGTAGTTGTGCGCTTTACAAATGCTGGTATTATTATTATTATTATTATGTGTGACAGCTGAAACTATGCGTTATTATGCGTGACAATGCATTTCAGTGCGCTGATGCGAAGCACCTCATTGAAATTCATTAGTCTAACGCCTAATGCGTGATACTTAGCAGGACTGCCTTAATCGCATTAAGGTATCCAACCTCTTCCTTACTCTCACTTTCTGCTAGCACCCTTACTCAATGGCGTAACATAGGCCCCACAGCTCCGGTGGTGCAGGGGTGCCACTGAGCTCTAGGGTGCCTGCTCAGCAAAAGTGGTAGGTGGTGAGTCGGGAGGGGGCCCCATCCATACACTATGCAGGGGGCCCCATCAAGTTTCGTTACACCAATGCCCTCACCGCTTTCTGTACCAGTGGCACTTGCAAAGGTGCACACATTATACCCTCCCTGTATAACAAGCAATTCTATGCCTGTCATTTTGTTTACAGACCTATACGAGTCTTTACATGCCACAGTTGTCGTCCTGGGGCTGTTATTTCTGCCGCACGTTAACACTATTTATTGCCGGATTTTGATACCTTGGAACACACATTAAGGTAACTGTTTGTTTGAACTTTATGTGGCAGTTCGGACCTGTCATTGCTTTTAGGAACACCATCGATAACTTTATGCCTGTCATTTTGCTTACAGACTTATACGTGTCTTTACATGCCATAGTGGCCTTCCTGGGGCTGTTAACTTTGCTGAAACGCTAATACTGCACGTTGCCGGTTTTGATATTTTGAAACATTCATTAAGGTAATTATTTGTTTGAATTTTATGGGTCAGTTCGGCGCTGACACTGCTTTTAGGAACATCATCGAGCACGAGATTAATCTGGTCTATTTATATCTCGGGACGATTTATTCTTTTCACAGCTAGCTGCTCGTGCATCATTAGGAAAGGGTCCGAACATTCTTGCATTTTTTCGTATACCTTTCAAGTGGGCCTTTCGTATACCTATCAAGTGGGCCTTCCTTCTTGGCTATACAACGTCCGCCCCAGGTAATTATATGACAGTCTGAGTATGTAGAAAGCTTTGCTTGAGCACCTATAATAACGTGATTTGATTGAGATACATATACGTATATCTTTTCCTAACAGCCATCGTTCCCCACACGGAGAGTTTAAGATGATATTAGCTCTTGCCTGAGCCCGCAGCATTATCAGCCTGATTCATGTAGCCAATAGCGCTCGCAAAAGGGCCAGATTCTGAGAATCTGGCCCTTTGCGAGTGCGATTTTTGCATTTGGTATTCATGATCCCAAATGCAAAAATCGCTATTTAAGAATTAGCAAATATGCGAGGAATAGCATTTAAGGAATCTCTATTAGAGATTCCTCAAATGCTATTCATGACACATCAAGAAATTGCGATTTAGCACTTTTGGGGCCGCTATTTACCGAGAGGTCAGACCTCTCGGTAAATAGCAAAAACTCAGAGAAATGCTTTTAAAAGCATTTTTCTAAGTTGCATGTTGCACACACACATGTCCTTTGGACATGTGTGTGCGCAACACCTGTTCAAATGTGCTTTTTAGGGGTGCTACAGGGTGTCCTTTGGACACCCCTGGCACCCTTAAAATGGCTATCTAATTTGCGAGTAGCAAATTGCTACTCGCAATTAAGGGATACTCCCCATTCATTCCTATGGGCCTCTTGGCCCATAGGAATGAATGGGGAGTTTTTGCGAGTAGCAAATTGCTACTCGCAAATAAAGAACATGTAGGAATCGCTATTTAATTAGCAATTCCTACATGAATGCCGTTTTGCGTGTCCTCAATAGCGAGTCGCTATGATTCGCTATTAGGGCCACGCAAAACGGCCTGTACATGAATCAGGCTGATATATCCTTTAATGCGTGACTTCTACATATGAGGTACGCAGTAGTATTACATCTTATCATGCTCCAATATGGAATTTCGAATGCACCAAGATATGTGACCTATGTTTCCTTGTATTTCATTTATCCTGTCCTTCCCCCAGATACATCGTATGTTATTTACAGAACTGTTCCATTACCTTTGACGACCAGCAACTGATTACAGCTTAGCAACATCAGATTCGTTTTCACAGGTATTTTGCTTATAATTCGCATTTCGTTGCGTGAATATGAGTCATTTTAACTCGTACCTGCCAACATGATCCCCATATCATTAAACTTCTGTTTTTGTCTGGGACTGCATCTCTCCTTCATTTAGAGGTTTATTTCCTCTGAATTGCTTTTGTACCTAGCAGAGTCTTTCATTTTTTTGTGCATTCATGTGACATCTTGTGTTCATTGGACTCTATGAACATTTCTGGTTTACGATTAGAAAGATTTACTATGACATTTTTGTGTCTATTGCCCAGGAACATCTATTGCCTGTTTTGTTTTTTTATCTTGAATGAAGATATCATCTGCTTGTCATCAGTATCCAAATGTAAGTCATTACCAATATATGCATTCATTCTGGAGTATTCACTGTTTTATGGTAACGACAATCTTTATGTCATCAGTGTAATTTTCATTCACTTGTCATATGTTGTCCTGCACATTAGAATTTCTTGATAGTTGAGTACGACACAATCTAGTGAAAAGACATGTCCATCTTGTGACATGTGGGAAACAAATTAGCAAGTCTGAACCGAATAGCGTAAAGGATATTCCTGTTAGAGATGTAGAATGTTATGCTCTGGTGACTTACGTTTTATTAGATAATGTATTTTTGACTTGTGTGTTTACAATATATAAGAATTGTACCTTGTTAGACTTGGGCCTTAGGGCAGGTTCACCCCTAATCTTTTTGCCTTTATTTGTGACCCTGTGTAGTGATTTTTGGGTCTTGGCGCACTTTTTCCCTGTGTCCCAGAGTGAAAGTGCGTGCGTGTAGTATGGCTGGCCTGCTCTCCCATAGGAATGCATGGGGAATGTGTGTGCCCTGTTAGTTCCTGATGTGTGGGGAGTGCAGGCTCGAGTTTAGTATGTATGAACTCGTGAGAATGAATGCTGCGCAATGGTATGTGCGGCTTGTATGTGTCTAGAAGGGAAGTGCTACTTCTGGACATTGATGTATGTGTGCAGTGAGGATAGTGGAGCGTGATTGGCTGGAGCTGGCTGGCATGCCAGGCTCCAGGAAGTCTGGATGGGTCTGCCCGGTGGTGAGTGTGAGATCAGCATGAGTGATGTGTGGGAGGAGTAGATCTGTGTCCTGGATGGGCTGGGTTTTCCCCACACAATGCTGGCTCCGCCCCCCTGTGGTTTGTCTAATGACCCTAGCCTCCCCAGTGAATGAAAGGGGTGGTTGGGCCATCAAGGGTACTCCCAAGCCAGCTGCAACTGGTTTCCCCCCACCCTGCACCTCCTAACAAAGGAATTCGCTGTATAAAAATGGGGCTGTGTCCCCACAGAAATTGTTCTACTTGTGGATCCTTGCCAGAGGGGGCTGTTGCTGCTGCTGGGGCCAGGAGGACCGCCACTTGGCTTGTCTCCCTGCCTGGAGACCCAGTGTGCTGGCTCTGGCCCTGCCCTGCCCCCCTGTCTGCCTCCAGACCTTGCTGGAGCTTGTGCTGTGCCTGGAAGCGCTTTTATTGGATTTATAGCGCTAGGAGCGCTTTCCTGGTGCCCCAGCGCTCAATGGCGCTTTGCTTGTCTTTCTAGCGCTGAGCGCGCTGATCCTGTGCTCCCAGAGCGCTTGGGAGCGCTTTGTCGATATTGCCGGTTTTTGGAGCGAGCGAGTGCCCACCTCGCTTTATTTTTAATTTGAAGGCCGGTGCCACCCGGCATTGCCCCGTTGTGCTGATTTTATTTCAAGCCGGTGCCCACCCGGCATTGCCCCGTGTTCACCGCCGCAGCCCGGGAGCCCTGAAAGCTGTTGCCGGGCCGCTGCCTTCCGCGACCCGGAAGTCCCGCCTCCTGACCCCCAGGGCCGCGCTGCCATTGGCGGCCCCGGCGGAAGTCAGGCAGAAGGACGTCGTGACGAGGCCAGGCGGGAGACCAGAGAGCCCCGGAGAGTGAGAGGAGCTCCCCGCACTGCCGACCCGCCGAGGAGACGCATCTGGCCCAGGAGACCCGGTGAGTACGGGGACAGGGTCCTCTGAGTTTATTTAGGGCGGCCCCGGTTGGCAGCGGGCCGCCCCAACGACCCCAGGCATTTGTTCCGAGTCCCCGTGAGGGACTCCCCGACGCCCAGTTGTTTCTTGGAGCCCCGAGAGGCTCCAGGCATTGAGAAGGTGACAGAGCGGCCCCGAAAGGCAGCGGGCCGCTCCAACGTGCTTAGTTGCCCCGAGTCCACGAGGGACTCCAACGCGAGGGGCATTAGTCAGTGCAGAGCCCCGAGGCTCTTGAGTGCCCATCATTGTTTTAGAGCGCAGAAGCTCTTTGGTGCCAGCACCTTTGTTTTGCGAGCCACAGAGGCTCTAGGGGGACACAGGCAGCTAGTTGGCTGCAGCCCCGAGGCTCCCAGGCTGTGTCTCCCCACCATTGTTCTTGAGCCCACCTGGCTCCAACGTCTGCCTACCTGCTATTCACAACTGTCCAGCACTTAGTGGACAGTTGCTACGTTTAGGCTTTTGTGTCTGTGCTGCCTGCGCAGACCTCCCTGACACTGAGACTCAGGGCATTCCGCCCCTTTCGAGGCCAGTTGGCCTGAGGGACATTTTGAGTGTTGTGCTACATGCACCCTGCGCATTGTGATTTCTTTGCTATATGATTCTTGCGCAAAAGTTCTAACCTGCACCTCTGAATGTGTTTTAATGTTACATGTGCAATTCTTGTTTATTATTACCTTTGCTAAAAGTGACCTGCTTAGGTGATTCTTTGTTCTTTTATTCCCCTTTGCTAAAAGTGACCTGCTTAGAGGAATGTTTGTTTTTACCTTTGCTAAAAGTGACCTGCTTAGGTAATTCTTTATGTGTTTATCCCCTTTGCTAAAAGTGACCTGCTTAGAGGATTGTTGGTGTCATTACCTTTGCTAAAAGTGACCTGCTTAGGTAATGCCTTGTTCTTTTATTTCCCTTTGCTAAAAGTGACCTGCTTAGAGGAATGTTGATGTTTAATTGCCTTTGCTAAATGTTACTTGCCTAGGTGATTATTTTAGGTTTTCCTTCCATAGGTCCTGATGATAAGGTCCTAGCTCCCTGCGTGATTTCCCTACAGAGACTAGGGTGGCGTTGGAGGTGATAGGTTTTCCTTCCATAGGTCCTGCTGATAAGGTCCTAGCTCCCTGCGTGATTTCCCTACAGAGACTAGGGTGGCGTAGGAGGTATTTTCCCTTTACCAGTAGTTACTGGTTGTATGCTACATTTTCTATTTCTGTGTTACAGTCATTGTATGTTGATGTGCTAAAGTGTTATACCTACAAGTATTATTTCTAACAAGTGCATACCCCTGACAGTGGTCCAGGTGGCCCTGTCCTGTACATAATCCCTTGTAAATCTTGCCCGTGCCTGTTGGCACATTGTAAAGTGTGTGTGTTATCTAATGTGTTTTTACTATAATACAAAGGCTATTTTTATATAACCTTGTGTGGAGTTTCCTTTGTGGTGGGCCTTTGGTCGTTGTCGCTGGGGTGCGCGCGCAAACGCTTTACACACCGCCTCCGAGATTAGCCTTGCTGCTCGCGCCACGTTACCTAGAGGGTGAGCGGGGGTTATCTTGGTGTGTGACTCCCTAGCCCTGACCTTGGAAATGGTGGTCTCTGACTGACCTTGGCGCAAGCCTTGGCCAGCCAGAGGTCCCGTTTCTAACATACCTTATATACATTTTTTATATATACTTCCAGATAACCAACTGTGACTCCTGAGGAAGGCGTTTTCCGCTGAAACGCGCGTCGAGTTCTTATTCGCCATTGCACTCTAGGCACCACTTATGATTTAGGGTGTCTTTTTATTAAATTGTTAAAAATCTTTTTTAAATTTAATGTGTTAATTGTATATGTTTTGATTATTGTATGATTTCATCATATAATCTGATATTTGTTCAGGTCCCTATATGATTTTTACTATGTCAATTAAAAGTATGCTTGTTTTATAAATGTATTTCTTGAATGTTCCTTTTGCTACTGGGTCAGATTAATTGTTTGCCTACTGGTTTGACTGCCTAGGAATTTTTTCACAAACTTGCAAAGGTCAAACCACCGAAGAAGCCCCCAGTGCTCACGCTAACTCTTCAGGTCCGAAATCGTCTTGGATCTTCTAACTTTACTCCACGGGGTGGAGCAGGCCAAAACAACAACCGTTACCCCCTCTGAGTACCTTGTCACCGAACGTCCCCACTGTGGCACCCAAGCCTGCTATGAAACACCTTGTTTAAGTAGATCTTCCCTACCTGCTACCCTGAGCAATAACAGCGCCTCCACACCCTTGCTAGGTTTCGCCTCCTCCATAACCGCTGACTATGTTGGCTTCATCTGCCGTACTGAGATTGCCTGCTCCCACTAAAGAGACCGACATTCCTCTTAACCTTCAAAGAGGGTTAGCCTGTTTGTCTCCTGACACTTCACCACTGCCAGCCTGCCTACTCATGCCAACTGGACAAGGCTCGCCTGTCGCCTGCCCCCAAAGCTCCATCTTCTCCTGCAGAGGGTCACTGCTTGTCCACTCCCCACATAGTCCGACACTTTCAGAAGGAAAGCAGACAGACACCTGCAGCAACACTTCTAGTAGAGCATTCCAGTGGCCATGTGACGGGGACAGGGGAAACCAGACCTTCACACTGTCCAATTGCTGGCCTCGATGTTGGCTACCGCTATTTCTTGCCTCCAGGCTATAAATACAGTTTACACACTATTTCTTACTGTTGGTCTACTGCAGCTTGTGATGTCCTGCCCCCACTGTGGCGGTCAGAACTTCCCTAAGTGCCAAGTCACCTCAGCATTTGCCCATTTCTTAAAAAGATGTTATCTAATTTGTCTACTGGCCCATTTGAAATAGTTGGTACACGGTTGTCCAAGATTCCACTTTAGAAATTCTAGGTGGAGTGCCATAGGATTTACTTTGCTGGCACTGATGTAACTGAGGACAAGAAAAGACCAATGCTTCTTCACCTTGCAAATGATTTTGCATGCTCACTGAAGCTGGGCCTTCATTGTCCTGTGCTAAGGTAGTGGCACACCAACCAAAACAACTTTTTTTGGGCTCGTTTGAACCATAAAAGTGCACAGTGCAGAGCAATATGTATAATTAAAACATTAAAATAGTCATCTCAGTTCATAGCAGTAGATAAATAGTCACACAGCAGCAATCGTCAAATGAATCTCACAAAGCTTGGATGAAACCAAAAGAACAAAAACCTCAGAAGGAGTCATAAAAGAAAAACTCATACGGGTCCACTAAGTTTCCCTGGGTTATCTAAGCAGGAAATCAACCATGTTAAGGACAGTCAACACTACACTTAAGGTGATCTATCGTAAAAATAAAAAAAATCTATAAAAACCATTTAAGATTCATGAAACATCATATAAGAACTGTAGCCCTCTGCTTGATAACAAGGGGAAGCGGAGAAGCAGATCTTGATCGTGGGTAAGGTTTGCAGATAAATAAAAGCGGCTCTACAGTAATGAATGTTGGACGCCCTTAAGATGGACAGCAAATAGCATTTCTTCAATAACTCATTACATTTACAGAATAAAACAAAATGTAAGGTAGTCTGAGGGGATAGATCATCACATGGGCATAAATGAAGTTGTGAAAATAAGTGCCTTGTGATGGAAAAGCAGCAAGAAGGTGCACTGTGCAAAGCCTAAGTCTCGTCAATAAAAATTGGTGGTGAAAGTCTCTTCTCCATAGTAGGTAAGGCGCAAGACTTTCAGCCAAACAAATCCCCTTATAGGACTGGACCGTTGATTTTTCTGCAGCACACCACATTCTATCCTCCAGACATCCCTCTAGAAATTCATACTTCAGCGTCCTAATGGAGGTAGCTGAAGCAGTGCTCGGGGAAGTAAACAAGTCCCCCCGTCTGCTCCTGCAACTCAAGTTCTGTATAAACTTCAACCAAGGAATACTCGGACAGTGGTCGAGTGTTAAGCAATCTGCAAGCACAGCCCTAGTGAAAGATGTCTGGCTTTTGGTTCAGATTCTAAGCCACTGAGGAGGGGTTGAATTTTAATAAGATTGTTGACATAACCAATCCCTACCTCTGTGTGGCAAACAAAAGAACTAGTGCTTTGGGCAACAGCTAGCAATCTCAATGAAACTCTTCTTGATTTGTTCCAGAGCCCCCTGATCTTCAATGCCCTACAGCCCTGCCCCATACGAAGCAATAGCACATCATTTGGCTTTGTAGACTATCAAGAGTTCCTTTATTGGTTTCTGTCCAAGTTTACAATCAAAATTAAGAATGGCCGCCACTGATTTGGAGAAGGCAGCAGCTCTACTAGTCTTCTGTGGTCCCCATGAGAGTTGAGTGTCAAAGGGGATGCCAAGGTAGGTAAAGGTGGGTACAGAGCCAGCCTTCTTCTTGCTGTTCACTACAAAGGAAATAGTATCCTTCCTTCCCCCAAAAATCATTATGTGGGTCTTGTTTTGGTTGACCTTGAGATCTAAGCTGTCCATAAACTCACAGAAGCCATTAAGCAGATGTTTTAAACCGTTTGCAGTCCTAGCAAGTAGGACTGTATCATCCACGTAAATTAAAGTGGGAATACTCCGAGCACCTACACGTGGACAGTCAACCCTGAGACTAACCAGTTTATCCTCCAGGTTGTTTAAATAAATGGAAAACAGAAAAGGGGCCAGGACACAGCCCTGGCGTACAACCCTAGCCAGGCTGAAAGGTTTTGTGGTTTCCCCGCATGGGCCGTACCTTACACTGGCAGTGACATCATTGTACAGATCTCTGAGAAAGTTAACGATGTAGAGATCAACCTGCATATCAACCATGATCTTCCACCATTTGGACCTGTTTACAGAGTCAAACGCAGATCTCAGGTCCATAAAAGCCAGATACAACTTTCCATGCTTCGCCATCGTGTATTTGGCAATTAGCAGATATAGATTTAAGGATTGCTCGAATGTGCCAAGGCTGGAGCAGAAGCTGAATTGGAGATCCGAAAGTATGTTATGTTTCTCGGCCCAAAGCTGCAAATGGTCCACCAGAATTTGAACCATGATCTTCACACTGGAATGAATCAGTGAAATAGGGTGTTCGAAGGGGGGTCATTTTTCGAGCCCAGTCGCTAGAGCAGCGTTAAGGACATTAGTCAATAAAGGGGCCCGCAATAAGATATTAGCTTTAAACATTTCTGAGCGTAGCCCATCTGGAACTGGAGTATGCACAACCAGACAGTCAGCTACAACCTGCATAACCTCTTCCAGGTCAATACCTGGACCCGCAGGATGCCTTGCGGCAACCTGGGACACATTTGGACTACTGTTGAGTAAGAGATTGTCATCAGGGCTCTCTTGGGTACCTGAGTAAAGCTTGGTAAAATGTGCAACCCAGGATTCAAATGCAATAAAGGTATCAATGCCGGGTTCTCTTTTTGGCTCATAAAAGCTGCGATTAACTGTTTCTCAAAAGGCCTTTAGTTTGCTTGCCTTGACGAATGACGAGAATACTGGCTGCCTCTCTGATAGTGATCTTTCTGGTTTTGAGGGCGTCTCTATACACAGATCGACCTCTCTGCTCCACGTCCTGATCTTTATGGGATTGTTTTAAAGCAGCGAGTTGGTGGTTGTGCGCCAGCGTGCAACTGGGGCCAAACCACTTTATTGCTGCTTGCATCTCCTGTTATGCGAGACTAATACAATATCGAAAGCTGTGGATCAGATAAGGTTAAAACTATTGAGGAGGGTGGGGCCCCACCCCTGTGGGTAATTAGGTGATAGGCAAACCAGGAAGTCAGGGTAAGTGGAAACCACTAGCTGTGCTAAAAAAGAAAGTTCATCGACCTTGGAGCATGCTTTAATTATCCCATGATTCTTGGAAGATGGTAAACGCAAATGGTGAGCCACTACAGGGATCCTAGTGATCAGTGAGCAGTGAAAGGAAAGAGACAGGAGCCTGTGATCAGTAAGGGGAGTGTCAGACATAGTATAGTCCAGCGCCCAATCTCTTAGTGATTTAGAAAAGAGAATAAAATGTATTTGATTAGGCGTACCTCGCCCCAGAAATGTCGGTCTAGTGTTAGCTGTTGAGCTGAAAGTGCCAAAAGAAAAAATTAGATTAAGTTTAGCCAACAGTGTGCAAAATGGGTGATAGAGACCCCATCCTCATCCTCTAGCCCACAAATATTTTCATGGGAATACTGACAGATCTTCAAGTTAAAATCCCCTAATAGAACCAAGGCACAATCACCATGTATGTTGCTGATACAATTCTCGATGTCCTGAAGTAGAGAACGTGCTAAGTGGACCTTGGAGTGGTCAAAAACATTGTTGTAGAGGTTTATCAGCAGTAATCTAATTGCGGGACAGTGAAACAGAATCCTCTGATAATATACTGAGTCACACTTTCCCAAGTACCTTGGGCCCTACCCATATTGCTACTAGCTACTGCTGGCGTGTGGTATGTGGCAAACCCATCCACATATATAGGTTCGATAAGCCACATCTCTTGGAGGCAAATAATAGCATGGCATTCGATGTACTTAAGCCAGTCTGGCCTATCCCATTTACTAGCTAAACCAGTGGTGTTCCAGGCTAAACCAGCAGTGGCACACATTTTGTCCCTTTGGCAAACTCAGATTACGATTTCTTCCTGCTGTGCCAAGTGAAGCAAGGCTATGAGGAATCAGTGGATGCCATGTTTGCCAGACTCAAGGAACTTGACAGCACATACACCTTGTGTTACAAGAACAAAGACATTTGGACCCCATTTACTGAAGGTTGTGCATCCGGAAAACTGTGATCACAGAGCCTGAGAAAACATGGTAAGACCCTTCCGGACGTCCAGACACTAGCCTGATCACTCATGTATTTCAAGAGTCACGCATTGAAGCAGCCCTCTCTCCTCAAATATTTACAGAATCTGTCACCCAAATTGCAAAAGCCATCATCCAACCTAAATTGGGATGTATGACGTTACAACGCAGGCTATTACAACGCCTGCCTTTACAACGCGGTTTTTACATCGCATACCATTACAACGCATAGCGCTTTTGGGTGTTGGATAGGGAATAGTTTAATTTACTATTCCAACTCCAGTCCCCGTGGACACTAGGGAAGGTTATTGGATAGTAAATTAACCTATTCCCTATCCTAGAGCGCCCCCCAGCGCAATGCGTTGTAATAGTTTGCGCTGTAAGGACCGCGTTGTAATGGTAGTGCGTTGTAAAAGTTTCGTTGTAAGTGATGTTTACCCCTAAATTGATACCACATAAGGTAAAAAAAACAAGTGTTTTTGGTATGGTGGAGGAGCACTCCCTCATTCTGGCACATATGCAAATCCAGCAAAACAATGTTCAGCATGTGGCAATCTGAACATTTTGCCAAAGTCTGCTGCTCCTCTCACCAACCAAAAACAGTGCTCAAAAAACAGTGACTGACATTAGGCCAACTCCACCTGAACAATCTCCGTATGACATGGACAATGGTGAAGAAGGCAATGTTTTTGCACACAAAGTATACGTTGTTGTAGAAGATAAAGCCACAGTTGATCTAAACCGAGATGCCAAATATGCCTCAGCGGCCAGATTATAACTGCTCTCAGTGACCCAGGAACATTGATAAATTTCATGTCCAAGTCTCAGTTTGAACTCTTACAGCTATCTCAGGCCCTGAAACTCACTAAAGGTTAAGTTTACATACTTGATTTGAAAACACCTTGTGTCTACTATTGTGTGTGTATTTACTGCAGAAGTTGCATGTGAAGACCATTACACAATACCAAACTTTCAGTTCCTTAAAACAGGACTGAGGCTTTTTTCAGTTGTCAACAGGTTCACAGCTCGACCTGATTCTGTTTGCCCCCGAAGAACATGCCTGTGACTTCATCAAGCTTCCAAAAGACATTGATGAACTCCTTCCTGTAGGAAAGTAGGATCTGCTTCTTATAATTACCCCCACTTTTTGCTGTTGTTTCAATGTTCTCGACTTACTATGTCTGGGATCCTGCTATTCAGAACCCAGCATACCTGCCTTCTCCTCTAAATTGATTGCATGTACTTTAGGTACACTCCAGATTGTATTTTGGGGCACCCTTAAAAGTCCCTAATATATGGTATACTATGTACCTAGGGCATAGGTACCACAGAGGCCTCCCAGGGGCTGCAGCATGTATTGTGCCACCCCTGAGAGACAATTCAAACTGACACCACAGGTTTGCTACTGCAACCTGTGTATGGTGGTGCATGCACCCCTTACTTAAATATAGTTTCACTAGATCTATCTTATATTACTGCACATATAAACCTATCAGTCACCCCTATGGCAGGCCTTATCAATCCTGAAGGCAGAGTGCTGGGTTTTATGTGAGAGGGTGCCCATGCATGAGCAGAGCCCCTCTACAGCCTTTGGAACCTATTCTCCGGGGTTGTTCTGTGATGCAGCCAACCATGTATTCTTAAGTGTATTATAACCTCGCAGTAAATGCTAACTTTAAAACGGTAGCAGGGGAAACATGTCCTGTTTGGTATCAAATACCTTGGAATCATACCTCCAACCAGTAATTGGTGTGGGAGGTATGATTCCACCCTCCTAGAGGGAGAAATATGACTACACCGGTACACCCAGTACCAGCTTTCTCGACCCCGGCATCACAAGATGGATGCTGCCAGCCACAGACACGAGACAGCCCTACTGCTGCTGAGCCAAGCTCGAGCAGGGGAAGGCATGCCAATAGGCATCCTGTCACCAGGAGGTGTAACCATCTCCCAGACAGGCTTTAGTGTATTGGGGCCGGGTGTGTGCACTCTGAGAGTGCTTTGATGTCTTCATTGGGGGCACATTTGTTGTCCCTGTGCATAGTCCAGCTCAAACTGGTTGCAGGAGCCATTTGCTCCTTCTCCGGTGCAAAACTGGACAAAGGTCATGGGTGTAGCCACCCCACAGTCCTGACCCTCCCATAGGTGGGTCCCCAGAGTTTGTCCCACCCCTTCCTTGGATATAAAGTAGGAACCCCAGACTACAGGATTTTAGATTTACCTGGATGAAACTCTGCCACAGAAACCAAGTACTTCGACAATCTACACTGCGCTAGATGACTGAAGAATCTCCCTTGGAGTAAAAGAGTTACTCCCCTGCTAAGCAGGCACCAAAGACGCATCTGACCGGTTTGCATCTCCGAAGTTCCTGACGACTCCGAAGACTTTTGCAACACAGGAGGTGGGATTCCAAGTGTCCCCAGGGTCGACTAGTGTGCTCAGCGAACCTGACACCTGTATCCCTCGTGGGGACCATGCAACCTGACCCCCTGGGCACTGTGTACATTTGCAGAAACATCTACTTTCCGGCGACCCTTGAAGCTGTGCTTTGCGCTACTAGTGGTACAAACCCCGAGCAGTGACTCCACTTAAGATTACCAGCCCACACTTCATGAGCGTTCCGTGGGCTAGTATTTTGTGGTTACTCTCGAGGTCCCTTTGCGATCCCTGGTCCGTCGGCCTGTGGGTCCCTGTGAAGGCAACTTTAACTTTCAGTGGGCTTTCCTGTTTGCTCCAGAAGTGCCCTGACTCTCCATCACTTGGTGAGTCACCAGGACCTTGTTGGTCCTCACCGAAGCACCTTTCCTCTGACCGCATTTGTTGCAATTGCCAAGGCTTGTTGGTGCTCAATCTGGACACTGACCCGCCCCCCCCTCCAGCACTCAATATCCTTCATGGGACAGCTCCCCTGCAGACTTTGGTCATCCTCGACGTCTCTTGGTCCCTGTGGCTACAGAGTCAAGCTTCACCTCTTCTCATCTGAAGCACCCGACATCGGTGAGCATTCGTCTACCGAGCCTCTGGTCATCCAGAAATGACCCAGACTCTGTCCCCTCTGATTTCAGGGTCTTCTCAGCTCCAATCCAGGGTTGGATCACACCGGAGACTTTTCCTCTTCACGGCAGCAGAATTTTTCAGCAGCACACCATTGAAAACGACGAAGATTCCTGACACTATTTGACACCTATGCACCCGGCTTCCCTGGGTTAGGTAACACGAGTACTCCGGTGCTCACATGGGTGCTGGCCTTAGAACCTTTCATGTTTGAAACGGTTTGCTCAAAGTGCTCTTCTAAGTGTCCTTAATCTTTCAAATTCCAACCGCGACTTTCCCATAGAGTTGTACGCTGCTCGCGCCCGTGTGCTCACACTGCACGCGTCCCCGTGTGTCCCCTGTGTCACTACCTTGGGTGGTTCTTTGGGGTCCCAGCGATTCTACGTGCTCTAGGCACTCTTTCTAGTCAAGACGTGGTTGTTATACAACTTTCTTAGTATATGGTTTGGTCACCTATTGGAGCCCACTGTGTGTTGTGCTATTTACTGTCGTTCTAGTGATTTAATATTGTGTGCTTTGTTCTCTAATCTCATAAAGAGGTTAGTAGAGAGTGTTTAGTAATAAATACATATAGTTTATATATTCCTTGTGTGGTTCTCCTTTCATTTGGTCATTCAGGAGGTTATAGACTGGTAAAACAAGCTGTGTTACATTCCTTTGAGACTTAGCCTGAAGGCTGCTCTCCACGGCTACCACTAGGATAGATTTATTTAAAGGTTGTCTTTGACCTAATCATCAGTAAGGGTCGTTTGGACTGGTGCCCACTTTATTTAGTGGACAGCATATACCAGGCCAACTTCTCACACTTCCTGGCATAGGATGCCACAAAGGGTGCACAGTTCAACTGCTCTTTGATTGTTCCATTCATCCAGTAGTGTTGAATCATCGCCAAATACCATTCCTTCTGGAGTAGAAGTAGAAATGTTTAAACTCAAAGCTGCTGACATCATTGAGTGAGTGAAGGCTTTGTGTGTCCCTTCATTATTGTTGCATGAAAACGAGACAAGCCCAATGAGGTGCACGTATGCATTGACATGTACCCCCAAAAGTAGCCATCAAGAGGGACTGCTGCCTACTACCAAAAGTAGATGATTTTGTAGCTGAGGTGAATAGGGCTAGTTCGGTCTCCAAGTTGATCTTAATTAGACTCACCCTCAGCTCCTGTTAGAAATCCAAATATATCATGCCGTACTCAACGTAGCTTGGCTTCAGGAGTTTCAAGAGACAATGGGCCTGTTTACGATCTTGGCGGTTGGAGTATTCTGTTTGCCGATTTACAAGTTTCATAGGATATAATGGATTTGTAATACAGCAGACAGGATACCCATCACGTTTCTGACAGAGTATCTCTGTTCACCAAGATCATAGTCAGGCCTTTAATTTTGGTATCTCCATCACCACAGAGGTTTTCTAAAATACAGTCTGAGAGGTCCTAGTGGGACCAACAGGTGTCATAAGCATCAGTGAAGATATTCTGGTGCATGCAAAGCCACTTGATGAATACAATACTCAACTTTGTGCCATCCTATCAAGACTAAAAGACAGTAGCCTAACAGTCAAATGCCATGGGTGCGAGTCCTGAAACCAAGAATCATATTCTTTGTGTATGTTTCTCAGCTAAAGGAGTAGCCCAGCACTTTCACTTGTGTGGACATTGTATTCACTCACCACTGGACTCTTTTGTTCCTAGGGTCAACTTCAAAGCCCCCACCACATAGAAAAAAGTTGATCCTCCTGCTGCAGGAATACTGTTTGTCAATTGTGTTCTGGCCAGTCTTGCAAAACCCTGCTGACTTCCTGTCAAGACTCCCCAGATAGGTCACTGTTGGCAGAGATGTAATGCACAGTTGGGCCTGAAGAATATGTCTAACTGATCGTAGAACGATCCTGCCTATAGCTGATGTCCCTGGAACCAGATAGGGAGGACAATTATTTGTAGCTAGCCTTTCTTGTGACCCAAAATGAGAAGTGGAGGTCACTAATAGCCAATCATTCAGCTCCCACACCAAAATCTCATCAGGCCTTATGTCTCTCCACTGTGTAATGCACAAGTTATCCCTATCCCCTGAAGGCTGCCTTCCAAGACTAGTCATTTTTCAGTCTCTTGAGCCAGTGCATCTTGCCCACGGTGGGCACCAAGGCATCATCAAAACAAAGCACCAGCTACTCAATAAAATTTGGTTCCTGATGCTACAAGAACTGGTGGTGGTAACAGTCAACATGCAAAAGTCAGAGAATTTCTCCATGGTTAAGGTTCTGGTCTGCCAGACCCTCCAGTACCCGTAATCATGGAAAGCAGGTCACCACATCCATGGGTGAGAACAAGGGCAGATTTTGGAAGCTTACCTCATGGTTGTCATCTAATGGTCATTATTAAGGACTAATGTTCCAAAGTGGATGTTTTGAATACCGCATCTGCTGAACTTGCTAAATATTTTGTGTCTTTTTATGTAAAACACATCAAAATGTTACCTAGAAGATCCCAGGTGAATGAGGATGCTAAGTGTTTCATGAAAACAATTAATAAGTCTATTCCAATTGCTAATACATGTGGCCAGAACACTGAATTAGCTATTTATGCTTTTCTGTGCAAATGATCCAGTATTTCTCATGCCTTTACTGATCAGGCTGTGAGTCAGATGTGTTTGGACTGGATAGTAGGTGATGTGGTTTCATTGCTGAAGCTAGACCTTCTACCGCCAATGGCAGTCCCTGCGTTTTCCGCCTAAGACGACCGCAGGTAAGAGCGGGGGGACTCCGCTGCCCCCAAAAACTTGTGCCGCCCGAGCGGACTGATGCCACTGTGTGCTTCTCCATCTTCTATCGTCAAACTCTTCCCACTTGGATGATGTTGCTGTCATAAAACTCAGGAGAAAAAGAAATGAGAGGAGCAGCACTTATCATCGTAACCAAAGCCCCTCCATTTCCAAAAGGGTCTATGTATTAGAAAGGATCATTGCCCTGGCAGCAAGTTTCAGCTTTCCTTCAAACTTTCCCCAGAAAGAGTTGTGAAAGTCAAAGGCACAATGTAGACTGCAAAGAATGAGAAATGCAAAATACCCTGTTCTTTGAGAAGTGTCAACCAGGAGTTGGATATCTAGGTGGTGAGTTAAGGACACTGATCAGTGGGTTGGAGCTGATGGGGAATCAGCAGTCAAATAAAACTTTAGGTGTGCAATTAGTTCCCTTCCCAGGTGCTTGTGACTTAACATTGTTGCAGTGTTCCTCTGAGTCAAGAGACACATTGTTTGACAATTCTTATACTCTGCAAGCATCCAGTGGAGTAACAGAGCCTTAGTGGGTCCCCTGGCAAGGTAACCTGAAGGGACCCCTCCAGCCACTTCCCATCTCCCCATATTCAAGTACCTAACCACTGCTACCCAGTGCCCACCATATCAATCGGTATTTCAGTAACATCAACATGCAGATTGGCAGACAGGCATATGAGAAGCAGTTTTCAATGTTACTAATATATTAAATCTGAGTTGTCAGGGTGAATGTTTGTGTCCTTAGCATCAAAGAAACTTCAACAATGCAGCCCTTAAGAAAAGGGTTGTTGGAGAGTTGCTTTGTAAGGAAACTTCAGCTAAGCATGCAATCCATTTGAACAAGACAGGAAGACTTAGGGACTGATTACAATCTTGGTGCAGAGGGTTACTCTGTCACAAACGGGACAGCTATCCCGTGCACCAAATTACAGTTCCATTATATCCTATGGAATTTGTAATTTCGAGTACGGGATATCCGTCGTATTTGTCATGGAGTATTCCATCTGCCAAGATCGTAATCAGGCCCTAAAATTGCAGACTACATTTATATAGCACCCAACACCTCAGGAGAGTCTCTTGGTGTTGTCGTCATCACCACCGTCACTACTCGATTGAAACTGGATTCCCTTCCATCTCATGTTCAATTTCCTTGCTCCGTATTTAAATGTTTACCCAACAAAAGTCCACCTGGCGTGGTGCTATCCACAAGGCACTGCTACAGAAACACTGTTTGATGCCATGGCCTAGGAGCTAAGTGGGCTATGCTCAAATTGCAACTCCCCATTCACCAAATCTTGTGATCCTGGGAAAGCCAATGGACCTCACTGTAACTTGGCTTGCATAGAAGTAGTTCAAGTTTCAGGTGAGGTACTTAGGGCATAAATACCATCAACATCTTCCAAAGAGCACTTGAGCAAGACTATTTTCAGGAGAAGAGGAGGAGGTTGGTCCTGCTTCAAGAATATTGGAGGAAATTAGACCAAGCAGTGATTTTCAGGTCATAGTTTGGCAAATAAATTAGCTTTTAATGAATAGGATTTAGAGACTGCTCAGAAGGGGCATTGGTTGAACCTTCAAATATTTGTGTATCTGCCACTTTTCACTTGATGCATAAAAGATTAATAATTCTGTCACACAAGATGCTATGCCTGATACAGTGGACTCATTATTTTTCTTTTGTCAGTTGGTACCCAACAAAATGTGTGTTCCAAGAAACAAGATACCATCAGCATTTCTGATTTTGTAGACACAATTATATGTAAGGGTACAATATTAATGCCAGACTATTTCCAATGTAATTGCCTGTTGCTTGCATATTCCAGGGTGCCGAGGTGTTGATAATAATATGATGCACTATGGTCCCTGCTCATTAACTTTCTAGATCTATTCTTATCCCTTGGCACTTATTGGGAGGTTTGGTTAGGGGCCTTAAAGGATGGGGACAGGAGGGAGGTGCTTATGACACCATGGGAGCTGGCAATTTTCCCAGCTCCGTATGATTCAAATTAATATTCTCTATTTGACTTATTTGACTCCAGAGTGGCTGTGGAGGGCAGGTAAACTTCCAACACCAGCATGTCATTGCTGCGGTGCCGCTATTTTACCATGATGATTAGGGATTTGCCCTTTTATCTCTTTAGATTTACAGAAAACTGTGGTCACTGTGTTAGCCTTGTCAAAATAGGACTACAGAAACACATTATTTCTCAACATTCAAAAACAAACTTCTACAGAAACTCCAAGTGCTTCAAAATCCCATGGCTCTACTGCTTCTTGGTGTTCCTAAGCACCAATCTGTGTGTCTAGAATCTGGCTAAGTGGCATTGACTGCCCACTCGGAAAAAAGATCTAGTTTAAATCACTAAACATTGCCTTTAATGCCTTGCATGACATTGGCCTAGATTATTTTAAAGAATGTTGTATCTGGTAATCTCCATCCAGGCATGTAAAGATTCAAGTGGGGTGGGAGACGTTTTATTGTTGGAACAACCAGACTATGGAACACCCACCCCCAAAAAGCATGGACAGTCCCAACTTGCTGCCCTTTAGGAAATCATTAACAACTTGGCTCTTTGAGGGGTGTGGCCAAGCGAGCGGCAAGATGGCAGCCTAATCTATCGGCTCCGCCGACTGAGCATGTACATCCGTTCAAATATCGGCTCAAAAGTACCTACCCTGGGGCCTTAACACCTGCATCGTTAATCGGAAGGGCTGAGGACTGGATTGTTACCTCCTGTGGCCGGACTGGTTTGGAGGGCTGGCCGGGCGTATTACTGGCAGGGCGCTACCTCCGAAAGAGCAGCCTTGAGTGGCTGACTGTTGGGCGCTTACTGGCGGCACCCATTTGAGCCGGACTGATAAACTCGCAACGTGGCAGCCACTACCTGTGGGCAGTAAGTGCTGTGTGTGCGCCGGCTGCAGAGAAGGGCGGGGGGCCTAGAGAGCGACGAGAGGAGTTGAGGGGCTGGCTGGCGCATCCCTGCAGCATCGTCCCTGACGCCGTGATCGGCCCCCACCGTGACAGCGTATAGACCTCGTGTGGTGGCTAAGGCGAGGGGAAGGCCTGTGCTAGTTGGGAGAGTGGTGCAGAGCTGGGCTCCCCACTGACCTACCAGAGATACTTCACGCCGCTCCGCCCACCAGAGACAGCGCGGAGCCAGAGCTGTCACACTGCTATACTACAAGATTGGCACACTGCAGAGTATTTGCCATCTATACCCAAGCCTCCGCATCTACAGTTGGGTGCAGTGCCGGCCTGCCTATTGACTTGTGGCAATCCAGGAGCAAAATTCAGTGACCGGAAGGAGGTGGTGACCCCCTGCGGCCGCCTGGGGACATCGCACAGCAGCTCTGTCCGGCTGGCAGCAGTAGCCATTGCACAAGTGGGCAGAGATTACAGTTCAGAGGATCCTGTGGTGCTGACCCTCCTGCCCCTGACGCAGACTCTGGTGTACAGCCACGGCGCATAATTGGGGCGGCTCTGTGGCGCAGTTGATCATACCCTGGAGCTAGGGGCCCAAGGCGGTCAAGTCTAGAGTCCACACGTCGGCCATTGGCAGACTGTGTTGTTCAGGAAAGCGATTATTGGTGCCCCACTGCTGCCCGCTGCTCATCGTTCTCAGCACCTGTAGCAAGTCAACCTGACTGTGGAGACTGGTATACACCATGGCGGGGGGCCGCAGTTCAAAAGCAGCCCTCCAGGCAAAATTGACGAAATATGCATGGGAGGGGGTCCCGGCGGGAGCCCCAAAGGAGGAGTAACTGCAACTGACAAATCTGAGCCCGGAGGGAAGACAAAAGAACCTACATTGCAGGACATTCTTGAAGCCATAACCACAGTCCGCACATCCCTGGAGTCGCGTATTGATACGGTGTCCACCGAATTCTCTCTTATCAGGGAAGATATGCGTTCAATAAACTTGCGATTAAAGGATGCAGAAATGAAGGCGATCTTCCTGATGGTAGACACGTCAGAGTTGCAGAGAAAGGTGGATGATCTGCAAAAGCACGCAAGGAAACTGGAGGTGCAGTTGGATGACTATGAAGGGCGCTCCAGGCGCAACAAAGTTCGCATAATTGGGGTGCCGCAACAGGCAGAGGGGCCATCTGCGGATCTTTTCGTGGAAGAGCTGACCACTCCTTACCTTAAGCCTCAATGCCTCTCCAACTTCTTCTTAGTGGAGCCAGCGCATCGGGTGCCAGGAGGTCGACCGAAACCCGGTGCCCCCCCTAGACCACTTCTTGCCAGGATCTTCAACTTCCTGGACAGGGATGTCATCCTGCAGTGTGTCCGATCTGCCCCGCCGGTGGAATTCCTAAGTAGTCGCATCACTTTCTTCCCGGACTTCACCCTCAAGATGCAACAACAACAACAAAGCTTCCTGGAAGTGAAGAGAGCGCTCTGCGACAAGACTTGAAATATGCTATGATGTTCACGGTCAAGTTGAGGGTGGAATCAGAGGGGAAATTCTGTTTTTTCACTAAACCGGAAGAGACTTGGGACTGACTGGAGGGATGGCACACGGCAGGCTGCCGCAATACCCCTACTCGGGATGTGAGGAGGGGCGGTGATGCTCGAGCTTCTGGGGGAGGCTCGCCACATCGAGACTTGAATGAGGCGGCGGATGGTGTTGGATAACTGGTCGGTTTCTTTTTCCTTGGGGTAGTGAAATGTGTTCAGGTGGACGGAGGGCGGTAGGGGTGAAGCTGCCCCCGATAATTGCGTCGGACTTTTGTTATCTGGAGTTTGAATATCGTAGATGACTTTGCCGAACTTATCTCCTTAATGTTCGCCTGTTCCCCGGCTCACTCCGTGGGCGGCGTGGGGTGTAGATTGGGCCCTTACTGAGGCTCTTACCATAAATATGTTAGGCCTTAAAGTGAATATTGGTACGACAAAATCACTTAGGGATGAGTGCTCGACTCTGCTGCATGAACCTGTAAGTTCTTGGGAAGGTGGGCAATAGGCACTCTGCTAGTTTGGGGGGTGGGAGGTTTTGTTTCTGCCGAGCAGGGAGGCAGGGTGGGGGGGTGGGGTAATTCACGTTGGGGTTGTGGGGAGGGTGGGAAGGAAATGTAGCTGGGTGTTGATTTTAGTGTTAATTGTGTTCAGGCATGTCACCTTCGAATTTCTCGTGAGCAGGATGCGACAGATGAGGTGTTTGTAATGTTCTCATTGGTTACAGTGCTTAAGAAAGCAGTGATATCCTTCCCTTTGTCCCCTTTGATGTGCTTCTCATTTGGGTACCCCGCGCCTTTGACACCGATTGATGGGTAACATGCATAGACAGACACTCAAAATGTTATCCTGGAATGTGAATGGGCTGGGCGATAAAATCAAAAGAGGGGTGGTTCTCCAGTTTTTGAAACAGCACTCACTTGATGACGTTCTTTTTCAGGAGAACCACCTGTTGGGTAATGGTTGTAGGGCCATGTCTCGAACGGCCCCTTGAACTTGGGGCCGTTAATAAGCCCTCCCCTCCTAAAAACATTTGGGCTCGCAATTGGAACCGCGTGGACCCTGCTGCTCTCTGCTCTTCTCTAGCGGCCTCGTCCCCTGCTTGGCCGATGCCTCCCCTGATTCTCAGGTGGCTGCCATTAACATCTGGCTTTCTGCTTCCTGTGACTTAGTCGCCCCTCTTAAATTGGGCAGAACGTGTCGTTCACACGTGGCTAACAGATGGTTCACTAACGATCTTAAGGCTCTCAAACTTGCACTTAGGCAGGCTGAGCGCCACTGGAGGCGCGGGTACTGTCCTATACTTAGAACACAATACTCTACTCTCCTTCGGGATTACAAAAAAGCCATCTTCTTAGCCAAAACAGAATATTTTTCCTCGAAGATCCTCCTTGCGGCAAATAAACCCAAGGAGATCTTTATCATTGTCCATGACCTAGCAGCTTCTGACAGAGTGGCCCCCAAGCCTATCCCCTCTCAATCCCTCTGCAACTCCCAGATGTCCCGAACCCCCGCTAACCCTCCTTAATACCTCCATCACTCAGGGAATTGTTCCAGAATCGTTCAAATCAGCCACAGTTATTCCCATCTTAAAAAAACCTGGTGCTGACCCTTCCTCCCTTTCCAATTTTCGACCTATCTCTTTGCTCCCGTTCCTGGGTAAGATCCTGGAGAGCCACGTTACCACCTGTCTTTCAGCATTTATTGAACAGAACCACCTTCAGGCCTCTCATCAGGCCGGCTTCCGCCCAGCCCACTCGACGGAATCTGTGGTCCTCTCCGTGCTGGACGAGCTTAGGAGAAGTGCTGATATCAATTCTCTTCAGGCCTTGGTTCTCCTCGACTTGTCTGCCGCCTTCGACACGGTCGATCATTCCATCCTTATCGATCGAGTCGGGGGCGCCGGCATTCGGGGGTCAGCTTTGGCCTGGCTCACCTCTTTCTTACAAGTCCGCACCCAGGCCGTCCAACTGGAGGGTTTCTCTGCCCCTACCTGCTCTGTCTCTTGCGGGGTCCCCCAGAGTTCTTCCCTTTCAACCTTAATATCTATCCTCTTATAGCCGCTCTGCAGAAAATGGAGGTCACAGTATTTATTTATGCCGATGACCTCCAGCTCATTTTCAATCTCTCTTCTTCTTCTGATTCTATCTCTAAGTTCCAAACCACACTTACGTTCATCTATGACTGGATGAACTATAATCACTTAAAACATAATCCTGATAAGACAGAGTTGGTCCTTACCGGCGGCCTCCCTAACCTCTGGACCTCTGCCTTCTGGCCCTCAGCCCTTGGTTTCCCTCTGCAACCCTCTACCTCTGTTAAAACCTTGGCCATTAAAATCAGTCATGATCTCACTATGCGTTCCCAGATCAGTTCTGTTGTTTCATCTTGTTTTCTTTCTCTCAGAATCATTCGTAAAATTTCCAGCTTCTTTTCTGTTGAAGCCCTCAAACTCCTCCTCCTGGCTATGATTTTATCTCGCCTAGATTACGGCAATGCCCTGTATGTAGGCATTACGGCTTACGAACTTCGGCGCTTACAATGAATTCAAAATCAAGCAGCCCGCCTTATCTATAGGCTTCCGAAGTCTCATCGAGCCACCCCCTTGCTAAAAACTCTCCACTGGCTGCCAATCTTGGAGCGATCCTTATTCAAGATGGGTTGCCTGATTTTCATGGCCCTGGCTGGCACTGCTCCAGTCTTCATTAATTTGAAGATCTGTCCTTATGTTCCTAGCAGAAACCTTCGCTCCTCCACTCAGTCCCTCCTGAACGTTCCTCGCTTTCGGAGGAAAAAATTTGGAGGCATGAGGTTTTCCACCCTTGGCCCCCACTTCTGGAATGCCCTTCCCTTTACCATTAGGTCCATCCCCACCTATATGGTCTTTCGTAAAGCCCTAAAAACTCATCTCTTTTTCCCAAGTATATCCATCGCAGTAATCCTCCTACTCCCCCTCAGTGCTGTCACTTCATAGCGCCAAGAAACCATATGGTGTTAGCAGCTTTACAAAACATTTCAACTTCAACTTCAACTTCCTCGGTGGGGATTCCAGATGGCTGCTCATTCCGCCTTTGGCTCTGGTTCCAGGGGCGTGGGCATTTTAGTTCGCAAGTCCTTCTCCTTGACTGTCAATATGGTCCCCCTAGGCAGATTTGTGGCGGTGTCTGGGGTGTGGAAGGGAACTGCTCTTAACCTGGTATCAGTGTATATTCCGCCAGGTCTCCACACACAGGCAGTTATAGACCTTGGTGATCTTCTCCTGAACCTGCCGGCAGAAGATTGCTGATTGGGGGGGATTTTAATTCCATTGTTTCTGATTCCCTGGATCGCTGGCCCGAAATAGACATGCCAATATCACGCAAACGGATACATAGTTTCCTGGGGCAATGGGCCTGGTGGATGTCTGGAGGCGTCTAAACCCCAGAAAGCTCCAGTATACCTATTTCTCAGGGCCCCATCACTTCATGTCACGCATAGACTATATACTCACACTCACAAATCAGATCCACAATGTCAAAGAAGTTCACCATTTGGCTAGGGGAATTTTGGATCACTCGCCCGTCCTGTGCAGGGTGGAATTGGGGGAACCCACGGTTGGCTGTGTGGCACCGCTTAACCCCTTGTATCTCACTATTCCCTCAGTTAGGGATAAAGTAGTGAGCGAATCCGACCTTTACTATCAGGAGAACCAGGGTTCAGTCAGTTATCCGTCTCCCTTTGGGAAGCCTATAAAACTGTCATTTTGAAGGTAGTGTTGGGGCAGATTGCTGGACAACGCAAGGAAAAAGCTGCTGATATGCTGCGCCTAAAGGATTAGGTCCTGGTCTTAGAACGCACAGTCCGTATGGAGGAATGGCGTCACAAGCTCCGTATTAAAATGAAAGAATTCTCTGATTTGGCTACTGACATGGCAAAAGCACTATATAGGGCGACACTCAGCAGGATTTATGACGTAGGCGACAAGGCAGGCAAGCTGCTGGCATGGCTGGACCACAGAGAGGGGGCTAGGCGAGTAGTGGTTCAACTAGACACTGACCAACATTCCTGTGTTACCGCACCGCAAGACATTGCTGATGCGTTTGGAAAATACTACTGCTCCCTATATACTTCCCACATGACTTTTTCAGAGGATGAGGCTTTATCTCTACTCTGTGATATAGACGTAGCGGCTCTTACTTCAGAGGACTGCTCCGATCTCGAGCGTGACCTCACTGTGACTGAAGTGGAGAAGGCCATCCATGACTTGCGCGGGGGAAAGCGTTGGGTCCCAATGGGATTCCCACTGAATTATTTAAGTTGATGACGAACACGAACGCCCCTTATCTCACAGATATGTACCAGGAGAGTAAGGATATTGGAAGTCCTGTTCCCATGATGCACTGGGCCAGGGACAGACTAATTTGCATGTAGCCAGGTTCTGAACTGGGATGGTGCAGTGAGCTAAAAAACGGTGATGGATCAAGCCCTGATCTTTTGACTGGGTATGAGTGTTCTGCTTAATTCAGATGCTCTGTCCATCACCACCCCCTTTTCTGAATCGTTTTGGCCACCACAAGCGTGGAAGGGTATGCTCAGATGTGAGTCCCTTGCTCACTGCACCATCAGGATTCAAGCAAGCCGGGCCGAAGACGGCTGTAATGCCAGAAACCGTTCCCCGGAAGCTTGTTTCCTTTCCAGTAAAGAATTGGCTTGGTAGTTTGGTCTGCCCTGTTCCCATGATGCACTGGGCCAGGGTCAGACTAATTTGCATGTAGCCAGGTTCTGAACTGGAATGGTGCAGTGAGCTAAAAAACGGTGATGGATCAAGCCCTGATCGTTTGACTGGGTATGAGTGTTCTGCTTAATTCAGATGCTTTGTCCATCACCACCCCCTTTTCTGAACCATGTCTTTAGTGGGCAGAAGCCCCGACTCCCCCGGGGTTGCCAATTGACAGAGATTGACAGAGGCCGGGGAAGGGTTTAAATATCTGGGAATCTGGGTATCCCAAAACTTGTCTCGATTTTATGAGACTAACCTCCGGCCTTTGCTAACACGTCTAAAATCTGATGTTCAGCACTGGAAGTCGCATCCCCTGACTCTCCTGGGGCGCGCGGCATTATTTAAAATGATGTCCCTCCCCCGAATTTTATATGCACTGCAGAACACGCCTCTTCCAGTCACAGCATCGTACTTCAAGGAACTAGAGTCTATAGTGCGGGAACTGCTATGGGAGGGTAAGCCCCCTGGCATTGCCACGCAAAAACTCACGTTGGGATGGTTTAACGGTGGAATTGGGCTTCCTGATTTGAGAAGGTATTATTGGGCCTTGCAGCTCGTTGCCATCAATCAATGCAGATACAGAAGACATGGTTCATCGTGCCTTCTGTATCTGCATTGACAGGAGGCATCTTCGAGGGGGCTTGTACAGAAAATTTCCGTCATCTGTCCTGTATGTTCCGACTAAGCATGCAGTACAAATTTGGAAAGACTCTACTAGAAGCCTGGGTTGGGAGGGCAAGCTCACCAGGGCCACGTTGCTCTGGTACTGTGACCGGTTGGGTCGGCTGTCGAATTCCAAGGGGTTCGATAAATGGGAGCTCATTGGTATCTCCAGAATTGGGGACCTATGGAAATCGGGCAAGGTTATACCATTCTCCTGATTGCAGCAAGAATATGAAATGGCCAATTCTGAACAGTTTCGGTATCTCAAATCAGACACGCTTTGCTTGCAGTTCTCCCTAAAGGGGCTGACCTCCCTGCGTCCTCTTCGTTGGAGGACAGGATATTAGATGGCGATTTGCCTGAGAAGGCTATATCTCTCATATATAGAAAGCTTATCAATAACATGCCCGATCCCCTGATCCACCTTAGAGGTAAATGGGACACGACATGGCTGGGCTGGAGGACGAGGAGTGGCGGGCAGCGGTGGCGTCTCAACGAGAGGTCGCCATTTCCTCCAGACTCCGATTGGTCCAACTGAAAATCCTTCACAGAACGTATATATATCTGGACCCTCATTGGTTCATATGGGCTATGCCCAAGATAGTAGGTGTGTACGACAATGTGGGCAAGAGGGCACCTTTAGCCATACTTTGTGGGAATGTGCTATAATACAGAAGTATTGGGAGAGAGTGGTGTGTATGATGGAGGAGGCGTTGGGACAACAGATACCATGTAATCTCAAATTGATTTTATTGAACATTTCGGACCCCACGGACCTCAGCGCTAAGGAGAGAATTTGGGTGACTCTGGGCTTCATGGTGGCCAAGCAAAACATTGCACTTCTATGGAGGGCCCTGAAGCCACTTAGCATTGCCGATCGTGCCAAGGATATGGACTGGTGTATTGAGACGGCAGTTAATATTTATGCCTCTAGCGGGTGCCTGACGAAATGGTCACAATTATGGGGCTCTTGGAACACTTTTCGAGGGGATATATGTGAACCATCTGGGAGCAGGGATGAGGGTGCTGCTGCAGTTGTCTAGTATGGGACTTCTGATGACACTTAAAATGTCCTGTGCAATGAATTCTTAATGCCGTATCACTGTGCTCTACGGATCCTCTGAGTAATGTTGTGCTCTAATTGTTTACTTGCCTCTTTTTCAATAAAAATATTTTTTTAAAAATCCATTAGATGTCAACTTTTAGTATTGACATTTTGCTTGAAGCAGCACCAAGATGCCTCTGGGGGAAAGCAACCTTTACTACGCAACTTTTACATCGCACTACCATTACAACGCAGTCATTACATCGCAACATCCTTTACATTGCATGACATTACAACGCAACCATTACAGCGCATGTCACTACAACGCATACCATTACAATGCATGTCATTACAACACAGTCATTACAACGCATAACATTACAACACATACCATTACAACGCATAGTACCCTTACACTATCCAACACTTACCCTACTGTTGCACCCCCTGGAGTTAGAATAGTAAATTTTACCCCTACACTATCCAACACTTACCCTACTGTGTCACCCCCTGGAGTTAGAATAGTAATTTTTACCCCTATACTATCCAACACTGACCCTACTGTTGCACCCCTTGGAGTTAGAATAGTAATTTTTACCCTTATACTATCCAATACTTACCATAAAGGCAATGTAATGGAATGTGTTGTAATGGTATGCGTTGTAAAGGTAGTTTCTTAAAATGTAATGTTGTGTCATGCAATGTAATGGAATGTTTTGTAAAGGATGTTGCAATGGGCAATCGAGCACTATACAAACAGCAAAAGAAAGATAGAAATGTCATTTGGTTATGCCCTGTAATTCAATTATGTTGGTTCCCATCTTCTGGGGGCCTTGTCGGACATGCTGGGTAGGCTGATAGATCGATCTTCTTGCATTGTGGGGCTGGGGCTGTCGGTGAAGATTGGGGGGAAGGAGGTCTGAGAGGTGTCTGGTGGGCCTGGAAACATTCCTGGGGAGACGTGAGATAGCTCGGAATTGAGATTCTAAGACTACCACAGATTTGTATTAGGATGCAACCGCCCATAGGGCGGTCGGAAACATCCATTCTACAATAGAAGCTTGTGCGCTGGGTGGAAAAGGCCTGCAGCATAAGCTTCCATTGTAAAATGGATGTTTTGTTAAACATCCCTGCACCGTGACCGTGTGGCAGGCACCTCACAGTGCCCCCCACACGGTGCAGGGGTGCTTAGGGGAGCACCATAGGTGCCCCACAGGCCCAAAAGTGGAGGACCAGGGGGCAAGGAAGCCCTGCTATGGGCCCCCAAAAACACTTTTTGACAGCCTTTCAATGTCCGAAATGCCGACATGAAAGGGCTGTTGGAAACTGTCATCATAATTCAGATGGCGTAGCCAAGCCTGGCACCGCAGTCCTTAGGGGATTATGGATGGCTTCTGACGCACCGACGGGCTCCTTGAACCCGTCGAAAGCGCTACAGAGAATCCGTCTGCCCGATGCCTTCACCCACCGCATCATAATGCGGTGGGCTGACTGGAATGTCAGATATCGAGCGGACCACAACTGTCGGGCCCTACATCGTAATCAGGCCCTTAGTTGTGTTTTTTTTTGTTTCTTGCTGTATCATGCCTTTTTGAAAAATTAATTAAAAAAACTTTATAAAAAACAAAAAATAATGCATAATGTGCAAACTACCTATCAGGCGTTTTGCCTAATAAAGGAAGGAATTACCCCTCTTACCAGTGCAGGCCACCACTGAAAGCTGCCTCCCCTGTCCTGGGGAGGTTACAAAATCCATAATGGATTTTAATGTGTAGAGCCTACACCCACAACTTGAAACCTCTGTGTAGTGGTGTACAGCTCTTCTTTTTTCTCACATCTGTCTTCACTGGGTGACCATGTAAAGAGGGATTAAATCATGGAACTGCGGGTATGGCGCGAGCTGAAAGGTCTGAAATTTATTTTACTAGTCTTAAGAAGAAGGAATTGTAGGAAAATTAATTTCAAGTTTAATGTTACATTTTAAATGTGCAAAAAAAGCCTGAAAGTATCTGGTAGAATGCTTTCCCATGTTGCGAAATAGAAAGGGGATCAACATGGGAGTTGGTGGTAGGGACTAATTCTGCCTATTTGAAATTTCCATGGCACAAATGACTTAGATTTCTTTGTGAACAGTCAGTGTGACGTGAGTGTCAGGTATTTTTGCTGCCACAAAACCTGTTGAGAAGCCAATACACTGAATACTGACAGTGGCCCATATATGAAGCTTTCCCTGGAGTCTTGATACCTTCTCTCTTTGCAATTGGACAATGCTTAGCAACTCCAGATGTTTGGATACTCTTGTTTTTCAGGGTGCTATATATTCTTGGTGGCTGTTTTTGGGGCATCTGCAGAATGACCACTTAGTGACATTTCCTTATTCTTTGGATGGGGAAATAAAATCCCCCAGAGGCCCCCTGAAGCACTGGCATATCTGGCTCTGTGGTAGCCTGCAAAGCTCTAGAGTGACTGGGGATAGCAGATGAGAGTCTCCTGGGGATTCTCTTGAAGCTCTACGTATCTCTATCTCCACTTGACCCTCATTAACCAGTGTTGTTATGTATACCTCACCTTTTTGGGCAAAATCTCCAATAAGTCAAATATGCTCTGGGCTATGCTCTTCTGCTTTCCAATCTGCTTAATTTGTTCTTCCTTTTAGACTGGACTACCCACTGGGATTGCAAAGGAACCCTGGAGCTTATTGTCTGTCTTCGGGTCAGCACCCAGAGACTGAAAGCTTTCTCACTTACTTAGGTCAAAAGTATAATAGTTGTTTTGGTTGCATACTTAGGTTTCAGTTTAAGTTTCAACTGCTGCAATAAAAAAGAACAGATAACAAACCATATGTAATGTGTCCCCACACACACACACACCTAAGCAGGGATCCACCCACTAGGTACCATGGATGAGGGAGCGGCCCCTTAGGCAAGGGCCTGCGCTCCCCCTAGCACATTTAATTACAGCAGTCTATCAGCCCCAGTGGGGTGTGTATGGGGGTACCCACAATAGGCATGGCTATGCCCCACCCCATTTAAATGGGCATCACTCTTTCTGCCCACTGGACAGGAACAGATAAAAACGGAGGTCAATGTGCGTCCGCTCACAAGGGATCCCATTTACCTTGATTTGATCTGTTCCTGTCAAGGGTGGCACATGTTTTTTTATTGGCACATGTGAGGTTAGGCTGGGTGTTATGAATTTTGTGGATTCCTGCAGATTCTGGAAGTTTCCATCAAAGAAGTGTGAGGAAAATGCATGATTTCAGGCAAAGTTTGAGGTTTTCAGAGTATTGTGGGTAAGAAAACCTCATGAGATCCATGCAAGGCACACCACCCTGGAATCCCATGGTTGACTGTTTTTTTAAAAATGTCTGTGGTTTGTAGGTTTGCATGGGTGGCACTATAGCACGGCCCCAAATACCACAACTACCCCTATTGCTTATCTATCAACATAGAGCTTTAGGGCATTTTTGTGTTGTGTCCACTTGGACCACCTACACAGTGGGGTACTGTTCTTATCAGTGGGACATGTTGGAACTGGTGTGACTCCCTGCAGATTCCAAAACATTATGTCACAGAAATGTGAGAAAATGTGTGTTTTTCACCAAAGTTTAATTCTGCAAGGTCATCTGGGTAAAATTACCTAGTGAAAGTCACACATGTCACACAAACCTAGACACCCCTAGCTAACCAGTTTAAAAAAATGTGCAGGTTTGCTAGGTTTCTCTAGGAGCAGCCAAAGTCTAGCTTGACCAGATGGCCATGGTTGTTGCTTTCTGTTTCTAGGCAATATATTGTAGTTTATTCTTTGAAAATTCATAGCTCCCGTTCTATGGATTGGATTTTTATCGTTTTGGTCTTGTTTTGTTCATTAAGTCAAGTTCTATTGTTCTAACCTGGAAACTTTGTATGCAGTGTTTCACTGTTTTACTGTTTGAAGTGTTACACAAATACTTTACATCTTGCTTCTAAATTAAGCCTAGCTGCTCTGTGCCAAGACACCAGGGGCTTGAGTACAGGTTAATTTTGGGTTTGCTTGTGCCTCACCCTGACTAGAATTATGGTTGCTGCTTGATCAGGGCTCACACCCTAGTCAACCAACAACTCAATTTCTAACATTTCCATAGGTGCCGGCTGAGTGACGGCCCAATATTCACAGCTACCCACGTTGCAAAAAAAGGGTGATTTTTTCAGTGGGAAAATGTGTTGTATCAATGTTGCATTTTGGGCTGTTTCGTGTTGCGGGCACTAAACCTACCCACACAAGTGAGGTACCATTTTTATTGGGAGACCTGGGGAAATGCTGGGTTGAAACAAGTTTGTGGCTCCCCGCAGATTCCAGACCTTTCCATCACAGAAATGTGGGGAATTTCTTTTTTTGTCAAAGTTTGAGGTTTTGACTACTTCTGGGTAACAAAATCTAGTGAGAGCCACCAATGTCAGTCTTCCCTGGATTTCCCCAGGTGTCTAGTTTTCAAGAATGTTAGTTAGGTTTCCTTAGGTGCTGGCAGAACTATGGTCCAAAATCCACAGCTACCTTCATTGGAAAAAAGGGTCAGTATTCAGTGGGAAAATGTGATATGTCCATGCTGTGTTTTGTTTCGTTTACTTTTGGGGGCACTAGGCTTACCCACACAAGTGAAGTACCCTTTTCATCAGAAGACATGTGGGAGTATAGAATAGTAGAACATTATTCATTGGTAATTGGATTTCGCTGCATTTGTGCGATCCAAATGTAAGCCAGGGTTTTAGAACCAAGACATTTTGGGGAAAAAACTCCAAATCATATGCTATTATGGGTACCCACAAAGTCAGAGATGTACAACCACTACTTCTAAACTTCATATCTTTTGCCCAGTTCAGAAATACATAGGTTTACTTGACATATTTTACCATATGAATTGGTCTATACTCGGTACACACTGAAAACACCATTGTATGGTGCAGCTCAGTTCTTGGCTCTGGGTACCTTGGGTTCTTGGAGAACCTACAAATACTAAATAACCCCACAACAAGTAAGGTCTAGTGAACATAATGTTATATTGCTTTTGTAACTTGGCTATCATGACAAAAAGGTACCGATGAAAACGTTGTCCAAATTACCATTTTTTCCTAATTCATTTTCAATATTTAATTATTTCAACAGTTAGTTTCTTTAGGAAAAACTTGAGGGATCTACACATGACACCTTGCTAAATTCGGAATGTTGTCTACTTTCAGAAATGTAAAGCTTTCCCGGATCACCCATGGGTTTCACACTGGTTTTCACCACAAACTGGAAGTAAGTTGAGAGCACAAAACATAGGAAAAATAGGCCACATCTCTGAAAAATGGAAAAAACTGTGGTAATTTTTTTTTTATTCAGCTCTGCATGTTCCTGAAAGCTGGGAAGATTGCCACTTTAGCACATTAACACGTTTGTTGATGCCATTTTGTAGTAAAAAAACAAACTAGCACTTTTATCTAGAGTGATTTTTCCTATTTTTATAAATCCAAATGGAGTTATATTCTAAATATTTTCTTAGTCTCCTCCAGAGAAATCCACAAACCCTGGGCACCTTTAGAATCCCTAGAATGTTGCAAAAAAAGGACACAAATTTGGCATGGATAACTTATGTGTAAAAAGAAGTTATGAAGCCCTAACCGTGAATATCCCAAATAGCTAAAAAGGGACTCACTGGTGGGTGAAAGGCCTCGCCGTTAAGGGGTTAAAAAGCAGGAAAGAAGACCTCTTGGTTCAATGTCCAAGATTATATTTTTTACTTTCAAGCTCTAAGCTGCTCAGTGCCAGCTTGCTGCACACTGAAAATACAGCCTTAAACAGAGTGTGTCACTATCAGTAACACAGCAGCAACACACACAAGCCCAGGCTCACAGGCCTCCTCCTCAAACTGTGCCGCTGCAGGCGTGTCTGTATTGTTTGAGGCTAATCCGACTCCTTCACTGTGCTAATGAGATTTTGTACAGTGATTGAATAGCTTTTTTGGTTGAACATTCGATACCTCTTGTATATACTTTAGTATATACTTATATGTGTATGTACTTTGTGGGCTCTGGAGATCAGCCCTATGACTTGTTTGCTTCTGCTTAGGGACTTTTTTTCTGTTCAACTGCCTTTATTTGAATGTCTCAATAGAAAACGACCGGCGGAGGTCAATAAAATACCAGAATTGCTCTCTGCTAAGGGACATTCTTTTTTTTAAAATTTTCTGGCAACCGCCTCTATTTAACTTTCTTGATAGAAAACGACCAGCAGAGGTCAGTAAATACAAGAATCACTTTAGCATTCTCTAGATTCCAGTCCATAGAAATTGTCTTCCACGAGCACCCGTAGAAAATAATATATTTGTTAAATCTTGTATATTTAGGGATATGACCAACGAAGGCCCTGATTATATATTAAAAACAGAGCTTTGGACTATACCATTTCCCGCTGAAAGGCAATATTGTGTCACACAGTTTGGTGCTTACTTTCCCTCCATGTTAAACGTACAGTAGATGTTTCAGCACCCAGGCTAATGTGCTGCATAGCTAAATACATGGCAAGACCGATTGCATTGCACATGCTTGTTCTTGTGGAGGGAGATATTGCTCACTTTAAACATACATTTTTTTCTTTCTGAACTTTTGGGAGGAATGTAAGGTTGTGCCAGTGGTGGACGAGCCACTGAAAGCTCGAGCCAGGCTCAAGCACAAAGCCTCGCTCTGGCTCAGCTCAGGTTCTCTTGATACCATGAGCCCATTATGAGCCAAGCTTTCAGGTGGCTTTTGCATGACTGCCTCACTCTACTCAAGATGGGGCATTATGGTGAGATCTGCCGACTTTGTAACTGGGGAACCAGGTTTGAGTCTTGGCGTTAGCTCAACATCTTGAGATTCCGGGCAAACTCACTTAATCACCCATGTCTCTAAACAATGTATGTGACCTGGTGTAATGTAACTGGTGCTCATGTAAAGAGCTCTAACACATTCAGGTCGAGATCGTGCTATAAAAAAAAATGCAGAAATATGGACAAAAAGATATAAACAAAGGATTAACATAAGGAAAGACAAATATATCTCTGTTTGCTGGCTGATTTGTACAAAGTGAAACGAAAAGAAATACAAAAGGCTTCCCTACTTAAATTGTGTGATTTTAGGCAAATATTTTATTTCAGAGACTTCATTTTTTTCCATAGACTTTATTTATTGTTGTTTACTTCATGCTTTTTCTATGATTTACATTGCAAACATTTTCAGGGTTGGGCTCCTGTACAGGCTCTATTATCGGAGACAGACCCCCGGCTCGGCTCTGACTAGGCTCGCCCTGGTAATGTGTTGGTTCGCCCGCCTTTAGTGGTGCCTATCCTCAGAGTTTACTGTTTTTACCTATTCCCCTGGGGCTTTTGATGAATCCAATACGACATGATCTAATTGAAGCAGCAAAAGAGCGGAAACGGTTGTGTTCTGGCACTTCCTAAACCAACCACACCAATTGCACAAACCACATCTGTGGGGCTCAACATCACATGCTATCATTTGGTCGAAGTGTGATGCTAAATTGCCCAGCACGAGTGCTTGTGAGCGCTTTTTATAGTTTCTTCACAGCTAGCTAATTTTTTCAAGAAAATGCAAAGGTAAGGCCTTGATCTGATTCCTGCCACATTAATTGATCCTTGATGCATTCTAAAGCCAGCAAGGTTGAAGTTCCTTCTTCACTGAGGCTGAAATGTGCATGCGGTGCCTGGCCCTGTAGTGTCATTTTCAAAAAGGGGGGGCAATTTGGGCGGATTCTGCTTTGTTCCATACCTCCAGCGGCCCAGTGGGTGCCTGAGTGGCCTTTCTGGAGGTAGATGGGTGTCCATTACCTCCCTTTTATTAACGGCAGAGGTGTCACTCCCTTTCTCTCGCTGGGCCGTCCCATTAGTATATGCAACAGTAGCCTCACTTGTTTTCAGGTGTTTCACCAGTGTAAACTAATCCGTGCATTTTTTTTAACACCCTCCCTACCCCCCCCCCCCACACCTTTTTTATAAAATTTTGCCAAAGTACTGTTTTGTGGAAAGGCAATATGCAAATGTGGGCCACTTTTTTTTAGCATGCCCGGGACGATTTTTAATCCCAATCCAACCTGTCACGCATATACAGCTACTCTGACCATTGCTCGAGTTAGTTTGCTGTCAACGGGCTTGAGTACGGCCAGCAGTCATTTGCTTAATCTCTGCACGTGTGGAAAGTACGATCAAGGTGTCTCTGTACAGACACACTGACAGACTCTGAACTGCATGCAGCTCTTGAGAGCAAGTGTTCTGTGTTCTGTGCTCTGCTCAGTCCTCCAAATCAAGGACGGATTGACATTCCGACAATCTGGCGGTGCCAGAATGGCCGGTCTGACAAAGTCAGTGTAAGACAGTTTTTGGGTAGTTTGTGGGCTTACTTATTGCTTGGGACGTTTAACTGTTTACTTCCCTTTTGTTAGAACACTGCCTGCAGCTAGCACAAATGCATGCACTCTCCCATACCTTGAAAACACCTATATAGCTTGTCTTTACAAGTTTAAAACTGCCTTGATTTGCAAATGTGGACTACTTTTATTAGCTATCTAATTTGCTAATGAGCGACACTTTAATTTTGGTGCTCAGGCCTATTTTCTATGCCAGTACAACACTGCTCCCCTCCGAGACTCTGAAAGATCACTTACACACAAGCAGCCAGGCCGGTGCACCCGGACTGCCGCTAGGATTTCCAGCCACCAGCACAGCAGCAGCAGTCCCAGGTACGAATTCTCGCAACATTGTTGCTGAGATCTACCTGCTTACCGGCTTGTGCCCCCTTCAACCCACCCCTTCATGCTCTCCATCACCCTTCCCTACCACTTTCCCTCTTTCATTCTTTGTCTACTTCCTCTGCTCTTATCCCCTCTCCCCATAATCTCTCCTAGCCCCTGTCCCTTGTACCCTTTAACTAAGCACTCCTTCTCCCCTTGTTGGGGAAAGATCCAATTACTTATACTCTGAGTCTCAGTGATTCCTCTGAGAGAGTCCACTGTGCAAAGGGAGCCCCTCAGTTGAGGTATGGTATGGTGCCCCTTGCCAAAGCACTCCCTCTCCCCTTTTTGTGGTAGGATCCAGTAGGTAGGCCTTGGAGTCTCAGAGACCCCTTTGAGAGAGTCCACTGCGTTATGGGAGGCTCTCGCAACGGAGTTGGGGGAATGATACCACTTCCCCTGGGATCACAGCTTACTGGGCTTTGGATGTAACTATTACTCGTCTACCGGTTTGTGACCCTGTCACCCTTCCCCTCTACTTTCATGCAGTTTCTCACCCTCCACCTCCTCTTTCCCTCTTTCTTTCGCTGTCTACTTTCCTGCTCCTACCCGCTCTCCCTTGAATCTCTCCCCTTGTCAGCTTTTTCCCTTATGCATATTTCCTTATTGTTTGTCTTGACCTAACATGTAACTATGTAGCTATGCTCCAACAACTGTGTAACCTTTGTAACAATATATCTTCTACTCATGAGAAGCACTCTGATACCTCCGGGTCTAGCCAGCGCTATATAAAACCTTTCAAAGAAATAAAAATAAATAAATAATGTTTAAAAACCAGGTAATCCATCTGACAGATTCAGTCCTGTTTTACTTAATCTTGCATTCCGAATGAATATATGATTTTGCCAGATGTGTTTCTATAGTATATTTCCATTCAACTTGTGATTCTTGTATAGTGGATAAAAGGTCCAGTTAGTTGCCTCTAAATGTCTGCGCAAATTAGCGTTGTGGGTGGTGTACATTATGGGGCACGACTGAAAGCTCTGGATTGAGGAGTAAGGGGGAAACATCCTTTACCGTTACGTTTTTTTCCACGTAGTGTTTTTCCTATGCAGTGTCTTTACCATGCATGCAATTGATGGAGCAGAGTTTTCGCGAAACAAAACCTGCTCGGATTGAACCTCCCATTGTGAAGAATAATCATTAAATAGCTAATTTTGTGTTATTAACCGTGTTGAATTAAACTGCACATTGGAACGCGTTAAGAGAAAACTTGGGGTAGGCCGCAAAGTCTGTACATGACTAATGCAGAAACTAACGATTAAGAGGCTGCAAGTTTAAATCATATTAATGCTTTTGACTATTGCGCAAACCACTAATATTACTAGGCACAAACGCTTTTAGAAATAAAACTTGTGTAAAAGTTATGATTTTCACATTGTGTTTGTCTCTCCTAGAAAATGGATTTTCTGTGCTGTAGTGAAAGGCTTCAGAAAATGTAGCTTGAAATATTAATTGTGCAAGGAAAGGAGAGTGCTTAATCAGCTTTCCATGTGTCACCAGTGATGGCCAAGGTTACGTGGAGGAAAACAATAAGCTACAGAGAGCGAGTTCCTCTGGAAGCAGACGTGTGAACCAAAAGATACTTTTCACCAAGAGAAAGATGAGAACATGCTGCGGAAGAGAGAGCTACCGAGGCCTGCGTATGACATATTGAGTTCGGACAATAGTGCATTTGAAAATTAGAACTTGTCTGGAGTGGTGTGACTGAGACACCCCTTGTTTTAGCCAATTAGAATCTTTAGTTAGGAGGGATGGATAGAGTAGGGGTTGGACTTGTGTGAATTTGAGGTATAATTATACCTAGTAAAGTAGGAGAAGTTGTCAATGTCTTTCTAACTTGCGAGAGGAGAGAGCTGTGACACTGTTACCTATTCTTATTGGCTGGCTGGTGATCTGCTGTTCCTGACTTATAATCTTTGCATTTCATGGATAGGTAACTATTATGCACTGAATTGCATAACTGTTTGCAAGAGTTTTCTCTTCTTTTGTCTCTCTACCTATTCACTCTCTCATTGCACCAAACAATAAGATGTATTTGTTCATTAATATTCTAAAATTCTTTGTGTGAATAACTCTGATTTGAGCTATATTGTACTTTATGAGCATTACATTATTCTAGATAAAGATTATTACTAATGAATGGTTTTTGTTGTTATGGTATGATAGAGTATATGAATATCCTTTTTACCAATCCCTGCCTTCTTAATAAAGGTCCATCATATATGTAAGACCAGAGGTGATGAACTTATTGGTAAGTATGACCTAAACTCATGCAGCATTGAGGGAACTGACAGGTAATAAATTAGGTCCAGGTTATAGAAATGTTCTCATTTGTGTTCCCAAAATGCTGGATCCGTTTTTTGTAGCAGAGGATGGTTTAAAGGGTTAAATTGGTAAGAGAATAGGTTTGAATTAATGATTTTGGTGATTACATGTCATACCATAACTTTTACTTACTGGTCCATCGTTGACCTTAAACTCAGGCACGGAGTGGCCTAAGATCCCGCCATATTATTTATTTATTTATTTTCAGACTTTTATAGAGCGCGGACAAGACCCTTGCGGGTATCAGAGCGCTTTACAGTACATGTGAAAGATGATGCTAACATAAGTCCAAAAGAGTACATATAGCCAACGGGCAATCATAGAGAGGGGCATTGGAAGTAACCTGGAAAGTGAAGAAATACAGTACAGGACAGAAGTAACAATAAAAAAAATAACATCACTGAGGACGACAAAAAACAGAGCAGAAAGATGATGATAAAAATGCATTGATGAGCAATGGTAACGATAGATAGATTGCTTAGGTGGGCTAGATTGAAAACATATACAAAAGTACTTTCAGCAAACAAAAGGTCTATGGTCACGATGATTTTGCCATAAGAATGGCTTTTACTTCCCTTTTGAAAGCTGCAGTGGAGAAGTTCAGTCTAGCTTCCGGAGGGAGGGCGTTCCAAATCCTGGGCGCCATTCCAGAGAATGAGCGTTTGTATGTTTTTTTCTTGTTGAATCTTTGAGGCTTCAATAGGAGGTTTTCAGAGCTTCTCGTGGATCTTGTTCCGCCAGAAATTGTAAGTTTCTGTGTGAGGTAGTTGGGTGCATTGTGGTGAATGGCCTTATGCGTCATGCACGCTATCTTCAGGTGAATTCTGGCTTCAAATGGCAGCCAGTTAAGAGATTTAAGGTCAGGGGAGATGTGAGCCCTTCTTTTTGAGCCAGTGATGAGTCTCGCTGCCGCATTAGTAGAAGCTCTTTGTCATGCCCCGAGATCCCCGAGGTGCTGTTCCTTTAAGAAAAGACTCTATAAATGTATGCAGAGCCCTTGGAGCAACGCTTTACGTTCTGGCGTCAAGCTCCATCATTTCAGTTCTGTCGTGTTCCCGTTTTGCCTGACTTCCTGCTGGTCCATCCGAGACCGTGTTTTTCCTTCGTCCTAAGTTTCTGAAGTTTTCTGGCTCTCTTTGCTGTTCCGTGGCTTACGCCTGTTTTACGGAACCTTGTTGGCTTTCCCCTGCTCAGCCCGACGGCCGGGTTTGCTCTCCGCCGTCCGGCTGGGCAGCTGTTCCCGCGACCTCCATTGGTCACCTGCTCCGCCCGATGGCCGGGCTTGTGCTCCGCCGTCTGGCCGGGCATTAGTCCCAGCAATTACCCATTGCTCACCTGCTCCGCCCGACGGCCGGGCTTTGCTCCGCCGTCCGGCCGGGCATCAATCCCTGCTGTTAGCCCTGACACTTACCTGCTTCCTCTGACGGCCGGGCTTGTTCTCCGCCGTTCAGCAGGGCACTCTTTTAGGTATTTAGGTTTGTTACCTTACTCCCCCACCCGGCGGCCGGGCCTGGTCTCCGCCATCCGGTGGGTTCCCTTCCATATTTTGCCCGTTACTTATCGCTTGGCTGTAACCCGATCTATTCCCTTCACTTCCTGTATTCCTGGTCATCTACATATTGTGTGTTTGGGGTTTTCTTGCGTGGACTCGTGTGAGGCGCAGATTTTCCTCTTCACTACACAGAATCACGGTAACAGCGCTATGCGCTACACTTATGTTTTCTTTGTCTTGTGCCTTGATTAATTTTACATTGTGTTTGAATAGACATTGTCTTGTATCATTGACTTTCAGATTAACAGAGTTGTTATTATCAGAGTCCTGTCCAGTACAAGGCATTATAGACGCTGGTTTAGGAGCCTTCTACAGGTTACTATGTAAGAGCTCTACAAATCAGACATATACAAGCTCTCAGTTATATTGAATGGTTACTATTGTTTCTTGTTCTTCATATACTAGCTAGAGCTGAACCTTTTCAGGGAGTACAGATCTACTCTACAACGTAGCTTACGACTTGTATGGTATGTAACTATTAAGTACAACAAATAGTGACGTTGTTGTGTGTATGTTAACTGAGGTAAGAAAGTCTGTGTTTTCTTTCAGCCCTCACATCCAACAGAAGTCCTTGCAGTGTTTCTACCACTTACACACAGAAGATTACAGCCACAGTCTTTGTCTTCCCCGCCTTTCCTTGTTTTGTCTCCCTGTTTTTCCCTGGCGAGCCTCTCGGTACTCTAGTGTTTGATAGAGTCGGAAGGCCATAGGGGAAGGCTGTGGATTGTCTTCGGATTCCTGACGCTCCTGCGGAATCTGCCTGGAAACCATTACACTCTTAGGGGGGCAGTAGTAGCTGTAAGGAGGCCGCAAAGCGAGACACTACCGTAGTCCAACCGAGGAAGAACTAGAGCTTGCACCGCCATCTTGAAGTCATTGGCCGGTAAGAAGGGTTTCAGTTTCCTCAGGGTGTTGATCTGAAAGTTTGCTCCTTTAGTTGCGTTACTAATGTGTTTCTGCATGTTGAGGTTGCAATCCAGTGTTAAGCCCAACGATTTCGCTGAGTCCACAATAGTTGGTTGTACGTTAAATGCAGTAAGGTGTTTAATCCACTCCTGCATTATGGGGAGTTTGGCAGGAGGGGCTATTAGAAGGAATTCTGTTTTTGAGGCATTCAATTTGTGGTGGTTCTCTGCCAGCCATGTTTGGGTGGTCTTAAGGGTAGAGTTAAGCAGGTTGATGTCTTCAAGAGTGTTGATCTTAAGGTAGAGTTGAATATCATCAGCGTACATGTGGAATTGGACGTTGGTCGATTGTAGCAGATCTGTGAGTGGTTCCAGGAAAAAATTAAACAGTGTTGGTGATAGCGAGGAATCCTTGTGGGACTCCTAGCGTAACAGGGACAGGTTTGGAGAGGGTGTTGTTGACCTTGAATTTTTGGGTCCGCTTTGCAGAAAGGAGGTAAACCAATTAAGCACTGATCCCGATAGGCCCATTCTAGAATTGAAAAGATCTATCAAGTTCTTGTGTTTGACTGTATCGAAGGCTGATGAGAGGTCTAGGAGGATAAGAAGGCATGATCCATTTTGATCCAGTATTTGGAGAGCATCATCTAGGATGTGAGTCAAGGCTGATTCGGTACTATGATCTGCCAATACTTGCTGCCAATTTGCACTTTAAGCTTATTTGCACATTACCGGAGACAGCTCTCCCCGTGGGTCCCGCCATATTGGGTGAGGAGCCGGCCGAGCAGTCTAGTGCTCCGCCCCTCCCGCCCTTTCTTCCATAAAATGGCACCCTTCGCTAGGAAGCGCAGCGGACGAGCGCAGCGGGCACATCAGTGGCGCGCCGAAGGCGAGCCCGTCTGCGCCCGTCCGCGCCTGACCAGCGCCCAGGGCCAGACCCCCCGTTCCTTTACATACCAATCTGACCCCTAGATATATCTATAACAGGAAGGCGCTCTGGGCCTTAAAAAGCAACGCCTCTGCAGTGGGATGCACAGTCATGGAACCGGGGGCCAACGCTCTAAATAACCCACCCCAATGCGCCAACTGCCTACAGGCACTGCCCAAATTGTTCTGGCAACCCATCGCTCCCCAAAGGGACCACAAGGATGAACCTTCGAGGAAGGACCATCCCGCGATCAATTGCCTACTTCTCAATGCGAGGTCTTTGGTCAAACACAGCACTGAGGTAGCGGACTTGATTCTGGACTCGGGAGTAAAGGTAGCATTCATCACCGAGTCCTGGACTGATGCGGCTTCAAGTCCTGACATTGTTAATGCCACCCCGCCGGACTATGTGTGCCATACTCAAATCGGGAAAAGAGGAAAGGGGGTGGCTTAGCCATCATTCACCATAAATCCATTAGAGGGTTCTTTCAATCCGGACCCACAGGCCTCGAGGAGTCTCTTCTTTTTAACCTTACCCTTTCCGATCATCAATCCCTTAGAGGCTGTCTTGTATACAGACCCCCAGGTTCTAAAGCCCCATTTGTGCTAGCCCTGAGTAAGGTACTCGAAGCAGTAGCCTCTGCCCAAGCTTTCACTCTGCTGGGCGATTTTAATTTTCATCTAGAATGTGATTCAGACGCAGACACTCGTGATCTGATCGACCTATTGCAGGGGGTGGATTTGACACAATGGGTGTGCGGTCCGACACACAAGGCAGGACACACCCTGGACGGGATTTTTTCTAACCATCCCAGCCTGAATGTATCTTCGGTACAGCCGGTCCCCTGGTCTGATCACTCAGCAGTCCATTTTAAGGTCTTTCTAATCACCCCCATGAAAACACCCAGTACTAGAAACGCCCCTAGACAGGTCAGGAAATGGAACACCATAAATGGTGAAACGCTAAATGACGTATTAAAAAACTCCTTGAGACCCCTCTCTGACAATGTGGAGGAAGCAGCCGCCGCCTACACAAACTGGCTAGAACGTGCCTGCCTACTTCTGGCTCCCCCCAAAATTACTTACTCCACACGGGCAAATACTGCCGCCCCTTGGTTCTCTGAACAAATCAGGGACCATCAAACACGGTGTAAAAAACTTGAGAGAATTTGGCGGACAAACTACAGTGAGACAGATAAAAAAATTCTCAATACAGAGCAAAGAGCCTACAAAGAAAGAATTTTACAGGCAAAACGGGCCTTCCTCACGAAACGGATTAAAGAAGCCAGCATTACCCCAAAGGAATTATTCCAAACAGTATCATCCCTGGCAGCCCCTAAAACCATAGAAATACCCCCCAGTCTTCCACTCTGTGAGAATCTCGCCACCTTTTTCCGGGAAAAAGTGGAAAATATCTTTTTTTCCCTAGACAGTCTAGTTAGGACCCCTCCTCCTAGCACTGGTCCGGAATCAGACAGTAATCAGGAAAAACTCCTACATTTCCGGCCCATCAGTGAAAAGGAAGTAGTGAGCCGTCTACTAAAGACAAAATCAGGCTCCCCACACGACCCATGCCCAACTGCAATAGCCAAATTAGCTCCCGCCATCATTGCAACCGGACTTACTCCCCTTCTCAACCAGATGTTGGATAAAGGGGAATATCCCGCAAATTGGAAACGAGCTTCCATCCTGCCCCTCCTAAAAAAAAAAAACCTGGACATCGCCGAGATGAACAACTACCGGCCGATTGCACGATTACCCCTCCCTGCCAAAATTATGTAAGGCAACTTAAATGCGCAGCTAAGTGCCTTTTAGAAGACAGGAGAACATCTTGATCCTTCTCAACACGGTTTTCGTGCGGAACACAGCACGGAATCCGCCCTGATCAAATCCGTGGAAGACATCAGAAGAGTGATGGACGCAGGAGGCAGAGCCGCCCTGATCCTGTTGGACCTTTCCGCGGCCTTCGACACGGTCCATCACAAGCTGTTGGTGGACCGGTTGAGGGCCAGTGGAATTCAAGGAAAGGCATTGAAGATCCTACAGGCCTTCCTTTCCAACAGAACTCAGTCAGTGGCCCTGGGAGACTTTTAATCACATCCATTTGTGCTCCCCTGTGGAGTTCCCCAGGGGTCCTCACTCAGTCCCACCCTTTTTAATGTTTATGTAGCTACCCTAGCCTCAGTGATTCGATCGTTTGGTTTTAATCTCACAGCATACGCAGACGACACACAGATAGTGGTGTCACTGCTACCGGGCGACACAGATAGCACAGCAGACAGGTTTAGAGGGTGCATGCGTGAGGTGGGCAGCTGGATGGCTCAAAACTGTCTCAAACTTAACTCCACAAAGACAGAAGTGTTGCTCTTTGGTTCCAGGGACAATTTTTGGTCCCCTAGATGGTGGCCGGATGAAATGGGACCCCTCCCCTCCCCAGTGGCAAAAGTTAAAAATCTTGGTATAATGGTGGACTACTCTTTGTCCTTTAAGCCTCAGATCAATGCACTGTCCTCCTCTATGCACTACATCCTCAAAACAATCAGGAAAGTTCTTCCTTATCTGGAGAGGGAGCATAGGAAAACTGTTGTCACTGGTTTAGTCCTCTCACGCTTGGACTATTGTAACAGCCTGATGTTGAACGCCCAGCAGGGCTTACTTAACAAACTCCAGCTACTGCAGAACGCAGCCGCCCGCCTGATCACCGACACCCCTAAATTTGCCTCGGTAGCTCAGGACTTGGTGAAACTCCACTGGTTGCCAGTCCGCAAAAGAATTGTATTCAAAGCACTCTGCATGGTCTTCAAGGCCCTGCATGATATGGGCCCTAGGTGCATGAAACTGCTCTTCCATTGGCATAAACCAGCAAGAATCCTGAGATCTGGGGAGCTGGCACTGGTAACAGTCCCCAGAGTTAAGAAAGCACGCTGGGGAGGCAGGAGTTTTTCCCTCGGCGCAGCAGAGGCGTGGAACAGACTGCCACTCAATCTCAGACAATCTTCGTACCTGATGGCTTTCAGAAGAGCGCTTAAGACCTGGCTCTTTACTCATTAAGCTCTCAGACACCCACATACACTGGTTTAATCACGCTAGCGCCAGGACACCTCCGGTTAACAGAGCGCTCTACAAATGTGAAAATAAATAAATAAATAAATCTGCTCGAAATCCAGATTGGTGTTTGTTGAGTAGATTGAAGCAATCAATGTGCTTAGTTAATTGGTGTTGAACACATTTTTCCAGAAGTTTGGCCAACGTGGGAATGTTGGTGATAGGTCGGTAGTTGTTAAGGTCCGTAGGGTCAGCTGTGGGTTTCTTAAGGATGGGCGAGACCTGCCCCACCTTAAGTGAGTCAGGGATGCAACCTTGGAGAAGTGAGCTGTTGATGATTTTGGTCCAGAGAGGGAGAAGCAGTGGGGTAAGATCTTTAACTGCATTTGCGGGAAGAGGGTCAGTGAGGTGATTGGAAGGCTTCAGGGTATTGAGAAGCTTGCCTATACCGTCCTCAGAATAGGTGTTAAAGGAAGACCATACTGCGTAATTTTTTAAAACATACTTTGAAGGTGATTGTGGAGTTGCATTTATGGATAAAGGTGAGGATTTGATCAGTGGGCCAGAGTGAGAGATTAGATCATTGAGGAGATCTTTCTTGATGTTCTCTGTCTTCAGATTGAAGAAGGTAGAGAATTCTTCACAAGTGGGTTGTGGTTGAGTTAGATCTTGTAGCCATTGAGGAGCGTCCTTAGATTGAGATTTTATTAATTCAAAGAGTTTTTTTGGTCGATTTCTTGCTTGGTCAAGTTGGTGACTGAAGAAGTCTGCTTTAGTGCGTCTGATCTTCCGATAGTAAGCATTTCTCTTTTCTTTTAGAGTCATGAGGTGCTTGGCAGATGGGACCGATCTCCAATTGCGTTCAGCAGCTCTGAGAGAACGTCTATCATCATTAAGAGGGCCATTGAACCAAGGTTTAGGGTCTTTCGTGGAAACTCTTTTTAATTGAAGCGGAGCAAATTCATTAATTATGGTAGTCATGCAGTTGAGATAGTGGTTGGTGAGATCATGTACGTTGGAGGCATCGGGAGGGGGCAAAAGTAGGTTGTGGCTGGAAATGGGTAATATGTTTGGGTTGAGTTTTTTCCAGTCTCTTTTCCAGACTTTGGGTTTTGTGGATTGAGGCAAGTTGAGTTTAACTGATTCATTGATGAAGAAGGTGATGATGTGGTGGTCTGACCAATCACATGGGAGGATCGAATCCAGCTGTGAGGAATCGCGCTTGGAGATTTTTAGGTCCAGAGTTGCGCCTTTATTGTGTGTAGGGCTGTTGCAAATTTGGATAAGGTCTAGGGCGTTGAGGAAGTTTTTAAGACTGTTGACCAAAGTATCGTTGAGGTCGTTCCAGTGGAGGTTGAAATCACCTAGGAAAATGTGGGTGTTTTGTCGTGCCGAGTAGGTAGTGATCATGTCCATGAGGTGTTCTGTGAAGATGAGGTTGTCACCAGGGGGATGATAGATGGTGTGTAACGTACACACAGGTTTGCCATTACTGTTGATGTCCAGGCATAGGTATTCGCAAATGGGGGGTGCAGGGGATAAGGCTCTATTTACAGTGATGTTACTCCGGTGGATGCAAGCAATTCCACCTCCTGTCTTATTATTAGCCTAATGGGCAGAGGAATTAGTATGGCATACACTACAGAAGTGTTTTGTCTGCTGGTTTGATATTAGGCAACGATGGAGGTTGTTACTACTGCATAGGGAACTCTGAATTTAGTATAGTGGAGATGTGTTTGGGTACCTTTGGAAAGCGCAGCTGAAGAAGTCCAGAGACTCTTTCACTCAATTGAGGGTAGAGTAACGCTGGTCAATATTCTGCTGGTAGCGAAAGAATTTCTTTGTGTGATTGTATCTTTTTTTCGTTTAGTGGGGCAGACAGAGCGGGATTGTTTTATGCTGCGTCTAATAATTGTTTCTTTTCGGAAAACCATTGCCATCAAGTTTTGTAAAAGGAGGGTCAGTGGTAGGAGTTATACTGACATCACTGCGTGCCATGCCAACATTTCTCAGCAAGTTTGAAGCGTCATCGAGAGCTGCGCTGGCATTGGCCAGCTAAGGTCAAACGTCACTGTGAGTGTCGCACAGTGTGGTACTGAAATTCTGGACCCGTGTTATAAAGATCGTCGTATCATGACGATTTTGGTATCAGCAGACCGAGAATGACGAGTATACTATATACAAGCATTTTCGTCGTATTCGAGTGGCGAGATCACCCTGAAATCAGGGATTCCGTTCTGATCCTCCGGGTTCCATTTTGTGTGTGGCAGCCATTTTTGTGGTTGCCCTCACATAGGCCGATGACTAAGGCCAAAACGAGTCTTAGGGACACGTACACCTTTTGCTGACTCCTTTGTGACCTGGACAAGCTGACTCCGTCACCTAAAGCCAAACCTGCTCAGCCTGTTTCTTTCCCAGTGGCCGATCGAGATTAGGGATCAAGCCACAACATGCCATAAACTCTCTATTGCATACAACTATGTCTAATCTTACACACACCTGTCTCTGTTTCCTTCTTTATGGCCTGCTTTACGATGAGGAGGTGCCCGTTTTTATAAGGGGTCCGTCCAATATCTGATGAAAAGTGTTGGGCCTTGCCGGGTAATTGATTGAGGGCTGGACAAACTGAAATATGGACTTGTCATCATGATTCTGCTTTTTCTTTGTCGTGAAAATATGTGAATGGTCAACTGTAAATAAGGAATGTTTGCCTGAAGCATAATATTTGGTATAAAAGAGACGACTAGCTTTGTAAAAGGGAGCAGTCTCCTGAGAACATACACCGTGTTGTACTTCTAGGATGCCTGTTACTGGCTGCAGCCAATAAACGTGATCTTTGACGTCACCCAGAAGTTTCTGTGTTTCTGTAGTCTGAGACAGGAGAATCCGAAGTCTTCGGGTGTGTCCCCTGGCACCGCTGGGTTCTTAAAAACCCAGTACTTCAACAGCTATTGGTTGGTTGGTTTGAGATGCGCTGGTATTGGTGGAAGTGAACGAACAAACATCTGAAGATTTTCGAAAGGGTTTTTGTTTTGTGTTTGAAAGGATGAACCAATTGAAATTAGAGAAGGAGTCCCAGTACCGAAGGATGGTACGCCAGCTGCTTTCATGACTTTGGAACATGGCCATCATATGTGCACATGGTTAGAGAACTGGGTGAAATATACAGAAGAGGATGGTGATTTGGCTTTCCCGGGAGAGGATACTTCTAATGTGAGGATTTTAGAGAATCTTAGATATAAAATGAATAGGTTGGGACCTAATTCTCGGCCAATGCAGTATAAAGCGCTTGAGGCATGGGACCATTAAGCATATCAGATGGAGAGAAACAGGACGGAGAATAGATACAGAAATATAGTGAATAGATATTCAGAGGAAAAATGGGATGCACAAATGAAGAGATGGAGGAGAGTTGAGAGAGAAAGTGAAGGTTTATATCCAGTTATAGTAGCTGAGAATCAGACAGCAGAAACATGTAAAGAGAAAAATAAGAATGTAGAGAATACAGAAACAAATTCAAATGAAATTGATGATGAGTTATTATTCAATCAATCAATCAATCAATCAAAGCATTTGTATAGCGCACTACTCACCCGGAGGGTCTCAAGGCGCTGGGGGGGGGGCGGTCCGCTACTGTTCGAACAGCCAGGTCTTGAGCTGCTTCCTGAAGGCGAGGTGGTCTTGGGTCAGGCGGAGATGGGTCGGAAGGGAGTTCCAAGTCTTGGCGGCCAGGTAGGAGAAGGACCTTCCTCCTGTGGTGGCTCTTCGGATGCGGGGGACGGCGGCGAGGGCGTGGCTGGTCGATCGAAGCTGGCGTTTGGGAGCGTAGAAGTTGAGGCGGCTGTTGAGGTATCCTGGGCCTTGGTTGTGTAGGGCTTTGTGTGCGTGGGTGAGGAGCCGGAAGGTGATTCTCTTGTTGACCGAGAGCCAGTGCAGGTCTCTCAGGTGTCCAGAGATGTGGCTGCGGCGGGGGATGTCCAGGATGAGTCGAGCTGAGGTGTTCTGGATCCGCTGGAGTCTCTTCTGGAGTTTGGCGGTGGTTCCGGCGTAGAGGGAGTTGCCGTAGTCCAGACGGCTGGTGACGAGGGCCTGGGTGACCGTCTTCCTGGTCTCGGTGGGTATCCATCGGAAGATCTTACGTAGCATGCGCAGGATGTTGAAGCACGACGAGGAGACGGCGTTGACTTGTCTGGTCATGGAGAGGGAGGAGTCCAGGATGAAGCCCAGGTTGCGTGCGTGGTCTGTTGGTTTGGGTGCGCTGCCCAGGGCGGGGGGCCACCAGGAGTCGTCCCAGGCGGAGGGTGAGGATCCCAGGATGAGGACTTCAGTCTTGTCCGAGTTCAGTTTCAGGCAGCTGTTCGACATCCATTTGGCTACGTCTGTCATCCCTTCGTGCAGGTTGGCTCTGGCGGTGGCGGGGTCGTTGGTGAGGGAGAGGATCAGCTGGGTGTTGTCGGCGTAGGAGATGATGTTGAGGTTGTGCTGGCGTGCGATGGCTGCGAGGGGGCTCATGTAGATGTTGAACAGCGTGGGGCTGAGCGACGATCCTTGTGGTACGCCGCAGACGACTTCGGTGGCCTCCGATCTGAACGGGGGGAGGCGGACTCTCTGTGTCCTTCCGGCGAGGAAGGAGATGATCCACTCCAGTGCCTTCTCCTGGATTCCGACGTTGCTGAGGCGCTGTACTAGGGTACGGTGGCAGACAGTGTCGAAGGCTGCGGAGAGGTCCAGGAGGATGAGGGCCGCTGTTTCTCCGTTGTCGAGCAGGGCTCGGATGTCATCGGTAGCTGCGATCAGGGCGGTCTCGGTGCTGTGGTTGGCCCGGAAGCCAGACTGCGAGAGGTCGAGGGAACCGTTTGTCTCGAGGAAGGCGGCCAGTTGCTTGTTGACGGTCTTCTTGATGACTTTTGCCGGGAACGGGAGCAGCGAGATGGGGCGGTAGTTCTTTAGGTCGGTGGGGCGGCTGATGGTTTCTTAAGTAGAGCGCTGAGTTCGGCGTGCTTCCAGCTCTCCGGGAAGGTGGCGATGTCGAAGGAGGTGTTGATGATGTCCCGCAGGTGGGGCGCGATGACGGCGTCGGCCTTGTTGAAGACGTGGTGAGGGCAGGGGTCTGTCGGAGATCCGGAGTGGATGGAGTTCATCGTGCGGATGGTGTCTTCGGTGCTGATCGGGGTCCAGGTTCGGAGGGTGGTGGTGGGGGGCGGTGGTTCGGTCGTGGCGTGCGTCGGTTGGGTGCTGAAGCTGTTGTGTATGTCCGCGATCTTGTTGTGGAAGTAGGAGGCGAGGGAGTTGCAGAGGTCTTGCGAAGGGGTGGTGTCGTTGTTTCCGGCGTTGGGGTTGGAGAGCTCTTTCACGATGTTGAAGAGTTCCTTGCTGTTGTGTGCGTTGTTGTCCAGTCGTTCCTTGAATGCTGTTTTCTTGGTGGCGTGGATCAGTTGGTGGTGTTTTCGGGTGGCGAGCTTGAGGGCAGTCATGTTGTCCGGTGTTGGGTCTCTGCGCCAGGTTTTCTCGAGTGCTCTGCAGTTCTTTTTGGAGTTCTTAAGTTCGTCGTTAAACCAAGGGGCTTTCTTGCTGCCGGGTCTGCTCGGCGGGGTCTTCAGAGGGGCGAGGTCGTCTGCGCAGTCGCTGATCCATTTCGCGAGGTTGGTGGCCGCTTGGCTGGGGTTCGTTGTGCTGGTGGGAGGGTTCTTGCTCAGGGAGGTAGCGAGCTGGTCTGCAGTGATCTTTTTCCAGCTTCTGCGGGGAATCTGTTGCTGGTGATGGTGGAGCGTGGTCCTTCTGAAGCTGAAGTGGACGCAGCTGTGGTCCGTCCAGTGGAGTCCCGTGGCGTGGCTGAAGGCGATGTCCTTGCTGGAGGAGAAGACCGGGTCGAGCGTGTGTCCGGCGTAATGGGTGGGGGTGTCTACCAGTTGCTTGAGTCCGAGGTTGGCGAGGTTGTCCAGCAGGGTGGTGGTGTTGCGGTCGTTGTTGTTCTCCAGGTGGAAGTTGAGGTCCCCGAGGAGGATGTAGTCGGCGGAGGGGAGGGCGTGTGGGCTGATGAAGTCAGCGATGTCTTCGCTGAATTGTGTGCGTGGTCCCGGGGGTCTGTAGATGAGGGTGCCTCTGAGGGTGGTCTTGGGGTTGACGTGGATCTGGAAGTGCAGGTGCTCGGCGGGTGCGAGGGTGTCGTCGGTGTCGGTCGTGATGCGGATGGTCTTCCTGTGGATGATGGCGATGCCTCCTCCTGTCTGGTTGATGCGGTCCCTCCGGATGATCTTGTAGCCGTCCGGGATGGCGATGGCGATGTCGGGCGCTGAGGAGGCGTTCATCCAGGTTTCCGTGAGGAAGGCGATGTCTGGGGTTGTGGTGTCGATCAGGTTCCAGAGCTCGACGGCGTGTCTGTGGACGGAGCGGGTGTTGAGCAGGATGCACTTCAGGTGGGTGCTGCTGGTGCTCGGTTTGGTGGGTGCTGGTGCCGTGCAGGTCCAGATGCAGGTGAACTTGCAGGAGTGGCAGCTGAAGGGTCCGTGGGTGCGTCTCGGTGTGGCTCGGTAGCAGCCCGGGGTTCGGCCGGTGTTGAGTGCGTTGAGGTCGGTGGCGTCGTAGGTTCGTCGGGTCGGCTTCCGTCGGTGGGGGCCAGGGGTCCTGGCACTGGGCGTGGGCCAGGCGCGGACGGGCGCAGACGGGCTTACCTTTGGCGCACCTTCGGCGCTCATTCGGTGCTCCCGCTGCGCGCGTCCGCTGCGCGGTCGCTCTGTGGTCGTCATAAATCAGGAGCCGGGAGGGCGGGTCAGCTGGGTGGCGGGAGCGGGGCGGCCAATGGGGTGAAGGTGGGCGGGGCCGCAGGGGGCAGCGGCGGGAAAAACGGTGGGAAAAACGGCGGGAAAAACGGCACAGGCGGGCGGCTCAGCGGCGGCTGGGTCGCTCGGGGCAGCAGGAGGCGTCAGGAGGCGTCGGGAGCAGGAGGGGTGACCCGGCCTAATTAAAGGCACAGTGGTCACTCCAGAACACGTACTGCAGACCCCTTATATCAGGAGCCGGGAGGGTGGGGCAGCTGGGTGGCGGGAGCGGGGCGGCCAATGGGGTGAAGGTGGGCGGGGCCGCAGGGGGCAGCGGCGGGAAAAACGGCGGGAAAAACGGCGGGAAAAACGGCACAGGCGGGCGGCTCAGCGGCGGCTGGGTCGCTCGGGGCAGCAGGAGGCGTCAGGAGGCGTCGGGAGCAGGAGGGTTGACCCGGCCTAATTAAAGGCACAGTGGTCACTTATTATTAAATAGACCGCCACCATATCAAGAAGAACAAGGGAGAGTTACTCCGTGCGCTCCATTAATTGAAGTCGAGGTTTCTCAGTCCCTTCAAAGAAGAAATGTTCATAACTCAAGACAAGTAAAGGATGATTTGGCACAAAGGATTACTCAATGGAATTTGAATGCAGAAGTCTTATCGGTACTAGTAACAATTGGTCGAATAGTTCCTTTGTATAGTGAGGGTCAGAATATTTCCCAAGTGCACGCTTTGACAGTACCAGTAAATGATAACAGGGTTTTTAGAGGTGCTGGAGCAGGTGTATTGGAACCATTGATTGATATTTCGGAAAGAACTGTAGAAACTCCAAAACATGGTAAGCAGATAGAACCAAGGAGATTGTTACAAAAGGGACTGCCATAGGCACCTGCTAGGCCCCCAGCTATGCCAATATTTTCATTGACTCTTGGGAGGAGCAGGTGTACATGGTGCCAGATTTCACACCAGACATGGAGAAGGTGGTGTTGTGGGTCAGATTTATCGATGACATGTTTATTATCTTTTAGGATGGAGAGGAAGATGCAAAGAACTTTGTTGATCATCTAAATGACAATAATTTAAATATAGGACTGACCTGCAACATGAGTAGAGAGAAGATTGTCTTTTTAGACATGGTTGTGGAAGTGTCAAGCAACAGGCTGGTGTCCAAGTTATACAGAAAACCTAACGTATATCATAGCCTACTCCGTGCCCTCAGCAGCCATCCTAGCTCTTTCAAATGGTGTATTCAACATACCGAGTTTATAGGAGCCAAACGAAATTGCAATAATGAAGGAATTCTCTTAAAAGAGCAGGTGATCGTGGTCGGGAGATTCAGGGAACGGGCTAGCCAGTTTGGGCACTCAATAAGGCCATTCAGAGTGTACGTGAAAAGTCCAGCGATCACATTTTATTTAGCCCAGGCAAGGAAGGCAAGTCGGGTGATGAGGGAGCACTTAACAAAACATAACATATGTATTTGTAAAGCACATGTTCACCCAGAAGGGTATCCGGTGCTGAATAACAGATGTTTATTGTTAATCATCTCAATGGCACTTACTTTATAGACCTGAGAAGGGTGAAAGGCTGTGTGGGCCTGCCGGGATTTCAACCTGTGACCATAAGCCAAAATACAGGACCCTGCAGTGGGCGCATTAGTGCACTATGCCACCAGACACTTAGATTGATCTCCACTTACAATGAGGCCTCAAGATCAGTAAGAAAAATCCTAAGCTTTGGTACTTGTAAAAATGTGATAAAGTCGTTGGTGAAATAGTGAGCGACAAACCAGATATCACATATCGTAGATGCAGGCCACTGAGAGATGCCTTGGTATATAGTGACGTCACGACTAGAAATAAAATTATCAGTACTGACCGGAAATATTTTTATACTTGCAGCAAAGCGTGCATAAATTCCAAGAATATGAAATGCTTTGATGTACCGTTTAAAAAAAAAAACAGGGAAATATCTCAATTCATACCATGCTGTGCCAACTTTGTGATTTATGTTCTACATTGTCCATTTGGCTGTCAGTATGTGGGTAGTACGACTCAACCAGTATGCAGAAGGGTGCTGGAACACATGAGAGCAATTGATAATAGAGACAAACATTATCCAGTGGCAAGACATTTTGATGTTTTATGGCTTTAAAAAAATCGAGGTGGATCCCTGAGGTGGAGACAGACTTCTTAAGCTAAAGAGAGAATCCTGCCTTACTATAGATCTTAACACCAAATCTCCTTTCAGTTTGAACTCTGATGAGGAATTGTCAGTCCATTTGGATTGATTCTTACGTGCATTCTGTCATAGAATTACAGAATTATTTTGCTGCTGTTGGTCTGCATATTGCCCTTGTGGCTTTCAGTGTATGTCATGTTTTTAATTGGGGGTGTGTTCTCTTGAGTTTTTAACCTGTGCTTTCGCTTTTCTCTTTGGTCACAGTGATGTAAGTGACTCTCTACACCTGGTGTTGCTGGGGTTAATGTGAGGTAGCCCTTGGTGGGCCTCCGTTCCCTACACTTTGATTTATAACTTTTTCCAGGACACAATGATGTATCAGGTTTTTAGTTTTGTTGTTTTATATGCCTCTGTGAGAGAGTAGGATGAACTCATTTATACCCACTTGAGCTCCATGGTGATGATTATTCCTAGATATATTTGTTTTGAGTGTGAGATTTTTCGAGGCGTCGGACATGCCCACGTGAGCTTGACTTGGTGATACACAGGCGTTTGCAATTAACTCCCGTTTGGTTGTGTTCAAACACAATGAAATTTCTCTGAAAAAATGTTTGTGTTTTTTTGTAAATGTTTGTTTTATTGTACACTTTTGGGTATCTGTCGTCCTATGTTTTGTGTAATTTTGTAATGTAGTATATTATGGATCAGATAAAATGTTGGAATTACAACTACTTGTCCTTGGAGCCAACTACCCCCTCTGTTGCCTCAAGTAAGTCTTACAGAGCAGGATTGCTAAGAGGTTATCGAAGGCCACGCCCCATTTCTCCTTCACTCTGCAAACAAGATCCTGGCACACTACTAGTAGGGGGATGAAGCCCCTTTGGCTACTGGGGGGGGGGTCCTTGGGGACCAACTACCTAGCCTGTTACCTCCAGTAAGTCCCACACAGCAGGATTGCTGAGAAGTTATCAGAGGCCGTGCCCTCTTTTTACACCACTCTGCAAATGCACCTCCTGGCGCACTACCAGTTAGGGGAAGAAGTCCCCTTGGCTATTGAGGGTCATTGAGGGCCAAGAAGCCCTCCTGTTAACTCCAATAAGACTCACACAGCTGGACTGCTGAAAGGTTATCAGAGGTCATGCCCCCTTTCTCCTTCACTGTGAAAACGCACTTCTTGGTGCACTACTGGTTGGGGGAAGAAGTCCACTTTAGTCTTGAGGCACTCAGGAGTACAGTGAAATTAATTCCCCAACCAGCAGCATGCCAGGAGGCACGTTTGCTGAATGTTGGAGAAAGGGGTCGTGGCTTTCAAGTGCTCTCAGCAATCCCACTGTCTGGGAGTTACTGGAGGTAACAGAAGGGGCTCCTGGACCCTATGGACCTTCAACATCATAGAGGACTTCATCTCCCAACCACCATTGCACCAGGGGGACGTTTGCAGAGTGGTGTTTTTTTTAAGAGAGAGGGGCTGCATGGGCCCTTCCTTGGGCCATGTTCGTCCCCAGGGACCTAATTCCAGGGGCCAGGCCTTTTATCAATAGGTGAGGGGGCCACGCAGCCGCCCTCACCGGGTTGATTTCGGCCCCAGGGACCCCATCCCCTGGGGCCCTGCCTTTTATTTATTTTTTATTTTTTTTGTTGAAGGGAGGGGGGGGTGAGCTGCCCCTCTCCCTGGCCTGCCCCTTTTTATGTATACATTTTTTTAAAGGAAGGGAGGCCATGCGGCCCCCCTCCTGGGCCTATATTGACTTTGGGGACCCCATCCCCTAGGGCCGAGCCTGGGCACCCACATTTTACACTTGGGGGACTACACGGGGAGCCTGAATGCCTCGGCTTTCCCGTCCGGCTCCCCACCTCCTGCAGGAGCCGGAATTGCTTTTTACAAACAGCTGATATGCAGCTCACTGTCAGTAAAAAGCAAAGTATGTTACGCTTTGAGCAAACAAGAGCAAAATGCTCTCTTTTGCTCAAAGCGGAGCACTGTTTGCTATTGCATGGCAGGAGCGGTGCTCCCACCATGCCATAGCAAACTGCAATGTCCCTGAAGTGAGCACCCCAGGACATTGCTGGAGCCGGTCCTGGAGGCTGGCGAGACTCAGGCCCCTGCATTACTTTAGCCCCGGGGAGGTGGCAGTCCCAGGGGTGAGTGGGAGGCCATAGGGCATATGCACAAGAGGGAATGCCCTCTCTTGATAGCGCTGGCTCTACATATGCTCCAGCGCTATCAGTATTACGTGAAGGGAATGAACCCTTCTGTGATACCATTGCACCCTGGTGGTGCACAAAGTTGGTGCACATGCCACCGCACGCCCCGGGGCATTATTTATAATACGACCCCAGGTCTCTTTTTGGAAGCACTACTAAATATGTAAAAAAACAAATAATGTTAATAAATTAAAGAATTGGATAAGGAGTAAGGAAATGCAGTGCTTAATTTGAAGAAGAATGAGTGCTGGCACCCAATGCTCTGCTCCAGTGGTGCTATTAAGTATTAGAGCACCGAATACCAAGGCTGCGTAGTGTGGAATTCATCTCAGGCATCTTTAGTCCACTACCAGAAACTGCTGCCCCTTTATCTCACTCTTGCTGGTGCTTGCTTTCCCATTCGTGCCCATTTCTCAATCTTTCTCTACCTTCCTATTTCCCGTTAATGTGGGTTTCTCTTGCTCAATATGAGATGAGGAAAACTAAGTGCCATCCCCAAAAAGGAGCACCCGTGGCACTCGACAACCACCGGCTCAAATTAAGCACTGACTTTGGACCCAATTTACAGTTTGGGAGATAGATTACTCCATCCACAAATTTCATGGACATCCGGTATGCTGTCTTAGAAGTGCATTATATGTGATGGCACTGGTAATATGTCACGTTTGTGAAGGAGTAACTTGTCCGCTGATCTCTAAATCAAGTCCTTTATATCGGCTTTAGGGTCTTGTCTTCTGATCTACAGACTACAAGGGTATGGGTTATTCACACCAACCTCCTATTGTCTGTCCAGCAACAACTGGACAGATCTGAGGGGACAAGAGGGTGCGCCCTATCCTGTAAAAGAGAAAATACTTTCCTTTGCAGCCGTGGGGTATTTGTAAAAGGTATCTGTACCATGACCATCCAATGCCTGCACTCTCACATGCACAAGCAGCATTTCATACATAATGACACGCACAGGAACACACATGTTCTTACAGCAACAGAAGGAAGATCAAAAACAAATGTACACGTCTATCAGTATGCATGCTGGCCCCATTTAGGTTTCTGAAACTGTTTCTCATTCAGTATCAGTAAAGGTGAAAGGTTCAATGGAAATTCGAACGTACAAGTATTGTATTGCTTCATTTGTATCATATACTTGATGTAGGAAAGTGCCTTTTTCAACATGGTCATCCCCACTTTTTGCCTGCGATTTGATGTGATTTCGACTGGAAGTGCACTGGGTTTCTGCTAACCAGGCACCCAGTGCCAGATTTCTTTCCCAAAACTGTGCAATTGTTTACCCAATTGATAATATCTTTAGAACCCTCTGAAAGTCCCTAGTAAATGGTACCTCTGGTACCAAGAGCCTGAGGTACTAAAGAGAGTCCCCAAGGGCTGCGGCACAAATTGTGCCGTCGTAAGGGACCCCTCACCAAGCTCATGCTAACTGCCACTGCAGGCTGCGTGTCTTGGTGCAAAAAAAGTGAACACACAATATGGCACACAGCTGTGTACCATGCCTGCTGACACTGCATGCAGTATAAGTAAGTCCCACCTACCCCAGGTCTTACTGCCTTAAGGCAGAGTGCACTATACTAAATGTAAGGGCATGACTGCATGAGCAGATATGCCTTTGTGATGGCCAGTACCATTACTGCTAGTACAAGTGATCAGGGACGCCATTTCAAAAGAATCTGCTGGAAACTGGTGAAAATGAGTTCCACAGCTACATGATGGCTTCACTGAAAATAGGGATGTTTGGTATCAACATCTCATATTAATAAACCCATGCTGGTGGCAGTGTCAGATTTAGTAATACATGCACATGGAGGGCACCTTAGAGATGCCCTCTGAAAACCTACCAGCCACTGGTTCTCTGAATGACTGGTTTTCGCTAGCCTCCTTCCAGAGATGAGTTTCTGACCCCCAAGGTTGAGGGCCTTTGCTCTCAGGGGGCCAGAAAACGAGCCTGCTGGATGACCTGCAGATTAGCGTTCCAAGGCAGGGTAGCTTCAAATGGCCTACCGCCTTTAGTATGTGAATCTGGTTTCTCTCACAGGAGAAGAAGCTAAACCCCTTTGTCTAGAGCCATTTGGCACCATGACACGTGGGAAAATTAGCGAGTCCGAACGTTGTGTTCACCCTCAGGCTAGTTGCTCCATTAAGGTGGGCCTCCTTTTTTTTTTTTTATAGCTTTATTCGATTTTCACGTAAAAAATCATAAAAGCACAGAAAATACATCAAATCATAATCACAATTAATACAAGAAATGCTTACTTATGCACATTCAATTAAAAACAAGTGTGAAAGTCGACCAGAATAAAACAATTTCAGTTGTTACAATTTTAAGGTGCAATATCTGCAAACTGTAACCATGAGCGTCATGAAACCAAGAAAAAGGGATATTTTACCACTTGGATTTCCGATACTTTGCTATTGTTGTTCCAAACCGGGAGATATTTGGCATACAGGGATAAAAATCATGTAGGTCCCAAATCTGTATTGGGCCATCCCCTTCTCGGGCTGGACAAGATCTTAAATATGGTGCAATGTTTTGGTTCCTAAATCTGACCAATACCAAGTCCCCTGAGATGTTTTTTGGTAGAGGGCCCAACCAACCCACCCTTCTCACACTCAGGATTCCGCCGTCTTTGTCCGGTGGTAAGGGTCTATTTCTTCCCATCCAGAATATTACTTTGTTCATTAGGTCCTGCTGTCTTTCAACTTTTCCCAGGGCAAGTGGTGGTACTCCTGAGAGGACGGACACGTATGGCGCGGCTTCTGGCGGGAGGTGTATGTATAGTACATTGCGTCCTGTCTTGACCTCTGAGGGCCTTGATATAGTAGGTTTGAAAGGAGCTTTGGAAGTAGTTAAAAAAGGAATTGTAGGGGATTGTGGGGTGCCTTGCTTGCTTTTGAGGATGGCAGTTAGTTCAGCTGTTGGAAGAGTGGTGGTTGGCTGGGATCGGTTCGATGTTACAGGATTATTGATGGGTTTTAGGATAGCCGTGATTTTGTTCTCGAGACCCAAGAGCCTTTCCCCTATAGCGTTTATTTTTTCTGTTAGTGGGGAAATGATGGTTTTAACAAGTTGTTCAATCTGAGTCAAAAGAAAGATCTGGGAATGAGATATTGATTCATCCAATTTGACATCAGTCTCCATGGTGGTAGGGAGGTTATGAACAGGCAAAGCGGGGCTTATACTTGGTATATAAGATTTGGATTGAGTCCTTTCGGCATTGACCTCATCGTGCTCTCTATTGGCGGGTAGCAACCATGAAAGTACAGAGGCTTGTGTGTTGACTTTATTCATAGGAAAGGGGGTTTCCTGTGTCCAGCCTTTAATATTTGTAGTGCGGGTGCCTTTGGCGAGGGGTGCGTCCACACTGACATACTTTGTTTTGCATAGGGTGTTTAGTTCATACAATGGGGACAGGTTATGCATTCTTGGGGAATTTAGTGGGGGAGATAGCGTACTGGATGGGGAGTAACAAGGACAGATTATATCTGTGACATGCACAGTAGGCCGGGAGCTTGAAGTAAGCGTTTGGTGCATTTGTACCATATGACACCCCTGCGCAGCTGGGCTTGTTCCCCCCTTAGAGGGCATAATCATCGTGGAAATAGTGATGTTGCAAACAAAGTTATATTGAAGTGTGTGCACTGTACCTCTTTTGACTGAAGTTACAAGGGGGGTGGCCCGCCCCGTCCTCCTCCGGTCCTCTGAGGGCCACAGAGGGCCCGCCCTTTGCCCGGGCTTAGCCCGGCGTCCTGCTCGCGTCCCGCGGAGCTGGGGTGATGCCTGCTTTATGCGCCGCCCGGCGCGATGGTGTGGCGTCTGGCCACAGCAGAGGGAGCCTGGGAAGTGTAGTTTGCAGCCCCCCCCTCCGCACTGCTGCCGCGCTAGATGACCACTGCGGCGGCTGGAGGGAGGCGAAGAGAGGCGAAGAGTGGTCGTCAGGGGCCGGAAATCCCAGGGTCCAAGGTCCGCCGATAAGGTGAGCTGGAGAAAATGCTCACGCTCCCCTGCAGCCACCTGAATTGGAGGCGAATTTTCAAAGTTAGCCATCTTGGTGATGTGATTATCTGGAATTCTGGGTCAGAGTTATGACCACCGCCCCTAGGAAGTAGTCATATAGGGGGCCACATGACCCCAAGGGTAGGTAGACAATAGGCTCCTACCCTACACGCCCTAAACACCCCTAAATTCAGTATACAGGGGAGCCCTTGGCACCAGAGAATCAGATCCTGCTGACAAGAAGAAGAAGGGATGAAGAGCCATGAACTGCAGAAGAAGCAACTGACTTGGCATCAGCCCTGCAGGCCTGTTCACCTATTCTCGACAACTGCACCAAAGTCATCTCACCCTGCAAGCTGCTGATCCTCCAAAGCCTGGGAGGACTGCCAACACTTTTCCAAAGACACAGAAACTTCCTTGGGTCAGCGGGGCTGTTTCCCTGCGTATTGCAGGAACCACAGTCTGAGCTGTGAGACTCCACGTCCAAGAAAGGCCGAGACCTGGAAGCACCAAAGCACCCAAGCCGCCTAGCTCGAACTGAAGTGGGCCAACAGTGCCAACGTGGTCCCCAGACCTTCCAGACTCAAAGCCCACCTTGGTTCTTTCTGCTGTGGACTTTCCGACACCGCCTGCACCCTCTGTTTGCTGGTCTAATCTACCATGACTGCTCCTGGTTATGAAAATTCGACACATAAGGACACCTATGCACCCGTTGCCCCGGTCTTGTGGAGAAGAGGACCAAAGGTGTCCCCTCGTCTCAAGCATCGCGAGGTCAGAGTCCCCATGTAGATTCAGCCCTAGTGGACTCTCAGTTCGAAACGGCCGCATCTTTTCACGAAGAGTGCTCCCATTGACTTGCATCAGGCCACCAATGCTGTTTTACACCACTGCACCTGGCTGCCCTTGAGCCACTGGAGGTGACCTGCTGGTGGTGCCTTGGACCTTACCACATACTCACCTCCAGTCCCAGAGGTTGGTCTCGCAAGTTGCTGCAAATAACTTGTATGTTGTATTTATTTTCCCTTCCATAGGATAACATTGCAGCCTCTGAAAAATGCATGAAGTTCCTACTGTTTAAATGCAAACGTATTTCTCTTGAAAAACATACTTACCTGGTAGTATTGATTCTGATGGCGAAACATGTATAAAGATAGGTGTTATTTATATAAATATGTGAGGATCACCTTATTGAGTCGTGTGCATCATATATTGACTATTGTGCATATTTGCAGTTGTCGAACACTCCTCTCTGATAAGCTTAAGGCTGCTCGACCACACTACCCCCTAAAAGAGCACCTTGGGATTGCTAGAGCAAGCCACTGTCTATCATAAAGGAATACCCAGACTCTTTGCACAGTCTATTTTGTTTTGATATACTACATAAAGAGGAGACTTCCTACACTTGTCGATAGTGTGCCACGGACCAATTAGCATTGCGATCCTTGGTTTCCTTTTGCAATGTATGGTTGAAAGGGTAATGTATGTAGTTTAGCTTTGGTTGAGTGGTATCCCTTTTGACATGTAGAATGAATTATAACATTGTACGACACTGAAATATGCCGTACAATGTATTATATTTCATATGAAGATGCTCCTTTGAGCAGCTCTATTTATTACTTTTTATTTATTTATAGAGTTTTATAAAGTCCGAACATGACCCATAGGTATCAGAGTGCTGTGCATAACCTACCTTATCCTGTTTCAGTAATTCTTTATCATTAACACATGTAAACCTATAACATGCCATTTAAAATAAACCCCACACAAGAAAACAATATATTGCATAGGCACAGCGTACCCCCCTCTTCTTCTCAGTCATCATGATAAATTGCTCCTACTGAATGGTTGAGGTCCACTGAAAAGGTTCACTACAGGGAGCTAGAGCATAGTCTAGAATATTAAGTAAGGAAACTGTCTTGTAAAATCCTTTTGGCCTCTTTCTTGAGGACTGCTGTCAGTGTGTTTGCCCTGATCTCTGCCAGGTTGGAGTTCCATATGTTAATGCCAGAACCCAAGAAGCATATGTAGGCTTCTTTTTTCTGAGTCTGGGAGGTTCTAGCAGTAGGGATCCTGCACTCCGATGGGAACAGCAGTCTCCTGAGGACTTAAGCGTATTCTTGAGGTACATGGGTGCTTTGTGGTACAGGGCTTTGTGCATCACACACACTATCCTGGCTTCTGATGGGAGTTAATGTAACAAATTTAGAGAGGGTGTGATATAATTGATGCATCTTGTACCTGGTATTAATCTTGCTACAGCATTTAGAGGTGCCTTTAGTGGAGCTGTGAATGTTTTTGGCAGATCTGTTAAGGTTTCAATTCCATAGTCTAGTCTGGACATTACCAGTGATTGAACCGCAATCTTGAAGTCTTGTTGCAGTACGAAGGGCTTTATCTTCTTTAGGGGCCCGATTCACAGAACTAACTTAAGACAAAATCCTAAACTTACTACCATTTTGGTATTCACAGAAGGCACTTACTCATTTTGGTATTCACAGAAGGCACTTACTCATTTCGATATTCACAGAAGTTAGGAGTCCTAACTTTAGGACTCCTAAATGCCTTCTATGAATACCGAAAGTCTTAAAGTTAGGATTTTTCTCAGTTTAGGAGTAGTAAAGTTAGGAGTCCTAACTATTTAGGACTCCTAAATGCCTTCTGTGAATACCGAAAGTCTTAAAGTTAGGATTTTTCTCAGTTTAGGAGTAGTAAAGTTAGGAGTCCTAACTTTAGGACTACTAAATGCCTTCTGTGAATACCGAGAGTCCTAAAGTTAGGAGTTGTAACTTTACTACTCCTAAACTGAGAAAAATCCTAACTTTAAGACTTTCGGTATTCACAGAAGGCATTTAGGAGTCCTAAAGTTAGGATTCCTAACTTCTGTGAATTCCGAAATGAGTAAGTGCCTTCTGTGAATACCAAAATGAGTAAGTGCCTTCTGTGAATACCAAAATGGTAGTAAGTTTAGGATTTTGTCTTAAGTTAGTTCTGTGAATCGGGCCCTAGGAGTTTCAGTTGGTGGACGGCACTGCATGTGGATGAGTTGATGTGTGCTTGCATGTTCAGGTGCTTCTCGAGTGTTATCCCAGAGATTTTGTAGAGTAGGTGGTAGTGGGTTTGCAGTTGATGGTGTCTTGTTGGCTCAACCATTCTTGAAATGGAAGGTGACTGTTGGGAGGGAAGAATTGTAGGAATTCTGTTTTCAAGCGATTCAGTTGAAAGTGTTTACGTGACAGCCACATTTGGGTTTTCACCAGAATGATGCATGCAATATCTTCCTGGGACTTAATCTTTTGGTATAATTGTATGATGTCAGCATACATGTGGTTCAAGTGGTTCAACTGGATGAGCATCTCCGTCAGCAGTTCCATGTATAGGTTGAGAAGTGTAGGCTGATATAGTGGAACCTTACGGAACTCCCATACACACCTGGTCACACTGGATAGTGAGTCTCCCAGTTTGATTAATTAAGAATGATTGTGTAGAAAAGATTTGAACCATTTGAGAAAGTTGCCTGAAATCCCCATTCTACGTTCAAGTAGATCCAGAAGGCAAACTTGACTTACGGTGTCAAATGCGGCAGATTGGTCAAGTAGGATTAGAAAATTTGAGCTGTTCTGATACAATAATTTTATTGTGCCATTCATGATGTGTAGGTTAGCTGATTCTGTGCTGTGACCAGGTCTAAAACCTGATTGGAACTTAGAGAATAGGTTGAATTAGTCAATATGTTGACATAATTGCTTGTGAACACATTTTACTAGCAGGTATGTTATAAAGGGCATGTAAGGCACCAGGCAAAAATAATTGAGATCGACCGGGTCAGCGTCATGTTTTTTCAAAAGAGGTGTCACTTGCACAGTTTCAGGCAGTCAGAGATAGTGACATGTCTTCACAATGCATTTATGTTTTTTTGTCCGAATGAGGAGATAATATGGCTCATCTCCTTTATGATTGTCAAGTTGATTGGGTCATTGAAGTGGAACTTTGGTTTCATGGACTCATGATCTTGAAAAGCTCTTCATTCACATACTTGATATCTCTCTATGATGCCATAATGCCCCCTTTTTTAGTCTGGTGGGATGTAAGGACATATGAATAATGCTCGAAACAGTAGTCTCTGTATGAGAGGGTTGACCGTTGATGTTTGAAACCATTAGCCTTTCATTGTCGATAGGTATTGATTTTTCAATTTCCCATATTTTGTCATTGAAAAGGGACACAAATGCTTCACAGTTGTCTGTTGTGGTGTTCATGTGACTGTTGGGTTGGCTGTCGCTGACTTGTTTTTTTGGTGGTGTCCAGTTGAGATATGATGAAAGATGCCTTGGCTGTCCATTTAGCTTTTTTGGATTTGTTTCTTATTTCCGATGGCTGTTTTAGGTGTCTAGCGGAAGGTTAATGTCTCCATTGTCTCTCAAAGAACTTAAGTCTTCTACTCTCATTGTTAAAGTTCTGAGTGAACCAGGGATGGGCATCTTAGTTTTTGAGTCTGTTAAGGTGGAATGGAGCTACTGCCTCCATTATCTCAGTCATGTTCTAGTTAGAGTGGTCAGTTAAATCTTGCACTCTCTGAATATCATTCGGGGGTCAGATGTTGCAATTACAAAGTGTTGCAAGCTCAGCTCTGTTAATGTTTCTGGTGTCTCTAGCCCAGTGTTTTGGTTTGATCCCTTGGCCTTTTGCTTTCTGAGTTCTTGTACTGATATGGAATAATATTTGGTGATGGTCTGACCAGTCCTTTGGATATATGGAGTCTAAACTGAAGGCTCCAGACTTGGATATTATACGATCCAGCAAGGCCCATTTATCTTGCATTGGTTCTGTTCATGCTTTGACCAGGTTTTGATCTTTAAGGAAGTATTTTAGAGTGAGGACTTGTGTGTCCAACTCCTCATTCCAGTGTAGGTTGAAATCACCTAGAAATATGGTGTTCGAGTGTAGTAGGGGGCAGATCATGATTGTTTCTATCAGTTGTTCAATAAATGATTGGTTGTCCCCAGGTGGTTGATAGAATAGGTGGACCTTTGCTGAAGATTTGTTTGATGTGTGGGTTTCTGCACACTTATTCGCATGTGGTCAGTTTATCCACAAGGAATGGATTGATACGTAGTGAGTTCCAGTGTATTACTGTGATACCCCCTCCCTGCCGTCGTGATTGGTCTGGTCGTATGATGTTGAACTTTGAGGGTGCAAAAATATCGACGATGGAGGTGGACTATACGTTTAGCCGTGCTTCTGTATGTCAAGATCCTGACAGAAGAAAGCCTGTGCTTTGTCAGTGGCATGTTTGACCGCTGACCTGCATTTGTATAACATGCACTTTAATGTTGTCACTGTTACCTGGGGATTGATTGCATTGACTGGAATGAGGGAAATTGTGATCAAGTTTACTGTATTTATATGTTGCTCTTTGAATTGTGTTCTGCTTTGATTAATGCTCATCGAGGTTTGTGTGTTTAAAGTTGCTGAAGTGTGCGCCTGGTAAGATTGCAACATGGCTTTAGTGTCCTCCCTGGAAAGCTGATTGAGTAATCTCCTAGGTCAGCTGATAGCATTCAGAACTGGAACTGTGTAGCATGCATACCTCTTAGGGCTGGAATGTATGAGAGCATGATTATCGAGGCTGGGGGATGTGGTAAATAAATAAATAATACCCTATTTTTGAGTGCATGAATGAATAACAGATAGCTCAATAAAATAAGAGTCAAGATTCGAGGTAGTAGGAGTTTTGCAGGTTTAATACAGCATAAGGACAGGAACAGGACAACCTGCACAGAAATAGGATGGCAAGCCTGGCAGCGCTGCCAGGATCAGGATCTGGAAGGGCTAGCTCTAACTCTTTAATAACAATACATGAGCATATATACATAACGCAAACACATAGCATTACATTGCAATAGGCGTAGCAGTGGGTGGAGCAAAGGGTGTGACGCGTAGCAGTCGCGAAAGATAAGGGTAAAAAGAAGGTGTAACAGGGCGTATACATAGACATGTGATGCAAACGTAACAGAATATGTCATGAATGGGGCGGAAACCATGGAGGGGGCTACCTGAGGAGTCGGGACCTCTAACCTGATGGTGCGCGCAAACTAGCAATGACGTATCACTAGGAGAAGCTGGGGGCTACGAACTCTGTGCTAGGAGCAGAGACTGAAGTCTGGAGAGTCAGGGCGACATGTACCTAAGCAGTATCTAGTATCTGATGTTTAGAGAACATGTTGATATAAACTAGAAGTCAGGAGGGGAAAGGCTAACGTGATTCTAAGGCTGGACCATGCATTATTCTACATGTAGTGCGTGATGAAGAATATTAAATGACCATTAAATACAGTATTTCTCTAACGTGGAGACGTGAAGGCTAGACAATGACGGAAACTATTGATGCGGTTCAGTAGCTTAGGAATGCAGAGAAGGAGGGCTGAACTGATAACTGGACTCATAACATAGTCTTGGCAGACTCAGAGGCAGAGCCAGGCTGCACCGGGCACTGCGAGGCAGGAAGTAAGTGAAGGGTCGAGGATACAGGTGGGGGCTGCATCGCTCCTCAGCGAGGGCTTCAGGAGACAGGAGCTGAATCTGGTGTCCGGGCCCTTTTGAGGCCTAGAAACGGGGACTTTCAATGTATTAACGTGCACACTGAGAAACGTGGCAACATAACTTTACATAGGCCTAATACTCGTATTATTCACGAGAACTGGAAACTGGCATACTAGAGGTGGACACAACTGTAATTGCGTCATTAATCAGACATGGGGAATGCATATGCATATTTAATCATGCACACATAACATGTGATGGATGACACGTAGGGACACAGAACATGGCAAAATTCACTTTTCCACATTCCCTCCTTGTCACTACGTTTCCATCAGGAAACATCAATATTCATGATACCATCTATCATTTCATACAGTATCATTTGCTCATTTCGAATTCTCTTAGAACGGGATTTAGAACGGGACTTGGGACTAGGAGTTATACTAGGAATACAGGATGTAGCACACATGCCGCAAATCGCAGGGCCACATTGTATACAGAGGCAGCAGCTGAATATGATCGCTACTGTTATACCTAGAAAGGACAAGACTTTCCATCCCCAGGCGGAAATTATATTCCAGAACCAACCGGACCATGTCCAGGTGCCTGGGTCTTGGTGTATCAGATGGGCAATTTTATGGAGTCTGGTTATAGCTGAATAAACAGACGGCGCGTTATTTGGAATGAAAATGCAGCAACTAGATCCGATGACTCTACAGGCCCCGCCCCTATCGGCCAGTATGACGTCAAGGACGAGACGATTCTGTAAAACGACAAATCTCATAGCAGATTGCTCTTCAGTTAAGTTACCTAGAGCAGAGGCAGTCTCATTTACTACAGCTTCAAGGGTTCTGGTTAATCTACGGATTAGCTTACTATTCTGGATAGGGCCTATAAAGAAAAAGAAACCTCTATTGAAATCTGTATACTGTTCTAGAGTAGTTTCAGTATAATCGACAATTGGGGACTCCCTTTTATGTCTAATGTGTACTAGATGTGTGTTTCTATGATAATCAGGTGGGGCTAGGAAAACTGGTGGCAGTAGGAAGGCAATGTAACAGGTTCCCTCCCAATCGAGGGGCAGACGGACATATGCAGTTTGACCACAAATAAAATAGGAATGACGTGAAGCTTTGAAAATAGATTTCCCACTGTCACTATACTTGACAATAGTAGTACAATCACTGTGTCCTACATGTACGGAACCATTATTTCGGACACATAATTCGCCTTTGACTGGTAGTACTGAAATAGCAGGTAAGTCTGGAGTAGTATCAGACTGAACATTCAGGACCATGAAATTCGAAGAATAATTACCTAAATTATACACTTCATTTTCTAGATCTAAACCTGTTCCGTGAGGGAGACCTTGCTTGTCTGGGAAACATGTACTGCTAAGAAAAGACATATCTGTTGAGGATGACGTTAACGTGGACCATGCTCCACACGAACCATTTTGTGAAAAAGGATAAGGAAAGAGTGGCAGAACTCCCTTCGGTGTCTGGAAAGGGGGGAGTCGACCACACACCCAACAATTAGTGGCATTGCTGGTCTGGTGTGAGTAATGTAACATGCGGATAAAGGAGTTATTACGCATAGCGAGGCGGTAGGACAGTTCATGAGGGGGCAGATCACTAAACGTGTGCTCTGCTGTAACATTGGAAGACTTATTTACATGTGAAACTGGGAAACATAGGTAAAATGCATAACTGGTGCAGGAAATCATAAGGCTGGAAAACAATATGAAACATAGAAAAACGATACATCGGATTGAGTTTTGACTAACTCTCTCACTATGGGGGTCTATTTTATACATGTCAGAAACAGTCTAACCGTTTCACCTAGGGGAGGACTTAGACAATCAAACTGGCTGACTTATTTTACTAGACCGTAATTTCTGTTTATACTCCTGCTGCGGAGTTTTCTCTAACAGGGGAGGGGTTGTAGCAATGTCATTTGCGGGACAGTCCTTGAAAACAATATTTTGGCAATCCTTCAAATCCTGGGAAATGTTCTTTAAGACGGGTTTCAGTCCATTAAAAAGTTTAACATGAGAAAGGTGTACCCAGCCTTTGCGTCCTTCCAACTTCACGGCTGTACGGGTAGTGAGGAGGACCTGTCGGGGCTCTTTCCAACGAGGCTCCAGCGGACTTGATCTGTCAAAGTTGCGGACCATCACCATGGATCCTGGAACGATTTCATGCGGTGCCACCTCGGTATTGTCTGGAAATGCGGCGGCAACCTGTGAACGACAAGAGTTGAGGGCAGACATCAAGGAAGCTAGGTAATCTGTCAGCATATTACTTGAAACATCGGTAATACTTCGGGGTCTAGGTGTACCCCACATGTTAGGGGGGCGGCCGAAAACGACCTCGTACGGGGACAGACCTGATCTGGAATGTGCGACCATACGCATGTAAAATAGAGCAACTGGCAGAGCTACTAGCCAGTCCACACCTTTCTCTTGACAAACTTTGGCGATGCGGATTTTCAGGGTCTGATTATGTCTCTCAACGAGACCGGCTGCTTCAGGATGGCGTACACAATGGAACTTCCACTGGTACCCTAACAAAAGGGAAACGTGCTTCATTAACTCTGAGGAGAATGGCTGGCCGTTATCAGAATATACGACCCTAGGGAGTCCATAACGAGGGAAGAATTCACGAACCAGCTGCTTGGCAGTGGTCGCGGCTGTGTAATCTGGGACTGGATATGCTTCTGTCCACCTGGACAAAGCGCATACAACTACAAGAACATACTTGAAACCTCGACATCGCTCCATCTGAATATAATCCATCTGGAGGACTTCAAAAGGGTGGTCAGGAGGCTGGAATCCCCCTTGTTCCACCGGGACACTTTTACCTGGATTAAACTGACAACATATCATACAGGTACGGACTTTCTGCTTAGCTGCAGCTCGTAAATGCTTGTTGAACCAAATGTTTTGGATACTGTCTAACATAGCTTTTTCTCCTAAATGTGCTGGACTATGTGCGGTATTGATAATGACTTGAACCATAGAGTCGGGGAGAAACCATGTGGCTCTACCCTTCGTTAACCATCCTTGATCTGTCTGGACCCCTCCTTGTTCGGACCATTTCTTGATTTCATCGGGAGTAGCATGTAACTGGATATCTATGACATCTTGAGTAGGGTCCTTAACTGTCATACATGTAGTCGGATCTGGAGTGTGTGTCATGTTAACTGGAATGTCTGGAGTCTGGGCTGTAAGCTTGGCTGTGCGATCTGCTAGATCGTTACCCTGGGAAATAATGTCAGTGACTTTCGTATGTGCCTTGCACTTCATGATGGCAATGGATGTCGGTAAATGTATTGCATCTAACAGAGCTTGAATAAGGAGACCATGCTGAATCTTGGTTCCATGAGAAGTCATGAAACCTCTCTCCTGCCAGAGCACTCCAAAGTCGTGTACGACTCCAAATGCGTAGCGTGAATCTGTGTAAACATTAACTTTCAAGTTCTTGGCGTGTATACAGGCTTGTGTCAGAGCAACTAGCTCTGCTGCTTGAGCGGACAGAGTGTCAATACGGTGTGTCTCAATAACTTCGGTGTCAGTAGTCACTGCATACGCGGCGACTAGTTCTCCTGTACTTGTTCTTATACATGAACCATCCACATAAAGTGTCAGGTCGGGGTCTGGTAACGGAATATCTGTCAGATCTTGTCTTGGTTTTGTCGTAATGTTAACTACTTCCACGCAATCATGTGTGGCAGAATTTGAATTAGCTGATGGTAACAGTGTAGCAGGATTCAGGATGTTGCAGCGTCTGATTTCTATGTGTGGCTGGAACAGTGTCAATTCATAACCTGTTAAACGTGCAATTGTCAAGTGCTGAGTTTGTGTTCGATTTAGAAGAACTTCTACGGAGTGTGGAACCTGTACTGTCAGGGAGTGTCCTAAAACTATGGAATCACTTTGTCTGATGGCTAGTGCTGTGGCTGCAACTGACTTGAGGCACGCAGGCAAAGCCTGGGCGACTGGATCTAATGTGCTAGAAAAATAAGCACATGGCTTGTATTGTCCTGCTTGATCTTGTGTGAGAACAGATAATGCTGTACCTTCACGTTCAGTAACGAAAAGTGTAAAAGGCTTACTGTAGTTCGGTGTGGCTAGAACTGGAGCTTGGCATAGGGCTTTCTTTAACTCATTGAAACTAAGTGTATGTTCAGATGTCCAAGGGAGGACAGTCGATACGGCTGCCTCCTGTGTCGTTAACTGTATCAGTGGCTTGGCTAGAAATGCATACTGAGGAATCCATTGTCTGCAGTAAGAAGTGAGGCCGATAAAAGCACGTACCTCCTTCTGGGTCTTGGGCTGAGGAAGACTCGCTATTAACTGGATACGGTCTGGTGTCAACTGCCTACCCCTCTTGGACAGCAAGTGTCCTAAGTATACCACTTGCTGGACACAGAATTGAAGCTTCGAAGGGGACACCTTGTGCCCCATCTCGGCCAGGAAATACAGAACCGTTAGTGACGCTCGCTCGCAATCACGTTCAGAACGGGCTGTGATCAGTAGATCATCGACATACTGGAGCAGGGCAGTGTCAGTTGGCATGTGAATGTTGTCTAGTTGTCTCTTGAGTGCTTGACTGTAAATACTAGGACTTTCTGTGAAACCTTGAGGAGCGCGTGTGAACATATAGCTCCTTCCATTTAAACAAAATCCGAAAAGGAACTGGCTGTCTGGATGAATAGGAACACTGAAAAATGCGTTCTTGAGGTCTATGACAGTGAAGAACGTGGCTTCGGAATCAATGGCTGTCAATAGAGAAGAGATGTCTGGGACAACTGGGTACTGCGGAATAATACATTTATTAAGCTCTCGTAGGTCAATCACTAATCGATATACTGGGGGTGCATTTGGATCAGTACGTTTCATGACTGGAATGATCGGAGAATTACATACGTTGGAGTCAGTTTCTACAACTACTCCTTGAGCGATGAGCTCGTCAATAATTTTGGATAAGGCTGCTACAGCCTCGGGTGGCAATCTGTACTGTCTGATTCGTGGTAACACTACACCTGGTTTGAGAGTCACACGATGTGGTGTGATTTGCATGTACCCTACATCAGTTGGACCTTGCGCCCATAAATGCTGCGGAACATTAAACAATCGTGGATCAAAATCACGTAAAACATAGTGACCCTTAAAGTCACGTAGGAACAGACGTATTCCCTCTGGGGAACAACATATAACTGCACCTAACTCTTTCAGTGTTTTAATGCCCAATAGATTTTCTGGACATGACTTAGTAAGTAACAGATCAGTAGTACGGGACAATGGACCTACTTCTAGAGTGACTGGCTTTGATATTTCATTTACAATGGGTTTTCCTGAAAATCCAAGGGAAACATTTCTAGAGCCTGAGAGCGGAGCCCCTGGAACTTTGGCGTGACTAATTGTGGTCCTACTTGCCCCTGTATCGATCAAAAACTTTCTGTCTTTCCCTAATACTTGACTATGAACATAGGGACCCTCTTGATCTACAGGTATCTCGATGAGAGGCAAGCCTACCTCCCTCTCTAGGCTGTTTCATGAATATGGCTGATACTCTGGATACTCAGACTGTGCATACTGGTACATCTGCTGTGTGACATGCTGTGTTGCAGCAATAGGCTGCGGTACTGTAACTGTCTGTTGTGCATTCTGTGGTTGAGGAGTCTGTGAAACTTGTTCTTGTCTATGCGGACGTGGTCTTTCTTTTGTTTTACCGGTAGCTATGTTGTGTTTCAGAACTGCACACTCGTTTATAAAATGACCTGGCTGTTTACAATAGTTGCAGTTCCCTTTAACGGGAGCTGCAGGATGACTGGCTTGATTCGGACCCCTCTTCTGACTGTCTTGAGGAACAGATTGTGCAACTAGTACTTTCATTTTCGTGTCTTTCATACGTTTTCTCTCGTGTTCTTGCTCTTCTCTGATTCTATTCTGGTGATACTGAAGCATTTGCAACATCTGGGACGGGGTATTAGCTTGCCAGGTACTTTCGACTTTCAAAACTCGATTTTTAATTTGTGGACTTGAATTCTCGACTAATTTAGTAACAAAAAGGTGAGGGTATGACTCACTACTTGTCTTGAGGCCACTATTGATGCTAAAGCATTTTTCAAACCTAGAATAAAAATCACTAATATCTTCCTCTTGTTTCTGTTTACAGGCTGAGATTGCATCCCAGTCTTCTTTTCTAGTTGTCAATAATCTGGGTAAAACTTGAATCAATAATTCTGGTAATTCTTTACATTTCTCTCCTAGACCAGTACCTGGTACTCGTGCCTTGTCTTCAGCTTCTAGAACTGCCCAATCGATCTTTTTCTCTCCCACCTCCCATTCTTTTTCCTTTAGCTTTTCATACACCCCTGCGGGCAACAGGACCTTTAACATTTTAATGATATCTGGGTAAGTGTATTCTCCCATACGGAGCATGTCTTTTAATTCTCTATGGAACCCTGCTGGATCTTTGTCATGACAGGGAATTAATTTCTTCATTTCAAGGAGTTCCATCTTTGTAATCGGGGTGTAAACAAACACTCGTTGCATTTCACCATCCTCTGTCTTAACTGGATGCACTTCTCGTAACGGGTTCTGTCTTTCTATGTAAAATGGTTTACTTTCTGGGGGTGAGACATGAACAAAATGCGGGTTCAAAAACGTTCTATATTTGTGGCGCTGTTCTAGAATGACACTAATTAAATCGGTACCTAGACCTCTCCATCTATACTGGAGTAACTCGTTCAGGATATCATGTAACGGACCTGGATCAGAGTGTGGACCCTCATACAGAGTAATGAGGTGCTGGATCATATACATACCCACCAGTCGCTGCTCGGCTGGGGGCAATTTCAGAAACATTTGTGCCACTATTTCGTCTGGAAAAGTGGTAGAATCAGTAATCCATCGGACTGCTGATCGGGCTAGTTCTTGTTCATGCATGGTACTTAACTCACTGTAACCGATTCGTGATTGTAGAATGTGATCGGTAGCTTGAAATACTTGTTCTAGGGAACCTTGTTCTGGTGCTGAATGACGGGAAATTGACTTGTGTTCTAGGCGTAAATGGCGATCTGGAAATCTAGATTTTCCTACATACGCTATTCTGGCGGAATTCTCGTCGTCTTCCTCTTCAGGATCAGAGTTACTTTCTTTCTCGCTTACCTGTGCTGCTTTACGTTGTTCGTGTATCTTTATTATTTCTCTACGGATTTTCTTGTACATACTCTCCATAGCACTGATGGTATTATGTTTACCCTCGGCTATATTATCACTCCACTTTGTCAGGATTTTCATTTCGGCCTGATCTTTAGACGGGTAATCTTGTTCTCTTATTAGACAGTTAATTAAAAACTTTAATATCATACGCTGGATCTCAGCTTTCCTTTGAGACATGGCATCACTAATACTTTCTGGATCATCCCCTGTACGGATGAAACGATATATTCTGTCTAGATCTTCTTTCATGTTTGGTAGGGTGACTAGATACTCGGTCACCCTCCTTACGCGTACTGAATATAAAACCATATTATTCTCGCCTGGAACTGGGTCATAGACACATTCGCCAAGGGCTTGCCTGATTTCTGCAACAGACTTATTACTCTTGGGAGTACGCTGTGATGCTTGAGCATGTAATTCGACTGCTGATAAACGCTTGCGTGGCGGCGGGGTTTGAGGAGGACCTCCTCCTGCGGCCCCTAAACTAGAATCGTCGACTGATATTCTTCGTGGCAGAGGGGGAAATTGGAATGTTGGCTGGACCGGGGGTACCGTAGCAGGTACTGCAAGGGGTGCCCCGGTGTCTGGAGGTGCAGGAAGTGCCTGATTTACAGGGACTGGCGGAGCGCGAACAGGATTTGCATATTCAGGGACTGTGTCGTCCAAATAGGACGAAATAAAAATATCAGCTGTGGTCGGTTTGTGATGTAGCTTGGTCGGAACTAATGGTGGCGGGAAATTACTGGATGCCTCCGGGGTCGCTTTTGGCAAGCCCTCGGCAAGAAGAGGATACATACCCTTAATAAGGGCATGCCTCTGTCTGTCTCTCTGTTCAGTTTTGACTTGTTCACCTATCTCGATTAATTCTTTTTCTTGGGCTCGCTCTTGAGATTCTCTACTTAATTCTGACTTTCTGATTTCTTTTTCAGTTCTTTTATGAGCTTCTTTGCGCCATAACTCGATGGCATCTTTCTGTGACTGTCTGGCTTTCTTTTTCCATAATGCTTCTTCTACTCGCATGATGCATTCGGCATCCCATGTACCCGATACGGGCCATCTATACTTTTCTTCTAACTGTTTGGTATACTCTACCCATAAATCTAGATACAATATGGCGCTTATGCCATGCTTCTGATACATAAAGTGACCTGGACTGTCCCTGGGCGGGACGGGAACTGCTGCTTCCAGCAGACCCTTTCTAGTTTTTAACTGGCGTAACTTGGAAAATATGGGCATGACTGAACTGTAATCTAGACACAATACAATACACAATGAACACGATACTTATTCCCCATTCATACCACGACATTAAAATACATGAAAAACATTTAAAAATAACAGTTCGAACAGAATACTACCTGGAAATACTGAGAACAGAACACATAAATTTTTCTCGAGAACAGAAACTGACTAGAACAGAAACTAGATGCACTGCTGAAACAGTACGAAACTTACCGGTCTCATAAAGAGACACGTCAGGACCCGCATCCACCGAAGTGGGCACTTCGTTTGTGGGACTGTGTACCACCAACCCACAGACCAGAGTCAATTAAATTGACCCTGTCTAGATACCACCCCAGTAACGGTACTCACCGGGCAGCAAGAACGGAAGGCCTCAGACTGGACTGGACTGCTACGACGACGGACGACGAACTTCGGGCTTCGGACTTCAGTTACGGGTGGACCTCCGGATACCTCGGACCTTGGACTCTTGGCTTGGGCTCTGGTCGGGACTCGCCGCGTTCCTCCACCGTCTCGTCTGGATGCTGGACCGCCTCCTCCGTCTCCTCCGTGGGCCTGAGGGATACTTGAGCAGAAATATCTGCCACTGCGCAGAAGAGTTCCGTCACGACTGCAGAGGGTCAGGGGGTCGGCGTGGCTTCACCGACGCGTGGGGAAAGGGCAAGTCCCTGTTCGGGCGCCATTATGTGGTAAATAAATAAATAATACCCTATTTTTGAGTGCATGAATGAATAACAGATAGCTCAATAAAATAAGAGTCAAGATTCGAGGTAGTAGGAGTTTTGCAGGTTTAATACAGCATAAGGACAGGAACAGGACAACCTGCACAGAAATAGGATGGCAAGCCTGGCAGCGCTGCCAGGATCAGGATCTGGAAGGGCTAGCTCTAACTCTTTAATAACAATACATGAGCATATATACATAACGCAAACACATAGCATTACATTGCAATAGGCGTAGCAGTGGGTGGAGCAAAGGGTGTGACGCGTAGCAGTCGCGAAAGATAAGGGTAAAAAGAAGGTGTAACAGGGCGTATACATAGACATGTGATGCAAACGTAACAGAATATGTCATGAATGGGGCGGAAACCATGGAGGGGGCTACCTGAGGAGTCGGGACCTCTAACCTGATGGTGCGCGCAAACTAGCAATGACGTATCACTAGGAGAAGCTGGGGGCTACGAACTCTGTGCTAGGAGCAGAGACTGAAGTCTGGAGAGTCAGGGCGACATGTACCTAAGCAGTATCTAGTATCTGATGTTTAGAGAACATGTTGATATAAACTAGAAGTCAGGAGGGGAAAGGCTAACGTGATTCTAAGGCTGGACCATGCATTATTCTACATGTAGTGCGTGATGAAGAATATTAAATGACCATTAAATACAGTATTTCTCTAACGTGGAGACGTGAAGGCTAGACAATGACGGAAACTATTGATGCGGTTCAGTAGCTTAGGAATGCAGAGAAGGAGGGCTGAACTGATAACTGGACTCATAACATAGTCTTGGCAGACTCAGAGGCAGAGCCAGGCTGCACCGGGCACTGCGAGGCAGGAAGTAAGTGAAGGGTCGAGGATACAGGTGGGGGCTGCATCGCTCCTCAGCGAGGGCTTCAGGAGACAGGAGCTGAATCTGGTGTCCGGGCCCTTTTGAGGCCTAGAAACGGGGACTTTCAATGTATTAACGTGCACACTGAGAAACGTGGCAACATAACTTTACATAGGCCTAATACTCGTATTATTCACGAGAACTGGAAACTGGCATACTAGAGGTGGACACAACTGTAATTGCGTCATTAATCAGACATGGGGAATGCATATGCATATTTAATCATGAACACATAACATGTGATGGATGACACGTAGGGACACAGAACATGGCAAAATTCACTTTTCCACAGGGACCAAACCTGTAGTCTACATGTCTTACATATGTGTAAGGCACGACTTGCCTGAGGGTTTCCATAATGTAGTGCAGTCGGTACAGATGGTTCCTACCTCCAGTGTTGTATATGGTTGAGATTTACATGTGGGTCTGACCCAGTAGTAGCCTCGACCGGATGTTTTAACCTTTGTTCACCCATGTGCATTGTTCTATTCAAGGGTGGTTTGCTCCTTCTGGGAATTGAAATGGATGTTCTCATCCGTGAGGGTGAAAGGCTGGTCTGATCTGTGCTTTCTCTGTGCCTATTCATTAGTGGTCCCACCTCTAAGGCTAGTTCTATTCTGAGGTGAAGATAAATGGAAGTTAGGTGAAGCTGTGATTGACTTTTGTTATATTCTCTTATCTAACTTTATTTTATTCATTGAATACTTTTAGTTTAAATCTCAATTTAATAGGACCTTCCCTTGTATTCCTTATCCCTCTCTCACCCCTCCTCCCTTTCCCTTCTTGGTACCGCCTTACTGTTGGCCGAAAGGTTGTCGAAGAATGTTGGACTCTGAGCACAGAACGCAGAAGTTATCTGAGCTGAAGCAGTCTGTCGGTGGAACTGTGGAGGTTATGAATAAAGAGTTCACTTAACTGCATCTGGGGTCTCCTACTTCGTAACACTGGTGACGAGGATGGGATGAATGGTTAGTACAAAGGCAAATCGTTTTGTGACCCCTTGTTTTGTTGATAGGACCTATAATGTTTAAGGCTAGTTAATCCCATGGTTTGTGTGGGACAGAAACAGGGGATAACGTAGATTTTTGGGTTAGCTTAGATTTGCCGCTTTCGGCGCACATGTAGCAGTTCTTCACCTTGGCTTCCACCAACGAATCCATGTTTGGAAACCAATAAAGTTCCCTGAGTCTGGATGTAGTTAAACTTCTTCCTAGGTGACCCTCATGTACAAGATCAATGATTTTGTTTCTCAACCATGCAGGAGGTATTATTTTGTTGTTCCTCCAAATGCGGTCTTGGTGTAGGCTGATTTTTTGTCGAACTCGCCAAAATTTACTTAGTTCTTGATCGACTTCATTTTGTGCATTTGGCCAACCATGTAAAGTGTACTTTTTGAGATGGGTTGGTATAGTATCCTGACTCTGGCTTTCAGTCCACTCTGTAGAGCTTATGGTAGAGGAGTGGATTTCTAAAATGGGTACTCCGTTTGTTTCGTAATATTCTTCAACGTCTAAGGGTGCTCTGGAAAGGAAGTCCACAGCTGAGTTGAGTTCACCCACGACATATTCTAGTTTGAAGCAGACACCTTCTAATCCCAAAACCCATCTGGCTACCCTGGTTGTGCTTTTGCGTGTACCCTTAGGATTGAAAATAAAAATGAGGGGCTTGTGGTCGGTGCGCATAGAGAATTTAATTCCCCATAGATAGATTATCTAACTTAGTTTGATTAATTGATTACTGTTAGTTTAAACCTCAATTCAAGGGTGAAAGGCTGGTCTGGTCTGTGCTTTCTCTGTGCCTATTCATTAGTGGTCCCACCTATAAGGCTGGTTCTATTCTGAGGGGAAGATAAATGGAAGTTAGGTGAAGCTGTGATTGACTTTTGTTATATTCTCTTACCAAACTTTATTTTATTCATTGATTACTATTAGTTTAAATCTCAATTCAATAGGACCTTCCCTTGTATTCCTTATCCCTCTCTCATCCCTCCTCCCTTTCCCTTCTTGGTGCTTCCCTACTCTTGGCCATAAGGCTGCCTTAGAATGTTGGACTCTGAGGGTTAAGCGGAGAACACAGAAGTTATCCGAGTTGAAGCTGTCTGTTGGTGGAACTGAACAACTTTGTTCACGGGTGGTGCAAAGGGGGGGATATTCTTCTCTCTCTAGAACATTTGAACGCGATGTGGGTCCTGTGCCTTCGAATTCTGTGATTGGCAAGGTCTGGGGGACTGCAGTGCAGATTTGACTATGTATTGTGTACTGTGGGGGCATGTGGGATGCCCAACTCGGTGTTTTAGAGGTGAATTCAAAATATCGTCTTTACAGTCCTTCATGTTTAATGAGTCAACCCGTGCGTGCATCTGAGGGACACTTCCTACTGACAATGAGCATGTGTGGTGTGGCAGTAGTGGATTTGTGGGAGTATCCATATCTGATAAATGAGGCAGGTTGTCATGATGTTTAAAGGAGACTTTTGAACATGTAATGGGGGAGACCTATAAACATGTAATGGGGAAGATTTGGGAAGTGTTAGCAGCATTGTCTGAAATAGGAGGTTATGCAATCCTGTTCTTTAGTGGATTCTTAGTAATGTGGGTGATTTGGGGAGTAGCAGTTATTGAACGGTGAGAGTGGTGTACATCTGAGTGGAGCTATATGGATTAATATTTCTTGTACTGACTTACACACATATACACACATTCTGTCCTAAATAACTCACCACACCTACTCATTGATAGATACACATTGAGAGAAACAAAGACACACACATGCACAGACCCTCTTCTCCCCTTCCCTCTTTCATCTTACCCTCAGAGAGGGGCACGTGTGTCTGTGAGGGGGTATTGTGGAAAGGTAAGTGGGTGACTGCAAGGAAGAGGGAAGACAATGGATGAATGAATGGATTTATGAGTGCATGTGTGAGTGGCCAAGCGCATGGATGATGGACTCAATGCATGGACGGGTGGATGAGTGAACACATCTATTAATCTACCCATCGACTCACTGATCTGATAACTCACTCACTCATCCACAGTACCACACTCACAAGCTAGCCAATTAAAAGACACGTTCAGTTATAAATCATAATTATTGGCTTTGCAAATACTAGGTTTCTTCTATGCAGAGGGCCCCGCACTCTCCCCGCATTCTTAAACAACCACGCTGCTTGTCTGTTGCTCCCCTCTATCTTCTCCCACGAGACCCGCTCCACGTTGCTGCATTTCCACTACCGCCCCCACCTGTACTACTATACCATCACAAAGCCTTTCACAATTGTCAAAAGTATAAAAAAAGTCACCAGACTACAGCACTGCGGAGGAGGGGTGTTACAGTGAACACTCCCCACCCCTGACTGCTGCTACTACATCTTCTGCCACCCCATCATCAGAGAGCCTTTCACGTAGTACAAGATTTGAAATAAAACATGTGCAACCTTTCCAAAAATCGCCGCCAGACACGCGCATTGTGTTAGCTTGCTTGGAGTACCAAGGTTTACCTTTTTAATGCCTATTGAATATGGTTGCAAAATATTAAATTCGTTTTAGAAAATGCTACTCGCTAAGTTCAGCCACATTGGCTTTGCCAGTGCTTGTTGCGTGTATATATATTACCCCTTGCACACAGCTTTGCATGGGCTATTACTACCAGGTAAAAAAACATGTAACAAATGCTGTGCAAATGGACCTAAATGCACATGTTTTAGCACCAACTCACGAGTCCAAATGGTCCCGTTAATGAATAATAGTGACTCGCATGATGCACCTTCTGACACGTCACACTGAGAGCAATAAAAGGTGCAAACAACCTTCAGAGGCATCGCTGACTACCCCACAAACAGAGCCTCCTGGATACTAAACACTGAGTCATGCGTGTGGTGTGATATTGGGAGGGGCAGGATATAGAACTAGGAAGGGCACACAGTTTACTCAATATTTAATATTAACGAAGCTAATCACCGCCTTTCTTCCTTCATGAACACTTGGTAAGCAGCTCTGCCTTTACGGACTTACTTTAAAATGCGACTTATTCACACACTGCTACTCTCCAATCCCTGCTTTTGGTGATAATACAAATACAAATATAAATGTGACACACTGAGATACCCCAGAAAATGTAGAGTGATTGTGTAGATGCTATAGGGAAAGGTGCAGTGATTTATGATACCACCACTGGTTCCCGAGATCCAATCCCCTTCCATCAAAACCAGTTGCGTGCATGCACTAGATGACCTTGATAGAGACCACCATAGACCGCCCCTGACTGTTAAACTTTGTGCAGGGTTTTTACAGTATTCCAATTAGTATAATGTGTCGGAGACCTAAGACACTTATATAACCACTGCCCTACACCATCGTCCTTCCTCTCTCTCAACTTCTACAATCTCTAAATTAATAGTATCAGCTTTCTAACAAGTTACCCTTTCAGTACACACTACACACGGCAGGGGTCTAGTTGACGCAACTTCGCTTTTCATGCAAAAATGTAGCACAAAAAGACGGAGGCACCCTGCGTAATTACGCGTAAAGACCCATACAATCATGCGAAGTTCGCAGACTCCAATGACAGGAACGACCGTCTTGGCTCATATCACTAGAACTATGAATCAGATAACAATGCTTTTATTGCTTATATATTTATATTTACAGATGTTAGGCTTTGTTTTAATATTCTTAACAAAGCAATTTTCACTCTGTGTGTGTGCGCGTGTGCGTGCGTGTGTGTATTTATTTATTCGCGGGAGGACGCAGGGGGGACACTGTGAGGAGAGTGGCAAGCTCATGACATAATCGGGCTCTGCTTTCTTAAAAGAATATTGGCCAGCCTTTCCTTTTTAGTACATAGTATATTGATTTATGGGAAGTTAAGGCAGTTTCTCGAAAAATGCATTCCCAAAAAGGGATAATTTACCTCCTTTATCCAATTACATGTACATAACTTTTTTGTTCGACCGAGGACGAAGTGTCACTCAAAGTGTCACGCATAAGGCATTGAACTATCACACATGAGTAAAAGGGAAAGAAACATGTATATGTCACATACGCAAACTCAGACTTTGGTGGCTGTGCTCATATGCGTCCTAAAAGAGCCTGACCAGAAAGCGAATCAGAGAGGACCGGTCAGACAGGAATTCTACAAATACTCAACACTTTTGTTACATTGGCTTTCCTATGTGATCATGGCACAATGAGCCTACCATGGGTTTTCTGCGTTGGCAAATTACAAGAGGAGCTTCTATCTATTAGATGCCGCATCCTCCAAATACCAGGACATCTATCCCGAGATGATCCAAGACACAACTCAACCCTTGCCCACACCAGCTCTGTATCAAAGTCCCCAAAACAATTTCGTGTCTACATTTAGCGCAAATACATTAATAAGGCTAATTTCTTTGCTGTCCATCATTCTGTGACCAGCTCGTATCAGTCATTGGGATCTATTTTAATCTCTTTCATGCTAAAAGGGATGCCACCAACACCAAGGTCATCATGCCGCATGCATCTTTGGAGTAGACCGCTGCATGCAATTGGCCATGCCAACTTTTATGTATCTTTCTTATCTCCTCCAAAGACAAATGTGTGTCTTGCAACATATCAATTACAATTCCATGACTCTTCAAGTAGGAATGTATTCTGTGTCTCTTACGGTACCTATTTAGATCTCTCACATGCCACTGAACTATATTTAGTGCCCCCTACTATGATACTAATGTACACTGTCTCCTACCCATCGTCTCCCTCGGAGGAACAGGATTATATAGCATGCCAGACACACATGAGCCTTTCCCAACTGGTTCAGACCCTTCATGCCGTATCTCCATCCATGTCACTTGCCCTTCATAAATCTGAATCCCATCTAGGTTTCCTTCCCACGTGTAAAACCCTAAGGCCAAAAACCATTGGCGCACTCTAAACACGGGTATCTCACCCAGTAATGGTTGGTGAGTTTTGAAAGTTGTCAGGCTTAATCCTTGCATTGAATTCCAGTGAGAGAAATAGACTTCTTCTCAGACGGTTAAGGGGCGGGTTCACTTATACTCAGTTTTACTCTCTCACTCATACTCACACAGTTTAATTCATTTACTCTCATTTGCACTTGCACTAACCTTTACTTACTCTGACTCACTCAGTCTCACTCTGTCTCACTAACTTACGCCGTCTCACTCATTCTCACTCTGACCCACTCATCCCACTCTGACCCACTAGTTTCACTGACTTACACTGTCTCACTCGTTCCCATTCTAACCCACTCAGTCCCACAGTGACCACCCAGTCTCACTGATTTGCGGAGTCTCATTCATTGCTACTCGGATCCGTTCATTCCCGCTCTGACTCACTCAGTTTCACTGGCTTATGAAATCCCACTCTAACCCATTCTGTCCCACTCTGACCTACTCAATCTCACTGATTTATACAGTCCCACCCATTCCCACTTTGGCCCATTCAGTCACACTGATCCACTCTCTCTCACTTCATTCCCACTTGAACCACCTAGTCTTAACTGAGTTCCGCAGTCTCGCTCATTTCCACTCTGACCCAGTAAGTCCCACTCTGACCTACTCTGTCCTACTCTGTCCCACTAAGATACACATTCCCACTGAGATACGCAGTCCCATTGAGATACACAGTCCCACTCTGACCCGCTCAGTCCCATTGAATTATTACAGAGTCCCACTCAGTCGACTCCGCCAACATCACTGATTTTCACTATGACTCTCTCTGTCTTGCTAAATCCATGGCTCACTCAGTGTCACTCCAACTCACTCAGTTTCACACACAGTCACACTCAGTCTCACTATCATTTCACCTCATTTACTCTGACTCACTCTTTCACTGACTCTCTTGCTCACTTTCATTCACACACACACACACATAAGCACACAAGCATACTCACACATACACTCTATCTCTGACAAACACACAGTTTCATTGTTGGAAAATGGGTTATTAATAGTGGTAAATATGAATCTACCACTGGCAATAAGGCATCTAACACAGTGTAGAGCTCAGTACAGGTCTCAATAAATTATTCCCATGCTCAACCCTGGGTAGCTTGGCTGCGAACAGGCAGGCTTAACTTAGGAGACAGGTATGTAAAGCATTTAAAAACACCAATTGAGTAAACAATTAAGACACAACACACAAGAAAAATCAAACACCAATTTATGAAAATAGTAAATATGTTTATCTTTAGAATGACACCAAAATGACAAAAATAGAATGTAGGGAACCGGAGATATGATTTTTTTAAAGAATAAACTCTTTCTAGCACGTAGCCACCTTATGGAGTTTGTTTTTCCAAAGTTGCTCCAAACTTCTCCACATTTCTGGAACGTCTTCCTGAAGTTCCTCTCGGGAGTCAAAAGGGTCCAAAACACAATCCAAGCGTTTGGAAGCTCCAAGATGGTTCTTGAAAGTTTGGGTCCACAGTTCCCACAATGCACCTGGCCAAAGCCCTTAAAAGACTACTGGATGCACTCCAGGTAGGGGATTCTTGGTGGAGTTGATGCAGGTGAGCTCTGTTATTTATTTTTATTTATTTTAAGGTTTTTATAGAGCGCGTAGTAACCCGAGAGCATCCCAGCGCTAGAACCTGGTAATCAAGAGGGGGTAACAGCGGGAGGGCCGGGAAGCTCAGGGAAATATAAGAGTTTTCAGTGCTTTTCTAAAATGGAGGAGGTTTGGTTCAGTTCTCAGTTTCCGGGGGAGACTATTCCAATGTTTTGCTGTGTTTACTGAGAAGCGACGGCCTCCAGATCGGGCTCTTTTCACTCTATGGACGGTGAAGAAGTGTTCGTGGTTTGACCGGAGTGACCTGGTGGCTTTGTAGGGGATAATGAAGTTTTTGAGAATGGGTGGACCTTTGTTATGAAGGAGTTTGTGTGCCAGGCAGAGGGCCTTGAAGACCACCCTTTCTCTGACTGGAAGCCAGTGAAGATGGTTCAAGGCTGGCTTAGCTGATGATCTGGCCGGGGTGTTAGTAAGAAGTCGGGCAGCCACGTTCTGGATTCTCTGTAAGGTGTTAAATGTGGCTTCCGGGGCACCCAGGTAGATTGCATTGCAGTAATCCAGCCTAGACAAAATGAGGCCCTGGATCAGCAGTTTCCGGGAGGTGAAGGGTAGCAGGGGAAGCACCTTCCTGCATGCCCTGAGAAGTCCAAAGCATATTCCCGCCGTTTTTTTTGCCTGGGTTCTAAAGGTCAGATCTTTCTCAAGCCATACACCCAAGCTTTTAACCTCGTCTTTGGGGGCAGGGGGATCACCTAAGCAGGTGGGCCAGATGTTGGGCGGCAGAGAGGGCCCTTTTTGTCCAAGCAGCAAGATTTCGGTCTTGGACCCATTAAGTTTCAGTGCTGAGGTGTTCATCCAGCCATGGATTTCAGTGAGACAGCCGTGGAGATTGGAGGCTTCTTGGTGAGGGTGAGAGAGGGTCACCACCAGCTGGGTGTCGTCGGCGTAGTTGATAATCGTCACTCCAAATGGGGTGACCAACTCCTCCAACAGGGACATGTAAATGTTGAATAACGTCGGGCTTAGTGATGAACCCTGCGGTACTCCACAGCGGAGGGGGACCGCAGGGGAGTGGCTGTCATTCTCCCAGGCCAAGCCCTTCACTCCAATGTCTCTCAGACGCTGGATTAAGACCTGGTGATTGACGGTGCCGAATGCCACACTAAGGTCCAGGAGGATCACTGCCACTGATCCTTCTGTATCTAAAATGCTTCTGGCCTTCTCCACTGCCGCTAGGAGGGCGGTGTCGGTGCCCTGGCCTGGGAGAAAGCCTGTCTGGGAGTTCCTAAGCAGGTTGTTAGTTTCTAGGAATAGTGATAGCTTTTTGTTCACTAATTTCTCCGTGATTTTCCTATTTCCTGGGAGGAGGGAAATTGGCCTATAGTTGGCTAAGTCCTGAGGGTCCAATGAAGGTTTTTTCAGAAGACCTTTGACGACCGCTGCTTTCCAGCTGGGAGGGACTTCTCCCTGTAATAGAGAGGCATTGATAAGGGCCGTGAGCGGAGGGATCACTGTGGAGGCCACTTTTTTGAGGAAACGCATTGGAACCGGGTCGCTGGGGGAGCCACTTTTGATTGTGGCGAGCGTCGCGGCTAACTCTTCTGTGGTTACTAGACCGAAGGTATCGAGGGAGGGTGCCGGGATGTCAGGGGGTAGGCTGTGACAGGGGAGAGGGCTGAGACTGTCACCACCTGTGCAACCGATGTCGATAGTAGGTAGAGAGGCGAGAATTTTTTGGATTTTCTCATAAAAAAATGTTGCAAGTTTAATACATTTGTTTTCCGCGGCTATAGGGTCCAGGGGTTTCGTAGGGGGATCTGGGGGATGGAGAAGTTCTTTTAGAATGGTAAAAGTTTCCTGAGCGGAGCAGGATGCGTTTTTAATTCTTTCCTCGTAAAATGAGCTCTTGGTTTTATGGAGCGCGAGCTTGTAGGTTTTTAAGGAAGACCGAAACGTGTCTTTCTTCTCTGCTGACTTATCTTTCCTCCATGCGCGTTCAGTCCTCTTGCATTCCTTCCGTAGGGTATTAAGTTCAGGGGTGTACCATGGGGAGGGGTTAACTCTCTTGGTTTGTTTTAGGGCATTAGATCGAGGTAGGAGGCAGTCCAGTGATTGGGTGAGCCAAGCATTAAATTCAATATCAGCAGTTATGGGGTCGTGAGAGGGGGGAGGGGTAGATTCCCTGAGTTTGGCTGCCCATTCTTCTGGAGCGAGTTTGTGCCAATGCCTGGTGAGGGTTCTGATTTTAGGCAGTTGTTAACCTAGCTTGCAGGAAGTCCACTCTTTATTCCTCTAAATGCAAGGTACAGCCAAAGGGCTGTAGTTCCATACAATGCAGCAGGCACAGTCAGCCAGAATGCAGGGCCTAATGGTGCAAATCAAGTTTCCAGCTTGGCAATCCTTCTTCTCTTAGTTTCAAGCAGCAGATCTGATTCTGGTAAAATCTCAAAGTTGTTTGCAGTTGAACATGCCCACAGGGTCCCTGGGAAACTGCTGCTGCCGGGGGCTCCACCGCTGGTGGTAGTGACCAGACTTCTAAACTTCTATGATCGAGATGCATTCCTGCATGAAGCTAGGATGCGTGGCCCATGGAAAATCGAGCGCTGGTTGGTGAACATTTACCTGGACTATATGGCCATGGTGCGATTCCAATGGGAGACCTTTATTGGGGTGAAACAGAATTTATGGACACTGAACCTCTGTTACGTCCTGTTGATCCCTGCTAAGTTACACATTATAGGCAATGGAGAACTGCATTTCTTTTCGGTGGCAGATGAGGTGGTGGAATGGCTGGAGGTCTGAGGACATAGCAGACCGAGAGATCATGACTGTACCCAGACTGAAAGTTGTCATGGCACAAAGAGGAGTCAGAGTGCGAGGCGCAGATTTTGGGAGGGGCACAGATTGCGGAGAGCCCTACGCCCTACTAGAGACAAAGCCAAAGTGGAAAGAGCCAAGGTAGTGGTGGACATCCATCAATGACAGCATTCTGGAGGAGGACTCTGGGGACTTAGGGAAAGAGATCTCTGACTGCGAATTCAGCCCAGAGAAATCCTACCCTTCTAGGGTCACCCCAATGACCATGGACGAGATAAATCTGACGGGGGAACCTCTGCCTCCAGCTGGGGCCCTCGGAGAGGGAGACTGGAGGTCCATGCTGACTGGAGAAGGACGCTGACCCCAAATGCGGCCTATCGCTAAGGTGCTAAGACTGTTTGGCGGGTCTGAACTCACCTCTGCCAGTATTAGTACTGTATTCTTTGTTCACTCTTCGAATGTTTGATGTGGGGGTGTGACAGACATCTCGGGCACTGAGGGAGCAGGTAGCTTGAAACCTGCATATGAGGATGTGGGGAGAGGGAGTCAGGCAGAGGGGGGATGGTGATCCACAGGTTACTATAAAGGAGCACAATAGCACCACTTGAGGAACATACAGAGACGGAACACTTGTTGACATTCAGATAGCATCATTCCATAGACAGACTGACCCTTAATTTATTGTCCTGGAACATAAATGGGATAGGCTGCACACTTAAGAGAGGCCTAGTGTCCAAATATTTGAACAGACAAGACCCAGACATTATACTGCCGCAAGAGACATACCTGGCAGGAACTAACTGTGGGTTATTGGGGAGAGGGAGGTACCGGGCGCTGGTTCACATGGGCCTTACTACGGGTTGAGAGCGACGAGGATACTGGCCTCCAGTTCCCTACCATTATAAATCACCAATATTTGGGTGGATCCACAGGGCTGCTGCGTGGCAATTATAGATCAGTGGAATAGGATAGACATAGCGGTGGCCTCCGTGTTTTTCTTACCGGGCCTGCAACTAAATGGGTTGGGAGATTAGGGAAATGGGGCACAGATGTGCCTGATGGACTCCTGGTGGTTAATCTCAATCCCACTGTCATGTAGGGTGGATATACGAACTTTCCTAGCGGCGACAGGCCTGGTGGATATATGCTGGGGAACCCACCCAATGCAGCGTCCGTTTTCCTCCACAATCAACCTAATGTGCTCCTTGTCCAGACTAGATCATCTGCTTACCCCCATGAACCAGAAAAAGATATTTGGGGAAGCAAGCTACTTCCCAAGGGGTATCTCAGGTCCTTCTCCAATTGTGACCACACTTCGGTCCTCCCAATGCAGCCAGAAGGGGGTTAGAGACTGGTCCCATGGGAACTGATGGATTGGAACACACAAAAGCTTGTTCTTCAGGAAATTAAGAATTACCTCTGGGGAAATTCTGGGTCTGTTAGCTCTAACACAACCCCATGGGAGACCTATAATTCAGTAACGAGGGGACAGCTGATAGCCCATATAGTGGGAAAGCGAAAAGACCGCGAATCAGACTGGAGAGAATTGGAAAAAGCAACTGGCATGTGGGGAGGCCGATCACCACCGAGGCGACAGCTCAATGTATCGAGGCCGTCAGCTGGGAATATAAGACCCTGGCCACTCGCGAGGACACTCTATGGGAGTAAACAGGCTCACCTATACAAAGTGTGTAACAAGGGAGGAAAGTTATTGGCTTGGTTGGCCCATAAAGAAGAGGAACAGAGGTGAATACATAGAGTGTGTGGCCCGGATAATACCATGGAGACATCAGCGGTGGGCATAACTCGGCATTTGCCACCCATCTAAATAGCCTTAGCAATCAAAGACAAAGCAGGCCAATGGGGATCTGGTCACTTTCATGGAGGACCTCCATGTGTCCCGCCTGGGAGCGTGGAGAGGCTTAGCCTGAAATTGGAAGTCACAGAAATGGAGATCTCCAAGGTGGTTACCTGGATGCGAAGCTGGAAAGATCCGGGTCCCAAGGGATTCTCTGCCGAGTATTATAAATACGTGAAATCTAGAATTATGGGACCACTTAAGGTTGCACTGGATGTGGCACAGGAAGGAGTGCTCCGCAGTGACTGGTGGCAAGCTACGATAGTGTTTATCCATAAAGAGGGTAAACCAAGAGAGTAGCATACCTCGTATAGGCAGATCTCCTTGCTGAATATCAAATTTAAAGTCTTGGCCAAAGTACTGACCAATCATCTGATGGGGTGGTGGACATGCTGATTGCGCCGGATCATCAAGCTTTATGCTATATAAAGCAACAAGACATAACCTGAGGATGCTCTTCAGTTGCCTGGTGTGACTACAGCAGGTGCGGGAGCCGAACATTCTCCTATCCCTAGGTGCAGAAAAGGCTTTTGACTCTGTAGAGTGGCTGTACCTGTGGGCGGTCGTGAGCAAAATATGCTTGCTTGAGCCTGTGTTTAATGGCTTGTATACAGTGACTTATACAGAACCAACAACGTACGTTCTGTTCAATGGAGCGACACTGCAGGAATTTTGTGTGGGCAGGGGCTCTTGACAGTGCTGCCTGATAGCCCCCTTGCTGTTTGCAGTAGCTATCAAGGCACTGGCCCAGTGGTTCATGATGGACGTGCAGCTCTTGGAGCAATGGTGAGACGCGGACTGGGAAGATATGATATTGCTCTACGTGGTTGACATGCTCCTTTACTTAGCAGACCCAGAAGACCCCATGACGCAGTTATTCCAGATTATGGAGGTATTAAGGACCTGTATACAGTCCACTTAAATTGGACCAAATCTGTGATTTATCGCTTGACAGAGTGGGAGCCGAGACACAAATGGGATTTCTCACTGAAATGGGAGCATAGGGGTTTCAGATATTTAGGAATCTTTGTGACAACAGACCAGGACAGGTTTTATGCCAACAACCTTGGTAGGGCCCTGGAGAATTATCACAACAACGTCAAACACTGGGGACGGCTCGCCTTAACCATGATGGGTATGGCGGCCCTGTATAAGAAGATCCACTTAACTAAATTCTTATAGATCCTGTAGAACACCCCATTTGATTGCCCAGATTTAATATTTAGGAAAGTGGATGCGATAACGAAGGATCTATTGTGGAATGGGGTGTCCCCTGGATAGCACAATTAGCCCTGACCAGAAAACCCCACTATGGGGAAGTGGCTCTACCCAATCTATGGTTATAATATTGGGCACCTAAGGTGCTGGTGGCCAATGACTGGTTGTATGCGAGCCAACTGGATTCTGCCTTGATGACAGACAGGTGGGCCGTGAGCCTGAATGGATACCTGCGATACCGATATGGGGGAATTCGATTGCATAAACTGCCACACTGATGCCGACAGTGGCGTGGTTGTGGAAAAAAGAGACAACAGCTATGGGCTGAGGAGGGAAGTTAACATTGGAGACAGCTCTGTGGCACTCGGAGGCTTTGAAAGACTTGCAGAAAGTAGAAGGCCACAGGAAGTGGGGCCTGCTGGGTATCTCTAGCCTAAGGGATATATGAAGGGATGGGGAAGTGATGCCCTCCCATGAACTTCAAAAACAATATGACATGAGGGCAACCAAGTATTTTGCTTCATTCACATGAGGCACGCATGGGCAATACGGATGAGATAGATGAGGAAACACACTTGGGGATGAGGATTTTGGGGGGGTCCCCTACACAAAAACCGTGGTGTCATAGATGGATCACTGACACAACATCGACAGACAAAATATTGAGAGGACAAAATATAGAAGTAAAAATATCGACTGCAAAAGTATCGACTTCCTATCTTCAAACAGCTAAGTACAAAAATATTGACTCCAAAATATCGAGTGTAAAAAATATAGACTGTGAAAATGTCTTAAAAGTGAATTAAAAGTAATATAATAATAAATTAAATTAATTTAAACATATTTAAAATACTTAAATAAACGTAAAATTGAGAAATAATTAATGTAACTAAAAAAAATATATATTTTAAATACATAAATATATATATACATATTATTTACAAAACATATACAATATTTTTACCGTAGGATAGCGTAGGGGTAAACATTACTATTCCCACTCCAGAGAGTGCAACAGTAGGGAAAGCGTTGGATAGCATAGGGTTAAATTTTAATATCCCCACTCTAGTGAAAATAAATTAATATAAATCACATAATTATATATTAAACAATTAATACATTTTAATCACCTCTTAATAATTAATTAATTACCAATTAAAAATTAATTAACAATTTATTTAAAATAATACCAAATAATTAATTATCATGTTTAATTAATTATATTAAATTACTTCCCACTCTATTCCCCTATAAACCCACAACCCGCTACTAAAAATAAAATAATATTATTCACATAATTATCAATTAATCAAATAATAAAATGTAATTATCAATTAACAATTTATTAATTACCAATTAAAAATTGACAATTTATTCAAAATAAATACCAATCAATTCATTAATTAACATATTTAATTAATTATAAATAAATTACTTCCCTCCCTATTCCCCTATAAACCCACAACCCGCTAAAGAAAATAAAATATTATTCACATAATTGTGAATTAAACAATTAATTAAAATTAATTATCAATTAACAATTAATTAATTTTCAATTAAAAATGAATTACCAATTAATTCAAAATAAATACCAATTAATTAATTAACATATTTAATTAATTATAATTAAATTACTTCGCACCCTATTCCCCTATAAACCCACAACCCGCTACAGAAAATAAATTACTAAAATTAAAATATTTAACAATTAATCAATTAAAATTAATTACCAATTACATTTTAATTAATTACCAATTAATAATTAATTAACAATTAATTCTAAATAAATAACAATAAATAAAATAACATATTTGATTAATTATAATTAAATTACTTCCCACCCTATTCCCCTATAAACCCACAACCCGCTACAGATTTATATTACACAAAAAATAAAAATTAATATTAACTTACCCAAAATTCGATATTTTTGTTCTCTATATTATGTCTAGTCGATATTATGTCCATTCTATATTTTTGATTCGATATTATGTCCATTCTATTCGATATTAAAATTTTCTAGTCGATATTTTGGTAGTCTATATTATGTCTAGTCGATATTATGTCCATTCTATATTTTTTACTCAATATTATGTCTAGTCGAAATTAAAAACTCAATATTTTGACTCTACACCGTCATAGATATATGCCACACTGCTCAACACATGTTCAGCATTCAGGGATAAATGGGAACAGGGTATTGGGAGGCTCATGGATGACGCCTGGGAGGAGGCACGTGGATACCTACGAAAGGTGGCCATTGGGTGGGATTTAAGCTGGTACAACTGAAGATATGTCACTGGATGACATATCACCAAGAACAGGTTTGCTGGCGAAGTACAGGATTGATAATGACAGATGCCTCCGGGGTTGTGGGAAGCGAGGCGCACTAGTGCACACACTGTAGGAATGCACATGCCAGCGAGTCTACTGGAACACGGTTGCCGGGACACTGTCAAAAGGGCTGGGATTTCCCCTGAGCCTTTCTACCACTTTAATAATGCTGGATATACGGGAAGACCAGTCATAAGACAAATATGCATGTTTTGTTTTTTTGCAATGTTACGCTAGCAGTTCCCAAGTGGGAGATAATCCGAAACGGGGGTAAGGGATCACCCCTGCAGGTGAAGGACCGGTATTCAAATATTGACAGGTGCAAGCAGCCGGAATAGCTGGTGTGTCTGTCTTGCGGAGCTCCCCGAAATTTGAGAAGGTGTGCAGCCGCTTGAGTGCAACTCATGGACGAGGCAAAAGTGTAGGGGGTGGGCCTGTGGGGCCAAGACTAGTCCCAGGGGGAAGCCTGCTATATTTAATGGCTGGGACTCACATTGTATGGAGGGCTGGAACAAGTTGGGGCCTACTGATTTACTGTACATTGAGGGAGATTATATGTGCTGGTGTTTCTCCATCTGATGTGGGGAGTGCGGATTTACTATGAGAACTACGAACCTGGGGTGAGGGGGTTGCTACTGCTTGTTTTGCGGTTATCTATACTAATATAATAAAGAGAGAGCCAAACCTTTGAGGCGGGTAATCTAAGGAACCACAGCACCAATCACAACACCCAATACAGAGTTGGAAAGGGCAGTTGCAGCAGAAGGACATAGGCTATGCAGACGCCCACCATATACATTTAAAAGGTAAAAGAACCGTGCCAGCAAAGTAGTCCCTTGTGGGCGTGTCTGCGTTGTGCTGTGGGCGTGACAAACGCTGGGGGCTTGTGGTACGTTCCGCCCTTCATGCCATGTCTCATATCGTGTGCTGTGGGCGTGTGCTGGGGGCTGATTACGGAAAGCGAGCGTTGTGCCCAATATTTCATTGTTTTTTCTTCCCAGGTTCTGTACATTCCAGTTCCGGGTGTCCATCCTGCTCCCTTTAAATACCCCTGCACCCCATAATCATAACCCACCCTTACTCCTTAAAATACCCCAACACCCTTAAACACTAACCCATCTTAACCCTATAAATATACCCTGTATCCCAAAACCCAAACCTATCCCTAAACCCTAAAAATACCCCTGTACCCCAAAACCCAAACCTAGCCCTGAACCCTATAAATGCCCCTGTACCTCAAAACCCAAACCTACCCCTGAACCCTAAAAATACCCCTGTACCCACAAACCCAAACCTAGCCCTGAACCCTAAAAATACCCCTGTACCCCAAAACCCAAACCTACCCATGAACCCTAAAATACCCCTGTACCCCAAAACCCAAACCTGGCCCTGAACCCTTAAAAGACCCCTGTACCCCAAAACTCAAACCTAACTCTGAACCCTAAAAATACCCCTGTACCCCAAAACCCAAACCTAGCCCTGAACCATAAAAATAAACCTGCACCCCATAATCATAACCCACCCCTGAACCCTAAAGTACCCCTGTACCCCAAAACCCAAACCCACCCCTGAACCCTAAAATACCACTGTATCCCAAAACCCAAACCTAGCCCTGAACCCTTAAAATACCCCTGTACCCCAAAATCCAAACCTACCTCTGAACTGTAAAAATACCCCTGTACCCCAAAACCCAAACCTAGCCTGAACCATAAAAAACCTGTACCCCAAAACCCAAACCTAGCCCTGAACCATAAAAATACCCCTGTACCCCAAAACCCAAACTTAGCCCTGAACCCTTAAAATACCCCTGTACCCCAAAACCCAAACCTACCCCTGAACCCTAAAAATACCCCTATACCCCAAAACCCAAACCTAGCCCTGAACCCTAAATATACCCCTGTACCCTAAAACCCATACCTATCCCTAAACCCTAAAACTACCCCTGTATCCCATAACCCAAAACTATATCTGAACCATTAAAATACCCAAACACCCCAAAACATATACCTCAGTACCCCAAAACATATACCCCTATACCCATACTTACCTTATCCAAACATTAAAAAAAACATGCTTTTACCATTCATGCATTTACAACGAATTTCGTTGTAAATGTATGCGTGGTAAAAGCATATAAAATGTAATGCCATGCGTTATAATGGCATTGTGGAGTCATGGTACTTTCGTAATCAAAGTATGCGGAGTGATGGTATGCGCGAAGAAAGTTGCGGAATAATGGGTGTTTACCCTCCCCCGGTAAGTACATTGGTGGCACGGCGGCCCACATCTCCAGCAACATACTCATATTTTTTCACCACTGATTTGAAAAATGCACAGGTCTCTCTCATTGATGGCCAGCACCGATATACACTTTTAAACACACCTCCCGCCACAAGTTCTAGAATTGCGAACTTTAGGGCTGGGGAGCTACGTTCGAATCTCGGCATCAGCTCAACATCCTGTGATTCCAGGCAAATCGCTTTGTCTCCCCGTGCCTACCACAAATGAATGTGTTCTTCTGTAATGTAAATTGTGCTCATGCCATGTTGTCGAGTTTGCGCTATATAATATTGCGAGGAAAAATAAAGTAGGGAAACTCGAGTTCACACACTACTGAACGCGCACTCTTAAGTGCATCAGCAGTGCACTGTGAATCGGAGCGTTTCACAGGCCTGTCACAGATAAGAAATGCTATAAAAACGAAATCCTACAAAACAATATACTACTGGCCGGCAGCAATTCATACCCGGACAACGTCGGGACAGGCTGCTAGTAAAACTAATAAAAAGAATCTTCTTCACAAAACAATCTGAGTAGTTCCTATGACCATTTGATCTTTGAATCATTATTTGCCTTATGCTAGATCATATTTGGTTCTGGCCGTTAAGTAAAATAGGGCTTAGTCTCTATTATTTTATGCCCATTTACTTGTATTTTATGTATTTTGATTCACACTGACTAACTATTTTTGCTTTTCTGTAATGATTTGAAAAATATAAATATACCTTCATGATTTTGACTTTTAATCTTGTCTGGTGTAAATGATTGGACTAGCTTTATCTCTGTTCCAGGGTCATTGTCCTTTGGGGTCTAAACAAGGCCTCCATCCCTCAAATGAGTGCCTGCAAACATAATTTAATCAGGCCCATTACCCAACTGTGAAGAATTTGCCTCCTTCTTCACGATGAAAACAGAAAATATTACATCGGAGCTGCTCAACAACTTGATAACGAATACTGACAGTGCATCACCCCCTCTAGGAGCCTTACCTATATCTGCACCAAAGTTCTACCTCAAAAATAGGGCCTACTGGTCCTCCTTCAAAACATACAGTGAAGAAGCCATATTAAAGACGCTGATGACACTTAATCCCTCAAACCACTTCACAGACCCTCTTCCTGCAAGCTACATGAAAATTTGTATTCCACTGCTACTGCCTCTATGGACCAAGATTATAAATTCCTCTCTCCTGCAAGGAATCATCCCAGAAATCCTCAAATCTGGGCAGGTATCCCCTATCTTAAAGAAGCCAACGCTTGACCCTTCGGACTTAAATAATTACCGCCCAATATCTAATATCCCTATGTTGTCCAGACTCTTAGAAAAATGTGTTCACACATAATTTAGCAACCACAAAGACCATTTCATCCTACTTAACCAATACCAATCCGGCTTCCGCGCAGGGCATATTACTGAAACTGCCATGGCCCACATAATTGATGATACACTAAAAATCCTTGACCAAAATTAAGCTTGTTTGCTAATCTTGCTTGACCTTTCCTCGGCCTTTGACACTGTCAAACATGACAGCCTGCTTGAGCTCCTGAAACACAGAATGAGATTATCAGGATCAGTTCTAAACTGGTTCGCCTCTTTCCTTCAAAATAGATCTCAAAGATTCAAGATTAGTCATTCATTGTCCAAGCCCGACCCAGTTTCCTTAGGAGTCCCACAAGGATCATCCCTCTCTCCTACACTTTTCAACCTATTCATGGAACCGCTCACTAAAATTCTTACCTTCTCCTATATCCACTATTACATGTACGCAGACAACTTTCAACTATATTTAAAAAGCCACTCACTAGAGAACATCAACTCTCTCAACCTATCGCTACAAAAAACACAGACCTGGCTGGCCGAAAATCACCTGAAACTACACACCCTCAAAGCGGAATTCCTCCTATTCGCCCCTCCCAACCAGTCGACTATCATCCAAGACAGGCTGAAACACCTAACAGCACTCAACTGTCAACCTCGTATTATCGACTCAGCGAAATCGCTTGGAGTTACTCTGGATAAAAATCTGAACATGCAGAAACACATTAGCACCGCAGCAAAAAGAGCACATTTTCAGATGAACACCTTGAGAAAAGTCAAACCCTTCTTGCCTACAAACGACAATCCCAAGAGTGGAATACGGGTGTACCTCTCTCTGTGGTCTCCCCAGATCAATGACTGCCCCCCTAAGAGCTTCAATCAACACAGCAGCCAGACTCCTCACAGGCTCCAAAAGAAACTGTCACATCTCCCCAGACCTTGGAGCCCTCAACTGGCTACTTTTGGAAGCCAGAATCCATCTGAAAATCGCATGTATGACACACAAGGCATTACATCACAACACTCCAAGTTATCTGCCACATAAACTGGTGCTCTTTGTGGCAACAGATTCCCCAGGAGCGCCAGTAATCTTCTACTGAAACAACAACGATTTGCCAAGAAGAAAACTTATAATCGGGCCTTCTCGGGTATGGCGCCCAGGATCTGGAATGCTCTGCCCACAGAAAGCAGAATTAATCCCTCTATTGTATCTTTTAAAAAAGAAGTGAAAGCTAATCTCTTGTCTAAATTCACATGAACTATGTATATTACTCGTAATACCTTTGTCTGTTTGAGCTGAACTCTTTTGCTTCTTATATTTTACCTTGTAAAGCGCTCTGATACCGGCAAGGGTCTTGTCCGCGCTATATAAAACCTTCAAATAATTTCAAATAAATAACAACATTTGGGGAAGCAGAAACAGCGTACACAGTTGTGGTTTCACTGCCTTTTGTTTTTATTTCTGAATTTATTAAAATAAAATCACAGTCCATGTGATAGTTGCCCTTTAATGTTTAGCAAACTCTAAGTATCACCAGGTGTAATGGTTTAATGCACATTTTTGGAGTTGAACCACTATAAACTTCTATAAAGATAGTAAGAGAAACATATTGTGTTTTTGGTCAAGGAATTATTTATTTTTTGTGCTCTCACCTTCTCTGGTGTGGTAGTACAAGGCCCGTGAAGATGCCAGTAATTTATGTCTGCAACTCAACCTTGTGGGAAATATATTAAAATATGCCAACCAAGCATTTGTCCTTATTGTTAACAGTTTCTTTCAGCACGTTTTAATTTACAGGAGTAGCTCATCTGACTGGCTTTTAATAGAGCATGTTAACACAGGCCTCATTAATATTTTCAACCAAAGCCAAACTAATGAATCACCACAGTGCAGAATAACATAATGGTTGTCTGTGTGTGTCCAAGTTTGGGCTCAGTTACATACACATCAGAAGAAGATGCATCCATGGTCTCCAAAGCGCATTTGCGAATCCATATGGCACTGTGTGACTATAACATGATAAATTCTTGCTAGGCCTTAAGGCTCTTCTTCTGCATTACTCAAGCACCATTCTTGGAAGGTGTATTCTGGGGCATAAGCAGGTCTCTTTGCTGGCAAGCTAAATTCCACCAGCCATGTATTATAAGGTAATTGGATTTTTTATATCCATGTCTGGTGTTAGCTCTCAGACACTTTCCAGGTTGTTGTTTTTTTTTTGCAAATGAGTGATGCATTGTATTGTTCCATACTATTGTGCCAGAGCCATGCAACCATACTCTTAAACAATAGCAAGCAGTGAGTCTTCCCATAAAAATACTGAGCCCCCGGCCTTCTAAGTTAGGCATGTGCATTTATTTATTTACCAGCATCTCAGTTAAACAACTGATCGCCAGATATTACGTCTCACAGTAAACAAGAAGTTAGCACTGGAGGATATCAGTAGCTTAGCTTCCCTTTGTTCAGTTATCAATTGAACTATTGACTCATTGTCACCTGTATCCTGTCATTCAGCCGCACACAAACATGGCAATAAAAGAAGGAGCACTTTGAACTATAAATTAGCCAGACTTATTGGCTTTGCCAATGGTTGTTTTAGATAGCAGCACTCTGTAGACATTCAACACTGTGGTGTCAAATAACAATCTGGTGGATATTAACTAATGAGGATTTAAATAACAAATGAAAATTCACATTTTTCTTTTGTTTTTGATTTTCTTTACTTCTATTACATCCTACTTGACAGCGCAGCAGGCTGGTTTGCTAACAACATCTTGGGGACACTCGGAAGGCTTCCCTGGGAATAGATTCCACCCATTGTTTACCATTGGCTGTGTGGTTTATAACTCACATTTGCCTGCTTTTTATTTGCTGGTTTTAAATGTTTTTTATGCTGTCCTGCTTGAGTTTGTACTTTTCAATGGGTCATACCCCATTTACTGTATTCTTCCACCAGTACTCGCTTTCCGTAAACAGACCTTTAAATCTTGTCCTTATCTTATCACATTTGATGTGCATTCAAAGACAGAGGTCAAATGTCAGTCTGTGTCTTCTGAAGGAGCCTGGTGTTTACTTCTCTTTCTCTGACTTCAAAGTGAGAGGATATATGTGACAATCATACTGGATACTGAGGGTGTGCTGGAGGAGGGCTGTACAATGTTTTTAGGTCTCAGCTAGCGTAGGCTGCGCACATGCGCAGTCTTGCTGGCGAGATTTTATGTTTCTTAGTAGCGAGGGTTAACCCCGCCCCTCTTCTCCATTGGCTGGCTTTCTAAACGGCGGCCCGCCATTGGAGAGAAGGTTTCAGTGATGTCATTTTTTTGAGCTAAGCCACGTCTTTTTTGGATTGAGGGGTGTGTTTTTTCGTTTCTTTCTCTCCTCTCCTCCAGCCAATGGAGAAGAGGGGAGAAAGAAAAACACGCACCCCAGTCTGAAAAGGACGGGGCTTACAGACTCCTGCTGCTGGACGCGGGGTAATTTGTTGCTGCTTTTACACTCTGGTGTGTTGATAAACACGCTCAGCAGTTTTGCAATTAATTTACCCCTGTGAAGGCTGTGTGCGTATCCCTCAGCAAGTTTAATTACACATTGGGCGTTTGGATACCTTATTATAAAACAGGCTCGAAGCAGGTTGGGGAATTAATTTATTTGATTGGCGCGCGGGCTGCCGAGGAGTAGGCGTACAGTGAGTGTACAGCACGGGGCTCTCCTCGGATGGTAATGCGCGGAATGTACCACCGCGTAGGTGCAGGCCGTGGCTTGTACTAATGGCCACCCCCGTTTCCTTGTTTCAGCCTGCCGCGCGCACCTCCTTCATGTACCGGCCTACGAAACAAGCCCCCCCGGGCTCCGGCATAGATGTTAATAAATTGTTATTACAAAGCATAAATGAAACTTAAATGGGGAAAAAAGCGCGAAGGCTTTCACTCGCGAGGCAGAGCTGTGATTCCAAATGGAGTTTCCACTGCTTCTTCTTGTGTAGGCTTACTTCTGAATTTATCTACACGTTTTACATAAATGTGTGTTGTATTTTTGTGTGGAAACATTTAACTGAAGCAATACAAGCCCTGTTTAAACGCAATTGCAATACGGCGCAGTACAATGATTGACACATACTGCAGCCATTCTTTATATGGCCAGGTGGAGAGGCAGTCCGGCCTCGGATGGTAGGGCTGGGGCCGCTAGGCACTAGCTGTTTCAGCCAAGATTCAGGGGAAAACCATACAACCTGAAGTCCATGGAGGCAGTACTGGCCAGTCTTTCGGAAACTGTATATAGACTAGTAACTTTCGCCCTGTGATGTGATTTCCAGTCCGTGTTGAAATGTATTCATGGCCGATTTATTTTTAGGTCGAGAATGGCGTAGGCTGTGTACTAGCCTATGAAACGAGCCCCCCGGGCTACGACGCAGATGTTAATAAAATGTTATTAGTTTGGGGGTCCGGCGGTCCAAGGAAACAAAGCATAAATGAAACTTAAATGGGGAAAAAAAAGCGCGAAGGCTTTCACTCGCGAGGCAGAGCTGTGATTCCAAATGGAGTTTCCACGGCTTCTTCTTGTGTAGGCTTACTTCTGAACTTATCTACACGGTTTACATAAATGTGTGTTGTATTTTTGTGTGGGAACATTTAACTGAAGAAATACAATCCCTGTTTAAACGCAATTGGAATACGGCGCAGTACAATGATTGACACAGTTATTAATCCCACTGAATCTCGGAAATGCTTACTACATATTGGCTACGACAGGCAGTAAGATCACCAGATGGTACGGAAGGAACCCATGCACACTCAACTGAAGACCTCAGTCACCTTTGAAGCATCCGCTGTGAGTACTAAAATGAATGTACATTGGTGAATTATTGTGAGTTAGCTTGAGCACCCTGCTTAGGGAACCTGACAGTGGGTGGCCACTGAAGTGAGGCGTGGCCTCGTCCGTGTACTCTCCTTCACTATTGGCGCAAGACCATCACACCACCCATCACCACCACATCCACCACCACATCCACCATCACCACCACATCGACCACCACATCGACCACCACATCGACCACCACATCCTCCACCACATCCTCCACCACATCCACCACATCCACCACAACATCCACCACCAACACATCCACCACCACCACATCCACCACATCCACCACATCCACCACCACCAGATCCACCACCACATCCACCACCACCACATCCAACACCACCACCACCACATCCACCACCACATCCACCACATCCACCACCACATCCACCAGATCCACCACCACCACATCTATGTGTGGCTCTGTGTGTGTGTGTGGCTCTCTGTGTGTGTGCGTGTGGGTGCAAATGCAATAGGTCTCGCATTTGCGAGAGATTAAGCTATTGGCATTGTAAATGACAATGCCATTTATTTATCTGTTTTCAAAACCAACACATAAATAAAAAAATTGTCATTTACAATGCCAATAGCTCTAACGTTTGCAAAGGCAAGACCGTTGCATTGTAAATGCTTGTTTATCTAGCACACAGCAACATTTAAATGTCTTTAAATGAACTGTGCAGATATTTAAAAATATTTCAGAATTAGGAAAGTACACATGAAGCAATTTTTTGTCAATTCGGAATTGTGGTGGAAACAAATATTTGAATGCGATCAAAACAAATCAATACACTAGGTGATGACATTTCCATACATTATTGTTTGTGTGCTGTATACTTTTATTAGTAAATCAGTAAAACTGTATGCCTGTTCAAATGCAATGGTCTTTTCAATTGACAATGAGTTGTCTGGCTTTGTGCTCCCACACCCTGCATACTACACTTTACCCCTCTCCACTCTACTCTGGACCACTCCTCGCCAATGCACTCTACTCTGCACCACTCCATTCTAAGCCAGTCCACTCTACAACACTCTTACTGCGTCACTGCACTCTACTCTGTACCACTCCACTCTATGCCACTTCACTCTACACCTCTATACTCTACTCTGCACCACTCTACTCTATGCCAATGCATTCTACCCCACTCTACTCTACTCGGCACCACTGCACTCTTCGCCATTATACTTTACACCACTTCAGTCTAGGCTACTCCACTCTACTCTGTGTCACTTCACTCTACACCACTACACTCTATGCCACTCTGCTCTGCAACGCTACACTCTATGCCACTGCAATGTACACAATGCACTCTACGCTGTACCACTCCACTCTATGCCAGTGCACTCTATGCTACTCTATTCTACTCTACACCATTGCACTTTACGCCACTCTACTCTTAACCAATGCACTCTATGCCACTGCACTCTAACCTATACCACTCCACTCTCCGCCACTCCACTCTACTCTGAAACAATCTACGCTACGCAACGCCACTCTGCACAAATTCACTTTGTGCGACTCCACTCTATGCCACTCCACCCTGCGCCTCTCCATTCTACGCTACTGCAATCTATGTTGTGCCAAACCACTTTGCTCTACACTGTGCCACTCCACTTTATGCTGTGCCACTTTAACCTATGCCCCTGCACTTAATGCCAATGCAGTCTACATCACTTTACCCAAAACCAATGCACTCTACACCACTTCACTCTAATCCAATCTACTCTGCACCACTGAACTTTACGCTGCTTCACTCGAGGGCTCTCTACTCCACTCTATGCCACTCTACAACACTACTCCTCTCTACGAAGCTCAATGCAACTTCCTCTACACCACTCCATGCCACTTTATTCCACTCCATTCTATGACACACTACTAAAATCTACTCCACTCTAGGCCACTCCATTCTACAACACTCTACTCCACTTTATGCCACTCCACTCTACGACAATCAATTCCGATGTATGCCTCTCTACTCTACAACACCCTACTCCATCATACACAACACCCTCTGCAACACCTCACTTTGCTCTACGCCACTCAACGACACTTTATGCCACTCCACTCTACTACACCCTGCTATAGTCTGACACTCTACTCCACTATACGCCCCTTAACTCTATGCCACTCTGCGTCACTACACACCGGTCCACTCCACTCCACCCCACTCCATACCACTCCATAACACTCCATGCCACTCCACTTTACGCCACTCCACGGCACTCTCCTTAACATCACTAACGTTTAGCCATGCTCAACAGCAGCCATGCTGGTCTACAACATGGCTAAATCATATTGGCAAAGCCTGTCTTGCTAAGGCGAGACCTATCGGCATTGCCAATGCTTGTTTAAATTAGGTGGTTTGTTTGCAAGTATGAGCGCACATGAGAAGTGGTGCAATGCTGCATGAGAAAGACCCCAGCGTGTATGTATACAGGGCCTCATTTATGAGGCTATGCGTCACTTTTATGCCGCTGGTGTGTCACTTTTTGTGACGCACCAGTGGCGTAAAAAATGCGCCTTGGTGCGCTATATTTACAAAGTGACGCATCTAGGTAGATGCGTCACTTTGTAAACCCCTGCGCCACATTATACCTGCGCCAGGTATAATGTATGCAAGGGGGGCGTATTGACGCAAGAAAGGGTCATAGAAGTGACGCAGTGAAATCTATGTGATTTCACTGCGCCATTTCTAGGACACAAATGCGTCAATTTCTTACGCCTGCCTCCCATTATGCGTAAGTCTGATGCAGGTCCTTTCACATGGGGCTTGCCCCATGTGAAAGGATACATTGCTGGAGTTGCGTCACTTTTGTGACACACTCCAGCAATGCGTTTCTTTTGCGCCATACAGATACATCAGAAATACTGACGTATCTGTAACTCCTTGCGCAATGATGCGTCATACTGTAAATATGACGCATCATTGGTGTTGCAAGGAGGTAAGAGTGAAAAGTGACGCATCGCTGTTTTCACGCAGCGGTGCGTCACTTTTCATAAATGAGGCCCATAGTGATTAACCATGCTTTTTGAGTACATTCGAACTACAGCTTCTTTAATCAAGACTGAATACATTGTTGTAACATTAGGATTTCGACTCCAAAAAAGATAGGAAAAACATACATTCCTGGGGTCATGGCTGGAGATGCCATACTGCCCCCTCCTCTATCGGGAAAGGCCAGATCCTCTTAGGAGTCTACGAGGCGCTGGGCGGAAATGAGGCGAGCAGTACAAAGGATTCTATTCCACCCTGCTCTTCATGGAATACAGCTCTGCAAAACAACATAACGCCCACCCAGACCAGCGGTATTTCTTTTTTAACGAGGAACTAGAATTAAAGATTTTTGTTTGTGAAAGCTGTAATGACTACTAGACACAGTGGGGCAAAACTAATAGTATATTTTAGTTCTACTGAAGCTCTCTCATTGATGCAGAAAGGTTACGGGGTTTCTTTATTGCTTCAAATAACCTTCATCACAGTGGGGAAGGGCAAGAGGAAACACGCTCAAGTGTGCATATTTCTAGAACTGTGAGCTGAATGTGTGCTTCAAACAAAGATTCCATTGATTACAAAACTGCCCAGAGCAGCTCCAGGAAGTCAAGTACCACATAGCATTCTTATTAAATCGAGTATATTATGAAATATTTTCTTTTTTTAGGGGCTCAAAGTGTTGTGATGGTTTAAGATGACTGGGGCACAAACCACACAGCCTTTTGACACGATTTATTTTGTTTAATTACTTGTTAATTTTGTCATATGTGGCTACATATGTGTTATACAGTAAGAATTGCGACATAATTGGTTACTAAATACCATCTGGCAGAATGGCTCAGTGACTATTCATTCAGTTTGCCAGTTGTCACATCAGCCTTTGTGTCAACCATTCAAAGCCCTATTCCATTCATGACAATGAAAGGTAGCTCAAAGATGTTTAATGTGTGCCAACCATGTATGCCAACCATAAACAACCCAGTGATGTGCGAACCAGAGGCATAACCCAAGATGTGCCAACCAAAGCTACCAAAAGATTGAAGCTCATTCATCATTTGCTTCTTGTGACAACCACAAGCAGCAGATCTTTTAAGGTGGGTCCTGTATCAGCCATAGAATGTTTTTAGGCAATTCACAATTGTGAAGCTTCCTCGTTTTTTACTGCTTTCTTCTTCCTTTGCCCCTGTTTTTCTGAGTGCTCTTTCTTCTTTTTTCAATGCTTCTCCTTGTTTTTCCCCCTCATTTGCTGCTCCCACCTGCCCCCTCTTTTCCTGCCTCTCTCTTAACCCCTCCCACCACCTCCCAGCAGCCCTCCCTCCTCCTAAGATCTACTTAATGGAGGCCACAGCGTGACCCCATTGAGCAGGCCCCAGGCCTAGCTCTCCCGTGCTGCTTCACCGCCCTGCTTCCTCCCCGTTTTTCTAAGTGCTTTTCCTGATTTTGCCTTGTTTATTTTACTCTCTACTTCCTTTGCACCAGTTTCTGAGTGCTTTTTCTGCTTTTGTTCCTCATTGTTTACTGCTTTCTCCTTCCTCCCCCCATTTTCTGAGTGTTTTTCCTAATTTTGCTTAATTTTTTAATGCTTTTTCTTTCCTTTCCCCCATTATTCACTTCATTTTCTCTCCTTTTTCACTGCTTCTCCTTGTTTTTTCCCTCATTTGCCGCTCCACCCTGCTGCCTGTTTTCCTGCCGCCTGCATAGCCCCACCATCGCTTCCCAGCGTCCCTCTTTTCTCCCAGGACCTACTTAATGGAGGCCACAGTGCAATCCTATGGAGAAGGGTCCAGGCTTACCTCTCCCGTGCTGCAGCACCATCCTGCTTGCTCCCCATTTTACTGAGTGCTTTCTCCTGCCTTTGCCTCGTTTTTCACTCCACAAAGCGGCTAACAACTCCAGCGCCTTGAGACCTTCATAGGAGATGTGCTGTACTTTATACATCTTGATTGGTTGATTGATTGATTGATTGCACGCAGCATCGGGTTGGTGGCAGGGCCTGGCTTACAGTCAGGCCCTGCTTCTAACTCCTCACATGCAGCCAACTCTATGTTGCGCATTGCCTTTCGCCATGCATGCGTGGGGTTAATCTTGTTTCCAACTTCACCCAGGCAGCTGAATCCATGCGGCACACAGCCTTTGGCCCCAGGAACCCCACATTCCCTGGGGCCAAAATAATTATGGCATGCAGCCCCTCCCCAACACTACATTGGCCCTGGGAACCCCATCCCCTGGGGCCAGATCCAATAAAAAGGGGAGGGGACGTGTGGCCCCCTCCCCAAGCCTTAGAAGGCTCTGGGGACACTATACCCGGGGCTGAATACAATTAAAGATTGTGAAGAGGGCATGCAGCTCCCCATCCTCATTTCTTAGTATGCCTCGGAGACCACTACCCGGGACCAAATAGAATAAAAAAGGAGAGTAGCCGTACAGACCCCCTCCAAACCCTTCTTGGGCCTCTAAACCCCATCCCCAGGGTCAAAATCTAAGGGGAGGGGCATGCAGCTCACTCCTAAAGCCTTCTTGGACCCCAGGGACCCCATACCGGGCCAAATCTAATAAAACAGGGAGGGAGCATGTGGCCCCCCTCTCCAAGGCTTATTATATACTGAGGACCCCATCCCCCAGGGCAGAGCAATTAATAAAGGGAGAGGGGCACACCCCTTGCCTCCCAAAACCTAATTATGCCCCAGGGTCCCCATCCATGTGCACAAAATGTGAATAAAAGGGGGGCATGCCTCCCGATTCCGGAGCCTTATTAGGCCCGGGAGACCCCCATAACCCGAAGCCGAGTTATTAATAAAGGAAAGGGGCGCATGCCACTCTCCTTGAGCCTATTTAAGCCGGGGACCCTATCACACCAGCAAAATTTAATAAAAAAGGGGAGGGTGTGTGTGCTCCCACTCCCCAAGCCTTATTTAGCCCCAGGACCCGATCTGGGCCAAGTAACTTATAAAGGCAGGGGATTGCGCAGCCCCCTTCCGGAGCCTAACTAGGCCCCTATACCCCATACCTTGGGGCAAATTTAAAAAAAAAGGGAAGGGTGCTACGATGAACCCCCTTGAGCCTTTGTAGGCCCCTGGAGACCCCATCCTCCCAGGCCGTGCCTTATTCAAAAGGGAAGGGGGCCATGTGGCCCCTCTCCCTGAGCCTTTTTAGCCCAAGGACCCCAAGCCCAGGGGCTGTGTGTTTTGTAAAGGGAGACCTCCCTCCCAGCGTATTTTTGTACCAGAGATCTGATGCTCTGGGGCTGGCCTTTTTTAAAAGGGGATGAGGCCGTGGGGCCCTCCTCCCCAAGCCAATTTTCGCACTGGAGATCCCATCCCCCGGGGCCTAATTATTTAAAGGTGGTTGCCCCAGTGCCTACCTGGGGCAACCACTAAGCGTAATGCTGGGGGCCAAAGGAGGAGCCTCAGGGCCCCCACGGCTCCACTTGGCTACCCGCATGCTGTAGTAGCTGGTATTGCACCCACCTGCAGGAAGCAATCTGTTGTTCTGTTTCCCTGCCCGCATCAGTGCGGAGAGGGAAACAGATTTCAAGTCTTCTCCCAGCTGACAGGAATATTTTTAAAGCTCCCGCTGCCTGGGATCAGACTTTGTGTTTGCTCCTGTTTTGTTGAAGATTTGAAATTGCTCCAGCCAGACAGGCGTAAACACATGGTTCCCTGCCCGTGCCGGTGCAAGCAGGGTAATCATTGTTTTCCAGGGGTGGGCTCTTAGGGACACAGCAAGTGTGCCACCAGGGGAATCATTATTATTATTAATATTATGCGTTCTTATATAGCGCTCAATTACCCGTAGGCATCTCGGCGCTTGCCTTGGGAACCCGTCCTGCCTTCCCCCAAGGTGAAAGCCAGGCATCCTGCCGCGGGGGGGTCGTAGTGGAGATTAAGCAGGCTAATGCCCAGAGCTGCAGAGTGTGAACCCATGATTCGAGTAGGCACCGAAACGAGAACTATCGAGTCCGTGGATATTTGGGCTCAAGACCCTGCCGCGTCGGGAATTGAACCCTGATCCCGGGTCTGACCTCTGCTTCAGGGTCTGCCTCCTCTAACCAGTGAGCCACACTTCTCCAATGGGGTACCCAGGATCATTAAAGGCTGAAGGAGGGGGGCCGCGAGGGCCCCTTCCCTTTAAACTTAAGTGACGGTCATGGGGATGGGTCCTAGGATACTTTTTAAGGCTCGGGGAGGGGGCCAGGCACCCCCCTCCCATTATTAAACACATTGGGCCCGGGGTTGGGGTCCCCAGGGTTAAAAACAGCTTGGGGAGTGGGGACACATGAGCCTCCCCTTACATTTAGCCCTAGGAGATGGGTTCTCTGGGGTCAACATAACATCTCAAAGAAGGAGGGGCCATGTGCCCCCCCTCCCCTAAAAAAATGGGTTGGACCCCAAGGGATGGAGTCCCCAGGGCTGTAAACGGCTCGGAGGAGGGAGACCTCATGCCCCTTCCCCTTAAATATAGAATACAGCCCCGGGAGGGGGGTACCCAGGGCCAATAAAGGGTCAGGGAGGAGGGCTGTGTAGACTACCTCCCGTTAAACTTAAGTGACAGTCCTGGGTGATGGGTCCTTCTGGGCCTTTTTTATGGCTCAAGGAGGTAGGCAGGGCGGCCCATCTTCTTAATAACCACATTAGGCCCCCAGGGTATTGGGTCCCAAGGGGCCAAATACAGGTCAGGATAGGGGCCACGTGCACCCTCCTCATAATAATTAAATTGGGCCCGGGGGATGGGGTCCCTGGGGCCAAAAACAGCTCAAGGAGAGGACTTCTCGACCCCTTCCCGTAATAAATGGATAGCGTCCCAGGGGATTGGGGCCACAAGGTTGAAAACAGCGTGAGGTCATCGCAAGCCCTTAAATATAGAATAAGGCCCTGGGGATGGGGTCCCCGGACCCTAATTGGGCTCTGGAGGGGGCGCTAGACACCCCCCTTTATGTATATGTCATAAAATTGCAACAACCTTGTTATTTATTTTTGCCGCAATCTCACTGGACTTCTGTGGGATCATGGCAAAATTAGCTGATTTCTTTTTGATTTTGGAGCATGGGGGTGGTCTCTCTGGGTACCCCTCATGGGGACTGGGGGGCAGGGTACACCTACCCTGCCCCCATATATTCAGGACCTGGGACTAAGTCCCTGAGTCTTGTAATGACTGCAAACTACTTTTTTCTCACGTTACTGGCAACCAATCAGAGCACTCACTTCCAAGGGAGTCAGACTTCCATAGGAGTCAGATTCCAGATGGAGCAAATTGGTCCAAGGGTAAAAAAGCTTCCTCGGCGAATCAGAATGCTATGTTTGTAAATTGACACTTCTGCAAGCCTCTCGCAGACCAAGTGGTCCAGATATACAAATATTTTTATACCATACTGAACGGACTTCAACCAAATCCCAAAAGCACAATCTGTGGACCAAGTTCCAGCTTCCTGTCTCATTTGGTGTAAATCCATTCAGCAGTTGTTACTGTAGCTCTGCCTATCGAAAATGCAAGGGGAAATTTGTTTTCTTTGCCCCCCTCTTTTTTCTTGGAATTGAAAAAAAAAGAAATAAAAAGGTTTTGTGAAGATTCATCAAATGGCACAAAAGTTATAAACAAACCAAAATACTCATTTTGCTTTGGCAACGCAATCCTAACCATAACTACCCAATAACGACTCCACTGGGTAACACAATGTCATATATACATATATATATCATGCCAAAGGATGCGGTGGACATTTTTAATGATAGAGTTGTGGAACAACTCAAACGTCTCAATAACACTATAATGACAAATCAACATCGCAGGAATTTAAAAAATGCCCAATACCACACCTTGATCAACAAATAGAAGAGCAAGTACGACATCATCATGAATAAATCCAACAAGGGCGATAATGTCGTATTTTGGCCACAAAATATCAATATTTGGCAGAAGCAAACCGTCATCTGTCGGATGTCCTGTGTTATAGAAAATCTTCCAAACAGGAAATACAGTTGGTTCAAGAGACAGTGGGAAAATGCCTCTCACAATGGAAAAGGCAGGGCCTTTTAACTAAAGATTAACTGAATTTCTTAAAAGTGGATTATCCTGTTACTCCCATCCTCTATTTCCTCCCTAAAGTGCACAAAAAGGTAGTTACAACTCCAGGAAGGCCCATTATTTCGGCCCAGAAGAGCTTGTTGGAAAAGATCTCAAAATATGTGGACTATTTTCTACAGCCTTATATCATCACTTTGCCATCCTATGTGAAGGACACCTCCGACTTTTTGAGAAAGATCAATGATGTAGTATGGCAACCAATCTATTTGCTTGTAGTTATGGACATAGAATCTTTGTACAAAAGCATCAATCACTCTGATGGTTTGGCTGCAGCTAAACATTATTTGGATAATAGAGACATCGGAATGAAACATAACTGCATGCTAATCATTATGATAGAGCTTTGCCTTTTTAATAACTACTTTGTTTAATCAGGAAGTATTTCAACAGCTAACAGGTGTTGCTATGGGGGCATGCTTCTCCCCCAGCAACTCATGTTTACATGTTGGCTGGTGGGAGGAGAATGTCCTCAGAAATAAGCATAGGGTGGTGTGGCAAACACATGTCAGGTATTATTGGCAATATATTGATGACATATGTTTAACCTGGGATGGAAGTAGAGAGGCAGCCACTGAGTTTGTGACATCTATTCATTGTAATGAGCAAAATCTCAGATTCACAGCTACCATTGATCATTCTATTGTAGAATTTTTAGATGTTCTCCTCTACATTAGCGAGGGTAGGATTCACACGAAGTTGCACCGTAAGCAAAGTGCGGGCAACTAATTTTTGCATGCTGAGAGCTCGCATCTCTGCCACCTAATCCGAATTCGTGAGAATTTGCCGTATTTGTAGCTTGCAAACTGATTCACATGAATGTCAGCAAGATGCACTTCGTCGATTTTTAAGCCAGGGTTATAAAAAGTCTTTGTTGGTTCAAGCCTTGAACAAAGCTAATGATCTGACTAGGGAGGAGTTGTTAATACCTAAACAAGACCATGTTAGAGCCTCGATCCCCCCCACTGATGACACTAAGAATGACAAACGTAATATCAGACTTATTACCACTTTTAGTCAACAATAGCATAAAATCCGCAAAATAATCTACTCTCAATGGCCCATAGTATTAACTAATGCAACGTTAAAACCAATATTACCTACCCTGCCAGCCATCACATTCAGGAAGGCGCCCTCTATGAGGGATGCCTTAGTTAAATCTAGCCCTGAGATAACACCAAAAAGTACATGGCTGGCTAAAATGTTTTTTTTTTATTGCAACTTGTGTCGCACATGTACTTTTGCGACCAATGCAACACACTGAGTGACTGCATTTGGTGACAAAAAGATTCAAATTAAAGAACATCTAACTTGTTGCACCGAGTTTACAATCTATAAATTACAATGTACTTGTGGCCTGGAATATATAGGGAGCACTAAGCTCCCTGTACACAAACGTATTTTACAACATGTGAGGACAATCGTCAACGCTGACCAGAATTATCTTGTTGCGACATTTTAAGATGGTACACCAGAATAAACTCAAAGATTTGAAGTATTCTGTGTTGGGGGTTGTTCCCATTTCTGGCCGAGGTGGAAACCGAGAAAAACCTACGCCGACTTGAAACTCATTTTATCCTGGCTCTTGTTACAAAAATGCCCAACGGTCTCAACAATAGCGAAGATATGCACAACTTTCTTTAGCTGTAGTTGCATGTTGAATCAGGAAGCTTTTAAGTGGTACTTTGGAATAATAACTCCTAGTTTCTCAGGTACCTATGAATTTGTCTTTACCATGTCTATCTGTAAATAGTAAGCTTTGTTATCTCTCTGTGCTTTTCAATGGCACTGGCACTGTAGTATTATTCAGGCTTGGATAATCAGTCCATGCTGCTATGAAATCAATAAGTTGCACAGCACTTTTTGCAAGGGTTATTTGTTTGTTTTGAACACAGCACACCACCTTATAATATTAGACTGTTTTAATTAGTGAACTATTATTCAAGTTTTGACTTTTATGAAGACGTAAATAATGATTTTGATTTGTATATCTTTTTTATGTGCACAGTTGTTTACATAATGCGCAATGATGTATGAACAAATCAGCACTGAATGATGTTGCTCTATTGTATTTCAATACGATAAATCAATTGGGATGTGGTATTTTGCATCAGCAGTTTTTACTTATTTTTTGCATAACGTAAGAATAATTAGTGTAATAAGCACTTGCACTTTATATACAGTCTGTATCTCTTATCATTTGTTAAACTCAGGTAAACAGTGTTTTATGATACCTTATTATCCTAAATGTATTTACATATGATGTAATTTTGGATATTTAATGGGGGTAAGTTAACAGCACTAGAACTTTAAATTCAATCCTGACCGATATGAGAATTTGAGACCATTCTTTCGTTGCATTTGATACTTTCCGTGTTGCATTGGTACTAGTACGATATCTGTAATTTTTATTGCATATATCAAGTGCTGTGTTTTATCAGTTTTGCGTATTTGCACATTGTGTCTAAACTTTATTAGTCAGAAATTGCATATAGTTTTTTCAAATTTTGATCTACACATTGTGTTTTAACATCTGAACTGTTGATTTGTGATTGCAATATAGGAATCGCTATGAAAGTATTTTACAGTCTGTTTTCGAGTTTCAGTAACGTGGCATATAGTTGTCTAAAGCTATTTATGCGCACTTTGTATTTATTTTGTTCCCTGTCATGTGGCGCCTCATGTGATCAAGCTTGCATGAGGCGAGCGAAACGCATCATGGTGGGCACTACGCCTGAACAGCTATGGAGTGAATAATTTCAATAAATCACAGCACTGCAAACTTACAACATTGGAGTTGTTTGAATTTTTTTGGGAGGCATTCAAGAGGTCCATGCGTGGTGGTCCTGTCGAGAGATTGGCTGACAAGGAGTTGGAGTGATATATACATATTACCTACTGGCGGTCGCCAGTAGGTATATATAGTTAGGATTTTTTCTCTATGGGTTTTTTGAAAATTCTATGTCTAATAACTTTGGCGTTTGTGGACGGAATCGGCTGAAATTTTCAGGAAAATGGCACATTTTGTTCCTGAGCAGCCCTTGAAAATTTGGGGGGGGTTCGTCCAGTGGGGGCCGAGAAAAAAGGGGGGTCCCAAAACGTGTTTTTAACATTGAGTTTTCCATAGGGCGGTTGGCCTCACTTTTAGCCCGAACGGCTGAATGGATTTGCACGAAACTTGGCAAAATTGTAGGGACTGGTAGCCCGATGTGCCTTTTGTAGGTCTCAATATATGTGCTCCAGTGGATTTTGAGAAATTAACGTTTAAAAAAAGATATATATCTGTAACAGCGGACCGGTTAGCGCTCTGGTTCGCGGACTTTTCGCGCAACGGAGCTTTGTGAAGCGAAGCTGATTGGTTCTCCGGCGTCTGTCAACATTCCAAACAGTCCGTAGCGGCCGCCATCTTGTCTCTCGGTAGGATCGAGAGACAAGAGGAGGTCAAAACAAAGGGGGAAATAACTATAAGGGGGCATAGTAGATCCTCGCTGACCCCCTAGGTTTGATGTGGAGGTTTTAAAAGGGCCCCGCGGGGCAAAAAAAAAACAAAATAATAATAATCGAACGGCTGAATGGATTTGCACGAAACTTGGCAAAATATTAGGGACTGGTAGCCCGATGTGCCTTTGCTAGGTCTCAATATATGTGCTCCAGTGGATTTTGAGAAATTAACGTTGAAAAAAAGATATATATCTGTAACAGCGCTCCGCTTCGCGTACTTTTCGCGTTACGGAGCTTTGCGAAGCTGATTGGTTCTCCGGCGTCTGTCAACATTCCAAACAGTCCGTAGCGGCCGCCATCTTGTCCCTCGGTAGGATTGAGAGACAAGAGGAGGCCAAAGCGAAGGGGGAAATGACCATAAGGGGGCATAGTAGATCCTTCCTGACCTCTTAGGTTTGATGTACCATTTTGCCAAGTTTGGTGTAATTCCGTTCAGCCATTTAGGCTGTAGACGTATGTAAATGTCCTATGGAAAATTGCATGGGGAAAACACATTTGAAAGTGTTGAAATTTAGAACCAATTAAAATGTTACTTTGGTTTTGTATTTGTGTGTGATGAAAGTTAATTGGTTATGTATATATGTCAAATGAGAGGAAACCACAGCCATTTTGTGATACTACTGTCTGAGGTACATTTGTGAGGAATTTTTGGTGGTGAATTTCTGGTGTTTGATTTACACAGTACTAACACTTCTGCTACTTTTAAAAAGGTGAGTTGTTAATTTGTATGGGGAACTATGTTGTACACTTGAAGATAATTTGAAAAATGTTTTCTGTTATTTATTTGCAGTCCTTCTGTTATACTAAATACTTGATAAAGTTAGTTTTATATTATGTATTACTAAAGACGATAAATGAAAGTGATTATTTTTTTCTGCAATTTACAGCAAGCAATTTCAAAATAAAATGGCTCACAATGAAGAGACCGTGGCAATTTCTTTTGAATTGTCCAACACATTGATTGAAATTGAGAGCACCAATAATGAAATATTGTCACAAGGAGGACATGACTTGTATGATTCCATTAGATTGATTGAAATGGACAGCACCAAGAATGAAATATTGTCACAAGGAGATGACTTGAATGATTCCACTACATTGATTGAAATTGAGAGCACCAATAATGAAATATTGTCACAAGGAGGAGATGGCTTGTATGATTCCATTAGATTGATTGAAATGGACAGCACCAATAATGAAATATTGTCACAAGGAGGAGATGACTTGAATGATTCCACTACATTGATTGAAATTGAGAGCACCAATAATGAAATATTGTCACGAGGAGATGACTTGAATGATTCCACTACATTGATTGAAATTGACAGCACCAATAATGAAATATTGTCAGAAGGAGGAGATGACTTGAATGATTTTTTTGATCAATCTCTTGATGGCGAATTTATCGAGTGTTTGGAGACCATAGAGTTACAAGAATCATCATTGCAGACTTTTAATGAGGAGATTCCAGATGAGATGATTGAAGAGGAAATTACTGATGAGGACATGTTACTAGTTCTTTCAAATTTAGAAAATTCTGAAGAATAAATTTATATTTAGAAATCAAAAATTGTTTGAGACATTATTCATTTTTATTTTTAATTTATGAGGTTGTAGCGAAGTGATTGTAGTATAAAATGAGACTTATAGTATAGAGTGCAACATTTTTATGTTACATGGTAAGTTTACTCATATTTACTTCCCTTCTGCCACTATATTATCTCCAATGTGTATTTGACATGTCTTCTTCATCTCCGGCCTCCTTTCTCTCACTGTGTGTCTCCGATGCATCTTATCGCTGGTATTTTGTGTAATTACAGAAGAGAGTAAAATAAAATAGTTCGGAACGTGAAAAGGGGGCAAAGTAGAGTACTCCTCACCCCCTAGGCCTTTTTAGGCGGTCCCAAAAGGATCAGTTTCTGCTTTCCTGAGAGATTATGGTATGAGTTCCATATACCACAATAACTTGCATTACAACATGCAAGATATCTATCTCCTATTACCAACTTTTGGAGATATTCGCGCTAAGCGCGAATATCTCCAAAAAGTAACACCTGCTCTGAGCAGTTCTTAGCCATGTTATCCAATGGGAGGTGGATAACATGGCTAAGAGTATTAGCTCGGTAATGCATGAATATCGCTGAGTTTTTAGCGATATTCATGCATTGCGGCCGTTTATTATCGCATTTGCGATAAACCTTGATAATAGTAAGGTTTATCTTCGATAATTTCTGACGATGCTTAGTGGTAAAAAATTGGTTGGTAAGCATCGTTAGCGATAAATATCGCTTAACTTTGGTAATATGCCCCAACGTCTGTTAACGTTCGATTCGAAGGAAATGAGGAAGTGTTGAAAAACATTGTCTGCGCCATCTTGCCTTTTTTGAAATGCCACACTTTTGTCGTGCACGGCAGCCATTTTAGATGTCTTGACCAGACCCACTCTCTGCACGCTGTCGATTCGTAGCATGGCTCCTCACCCTCGTAAGCATCTCCCCCAGGCACTGGTCACCACCGCTCTCTGTCTTATGCATGGGCAATAAACCTTCCCCCATCTGCGCTGCTCTTCCCTGAGAATCACACTCTGTGCCCGCCCGACACCTCCCTTTCGCCCTATTCACTACCGCACCCTCTGACACTCCTCTTCCTCTGTGTCCGAATGTCCAGGCCGGTCCTAGGCTATCAGCTAGCCCTGCAGATGTAGTTTATGGCCCCAGCTGTAAAGAATCACCCCTCTTCAAAGGAGTTATAGTAGATCAAGGCCCACACCCGATGTGATCCGTCACAGCACACGCGTTCCTACTATCTGAAAACCATCCTGTATTGTGATTGGGGAGGGGACCGAGCCTGAAGCGGAAGATTCCAGGAATGACTCTTTGTACATCAAAGTTTTTACAATTATGTGTCACATTAAAAATATATAGCACTCCAACAAAGTAGTAGGAATATAAAACTTTAATAACATATAAATATATACAACAAAACAAAAACAGTAAAAACATTTAAACAACGAAGAGACCGTGGCAATTTCTTTTTAATTATCCAATAGATTTATTGAAATTGACAGCACCAATAATGAAATATTCTTGTCAGTAGCGGTCTGTTGTGCGAATAGTTCCAAGGCAGCAGAACGCGCTGAAATCTAGATGGCACGAAAGTGATGTCTAGTAAGTTGCCGCCCAGCAAAAAACGGCGTGGGGCGCCGCGGGGGTGAGTGAGTCCAGTAGGCACCACAGCTATTCTTACCGGCATTGCAGAATTACTGCTGGGGACAATGCCTGTGCTGTAGCAGGGTCACAGCAGAAACAAAAAGGATTCTGTTGAAGATGTTGTTGGTTTTCAATTTGAAAACAGTTCTGGTGTCAACTGCTATGCTAATGTAGTGGTTAATGTTTTGTTTTCTCTAGAAAATGTAAAAGAGGGGGAGGCAGTCCAAAGTTCCGTTAAAAGGGCAAAGGAAAGGATCGGTGGTTTGAACTATCAGTCAAAAAGGGGAGGGGGTGCAATAATTTTTCCTACCGGGTCACACTGTGCTTTCACCGGAAGTGAGGTCTGCAGGATTGTAGTAATTCAAAGTGAGGCTGGCGCCAGCATGGGAGCGCCGACGTCCCGCGGATACAGTTTCGTCACTCCACGGGCGATCATGGCAGTCATTCCCCATCGGGGGTCGGAGACTCCCGCGGCTCCTCTAGAATCTTCAAGGTCGTGGAGGACTACGGTGGTGGAGTCAACCAGTGACCGGGCCATTTCTTTATGTTGGGCCCGCTCTTGCCAGGTCGACCGCCATTTTGAGAGTTCGGCAGCTACCGGCGATCGCGGGGTCACATGAGCGGACGGGCTCCACCCTGCCGGGCGAGACGTTGCAGCATGGCCACAGTGGAAGAACCGTTATCTAGGTCGTTCCGAAACTGTGCAGCACTGTAGTTGTTAGGATGCCACCGCCTGGAGCGCTGAGGGTGCAGCTGGGAAGCCTCCACCTGGGGAGGCGGGAGAGGCCTGTTCGCACCGTCTCTCCCTCCCAGTGCACCCCACGGCGTCTCGCTTGAGATTTGTTATGGCCGGACCAGGCGATGAGGACGAGGGGGGGGTCGGAGGCATGTGCAAGACATCCCCCTCCAGTGTTGTCGCAGCCATTATAAAAGAAAGAAGTGTCCCGTCCGTCTTCGGGCCGGGCTTCCGGTGGATGTCGGCCGGACGCCCCTGGCTCTGGCCCCATGAACGGGTTTCTTGGTTTATCGGCTGCAGCCGGATCCCGTCGGCCTCGGCCCCCCGACCGTTGGTGGTCGGACCGGAAGAGCATGTGGCGGGACTACCTGCAACTCTCAAGGGCCACCGCGGCCGGACTGGGAGAGAGAGGGGAGGGTCGAGGAGACATTCCCCCCCCCTGCAACTGTTCAGCGTTGTAAAGGCAATCCCCTGGCCGGGTCCCGCTGGTCTCGGCCTCTCCTCCGGCTACACCCTACGTTAGGATCTCCTGGCCGAGGCGTGGCAGCAGGACCTGCCTTATATGGGCTGCTCCCGGCTGGGCGTAGCCGGAACCCTGCCCCACCTTGGAAGTTTCCAGAGTGGGGGTGGATGTTCTACTGACTTGCATTTTCCCTAGTCTATCGATTTTTTTGGCGTGGCAGGCGGTGGGACAGCGAGGGGTGATTTGGTTTCTCTTACTGTTTTTCTGGTCTCTCACCACTGGCATATTTTAACGTTTTCTTGTTTCTAGGACATTAATAGGTTTTATCATTACGTTATGTTATCGTTTCTTTGTTCGTTGTTTAATAAAAGTGTTGTATAGCTCCTATATATCCTTATATCGTGTTAAGTTAGCATAGGTACATTTGAGATTTAAACGCCATTTTTCCTTTCTTGCAACTTCTGCACACGACCCTTAATTGTTGACTTAGCTTTCAACCTAGTGGTTTGCCGTGGTGTATGTGAGAATAATATGTTATTGCTCTGATATCAGTCTTGTTTAATAAAACATGTCTGCACGGAGAGTGCTGAAGTTTCAGGAGCAACACGATATGGAATTGTTATGAGGTCTGATCTCCACGCCTTCATAGTCATAACACAAGTGCAGCCTTTGCCAACTTGGGCTTGAGGCGGGATTGATATTGCTTTGCACGAGAATTGTTAACACACTTGATGCGGTGCACATGCAGAGAGAGCTGGTGTATGCTGATGTGATTCCTTCATGCTAGGACACTAAGGTATGGGCCCGCCCTAAAACAACCCAAAGAGACCTTCTTAGATAATAATATAATATATGTGTTAGGGAGGGTGAGATATAAGTGTTGTTAACTCTTATTCATTACAGCATGTTAACATGCTGTCACCATTCGCTTTTTATGTCTTAGTAACTATGCTGATAATTTTGCTACTGATAATAAGTATACTTGTATTATCAAAGATACTGCGCCTGAGAAGACGGCATTAGTAAATAAACATTTCGAATGCACATGTGTCTTCTTTACTCCATGTTCTGGTTTGTATTGATAATATAACGAAAGAGTGTTCATGAGTCCCACGTACCCTGAGGTACTGTAAGTTCATGTTCTGGTTTGTCTAAACATTGGGTGTTTGATATGTCCAATGAGACACTGTAGCTAGCTCGGTAAGGGGTGAGTTGGTTGCTAAGGTAAGTTTTGGGACACCCTAATTTGCCGAGGTTCCACTCCTCTGTGCACAGTTCTGTGTGAGTACAGAAACCCTGCAACATGGCGCCCAACGGTTTCGGTGGTCTTATATCATGACACTCGAGTAGTTTATCGTTCATGCCTTAACCCCTTCACGTCCGTTTCCGGAAAACGGGGTGTCGGTGAAACCTACCTATTTTTTGAAATAGGTCTTTATTCAAGCTTGATTCTTTCTTAAACGGTTTCTTTGAATTACTACCCAGTTGTGCTACAAAGTATTCTTTGTGTTTTCTTATTTCCAATTCTGTAATGGCGGCAGCGGTGGCTATTGCGCAGCATAGTCGCGTAGCGGTACGCAACCATCTTCAGACGTACCAAGTCCCAGTAGATGGGATGGCTGTGATTTTCGTGGTATGTGCAGATCCGGCGTTTCCTTACGAGTTGTTTTACTCTTGGGTTACGTTTCCGGCTGTGGACGCTAATTCTGGTTTGTTCCACTCCTACACCGCCTCGGATGTCCCGGCTGAATATACGCCGTACAGGGCATTGGAAATACCTATTGATCATTGGCAGCATCGAGTTTGGTTTGATGGCGCCCTCCCCCACTCTATGTCCCCTGCGAGGTTAGGCCCACTCTCAATTCCAGGTACTAATTGGCCTGCGTTGGGTGGCTTTACCCCGCACCCGAATCACGGGGCTTGCACCCTGGCAGAAATTCGCAGGCTGCATGTAGTTTCCATTTCCGTGATTCGTGCTTTAGTGCAATACATCGGTCGACATCTTCCTGGTGGTCCCCAGGGGGGTGCGGCCGCTCCCCTGGAACGAGGCGGAATGCGTCTCAATCCAGTGATGGTAAATTCGGTTTTTGGTGCGCGTCCGGTTGACAACGATGACTTCCCATTCTGGCTAGCAGAGAAGTTTGATCAACTGGAGGCGGTTTTTCCGAATTCTACTCCTGCTGATAAACATAGAATGTTGACGATTACTCTACCGAAGGATATTACTCCTGAACTTGCTGACTGTGACAGCTGGGGAAAAACATTTGCGGCAGTTTATACAAGGTGCTTCGGCACCCCGTCTATGACTGCCCTGCCTGAAATCGTTAGACGTGTTCAGAATGATCACGGTCCAGAGGCAGCGGTTGAATTGGGTATGCGCCTGTGTGGTTCTTTTGAGATTGTAAGTGATCTCATTCTCTCCAATGTTAAAGGAGATGCAGTTAACTTTCAGGTGTCGAATGCTTTGGCTGCTCTGCCCGATGCCGACAAACCCCGCCAGTTAGCAAAGATTGTGGTGGCCGCTTATAAAACGATTGGCCGCACAAGTAGAGGTCTGAAATATTTTCCAGTGAAGGAGAAAAAACAACCACAGGGACAATCTGCAGTGACAGATGCCCAGCCCAAGTCCAAGAAACAAAATTGGCCTAAAAAACAGACACAGGGGAAGCAGACAACGCAGACTCAGGGTACTTTTCCTGCAATACAAGCTCCTGCGCCACCCGAAAAAGTTTATGATTTGCGCGACCGCGCGATGATTAAATCGCCTGATCGTTTTCAGGGTTCTGATCAACGCTCTCCTCGTTCCTTTCAGGACACATCGGCCCAGAAGACCGGTGGAGGAGGAGGGGGTGGACGTGGACGTGGTGGCCAACAAGGACGTGGCCAGTCCCGCCAGACGGACGGCGCAGTGAAGCAGGAGGATTCTACGCCTAGGCGTCCGCAGTTTGCGAAAAAGAAAGTCGCAGCCTTAACAGCGCATCGATATGCCACAGATAGTGAGAACGCGGCTTCGGAATCTGACGTGGGCTCTGACCTTGCTGGACAGCGCGGCGGAGATAACCATAGTCAGAGAGGCGCTGCGTCCACTACTGAGGGTGACAGCGACTGATGTCTACGTTGTGATAGAAACAGCGGATACTAGACTTGCTCCCCCTGAAAGACTATATGAAATTGTCCTGTTAATTGAAGATGACATACAGCGTACCGTTAAAGGTGTATTTTGGGAGAATCTGTCTTCTACATATGATATTTTACTTTCGGAGGCTGACTGGCCCCCACCTTTTGTGCTCGCGGCGCCGCGAGGGGAGGAGGTAATCCTACCCAGTTTCGCGAACACTGTCTCGAAAGAGCATGCGCAGCATTTTGCAGAAGAGTGGGCTCGGGCTCTCGCGCCGGCTCTGTACCGTAACCAATGTGGTTGGGATAAATTGTCGCCTTGCCACGAAATTCCGTTGCGGTCTCAGCCGCAGCCTCAACCTCAATATCCCATTCGGCGTGAAGCAAAATCTTCCGTCGCGGAAATCCTTGAACAATTGGAATATCAGGGAGTTATTGAAACGTGTGTGTCACCGATGAATAATCCACTTTTTACTGTGAATAAACCTGACGGATCATATCGTTTGGTTTTAGATTACCGGCATTTGAACTCGCATTGCCGTAACTGTGCAGTACAGAATACCCACGGCTCTGCCCTAGTGGATAGTCTCGTGCGTAAGCGTTTCAAGACAACGCTTGACATATCCAATGGTTTTTATGCCCACAGATTGGACAGCTTTAGCTCCCAATGGACCAGTTTTACAAGCGCTGGAGTGCAAAAGCAATTCCGGCGTCTTCCAATGGGCTACAAGAATAGTCCTGGTGTATTTACCGCTCGAATTGTCTCTATTCTGGAGGCACTCGACCCTGATGCTTTTTCGTATGTGGATGACATATATCTCACAGACGACGATATTTGGGAGCATCTGTGTCGTGTAAATTCTCTTGTTTGCAACTTCGCAGACATGGGTTACAAATTCAACTTTGCAAAATCGCACATTGCTGAACACACAGTGTTGTTTTTGGGCTATGAGCTCAACAATGAAGGTAGAGGTTTGGCTCCTCACTTCTTGGAGAAGTGCGCACAATTGCGCGCACCAACAACTCTGAAAAAATTACAATCCTTACTGGGCTTTTTGAATTTCGGCAGAACTTACATTCCGGAATATGCCCAGCGTATCAAGCCTTTGTATGCTTTGATACAACCAACTTTCTCAAAATCATGCTGGCTGCCTGAGCATTCAGCCATTTTGCAATCCTTGCAGGCTGATCTGCTCGCTTCTAAATATTTACTGACTCGTGATAACCACACCAACCTGGTCATAAGAATAATTCCTGGGACGGTGGGTTTCACTTACCTCACTTTTAATGAAGGTGACACAGTACCTATTGCTTACAAGTCACACTTGTACACCTCGGCTGAGATGCGGTTTCCCACCATAGAAAAGGTTTTAACTGCTGTACAGATGGCTATTCTAAAGGAACGAGCTCTGTCACAGGGGAAACGCATGCTAGTGGTAACACCCTGTCCTCATTTGGAGGCAGTCACGAAAGCCAGTGTACCAAATTCGAAAGCTTTGCACCCTCGGTGGATTCAGTGGGCTGCGTCATTGTCATCCTCGGATGTCATGTTTATTTTTGACGCTTCCTTACGGTCGCAGGAGTTCTTGCAGTATGAATTCGTTCACCCTGCTCCTCTGGCGATGCGACCTTTGGAGGACTTCCATTGCATCATTTACACTGATGGGTCGGCGCAGGTTGCGCATGGCTCTAAACATGCCTACGTTTCCGCATGCGCCATTGTGGTCGGTGCTATGTTGAATGATGAGTTCATTTCCAGGGAGGTACACACGTTGCCCCTGGGCGATTGCACCGCACAATTGGCAGAGCTTCGTGCTCTCTTACTAGCTTTGGAGTACGCAGATCCAAGTGTTACTACTCTAATTGTAAGTGATTCTTACTACTGTGTCCAGTCTTACAATGAAAACTTGTTCTTTTGGATTCAAAATGATTTTCATGATTCCAAGGGTAGCACAATAAAACATAAAATGATCTGGGTTCGAGTGGCAGAGCTTAAGGCTATGTTGCCACTCGTTTATGTGATTCATACTCTCGGTCATCAGCGCGTGGGAGTTCACGCTTTTGGCAACTCGCTTGCTGATGAAGCAGCGAAATCAGCAGTATCTACATACTTAGTTGCAGCAGTTACTAGGTCTAAAACCAAGATTGATAGCGACATCTTGGCAGCGATTGCTGCCTCTGAGAAGGGAAGTAAACATCCTTTGGGATTCCCTTCGAAGTATAAATACCACTTAAGTCCCGAAAAGGTTCCTTTTGTGACAATTCCTGATGTTGGGGAACGGCTGATTCCCAACTCGGATCGCAGAACAGACTTGATTACAGCGGCTCATGAAGGTGTGGCGTCTGCGCATGCGGGCGTCTCAGCCACTGTAACGCAACTACAACAACGTTTCTGGTGGCGGGGACTGTACAAACAGACGCGTGATTATGTCCTTCTTTGTGACATATGCCAGCAGATTAAACCTTCAACTGCTACGCGTCCGCCTCAGACTCAGTTGTACATTTCTAATAAACCACTAGGCTGTGTTTATTTAGATCACTGCGGTCCATTTTCATCTGATACTGCGTATAAATACATCTTAGTAGCAGTTGACTCATGCACACGCTTTGTTTGGGTATGGCCACATCGCAGCGCTGATTCCCGGACTGTCATCAGAGATTTGCGTATCTTTATAGGGATTTTTGCCTGTGGTACCTTCCATTCGGATCAGGGTCCGGCTTTCGCCTCTAAGGCGTATAAGGATGCCATGACTTCGATGGGGGTCCAAGTCAAGTTTTCGTCGCCCTACAGACCCGAGGGTAATAGTGTAGTTGAACGAATGAACCGTGATTTAAAGCAATCTTTGACAGCCCGAGTTATAGGCACTGGCAGAAATTGGCTGGCTCATCTCTATGGCGTGCAGCGTGCTCTTAATAATCTCCCTAGAAGGTCTCTGGGTGGGCGGACCCCATACGAAATGCTCTTTGGCATCAAGATGTTCGTCCCTGACCTTGACGGTCTAGACTCGGTGGTTCGCGCCACTTCCTTTGACGCAGATGAACATTGCAATGTTTTACAGAATCTACAAAAGACGAGAGACACTCTTGCAAAGGAACATTTGCCCTCCACGTCGGATGATGCGTTGCAGATCCCGGTAGTTGGCTGGCTACCCCAAGTTGGAGAACTGGTTCGAGAGAAGATCGACAACAAGAAAGAGTTTGGTCCCTCCTATCGAGCTCCGGTCCCAGTGCTTGGAGTGAAGGGCACAAGAACAGTCATTTTACCACCACTTCCAGGTCGTAAGGAAAACAGGTTTATTTCTATTGACAATGTCAAGATACACAGAGTGGCCGATTCTTCTTAGCATGACACCGGCTGTTTCCTGTCCTTCCATTGTGAGAAATTCAATTATGCCCACTGCTTCTAATAATGAACCTGAGGTGGCCATCGAATTACCTGCTGTTTCCACTCCATTATTGAATAATTTACCAGGAACTAACCTTGATGAGACAGACTATACATACCCCACTGATTTGTCCATGCCTGACCTGCAAGCTCGTTTAGCCACGGAATCCAGATTTTCATTTGACTCTGCTTCCCTTGCCTCGAAAAAACCCTCTAAAATTGCATTATATGCTAGCCTGTTTAAAAAAACATTTTTTGATACCTCCTTGGATATACATTTGGCTGGTCCTTTTTTCAGTTTACCTTTTTATGTCAATTGGTTTTGTGTTTTATTTTTTTCGGATTATGAATGGACACTATGTCGAGGAGAGAACTTGCATTACTCATTTGAATGGAACTTTGGCCCCACTTTCCTCTTCACATTCTACACACAGATTAAAAAGAGACTTGACTTTGGTTAACATCACAGCGTGGCCTGTTCTGGATGGAATCGCGTGGGATGCAGTTCGTTTTCAGATTCATGGTCCAACGGAAGTCGTTAATGTCCCTAATGTACTAAGAGTTAATATGGGGGATGTGGTGAAACAAAACATTCGTTCTGATGATTGGGATGTTAATGCTGTGGAAAGTTTGTTTTCTGATTTGAAATATTATGCTGCTTTTGATGCTGAGGATTTATATTTAGAATCTGCTAATTATGGTGAATTGTTCTGTTACCAACATTATGGCAATCACTTCTTACACAAGACATCTTCCCGAAGGGATGCGGTTAATTTTACTCAGTGGGAACATTGCCCAGCACCAACACAAGGGAGTTCAGAAACGTTTCTTAAAAAGTATACTTATTTCACTGACTTTAATCAGTCCAATCCCGAGTCCTTTTATTTTAAATTTCACAAACAGCCACTGTCCAAGGTTCGACTTACAAATACAAAATTGTTATATTCAAAGGCCTTCCTGGATCAATTAGTTACTGGAGGGTATGAGTTATGGAAGGATACCATAGACCTTAAATCAGTTTGGGGCTCAAGGGCCTGGCAGGTACAAGGCACTGAGGCTTTGCACCGTGCATGTCTCATCCCAAATCATATGTGGTTTTTAAATGAAACCATTTCCCAGACCACGTGCTTTGGATTGGCTACATCTAAAAGGTTAAACACCCCGTCTTTCCCGGAGTTGGAGGAATATGAGAATTGGAGTAATTTTACTAAATTGTCCATTAGAGATATACAGGCTCTGCTTCTGAATTCCTCCTTTAACATTTCCAGTATGAATCCCAAGGGTTGGCTGCTTTGGCACCGTGGTGCTGATTCTTGCCAAAAGAGATTTTTAAATATAACTGACGGTTTTAAGACTGTTAGATCTGATCCCCGTTTTGATTTGAGTCATACTGTCACCTCTTACTCTGTTGGCAAGTTGTGTCAAGCTTGGCTGAAACATTCAACTTTACCTGCGGTTAAGTATCACCTTTCCAAACTGAATGCAGACGTGGATTTGAATGATTTCATTAAGGGCCCAGCTAGTGGCAGGTCGAAAAGGTGGTTATATGGTGTTTACAATGAAATTTGGAAACTCTCACAGATTGAGGCTGCTTCACGCCTTAGGGCTATTGATCAGGCAAATCTTGAGAAAGTGCTTGCAGTGGTTGACAATAGCATTAACGTGCTTTCCTCTAGAATTTACACATTAGATAATATTGTGTCGTCTGTTGTTGATATTGTGCATGATGAAGTGTCTGTATTATACCATGGTCAAAATCAATTACGTTCAATCATGCAGTTTGCATGGACACTACAGACTCTAAAAATGGGTAAAGTTCCCTGGGGATACATGAACGTTTCCTCTTTATTTGCACCATTTAATTTGACAGACAAACAACGCTTGCTTTCAATGCGTGATGCTTCCTTTTCTATGCTCCATATTGAAAGATTGGAATCTTTACCTTTTTCTGTGGCAGAGACCACTGCTGCTACGTGGCTTATCCACGGTTTAATAACGCTGCCTTTTGCTTTATATAAGTTTTCAAATTGTATGAAATATGTGCCAATAGGTCGTTTTGAACCCTTAGGTAGCGGTTTTCTTCATGAGGTCTGGTCACTCCCATACACATACAGATGTTTCAAGGATGAACAAGAGGTTTATCTAACAGGGGATGAGTGTACTGAGACGCCAGATCATTCTTTAATGTGTAGACACATACAGTTACACGGTTCATGTAACAGGGACAGACCGAATATGGCTTGCGTTTTACAGGGCACGCCAGTTCCTGCTATCATCCCCACGTTTAAATTGTTAGAGAATGGTAGTTATTTAATGCTCAATAATGAAAACTGCTGTGGTTTAATTAAAGGTATAGCTTTCATAGTAACGGTTAGTGAGCGAGTTATTTGCTGCAGAAATGTTCTTTATCCTCCCACACGTGAACATAGGGAGTCTTCCATTTGGCCACAGATACCGACCTTGGGAGCAGAATTCAGCGGCATGGCTAGAATAAGAGCTCTATTGTCCCAGAAAGAGGTGGCCTTGAGCTCGGCCCGTGAAACTTTCGTGCTTCACATTGCTAACACCCGCACGGAGGTTCAGGCTCTTTTAAACACTGATTTGCCCTTGCATTTCGGAGCCATGGTCCGTTCTATCTTTAACGCATCCTCCACAACGGGCCTAGCACATTTTTTTAAAGTTGTTAGCGGTGGTCTCGTGACTTCCTTTGAGAAGATTTTTGGAGTCATCCCTGCTTTCTTCCATTCTATTTTTTCATCCTTGTTTGGAGGGTTCCCGTTTTTGCTTGCATTAGCGGCTGGCGCATTGGTGGTTTTCTGCCTTTTTAAATATGGATGCCCTTCCTGTGCAAGACCACGCACGGCTACTACTGACGCGGTTTCGCAACCGCATGCTTGATTACTATGGCACACTGCCGTTAGCGACTCTAAGCACGGCGTTTGGATTATCTTTTCGGTTCTCCTATTTCACCTGTGTCCAGCCTGTATTTCGCTGTCTGACCTGTGATTTCCTTTGGGCCATTGATTTGTGTCTCTGCGGACCAGCATCTTCTGACGTCGATTTTGATCAACTGATGAGTCCTATCATTGCTCACGAGTTGGTTTGTTCTGACGAAAGGGTTATGGCCTTGGCGGTGGCACATGGACTAATGGGTCCCTGGGATGTGTTGTCGGCAGCGCAGAATTTCTTGGAACTAAGTTTTCTTGAGAACCCACCGAGCTGTCCTCTGATGGTTATAGAGGATCCGGTGCTGGAAGATCACGTATGTTCCTTTCATCTTTTAAATTGGATGGCTGAACTGTTTTCTGATGAGGACAGTGACTTCCTCCTGGAGGCTGTTGCAGCTTACTTTTCATATACGGTCTTATCTTAGACACTGCCTCAAATTGACATGCTGATTGATAGCATTTCCTTGACTTTATTGACTTTTGGTCAAGACATTTTATTTTTCCTTGCCTATTGGCTTGAGCCACATTATATTTGTGGGCTATTTTTTTAGCATTAATTTTTATAATTGAATCTTTATTCATGCTCGTTTATAAATGGATTCTGCTCTCATGTGATGGCACTTCTGTTACCTTATTTAGTCCGTTCTCGGATCATGGGGGGGTGTTGTATAGCTCCTATATATCCTTATATCGTGTTAAGTTAGCATAGGTACATTTGAGATTTAAACGCCATTTTTCCTTTCTTGCAACTTCTGCACACGACCCTTAATTGTTGACTTAGCTTTCAACCTAGTGGTTTGCCGTGGTGTATGTGAGAATAATATGTTATTGCTCTGATATCAGTCTTGTTTAATAAAACATGTCTGCACGGAGAGTGCTGAAGTTTCAGGAGCAACACGATATGGAATTGTTATGAGGTCTGATCTCCACGCCTTCATAGTCATAACACAAGTGCAGCCTTTGCCAACTTGGGCTTGAGGCGGGATTGATATTGCTTTGCACGAGAATTGTTAACACACTTGATGCGGTGCACATGCAGAGAGAGCTGGTGTATGCTGATGTGATTCCTTCATGCTAGGACACTAAGGTATGGGCCCGCCCTAAAACAACCCAAAGAGACCTTCTTAGATAATAATATAATATATGTGTTAGGGAGGGTGAGATATAAGTGTTGTTAACTCTTATTCATTACAGCATGTTAACATGCTGTCACCATTCGCTTTTTATGTCTTAGTAACTATGCTGATAATTTTGCTACTGATAATAAGTATACTTGTATTATCAAAGATACTGCGCCTGAGAAGACGGCATTAGTAAATAAACATTTCGAATGCACATGTGTCTTCTTTACTCCATGTTCTGGTTTGTATTGATAATATAACGAAAGAGTGTTCATGAGTCCCACGTACCCTGAGGTACTGTAAGTTCATGTTCTGGTTTGTCTAAACATTGGGTGTTTGATATGTCCAATGAGACACTGTAGCTAGCTCGGTAAGGGGTGAGTTGGTTGCTAAGGTAAGTTTTGGGACACCCTAATTTGCCGAGGTTCCACTCCTCTGTGCACAGTTCTGTGTGAGTACAGAAACCCTGCAACAAAAGTTCATGTTCATCAGTGGCCTACTGATTTTCGTTTTCCTATTTTTTTCTTTCCAGGTTGTTTCATGGTAAAGTTTCTGTTAACAGGATACAGTGATCACTTCGTTATTATTGCATATGTCCTTTTCACTAGGGGTGCTCTCTGGTCGGGCCAGATGACGTATCTCTAGTAAATGGTCCGGGTGAAAAAGGTGCATCAATCAGTGGGGAGTAGATAGGCATGACAGATTACAACGGGGGAGAACGGTCCGCATTACGTACCCTTTCACTACTTGCAAAGATTTTCCTACGTTTATTTGCAAACAGGGAATACCTCCAAAAAGAACTAATTCCCAAACAGTCAATGTTCGGACAATCAATCAATCAATGAGGAATGAAATAGGTACGACGTGTTAAAGGCTTGCGTTACCTACCCTTCACTATCTGCAAAGGGAGATAGAATATTCCTATTCTTCCTCGTTTGCAGGTAGAGAAGATCGTTAAGAGAATTAACTTCGAACAATTCAATGCTCGATTGAAACAATCAACAAGGGGTACTGTGAACACAAATGAACGCCGCTTATATACATACGCATTGCTATTTTCAACAGGTTGTTCCTAATGTTTCTATTTTAGCGAGGTCAAAAGAGATCCCATTAGTGGCCTACTGATTTTGCTCGATTCCTTTTGTTTTTTTACACGATTTTTCGCTATCTGCAAAGACTAAACAGAGTATTGCGACTCTGTGCTTGTTTGTAAATAGAGAATGAACCAAAGAGAACAATCAATCAAATGGAGAGAGAAGCAGGCACGACGGATTACAAAGGGGGAAAGGGCTGCGTTAACTACCCTTCACTATCTGCAAAGAGAGAGTACTCCTAATAGAAATGAGGGGTGGGGGGCAGCAATCAAAGCAGATCAGTGTGCATAAACACGAAAAAAAAAATTCTTACCACGTACTTGACATTCGACAGCTTATGATATTTGCTATTAAAAAACCATTGAAATTCACTGAAAAAACCATAGGTTATAGACCATATATAGTTAGGAATTAGCATTTACAAAACCTTGAAAATTCACTGAAAAAACCATAGGTTATAGACCATATATAGTTAGCAATTAGCATTTAAAAAACCTTATTTTACTCACACAAAACCATTGAAATTCCATATATAGTTAGTTGCACTAACTATATATTGCGCACCCGCAATCCACTGCTGATGATGTCACATATTACATCATTCATGACATGGTCAGTGACATCACTGATGACATCACTGATGACATCTCAAATGACATCACTGATGACATCACTGATGACATCTCATTTGACATCAATGACCACATCACTGATGATATCATTCATGTGACAATACAATGCATCTCCTCACATTTTAATATAACCTCTGTTTCACCCAGTGTTAAAAACAGAGTATAATTTTTGAAACCATTGACACACCAATACTAGTTACTACATACGTACTCACTGATTCCTACGTCTACACACACATTCACTCATTCACCCATACAATCATTCATACATACAATCACTCATGTTTACAACACAATCATATGCACTCATACACCTATACAGACACTCACACTCTGCCACTCATCCATGGAGTTACTCACACACCTAGTCAGTCCTGTAAAGAATCAATCACACTTCCATTTTCTACTCTATACAGTTAAACATAGAGCACCTTACGTTTTCAACCATATACTAACACATACTTACTCTCTTATACAATCATTGATACAAGTACACATTGATCTGTACAGAGTCACACACCTCCCATCCAGCCACACACACACTCAGTCTCCCATGCAAATACTTGGGCAATCAATCAATAACCCATATAGTTACTCATATAGCTACTGATCAACACATGCAGCAGTTTACAGAACAACAGACATAATGATGCACAAATTAAGACAGTTTAGTCACTAACCCATGCACTCAGTGAGACACATTTAATCACTCACTCATACATTCAGTCATGCACCTACTAAATCCTTCGTCCAGACACTTATACATCCACTCATTCTTCAATATGTAAGACATATTTTAACTTTACAGAAACATAGTCACTGGATGTTGTCATCAGTGATGTCATTTGAGATGTCATCAGTGATGTCATCAGTGATGTCACTGACCATGTCATGAATGATGTAATATGTGACATCATCAGCAGTGGATTGCGGGTGCGCAATATATAGTTAGTGCAACTAACTATATATGGAATTTCAATGGTTTTGTGTGAGTAAAATAAGGTTTTTTAAATGCTAATTCCTAACTATATATGGTCTATAACCTATGGTTTTTTCAGTGAATATATTATATATATAATATAATTAGAGTTTTAAATTGGCTCAAACTCGACCAGAAGATATCAGGTATCAGAAACTTGACATGAACACCAGTTTCGTTACAGATGGACACATTCATTTTTGTTAAGCACGGGAGATTAAGTAATTTGCCCGGAATCACAGGATATTGAGCATCGTTGCTGAGACTTGAACCCGGTTCCCCAGCTTCAAGGTCAACCGTTCTAGCCGTAAGGCTACATCCTCTCCCCATATTCCTCTCCCATATTTGTTTTATCCGAATGGACCAGGCACAGACTTCACAATTCTTGCAAATTAAAGTTGTTTATTTTTCTACTCCGCTGTATCGCATTTCGGTCAACCAAGTGACCTTGTTCACACAACGCATGGTTATTGAGTGCCCTTTAATTCTAGTCACATGTCAGTTGCAAAAAAGAAAAGACTCAATTCTTCCGATGCTTTATCTGAAATGTTTTGACAACCATTACATACCACATAAATATATACAATATAAAATAAATAATGTTTTTAAATTTCACTCAAGATGCTGATGCATTTAAATTCAGTTACTGTGGTATTTAGGTCATTTTGTTTGTGCTCAATTATAACAATTTGCTTAATTCAATTGCAAAACAGTATTGGTCCATTGGATTGTAAATCAATCAATTGCAAATGCAAATGCTGTGTTCTTGCACTTTCCTTCTACGATGACACCTTAATCAAACTTGTAAATACCCAAATGTTCAGTTCATATTGTATATTTATCATCTTAAAGAACCTACTACTTGGCATGCGGATGTTGATTGATTTTTTTGCACAGTAATATTTGCCTTAATGCATTAAATGATCATTACAGCCAACCTGTATCCACTAAGATTACTTGGAATATATGTTGTTCAAAATAATACCTGCATGAATGCTTTTACAAATTACTTTAACCCGTGTAGGTTGGCTATCGGATCTTAAATGTATACCCATGAACCTTAATGTTACACATTCTTGTATTGCATGGTTGAAGAGTCACCCTTTCTACATTAAAATATTTGCTAAAATCTTGGCCAACTTAGACAGGGAAGTTCTATACCAGTGTCAACCGATTTTCAGAGAAATGCATATGTATATATTCACTGAAAAAACCAATGGTTACAGGGACGTTATAGGTAGGCTCAGATTTCCCTTATACAAAACCAGTGAAATTCAGCAGTTATAGTTACCTGAGCTAACTAGAACTTATGCTCACACAATGCAAAGCTTTTGACCTCACATATTACATCACTCATGACATGGTCAGTGATATCACTGATGACATCTCAAATGATATCCCTAATGACATCATCAACTGAACTACTCACACACCCACTCACACCCCTATACCCCCACACAACCACTCATGAACCCATTCAAAGACACTCACTGATTCATCTAGCCACTCATACAGCCACTCACACCATCACTCACTCACCCAGTCACTCACACAGCCATACAACTAATCACACACACACTCACATACCCAAACAACAACTCACACACCTGCACAAGCACACACACCCACTCTCATACCCATGCAACCACTCACACACCCACTCACTCACCAATACAGCGAAGGACACAGTTACTCACTCTTCCTTATAGCCACTCACACACCCACTCACTTACTCACTCATACAGCCACTTACTCACCCACTCACTCACTCATGCAGCCACTCACACACTTGCTCACCCACTGTTGCAAAGTCAACCTGTGTCCTGGGCACCCTCAACTCTCTGCTGACTGATACTGGTGGTATCTGACTTTGACTGACCCTGGGCTCTCCCTAACCAGGCCCAGGGCCGGTGCTATGCTTAAAGAAACACTTAGAAAACAGTGAAAACACTTAAATACAATGGGCATACAATGGGTTAAGGTACCCCTGTGATTGGCCTGACCTCCCCCATATGGCCCTAGTACATAAGAGGCATGGCAGTTAGAGCCCAGCATCCCTTTCTGCACTTGCATGTGTGCACTGCTGAAGCCCGAGGTCAGTTTAAAAGCAGTCCTGTGTTGTAGGAATTATTTTAAAATGCAAATTGTGCCCAAACTCGACTTTGGTGTTGGGGCACTAAAAAATGGTAAACTATAATGTTTGGGAATATAAAGTACCCCCTAGGTATCCCCTAGGTGTCCCAGGGGTGAGGGGAGACATGTATTTATAAGGAGGACCCTTATAAAATGAGTTTTTTATGCCCTGGGCTAAGTGAAATTGCACATTTTACCGCCCACATTGTGATAAAGTGCTTCACAAAATTGTCTTTTGTGCTAGGAGACTGTGGAAGGAGGATCTGCAATGTTTTTACATATTGAGAGCCCTAAAGTCTCTCCTATGTGTTCCTGGGCTGGAGGTCCTGTCCATATAAGCAGGGCTCTTATAAAAGGTGTTTTATAAGCCCTGGTGTTAGAATTGTTCCCATTGCAAATCCCCTGCCACATAGGTTAACATGGCAAGAAGTTATTAACTAATAAATGCTGATAGGAGAATTGTAAAAATAGCATTGAAGGACTTCCCAGAATGGTATTGATAAATCCAATAATATGGTATGTTTGAATTTCTCCTGAAATGGACAGACAAGAAGTTATAAGACGTTCTTGTCTGTAACCCAAACCTCTGCCTTCAAGTGGTCTGTCCTGATTGGTCAGAGTTAAGTGGATTAGCCAAGCTCTTTTGATGAGGTGATAAAGAGCCCCTGAGGTTAGCCAGCTCTTCTGGGAGGGTAGGGTTCTGCTACACAGGAATGCCAACGGTGATGGATCAAGCCCTGATCTTTTGACTGGGTATGCGTGTTCTGTTTAATTCAGATGCTCTGTCCATCACCACCCCCTTTTCTGAATCATTTTGGCAATTATAGGAGTGGAAGGGTATGCTCAGACATGAGTCCCTTGCTCACTGCACCATCAGGATTCAAGCAAGCCGGGCCGAAGACGGCTGCAACGCCAGAAACTGGTCCCCGGAAGCTTGTTTCCTTTCCAGTAAAGAATTGGCTTGGTAGTTTGGTCTGCCCTGTTCCCATGATGCACTGGGCCAGGGACAGACTAATTTGCATGTAGCCAGGTTCTGAGCTGGGATGGTGCAGTGAGCTAAAAAACGGTGATGGATCAAGCCCTGATATTTTGACTGGGTATGAGTGTTCTGTTTAATTCAGATGCTCTGTCCATCACCACCCCCTTTTCTGAATCGTTTTGGCCACTATAGGAGTGGAAGGGTATGCTCAGACATGAGTCCCTTGCTCACTGCTCCATCAGGATTCAAGCAAGCCGGGCCGAAGACGGCTGCAATGCCAGAAACCGGTCCCCGGAAGCTTGTTTCCTTTCCAGTAAAGAATTGGCTTGGTAGTTTGGTCTGCCCTGTTCCCATGATGCACTGGGCCAGGGACAGACTAATTTGCATGTAGCCAGGTTCTGAGCTGGGATGGTGCAGTGAGCTAAAAAACGGTGATGGATCAAGCCCTGATCTTTTGACTGGGTATGAGTGTTCTGTTTAATTCAAATGCTCTGTCCATCACCACCCCCTTTTCTGAATCGTTTTGGCCACTATAGGAGTGGAAGGGTATGCTCAGACATGAGTCCCTTGCTCACTGCACCATCAGGATTCAAGCAAGCCGGGCCGAAGACGGCTGCAATGCCAGAAACCGGTCCCCGGAAGCTTGTTTGCTTTCCAGTAAAGAATTGGCTTGGTAGTTTGGTCTGCCCTGTTCCCATGATGCACTGGGCCAGGGACAGACTAATTTGCATGTAGCCAGGTTCTGAGCTGGGATGGTGCAGTGAGCTAAAAAACGGTGATGGATCAAGCCCTGATCTTTTGACTGGGTATGAGTGTTCTGTTTAATTCAGATGCTCTGTCCATCACCACCCCCTTTTCTGAATCACACAGGAATGCCAGAGCAGGCGGAGGGGTGGTAAATAACATATTTCAATGAAAGGAGGAGACAGGTAGAAGACACCTGTTTCAATTACACTTCTCTTTGAACCAAGCCAGATGCTGGGCTTAAGGAAGGAATGAGCAGATGCAAGGGAGAGAGACTATGGAGATTAGCCCTCCTGGAGGTGTGTTTAGCCAGCTCTTCTCTCACTGCTGTAAAATCAGCCATGATGAATTTTAGAGAAGGTGCTCTCTGGAGGGAAATAGTGCCACACTTTGGTGATGTGGTTATACCCTGCACCTCATTGGACAGGATTATCCTCCTGCTTGACTCAGAGAACTTGGAATAAGTATCTGAGAGGGGCAGAGCCTTTCAGATCTGCTGCTTGAAACCTAAGAGAGCAAGAAGGGACCATGCTGAGGAGTTTGATGTGCATCAACCAGGCCCTGCACTTTGAAGATTGCACCTCCTGCACCATCCAGAACTACACCCTGTGGACTACTACTACCTTGCTTTAAAAGGACTAAAGAGTGGTCTCCCTACAATCTACAGGTTGACAGAACTCACCTGTAACATCACCACCAAGAATGCCCCTTGCCAAAGTACTCCTTCTCCCATTGTTGGGGAGGGAGCCAGCATTTATGACCTCGAGTCTCAGAGACCCCTCTGGGAGAGTCCACAGTGATAAGGGAGTCACACATAGTGGAGGATTTGGAATTGCTTCTGTAACTCATTTATCTCATGCAACTACACTCCAGAAACTGAAACTACCAGCCGACTGTCTCTAAAATGGCCTCATTGAATGTGCCCCTTGCCAAAACACTCCCTCTCCCCTTGTTGGGGAGGGATCCAGCATTTATGACCGGGAGTCTCAGAGACCCCTCTCCGAGAGTCCATAGCGATAAGGGAGCCACATATAGCTGAGGATTTGTAATTGCCTCTGTAACTCATGTATCTGAACAATTTTGTCTGATGCCCGATGGAGCTACCTGGTTTAGCTATAGGGGAGATGGGCCGTGGACTCCCTCCTTGGTCGTCACCTACCCAGTCGGCCTTTAGACAGACTTAATTTCGTCTCTCCTTGTTGTCTCTTCCCCTATCCTCCCTTTCTCACCTTCCCTGTCCCCTCCCCTCTACGCTCCATTTATTTTGCCCTCCATGTTCTTTAAATGTTTCCCATTGAGACCTAGCTATTTGGCCAAAGCCCAATGGAGCTACCTGATAGCTTTAGAGGAGATGGGTTTTGGGACTTCCCCCTCGACCGTCACCTACCCAGCTGGACTTTGGGCAGACTTTCCTTCGTCTTTCTCCCGTATCTCCCTCCCACCCCTTTACCCTTACCCCCTTCCCCTCTACACTTTACTTATCTCGTTTTCTATGCTTTTGTAATTGTTTGTCTAGCAACTGATGTAAATTGGAACTGATGTAATCTTGTAATTTTGTGGAACCTCATGTAAAGCGCTCTGATACCTCCGGGTCTAGCCAGCGCTATATAAAACTCTTAAAATAAATAAATAAATAAATGTATCTAATGTAATTACGTTCCAGAAACTGTGTAACTTTGTAACTACGCTTTGAAACAATTGTCCTTCCTCATGTAAAGCGCTTTGATACCTCCGGGTCTAGCCAGCGCTATATAAAACTTTTCAAATAAATAAAATGAAATGAAATAAAAATCCTCAGCCAGGAGTACTACCAGTGGATTTGTATGGGTTTTGTCCAAGTGGATTGTGGGAACTGAAGTCCCAAACTTTCAAGGGCCATCTTGGAGCTTCAGGCCCTTGGAGTATGTTTTGGATACTGTGCGGACCCTTTGGGTACCTGCAAGAAGAAGTTCTGGAAGTTTGGAGAAGCTTGGAGCAACTTTGGAAAAAAGCTCTATAAGTGGACCAACTTGACCTGGCCAGCCAAGCTGGCGACCCTCAACCATGAATCGCTCTGCCGTCTAGGTTCGTCCCACTGAAAAGCACGGGCGGTCCAACTTTCAGAGTTTGACTGGGAGTAGGCTGAAATCAAAGCTGTCGAACCCTCACTGATTCTGCTCTGGTGAAGAGCATCGAGGGACCCCCTCCCCCACCCGCAAGAAAAAGCTCCGTAAAAGTTTCTAAGTCCAAGCGCAGAAAAGGTGACTGGGACCAACCACGAGAGCCAAGCGGCCCATCTTCAACCACCTGCCCACCTGGATCCCTAGTTCATCCTGCTGGAAGGCTCCAGAGGTCTGACTTCTATAAGTCTGACTTGGAGCTTGTTGCCAGGCAAGCCGGTGAACCCTCACTGAATCTGGACTGGCTGAGAGCTTCGAGGGGCCCCGGGAAGAAAAGCTCCAGAAAAGTTTTTAAGTCAGAAGGTAAAATCTTTGACCGAGACCTACCGCAAGGGGGAGCCGCGCAGGGCTCCATTGCGGTCGGCTTGAAACTTTTACTTTGACCCGGTCTAGCACGACCAGATGTCCCAATTGGCCCCATAGGTTTCTATCTGCTTTATAGTGGTAACGCTTTTAAAATTCATATCTCCGGTTCCCTACATTTCATTTTTTTCCATTTTTGTGTCATTTTAAAGATAAAAATATTTCCTATTGCTATACACTGATGTTGGATTTTTATTGTGTGTTGTGTCTTAATTATTTACTGAATTGGTGTTTTTAAATGCTTTTCATACCTGTCTTAGAGGTTAAGCTTGCCTGCTGGCAGCCAAGCTACCATGCACATGGGAATACTTTTCTAAGACATGTTCTTAGCCCTAGACTGTGTTACTGGCCTTATTGCCATTGGCAGATATACATTTGTCCCTACTATTAATCCACTTTCCAACATTTGTTGACAGCGGTGGGATGAGGACTTGTGCTTACAAAGTACACCTTTCAGTAAAATGAGATTAAGATAATAAAAAATCCTCTAAATTGCCATAGAACAAAACTTTTGAGTTTGATTTTTGGAATTTGTACTAAACCTTTTTTAATTCATTGTTTTGATTTTTCCAAATTGTTCTAAGTCTGTTGTGCCTAGATGTAGTAACCCAAAACTAGGGAACCATGAAGCTGGACCTGGCTAAACTGTCTTAGTTCAGGATGGCTGATCTTAGGGTAGAGTGTAGGCTTAGGTGGCAGCCTACTTCCAACAAGATTAGGAAGGCCGATTTGCTTAAGTCCCTAAAGGCCTGGGATGGAGTGCCTGAGGAGATTCAAGGGGGAATGGAGGGTGTTTCCCCAGCCTCACCCCTAGGTGTCCCAGGGATGGGGGGTAGGTATTTATACGGAGGACCCTTATAATGGCCCAAGTCATTTTTACCGTTGCAGATCCCCTGCCACATAGGTGAACATGGCAAGAAGTTATGAACTAATAAATCCCACTAAGAGAATCATACAATAGCATTCAAGGACCTCCCAGAATGGTATTGTTAAATCTAGCAATATGGTATTGTTGAATTTCTCCTAAAATGGAAAGTCAAGAAGTTATAAGACTTTCTTGCCTGTAAGCCAACATTCAGCCTTCCATTTGTCTGTCCTGACTGGTCAGAGTTAAGTTGATTAGCCAGGCTCCTTTGATGAGATGTTTAAGAGCCCCTGGGGTTAGTCAGCTCTACTGGGTAGGCAAGGTTCTGCTACACAGGAATGCCAGAGCAGGGGGAGGGGTCGTAAACAATATACTTCAATGAAGGAGGAGACCGGCAGAAGCCACCAGCTTCATTTACACTTTTCCACTTTAAAGCTATTCTCTCCCTGCTGGAAATTCAGCCTTGATGAAGTTTAGAGAAATGGTGCTCTCTGGGAGAAAATAGTGCCACACTTAGGAGGATGTGGTCATACTCTGGGGTGTTGCCCTGTTCCCATTGGACAGGATTGAGTGCCCTCGTGCTTGAATGAGTGTCTGAGAGGGGCAGAGCCTCTCAGATCTGCTGCTTGAAACCTAAAAGAGCAAGAAAGGTCCACGCTGAGGGGTTTGATGTGCACCAACCTGGCCCTGCACACTGAAGATTAAGCCTCCTGCATCATCCAGAGCTATAACCCTGTGGATTACCTTGCTTTAAAAGGACTAAAGAATGGACTCCCTAAAAGCTACAGGTTAACAGAGTTCACCTGGAACATGACCACCAAGAATCATCAGCCCAGAGTACTACCAGTGGATTTGTAAGGGTTTTGTCTAAGTGGACTGTGGGAACTAAAGTCCCAAACTTTTAAGGATTATCTTAGAGCTTCCAGACCCCTGGAGTAAGTTGTGGACTCTTTGGGCAAATTAAGGAAGAGGTTCCGGACGTTTGTAGAAGTTTGGAGCAACTTTGGAAAGAAGCTCCATAAGTGGACAGACTCGACCTGGCCAGCCAAGCCGGCGACGCTCAACCGCGAGGGGGCCTGCTTTCCAGGTTCGTCCCGCGGAAAAGTTCCAGAGGTCCAACTTCCAGAGTTTGACCGGGAGTAGGCTGAAACCCAAGCAGAAGAACCCTCACCAAATCCGGCCTGGTGGACAGCATCAAGGAACCCAGCAAGAAAAAGCTTTGCAAAGGTTTCTAAATCCGAATGTAGAAAAGGTGACCGGGACCAACCGCGAGAGCCAAGCCGCCCACCTTCAACATCGACCTGGCCTAGATCCCTGGTTCATCCCACTGGAAAGCTCCGGAGGTCGGACTTCCATAAGTTTGCCCGGGTGCTCATCGCCAGGCAAGCGGGCAAAGCCTCACTGATTCCGGACTGTCTGAGAGCATCCAGGGACCACGGGAAGAAAAGCTCCAGAAAAGTTTCTAAGTCCGAAGGTAAAAACTTTGACCAAGGCGAGGGGTAGCCGTGCAGGGTTCCATTGCGGTCAGCCAGAAAACTTTGACTTTGACCTGGTCTAGTGTGACCAGATGTCCTAATAGGCGCTGTAAGTTTCTATGTGCAATAGAGTGCTAAATCTTTAAAAACTCATATATCCGGGACCATACACTGGGTTTTTATTTGTTTTGGTGTAATTTTGAAAGATACAAATATTTCCTATTTCTATAAATTGGTGTTCGATTTTTATTGTGTGTTGTGTTTTGATTATTTACTGAATTGGTGTTTTTAAATTCTTTTTATACCTGTCTTTGAAGTTAAGCCAGCCAAGCTTCTAAGGGTTGAGCACAGGAATCGTTTTCTGAGACCTATTCTGAGCCCTAGACTGCATTATTGGCCTTATTGCTGGTGTCAGATATACATTTGCCCCTACTAATAATCCATTTTGTAACACTCACCTGTATAGCCACTCAAACAGCTACTCACACACCCATACAGCCACTCACTCACCAATACAGCTACTAACATATCCACTCACTCATCCATATAGCTACTCGCAGAACCACTCACTCTCCTATATGGCCACTCATACACACTGATACAGCCAGTCACTCACTCCCTCACTCATTCATAGAGCGACTCTCACAGTCATGCGCACACAAATACAGCTACTCACACAACCACTCACTCAAGCAGTCACTTCCACAGCCACTCATTGACCCGTACCGTCACTGACATGGCAACTCACTCTCCTATACAGCAATTCATATAACCACTCACTGACCTTTTCATACACTCAGACACACCGTCATACACAGATTTTGCATCAATAATGTTATTGTTAAATGTTGTAGTGATAATATCACTGATTCTATAGAAGATACATTGTGTAGTATGTGGGGTAATTAGCTGTGCATGGTGAGGGTGAGAGGTATAGTTACCTTAGGGCACGAGTTATAGTTACTTGAAATAACTGTTACTATAACAGCTGAATTTCTATGGTTTTGAGCGTGTAAATTCAGAACTATAACGTCCCTGTAATTTTTTAGTGAATTTCTAAGGTTTTTTAAATGCTAATTCCTAACTATTTCGCCCATGTAAACTTTTTGTTTTGAAAGTGAATTTCTATGTTTTTTAAATGCTGCGAGGGTTGCCCGGCAGAACTTGCACAGCGGAGGGGGTTGGTCGCAGGGCCTCACCCCCGTTCCTTGTCCTTCTTTACCTCGATTTTTTACTGCTTTCTCCTTCCTTTCCCCTGTTTTTATGAGTGCTTTTTCCTGCTTTTGCCTCTTTTTTTTACTGCTTTCTTTTTCCTATTCCCCCCATTTTTTTAATTGCTTTCTCCTGGTTTCTCCTCACTTTTGACTGTTTTCTCCTTCCTTCCCCATATTTTTAGCCTAGGGCACCACAACCTCCTCAGGATTTTGTGTAAATATTGGAGGGAGGCCGCGCGAACCCCCCCTCTATGCACTCACTCGAGCCTCGGGGACTGCTACCTCCCCGGGTCTTCTTTTTTACAATGCATTTTGAAGTCCCAGGGACCACCACCAGCCTGGGCTAAATGTGTTATTTAATAAAATGTAAAGGGGGACTGTGGGGTCCACCTCTTACCCAGGGCAAAGTCTTTAATTGAAACTGTGAGGGGTGGCTCTTTGGCCCCTGCTCCCAGGCTGACTCTGGCCTCAGGGACCTCATCCCCTGGAGCCTGGCCATACCTTAATTGGGGATGGCCCCGGGAATCCCATCACTGTGGCTCAGCTATGTTTCTCTGGGTGAACTGGTGCCTTTCTAGGGTACACAGTGTGCAATGGAACCGTGGGAGAAGCCCCATGGCCCGCATTCCCAGCTCGATTCCCACCTCCTGCTGGAGCGGGCATTATTCTTGTAAGCAGGGAGCTGCTGGAAATGCAGCTCCCTGCATGCTGGAACAATATTTTCATCTGCTTCCCTACACGCATATTTGCATGCAAGGTAACAGATGAAAACTCCACTTTCTGCAAGCATTAGCTATTTGGAAGCTCCTGCTTGCAGAAAGCAGATTTATGTTTACTTTTGCATGGTGGCAGCGGTCAGCTTCCACCAAGCAAACCAAAAAGCTACCTCCCAAGGGAGGGCACCTTGGGAGGTAGCAGGAGCTGGCCCTTTGGGGGTCCCCAGTGCCATCCATGGCTCCATGAGAGGGGCCATTGTAACTGAGCTCTGGGGAGGTGGTGGTCCCCGGGGCTTTGGTGGAGCTTCACAGCCCCCCTAAATTTGATGAATTGCCCTGGGGAGGTGGCAATCCCCAAGGCTGCAGGGGAGGCCGTACTGCCCCTCTGCCTTAATAGTAAATGTTTTACACCGGGTTGTGGTGGTCCCCGCGGCTGCAGGGGTGGGCCGTGTGGTCCCCCTCTGCATTAGTTACATTAGTTAAATGTGAACTGCACCGGGCTGGTGGTGGTCCCAATTGCACGGGTGTACTGTACAAGCTCCGTGGCATTTATTTATAGAGATTTGCCCTGGGGAGGTGGCAGTCCCCAGGGCACTGGGGGTGCCGTGCAGTCACCACGCATACATCAAAAACAGTACCGCATGGAGAAGGCAGTCCACTGGGCTTTTATAAGCCTAGGAGGTGGGCCCGATGCACCCCCCTCCATGTTAAAATTCCTCATGCCCCAAAGACCTGGCTCATCCAGGGGCTAACCATTACAGAAGCTTGGGAGCCCAGGCTTCTTCCTTTTTCCAACAGGTGCCGTGGATCCAGTGCGATTACTTCCAAAAAGAAGAAGGATTGCTTTGACCCACCAAGAGGCCTAGGGGGTCATAGTAATCCTTCCCTGCCCCCTTGTCTCTTTTTTTACAATTTCTTTTGACTGAAGCTGAGTCCCAAGATGGCTGCCAACACTTCCTGGCTGATGTGCTGGCAGCCAATCACATTTAAGCACGGGGACTGTCCAATCCACATAGGATACGCATCCCTACATATCCTTATTTGTTTTTTTATTATTTCACAAAAACTACTGAACGGATTTACACCAAATTACAAAAAGCTTTTTTCTGGACCAAAAAATACATTTCTGCCAAATTCTGTGTAATTTCATCCAGCTGTTCATGCTGTAGTCACGACTAAAATATCCGAGAGAATTAGCATGGTTAAACACACTTGTTTTTACCCCCCTTTTTCTCAGCCCCCGCTTAATAGATCACCCGAACCTTTCTATGCTCAACAACAATCATCAGGGCACTTCTTGGGGAAAATTTAATGAATAGTCATCAACTGGCGCTTGATGTATACAGTGAAACTGCATCTATTGTCACTAGTAGGTAATTCTCGCTCCATGCCATGTCATTCAATATTCTTAGGAAGTCTCCTGTATGTTTGATGTAGGAGCTCATGCTCTTAGCGATGGGTGCCAGAAATACATCTACGTATTCTTCATGGGACCAGCTTTCACCCACAACCCTTACTAGCAAGCATCCCATATGGCGAATTTATTCGCATGAAAAGAAATTGCTCAAAAGAACAAGATGCTGAAAATAAAATCATGGAAACCACAGAAAGATTGAGATCAAGAGGATACAGTGAAAAAACATTGGAAAGAAGTAAGAGAAAAGCTGAACTAAGAACAAGATCTGTGATCCTAACAGAGACAACGACTAAAGAGAAAACAGATGGAGCGCCAAGATTTGTAACTACCTTTAGTAAGGAAAGTGGCATTATCAAAAGTAAAATCAAAAAATACTGGCACCTGATTTCAGGGGATCCTGATTTGAGAAAAATAGTCGGCGATGGTCCAATGATAAGTTATAAGAAACCGTCATCACTAAAAGATCATCTTGTGAAGAGCCATTTCAAATCCAAAAAATCAGAAAAAGGAAACAATTGGTTGACCGAACAACGAAATGGATTTCGAAAATGTAACACATGCAAGGCATGTAAAATCGGCCTAAACAAAAACACGTATGATGAACCAGATGGGAAGCAAACCCCAATTGTAGGAAAAATCACTTGCTCTTCCTCATATGTAGTATACGTGATACAGTGTACATGTGGGTCATGCTACATTGGAAGCACAACCTGTGCTTTGAAAAAACGGATATTGGAACACATCCGGGCTGTAAAAAACAAAGACATGGCGTATGCAACAGCCAAACATATGTTATCCTGTCAGAAAGGGGATTGGAGAGCAATGTCCTATTTTGGTATATACATGGTCGATATGGATGAAAGAGGTGGAAACAGACTACGCAAGTTGCGACAGACCGAATCAAAACTTATCATCAGACTCAAAACTAAGATGCCCCGAGGAATGAATTTTGATGAGGAACTTTACGTACATTTAGACTAATATGTAATGAACTGAAATTGTAAAAATGATGCAGAACCAAAAAGTGGGGTACTACACCCATATGAGATAGGAAAGAGTCACGAACAGTTTGAGCAAATTGAAGTGGGTACTAGACCACTGATGTGAATGTACTCTCTATTATATGCAAATATAAAGAGGGGGGTCTTGCTAGTGGCGCGTAAAAATAGCGCGACTAGAATAGACAACGACGTTGGGAAAGCAAATTGAAGTGGGTACTAGACCATTGATTTGAATGCATTCCCTAGAAAATGTAAATAGAAAAGATGTGACTCGCTCATGGTGCGTAAAATAGTGCGAGTAGAAAGACAACGATGTGGGGAAAGAGGCACTATACAACCTCAATGATTTAACTCTGCATATGATATAGATATAAATACCTTGTGCGCATAAACAACGCGAGTATAATGTATGCATTGATATGGAAAATCTTGTGGACACTTATTGCATGTAATCTATTAGAAGATAATTGTAACGAACTATTAGTCCCATAATGCACCCTTACTGCCTATTGGGATAAAAAGTGGACATAGAAAAAAGCTCACTTACCGTGAACAAAGCCTGGGATGGCTGAAACGCGTTGGTCCGAGCTGGAGAAATAAACAAGATTGTTTAAACCTTATTGAACCCTGAGTGCCGCTTTCTTGGTGAAAAAAGTAATTGGGCCAGGATCCGGCCCCGTAGCCGAGCACCCACAGTTTGAGCGCGCAGAGTCTAAGGATCGCCTTGGTGGAGAATATATATATATATATATATATATATATATATATATATATATATATATATATATATATATATATATATATATATATATATATATATATATATATATATGTATATATATGTATATATATATTCACTGAAAAAACCATAGGTTATAGACCATATATAGTTAGGAATTTGCATTTACAAAACCTTGAAAATTCACTGAAAAAACCATAGGTTAGAGACCATATATAGTTAGCTGGACATTTTATTGACATAAAACCAATGAAATTCCATATATAGTTAGTTGCACTAACTATATATCGCGCACCCGCAATCCACTGCTGATGATGTCACATATTACATCATTCATGACATGGTCAGTGACATCACTGATGACATCACTGATGACATCTCAAATGACATGGCTGCCCGGTTAGCTGCCCGGTGAGCTGCCCGGTTCGCGTACCGGGACGCGTCTCTACGGCGTAAAATCGCAAAAAAAAAATGTTTTTTTTATTTTTTGCCCCGCGGGGCACTTTAATATCCCCCTCATCAATCCTAGGGGGTCAGGAGGGGTCTACCTTGCCCCCTTTCCTTCATTTCGCCCTTCGTTTTTCACCAAATCTTGTCTCTCGATCCTACCGAGAGACAAGATGGCGGCCGCTCCGGACTGTTTAGAATGTTGACAGACATCGGAGAGCCAATCAGCTTCGCTTCGCGAAGTTCCGTTACGCGTCAGGTACGCGAACCGGGGCGCTAACCGGAGCGCTGTCACAGATATATATATTTTTTTAAACGTTAATTTCTCAAAATCCACTGGAGCACATATATTGAGACATAGCAAAGGCACGTCGGGCAAACCATATCTACAATTTTGCCAAGTTTCATGTAAATCTATTCAGCCGTTCGAGCTAAAAGTGAGTCCAACCGCCCTATGGAAAAATGAATGGGAAAAACGCGTTTTGGGACCCCCCTTTTTTCTCGGCCCCCCCTTAACAAACCCCCCCCCCCCAAATTTTTAGGGGCTGCTCAGAAACAAAATGTGCCATTTTCCTGAAAATTTCAGCCAATTCCGTCCACAAACGCCAAAGTTATTAGACATAGAATTTTCAGAAATCCCATAGAGAAAAAAATCCTAACTATATATACCCACTGGCTATCGCCAGTAGGTAATATACATATATAAACATATATAATCTGCATATCTATATAAATATAAATGCATGCATACATATACATATATGCATACATATGCATGTTATTTACATGAAAGTTTTAAAAACACTAATAAAAGCAAAGCTGAAAAGCCACCTCATTACAAACAGAATGGCTTTAACTTAAACGAGGGCGAGATCTATTGCATTTTCAATGCTTGTTTACTTTGGTTCTATCAAGAAGGCATTCAGATGTGTCACACATTTGCCATAAATTCTGAATGTTAGCACTCTAGTTGCTCATTAGATCACTGTAGTAAAGCTAGTGCTCACCAGGGAAGTCTGCTGCTAATCATGGTTTGCAGCCATTTTCCCGCATTTTTTATCCCGCAGACTTTCAGTCCGCATACCATTATCCCGCAAGGTCATTGACCTCGCATACCATTATCCCGCATTTTTTCAAAACGCATGTGCATTTATCGCGCATGCCTTTACAAAGAATTACGTTTTAAAGGCATGTATGGTACATGCATTTGCGTTGTGAAAACCACGATGACGAGAGAGGTAAGTGGGTTTGTGTTAATTTTTTCGTGGGTTAGTGATTGTGTAGTGTAGTGTTGTGTAGTGTAGTGTTGTGTTAGTGTAGTGTAGAGTTGTGGTGGTTATTTAGTGTAGGGTCATGCTGGGGGTAGTGTTTTAGGGTTTAGGGTTGTGTTGTAGTGTTTGCGTAGTGTAGGGTCATGCTGGGGCTAGTGTTTTAGGGTTTAGGGTAGTGTTGTAGTGTTTGCGTAGTGTAGGGTCATGCTGGGGTGTAGTGTTTTAGGGTTTTGGGTAGTGTTGTAGTGTTTGCGTAGTGTAGGGTCATGCTGGGGGTAGTGTTTTAGGGTTTAGGGTAGTGTTGTAGTGTTTGCGTAGTGTAGGGTCATGCTGGGGGTAGTGTTTTAGGGTTTAGGGTAGTGTTTGCGTAGTGTAGGGTCATGCTGGGGGTAGTGTTTTAGGGTTTAGGGTAGTGTTGTAGTGTTTGCGTAGTGTAGGGTCATGCTGGGGTGTAGTGTTTTAGGGTTTTGGGTAGTGTTGTAGTGTTTGCGTGGTGTAGGGTCATGCTGGGGGTAGTGTTTTAGGGTTTAGGGTAGTGTTGTAATGTTTGCGTAGTGTAGGGTCATGCTGGGGGTAGTGTTTTAGGGTTTAGGGTAGTGTTGTAGTGTTTGCGTAGTGTAGGGTCATGCTGGGGTGTAGTGTTTTAGGGTTTTGGGTAGTGTTGTAGTGTTTGCGTAGTGTAGGGTCATGCTGGGGGTAGTGTTTTAGGGTTTAGGGTAGTGTTGTAGTGTTTGCGTAGTGTAGGGTCATGCTGGGGGTAGTGTTTTAGGGTTTAGGGTAGTGTTGTAGTGTTTGTGTAGTGTAGGGTCATGCTGGGGGTAGTGTTTTAGGGTTTAGGGTAGTGTTGTAGTGTTTGCGTAGTGTAGGGTCATGCTGGGGTGTAGTGTTTTAGGGTTTTGCGTAGTGTTGTAGTGTTTGCGTAGTGTAGGGTCATGCTGGGGGTAGTGTTTTAGGGTTTAGGGTAGTGTTGTAGTGTTTGCGTAGTGTAGGGTCATGCTGGGGTGTAGTGTTTTAGGGTTTAGGGTTGTGTTGTAGTGTTTGTGTAGTATAGGGTCATGCTGGGGGTAGTGTTTTAGGGTTTAGGGTAGTGTTGTAGTGTTTGTGTAGTGTAGGGTCATGCTGGGGGTAGTGTTTTAGGGTTTAGGGTTGTGTTGTAGTGTTTGTGTAGTGTAGGGTCATGCTGGGGGTAGTGTTTTAGGGTTTAGGGTAGTGTTGTAGTGTTTGCGTAGTGTAGGGTCATGCTGGGGTGTAGTGTTTTAGGGTTTTGGGTAGTGTTGTAGTGTTTGCGTAGTGTAGGGTCATGCTGGGGGTAGTGTTTTAGGGTTTAGGGTAGTGTTGTAGTGTTTGTGTAGTGTAGGGTCATGCTGGGGGTAGTGTTTTAGGGTTTAGGGTAGTGTTGTACTGTTTGTGTAGTGTAGGGTCATGCTGGGGGTAGTGTTTTAGGGTTTAGGGTAGTTTAGTTGTTTAGTGTATGCTAAAGGCATATTCGTTCTAAAAGTTTTCGTTATTTTAATTTGCGGCCTAATAGTACATGCAGGATTTTTTTTGCGGACTGATGGTATGCGGGATTTCGTCATATATTCGCTAATCATACTTTCTATGGCAAAATGAACCCCCTCATTTTGTTCCTTTTTAAATTAAATGTTTTAAGAGTTACCACTTTATTCCAATCAAGATGGCTTCAGGTGTGCCATACCTTTGTAATAAGTAGGACTGTTAGCACTCTAGTTGTTCTTTAGAACACTCTGGGACATTCTGTCATTGGGCTATAGTTGGGCTACATCTGGCTGATATTTGGGCTACATTTGTTTTTTTTTGTCTCTGGTGGCCATCTTTGGGCTACATTGGGCTACATTGGGCTACATTTGGGCTCCAACATATATATAGCCCAATGTAGCCCAATATATATTTTTCAAAGTTAATTTTCGTAAAAACCACTGGAGCCTATATCTTGAGACATAGCAAAGGCACATCGGGCTACCAGTCCCTACAATTTTGCCAAGTTTGGTGTAAATCCATTCAGCCGTTCGGGCTAAAAGTGAGGCCAACCGCCCTATGGAAAATTGCATGGGAAAAACACGTTTTGGGACCCCCCTTTTTTCTCGGCCCCCCCTTGACGAAACCCCCCCAAATTTTCAGGGGCTGCTCAGAAACAAAATGTTCCATTTTCCTGAAAATGTCAGCCAATTCTGTCCTCAAACGCCAAAGTTATTCGACATAGAATTTTCAAAAATCCCATGGATTTGCACGAAACTTGGCAAAATTGTAGGGACTGGTAGCCCGATGTGCCTTTTGTAGGTCTCAATATATGTGCTCCAGTGGATTTTGAGAAATTAACGTTTAAAAAAAGATATATATCTGTAACAGCGGACCGGGCAGCGCTCTTTTCGCGCAACGGAGCTTTGTGAAGCGAAGCTGATTGGTTCTCCGGCGTCTGTCAACATTCCAAACAGTCCGTAGCGGCCGCCATCTTGTCTCTCAGTAGGATCGAGAGACAAGAGGAGGTCAAAACAAAGGGGGAAATAACTATAAGGGGGCATAGTAGATCCTCGCTGACCCCCTAGGTTTGATGTGGAGGTTTTAAAAGGGCCCCGCGGGGCAAAAAAAAAAAATAATAATAATAATCGAACGGCTGAATGGATTTGCACGAAACTTGGTAAAATATTAGGGACTGGTAGCCCGATGTGCCTTTGCTAGGTCTCAATATATGTGCTTCAGTGGATTTTGAGAAATTAACGTTCAAAAAAAGATATATATCTGTAACAGCGCTCCGCTTCGCGGAGATAAAATTATATCTGTATTACCTAGCTGTTGCTAACACCAGTTAGCGACGGCTAGTAGGAGATAGCGACCATCTTGGGTCCCACTTTGCATGTGAGTGATATTTATCACTAATGACATGCAAAGTGGGCATGCCAAGATGTTAGCGACTGGAAACAGTCGCTAACATCGCTATCTCCTATTATCAACTTTTGGAAATATTCGAGATAAGCGCGAATATCTCCAAAAAGTAACAGCTGCCCTGAGCAGTTCTTAGCCATGTTATCCAATGGGAGGTGGATAACATGGCTAAGAGCATTAGCTCGGTAATGCATGAATATCGCGGAGTTTTCAGCGATATTAATGCATTGCGCTCGTTTTTTATCGTATTTGCGATAAACCTTGATAATAGCAAGGTTTATCTGCGATAATTTCTGACGGTAAAAAAATCTTTGCAATGCATCGTTAGGGATAAATATCGCTTAACTTTGGTAATATGCCCCAACGTCTGTTAACGTTCGATTCGAAGGAAATCAGGAATTGTTGAAAAACATTGTGTGCGCCATCTTGTCTTTTTTCAAATGCCACACTTTTGTCGTGCACGGCAGCCATTTTAGATGCCTTGACCAGACCCACTCTGTGCACGCTGTCGATCCTTAGCATGGCTCCCCACCCTCGCAAGCATCTCACCCAGGCAGTGGTCACCCCCGCTCTCTGTCTTATGCATGGGTAATAAACCTCCCCCCATCTGCGCTGCTCTTCCCTGAGAATCACACCCTGTGCCCGCCCGACACCTCCCTTTCGCCCTATTCACTACCGCACCCTCTGACACTCCTTTTCCTCTGTGTCCGATTGTCCAGGCCGGTCCTAGGCTATCAGCTAGCCCTGCAGATGTAGTTTATGGCCACAGCTGTAAAGAATCACCCCTCTTCAAAGGAGTTATAGTAGATCAAGGCCCACACTCGATGAGATCCGTCACAGCAGAAGCGTTGCTATTATCTGAAAACCATCCTGTATTGTGATTGGGGAGGGGACCGAGCGTGAAGCGGAAGATTCCAGGGATGACTCTTTGTACATCAAAGTTTTTACAATTATGTGTCACATTAAAAATATATAGCACTCCGACAAAGTAGTAAGATTATAAAACTTTAATAATTTATAAATATATACAAGAAAACAAAAATAGTAATAACATATAAACATTTTTAGGGAAAAACAACGAAGTAGCGGTCGGCTGTGCGAATAGTCCCAACGCAGCACAACGTCCAGATTTCCGGCGTGGGGCGTCGCGGGGGGTGGGTCATCAGTAGCAAACTGTTGTGCGAATAGTTCCAAGGCAGCAGAACGCGCCGAAATCTAGATGACACGAAAGTGATGTCTAGTAAGTTGCCACCCAGCAAATAACGGCGTGGGGCGTCGCGGGGGGTGGGTCATCAGTAGCAAACTGTTGTGCGAATAGTTCCAAGGCAGCAGAACGATGGCACCAAGGTGATGTCCAGTAAGTTGCCGCACTGGTTTTGGTATCCTACAATGCTGCTCCGAATAACGGCGTGGAGCGCCCCGGGGGAGGCGGCGTGAACGGGCCTCTCCAGGTGGAGTCTCATCTGTTTTAGTGGGGCGCCCCTTTACCGTTTCAGTTGCCATTCCGTCCGCTTTTGGTCCACTGTGTCAAAATCCGCCATTCAGCTGAGTTGCGCCCACTCTTGCGGTGCAGCGATAGGCGGCTGCCACAGGACTCTCAAAATGGCGGCAGGCTCTTTCCTTTTTGGGCGTGGTCCATGAAATGGCCCTGGGACACCTTGGAAATCGGACGCTTGTCTGCTAGGTCTTGGACCCCATTCTCGAAAGCGTCCCCTCCGCCTTGAGAATTCATCAAAAGTTTTGGGGGCCCCGACTCCTGCAGGCTTCTGGTGGGGAGCGGCTGCCATGATTGCTCGCGGAATGACCACGACGGAGCTACGAGATGGTGGTGCTCTCATGCTGACGCCAGTTTAGTCTGAAACATCCAGAAACAAGGTGGGGCTTTCATCGTTTGGGGGAAAAAAAAAGTTTTCATCCAATGAAAAGTGTTGTTTTTAGGTCATATGATCAAGCCTTCCATCATTCGGAAACCAAAAGTAAAATGAACCAATGAAAAGTTTTATAAACAAGTCACATGACCTGTTATGCGGCATAGGGTATAAAATGCGGAGAAAATACGTTGGCACGTGAGGCGGCGTCAGTAGCGGACCGATGTGCGAATAGGCCGAAGGCAATACAACGCGCCAAGATCCGGATGGCACCGAGGTGGTGTCCAGCAAGTTGCAGCACTGGTGTGGCCATCCTACAATGCTGAAAGTCGGCGTGGGGCGCCCCGTTGGCCTGTGAGTTTGCGTCAGTAGCGGACCGATGTGCGAATAGGCCGAAGGCAGCACAACGCGCCAAGATCCGGATGGCACCGAGGTGGTGTCTAGTAAGTTGTCGCACTTCTGTGGCCATCCTACAATGTTGAAAGTCGGCGTGGGGCGCCCCGTTGGCCTGTGAGATGGCGTCAGTAGCGGACCGATGTGCGAATGGGGCCTAAGGCAGCGCAACAATATTTTCTGACTGACACCACAAGGCGCTGAGATGCCAAGATCCGGATGGCACCGAGGTGATGTCTAAGTTGCGGACTGATGTGCGAATGGGGCCAAAGGCAGCGTAACAATATTTTTTGTATGGAAGATACCACTAGGCGTTGAGATGCCAAGATTCGGATGGCACTGAGGTGATGTCTAGCAAGTTGGTGTGGTCATCCTACAATGCTGAAACTCGGCGTGGGTCGCCCCATTAGCCTGTGAGATGGCGTCAGTAGCGGACCGATGTGCGAATAGGCCGAAGGCAGCACAACGCGCCAAGATCCGGATGTCACCGTGGTGGTTTCATAGTTGAGAGGCACTTCATCTGCAGTGGGGCGCCGAGATCCGGATGGCACCGAGGTGATGTCTAGCAAGTTGCTGTACTGGTGTGGTCATCCTACAATGCTGAAACTCGGCGTGGGTCGCCCCATTAGCCTGTGAGATGGCGTCAGTAGCGGACCGATGTGCGAATAGGCCGAAGGCAGCACAACGCGCCAAGATCCGGATGTCACCGTGGTGGTTTCATAGTTGAGAGGCACTTCATCTGCAGTGGGGCGCCGAGATCCGGATGGCACCGAGGTGATGTCTAGCAAGTTGCTGTACTTGTGTGGTCATCCTACAATGCTGAAACTCGGCGTGGGTCGCCCCATTAGCCTGTGAGATGGCTGTTCTTTGGATTTGGGCCTGGTCCACCAAAATGGCCCTGGGACACCTTAGAACTCGGACGCTCGATTTTTTTTTCCTTTCCTGTACATGCAAAAAAAGGTAAATGCCCGGTACGTTACACGCTTCATCTGCCACGATGAACTCTCCAGAGGAACCGAAAAAAAATATAGTTGTGGTAACTATACCATGCATCGTCATATGGAGAGGTGGCACCAATTAATTATAGTGCTGCATAAAAGAGAGATTTGGAGGAGAACCCCTGACCTGCTAGTACATTCATCAAAGAAGTGGCACTGAGAGCTTCAGAGGCAAGGGAAACGGTCCCAAATATTTAGAAGAACTTTGGAAAGATTAAAATGACATGTTTAGATTGTGGCAAATTAATTTCATGTGGACAGATGAGTGTTACTCTAATAAATACAGCATATGAACATCATCATAGTCGATGGTTGGTAGAGACATTTTGACTATATCCTGGACCTGCCCGTCCTCGCCCAAAATGGCGCCGGAATAAATGGGACTCGTAACTCCTTGTTGTGTACTGGTTGCAGAACCTTGAAATCACGAGATACGTATGCAGTTTTGAAGCACATGGCGGGCGGGGACGAGAATTGATTGAATATTTCGACATCCCTATTGATATTAAGTTCTGATGTGTTATTGATTACTGTACTGTTGAAAGTTCGAATTAACGTCACCCATGGTACTTGCCCGCAAATGTATATCTAGATAATTTTATTGTAACTGGCCCTGTCGTATTTTAATTATAAAATGTACGTCCACCGATTCCGTAACTGTTAGACACCTTAGTTCTTGCAACCTAATGGCCCGCCCGTTACGTTCCTCTACAGTGTAAATGTCTATTCATCATATACGATTACAGTTTGCTCTGTGGCAGGCCCACGTGGTTATAGGCTCGTATTTGTATAATGAAATTTTCACAATAAAGGTTTTTAAAAGAAAACATGGTAGTAGTATATACATTGGTAAAGTTTTTAATAATAGTGACTGTTTTAGAATCATTAAAAGGCAAGTGAAATAAAGCAGACCAATTACATGAAGGGTAAAAGGTATAATACGAAGGAACGCAGTAAAGATAAATGGTCAAGGGCTGTTGTGTTTTCTATTCCTGCAACATAAAGTGATCGATAAGAATCTCATATTCAGGCGTATCGGCGACTAAGACAGCAGGTCGACCCTCTTTTGCTCAACGGCTCCGTCATGGGACGAAGAAACGCTCTTTTTCTCGAAAAAAGAATATATTTTACTTGCAGGACAGTTGTAAAATTTCCGGGAAAGTACATTAGCCTGGAACATTATAACATATATTTAAGAAAAAATAATGTTCGGAAGTAATGAAAAGCGTAATTTTTAGGTCATATGACCAAGCCTTTCATCATTACAATAAGAAAAGTAAAATGAACCAATGAAAAGTTTTATTAACAAGTCACATGACTTGTTATGCTTACGTTACGCGCTGCGCGCCCCGGATGACTTCCGGATGCGCTAACGCGGCGCGTCATATGACGCATTACGCGACAACGCAGGTACAGAATATAGTCAAAATGTCTCCACCAACCAGCGGTCGGAACACAACCCCTTTCAGCAGGCTAAATAGTTCTGTTAAATGACAACAGAAGGGACAGGCAACAAGAACCATCAGTCAAAGAGGGGAGAGCTAGTTCTTCTCTACCGGGTTACATTGGGGCGCTACCGGAACTGATCGAATTGGTAGTCTACAGTGTTTCTGGATGTTTCAGACTGAAGCTGGGGTTAGCATGAGAGCAGCACCATTTCGTAGCTCCGTCGTGGTCATTCCGCAACCAATCATGGCAGCCGTTCTTTATCGTTATTTTGGGCGGGGTGGGTGGCGGAGCCAAGCTGTTTTGCAGCCATCATTGTGTGGAGTTCAGTTCATCTCACTAGTTTTGTATTTGTCATGAGGGGTTGTTCCTAATGTTTCTATTTTAGCGAGGTCAAAAAGAGATCCCATTAGTGGCCTACTGATTTTGCTCGATTCCTTTTCTTTTTTTTTTTACACGATTTTTCGTTATCTGCAAAGACTAAACAGAGTATTGCGACTGTGTGTTTGTTTGTAAATAGAGAATGAACCAAAGAGAACTAATTCTAAAACAGTAAATACTTGGATAACAATCAATCAAATGGAGAGAGAAGCAGGCACGACGGATTACAATGGGGGCAAAGACCTGCGTTAACTACCTTTCACTATCTGCAAAGAGAGAGTACTCCTAATAGAAATGAGGGGGGGGGGCACCATTCAAAGCAGATCAGTGTGCATAAACACGAAAATGTTTTCACTTACCACGTACTTGACATTCGACAGCTTATGATATTTGCTATTAAAAAACCATTGAAATTCACTGAAAAAACCATAGGTTATAGACCATATATAGTTAGGAATTAGCATTTACAAAACCTTGAAAATTCACTGAAAAAACCATAGGTTATAGACCATATATAGTTAGGAATTAGCATTTAAAAAACCTTATTTTACTCACACAAAACCATTGAAATTCCATATATAGTTAGTTGCACTAACTATATATCGCGCACCTGCAATCCACTGCTGATCATGTCACATATTACATCATTCATGACATGGTCAGTGACATCACTGATGACATCACTGATGACATCTCAAATGACATCACTGATGACATCACTGATGACATCTCATTTGACATCATTCTTGTGCTAATACGATAAACCTCTTCAGACTCTAATATAACCTTAGATACACTCAGTGTATACAGACACTCACACACTGCCACTCATCCATGGAGTTACTCACACACCCAGTCAGTCATGCAAAGAAACAATCTCATCTCCATTTCTTCAACTATACAGTTAAACACACCTTACTTATTGAAACATATACTAACACATATTTACTCTCTTATACAATCCCTGATACAAGTTCACAATGATCGATACAACCACTCACTCATTCGGTGGCTCTCATGCACAGTTATTTATATATGCCAACTCTCACATGTACTGTGTTTTACATATGTACTTACTATGACATGTAGCATTGAGATATCCATTCACTCATCAATACACTCATGCACACAGTCAACTGCCCATGTAGCTGTTTCCACATGCACTCTTGAACTCATACACCTAGTGAATAAACTGTTCACACATCTATGCATAGAGTCACACACCTTCCAGCCACCCCCACACAAACTCAATCTCCCATAGAAATACTTGGGCAACCAATTAATAACACATATAGCCTCTCGTATAGCTAATGATCAACACATGCAGCAGTTTACAGAACAACAGACATAATGATGCACAAATTAAGACAGTTTAGTCACTAACCCATGCATTCAGTGAGACACATTTAATCACTCACTCATACAGTCAGTCACGCACCTACTAAATCCTTCATCCAGACACTTATACATCCACTCATTCTTCAATATGTAAGACATATTTTAACTTTACAGAAACATACAGTCACTGGATGTTGTCATCAGTGATGTCATCAGTGATGTCATTTGAGATGTCATCAGTGATGTCATCAGTGATGTCACTGACCATGTCATGAATGATGTAATATGTGACATGATCAGCAGTGGATTGCAGGTGCGCGATATATAGTTAGTGCAACTAACTATATATGGAATTTCAATGGTTTTGTGTGAGTAAAATAAGGTTTTTTAAATGCTAATTCCTAACTATATATGGTCTATAACCTATGGTTTTTTCAGTGAATTTTCAAGGTTTTGTAAATGCTAATTCCTAACTATATATGGTCTATAACCTATGGTTTTTTCAGTGAATATATATATGTATATATGGTAAGGGAGCGGCGGACATGGCGCGGGGGAGGAGCGGTGACGTGAGGAGCAGCGGACAGGCCAGCGGTGGTGCGAGCAGCGGACAGGCGGGAGGAGCGGCGGCTCAGGTAAGGGGACCCATGTCGGGGCAGGCGGGGGTCGGGGCAGGCGGGGGTCGGGGCAGGCAGGGGACGGGCCGGGCGGGGGCCCGGGCTGCTGCACAATGTCGGGGCGGGCGGGGGGCAGGGAAGCCTGTTGCACCCGGACAAGGTCGGGACGGGCTGCTAGTATGTATATATATATATATATATATATACATACATATACATATATGACCTACTGGCGGTCACTATTAGATTGTTATAGTAAAGTATATGTTTCTATAGAAAAAGCATTTGTTGTCTTGCTTATATCTTTGGCATCGTTTGATGAATCTTCATGAAATTTTCCAAAGAAAAGTATCATATTGAGTTTTGTTGAGCAGGGAAAGTTTTGGGGTGATCCTTCAAGAGGGGGCCGAGAAAATGGGTGGGGGGCTGAAAAAGTGTGTTTCCCATGTTAATTTTCCATAAACTCTTTAGAGAAGGCTGCAGCCCGAGCCCCTGAAGGGAATTTTGCAGAAAGCTAGCTTTTGATCCATAGATTGTGCTTTTTGTTATATGGTGTAAATCCATTCAGTAGTTAGCAAGACACTAACGGAAATTCTAATTTGCATATATATGATTGCAAAGTCTTTGCGAATAATGATAAGCTTGTGCAAGGGAACTGCACTGCTCTGATTGGCTGCCAACACTTCAACCAGGAAGTGTTGGCAGGCATCTTGGGACTAGGCTTCCGTCAAATCCCAAAAAGAAATGCAAAAAAAATGAAAAGGGGGCAGGTAGGAATACCCTGACCCCTAAGCCTTAATCTTGGCGTCCCAGAGGGACCCCGGCATGATAAAAAAGTATTTATTTAAAAAATATTGCCACAAATTAATTTGTGGCAAAAATTTTAAAATAACAGATAGTTGAAGGGATATATACAAGTCATAAAAAGCCCTCTTTCGGGATCAAGATCTAGATTTCTACCTAATTTGGTGAAATTCCGTTAAGCCTTTTGGTCTGTAGCTGTTTAAATTTTCTCTTAAAAAATGAATGAGGAAGATGTGTTTCCCATTTTTCTATCCCCCGGTTGATGGATCACCTTAAATCTTTCCATGCCCAAACGAGGCAAAGAAATAGCACTTTATTTGTGTAGGTATTTGAAGATTCATCAAATGGCATAAAAGTTATAAGCAACACAAAAAGGCATTCCTATGGAAACACGTTCCTAACTATAACTGCTTAGAGGTGACCGTCTCTGGTAATATATATATATACTATTCATCACTGGATCAGCACGTCGCTCTATATGCTAATTGAGCCTGCTAGTGTGAGTCATACCTACTAAGGAAATAATAATTATGAAAAATACAAAAATGAACATTTGAACTTACTTAAAGAAGAGTGTTGCTTCACACTGAGACTCAATGTCCCATCATGCAATTGAGTTGCACTTTACCCACACGCCCACTGGGGGCCGTCATACTCGCAAATAAAAAGATGGCAATCAAGCAGTTGTGAATTCAAATGTCGGTTTTTCGCCCAGGAAGAAGGGGTTGAAAGACCTTGAAACGCGTTGGCAGCAGTAATATAAAGTGGTATACGAAGGCAGGCTGCATTCTTAAAGCCAGAGGCAGAGCAAGGTTGTGTGCGCTCCCAAGCTGCAGGGCGCTTTGTTTTGAAAATTTCTACGCGGTGGTTCAGACTTTGGGGAGCTGCACCATTGTGAGCTGGAAGACAAGTATCCAGCTGAACAAGGCTGCCGTTTTGAACTATTCATCACTGGATCAGCACGTCGCTCTATATGCTAATTGAGCCTGCCAGAGGGAGTCATACCTACTAAGGAAATAATAATTATGAAAAATAAAAAAATGAACATTTCAACTTACTTAAAGAAGAGTGTTGCTTCACACTGAGACTCAATGTCCCATCATGCGATTGAGTTGCACTTTGCACACGCCCACTGGGGGCCGTCATACTCGCAAAAAAAAAGATTGCAATCAAGCAGTTGCGAATTCAAATGTTGTTTTTTCGCCCAGGAAGAAGAGGTTGAAAGACCTTGAAACGCGTTGGCAGCAGTAATATAAAGTGGCATACGAAGGTAGGCTGCATTCTTAAAGCCAGAAGCAGAGCGAGGTCGTGTGCGCTCCCAAGCTGCAGGGCACTTTGTTTTCATAATATATATATATATATATATATATATATATATATATATATATATATATATATATATATATATATATATATATATATATATATATATATGCTTACCACCTTATGTTTGTGGTCGTGTGCTGACTCAAGGAGTGGGAACTGCTGAACGGAATTACACCAAATTTGGCAAAGAGGTAGCCTTGGTTCAGACTTGTGCCTTTTGCTTAAATGGTGTAAATCCGTTCAGTAGTTCCTGGGAAAATCACAATTAAAATCATACATATACCTATGGCGCGCAGGATCCGCGCATCCTGCCCAGCACGAGCTGTATTCTAATTGGCTGTCAACACTCCAAATCAGGAAGTGTTGTCAGCCATCTTGTGCCTCAGTAATACAAAAACACGCAAAATGCAAAAAGGGGGCAGGGTAGAAACACCCTGACCCCCTAGGCCTGCTCAGGGGATCCCAAAAGGAGCCCCAAGGCCCAAAAATTATTCTTTTTTTTTAAATCGTCAAAATCCGTACAGGCTGCGCGGATCCTGCCGATGGGGAAAAAAAACGAAGCGCTATATTGGTTATTAGCCCCCGGGGGGCCAAATCCCGGAACAATGAAATAATTTAGGTGGGTGGCCCAAAGGGACCCCCTAGCCCCAGGGACCACCACCCCCAGGGCTTTATTAAAAATTGTGCGGGGGCTCCTAGCCCCCCCAGCCCCGGGGACCACCACCCTTGGGCTTTTAACATTAGTGGCTGCGGGCGCTCACAGGCCACCCCAAGGCCTGGGGACCGCCACCCCGGGGCTTTTTGCTAATATATGCGGGGTGCTCATGCCCCCCCGCAGCCCCGGGGACCGCCGCCCCGTAGTTTTAAAAAAAAATATAGAAACCTGTGTGGGCACACGCCCCGGGGACCGCCACCTTCCCGGGGCACTATGTTTTTTAATTTGGGGGTCCCCGTGGCTTTTCAAATGGTGGAGCTCTTTAGGGCCCTGAGGACTGCCACCCCCCCAGGGCCGGCTCCTGCTGTGTCCCGGGGTGCCCACCCCTGGGACACTGCCATTTCCAATGACAGCGTGGGAGAATTCCGAGAGGGTTGAGGATTATGCTTGCCCCAAGTTATGTGATTCCAGACCCTCGGAGGTTCTCAGAGTGGGCGGACTGTAATCTGGAATCATCCTGGAAACTTGTGGTTAACCTAGTGAAATATGTGTGTAGCGACAGAGCAGCATTGCAAATCAAAATCGATGAGCTTAACGAGGAAATAAGTAAACATTGGATTGGATTGGATTGGATGTGCATTTGTAAAGCGCGAATTGCTGCCCGGAGGCGTCCAAGTGCTAAGAATACTGTAAGCCCAAGCTGTGGCCCCGTGGGGAGAAGGAGGAGTAGGTTAGATTGGGTGAAATAAAAAAGGTTTTCAGCTGTTTGCGGAAGGCTAGAAGGTTAGGGTTAGCTCTAAGATGCAGCGGCAGGGCGTTCCAGGCGTTGGCCGCGTTATGTGAGAAAGACCTGCCTCCGGATCTGGATCTCTTTATTCTGGGAACTGTTGCCAGGAAGGTCTGACTCGAGCGTAGACTTCTGTTGGGCGTGTAGTGGGTTATTGGATCTTGAGTGATACTGGGGCCAGTGTTCCAGAAGGCCTGATGAGCTATGCACAAGGCCTTGAACATAACTCTCTGACGCACTGGTAGCCAGTGGAGGGTTATCAGTCCGGCCTGGCTGACTGTCTGCGGGGAATGTTGAGTAAGATGCGGGCTGCGCAGTTCTGGGCCGTCTGAAGCCTACTCAGTGTGTATTCCGGAGCCCCGAGGTAAAGTACATTATTAAAATCAAGGCGTGACTGGATTAGACCTTGGACAGCTGTTTGTCTGGCCTCCATAGGAAGGAGAGGGAGGATTCTCCTCAGCATCCTCATAATGCCGAAGCATGTTGCTGAGAGTTTTGTGGCTTGCGTATTAAAGGACAGAGATCTGTCGAGCCAGACTCCGAGGCTCTTGATACTGTTTTTGGGGGTAGGTGGAGGGCCCAAACTAGGTGGCCACATGGTGGCGGGGAAACTGAGGTCTGGGGGCCAAGAAGCATCAGCTCGGTTTTGTCCCCATTCAATTTTAAAGATGAAAGGGACATCCAGGTTTTCACTTCCTCTAGGCACTCTCTAAGCCCGCCCTGTGCTGATGGATTAGCAACCTGCGTCAGAGAGACCACTAGCTGCGTGTCGTCCGCGTAGGAGATGATCTTAATCCCAAAAGGACGGACGACATCCGCCAGTGGTCTCATGTACAGGTTAAAAAGTGCAGGGCTTAGAGAGGAACCCTGGGGGACTCCACATTTCAGAGGTCTGCTAGTGGAGACAGACTTGCCGTCAAACACGCGGAAGGACCTATCCTCTAAGAATGACTGGAACCAGGACCAGGCTTTGTCCTTAATGCCGAACATGGAAACACGGATGTTGTTAAAAAATGTAGAGAGGGGGGCGTGGCCAAGCGGGATCCGAGATGGCTGCGTAGTTTCGGAGCTCCAAACTCGGTGAGCCCTTAATCATTCCTGCTTCTCCATCCTGAGGTCGGGAATGCATCCCCCGGGGCCGGAGGTGTTGTGAGGTCTCGCCCGCCGATCCGGAGCTGTCGGTGGCCCCTGCGGAGGCATTGTGGCTGCCGATTTCATACTGCCGAGTGTCGGCCCTCAAGCCGGGACCTGAAGTGGAGGCTCCGACCCGGCTAATAGAAACTTCCCGGTTTGGCCGGAAGGTGGGGCCGCAGCGTAAAGAGGGTCCGAGCGGACCATCCGGGACCCCGCCGCTGGGCTGTGCGGCTCTGTGCTTCGGCTGTGGCTGACCGGAGTGGAGAATGCAGTAGCGGCAGGAAGAAGTTCTGCGGCGGCTGTTGCTTGGGCGAACGCCGCACCTGAAGTACTTGCTGGTGCCGGGGTGGCGAGTGGATCTCCCCCCCCAATCCCGACTAACTGAGCCGCCGGGGTGTTGTCTCTCCCTGGCCCCCCTGATGTTCCTTTGCTTGCGGCGGGGAGGCGGCTTTGGTGGTGACAGGCCCCTCCCCTCTTCCCTTCCTTTCTCCTTCTCTGCAGCTGCGATTCAGTGACGCTGTTGGCATTGGAGTGGGGGAGCTGTGGGGCTGAACAGCGCATCGTGGTCGCCTCTGAGTGTATCGGTGGCCTGTTGGAGGGGCCCCTGCCCCCCCTTTTTGGTGGATAACTTGCCATGCCTGCTGAATTGACAGCGCAGGTTGCTCTGCATGGTGGAAGACGTCGCAGTTTGGCGGAGTGAGGTGAGTAGCATACGGCTGACTCCGAAGTCGCTATTATACAACGGCTGCTGTGTTACTGGAGCCCCTCCCCTCCGCCCCTTCCGCACTGGGCCCTCTGGACACTGCGCTGCTGTGAGGGGCACCAGTGGTGTTATGTGGAAATTGTCGCAGGTGGAGTTTACGAAAGTGCAGCTGCCTGTTGTTAGAGGTTGGGCCTTCATCACAGGGGATTTGTTGTGGCCTTGAGGGGGGGAGTGGTGGCGGAATTGACCTGTGGAACTCTACTCCCTTGGGCAGTCAGCTACTTGGTGGAGGAGTCACTCTCCCCCCCCCCTCTATTTGCTTGTCCGTTCCTCCTCGTCTGTCTGATCTTCTGGAGGTGCTTCTCAGCGCTCATATTATTGTTGGGCTGTGCTGTTCATCCTTGCTGTTGTGGACTCTGAGGGGCCCTTGTCCGGAATTGCTGCTACCCCTGATAGCGCTCTACTCATCTGGACATGGAGCGGGTGAAGGGCACTGGCACCAGGGGGTCGAAACCTGTTCAATCAAATAAGCTCGACAGCTACGCAATTGCTAAAGACATGCCAAAAGGACGGCTGTCGGAGGATTCAGTGAAGGGAGCGCTGGCTGGAGATGACCCTGAGCTCTCTCTTAAGGATGACATGGATGCTATATCCGGGGTTAAAACCTCGCTGGAACATAAGACGGATTCAATGGCCATAGATATCAACCTAATCCGTGCAGATATGAGGAAGCTAAACGAAAAGGTAAAGCAGGTTGAACTTACCACTTCTAGTCTTGTGGAGGACGTCTCCCAGTTGTAAAAGGAGGTCGGAGTTGCTGCTGCCGTTGACCTCAAGTTGGATGACTATGACGGGCGCCTTCGTCGTAACAATCTTCGTATCCTGGGTGTACCTGAAAAGTCGGAGGGGCAGGCCCCAGACCTGCTTGTATCCTCAACACCTGCAGCCGAAGGGCCTCAGCAAGTTTTTCGTTATTGAGTGGGTACACAGGGTCCCGGGCGGCCGTCCCAGACCGGGCGCTCCCCCACGGCCCATGTTGGCCCGAGTCCTGAACTACTGAGACAGAGATGCTATTCTTCAGTGCTCAAGAGCCAGTGCACCCCTTAAATTTGAGAATGCTACTATTGCCTTCTTTCCTGACTTCACACAAAGAGTGCAGAAGCAACGAAAATCCTTCTTGTCAATGAAGCGTGACCTGCGGGAAAGAGGCATGAAGTACTCTATGTTGTTCCCGGTCCGTCTTAGAGTTGAGCCGGATGGTAGAACATGGTTTTTTGATCAGCCGGAGACAGTGTCAGAATGGCTTGAGATTCGGGGCCTCCGGGTCGGGCGGACCGGGGAGGGGGTGGTGACTCGGAGGCTCAGCCTTCCTAAATGGACGTCCAGCCGTGTGCCTTAGTTATGTGGGGGGGTGATGGAGGGGATGTGGGTGTTGGGAGGGTTGGGACGTGATGTATCCCTTGATTCAATGGGGAGGTGAGAGGTATAACATTTTGCATAACTGTATTCTTACAGACTTTTCACTATGTCTTTTTGGGTGCTGACCGGAGCTCTTGTGACCTATCCCCCTAAGTCTTTTTTTGTTCTTTCTTTTGAATGTTGTGGGCAACAGGCACTATGCTTTTTTCAATGGGCAGTTCTAAGGCTAGTGGGCAGGGCAGCGGGGTGGCGGGGAGTTGGGGAGGGAAGTTTGGTTTACCAGTTTGGTGGATTGTTGTTGGCATCAGCATATTGTATTTGAGTGGCATGCAGCAGGCAGTGGATTGTCGCTTCCTTTTCATTCATGATGATGGGGGGTAGGGAACTGAAGGTTTTGAGTTGGAATGTGAATGGGTTGGGGGACAAAATTAAATGTAGTGTGGTTCTTCAGTATCTTAAACGCCAGGCGCCGGATGTGGTTTTGCTTCAGGAAACACATTTAGCCGGTAATTCATGTAAGGCAATGCACAGAATGGGGTACAAGTTGGTGGCCCATGCGAGATTCACATCTGGTTCCAGAGGGGTGCGTATCCTGATGCGGAAGGCGTTCCCTCTGGTGATAGATTCCACGTGGGAAGATGATAGGGGCAGATATGTTGGCATTACAGGTCGATGGGAAGGTTCTTACCCTCTGTCTGTCTATGTCCCTCCGGGTATGCAGTCCACTTCATTTGCTGATTTGGGAAAGCTTCTGCTCGAACTGCCGGTTGGGCTGTTGATCTTGGGGGGTGACTTCAATGCAGTGATGTCTAGAGCTATGGATAGATATCCTCCACGTGATATGGGACGCGCCATGCGATGGCTACCTGACTTTATTAATGCAATGGGTTTAGTGGACGGCTGGAGATTGCTTCATCCTGATCTGAAGCAAAACACATTTCATTCCGGTGCCCATGGCAGCCTCTCCCGCCTGGACTACTGTTTGGTTCCGGTGGCTCAGGTATCTTACCTCACTGAAGCTGTTCATCTCGCATGGGGTATCTCTGATCATTCCCCGCTTTGGTTCCGGCTTTGTATCGCATCGGGAACGGCAGGTAGGGTAGCCCCCATTAACCCCTGGTATCTTCGTAACCCCAAGCTTTGCAAAGACCTTACTAAAGCTTTAGAGGATTATTTTGTGGATAATGAAGGGGCGGTGTCCTCTTCCATATCTCTTTGGGAAGCCTTCAAAAAAGTTATTAGGGGACAGGCTCTGTCTCTGATAGCTGGAACAAAAAAGGAAAGAAATAGAGAGGTTGTGGATGCAGAGACTGAGATTGGTCGTTTGGAGGGGGAACTGGAACAAGAGGTAACGCAGACTAAATCGCATCTTTTGAGCCTTAAGCAGTATGATTACAAATCACTGGTCACTGATAGCGCCAGGGCCCTTGGCAGGGAGCAGTAGGGCAGGCTTTATGACCTCGGGGATAAGGCAGGGAAACTAATTGCTTGGTTGGACAAAAAGGACTGGGCTGACCTTGTTGTCCCAGAACTTGTTACGGAGGAGGGTGATTCGCTTACGGATCCTCAGAGTATTGTCGATAGCTTTGCGGCATGCTTTCAAACTGTTTATACCTCGGTCTCAGATCGACCGGAGGAGTACTCTCATATGTTGCTTCGGGCCATACGGCTCCCTTGCCTGTCATGAGAAGACCGCGATTTTATGGATAGTGCCTTCACAACTGACGAAATAGCCCAAGCTATTCACTCCTTGAATTCAGGGAAGGCGCTGGTACCAAATGGGCTCTCAATTGAACTCTATTAGCTCAGACCCGATAGGCCGGCCCCCTACCTCAAAGTTATGTTTGTTGAGGCCCGGGAGCAAGGGATTTTGCCCAGAGACCAGAGAGTTGCGTCAGTGGTGGTGACCCATAACGTGGGTAAGCCCAAAACTACATGTGCCTCTTATAGGCCTATTTCTTTATTGAATGCGAAGCCCAAAATTCTGGCCAAGCTTCTCTCCAAAAGACTGGTGAAAGTGGTCAGTGAGCTGATCCACCCAGACCAATCGGGCTTTATTCCCCAGAGAAACACGGCTGTGAATTTACGTAGGTTGCATGGCGTGATAGCCAGGGCCCACACCCTGCAGGAAACGACTGTTATTGCTTCACTTGATGCAACCATGGCCTTTGATACAGTAGAATGGTCCTATCTGTGGGTGGTCCTGACTAAATTTGGATTTGGCCCTGAATTTATAGGCTGGGTGTGCCTGTTGTATACTGAGCCACTCGCCTAAATAGTCGTTAATAATCGAGCCACGGCGTCTTTTCGTCTTGGTCGCAGCACTCGGCAGGGCTGCCCTCTCTCTCCCCTTCTTTTCTTGCTGGCCCTTGAACCCATGGCGGCTTGGCTATGCTGGGAGCCATCTATCCGGGGCATTCGGTGGTCCCCTGATTGGGAGGACCGAATTTCCTTGTACGCGGATGATATTCTGCTTTATTTAACCTCACCCAGTAGGTCCCTCATTGTTGTGTGCGACGTCCTGGCCTCGTATGGTAAGAACTCCGGGCTCTCCATTAATTGGGGGAAATCTCTGCTGTTTGTCCTCGCTCGAAGGAGAGCCCCCGATCCCCCCGTGAAATTGTCCCCTTCAGATTAGTACGGACGGGTTTAGGTATTTGGGGAATTACATCTCACTTGACCCAGCAGTCAGGTACGCTAAGAATCTCCTTCCACCTTTGCAGAGGCTTAGGAGTGACATCGCTAACTGAAGGAAACTTCCGCTCTCTTTGTTGGGGCGAGCGTCTCTTTTTAAAATGATGGCTCTGCCTCGTTTCCTTTATGCCCTTCAGAATTCCCTAGATGTAGTGCCGGCCAGCTCTTTCCGGAAGGTGGTGGAGTTGCAGCGTAGCCACTTATGGGAGGGCAGACCCCGTATCGCTTTAGCAAAGCTGACGCTCCCCTGGTATGATGGAGGCATTGCCCTCCCAGACATTAAACTGTATTATTGGGCTGCCCAGCTGGCCACGATCAATCATGGAGCATATGGCCCATTGCGGATCCCGGCTATGCCATGGATAGATGGCTTCTGCCTGGAGGCAGATATAATAGGGCACTGTACTCTAAGCCAACGAAGCTAGCTTTGACAGGACTGACTAGGCATGCTGTTCAGATCTGGCACGATGGCACGAGTTCTCTGGGATGGAGGGACAAGTTGACACTAGCTACCCCACTTTTTGATTCGGAGCAGTTGGGTAAGCTTTGGAATACGAGAGGGTTTGATAAGTGGGACCTGATAGGAATCTCCACCATTAAAGACATCTGGAGCAAGGGGAGGATTAAATCATTTGAGGACATGCAGGCTGAATTTGAGCTGACGAGACATTCACTACAGGCGGCCTTGCCTGTGGACGCTGACCTTCCGGAGGCTTCGCCTCTCGAGGATAGAATTTTAGATGGTCACCTACCCGAAAAAACTTTCTCCCTGATCTATAAGAAGCTAATTAATCACAGGTCGGACTTACTTAGCGAGTTAAGGGATAAGTGGGTGCGAGACGGAATAGAACTCGATGATGAGGACTGGCAATCGGCTGTTTCCTCTCCTAAAGTGGTTGCCATTCTTGCACGGCTGCGGCTCGTTTAATTAAAAATAATACATAGGGTCTATGTTACGGGACCCGCCTTGTACAGATGGGCCTGTCTGATACCGGATTGTGTAGACGGAAGTGTGGTCTCGTGGGGACGTTCCTCCATGTTATCTGGGAGTGTCAATATATTGCTGAGTACTGGCGTGAGATTCACAACACTATTCATGAGGTTTTAGGGGTCTCCTTGCTACCAGAGGCGAGGAGGTGACTCCTTAACATATGGGAACCTACCGACCTTAACTCCGCACAGACACAGTGGGTCACAGTGAGTTTCATGATAGCGAAAAGGAACATTGCTCAGCAGTGGGGATCCGAACTGCCTCCCACCCTTGAGATGTGGAAGAGTAATTTAGATTGGAACATGTTCCGGGAAAAGACTGTTTTTATGGCAAGAGGCCGCCCTCGAAAGTGGGCTTCAATATGGGGACCCTGGAATAAATATAGAGGGGAGATTTGTGTGCCACTTAGGGACGCTGCTTTTGACGTACCCCCATCCCCGTAAGATGTCTGTACGTGTATGTACTCTTGAGTCCTGTACCCCCGTGGGTGATATGTTGAGTGTGACATTATTCCTCTGTACTGTGTCTTTTATTGATGCTTTGTTTTAATAAAAAGAACTGTTAATAAAAATAAAAATAAAAAAATATGTAGAGAGGATATGATCAGTCGCTTGCAAAAGTATGAGGATGTCATAAAAAGGCGCAAAGCCTGTACATTTCAAAGGGACAAGGTGGACTATGAGTAGGGGCATGTGTTCACCTTTGCACGGTGATATGATGCGGTAAAAATGGCTAATCTCTCAGGGGGTCCCTCTACAACACACCCCAATGCAAGCAACAACACTCAATTATCTACCTCTGCCTCGGACTTGCGCTCAGCCATTGAGAGTGACTCTGACAATGACCAGGCCTTAACATCTAGGGGGCTGGGGTTTATCAAACCATCCCTGGGTCAGGAATGGAAATATTTGCGAGTGGACAGGATACAATCCTTACGCCCACGTGCACAAAACAGTGGTGCCAACAAAGGAGGAACAAAGACTCAACCAAAAAAGACGGGCAAGACGTCAATGTAGAAAGCGAAAACAAACTAAAGAACAATAAAACAACCTACAGGAGATGGAACAGACGCTAATAACCAAAATGGATGAAAATACAGTCATAAACTTAACAACAACTGAATTGATTGAGGAGGAAAGGAAAATCTTATTCTTAGGTCTTACTTATAGTCCTGTTAGAGATTTTAACTATGCTGAGACACAATGGATTTATTTAAATTTGTGCGTAAAATGAAATTGCGCAAATTTCACATAATGAAACACAAAATCGGGACAACACCATAACAACGCAGGTGGAGATGAACACCAGTCCGACTTTGACAGCAAGAGACACAGACCTTTTGAGGGATATGGAAAAACGTTTTGATGAAAACAACACGTTAATGAGCCAGCCTAATCAGGAAGCTCAGCATTTCGGAGCGACAGTTCGAACAAAGTTCAAATCCAAATCAACCTTTTGCCCGATAATGATACGGGACAACGTGGATGTCTTCCATGATAAAGTCACTTTTGAATTAAAAATACTTTATTGTGCCACCAAATAATCACCCATAAAACTAAGTAAACAGGATTATATTTACTCACAGCTTGTTAAAAAGCTACAAGATGATGACAAAATTATTGTACGCCAATCAGATAAGGGGGGTAATGTGGTCCTTTGGCCAAAAGAGATGTACATAGAGGAGGCCAAAAATCAATTGAATGACAGAAACTGTTATGAAAAAAGCAGCTTCTTAACAGTAAAATGTGCATGGGATGATTTCAATAGCAAACTACTGGCATGGAAATCTGCCGGTTTGCTCAGCACGGAGGAGTTTAAGTTTCTAAAAGTGGACTACCCCATTCTACCAACAATATACTTTATCCCAAAGGTCCACAAGGACATACATAAACCACCGGGGAGGTCCATTATATCGGCCATTGGTAGCAAATTTGAAAATACATCCAAGTATGTGGATTTCTTCTTACAAGATCTGGTGCAGAAACTCCTGTCATATATACATGATACAGGGGACTTTCTTCCTAAGATTGAGAGGGTTGAATGGGATGTGCACTGCCTGTTGATTTAGCTTAATGTGGTATCATTGTATACTAGTATACATAATCGAGACGGCTTAATGGCAGCTGAATTCTATTTGAATACTAGACCAAACAATTCAGTATGCACGACAACATGCTATTGTCTATGACAGCCACATGTTTGGAAAATAATTTCTTTCTCTTCAATAACCAAATCTTCCAACAGATCAGGGGAGTTGGCAAGGGGGCCTGCTTTTCTCCCAGTTATGCCTGTCTTCATATGGGCATGTGGGAGGAGCGGGTTCTCATGGCAACGCACAGTGACATACTCTCCAGTCATGTTCTTTGTTGGTATAGGTTCATTGACAACTTGTTTTTGGTGTGGAAGGGCAATGAAAAGGATGCGCAAGACTTAATTTCAGAGTTGAATAATAACAGCCTAAACTTACAATTTATAGCAACAATGAGCAAGGAAAGCATAATCTTTTTGGACGTGGCGGTTCTTACCTCCGACAATAGGCTAGAAACTCGCCTTCGTAGAAAATCTACGGCTGGCAACACGGTGCTGCATGCCTCTAGTCATTATCCACCTCATTTGATCAATAGCATTCCCTACGGGGAAATGTTGTGGATTAGGAGAATATATAGCACGGAAATGGACTGCATACAGGCCCAGCAAGACAGCAGGGACCAGTTCTTGGCTAGAGGGTATGCTCAGAGTGTTGTGGGATCTGCCATTAATAAAGCCAATAAACAGCAACGTTCAGAAATATTGGTTGACTGTCCCAAAAAGGAAGCTAATCTGTCTCAATCTATTGACCAGCCTACCAGGCTGGAGCTGACGTTCAATCGACAGCACAAGACACTGAGAAAAATAGTGAACAAGAACTGGCTACTAGTCTTGAACGATCCCATACTGAGGGAACGAATATCAGCAATCCCGAGTATTACATATAGGAAAGCACGTTCCATGAGTAATGCTTTGGTCAAGAGCAGCCCTGAGATTACCACACCTAAAAATTGGCTCAGTAGTAGAACAGGGTTCTTCAAATGCTCCAGTTGTAGAGCATGAAAGCAAGGTTACAACACCAAAACATACACCACCCCTTTTACACAGAAAGCAGTTGCAATAACAACATTTTTTAATTGCAAGACGGAATTTGCAGTGTATGTGCTGGAGTGTCTGTGTGGCCTGCACTATGTGGGCAGCACTAAGCTGCAGGTTCACAAGCGGATACTCCAGCACATGCGAGCAATAACCAATAACGATGCTGTGTATCCCGTGGCAAGACACTTCAAAGAACAGCATGGTAGTGATACACAACATTTGAAATAGTTTGCCATAGACACAGTCTTGCCACTTAGAAGGGGTGGCAACCGAGAATACCTGTTGCGCAAATTAGAGACCCAATACATATTAGAATTAGATTGTAAAGTACCACAGGGCCTAAATGCAAGTGAGGATTTCTTCACTTGTTTGTAACATTGTTTGTCTCATGCATTTGGTAATTGGTACTCTCCTTTTAGCTGAAACAGTTGTATAATTGCTCATTTATCTGAAAAAAAGTTTAGCTCAATTTCGATATAACTTTACACATTATTTTTAAACTTTATTGCGGCTGCAATTTAGTAGGGTGAGGGCACTTTATGATTTTAGATGCACTAGCACTTTATTTAAGAAAATCATGGATTCAAGCCCACTTGGGCAGGAAATGTCTCAAAATACAATGCAAAGCATTTGCAATTATGTGCATAATTGACTATAAAATAAGTAAGAGCCCTGGTATGGTAATATATCGCTTGATCTGTGGACTAGTTGAAGCTGTGTGTATATCGGGGAGGATGAGAAGGATCTTGGAGGCACTTTTTGTATATTGTATGCATGCCCGTGATGTTTCATATCTGAATATAGACTAACAAGCTTCAACCCGATATCTGCAGAATCTGCACATTTAAATGTCAAATTGATCCTTAATTTAAATGGATTTTAATTGAATTTTAACTGTGTGTTAACTATGTCCAATATTTACATGGCTCGGAGAATAAGTATTTATTTATTTATTGTCAAGCACACTTTGCACATATTTATTTCTATTTTAGAATTATTTATATGTGACATCGCATTTAGCATTGGAGAAATACAGAAAATGTTTTGTTTATTTCCATGATGACGGTATTCACGAGTGTTTTACTTGACACTAGCACTTTAAAAATGAAAAAATTACTCAGTTTTGCGTCATGTGATCAAGGCCTCGTGGGAGGCAGAAACGCGTCATGGCGGAGGTGCGGCGTTTATCTAATAAACCAAACATTTGCACTGAATTTGTCCCCAGGACCCTCGAGGGCTCCAAGCGGAGGGCTACGCAGCCTGCCTCCCACAATACACAAATCCCCAGGGGGTGGTGGTTCCCGGGGCTTGAGGGGCATCGCTGAGGCCCACACACTTCTAATTTTGCAGGGGGGGGGGAGCCTTGAACGCGAAAGTGGTGCAAGGGGGTTGTAAATCTGGTACACAGTGTTTTGTTTTACTTTGCTTTCCTTTCTGTAACGTAGAGGATCCAGGGTAAATATAACGCTTTCTGTACAGCCAGTACCTTTCAACCCTACCCTCAAACAGCTTTCTGCCTGTTACCATAGTAACAGTGCATGGAACACTTACGTGCGCACAGAGGTTAGAAGTTCACCACACCATGTTGCTAATGGAAACAGTTACTGTGCTGGAGTTTTGAAACTTTTCCATAGGAACCGTTAGTCGCAGCTATAGACTCTGGTAAAGATCTGGTAAAGAGTTAGCTTCAGAATTTTGCTTCAAATGATCAATATAATTTCTATTGGGGTCCGCCACCCCCCAAAAAAAGAAGACGTATATACTTTTTTTTAATTAACTTTTATTGAAACAACAATAAATAACTGGAAATGTAACTTAAAGATGACAATATAATAAATAACTAGAAACATAACTTTAACAAAACAATATAATAAACAAAACAATATAAAAACAAAAATGAAAATTAGTGTTTAAAATTAGATCGATGTGACTAAATGAGGTCAAACATTACAAATCAAGGTAACACTTGGCGATATTTTCTTATTTTTACGTCCTCAGTGTGCCTGATACATTTCACTTGTCTTATAGGCCCACGTTCAAGAGGTGTCTGTATGGCCTACTGAGTCAGATTTACACTATAGATCAACAGGTCTTTAAAATGATTCAGAGATGAGACAGAATTAGGTGAGAGATCAAGTCATTATGCAGGACAATATTCTTTAGGGCTTATTTACAAGACTTGCGCCACTTTTGTGTTACTTTTCCCATGTCGAAAGTGACGCAAAAGTAACGCAAGGGGCTTGTGAATACGCTTTTTTACTTCTACTGCATTTAATCTGAGGGATTGTATATCTAGGCCGCTCTGCTTACCTTGTGTAAACACTGTGACCAACAGAGTTTACAACTTGAACTCAGCTTTGGTTCTACACGTCAGAGTGGACGGCAGTGTCCATAACTTTAAAAGGGAAAGAGAAACGGTGTGAGAGAGAGTGGGAGAGAGAAAGAGAGAAAAAACGATATTAAAAGTGTGAGAGAGAGAAAGTTATAGATGGAGCAGTGAATACTGGAGAAAATACTCGTAGCTCACCTTTTGCCTCCGTTGTGTGTCCAAGCACATGCTGGCTCATAATGCATCCTCCAGTTTAGTGATCTGAAAGATAGTATATAGAGTTAGTAATAGCATAGTACATACAACTGCACACGTATATTTTTGGTTTATTTATTTGTACACTCAGGATACTATATTACAACAAGTTCCACTGTAAGGAGGTGTCTGTGCGCTGTTTTTTCCAAAGTAGTATATCCCATGCATTCCCACTGCATAGCAGTGAGTTCTCAATATTGGGTATCTAGACTGTTGCACCCCATTGACTCGCAGACCCCGGAGGTGTTTTTCTTGGGAAGTCAGAGGCAGATTTAGAAGCTCCTTGCACCACTTTTCTCATGGTAAAAGTGACACAAAAGTGGCGCAAGGGGCTCATACATCTGCCCCTCAAACTGTTGTAACCTATCTATTCTCACTGCCCGGAGATAATTGTACATTCCTACGCAGTCAAGCTGCTGCACACTACCCACTCTCTCCTTTCTCAGATGACTTGTCGTTGTTTCGGAAACAAGCTTCTTTGCTAACCTTGTGCCATTGGCTGATTCAAAGAGGGTGCACCACGTGTCGAAGCAGCCTTCTCAGAAGTTGTTACGATGGCCACGCATCATCGCAGAATCCTAGAACATTGAGCTTTAGAGGTGTTGGAGGGGGATGCCAATTTGTGAAACACAACCAGTAAGAGAAAAAGGAAGTTAACATTGTGTGTCATTTTTTATCAAAGGACAGAGGAAGTTTGAGAGTGACTCCAAAGAATATTCACAGCTCACCTTTCTGTCACCGGTGTGTTTTTCACCACGTGCCGGAACATAATGCACCCTGAAGCTCTACATCTAAAAGATAGTAAAAGAAAGATGTTATGATTGGTATTTGTTACTATCTTAATGTGGAGTTGAATAACATCGTCGTTTCACACACATTTCCTCTCGCATTTGAAAACAACTATTTGTATAGTTTATATTCCTGACGTTTGACCGATTATAAAAATGTTCCTGCTATTGGAAAAAATATATATACATGCAAGAAGATACGCTATATAGGACTGCGTACGCCTAAATCACCGCGTCGTTTTTTGTATCCAGTCTGCTGCAGCCCACCGACTCCCTCAGATGCGCACCCAGGCCTCACTGCTCACCTTTTCGTGGACAGGACACCTTCTACATCATGCAATCCCGCTCTGCCACCAAGAAGTCTCACATATGGTGCTAAGTCTTGATATCGCTATGGCTAACGACACACTCGTGCCCCATCATCATCATCGCAGGTTCTTCACCCGCTCAGTCCTTCCGGTTCCACTAACTCAGTAACCAAAGAAGCCACGCACGTGGTGGTGGTGGGCCCCCTGATTGGTGGTTCGGGCCTACATGAGGCGTCCGAACGACCAGGACAGGCCATCACAGCGCTTGAGATGGGAGCAACTCTAAAATGGCATACAGCATGTGCTCCCCGTCTTTTTTATAGGTACAGTCACGTGTGTAGTGACGGTTGCGCTGGAAAGGTGTGGTGTGGGTGTGTACCAGCCATGAGGAAGTGTCTGTGTGCCGTTCTGACAACTAGACTTGGAACTAAGAAATCACTACAATGGAAATCTGGGCAATGTTGCTTTTTTGTTTTTTCCTGGAATCGTAAGTGGAGTGGGCTGGCCTGACGTATGCCAGTGCTGCGCGAGGCTCTGAACCATGATTCCAGAGCTATGGGCGTGCTCCCGTCGTGAGCTATATGACAGATCAAGTGATTTGGGTGTCCGTTTTGTAGTGCTGACGTCACCCGGGTCTTCACAGCAAATGTGTCATTATATCTGTAAAGTTCCACAACGTGGCCAACATGGAAGGTGTGGGGTATCACTGACTCTATATTCGTTCATAGTTGCGTACATAAAAGATGGTGGACATGACGTATTTCTGCGATTATGAATGTTTATTGTACATTCAGTGGAGTGTTGTAGATGTAGTAATACAGGGCTGTGAAAGGTGTAAGTTGTAGTTTTTGGCACATGAAGGGCAGCTAATATATATACGTATGTGGTCATTCAGGTAGATTGTAGAACTTGATGCTAGAAATCAGTGTTTGAGTCTCGGAATTGCTTCCACATCCTATTATTGTAGTGTAACGACGTAATGTACGCGTACCTGAAAATGTATTGAAAATACGGTGCTCATGTAAATAGCTGATATAGTTTTGGGTTGATTTTGCGTTATATAAATATGCTTTTAAAAAAAAAAAAGGAGGAATAGCCCACACTGACTGTCACAGGTAAGATGGTTGCATACGCTATTTATAGCACAATATAATGTGGTAGGGCGGAGGAGCAGCATTTTACAAACACAATAAATACACAGACACAGATAGATAGTTGAAGTGGGTACGGGCACGTGTTCTCGACTCCATTTTATTACATTGTTGTTGGTAACAAGTAGAATAGTAATCATGATATCATATACAGATATTTAATCATAAACGGTTTATGACTTCTGTTGTACAAAGGTAGGAGCATTGTATGTGAATTATACACAGAACATTCTATCATAAAGAGTTCATGAGTTGTGGTGCACTGAGGTAGGGGCGGTTTGTGTGGAGCCTGAGTTGATGCGTGGTTCAGGCAGACCGCACTGGTAAAAATGTGTTTTGACTATTGAATTTTGCCTGAACAAGGGCACTTGACGATTATTTACGGTGAACTGAGTTAGTGGTATGTCTGGTGTTTATCGTGTGCTCACCTTGCGATGATGCGTGGTCTGAGTGGGCTGCACTGAAATTATTCACTGTTGCATACTGGACTATATGAACTTTGAGGGGGGGGGAAACTAGCATCGATGGTTATCAATTGCTCTGTAAACTAGGTCTACTGATTGCCCCCATAATAAATGAAACAATTGCATTTCACGTCGTGCATTCTAACTTTCTCAAAATGGGGATGTATGTCTGGTGGCGATGTTGAAGGTGATATCCCAGAGGTACTTGGTATTGCCGGTGGTGAAGGTACATTTTGGCGCAATTTTCTACATTCTTTGTTATGATAGTTCACAGAATGCCACTATTGAAGGTGCTTGCGCATACTAGCAGTGCAACAGCACTATTTTATTCTCTACTTTAAATAAATCGAGGCTGAATTTAATGCTGTCTGTTGTGTAGATGAAAAGGTGAATTCAAGTTGTGAACCCTACTGTGCACAGTGTACATGGAAGCTAGTAGTCAGTACAGTTATAGAACAATGCTTTTTTCACTTTTTTTTAAACAAAATCTGAATGCATACAGTATAATTTTCTCTGCATTAAATAAATCAAGGTTGAATTTTCTACTGTCTATAGTGTAAATGCAAAGGGGAATTCAAGTTGTAAACCCTGCTGTCCGCAGTGTACATCTTAGGGTGGAGTGCATCATCTGCAATTATAGTGGAAGTGGAAGATCAAACATGTATGCAGTGTGCATTTTATTATTCAACTAAATCTATACATTTTGAAGGAAGCATACTAAAGGGATATTGTGTAGGGTGTGATAGGTGTTATAATTAGTTTGGTTTCCACTGAATTAGTGGTACCTAAAACAACAAGGTTCTGTGGAGCCTGCGATGATGTGTGGACTGGGGAGGACGTACTGATAGTAATGTTTTTTGTCTTGTGAATTCTGGCCTAGTAAGGCCAAGTGGTGATTTTAGGTAGGTTTGAGGGACGTTACTTTATTTGGTACTGCACTTTATACCTAATGAGTGAAGAATCAGTTAAATTCTGCCTGAATAGAGCCATGTGGTGATGAATTATGGTGCACTGAGTTAGCAGTACCTTTGGGACTGAGCGTATATGTAACCTGCGATGATGCGTGGTCCGTATAGGTCACACTGGGGATAATGTTTTTGACTAAAGAATTTTGCCTTAATAAAGGCTTGTGGTGATTATTTATTGTGTACTGAGTTAGTGGTATGTCTGGTGCTTAGCGTGTGCTCACCCTGCGAGGATGCGTGGTCTGAACGGGGTGCACTCAAAGAATTGAATGTTGCATACTGGACTGTATGTACTTTGAGGGGGGAAAAAGTGCTATCGATGGTTATGAATTCTTCAGCAACAAAATTACCAGAATCAGATGATTCTTCCAGTCGTGAAGCCATTTTTGTCTCCCAAAAAAAAATTCAGGTTTCTAATGAATAAAAAGTGAGGTTGAAATTGTGACCTATGCTATCCACAGTGTAGACTATCATTAAGTGTACCTTTGCACTTGCAGCGTGAAAATTATTATTCAAGTAAATCTATATGTGATATAAAAAAAAGTTGTTAAAGGAAGCATAATAAAGGGATATTGTATAGGTTTTGATCAATGTAATACTTAAACTTACAGAGCGTGGCTGGGTGATGTCTTGCGCAAAACCAATAGCAGTAGAGAGAACAGGTTATATAGTAATAAATACGAAACACGTGTTGGCTGTTTGTCTGTTTGGCTACATTGGATGATCCCAACGATACAGGATCAACTATTGGAATCGACTCTTCTAAAAGAAAATAAAGACTTTTTCATTTGAATGGCATTATCTGGAGGACTCTTATTGGACTGAAATTTCTTCTCAAATATTGTGTGTGATTGCTCGGGTACAAAGTTGTGTTTTCAATGTAATACTTAGTTTGGTATAGTAGTCTGCAAATAATAAATCAACAGTGTAATTAATTGTGAGCTCTGATGAACTCAGTGTAGGCAGGAGGCAGCGGTTAGTAAGAGTACACGACCATGTGGCATTGATTAGAGCTGTACAGTATTGGTAATTTAGTGTGTGTGCAGGCAGCGATGATACGTGGTGCAAAGAGTTAGTGGCAACTGAAGCAACAAAGTTCTGTGAAGCCTGCGATGATGCGTGCTCCGAGCAGGACGCACTGTTAGCAAAGTCTTTAAAATCAAGTTTTTTAATAAATATTGGTTGTCCATTCACAGGAGTAAGTTGAAGTACATCTCTAAAAACTATGATATATTTTCTTTTAAATAAGACATCTGACTCAATACCTTCACGTGGCGATGATTTTTGGTGCACTGAGTTAGTAGTACCTTTGGTGCTGTGCTTGTACGTACCCTGCGATAATGAGTGGTAAAGGGGGGGCCACATTCTGACCAATGTCTTTTCTCTATTGAAATCTGCTTGAATATGGCCACATGACGATGAATTAGGGTGCAGTGAGTTACTGGTACCTTTGGCACTGAGCATGTATGTAATATGCGATGATGCGTAGTCCGGGCAGGCCGCACTGGGAGTAATGTTTTTTGCCTAGTGAATTTTGTTTTTATAAGGCCACGGGGAGATGACTTGTGGTGCAGTGAGTTAGTGGTACCTGAAGAACTCAGCGTGTGCGCCCCCTTCGATGATTCGTGGTTCGGGTGGGTCGCACTGGTACAATGTCTTTTGGCTATTGGAATGCGTCATGTGCAATCGCCATTCCACCTGAATCGTGAGCCCTCACAATGTAGATCTAAGGCAGTTGTCAGCATAGATATCGACAAATGATTTTTGTGCACTATTCCTCTACGACAAGACGATGTAGGGTACTTCTGTGTGCACTGAGCAGCTATCAGTTCAAAATAAAGTACTCAACTATTGATTCTATACCACGACACGCTCAACTTCATAGGGGCCCACTGTCCAAATCCCCTAGCTTGCTTTACATAAATCAGAATACAGAAGGAGCGTGAGAAATAAAACATGAAATATTGTGATGACAATTTCCAAGAAGTAATCCTCCAGGTCAATGTTGTATGTTTTTTTTTATTCAGAACAATATGTTGATGTCAGTCAGCTTCCAAGCAACAGTAATATTATTAATACAACAAAGTTACCAGCCAACGCGTTTCGTCCCCATTTGGGACATCATCAGGGCTGTAAATGAGGAAAAGAAAAGAAATATAAAGTCACCTAACAGTGATCCAATTGTATACAAATTTACAATATTGAATTGAAAAATAGTAATTTAACCTATATTCCTCATCATGAAATGTTATCTATACAAAAAACCGATACCACTCTGCCTAATGAACAGTCTAAAAATTGTTTTTAAACAAAAGTATGTATCTGAGAACATTCTCATCATTACATTGCATGGAGAAACCAACTGTGTAACAATTTGAAAATGCTACCCATCTTGGGTCCTGTTCTTGTGAGCAAACATTATAGACATAAGAAGCATTAGAGCTTGGTGTAACTGTGTTAAAATTCAAAATGCTTCCCAACTTGGGTCATGATCTAGTGATCGAACATTATAGACATAAGAAGCATTTGGGACAATTTAGGATATGAAAGGAAGTATTACCTTCCTGAGCTCACCTTAGAAAATGTTAATTCCACTGTAATTTTCCACTAGTATATTTTTCTCAAACCTTCTAATCCTCAACCCAAGTTCCAAACTGTAAGAAACATTTATAAGTTTAGCCGAAATATCACATTATCCATCAAGTCTGCTCCCACATTCCCTCTTTAAAAAATCCCCATTTCTCATACCGATAATGGCATTAAAACCAAAAGTCTTCCTCCTATACTTTGTGGTTCTAATCAATTTTAATTCCAATTTGAGTCTCCGCTCATAATTCCTTATGACCTTCCAATCCTCCAATTCCTTCGATTCAATCCAATTTCCAGACTGTGAAATAACATTGAATAACAATTATAATCACACGTTCTAAGAAGTCAGTACCTAAGTGTCCCCATTCTAAATCCACATTACTCATACCTATTGTGGAGTACATTCCAAGCAAATTCGGCATAAGCTTCTTCGTGGCAATCTATTGCTCCCTTCTAGTCCCGCAATGTCACTCCAAAAAGGTCCCAGTCTTTCCAATACTACATTGCACCATGATCTGTCAAAAGTAAAAACGTACAAGAAAAAGAAAAGAAAACCATATGACTATCATGTCCAAAACTCACTTGCCAAATAATCCTAAATCAACCACTAAATCACCCCTTAATAATCCTCCTTATTCTTACCAGTGCAAAACGTCAGAGTCCGCGACGTACACCCGGCTCCTCATTTACGATGATGAATATACTGATTAAAAATGCGGACAGGAGAGTGGAGAAACTAAGACAACAAATTTTGGATCTGGAAAAGGAAATTAAAGATATGAACTTACCAGATCTAACTGAGAAGAATTATGCAGTCTTAAAAGAGGTCATTAACCTACACCAACTACAAATTAAGGACAAGAAACGTAGTAAATTAAGACGTGACGAACGCCATTATAATCAGGGAAGGGTCTTTACATTTGCCAGGGGTTATGACGATATTCCCAAACCGAGACAAACAGGAGAACTGAGTTCAGCAAACTATAGTAGCTTGAGTATATCATCGATAGATGAGCCACATGCTCCAGGGGCAGGGGGAGGAGTTCCTGCAAAACGTTCTTCTTTTTGGGAGGACTTGATGAGAATAAAGAAAGGTCGCAGAAAAATTCCCACCGAACCAGAAGGGGGCGGAAACACCGGAAGTTTAAGGATGGGCACCAGAAGTCAGAACATGATCAGGAACTAGATCAGGAACTAGAATTGAGAGGGGAATTAGAGGTGATCAATCTTTCAGATAGAAACCTCAATGTAAATGAACTTTCTGTGTTGAAGAAGGGTTTATCATTTTGTCTGACCAATGTATGTGACTATACCAGTTTGGAAATTGATCTAAACTGCAGAATAAAAATTCCGAAATGACGATTGCAGACTTGCAGAATGTTCATTTATTATTATCCTTGTCGTATGGATCGGAATTGGAAATAGAAGAAGTAGCAGATTTATGTGATGTTACTACCAATTATTCCTGTACTAGTGGATTGAGAACTAAATCTAAATTTATTCCGCAAGGGAATCAATTCGCAGTGATAGACATATTGGTCAAAAAGACCATGGAGGAATTCCATCGTCTATAGGATCAAGGACTTAAGAAATTGAATGATAAAGGATCATTTGTCTCGGTTGGATCGGTTAGCTTTACGAGATTTGAGGAATGATAACACTATAGTAATCCGGGAAGCTGACAAGGGGGGGTACCATCATGGTGATGGATAGGATTAAATATGTTTTGGTGTAATGATTCAGCCATGACAAGTCATCAGAGAGGTGTATGAACTTTTTTATGGCTACTAAAAATGAATGTTTGAGTACATGGAGGGGGAGGTTGGTATTGGATTAAAGATTGTGTGGTCAGATAATTGTACTGAGTATGGATTTTGGGTGGTTGGTGTTAATTTTGGAAACTGGTTTCGGGTTTGCGGTTGGTTGTGCAAGTTAGTAACCTTAATGAATACTGAACCCCAGGGGAGAGTTTTGGATGAAAGAGATACACATTTGACACATAAGAATGATAGGATTCTAAGTTAATAAGGTTCGAAGTAGGCACCAATGGATATTATATCAAGTTTAAGGGTAGTTGCTATGCTGATGGTAGTTAAATTACATGGTCATGCATACAATAGTATAACCAGAGGCCTAATGGTTTGGATAGGTCGCTCAAAATAGAGATAGGTTGGTGCGCACCTTTGGGTCTTTTCAAAGTTTAATATTGTTTGCGACTCACAACACTTACGACGGGTGACATAGAAGGGAGTGGGGTTTGGTATCTGTGCATGAACGGCATATGTGTACAGACGTAAGCATCTGGACGGAGATGACTTCGACTTCGATTGGCTGTTATGCACGCAGGCATATTTTTGGGCTTGATTGGTTCATTTAGTTAAAACTCGATTCTGATTGAACACAGTGTCTGGGTAAACATTGAGGCACAGTTTTCAGAGTTTCGGAACTACGAGATAATCTTATTTGCGGGGATTACATAGGACTTGGGTGTAGTGTTAAGGTTGTAATGGTTTTTGTAATGTATATAATATTGCTGATTGGAATTTCGGCACCTGATGTATGTAATTAGCATGAAATATGGAACTCGGAGGCTTCGTATGGTACGGAATGGCGTTTAAATTACATGCAGACCAGAGAGGGAACCGCTGTCTTAGTTTTACTGACAGGAAGTCACACATACAGACCGGATGGAATAGAGGTGGCGCACTTGATAAGGAGCATTTGGACCTGTCTTGAGAGACAAGCACGAGGATTGGTGGGGGAATACACCACTAGCGATAGGATTGGTGGGCGCTGTATTTAAAAGAATGAGCAAACTATGCACCCTTGCATTCCGGATTTATCAGGCCGAGAGCCAAGTGTACCTCGCGGACTCTGACGTTTTACACTGGTAAGAATAAGGAGGATTATTAAGGGGTGATTTCGTGGTTGATTTAGGATTATTTGGCAAGTGAGTTATGGACATGATAGTCATATGGTTTTCTTTTCTTTTTCTTGTACGTTTTTACTTTTGACAGATCATGGTGCAATGCAGTATTGGAAAGACTGGGACTTTTTTGGAGTGACATTGCGGGACAAGAAGGGAGCAATAGATTGCCACGAAGAAGCTTATGCCGAATTTGCTTGGAATGTACTCCACGATAGGTATGAGTAATGTGGATTTGGAATGGGGAAACTTAGGTACTGACTTCTTAGAACGTGTGATTATAGTTGTTATTCAATATTATTTCACAGTCCGGAAATTGGATTGAATTGAAGGAATTGGAGGATTGGAAGGTCATAAGGAATTACGAGCGGAGACTCAAATTGGAATTAAAATTGATTAGAACCACGAAGTATAGGAGGAAGACATTTGGATTTAATGCCATGATCGGTATGAGAAATTGGGATTTTTTAAAGAGGGAATGTGGGATCAGTCTCGATGGATAATGTGATATTTCGGCTAAACTAAGATGCTTGTAAATGTTTCTTACAGTTTGGAACTTGGGTTGAGGATTAGAAGGTTTGAGAAAAATATACAAGTGGAAAATTACAGTGGAATTAACATCTTCTAAGGTGAGCTCAGGAAGGTAATACTTCCTTTCATACCCTAAGTTGGCCTAAATGCTTCTTATGTCTATAATGTTCGATCACTAGATCATGACCCAAGTTGGGTAGCAATTTGAATTTTAACACAGTTACACCAAGCTCTAATGCTTCTTATGTCTAAAATGTTTGATCACAAGAACAGGACCCAAGATGGGTTGCATTTTTGAATTGTTACACAGTTGGTTTCGCCATGCAATGTAAAGATGAGAATGTTCTCAGATACATGCAGTTGTTTAAAAACCATTTTTAGACTGTTCATTAGGCAGAGCGGTATCTGTTTTTTGTAGAGATAAAATTTCATTATGAGGAATATAGGTTAAATGACTATTTTTCAATTCAATATTGTACATTGTATACAATTGGATCACTGTTAGGTGACTTTATATTTCTTTTCTTTTCCTCATTTACAGACCTGATGATGTCCCAAATGGGGACAAAACGCGTTGGCTATTAACTTTGTTGTATTAATAATATTACTGTTGCTTGCAAGCTGACTGACATCAACATATTGTTCTGAATAAAGAAAACAAACCATACAACATTCGCCTGGAGGATTACTTCTTGGAAATTGGCATCACAATATTTCATATTTTATTTCTCATGCTCCTTCTGTATTCTGATGAATGATTTTTGTGACTTATGTAAAAAAATCTGAACGCATACAGTGGAATTGTCTCTGCATTACATAAATCAAGGCTGAATTCCCTACTGTCCGTAGTTAGATGGAAAGCTGAATTCAAGTTGCGAAGCCTGCTGTCTGCGGAGTACATTTTGGCAGTAGTCCACAGAAACATCAACAAATGCTTTTTTGTCACATACGTTAAAAAAATCTGATGACACAGTAGAATTGCCTCTGTCTGTAGTGTTTTTGTCCGCTTCTGGTATCAAGTGGTAAACTCTGTTGATCGCAGTGTACACTTGAAGGTAGTACTTAGTACAGATATAGATGAACGTTTTTTGTGGCAACCATTAACAAAATTGACTCTTCCTTTCATAAATCAAGCCTAACTTGAACGCTGTCCGTAATTGTCTCTGTATTAAATAAATGAAGACTGAATTTCCTACTCAATATACTATACACAGAGTGTCCACGGGTCTACAAACAACAAATCTACCTTTAAAAGACAATAAAACAGAAAAAGCCAGAAAGACAAGTGTAAATAAGCAAGAAAGTCTCCTTAAGAATAAGGATACCCATCAGTCACCATTCGATACTGCCCAAGTCATCATCTGGGCCTCCTTTTGGGATTTCCATCGTGAATCATAACTGATGTTAGTCAGGACTCGGTGGAAACGTCCTGCATCAAATCATGAAACACTAGGTATCCCTATTGATGTTAAATGATGGTGAAAAAATGATGGGTGAAGAGAATTGCCGTGCTTGAATTGTGTGTCAAAAAATGTGTGGCTTAAAATTGGGTAAGTGAGAGATGACTTGCGTTCATTATTATTGTTCAGATGGCCAAAATTAAAAACAGTGCAAAACAAGGCAGCTTTAACAAATACCTGCCAGAGTGGTTATTAGGTCAACATATTTCGGCAGTACACAAGGACACTCCTATTCTCTGCCTTCTTCAGGACCTCTACAAAAGGTTTGCTACTGCAATGTAAACACAAACATCAAATCAGTGTAGAAAGAAAAGAAATCGTTTCACCTGGAGTCCTAGGTGTCTGATCAACTCCTTCCCAGTGTTGGCCCCATCAGTGCCAAAGGTGACCCTTTGTCCACCGACAGTCAATGGCCACAACCAGCCTCAGAGTCACTGTCACCAGGGGCAAGGAGGGATATCCAGGTTGTGGCAACAGGGCAGGAGAAGCAGACACCTCAGAGGCCCGCCTCCAGCACTGCAGGCCGCACCAGAGGATAAAGCCCTTCACCGCCCACCAGCAGAGTCCAGAAATAACAGTGCACAGAAAATAGTAATGATTACTGTAAGTATTTCTGCACCTTACCACCTTGCGGCAATAGTCCTCTGTTGGTAAGGGTTTTTACTTATATCTTACAGGTCCCCAGCATCCTTCTGAGGAGCAGTGTTGCTGGCAGAAAGGCAGACTGCAGACGAAAACAGGCAGGCACCAGGACCTATGGGCGTGGCAGAAGAGAGAAGCTCTAGACAAGGAAATGGGTTCAAGAAGACTTTGGCAAGGTAAGTATTGAAATCAAGTAGGTCAATAATAGCAGGCAACTACTGTGCTCTCAGACATAGCTTGAAGCTGTGCCGTGCTTGGAAACCCTGACTGCGTTGTGTGCGAGCTTCTGGAGATGGTGGGACTTCTGACACACAGGATGCGGTCACAAGGACTAGAGCACATCCTGTGCAATATGACTCCTTCCTGGACACATTGGCGTCAGAGCACTCCCTGCTGAGCCACTATTATACTACAATGGGGTAACTCAGTAGACTTCAGGACCTCAGTAGTGTTTAGCACAAAAAACATGTGGAACATATGGCCCTGTTGAGGCAGAACAATTCACATAATAACAATTCTTTGGAAACTGAATGTTTGGGGTAAGACTCCTCTATAAAACAGAAGTGCAATAAGAATAACGATTTTTAAAAGAAAAACATATGGACTATGTAGAAGAAATATACAACCAAAAATGTAATTCTATTACTTGCATGTATTAAAGCAATCATACAATTAGAATATATATGTACAAAATATTCTAGGTGGCTCCATTAGTGCAAAAGTAAAAAAAGAATGCTTGTGCAGAGTGACAAGTGAAAACGTTGTGACTGAGAACATAAGATACAAGGTAAAGTCACGGTGCATTAACTGCCTGCTAGTGCCTGTCTTGAATGTTATGGTTTATGCTCCCATACATCCAGGGCAATAGGGAATTCTTCTTGAATTCCCATGAGGGATATACAATCAGTACAGGCCAACAATCAGATCATCGATGTTTCGACCCAAAATAACACGGGTACTCAGAACTATTTGTGCAGGTCTTCATCGGGACGTTTGTGAGGTGAAACCTGTGTGGTATAATATACGTATAATATAAGTATATTAAGGACCACATTTGGTCTGTTTACTATTGTATAAGTTACTGCTGATCAGGACTCACCTAGAGTTGCATGAGTATTACTGGAGTACTATAAATACTCCCAACTGCAGTTTGCGAATCAGGCCATTGTATTAGTGTAGGTCTGTGAGTTTAAAGGTAGACCCCTTTAGTCATAGGATTATTCATAAAGGCTGATTTAAGCAGCATTATTAAATCCCCAACACTGTTTAATGGGAAAATAGGTGGTAAAAAATCAATGGGAGAATGCAAAAAACATTTAGAGCACACTGTAGTGGCAGGGGTATCAAGTTGTGCCTCATAATATGCTGGCCAAATGAAAGGTAATGTTCCAGACAAATTTCAAGTGTATTGAGAGACTATTTAGAGTGTAGAAGGAAGTGAAAGATTTCAAACATAGAAGCAATTAAAATAATCCTCAGTTCTTCAAAGTATTTATTTTTACAGTTAGGAGAATGTTTAAAAAAAACTTTCTTTTGGTAACCTAAAACACCTACAAGGTTTCAACATAAGGAGGTTCATTTTATTGTCCCTAGTTTTTGGCTAAAGCAAAGAAACCTGTTTTTGCTACACAAGCTTTGATTTAGATGAGTGACATAGCCACTTATTAGAAACTACTTCATGCTAAGTGCCACACACCACCAAATAGGTGTTATCTGGAGGTGACACATCTGCAGGGCTGAAGCAACATTTATCCTTCAGTAGACTCTGCAGAGTGTCCTCTTTGATTCAACCCACGTTTATGTGGTTATTTCCTCAGATCTGAACAGGTAGTCCTCTGTCAGAAATGTCTGAGATGTTATCCGAGGATTGTCAAAGATAGGTGAGTACGATTTTCTTAAAGATTTTCTTGAATATTGATTTAAAATATTATAGCTATTGAGTCACGATATTTTCAAAGGCAATGCAAGTTTGTGTTTGTGTAGAAACGCCAGTAACTTTAAGAAATGAAGGGCTAAAGAGCCATGATTGTAGTAAGGAAAAGGATCCTTATAACAGTGCATTTAATTCATTTACGTGTGAGTTAAGATATCTGTCTATTTGACAATAAAGCACCTAGGAGTACTTGGTAGTGTCAAGGCACTACTGGTGTATGTCATACATTAACCAGTAAACTATTGCCATATTGAAATATCACGTCCCAAATAACGTTTACACAATTAGCATTATTTTGAGTGTAGCTTGTGGAATATTAAATATAATGTGGCAATATATTTGTAGACAATATTTAGAGCACAATACTTCTGTCACACCATATGTTGGATAGGATATTCTTGTATAATAAAGGTTCTATATTATATAACTTTTGTATTATGAGATGTGAACTCTGATTTGTCATGTTCTGCCTTTCTAATATTCAAATGGGCATTCAGACATTGCACAGTTCTTTAAAAAGCATCAGTTCTTCGTAAACCAAGAGTGTCCCCTCTGTTCAGTTTATAACTTCTCCAGCATCAAGTGCACATTGAAATTGTGAGGTGTTCTACCTTCACTTAATAGAGGTGCTATCACATAGTGCTTAGACTACAGTATCTTGAAGGTGTGTAAAATGTGAGATAGGAATCAGCTGCACTGATATTCGAGCAGTTGTGCTGATGTGCACTGATGCCTGCTAAGAGCTAATAGTGGAATTCTAGAAACAAATGGTCTATTGTGGCAGCAATAGAGGTGGTGAAAGGTAATTTATGCTAAAGTTTCACAAACAAGCAGGAATTAATTGATCTGAACTCTGTAATTTTTGTTGAAGTTACAAGAAAAAAAACATGAATGGCTGTAGTAGCGTCTTTGATATTCAGAGCATTCAGACCCTCGTGAGTCTGAATAGACTCTAAACATGAACTACGTAATTTGCTGGGAGGTGTTACGGTTTGGTTATAATGGTCATGACATAGTGCGTGTAGTGTGTGGTTGTATGCTGAAGAATAAAGATGACTGTTACAGAGCTCTATGTGTGGCATGTTCATTTGCCGGTCCCAGACTGGGAAACATACTACAACTGAAGGTGAGTAGGGGATACGTGCCCCGAAGAAACAAGGCTGCTCTCCCTGAGAGTTTGCAACGGTACAGCAAACTGCGTGTGGGTGTCACATGCTCCCCAAGTCGATACAAAGCAGTCTACGGTTGGCGTATGTGGAGTAAAAGCCTTGCTCCAGCCCATACACGGCCATCGAAGAAGTTGAACGCCTTGCAGAGGAGCATATTCAAACAGTCCATTAGAACCCTCTGGTAAGGCTGAAAGAAGAGCCACCATCTATACGGAGCAAATGCTACAGGCAGTGATAACCAGGTACGACAGCAGAAACTCACTTACTAGCAAAAGTGATTGAACCCCCACACGTCCTTGAGTTAATGTGCTTTGGTATGCAGCTAAAGTTGTCTGAACGGCACATGCTCTCTGTGGCAGAAAAGGAGAGCCCCATTGGTGCCAGGTGGATTCCCTGGATCAAGATGTTTGATGATTTCATAGACTCACTAGATGAAAAAGACGACAAGAAAATCATTAGGTATTTGAAAGATTTGGCCAGTGATGGAGTGAAAGAAGTGGTAAAGAAAGTCTCACAAACTGATGCAATGTCATACCAAAAGATAAAAGAAGTGTTGAAGGCCAAATTCAATCCAATGCCGAATGTCAGCTTTGAAAGGTACATCTTCAATCATGAATGACAGCAAGCTGGTGAAACAATGGATGAGTTTGTTGAAAGACTGGATGCGCCTATCAAACACTGTAAGGTGAAAAGCGACACTGTCAACCAGATGATTATCCTCATTAATTTGAATTTGCCCATTCATTTACTTGAGTCTTCTTAGGCCACAAATCAACTACGGGAACTGACTATGTTTCCATGCTGGGCACTGAGGTTGTAGTTGAGAGATAGCTTTGCCTGTGCTGCTGACATGGAACTCAACTTTAACCTCCATGCCCAGTCTGGAATTGTGAGTCAGTTCTCGTAGTTGTTTTTTTAAGTTTAAAATGCTTTATTAAGAGAGTAAAACAATGTAGAACATCAGTACAGAATCAATATAAGCAGGAAACAATGATAACAAAGAATATGATGAAAAACAATGTTAAAAAAGTATACTTGTGAAATAAAACCGAACTTAATACAAGTGCATTTTAAAGGGTATTTTTGATAAGGAAAGAGGAGAAAAAAGGAAAAAAGAAAATAGAAGAAGGGAGAAGAAGAAAGAAGAAAAAGGGAGGAAAGAAAGAATAGGAAAAACTATATAACATGAAGCAACAATCCATCATATTAAGTAACAGAATAAATGGTTAAGGTAACTTCCTTGATAAAAAATTTGTCAAAGATAACCACAATGAGTCTCTTTTAATCAACAAGGGAGTGGAGGTAGCGTAAGCTCTGTCCATTCTGTGATGATGACAAAGCAAGTTCCACTATGCTAGAAAGGAAATTTTCGAAGAGACTTTCCAGTTGGAAGTAATAATCTGAAAGGTAATAGCAATAAATAAATTGACAAAATTACCAAATTCTTTATAGTTGTCAAATACAGGGGACAAATGGCCTAGGAAAACATGTTCAATGTGAAAAGGAATGTCTGACATGAGAATATCATTTAACTTAGACCATATTCTAGACCATAGTCAACAATAGGGGGACATTGAAAGAACATGTGGAAGAGATCAGCATTAGCGTGGGAGCATGACCAGCATTTAGGAGAATCCAGCAATTTGAATCTATGAAGGGTACTAGGGGTGAAAAATAATCAGATTGTGTCGTACTGGCCGAACGGGAGACCGTGTGGATCCGGTACAATAAAATGTCCCAAGTGCGCAAGGGAAGATCTAAGCATAGGTCTTTTTCCCAAAGGAGTTCTAAGGGAGACTTGGTTCTGGATATGGGTGGGTAAGCAATCAATTTATAGATAGTGGCTGCTTTAAATTGGGTAGAAAAATCAATAGGAGTAGGAGGAGGAGAAGAGGGGTCGAGTGGTGGGGAAATAGTAATTAGTGAGGATATCCTTAAGTGTATTGTAATGGGAGGAATAGCGTGTTGAGATATTATAAAAGGATTGAATTTCAGAAAAGGAAAGGAAGGTATCTCCATTAATCAAGTGTTGAGGAGTGATGATCCCTTTATCTACCCACTCCTTCCAAAAGAGGGCGCGATTATTGATCTTAAAATGTTTGTTGTACCAAAGAGGGATATCCAAGGAATGAGAAGTGAGAGAAAAGTGAGCTGAAAGCGAAGTAAGAACCAAAGCCTTAGAATGCGAAAGGGTAGGGAAGGACAATTGTTTAGAGGGTAAGGTGACTCAGATAGCAGAGAGAAGAGAAAAAGGAGAACATTGTGCCAGTTCTAAGGTACTCCACGTCGTACATGATGAGGTGTTGGGATCAGACAGGAAGGTCCAGATTTGCTTCAAAGAAAAGGCAGAGTGATAACGTTTAAGATTAGGAAAGCTAACTCCTCCTAAATCGTTAGGGAGTTGTAAACGAGCTAACGAGATTCTGGGTTTGCGATTACTCTAAAGGAATTTGATGAGTAGACTGTTAACAGTACGTAAAAAGGTATTAGGAAGGGAAATAGGAAACATAGAAAGATAAAGATTTATAATAGGGAGAAGCATCATCTTAATCATGGCATGTCTGCCCCACCATGAAAGAAAAAGAGGCGACCAACTGTCAATGAGGGCCGTGAGCTTAGTAAGAAGTTCTGAGTGGTTAAGTTTAATGCAATCTCTTATATTATTACAATATAAGACACCAAGACATTTGATATGAGTAGAGGCCCATGCAAAACCAGAATCAGTAAACATAGAGGGGAGACAGAATTTATTTAGAGGGAGGATTTCAGATTTGTCAACATTTAATTTATTACCCGAAACAACAGAATAATCATTTAATAAAGAGAAAAGGGCCGGAAGGGAAGTGGACGGGTTAGAAATAAAGAGAAGAATGTCATCAGCATAAGCAGTGAATTTTATGTTCACATCATGGTAGGAGAATCCCGTATAATCCTTAGAACGTTTGATAGTCTCTAAGAAAGGTTCAAGAGCAAGGATGAAAAGGAGGGGGAGAGAGGGCAGCCCTGTCCCGTGCCTCTGAGAAGAGGGAAATATCGTGACTGGGCACCGTTAACCCAAACTGAAGTTGAAGGCGAAGTGTATAAAAGCTTTATGAATTTAATGATAGTGGGACTAAAACCGTGCCATTGAAGGGACCTAAATATAAAATCCCAACTCACCCTATCAAAGGCCTTTTTGGCATCTAACGTAATAGCCGCAATGGGGAAGTCAAATTTAGAAGCTAAATGTAGAATATTAAGAAGGGTACATGAATTATCCGTAATTGAGCGTCCTTTGACAAAACCTGATTGGTAAATATTTACAAGATTGGGGGTTACTGTGTTAATACGAAGAACGAGAATTTTAGCATAAATTTTACAATCCGTATTAATTAAGGAGAGGGGTCTTTGTCCTTTTGGGAATGAGACACAACATTGCTTGTGTGAAAGACCCACATGATTCTCCAGTTAGCAGAAAAGAGTTAATCAATTTCAGAAGATGAGGAATCAGAAATGCCTTAAAATGTAGAAAAAGCGGACAGAGAAACCGTCAGGCCCAGGCATTTTATCTTTTGGTAATAGGGCCAGTGCCTCAGTTAGTTCCCTTGCAGAGATGGGAGCATCGAGAGAAGTAAGATCGGGAGCATTGTAAGGAGTTTTGGGAATGGTACGGAAGAAGGAATCAAGAAGGTCAGAGGATGGGGAAGATTCGGGAGTATAGAGAGAAGAATAAAACATTGTAAAGCAGTCAAGTATAGAAGAATCCGAAAAGTGCAGAGTACCTGAGTCATCTTTAATGGCGGCAATGTTTGCAAGGGAGCGACCCGCTTTGTTGCGACCGCCGTACATTTTGGCGTTAAATTTGAGAAGAATATTGCTAACCGAATCCCACGAGAGTTTATTATATTGCATTTTGGCTTGAATGAGAAGAGGTAGGGTATCACGACAATTAGTGGTAAAGTATTTGTGCTCCAAGGCCTTAATTTGCTTGAGAAGCAAGAGCGAGTGAGAAAGTGATTTCTTTTTTTTACGAGAAACAAAATCGATAATGAAGCCCCTAGCAGAAGCTTTGAAGGCATCCCAAACAACATGAAAATCTGAAACAGAGGTAAGATTGTGTTAGAAGAACTCTTGGGCAAAAAGAACAAATTGTGCAGAGAATTGAGTATCAAGGAGGAGGGAATTATTAAAGCGCCATCTCTTGGAAGCAGGAGAATGAAGGGAATAATCCGTGTCTAGAATTACAGAAGCATGATCAGAGATGAGTATTGAACCAATCTCAACCTTGGTCATAAATTGAAAAGCCGATTGTGTGAGAAAGAGATAGTCGATCCGTGAGTGTGATTTATGAACTGGGGAAAAGAAAGAAAATACCAAAGTGTCAGGGTGAGAGGTACGCCATGCGTCTATTAACCCTCTGTTAGAAATGGTTTTGAAGAAGCACTTCTGCATTCTATTTGGTACATATTTAGTCTGAGATTTTCTGTCAAGGAAAGGGTCCATGAGTTGGTTACAGTCCCCGCCCAGGATTAAGTGGTCAGCTACATGAGAGGAAAGAAAAGCTGAGAGGGTATTCCAAAAGGAGGCATCAACACCAGTAGGACCATAAACGCTGCATAGAGATATCTGGTGTTTGTTAACAGTAACGTCTAGATAAAGCCCTCTACCTTCATTATCTAAAAATTTATTTTGTAATGAAACATCCAAAGATTTATGAAACAAAATGATCACTCCATTTTTGTTGTGAACAGCTGGCGAGCAAAAGATTTCACCAACCCAGTGTTTACGTAACATAGATAATTCCTCAAGTGTAAGATGTGATTCCTGTAGCATTGCAATTTGGCAGTTTAATCTAGCAAGGTGCAAAAGCACCCGTTGTCGTTTAATGGGATTACGCAAACCCTTAACATTCCATGTGATTATGCGTAATCCTTTCATAAGTAAGAGTAGGAAGAAGATAGAGAAGTGAAAGGACGTGAGAGGAGGAAAATCCAGTGTTAGTGAGAAATGGAAAAAAAAGAAAAGAGATGTAAGAGAGTGTGAGTAGATTATTTAAAAAGTATGTAAGAAGGAGAGCTGAAGAAGCTGAAAAAGACAAACTCTTAGAAAGGGGAAAGCCTAAAAGAGTATACCTCATAAGAATGAAGAGCGAACAAGACAGAAGCAAAGAGATGACAGCATGATGAAAAAGTAAAGGAGAAAAGAGACAAAGTGATCGAAATAGTAGATGAGCGAGTGAGGATTCAGTGAAGAAGGAGAAAGAGAAAAGAAAAGGAAAGAAGCCAAAAGTAGAGAAGGTGAAGGAAAGGACTCCACCAAAATGTATATCAAAAAAGGGTAAGACCAGAAGTCCGAAGACTTCAGCCATAGAGTGAGAAAAAAGAAAAGACATTGAAGCAGGAAGGGAGCAGCGAAGAACGAGGTGACCGCACAGAAGAGAAGCAACGAACAGAGAAGAGTGATAAAATGGGACATTTAAGGAGACTTACCGGGGAAACAGGATTGCGATGAATAGAATTCACACAGGGTGTACATGAGGATGACAGGTAGAAGGGGAGTCTCCAACTACATTGGGAAAGACAGACCTGAAAGACACCAAAGAGGATTAAAAAAAAAAAAGGAAGAGATTATGACAAACAAATGGGAGAGGTCTAACAGACAAAAAAAAAAAACAAGCATTAAGAAACAAAAATCCTTCTCATGGTTTGCCAAAGTTCATTGAGTCATCTTTGTGAGAGTGAATGAACTTCCGAAGTTCAGCGGGATCCTCGAAGCTCCATGACCTGTCCTTGTAGGTAACTTTAAAGAAACAGGGATGAATCAGGCCATAACGAGCGTTCATTGAGTGCAATGCAGGTCTCAAGTCCAGGAATTCTTTCCGACGAGTGGCGGTGGGCTTAGCAACATCTTGACTGAAGAATATTCTGTGACCAGACCAAATGAGTTGCTTATGCTGTTTTGCAGCATTGATAATTGCAATGAGATCAGAATAGAGTAGAAAATAGGCAATAATGCCCCTGGGTTTAGAAGAAGTAGAAGCATTCTGAGGTCCAAGTCTATACGCTCCTTGGATATTAATGTCCATGGATTTTGAAAGGCCAACAAGTGGAAGCCCTTGAGTTTTCAGGAACGTGATCAAGTCGGTGCCTTCAGATTTCTCTGGAATTCCATAAATACGCAGATTATTGCGCCTATTACGATTTTCCAAATCTTCCGTGGTCTTCCGTAGTTGATTGACTTCTTTAGTGAGAGTCTCTACTTTAGCCACAAAATCCTGAGCATCACTGACTTTTTGTTCAACATCTGAAAGTCGTAAGTCAAGAGTGGCCCATTTGTCTTCGATACGTTGTAAAGTAGCCACAGTATCAGTCATAAAAGGGCGAATGAGGCGCAATTCCTCCATAATGTCCTCCAAAGTAAGAGGGAGAGGTGACTTGGCGGGCGAAGGTGGATCCTTTTTGAGGTGCTTGCCTGACGCAGTATTAGCATCCTTACGCCCACCAGTAACAGAGCCCTGAGACTTGGGAGGGTGTTCCATGCTTACCCCCAAAATAACAGCAATGTAGCACAATGGGAGAATAGACAGGAGAAATAGTGAAAACTGCTATGGGCAGAACAGTGGAGCAGTACCTCTGCCACAAGGTGAGTCAAGAAATGGCGGCAAACAAAACAGCGCAGCCTCTTTGGTAAGTAAAAGTCAGCAAAGGGGGTAGAAATACGTGTAATCAGCATCAAAAACCAAAAAAGTGTGCCAAAACAACAAAGGGGAAGATTTATGAGGAGAAAAGTGGCATTTTAGCATCGCGCTAACCGTGCGATAGGTGCGTCTGAGGAGATAGCTAAAATTGCGGCCGCAGGCTCTCGGAAAAAGTAAATGCACAAAAAAGACATTTACAGACCACTACGAGGTCTGATACTTGCACAGATTAGTCCACAAGTGTTCCGACGCCGGATTCCATCGTCGGGACGAGGCGGCAGGTCCTGGAAGAAGTCCCGGATAAAGCAAGCAGCGCTCGTAACGACGGAGCTCCTCAGGAGGCGGCCATCTTGCGTCCCCGCGTCGCGCTTCCCCCTCGTAGTTGTTTAATGTTAATTAATGAGGATACTCACCCAGTTGACCAATGGCACCACAGAGACATGTTTCACTTACAAGAAGGTGTTGAGAAAGAACTAGAAACGCTGCTGAAGCATGACATCATTGAATGCTCCACCAGTCCTATGCTGTAGGTTTCGGCCATAGTTGTGGTGCTGAAAAAGGGCAGTGGAGGTGAAGCGTGCATTTGTGTTGATATGAGCCAGGCCAACAAGGCAATTGAGTGAGAAAGACATCCTGGTTCTCACTTAGCGGACATGTTCATGCAGCTGAAGGGAGTCAAAGTCTTCTCCCGTCATAATCTGAACAAAGGATATCAGCAACTCCAGCTGGAAGAGAACTGTCAGTATATTACTACTTTTTTGACTCATGTTGATTTGTTCAAACACAAAAGACTGAGTTTTGGAGTATCTTTGGCTGTGGAAAGATGGATGTTATTCACTGAGTAGTTCGAATGTATGATGTTACAACACATATATTTACAACGTATGCACTTACAACTCAGTTTTTCCATCACAACATCCCCTACAACGCATTCCATTACACCGCATGAAACTACATCGCATTTTAAGCAACTACCTTTACAACACACTCCATTACATCGCATACTACCTTTACAACGCATACCATTACAACGCATACCATTACATTGCATTTCGGTAAATACTCCAGCGGGTGCAACAGTAGGGTAAGTGTTGGATAGTGTAGGGGTGAAAATTACTATTCTAACTCCAGGGGGTGCAACAGTAGGGTAAGTGTTGGATAGTGTAGGGGTACTATGTGTTGTAATGGTATGCATTGTAATGGTATGCGTTGTAATGCCTGCGTTGTAGTGACATGCGATGTGCTGTCATGGGTTGTAATGGTATGCGTTGTAATGCCTGCGTTGTAGTGACATGCATTGTAAAGGATGTTGCGATGTAATGACTGCGTTATAAGTGTAGTGCGATGTAATGACTGCGTTGTAAAAGATGTTTCCTGAGTAATTCAATCTGTTACACGTGCTTCCAATGACAGTGATGACGTACTGGTATATGGACAACACAAAAGGAGCTTGATAATGCTCTTATACAAGTGTGCCAGTTACTTGCTGATACAGGTCTCGCTATGAATGCAGCAAATTGTGAGTTTCACAAGACCAAAAATGAGTTATTTGGGCACATTTTCCTTGATGGGAGAATACCTCTTGACCCAGAAAAGGTACACAAACTGTCATCTACTTGCCCCCACAAGATGGAAACATACTGCAATCCTTCTTAGGTATTGCCAGTTATTGCTCAAGATACATTCATGACTTTGCTACAGTGAGGGCCCCATTGTAAACTTAACAAAGCAGAATGTCCCATTCCAGGGGTCTCCTGAATGCAACCAAAGTATCAAGGTCATTAAACATGCGATTGAGAATGCAACAGAAACGGCCTATTTTGACTCCAAGTTACATACTAAGATCACAATCGATGCGAGCCCAGTGGGGTAAGCAGTGATTCTTGCTTAACATAATGACCATCCGAATGCTTAGAGACACATTGTGGCCAATGCCAGTAGAAGCTTATCTGAAACAGAACATGCCTATTCACAGCCGGAAAAGGAGAGTATGACTGTAGTGTGGGCCTGGGGACACTTTCATGTGTTTCTGTACGGAAAACACTCTAATTATTTATTATGGCTCACCAGGTGTTGCTCACTAACTTTGGAAATCCGAAAGCTAAGATGCCCTCTCACAGCGAGAGGTGGGGGTTGCGTCTGAAAGTATATGACTATGCAATTGTACACAAGCAGAGGAAAGATCAAAACGCTGAAGATTACTTTTCACAGGTGCTGCTATAACTCCACAGCTCAACGTCCAAAGCAGCTGAAAAGTATATAAATTTCATTTTGATTTTAGTACTCCAGCATCTCCATCCATTTAACAGATTGTTGCTGCTACTAAAGCAGATAAGAACATGCCCCATCCTCAGGTCCTCATAACAACGCAATCATGGAAGTAAAGCTTCCAACCCTTTGCTGATGATGTTGAAATTAAAAAATTAAAAAATGTACAAGATAAGCTATCCATCACCATAGAAGTTATCATTTTGAGAGGTTTGAGAATCGTCTTACCTGAGATGCCTGAGACAGCAAGTCATTGAGTGGACCCATGCGGGACATAGTAGCGTTGTAGCAACCAAAAGAGCCCGAAAGAGATGGAGTGTAGCTCCTTCACCTAGATGAACAAGTTGAGAAAGAACTGAAAATGGGCCACCTTTGTAACTGTTTCCCCCCAAGGTGTCACAGCATCCTTTGACAATGTCTACCCTTCCTGCGCATGCCTAGGATAGAGTTGCAGTTGATTTCTTTGGCCTCTCGGAAATGGACATCATCAGATTGTAGTCATTGGTGAATATTTGCGTTGTCCTTTGGTTAAAGATTTCTCATCAACAACCCATGAATGAGTCACTTAGCGCCTTGGTGACATCTTTGGAGCATGGTACATCCCCGCTATTCTCTAATCTGATAATGGCCCACCCTTCCATAGCAAAGAATTCAAGGAGTTTCATGTTTGAAACAATTAAAACGTCAAACAAACACACCTCTCTGGCCCCTAGGCCAATGATGTTGTTAAACTTTTTATGGACACCCTCAGGAGGGTAATTCAATGAGCATTGATGGAGGGAATCTACCTAAAACAAGCTAAGTTTCAAGCCCTTCATGCCTATCGATCAACTCCTAACTCCACAACTGGTGAGAGTCCTGCCATGGTCCTATTTAGGAGAGCCATAAGAACCAAACTACCCCAATAGACATCAGACATCTCACACACTTCTCGAAAGTGCAACATGAAAATATATGCCGATCAGCGCTGGCATGCCCAGGAATCAGTCTTCGACAAATGGGACTTGGTACTGGTCAAACAGAAACTGAAGCAGAATAAGGGAATTCCATTTTTTGTTGACCTTTTGAGGGTTGTATTTTGGAAAGGAAGCATGGTGACAGCACATTGTCACGGAAAGTCCATCATACCGTACTCGTCACACTTTAAACATCTAGCTTACTGTTCGTGAGCTCCTGAAATCACGACGAGGTGACCGCATCTGAATGTCCAGACCAAGCATCTGAGCCTCTGTCATCGGTGCAGAATCAAGGTGCACCTCAACTACCTCATACCTCCCGATCTAGCTGACCAGTGCTAGTGCCTTGATGACTCATTGAGAAAATATGATGTCAATGTTTTGTTTTTTTTGCAGAGTTTTATATAGCGTGAACTAGACCCGAAATGAATCAGGTATCAGAGCGCTTTACATAGCACCAGTTACGTTACATGAGGACGGACACATATTCATTTTAGGCACGGGGAGTTAAGTGATTTGCCCAGAATCACAGGAGGTTTTGGCGTCGTTACCGAGACTCGAACCCAGATCCCCAGGTCCGAGATTGAGCGCCTTAGCCGTTAGGCCAACTCCTCTCCTTGATTAAAATTAAAAATGTTGTTTGCACTTTTTATTTAACAAATGGGGAGATGTAGTGTATTTGATATTCTGGGTGCTAGGATCCTTGCAAGTCTGGGCGGACTCTAAACAGGAACTACGTAATTTGCTGGGAGCTATTAAGGTGTGGTTATAATGGTTGTGATGCAGTTCGTGCTGTGTTTAATTGTATGCTGAAGTATATAGTTGTCTATTACAGACCTCCAGATGTGGCTTATTCATTTGCCTACTCCTGGGCTGGTGAAGATGTTCCAGCTGTTTCCACCATTAAACTGCCATCAGACGAGGAGTTGGAGGACACAGACAGTAACCTTTCTTCATAAAGTATTCCAGCTGCGCTGTACTGCATGACAGGGAAAGGGCAGGAATGTGCCATATTTAACATTATATGGCTCATTTCTGTCCTTTTCTAGTGGTGGCACACTTTTGGCTGTCTAGCACCAACGCAGGCACCCTTGTGTTATGGTGCACCGGTGCATGTATTGTAGGCAGGGTTGTTTTTGTGCAGGAAGGAACACTTTCAGACAGAAGAACAATCCTGTGAGGCATTTTGCTCTTTCTACGTGCAGCACATGTAGAAAGAGAAAAGAACTTGGAGAAATAAAAGTATTTGGTGTCATTACGCCTCACCTGGGGAGGCGTAGCATTTTAAAGCATTCCCAGCTCTACCATTAATGGTAAGTTTGTGAATGCACCAGAATCCATGGATGGATGTGTGGGAACAGCAACACTACACCCATGAAACGCTTCCCTGCCGTAGATTACTGCAAGGCAGCAATTCGCGCTGACTTGCGTTGCTCTAGATTTATCAAGCCATGCAAGGTGGCTTTGCGTGGCTTGGTACATCTACTTACGTTTTGTGTCGCCATAGTGCCCTCTTGCGTCCCCTGTAAAGGTGGCGCAAAACTTTGATTAATATGCCCCCTTGTCCCCTAGCCTCCTGGTACGTGATTCACCACATGACATTGTTTGCCAATTTTCTTATCGTCAGACCTCAGATACAAGTTTGTACTGTCTCAAATCCTGCTCTCTCTGTTGTTTTTGTAACTTCAACAAAAAAGCCTGCTTTCTTTCAATGCTTTTGACAAACATAGGGGCCTAGTCGGCCTGGCTCCTTTCATCACATTGCCATATTCTGTGTGCATAAAAATGTTAAACGTGTTATAATTTGTCACAAAAATGTGTTATCTTATTGCCTTTACGGAAGCAACCTGATGAGAGAGTCATGTGATGTGATGAGTGAGGGACAGGGTGGGCATGAAGATATTTATGTTCATGTTTTGCTTGAGCTATCGAGACATTTTATGGAAATTGTGACAGCCATTAAGGCCAGATCATCTGGAGAATACCTAATATTTGTCCATGTCTAATGAGTTCGTGTAAAATGTTTTAGTATTTATAGGCTTTGTTAAAAAGTAAAAAATTAAGGTTTGAGCTTAATTACTCTGACACTCTAATGTTTACAGTGAGACTTCACACCCAGTCTGAAAGAACAGCATATGGGAGTGAGTACTGACCTACTCATCAGCTTATGCAGTGCCCAAAGATTGTTTTATGCCACCTTCAACTAAAGGAAAATACATTTTTCAGTTAAACTTGGATGAGAATGAGGTGCTTTTTTACAACTATGTACAGACATTATAAGTTTAAGTGTAAAGAGGCAAAGCAGAACAAAATGAACACTAGGAGTCTGATCGCAAGTATAGATGATATTTAGTGCAGCTGGTAAATAACGATACCATTGAATTCGTTATTTCTCAGATGTGATTAAATAGCATCTATTATCAGTTTCAAAGGAATAACATGGAGATTTTAGTATTTAACGCACCAATAATTTCATGATACAGTAATTATTGTATGGTTTTCCCCTATTAAGTTTCAGCAGATTTGACCTGCCGAAATTTAACGGAGGTTGAGGACTTTAACGTCTCCGATATTCATCAGATGCATTGAATAACAGTCAAATCATAATTCTGACCTTTGTGTAAACAGGGGTTGACGTACGGGTCGTAAAAAACTGAGGGGCATATTACCAAGCAATAGCGATAATTATCGCTATTGCTTGGTTAGAGACAAACTTTTACCGCTGAGCTGCGGCGATTTTTATCGTAGATAAACCTCGGTATTACCAAGGTTTATCGCAAATGCGATAAAAAACGGCCGCAATGCATGAATATCGCTGAAAAGTCAGCGATATTCATGCATTACCGAGCTATTGCTCTTAGCCATGTTATCCACCTCCCATTGGATAACATGGCTAAGAACTGCTCAGGGCAGGTGTTAGCTTTTGAAGATATTCGCGCTTAGCGCGAATATCTCCAAAAGTTGGTAATAGGAGATAGCGATGTTAGCGACTGTTTCCAGTCGCTAACATCTTGGCACGCCCACTTTGCATGTCACTAGTGATAAATATCACTGACATGCAAAGTGGGGCCCAAGATGGTCGCTATCTCCTACTAGCTGTTGCTAACTGGTGTTAGCGACAACTAGGTAATAGGGAGATAATTTTATCTCCGCTTTCTTGGCTTTTAAAGCCAAAAAAGCGGAGATAAACCCCCTTGATAATATGCCCCTGAAAGACTTGTAATCAGACCCTAGATACTTTAAAAAGGAAAACAAGAAACTATTTTCAGCCAGCAACAACATGATAAGAGTATGGATGCCTGTGTTAATTGGGGCATGAGGTACATAAAGTGGTGAAATCAATGAGTTCAAATGGCAAAAGATATAGCGGTGTTTTAAAGCAGCTAAAGGAATCAATATTTTCTTCCAAGCCTCCTTCTCCACAAGAATACATTCTGAATTTCACAGCATCCATCTATACATGAAGTGACATCACTGATTTCCCACAAAAACATATTTTAAGGAAGAAGCCAGGCAAGCAGACTTCATTATACAGCATCCATTGACAACATGAAAACATTTCGAGATTTCCCAGGATCCTTCTCAACAGGAAGATACATCACTGCATTTCACAGCTTGACATGTTTCGGCTTCTCAGCATCCGTCTCAACAGTACATGACATGATTGGATTTCCCAGCTTTCATGTGTAGAGAAAATGACATCACTGTATTTTCCCACCCTTCACAGACTTCAAAGTTCTGTCCCCCATGCCACAGGGCATCTGTTGCCGAGGCTCCAAGCTAGGATGGCATAGACAAGGTTGTCACCTGTTTGAATCCAAAGTACGTAAGGCCAGAACCCCTGATGCCAAGGTAAGCCTTTCATCATAATGTATCTTTCAAGCACCATTAAACACATCATTCCCGTCCTAACACCAAGGACCTGGAAACATACTCTCTAGACTCACACCAAGAAATTCATCCACTTACCACTCAGTAGAGTACACACTACAGATTGTCTGGCATAACAGACAACTCAGAAGGAGTAAATCTATTTTACTTCCTGAAGACAATGATCCCCAAATTCGTAGGAACTGATTTTGCAGGTCTGCTTGAATTCCAAAGGGCACAGAGGCTCTGACAGCAGAATACTTAAACCACAAACATGCCCTGGTTTGTTACTGCTAGATTCCTGCATCACCAGCATGCATGAGCTATACTGCACTCAGGAAAAACAAAAACGGCCATTCATGCTAGACAGTATTTTTCAAAACATGTCGACAGATTACTCCTTTGAAACAAATGCCTTTAGGCAGTTCTTCTTCACCCTTCATTCAAAATTCAGCACTGGGAAACAAAATATGGCCTTATAGGACCAGTATTTATTTTATTTATTTATTTTGAAAGTTTTATATAGCACGGACAAGATCTTTGCAGATATCAGAGCTCTTAACAAAAACAGGGGGTAAGGAAACAAGGGAGTGATTAACAGACTTTTGAGCAAAGAATAGTTGAAGGTAAAAAATGAATAGCAAAATAGGGTAGGTACATGGGGGGGCATAATAATCAACTAAAACCAATGATACAAATCGACAATCAGACAAACAATAGTGCAGATAGGTGCAGAGTCTCAAATAGATCCAAAGTACTAGTTCAGGTGAATTTAGTCATGAGGATAGCTTTTACTTCTTTCTTAAAGAATGTAGTGGAGGAGATAAGTCTGGTTTCTGGAGGGAGTGAGTTCCAGATCCTGGGTGCCATTCCTGAAAAGGAGCGTTTATATGTTTTTTCCTTCCAGAATCTACAAGGTTTCAGAAGAAGATTCTTTGTGCTTCTAGTGGTTCTTGTGCCACCAGATATTGTCAGCTTCTGAGTGAGGTAGCCGGGTGAGTTGTTGTGTACAGCTCTGTGCGTCATGTAGGCAATTTTCAGATGTATTCTGGCTTCAAAAGGTAGCCAGTTCAAGGATTTTAGGTTAGGGGAAATATGTGAGTGTTTTTTTGATCCAGTGATGAGTCTCGCTGCAGCGTTCAAAGAGGCTCTCAGGGGTGCAGTTGTAGATAGAGGGAGACCGCAAAGGGCGACGCTACCGTAGTCTATGCGAGGAATGACTAGGGCTTGTACTGCAGTTTGGAAGTCCTTGGCTGGTAGGAAGGGTTTAAGTTTCCTCAGGGTATTGATTTGGAAATTTGCTCCCTTAGTTGCCTTGCTGACATGCTGCTGCATGTTGAGGTTGGCGTCAAGTGTAATGCCCAGGGATTTTGCTTAGTCCACGATGGTAGGTTGGACATTGAGTGCAGTTAGGTGCTTAAGCCAAGTTTGAGTGGTGGAGATTTTCGCGGGAGGTGAGATCAGAAGGAACTCAGTTTTCAGAGCATTGAGTTTGAGGTGATTATCGGCAAGCCATGATTGGGTGTTTCTGAGCGTTGAGTTCAGAAGTTTGATGTCATTGGGGGATTGTACTTTGAGATATAGTTGGGTGTCGTGGGCGTAAATGTGAAAGTGTACATTAGATGCTTGTAACAAGGTGGTGAGAGGTTCCATGACCAGATTGAACAATGTTGGGGATAGAGAAGATCCTTGTGGGACGCCTAATGTTACAGGCACTGGTGGGGACATCAAGTTGTTGCTCTTGAATTTCTGAGACCTGTTATGCAGAAAGGAGGTGAACCATTTGAGAACAGTCCCAGATAGACCCATTCTGGTGTGTAACAGCTCGAGTAAGTTCTCGTGTTTGACAGTGTCAAATGCTGAGGAGAGGTCAAGAAGGATGAGGAGGCAGGTATCGTTTTGATCTAGGATTTGGAGTGCGCCATCAATTATGTGTGTCATAGCGGTTTCAGTACTGTGCCCTGCTCGAAAGCCTGATTGATGAGGGTTGAGGAGGTCAAACTGATCAATGTGTTTTGTCAATTGGAGTTGTACGCATTTTTCCAACAGTTTTGCAAGGGTGGGAATATTGGTAATAGGACGGTAATTGTTTAGGTCAGTAGGGTCAGCTGTTGGTTTCTTGAGTATAGGTGTAACTTGTCCAATTTTGAGGGAGTCGGGGATGAGTCCTTGTTGAAGTGAACTGTTAATAATTTTGGTCCAGAGTGGGAGGAGTAATGGGATGAAGTCCTTTAATGCGTTGGCAGGAAGGCGGTCTGTGAGGTGATTAGAGGGTTTCAATGTGCTGAGCAGTTTGACAATTGTTTCTTCCGAGTAGGTGTCAAAGGATGACCATGCAGCATTGTTCTTTGGTTCAGTGGGTGTTATGATGTGGGGGTTGGAGTAAAGGTTTACGTCATTGCGGAGATCGCTCCTAATGTTATCAGTCTTTAGATTAAAGAAAGCAGAGAAGTCTTCACAGGATGGTATATCGCCTATTGTGCTATGTGAGTGTTGGGGTTGTTCCTTGGATTGTGTTTTGATTAGTTCAAATAGTTTTCTAGGCCGGTTTTTTGCTTGGTCGAGCTGGAGGCTGAAGAAATCTGATTTTGTGCGCTTGATTTTCCTGAAGTAGGCGTTTCTTTTTTTCTTCAGAGTTTTAAGGTGCAGTGCCGAAGGGGTTGATCTCCAGGTGCGCTCTGCCATACGCATAGCTCGTCTATCTTCGTTGATTCTACCATCGTACCATGGGTTGGAGTTCTTAGTGGAGACTCTTTTCAATTGCAAGGGGGCGGCCTCATTGATTATTGAGGTCATAGAGTTGAGGTAGTGGTCGGTCAAAGATTGAACGTCAAGAGTGCCGGTAGGGGGAAGGAGGAGATTGCAGCTGTGGGAAGGTAAAGAATTTGGGTTGAGTTTCTTCAGGTCCCTTTTCCAGACCTTGGATTTACTGGTTTGAACCGGGTTAAGTTTAACTTTTTCATTGATGAAGAATGTGATAATGTGGTGGTCTGACCAGTCACAGGGTTGGATTGACCCAAGCTGGGTAGAGTTCTCTTTGGAGATAATAAGGTCGAGGATAGAGCCTTTATCGTGGGTCGGGCTGTTGCAGATTTTGGTGAGGTCAAGAGCATTGAGGTAGTTTTTGAGACTATTTACCACTGCGTCATTGTGATCGTTCCAATGGAGATTGAAGTCACCAAGGAAAATTTGAGTGTTTTGCCGTCCGGAAAAGGTTGAGATTGTGTCCATGATTTGTTGAGTGAAGGTGAGGTTGTCCCCAGGTGGGTGGTAGATGACGTGTAGAGAGCATACAGGTTTGCTCTCGCTGATGACATCGAGGCAGATGTATTCGCAGGAGGTGAGTGGGGGGGAGGTGACTCTAGTAACTGAGAGGTTGCTCCTATAAATACATGCGATTCCACCGCCTGTCTTGCTGCACCTGTCCAGACTAATGATGTGGTAGTTGGGTGGAACTAGAATATCCATGATAGGTGTAGAAGATTCGGTTAACCAGGTTTCAGTCAGAATGGTTAGATCAAGGTCCAGTGTTTTGATGAGTTCAGCGATGTCGGAGGAGTGTCTAGGGGCCGACCTGCAGTTGAGAAGTATACATTTGAGCCTGGGGGTGTATAGGGTGGTAGAGGGTTCTAGAGTGAGGGGGACTTTTTTAAGGTTATTTGGGACGGAGCCTCTGTTTTGTGTGGGGTGCCTAAGGGGGTTAGAGTGAATCGTGGGGATGGAAAGGTGTGTGATGGCTAAGTGGTTTTGGGGAACAGTGTCATATGAGCGGAGGAGGGTGTGTATGTCGTGGTCCGAGAGTGGATTGATGGTGCGTCAGGAGCGGTTGGTGGGATTGCGAGCGGGGATTGAGGTCCAGTGTGGGGAGTTTTGTGCGAGAGGGTGAATAGGATTGGTGGGGTGTTTGTTGGGGGGGGAGTGGTGGTGGGTAGGGGGTGTCTGTATTGTGTGAAGAGTAACTCTTTGAGGGTGTGGAGCTCTTCTTTGACTTGGAGGAGGGTGGACATAATCATGTCCAGCGTGGGATTGGGAAAGGGGTTGGGGATGGGCACTAAAGGTGAGTAAGAGTCTAGGTTACTGAGGTGGGGGGGAGGGGTGTGGTGTTATTGCAGGGGTTGGTGATATTAGTGGGTGGGTTGTTGTTCGGAAGGATAGGGAGGTTGGGGGGAAGGGTGTCGTTGAGTTAGGGTTAGGGAGGATGTTAATGGTATAGGCGAGGGTGTTGGTGGTAGGAGGGGTAGGAAAGTTGGGGGGGAGTGGTGTGAGAGGATTAGTATGGGGGTTGGTGTTATTGGGCTGGGAGTAAGTGGTAAGAGGGGGTGGGACGTTGAGGGATGATTGTAGGCTGGGGGTTGCGGGGGTGAAGGTGAGGTAGTGAGGACTGAGAGTGGGGGGGATAGGTTGAGGGATGAGTGAGGGCTAGTGGTGTCCAGGAAGCAGGTGGAGTAGTGGGGACTGAGAAAGGGGGGGAGAAGTTGATGGATGAGTGAGGGCTAGGGGTGGCGGGGGCGCAGGTGAGGTAGTGGGGACTGGGTATGGGGGGGAGATGGGATGGGAGACGGTCCTGTTGTGGGGAGATGGAGGGGGAGTGCAGTTAAGGAAGGTGGGGTGTCTGAGCAACTAGTTGGAAGTGGGAGGGGAGGGTTATGTTGGGGGTTAGATGGGGTGGGGGTGGGGAGGTTGTAAGGAGAGGAGTGATCTACGCCTGTGATTGAGGGATGTGAGGTGACTGTAGCGGGTGGGTGATGGGGTAGAGTACTGGGGGGAGAAGGGAGGTGTGTGTTAGTGTTAGGAGGCACTGTGGAGTCAAGGTTGTTAGGATCGGAGGACAGTTGGATTGGAGTCTGAGGGTTGGAGATATAGTCTTTGAAAGTGGGGAACAGGTTGTCGAATAGGTCAAGATTCCTGTCTGTGGATTGAGTTAAGATAATGCCATTGTTGTAGATGGTGATGGTTGCTCTAGCTGGGAAGAATTGGGATGGTGTGGTGGACAATGTTAAGCCATGGGCGGATTTCCTGGTGGCGGAGATAGTGAGTAAGGTGAGGAACGCTTTTCTCCATTGTGCTCTACGTGTTGTGTAAAAGATGATATCGGTACTCTTGGCTCCATTGTTTGTTTAGAAGTAGGATGGTAATGATGGTGATCAAAATGGATGGGAAGACATCAAAAACACTGACCTAGAGGACCTCGAAAAATCTTGAACACCAAGCCATCCAACCAACATCCTACCTCAATTAAAGTGAACTTGCTGACAAAAGGACACAAAACTCATCTAGAGGTGCATGAGAAGCTAATACAGGTAGAAGACGTCAGTCAGACTAAGATAGTTGACACCAACTTGTTGAAACATTGAGCAAAGACAGAGACAAATCTAGTTTAAAGCTGAAAGAAACTACAAAAACCAAAGTTTGTGTTCTGGCTTGTTATTCCTGTGAGCGTTCTGTCAACATGAGGGAACAATATGGCACATTATTGTAGCGTCCTCCCCAGCCCGGGAGTATGTAAATCATAACTCCACACACGGAGCTCAGTATTACACGTCTTTATTCTTCAGAGTGTAACCATTAACTGGATGTACTACATCATGAATTTTCTTAACCACACCCAATCACTTACATCACTACTCTACAGAGTCTGTGAGGGACCAGAGGGGTCCCGCTTTCTCTAACACACACAACACTACTTCTCCCCCTAGTTAAATAAAAACTACAAAGAATACATATATACATCATAAATCCTCAATGAGTCATTGAGCTGCTCAAATCAATATTCCAGATCTTGCTGCGGGAGGTTGAGGAGTCATAGGAGAGCATCTGCAGCAGGCACAGGTGACAAAGACCCAGGGGCATTCTTTGGGCTCTCCTGACTCCCAGATGATACTGGTCTCACTCTGAACATCTGGAGTCAACCAACCTTGAGGAAGAGGCATCGCCATCATCCACAAGGAAACCCTCCAATGCACCACCACCGAGGACGACGTCTCATCAATCATGGAACACCTCAACTTCCAAATTCGAATCAACGTGAACACTACTATCTGGGAAACCCTCACCTACAGACCCATGCCAGCAACGCAGTCTCCAAACTAATTGCCATCCGGGAAATCAACTCCAAGTACTATATCTTCCTCAGCGACCTCAACTTAAACCTTGGTGACACCAACTACACCAACCTCTTGGAAAGCATGAGCAACATTAGTCCTCTTGCAATTGGTCACCAGCCCCACGCACTGCACAGGACACAACTTGGACCCAATCTTCATGGGCAGCAATAGAATTACATTCAGCCACACCACCTAACTTACCTGGACTGAACACAGCATGATCCACTTCTCCATCCCAGGCCTGAAACAACCCGCCCCCCACACACTCCGGCCACAGATGGAGCAAAATCGCTGAGACCCAATGGACTGCCGCCCTCAACATTACCAGACTCCCCCACCACCAGCAACCTGGAACTAGCCATACAAAACATCTCCAACTGTATCTCCAGCTGCGCCGACACCATCACACCCATGCAAACAACAAGCATCATGAAAGCCAACAAACACGCCACCCCTGAACTTGCGCCTTCAAACAGGAGTGTGAGTGCTTGGAGAGACTGTGGCACTACAGCAGGGGCCCCTCAGACTTCACCATCTTCAAATCAGCCCTAAGCAAATACCAGCAAGCAAGCAAAGAGAACGCCCTAACCACCCACATTGAAGCCAGCACCAATCACACAATGAACTCTTCAGCTTCGCTGGCTGTATTCGACTGGCTGTATAATGTGATGAATGACATCCTGAAAGATATCTGCAGCTGATGACATTCTGAAACCTAGTTTTTTATAGCTATATAAACCATCATGAGTCAATAAGGTATTAATGTACCTGCAATGTTCTTCTAGTTCGAGTTGGTGATATCCTATGTTCAAATCAATGCGGGAAAATACTTTGGCTCCATTCAGCTGTGCAATCATGTCAACAATATGCAGACCTGGATGTTGTTCTCTTTCAATTGCCTTGTTAGCTTGGCACATATCAACACAGATGCGCATGACTCCTCCACTATCCTCTTCGGGTTACTTCGTCGGGCCAGTGGATCGATCAATGATGTCATGCTTTAATACTGTCTCAAATTCTTTCTTAACAGCCTCTTGTAAATTAAACACAATTCAGCGAAGATGTTGAGCAACAGGACAGATGTCTTTATTAATGTGAAATTGCAATTTCATGGTCTTACGTTTACCTAGTCCATGAAACAAGGATGGAAACTGATTCACTATCTCATAATAGGCATTGATGTTGTAGTTTACAGAAATCAGCCCCATGTCAGCAGCAGTACTGAACTGAGTAGTCATGCACTCGATGAAGTGCCTTGCAGGATATGGATGGGTGCTTGTACTGCCTTATTATGCTTCGCAATTGTTATAAATGTACCTTGACTTTGAAATATGTTGAAGCAGCCCACGTATACACATTGGCTTTCGATGAGAAAAAACGGGTACTGGAGACAGTTCAGGGTACTTTTCCACTGGCATAAAGTTTTTGGACGCACCACTGTCTTTGATAAAAGGTACGGATCACCCATTCACCTTCAGTGTGATTTTGGGACAGTGTCCAAAATAATTTCTCACTTTCACTTGTTGATATCGCTTTGACTGCATTTGTCCTTGCAAGAAGCGAAACCTACAGGCTTACGCTGTCCAGCAGTCGACATTGACACTGCACATCTTCCTCACTGTCACTTGACAATGGCAAACTTTTAGATGAGAAATTTAATGACAATCAACGTCGTTCAGTTTCTACTTGCCTGAACTGATGTGGCCACTTAGCCTTGTGGGCGCAGTTGGAACGTCTCTGGAACTTTCTGGCATCCATTTTGTTTTCTTTATGTGACACACTTTATCTTTCCTTCTCTTTGCAAACCAATATAAAATGTTTCTCTTTCCTGCAGCCTCTGCATATCGGTCCAATGGCGTGACATTTACCTTCATGTGGAAAGGAAAATCTACATCGAAAACACAACTTCTTTTTCTTTGGAGACATTACTTTGTGGCCTTCTACCTTGTGCTTTGGCTTACTTTTCACAATCAGCGCTGATTCATTTTTGACTGTTCTGGCCTACATGTAGTGGTTTTTCTGTGAGCTCTTTCTTCTGCTCTATCGCTCCAAGCTGAGTGTCTCTTTCAGCATTCGTCGTCTGGAGGAATGGGAGAGAGAACCATCTATTACTCTGAGATGCATTGCCTCTTCATCGTTGAACGTGCAATGGTTGATGAGTTAATCAAGTCTTTCTACAAACTAATCCATCATTTAATCAGCTTTCTGCCTTCCTTGGTTGAAAATGTACCTTTCATGGTTGACATTTGTTATTGGATTAAACTTGAAGTTTAATGACTCTTTAATTTGACTGTACATCACTTTATGATCATGTGGCATTTTTTTATATTTCCTTTTACTCCTTCACCTGCCAAATTCTTTAGATATTTAATGATCTTTTTGTCATTTGCTTCTTCCAGCAAATACATGAAATCATGAAAGGTTTCAATCCTGGCAGTCCATCTGTCATCAATATTCTGCTTATTGGCGTTATGTATCAAAGGGAGGTGGTGGTTTTCAGAATGCAGAAGCATCATAACCTGTGGAAATTTCTGCTGTCGAGAACGGAGCCAGCTATGGCCATGTCTGCTGCCTGCTTGGACCTGCACCTTCATTAAGCACTAACTGTGTGCTAACATTTTGGTTATCACATCCGCTCTCTGGTTGTGAGGCGCTGTCTTCTTCTTTGGCAGTTGAGTAGCGGTTTTGCTTCTTTTGTTCAGGATCTTCAGCACCCTCAGCTCTGTGCATTGTTCTTGGTTTCTACTCCCTTTAGCATTTCTTTGTGTCAGAAATGTTCCGCTTTAAGTGCTTCCTTGCAATCGGCAATCACCACCTTTAGCGCTTCTCTGTACCTGGTTGACGCTGCCTTTAGTGTTGTTGTACTATATCAATGACGGCGCTGTGCTATGCTATGGCGCAGTATCTCTTGTCTTGACTTTACCAGCAAACGTTTAGCCAACAACAAACACACTTTCTGTAAGGCCTTCACTTTCTTCACAGGCTTTGTACTGGCTGGAGTGGTGCTTTGACTCCACATACACCAACCTTCGATTTTCACTTCAACTGAGGCACACGTGGCACTCACAAGCAGTTTGCTGGACCACTGTAAACTCTCCAGGAGAGCACTCTGGGTTCTTCGGGTTGTTATGTTTACGCAATCCCCTAACTCAAAGCCAGTTGTAGCGTCCTTTCCGCCAGGGAGCATTTAAAAGATCACTCCCCACACAGAGCTCGGTATTACACGTCTTTATTCTTCAGAGTATAAGCTTTTTTTTTTTTAATCTTTTTTATTAACAAAAGCAAAATGAAAAGGCATCAGGTGACATTGTACCGCTTCCACAGTTTTCAAACATACATTTTCCAGACCACAAAATAATACACACAGGAATAGCATTTCATAGATCACAGGGATTCATGCGCTGCTGCCTCTTCCCCGCCAATAGGAGGAACACAAATATCCCCACCGTAACTGTTCCATGTCCCCCAAACCTTCCCCCATTTTGCAGGACAGCCCCTGGCGATGTAGACCGCCCTCTCCCTGTACATGCACCAGTCCAGATCTTCCATCCATTTCTCAGCCCTGGGCGGGTGGCCAGCGCCCCATAACTGAGCAATGTTACGCTTCGCAAACATACACGCTAGGATCACCCACTGCCTCCCGTACGCATTCAGGTCTGTCGGCTCCCAGATATTCAAGACACACCTACAAGCCTCCAGTGGTAACTCCACCCCCAACACCTCCCACATCTTGTCATGAATTTTGACCCAGTAGTTATGTATATCAGCACAATGCCACAAAATATGCATGAAGGTCCCAATCTCCCCACATCCCCTCCGACACTCCCCGCTCTCCGCCCGATCCATATGTACAAGTTGGGGCCCCGTGATATATGACCTGTGAAGGATCTTTAACTGCACTAGCCTGAGTCTCATTTGAATTGCCACTACCTTTGGGGAGGAGGTTGCCTCCCGCCAGTCCTCGTCATCCAGTTCCAGGCCGTCTGCGACCCATTGAGCCCTAGTAGTAGCCAGTGGGTCTTCCATATTATTGATGAGTTTTTTTATATATCGATATAATCTTTTCCGGGAGGTAACCATCTAGCACTCGATCTTCCAAGGGGGAGGCGTCCGGGAGCGCCGCGTCCCTGGGAACATGTGTGAGTAGGGTATGCCTAACCTGGAGATACCGATAACGTTCACTCTCTTATAGCTGATACTTTTCCTGGAGAGCACCGAATGTGAGCACCGTGTCTTTCCCCCAAACATCCCTGATCTGCAAAACCCTTTGTTTTCCACAAGCTGCCCAATCTCTCCGAGTTCCATAATGGGGTCGCAAGGGTGAGTTTAGCGTCCCACTTAAGATGCCGATTGGCCACGTGCCACACCTGTACTGCATGGGCCGTACTACAGCACCCTCGTGAAGTCACCCCCTGGCACTATGCCGCGGTCCATCGCATACCTGAGGTCTCCGGGAGACCCGTAGACAGCGTGGTTTACCGCTGCTAGCTGGGAGGCCCAATAATACTTCTGCAAATCCGGTCAGAGTATAACCTTTAATTGAACGTACTACCTCATGAATTTTCTTAACCACACTCAATCCCTTATGTCTCTTTTCTACAGAGTCCGTCAGGGACCAGAGGGGTCCCGCTATCTGGAACAGACATAACACTACAATTATTTACTCCATTCTCATATAGTGACTGTCAGAAATGTATTATAGCAATGTTATTTGGCAATTAGCTTACATGAGACTGATGGACTTTTACACCATTGAACACTTTAGTCCATTATGTTGTGAAATGTACAGTGTAGCAGTCGAGAGACACAATGTGTTTAAAAGTGTGATGGGTATTATTCTCCTAGTGGGTAACTAGACTAGGGGGAGATTATGTATAGATTTATGGCCTAATAAGTACCGATAAAATATACTATGACCAACGGAAAATATATATCATATGGTTTATTGTACTAATTGTTAACTCTCTGTAATCCAGATGAATACTTCACTACTATGGAAAGATGCATAGGAGGGATCTCTTCCTTCCTGCTCTTCACCTCCTGCCCCTCACTGTCCATGATGCCCTTTAGAACCACTTCTCCACATATTCTCTGCTAACAGCACAACTCACCCATGAAACTCATGTTGAGTAGGCATGTTGAGCTACACCTCTACGCATCTCCAATGAAGTCCCAAAGCAAGAACTTCCCCCATATTGCATTAGGGTTTAAACCTGCAGGCAATAGGTAGCTGATTATAGATTATAACTAGATGAAAGTCAGTAAAGACACGTGGAACTAGACAGAACCAGTTTCAGAGTCCTTCAGCTTTTACACATACAACTGCCAGACATACTCCTCCATTTCTCCCCTTGACTTTCCGAATACAATAACAATACCAGACCTTGATCCCCACTGCCCTCTACCCACCTTCACAAGAACTTCTCTTACCACTGTGATGTCATTTACCCAGTGTCCTGGAAACCATTGATGGTAATATCTTTAAATGCCAACGGCATGGCCTATACACCATCAACACATTTCCTCCAGTGTCTGTATTCAAAACATGGAGACATTGCCCTAATACAAGAGACAGATTTGTCAGGAATCAGGAAAGCTAAACGCTAATGGGTGGCAAGAGTGATGAGAAGCAATGACTTTGTAGGACCCCATCTAACCTCAACCGGTTCCTCCTATACCTCAATGCAGCTGGGAGTTGCAATGCTGATAAAAAATATCTCAGCCTCAAAGAATCCTGTTCAAGTGTACAAACAAGGAAGACAAGGTTGCCTTGGCAAAATAAAAACTTCCAACATGTCAATGATCTATCTTTAGCCCAACACTGGCAAAATGAGTGTTACCAATGGGCCACACTCTCCTTGAATTTCATACTGGCATGTTTTTGACTTGTTGACAACTGGAACTTGCCACCAGAGCACCATCTGGACAAAAAGAATTCTACAGATGGATAAACAATAATGACAGAGTCATCTCAAATGACATAGTAACGTCCTTCAGACTCACAGATAAATGGAGGTTATTACACCCTGCCAACAGTAACTATGCATTGACATCAGTGGTACACAACACTTCATCACACATTCAATATTTCCTGACATTGATCCAGCTCCTTGTGGAAGCAAGGTCATGTGGTATCCTGCAAGGAGGCATCTCTGATCATGCTCGAATATGTCTGGCATTGGAAATGGGCTATATTGCTCCACCTTCTTCACAATGGAAAATGCCAGCATAGAAGAATATATTTATGGAAGACAGGAAAACACTTAGGTCACACACCAGCACATACATACTAGGGGGCTTATTTGTGAGCCCTTGTGTCACTTTTGCGCCGCTGGTGCCACACTTTTTGTGACTCACCAGCAGGGTAAAAAATGTGCCATGTTGCGTCATATTTACAAAGTGACGCATCTAGGTAGATGCATCACTTTGTAAACCCCTGCTCCACATTATACCTGCACCAGGTATAATGTATGCAGGGTGAGCTTTTTGATGCAAGTAAGCCTCGTAGAAATGACGCAGTGAAATCTATGAGACTTCACTGCGTCACTTCTAGGACGCAAATGCATCAATATGTTACGCCTGCCTCAAGAGCCTACAGACATTGACTCTTGCCTTTATTCAGGTTGTATGGGATAAACTCCACTGAAGGTGCCTTGGACCTTTGTCATTGGACAGATGAGGGTGAAATTCTCAAATCTGTAGCTTCTTCACCGTGGGCAGTATGGCCCTTAGTTAAAAACATAAAAGTAGCTAGGAACAATTAATTGTTAAATCCTAATTGATATTCCATGTATCGGATGTAATTATGAATCTTGAATCTTATGAGCAGTTGCACTTTAGTACTTCCTTTGCATATTGGCTTAGTGGTGCTAGAGTTTTGATGATTTTATGCTGTGTGAGATTACATTGCTAGGATTAATAGATAGAATTAATTGTTGTTCTGTTCGATTCAATTTAACAAGAACATGATCATTATTATCTTGCTGAGTAGCTATGCTCCAATAGAAGATTGTCTTGGGCTCCTGTTATTGAATAACACGTTCCAATAATGAAAATGTTGGACTATGTCATTTTGCACGAGCACTAGCACATTTTTACCTATGCACATTTTGTCTGGTATCAGCGAGTACTTTTTACCCTTATTTTGAAATAGGGTCGATATTTGTTGTATGATGGTGAATTTCTGTCCTTGCAGCTTTTATTGTTATTTTAAATTGGATTGTAATGTATTTTTGGAATTGTAAATTTAATTGTAAGGCTAATTGCATAAGCAATAAAGATACTAACAGAGAATATAATATTATGTACAATGGTATGCACTATAGCTCATCAGTGTTCTTGAGTAGATAAGGTGAGACACCAGTTGTTGCTAACTCCTTCCAGTTATCTCAGCTTCTCCTTTCCTCCCTACGCCAACATCTCAGAATTTTCTTTCTGAGCATGTGGTATTGCTGTCCTTACTGTCTGTGTTCCTCACTGAAATCCTTTGTTGAGACTGTGCAAGCTGAGAACCCTTTGCCTGTGCAGATTCGAATCATGGCACTTAAGAGGTATTCAGAGATAAACAACTGGGCTCGAAAACACCTATAGAGGAAAAGTCTCACAGTGAGCGTTTGCTTGCCTGCTGACATCTGGAAGTTGATCCTGCCAGTGCATGTCCTCCATGATAAGGCAACGATAATCTCACCAAAGAAGAATCTATTTTGGGTTACAGAGATGGGTTCAGATGAAGTCCTGACTGTGCTAGTCTGATGTGGACTTTGATTCCTTGGGATGGGTGGCTTGCTTGGTTTAGCATATAAAGAATGACAGCCGCATCACTGCTTTTCCCATTTTTCACGAGTCTTTTCCTGAATGGTGAGGGCCTTTGCAGGGTCGGTCACCTGCACCACAAAAGTCTCTAGTGCATGAGTAGCAAGGGCATATGAGTTGCAACATGCTTATTAATATATATAGCTGGAGAAAGATTCAACTGATGACTAGGGCTATTTAAATACCGCCAGGTTAGCCAATGCCGTGGCCTCAGTTCCACTCTCGGAGGACTAGATAGCCATACCTTAGTGGGGGGATTGCTGAGATCTGCAGCGGCCGGTACTGCAGATGCAATTTCTTCAATGGGGATTGTCAAGTGGGACGCCATGTTTGTTCAACCCTCCTGGCATCGTTTTTTGTTTTTCAGGTTGGGCTGAGTTTATTGGAAAAAAAACAATCGAAAAAAGTCCATGAGACACGGGGAATTTTCTCCTTCTGCCTCAAGGACATTTTTACACTTTCCTTTCCCTAAAACCAGAAATCAGTGACCTGCCCTAAATGGCCGCCATCACTTTGACCTGGTGGCCCTTTGGTGGACGGGCCGGCAAGTAAAGGGTTTCCACTGGGTGGGGCTCCACCAGCAGAAACCACCTCTAAATGGTTTGAAAGGCCGTGAGCTCTACATGAGCCTCTTACAATCATAGGACGTGTTGGCAACTCTTGCATCGCTTTAGATATATATATTTTAATTTGCACCAGTTTTTTTCAAAGGTCAGTCTAAGTTGTCTTTCATCTCTTATGCCCTAATGAGATCTATATTTCACGCATTATCCAGAAGTGCATTATCACACATTACTGAAACTACCGTGTTTAAAATAATAAGATATGTAAGATATTTTGAGGAAGCTGTTTGCTAAATTCCAGCTGGCCACTTAAAAATGCGCCAGCCTCCATACCCATTTTAGCAATAAGCGTGGAGTGTGCACATATGTCACTAATTAGAATCCATTTAAGTCGGAGTGAATATGTTTTAAAGTTCTCCAGAGCCGAGACATTTTACTGCAGTTCATGTGAAGTGGGGTTGTTCGCCCCTGCTGCCTCTGTAAACGTACCTTACAATCCCAGTTCACCTCTTTACAGCTTGCCTACAGTCGCATGGCTGCTCAGAAAGCTATAAAATGTCTTAATTATTTCTAAATCCTAATGCAAATTCCTTCTCCTAATCCCTCAATAAACCAGTACCACCAGCTCTGTTTATGCTTTTGTGGGATTTTTTTAAAACTCTTTTAACAATCATATCCGAGACTGGTTTTAAGATATATTTTTCTTACCTATTCTTTGCCTTTTTAGTGCCCGATGGGGTTCGTACCCCAACTTTGTTTACGCAGACATTTCTTTAAAGCTTCCTTGTGCTATTGTGGAAAGAAAAATACTTTTCTAGGCTACTGAAATGATGTCATGCCAGAGATGTTTGGTAGTCTCATTAGGTAGAAATGCACTATAATATCGTCCATCTGGAGGAATCCAGCAGTGCAGCAGGCAAGCAACATCCCACTGAGCGATTTAAACAAAACTGCTGTAGACATTTGGGGGGAAATTCTCAAACATTTTGGGCTGAGTTAGCGTCAGAAAACTGACTAAATGTGTTTTTTTCCTGATTCACTTTCAAGTGCAAGACTTGTTTTGCGCTGGAAAGTACCCACAGGTAATGCAAAGCAGAGCGAAGCACTGCTTTGCATTACTTAGAGCCAAGGGGAGTTATATCTTTTGTACCTTGGTGCTCACATGCAACTACACATGCCTTTTGACACAAAACCCTTTCTACAAACAGCAGTCGAAAGGGTTTAGCTCCAAAGGTTAAGGCCATTTGAAAGCAGGCGCGCATGCGTGCTGCACTGTGCAGCAAACATGCAAAGTGGGAAAAGTTTTAAATTGTGTCTACGTACAGGATTTTGTACAGCAAGGGTACACTTCCAGCACAAAATCTATGGTAGACTCAGGCACACACCCTAGCACTATGGCGTTAAGGTGGGTGTGTGGCGCATGGCAGCTTAAATCAGCACTGGAGCTAGGGAGAGGGGAGGGGAGAGCCATATCTGTGCAGATATGGTGCCATCCTGCTACCTCCTTTCATGCAACGCAGTGCATCATTTTTGGCCGCTGCACCGCATTCCGTGATATTTTTGAGTATCTGAGCCTTGGTTTGATTCATGCACATTTATGAAGCATACAATCACAGAAATAAAGAAAGAGGAACCCTTGCAAAAAATTCAATCAGCATCTTTGGATTAGGGTCACCTATTTTTCCTCTCTCTAATAGTTTATAGCACTGCAATAATGTCAGCTCCAAAAAGTGGCAAGCGCAGCCATGGTAGACTATGAATACAATTTTCAGTGTTAGTGAGATTGTGACTTGCTTTAGTTTCTTTTTTCTTGCTCAATCTAATATTTCTGACAAAATGTGCCCTTCTCTGACATTGAAACACACAATTATATTGGCTCTTGAGAAGAGAAGATGAGAAAAGGTTTCTCAGGCGAAACTGCTTACCTTTTGAAACTCTTGAAAGCTGTTTTCCTATTTTCCTGAGCTCAACTGGGCAACTGCTTACATTCATTGTGTAAATCTTTTAGTGTGATAAATACTAGATGCTTGTGTTTAGTAGAGTATACATTCGAGTCTTGCCTGTACTTGACTACCTTCTCTCCAATGATGCTTTGTGGGACAGACTTTCTCTTTTTCACCATAAGTATGATCCTTATCGTCTTGCAAGCACTTTGCATAATTGGCAACTGACATTATGTAGTATCTTCAGCCAGTCTAGGCGTTTTTTAGCTCATGGTGCTTTGCATGTTGGGATTAATTAGCAAGCATCGGGAATGCTCATATATTTTCTTCAAATTTCCCTTTTTTATTAATTACATGCATTAAAGCTGCATTATCATTGCAATAATTGTTTGCCATTTTCCTACACTAACTAGTTAATAATGAAAAAAGTTGATGCTCTAGGAAGTAACAATCTTTTACGTGGTGTACCCCCAGATTTTTGCCCTGATGTAGCTGCCTTCACCCCTGCTAAAAGGTAGTAAAAGGTGTGTGCTCTCCTTTTAAACATGACCGAACTGGCATGCTCCTGATTGGTATACTGCCAATAAGGCCTTTAATTGCCTAAGTCCCTAGTATATGGTACAAAATGTACCCTCGGCCTGTAAGTTAAATGTCACTAGTGGACTGCAGCACCTAATGTGCTATCCACTACAGTGGCAGTGCAAACATGACTTCAGGCCTACCATTGTACCCTGACCACAGCAGTGTAAAAACGGAAATGCGAACGGCCAAAATAGAGTGTTTTGACAGGTCGAAACCTAACCTCTTAGATACTATTATGTCCCGCCCTGTGTAGATCTTGTAGTCCACAAGGCAGTGTGCATGGTATCTAAAAGTATGATATGCAAACATTTAATGTTAACATGTCCCTACAGTGACTAGCAACCATAAGCCTGCCACACTTATGGCAGCCAGGCCTGCCATAAGTGTGGCAGGCCTGGCTGTCCTATGTGGAAAACCAGATGATTGAAATCCTTATACTCTTTGTCAGGTATGGGACTAGCTGGAAACATAATTAATCAACTATTTTAATTGGTATTACAAAATCCAATTCAATGACAACGTTGGGTAAATATCAAGGAGAAGTAACTTTTAGAAAGTTACCTTTTCTCTGCCTAAAGTTCCTGGAGGCTGATTTGTCTTTGCTCTCCAGCTTCTCCCAGCCAGTAATTAGCACTTGATTAAATGTGAATGAAGTGTGAAATTCCTCCCAGGAGCTGCACAATATGTTACTGTGATTGACAGTTTGACCCGAATGGGCAGTAATGACTCCTTTGATCTCAGCAGAATGGTGGGGGCTGTGAGTATCATTTTTGCCATTACAATGTCAAATCTTGCTGAAGTATCAATTCTTGCTTGACATGTCTGCTGGGTTTACATACAACACTGGGGACACACTTGAAAAGATGGGAACATGATGCCAAGACAATTCTTGTGTCTCTGGGTTTATTTTGGGGACAGTGGGTTCTTTAGACTGGATATTGGTGTTAGGTGTTTGAGAACACTAGGATTAACATAGTATATACCCCATACACACACCAAGCCCTCCAAGCCCAAGTTTAGTGGGGATAAAGATGTTCGCCATCATGAAAATGGCAAAAGGGCATAGGGTTGCCCCTGGAACTTTACCCCATTGGTTAAGGTGAGTCCAGGAGTCATTCCCACCCAGTAGCCCGTCCCAGACATAAATGTGGGACCTCCAGCCACCCACTTCAAAACACTGCTAGACCTGAGGAAGAACAGAAGAGGGTTGGACCTGTTGTCTGTGACCTGAGAGCAGCCATTAAGGGCCGGTCCTTCCCCTCTTGTGCCTAGTACAAAGACCTGGACTCCAAGGGTCAGTTGGCTGGCTTCCTACTTGGCTACACGGCTACAGAATATTACAAGAGGCCTTTCCTGCAACTGCCCACCTGACTAATAGCAGCTAGATCTGGACTGGATCAGACTGTTGGCCACCACCTGACACCTTGTGAGTGCCTCCCCTGAGGTTCTGGGAGGGGGAGGGAGGCTTTAGATGTGTGCTCCTGGAGTTGATTGGACTTTAAAGGACGGAGTCAGTAGGTAAAATCTTTGACCAGGATGAACCTTTTTGGCGTGGAATGCAGGTTAGATACATCAAAAAGATTCATCCTGGTCAAACATTTTACCTACTGACCTGCGCTCCATCTAGGTCTGCCTCAAATTCCACCTAGGTCCTACCATGACCATTGACTATTATTGGTGATTTATACTTGTTTGGTGCTATTTCTAATTAAAACTTTACAAATTCATACTGATTCTCCTTATTGGATTTTTGCCATTTTGGTTTCATTTCGTTTTGGGATTTTTCTTTGTTTGTATTTTGACAGTTTTTTACTGTGTTGGTACTACATACATACTTTACACATTGCCCTAAGTTAAGCCTGCCTGCTTGGGCCATAGCTACCATGGGATTGAACTCAGATTAATTTAGAGACTTTGAGTGTTCACCCTGACAAGATTTGTGAATAATATTTGAGGTTAGTGGCCCCCCTCCCGAACTATTAATCCAATGTCTTACCATACTATTACTAACATAGGCATAAATAATGAGTTATAAGGCACCCAAGCATAATTAAGGCATCACGAGCATGTAAACTTTCATAGCTTAAAGCAAGAAATGTTGGAATGCATAACAGATTACTCTGCCAAATACACAGCCCAAAGGTCTTACGTCCACAACCGTGGGCTTATGGCCTATCCAAAATGTGAATTACACTTACAAGAAGGCTGGGGCAGATCCATTGCCCTTCTCTCTGTGTATTGTCTATTGACGTCAAACAGTCAGGCGACACATAAAGCTGTCTCTAGCCAGACAGAAAAATCACAGTTTGCTCAAGGTTGAAATCATGAAATTAATGCCGCACACATACAGATGGTCCATGAGCAAAATATTTATGAGGACGCATGATCAGGTATGTGGTTGATAGAAAAGCAGGTGGAGCCCGGACTCAAAGAATCAGATGTGCTTACCTTTGCATCCACCCTGGTCATGATTTCCTATGGACCAGGTAGGAAATCACCAGGGAAGATGTGATGTATAAAGGGTACGCATGTGTCACATGTGGGCCTTGTCTAGCTCTATGTACCTGCATGTCTGTCGCTGATATAATTTCTAAGTCTTTATTACTCTTAAATTCCCTCTATTTCCCCGCATGACTCCTTTAAAGTGGCCCCCTTTCCCACTCAAGAGGGTGAACAATGGACCCGCTGACATTGTAATTACCCTTTCCCACAATTTTCATGGTTGCTTGAAGTACCAGCTGTTCGGCCAGCTTAGCATCCCGTTGCATGACCCACCCACCTGTGAATGTGGGATAAGCATGCTGCCACTCTTGTACATTAGGGCTCTGCAAACTACGATGCTTAACTAAGGATTTATGCAATTGGCCATGCAATTTCTTGTACTACTATTTCTTATCAAACCTCTTAATGGTTTTATGTCAACTAAACTCAACATTAAATTTATCTGAGAGTCACCTTGAAAGATATGCTTTAATGGTGGACTTTCTGGCTCTGAAGATGTCAGTGTAGCCCTGCAGTTTTGACACCGTGGGTCTATTTATGTGCACTCAACAAGTTCTATGGGCACGCAATCATAAATGTGCATTGATGGATCTGCCTATATTGTGCATTTTTCTTTAAATTAACTGCATGCTAACAACTTAAAACAGACTTTTCTAAACTTCTGAGTTCAACAATAAATTGCTTGGCTGGACACTGTGATGATGTAAGAACAGTTTGTTTTTTCGGTTTGTACAGCAAACAATTAGCTGTGCTAAAAAAGAGCACATTTATGTTTGGATACACAATTAGGTTTTAGAGGTTTGTGCTTTGGCCCACTTTGTCGGTCTTTGCAAATTATCTTTCTGTTTACCTACACGCCCACACACGTGCACCACTCTTCAGCTGTTCCTTGACATATATTTAACTTGAAATTCCAGACTCATTTCCCTGCCTCATCCCTAGCCTCATGGACAGCCCATACATTTAAAAACTATTTTTTAAATGTATGAATTGAAATCTTGCTGGATTTTTACCTGTTTTCCTTTGCGGATGTTTGTGATTTACCTCGTCCTATCAGCTCAGGTTCAACTTGTGGAGTGAGCTAGGTGAAGGGTGTTACTTCCATCCAATAGTAGCTTTCTGATGTAACTTGGCTAGATCAGGTGCAGGCTGCAGCCACTTAGGGCATGGTGACCTGGTGGATGGAAGTTAATTCAGTACATTGGTCTGGTGGTAACCTGGGTAACTCCCTCAACATTTGAGTCCCTCCACATTGAGTGGTGGTGTAGGAAGGTCTGCTGGTTCTGTTTGCATAGTAAAGGTGCATGGGGTTTCAGCAGTCTAGGTAGTATCTGTGCAGTTTTGGTGCACTGTTCTGAAGCTAGAATGACGATTTAGGAATATCTTCCCATGCAGGCACAGGGAAATTAGGAGATAATGCCTAGATCATTTGCCAGAAATGTCATGATTTTAATTCTTCTGTCCACATACCAGACCTTATGCCTTCTATGCATCTTTTCTTGGTAGAAAGTTTCATAGGGAAAAGGGCTTTATTATAGTCTTAGAGCCCTGTGTAGCAGGCTCTACCAGCAATTAAAGGACTTCCCTTTAACAAGGGAGAGGGCCTTTAATGGCCGGTAGAGCTGCTACTGAGGATTCTAAGGCTTTATTAGAACATTGGAATGTTGGAGCTCCGTTGTAGACAATGGAGTTCTCCCTGCTTCTACGGGCCGGTAAAGGTCCGCAGTGCAACATTCCAATGTCTTACAAAGGCCTCTTGGAGCTCAAGGGGATTTAAATCCCCTCGAGCTTCGAGAGGCCTTTGTTTTATTTGTTACATCATTCTGCCCTCTAGTGGTATAATGTTCTAATAGACTTATAGCCCTTCGTAGCTGGGCTTTACCAGCTATCAAAGTCCCACTACCTTGTTAAAGTCCCTCACCTTCGGCTCGGGCCTTTAACGCGGTAGAGGGCCTTTAATAGCCGGTATAGCCCGCTACGGCAGGCTATAAGGCTATAATAAAGCCCTTTTCCTTATGAAGCTATCAACCAAGCCCCTAGAAACAGAATGTTCTAATTTGTAAAAACAAAGGCCTCCCGGAGCCCACGGGTGTGTAAATCTTCTCAGGCTCTGAGCGTCCTTTGTTCACATCAACAGCTGTGAAATGAAAAAATACATTGGAATGTTGCTCTCTGGGCTTCTACCAGCCATTAGAAGCCCTGAACACTCCATTGTCTTCAATGCAACGCTCAACATTCCAATGTTCTAATAGTAGTTTCATTTTATGTCACTGTACGCAGGGCCTTGTACAAAAAAAAATGCTGCTTTGCTATGGGCTGTGAAAGAAGTCTCATGAATGTGTATATATTCAAAGGCAGAGGAAGAAGGAAGGGTGCACAGGGTCTTGGTGCTACCTGCACAGAATCCTTTTGTCTTTGTGAGACACCTGAGTAAAGACAAGAAGGACTAAATACTTCACGAGCAACAGGAAGCTTACTGAACCTGCCGAAGGGGTTGGTCATCTTGAAGCCGAATTGCTCCACCTGGGAATTATTGTTGAAATCCTGCTATCTGTTCTTCTGTGAAGTCAACAAAGACATCTGGGAACTAGAGAATTACCCTTCAAAGAATAGATTTGCACTTGTTTGTTTTACAAGAAGTCTTCCATAGGGATAACACAATCAATAGCACATGTTGTTTCGAAAGAAGTCTTCCAGAGGAATTACAAACTCCATAGCACTTGTTTGTTTCACAAGAGTCATGCATAGGGTGAAGAACCCTGTTGCACTGCTTAATCAGCAAGCAGTCAACCCTGCGGGCCATGAACTGTTCGAAATGCCAAAGTACGTTTATTAGCACAGAAGGATTGTGTTTGGTATGCTGATATCAAATGTCAATGCATATACGACCAGGGTAGAAACTACACATGCAATACCAACTAATGCTTATGTTGTGCAGTCACCACTTTTCACTTTGCATGCAAATCAAGCACCCAAAAAGTTATTTCCTCATTCAAAGAAAAGCTCTCATTGGCAAACACGTTTATTGTAATTCTGATGGATATTCAGTTCTTATATTAAATCTTAATTGTATTTCAGCTAAGAAGGAATCTGAGGTTTAAATTGTAACACAGAATGGAAATACAGAGTCAGCAGGTATATCATAGGCGACCTTCAAAATAAAACATTAATATTAAAGCCCTTCATTCCTTTTTAGATATTAATGCTTCAGGAGTGCAGATTAAGACCAGATGTTTGACCAGCTGTGTGATGATATCCTTGTCCAATTCTCCTTTCCAGGCCTAGAGTATAACTCAACAAAAATATTGTGGATTTGGCTGTGAATTTGATGAAGTGTGGAAAATATCCTCCCTTCTGTCAGATCCAGATTTCCAAAGCAGCGTGTCTTGAAAGGATGCCTAGCCTATGTTATCCTTCCGACCGAGCAATGGATCTTGTTATAACATTAGCTTGGATCTTTGACATAGTCACTAACCTACAACAAGAGGTCGGTTCTGCAAAATCGGAAAATACATTTTTACAAAATGAATCAATACAGATTAACCAAGAAATCCGTTATTTGTTGAGACCTGACAAAAAAGACACTAGTGGGGTCCTATTACCTACAGAACCCAGTGTTACTGATCTTTGGATCTATCTACCACCTATAAAAGACTGCAAGGTTGGTGTGCAATCGTATGCACAGTCATTATCCATTATACCTCTAGAACCATTTGACAGATTTAGGGGTCGATTACGATGGCGGACGGAAGGGCGACCGCCGGCCTGGAGTAGGCGGAAAATGCCTTTTTCCTGTCCGCCTGCCGCGGTCACTCCGTTCGCCATGTTAGGATGGGAAACACTGTCAAAAGTCCGTACGCGGCGGAAGAGCACGCACCGCCGCGGAACTACACCCGACCCTGCGGCGGACGTAACCAATCCAGAGACACCGCCGTACGGAATGACGTCTCCGACCGTCCTCCAAATCACGATGGCGGGAAACACACATCAAATCGTTGCGGAAAAACAACCTGCCTGAACACGGCGGATTCCCCACAGCGAAGATACTACACATTGCAGAGATACCCACCACAAGCAGATCGCCATCATGGACCCAGCGCTACACGCATTTCCGATACTCTTCGTGCTCCACCACCAGCAAGTTATGGACCATCATCGACGACGCAGGTACGCCAACCCACCAATTGCAGTCGGAAGGGGAGTAACTGCCAGGGCTGTGACGTTGGAAAGGGGAGTGTCATGTTTGAGAAACTACATTGACGATCGCACCAATACATACACTATTGAAGTACACAACCAGGAATGACAACGACAAACAACAAAATATGATTTACTAGCTTTATTTAACATAATAGGTGTATAATCTCAGAGTATTCAAGAGCATGGGCACTGGGTACAACAGAGCAGGTACATCATTGGCAGCACATGAGAGTGGATAAGTGCATCAACAGTCCATTGCACAGAGCAGGTACATCACTGGCAGCACATGAGAGGGCATAATGCAGTATCAGAACAGCAACAGGGCATTGTGGCCAACAGAGCAGGTACATTACTGGCAGCACGTGAGAGGGGCTAAGTGCATCAACAGTCCATTGCACATAACAGGTACATCATTGGCAGCACATGAGAGGGGCTAAGTGCATCAACAGTCCATTGCACAGAACAGGTACATCATTGGCAGCACATGAGAGGGCAGAATGCAGTATCAGAGCAGCAACAGGGCATTGTGGCCAACAGAGCAGGTACACATGAGCCATAGACGCAGACACTCCCAGCACCAGCAACAGGAGTGTGAGACACAGCCACCGATCTACTGACTGACACATGAGCCATAGACCCAGACACCCTGCCAGCACCAGCACCAGGAGTTTGAGACACAGCCACAGCTGTAGTGACTGACACATGAGCCGTAGACCCAGACACACCGCCAGCACCAGAAACAGGAGTGTGAGACACAGCCACCGATCGACTGACTGACACATGAGAACAGCAACAGGGCATTGTGGCCAACAGAGCAGGTACATCACTGGCAGCACGTGAGAGGGGCTAGGTGCATCAACAGTCCATTGCACAGAACAGGAACATCATTGGCAGCACATGAGAGGGGCTAAGTGCATCAACAGTCCATTGCACAGAACAGGTACATCATTGACAGCACATGAGAGGGGCTAAGTGCATCAACAGTCCATTGCACAGAACAGGTACATCATTGGCAGCACATGAGAGGGCAGAATGCAGTATCAGAACAGCAACAGGGCATTGTGGCCAACAGAGCAGGTACATCACTGGCAGCACGTGAGAGGGGCTAAGTGCATCAACAGTCCATTGCACAGAACAGGTACATCATTGGCAGCACATGAGAGGGCAGAATGCAGTATCAGAACAGCAACAGGGCATTGTGGCCAACAGAGCAGGTACATCACTGGCTACCCAAGTACGTGTGTCAAGCGAGCCGTCCCAAGGACATTAATAATGTCAGGGTGGTTACATTCGTCAATCTACACACAAAGTAAAATGACATGTGAGTGATGGCAACTAAACCTCACACCACAGAATCTGGTGGAGTGCTTGAACTACTCGCCTCGGACACACTTCCAGCACCAGAAACTGGAGTGTGAGACACAGCCACCGATCTACTGACTGACACATGAGCCATAGACCCAGACACACTCCCAGCACCAGCAACAGGAGTGTGAGACACAGCCACCGATCTACTGACTGACACATGAGCCATAGACCCAGACACACTGCCAGCACCAGCACCAGGAGTTTGAGACACAGCCACAGCTGTAGTGACTGACACATGAGCCATAGACCCAGACACACCGCCAGCACCAGAAACAGGAGTGTGAGACACAGCCACCGATCGACTGACTGACACATGAGCCATAGACCCAGACACACTGCCAGCACCAGCAACAGGAGTGTGAGACACAGCCACAGCTGTAGTGACTGACACATGAGCCCTAGACCCAGACACACCGCCAGCACCAGAAACAGGAGTGTGAGACACAGTCACAGATCTACTGACTGACACATGAGCCATAGACTCAGACACACTGCCAGGACATGTCCCTGTACAGCAGAGGTCTTCAATCTGTGGGGCGCGACCCCCAGGGGGGTCGTGGAGTCCTGGGAAGGGGGTCGCAGATTCTGCCAGAGTGCAGTTCCTGGCGTCGGGCTGATCGAGGGTGCTCAAGGCGGAGGCCGCCTAATTCACACCGAGGTGTGAAAAACATCAAAGCCTCGTTAACAAGTAAAGGTCTTTTAAAGACCTGTGATAGTACTCTGGTGTGCCTTTGTGTGTGTCCAAGTTGTTTCAGCCAGGCTGACATACAGGAGCTGGGGGGGGGGAGAGGAGGGTGGGGGAGGAGGCTGTAGCCCTTTGAGTTCAATGGACTTAGCTGTGGGTTTATTTTTACTTTTAACGTTTTATATAGCGCTAGTTTAACCCGTAGGTATCAGAGCGCTTTACAAATACACAGTAAACAGCAGAAGGACAGCAGAAGGACATTACAATCATATCATTGGTTCAAGTCCCACGAGCCCTCATACCTGGCGCCTGTGCAGGAGAAATGTGGCTGAGAGTCTGTTCTTCATTGTGAGATGTTTTCACGGCCGGCTGCCCCCCCCCCCCCCCCCTCGCAGGGAGGCACATAGATGCCCTCCCATGAGAGAGGAAGACGAAGCAGAGAGATACTGACCCCCCATGAGAGAGGCACAGACAAGGTGGGTGAATGAATGATGGGTGGATGGATGGATGAAAGGGTGGACGGATGAAGGATGTATGGATGGATGGATGAAAGGGTGGATGGCTGTATGGATGGACGGATGAAAGGGTGGACGGATGTGTGAAAAGGTGGGTGGATGAATGATGAGTGAATGGATGTTAAGATGAAAGGGTGGATGGATGGATGAAGGATGGATGGATGTGTGAAAAGGTGGGTGGATGGAGGATGGATGGATGAAAGGGTGGATGGAAGGATGAAAGGGTAGATGGATGAGGGATGGATGTATGGATGGATAAAAGGTTGCATGGATGAATGATGGATGGATTTGTGAAAAGGTGGGTGGATGAGTGATGGGTGAATGTATGGATGTAAGGGTGGATGGATGAAGGATGGATGGAAGGATGGAAGGATGAAAGTGTGGATGGATGGATGAAGGATGGATGTATGGATGGATAAAAGGTTGCATGGATGAATGATGGATGCATGGATGGATGTGTGAAAAGGTGGGGGATGAATGATGGATGGGTGGGTGGATGGATGAAAGGGTGGGTGGATGAAGGATGGATGTATAGATGAAAGGGTGGATGGATATATGGATGGAATAATGAAAGGGTGGATGGATTAATGAAAGGTTGGATGGATGAAGGATGGATGTATGGATGGAAGGATGAAAGGGTGGATGGATGAAGGATGGATGTATGGATGGATGGATGGATAAAAGGTTGCATGGATGAATGATGGATGGATGTGTGAAAAGGTGGGTGGAAGAATGATGGGTGGATGGATGGACGGGTGGATAGGTAAAGGATGGATGTATGGATGGAAGGATGAAAAGGTGGATGGATGAAGGATGTATGGATGGATAAAAGGTTGCATGGATGAATGATGGATGGATGGATGTGTGAAAAGGTGGGGGATGAATGATGGATGGATGGATGGATGAAAGGGTGGGTGGATGAAGGATGGATGTATGGATGAAAGGGTGGATGGATATATGGATGGAATAATGAAAGGGTGGATGGATGAAGGATGGATGTATGGATGAAAGGGTGGATGGATATATGGATGGAATAATGAAAGGGAGGATGGATGAAGGATGGATGTATGGATGGAAGGATGAAAGGGTGGATGGATGAAGGATGGATGTATGGGTGGATGGATAAAAGGTTGCATGGATGAATGATGGATGGATGTGTGAAAAGGTGGGTGGAAGAATGATGGGTGGATGGATGGACGGGTGGATAGGTAAAGGATGGATGTATGGATGGAAGGATGAAAAGGTGGATGGATGAAGGATGTATGGATGGATAAAAGGTTGCATGGATGAATGATGGATGGATGGATGTGTGAAAAGGTGGGGGATGAATGATGGATGGGTGGATGGATGGATGAAAGGGTGGGTGGATGAAGGATGGATGTATGGATGAAAGGGTGGATGGATATATGGATGGACTAATGAAAGGGTGGATGGAGGAAGGATGGATGTATGGATGAAAGGGCGGATGGATGAAGGATGGATATATGGATGGATGGATGGATAAAAGGTTGCATGGATGAATGATGGATGGATGTGTGAAAAGGTGGGTGGAAGAATGATGGGTGGATGGATGGACGGGTGGATATGTAAAGGATGGATGTATGGATGGAAGGATGAAAGGGTGGATGGATGATGGATGGATAAAAGGTTGCATGGATGAATGATGGATGAATGGATGTGTGAAAAGGTGGGGGATGAATGATGGATGGGTGGATGGATGGATGAAAGGGTGGGTGGATGAAGGATGGATGTATGGATGAAAGGGTGGATGGATATATGGATGGAATAATGAAAGGGAGGATGGATGAAGGATGGATGTATGGATGGAAGGATGAAAGGGTGGATGGATGAAGGATGGATATATTGGTGGATGGATAAAAGGTTGCATGGATGAATGATGGATGGATGTGTGAAAAGGTGGGTGGAAGAATGATGGATGGATGGACGGGTGGATAGGTAAAGGATGGATGTATGGATGGAAGGATGAAAGGGTGGATGGATGATGGATGTATGGATGGATAAAAGGTTGCATGGATGAATGATGGATGGATGGATGGATGTGTGAAAAGGTGGGTGTGTGGATGGACGGGTGGATAGGTAAAGGATGGATGTATGGATGGAAGGATGAAAGGGTGGATGGATGAAGGATGGATGGATGTGTGGAAGTGTGGGTGGATGAATGATGGATGGATGGATGTGATGAGGTCTAACAGGCGCATTTATGGTTGTCGATAGTTGTTTATGATGAGGAGTACCAGTTTCTAGAATCTTTTGTCGGAAGGGGGTCCTTACACCTAAAAAGGTTTTACAAGGGGGTCTCGGCATCAAAAAGTTTGAAGACCTCTGCTGTACAGTGACCAACAAATACCATGCCTGCATCTGACACATGAGAGTGGCGGACACACACAGTGCCAGTACCTGCAACAGGAGAGGGCACAACTGACACAGTGCTACTACATGATGCATGACAGCGTAAAATAGACACAGTGCCACTATCTGACACATGAGAGTGAACTGCAGCTGACCCACTAGGACCACTGAAAGGATGAGCCACAGGGCTGTATGGGCCAGGAGGCAGGTTGGCTCTGGGAGCTGGGGAAAGCTGTACTGGAGCGACATTGAGGTGGTCAGGTGTCACTGGTGTGTGCCTTCATTTCTTTGTGAAATGTAAGGGCACCCCGGACATGACTGGACTGGTAAGTGGAGTGGCATCATCAGACATCAAAGGTGGATCATGTGCTTGTGGTGGTCTGCTCTCTGGGGACGTGCTGGACCCTGCCTGTCGTTTGCTGTGGGCCTGCCTTCTGCCCTCTGCATCATGTGTAATGGGGGATGCAACAACAGTGTACTCCTTCCTCTGCTTCGACGGGGCGTGGAAGGGAGTAGAGGTATGGGGGACTCCACCGCTGACACATGTGTTGTATGTTCCTTCAACAGCGGTACAAAAGGGGGTGGTGATGGACGGAACATCTGAATAAATCAAACACTCACAACCAGTCAAAAGATCTGGGTTTAATCCATCACCGTTCTTTAGCCCACTCTGCCACCCCAGTTCAGACATGGCTATATGCAAATCAGTCTGACCCTGTGCCTCATGGGAACAGTCCAGCCCGAACTGCCAAGCCATGTCTTCCCAGGACCGGAAACAAGCTTCCGAGGACCGGTTTCTGGCATTCCAGCCGTCTTCAGCCAACATCAGCCTCAGTGCAGCCAGGGGTGATGTATGCCTGTCCTTGATGGAGCTCGTGTCCATGGGAGAACCCTTGGCCATGGGATGTGCCTTGGACGTAGGAGGTGTCCTGTCTCTGGAATGTCCCTGATCCCTGGGCGGTGCCCTGTCCCTGTGTGCAGACTTGTCCATTGTAGTGCCTTGGGAGTGCCTTTTGTGGGGGATGCCTGTGTAGCATGTGAAGCCATTTCCCCCAACACCCCTTGATGATCCTGTGTGTCAACTCCAGTGTAGCTCAGGTCATCTTCGGTTAAAGATATCCCAGTCCTAGGGGATGGTGTCTGTGCCCTCCGTGCCCTGCCTTGCTGCCTGTGGCTGCTCCTAGTGAAATAACCTGAATAAGAGGCCTGGTCTGATAATACACTCTCCCCTGAAACATCAAGTGGTGTGGATGGTGGTACAGAAGTAGCACCATGTCTATGCGACTGTACAATGGCTGAAGACACAGTGTTTGCCAATGACTGAACTGTTCTGTGGAGACCAGCAACATCGCCATGCATCCCCTCCATGAATGCCACCACCTGCCCCAACTTCCTATTGTGGTCTTGGAATGCATTGATCATGTTGGTCTGCCCTACACACAGCTGTCACAGCAGATCTACTGCCTAAGCACAAAGTTCACTTTGTGTCACAGGGGCAGGCTCTGCGGTGCCTGCACCGAAGGCAACTCTGCTCCCCCTACTCTGGCGAGCACGAGCAGTACATGTTGCAGTGGGTGGCAGTGTGGGCCCTGTGTGCTGTGTCCAGACTGAAGGTGTCGATTGCCCACTCCCTGTCTGTGACAACAGTGCTGACTCACCACCACTGTCTGAGGATGAGGACGATGGTGTCTCCACATGTGAGTCCTCTGGTATGGTTCTGTCCCCCTCTCCGTGGCTGCCCTCTTCAGTGTCAGTCTGCGTGTGTGTCATTTCGGATCCGGATGCATTGCCACCACTCATCTCCGTAGTCTGTGGGTCCGTGCCCTCTGCCAAAGCTGAAAGAGAGAGAAAAGAGTTTTACCTAGGTGCCACACTCACGTATTGAATGTTAAAAAATCACAACTTTCCTTACAGTCGAATAACATGTATCACTCATCCTGCACACAAACCACCCCTACCAGACATCCTCATTGCAAAGAACCGGTGTTGGCTGTGAAACATGAACATAATACAAACAGGGCAACTGCATGCAGTCCAGCACACATGTCATGCCATGGGACCACAGACCTCAAGGGCATGTCCTGGAACCCTCAAATACAAAGCTAGTGGCATGACCACCTGGCGGACATGGAGGCTAACGCTCACTCCGCTAATGGCACCTATATGCAATTGCAGCCAAACAAACGCACCACGGATGTCACTACTGTGTATGAGCACCTATACATGCATGCACTCACAAGTCTCACACACATACAGTCTGCTTACCGATAGTTTGCTGTTGATCCCCTCCCAGCCGGGCGGACAGGTCAGGATGCATCACAGCAATGATAAGGTGCATTAGAGGGGTCATGGTGCGTCGGGCCAGATGGGTTGATCTTGGAATCATCCCCAGTGTCATCTCGGCAACATTCTTGCTCAGCCTGGATATGTCGTCCCAGCGCTTGTGGCAGTGTGTGTGTCGTCTCTTGCACACCCCCACTGCCCGTACATCACATGCTATTGTCCTCCACACGGCCTTGCGAAGGTGCAGCTTGACCTACCATGATGGGAGACAAGAGGGAAACGTCAGTGGACCGTTTTACATTCACACAGATAGGAGCAACACGTATCTTCATGCAGCCATGCTCAGTACAACACATGTGAAGGTCCCTTAGCACACCGCCAAACTTGCAGAAGTCAGCAGTCAGTGACCACCTCATGCCCACCAACATGTTCCACACTGTTCTTACCACCTGTCCGGGGGCACCGTATAGCCGGTCATAGTGGCTGAGCACACCGTCCACAAGGACTTCCAGCTCCGCTGCGGAGAAGGGACGAGACCGGGTCTCTCGCACTCCCTGCATGGCAACGTTCACGAACGTGGCAGTACCAAAGCAGTTGTTGGATATCTCAGCAGCAGCAGGTCGAGGTGATGGTCGCAGGCAGCAGTTGTTGGATATCTCAGCAGCAGCAGGTCGAGGTGATGGTCGCAGGCAGCAGTTGTTGGATATCTCAGCAGCAGCAGGTCTAGGTGATGGTCCCAGGCAGCAGTTGTTGGATATCTCAGCAGCAGCAGGTCGAGGTGATGGTCCCAGGCAGCAGTTGTTGGATATCTCAGCAGCAGCAGGTCGAGGTGATGGTCCCAGGCAGCAGTGGCTGAAATCAGTGAATGTGTGCAGCCAAAATTCACACATATATAGGTCCCAGAGCTCATATCAGTGGCACACGTCTGCAGCTATTGGTTTTCCCGGGATGCCTCATTCAAAAAGAGGCAATGAGTGGCCCTGGTGTGGCGGTGCATGGCTTCCGCTATATTTGAATGCGCATACGTGCCCCGCGTTACCTATTTCTATTGGCTACATGTGCACGGACCGTCTGCAACCGCATGTGCGCGCTTCCATCACGGTGCATCATTTGAACGATATCAAAGCCTGGCGTCGCCATGGCGGTGCACGCATTACGCGTGGACGGTGCAGGCTAACACATACTTTTTAATATGCAATTCAAAATGTCAGTTGATGCCCCCCTTACAGTCAGATTGCAGCACCCGCCACCCACCGCCGGTCCAGGCCTGTCACCCACCGCCGGGTGGTGGCCGGTCACCCACCGCCGGTCCAGGCCGGTCACCCACCGCTGGTCCAGGCCGGTCACCCACCGCCGGTCCAGGCCAGTCACCCACCGCCGGGTGGTGGCCGGTCACCCACCGCCGGTCCAGGCCGGTCACCCACCGCCGGTCCAGGCCAGTCACCCACTGCCGGGTGGTGGCTGGTCACCCACCGCCGGTCCAGGCCGGTCACCTACCGCCGGTCCAGGCCAGTCACCCACCGCCGGGTGGTGGCTGGTCACCCACCGCTGGTCCCGGCCGGTCACCCACTGCCGGTCCAGGCCAGTCACCCACCGCCGGGTGGTGGCCGGTCACCCACCACCGGTCCAGGCCGGTCACCCACCGCCGGTCCAGGCCAGTCACCCACCGCAGGGTGGTGGCCGGTCACACACCAACGGGTGCTGGCGGTGTGTGACCAGCCACCTCCCGGCGGTGGGTGACTGGCCTGGACCGGCGGTGGGTGACCAGCCACCACCCGGCAGTGGGTGACTGGCCTGGACCGGCGGTGGGTGACCGGCCACCACCTGGCGGTGGGTGACCGGGTGCTGCAATGCGACTGTAAGGGGGGGTATCAACTGCCATTTCGGATTGCATATTCTAAAGTATGTGTTGGCCTGCACCGCCCACGTGGAATGCGTGCACCGCCATAGCGACGCCACTGACTGTTCATTCTCAAATGATGCACCGTCGCGGTAGTCCGCACATGCATTATGAGGGGTGTGGCCGTGATGGTACTTGTCCATACAGCATATGTCATGCACAATATCATTAACAACGATCATCTTCTGTGTAGGTGGAAGCCGTCCACACATGGCATATGTACACACACTGCATGTCTCCGCACACATGTAATGTTGACAGTTGTACATGTGTGTTAGGACATGTACAGAATGCTGAAACTATCATGGTGTCAAGTCAATGGCCCGTGGCCACGTGTGCATTTCATATCCACTTTTTGTCATGTGTAGTCATACTATTGACCTTGCCAGTGGTTAACTATGGCTATTGATGTGCACCCAAGTTGCAACACATGTGCATGGCGACGTGTTGACATCTTGGTTTTGCGTACACACGTTAAAATTCATACACATCTACACAGTACTTCAAGGGTGTCTAACCACATTCAAAAGCTGTTGTGAGTGTGTGGTTTGTGTGTGCAAGTAACAATGATGGGGGTATACATGCATTCTGTGTATGCGTATGTGTGTTGCCTGTTGTGTGCCCATGCATGTCATGTCAGGATGCCCAGCATTGTAGGTGGGGTCATTGGTGCATGAAGACAAGGAGGGTGTGTTCCATGTTCGTATTGTGTGTGCACGTGTATGTGTGTCTGTGGTGACGCTTGTCCACATTTGGGTCCTCAGTCATGTGTTGTTGGCACTTCTTTAGACATGTGTGCACGTTACATTGGACATGGTTGCACACCTGATGTTGTGTGTGGCACAACATTTGTTTTTTATTTATCTGTATTGCATTAAATATTGGTCACATGACACATATGAGCATTGTCGGCAACATGTCTTTTTTGTATTGTGTTTGTCAACATGTGATACTGTGGAACAGCTATGCGTAGTTGGTCAATTGACATCTGCTCCCATCTACTCCCACACAGGAGGGCTCCAAATGTGCATCGACCATACACTGTGCTGGAGGACATGGTTGACGAGGAGGTGATCCGCAAATTCCGGCTTGATCGACGTAGATTGCTGGAGCTTGTAGCCCAATTGTCACCTCATCTGCAGCCACCCAGAACATATCCTGGAGCTATTACACCCACAGCAAAGGTGATGGCGGCACTTCACTTCTTTGCAACTGGCACCTTCCAGTACACAGTTGTCCATGCCGGGGGGATGTCACAATCCATGTTCAGCATGGTACTGCAGGGTGTTCTGAATGCCATGATGCTTTACAAGGATGAATACAACCATTTTCCACGGCCGGCAGAGTTGGCAGCAGTCAAAGGGGACTTCTATGCCCTGGCACAGATACCACACATAGTGGGTTCCATTGATGGCACACATATCGGTCTCATTCCACCCCAGGCACGTGAGCCTGTATATCGCAATAGAAAGCACTACCATTCGATGAACGTGCAGGTGGTGTGCCTGGCTGACAACATCATCTCCCATGTGTGTGCCAGATTTCCAGGCTCCGCACATGACTCACACATCCTGCGGAGCAGCATTGTCCCCCAACTGATGGCTAATCTGCGTCCAGAACGTGCGTGGCTTGTAGGTGAGTATGCAGTGAGGACAGTTGTGTTGTATGTGTGGAATGGTGTACCCAGCAATCCTGGTAATGATATTAGTGTCTGTCATTCCCCCACATAGGTGACTCTGCGTACCCAAACCGACCGTGGCTGCTGAGTCCCATACATAATCCTACTACACCTGGTGAAATGCGTTATAAGGATGCCCATGGGAGGACACGTCGAGTGGTGGAACGTACTTTTGGACTGCTGAAGTCTAGGTTTCGCTGCCTGGATAGAACCGGAGGGGCCCTACCATACTCACCAGGCAAAGTATGCAGAATCGTGATTGCCTGCTGCATGCTCCACAACCTGGCCTTGCGCAATAACATTGAACTGATCATGGACCCTGAAGACCAACAGGTTGCTCTGCCTCCCATCCCACCCATGTCGACTGATGAGGATAGTGGTGAGGAAGAAGGTGTGGACCAGAGGCGTCAGCTCATTGATCGCTATTTCCCTTGAATGTGAGTAACTACAGCTTGTGCAGCCAGACAATGCGTGATGTATGTTTGCCGGTGGAGTGTGGATGTAGTGTGTCTATGATGCCTGTTCTGGTATGTTCTGTTTGCAAATGTGTGTGGTAGATGGTGTACATGCAATGCTCCCTGATGTGTGTCCTGTGATCCACTTAATTGGTGATGAGTGTGGTTTGTGGGATGTTGCAGTACAGTGTGTTGTGATGGGTGTGAATTACTTTCCTGGCCTGTGTTTGTTGTTCTCTCATTATCCCTAGGTCACTCCCACAGAGGCATGATTCTCAACAACATTGATCCCTGCACCTGGTAACGTTACATTCTAAGACAATCATGTGATTAAAACATGGAGGCCACACCTCATTGAGTGTTTACGTGATGTTTATTTACAGGTTGAGGATTGATGTTGGTGCATATTTACAAAGAAGTGTTGGGGGGAGTGAGAGTTGAAGGTCATGGCAGATGAAAACACCGTGGGGACACCACAATGTGTGATGTCCAGCTAGTCCAACAGACGTGTGGCAATGAATGGCATTGTGGGACAGGATAGTTTGCAGGGTGAATGGCAGGCTCAGACAAGGGTGAAGGTCATTGGCGGCCCCTCTTATAGCGGGTAGATGGGGCATTACCACTGCTCTCACCGGTATCCAGCCTCGGACGGCCCCTCCGTCTTGGAGCCGGAGCGGAGACAGCTGTGGGGGCAGGATGGTCAGGCCACCTCCCTGTCCGTGGGCTCATGTGTGGGTGGCGGTGGTGTTGGTGACCGGTCCCGCTGGGCACTTGGGTGAGGGGGTGGTGGTGTGGCGCGGGATAGCTAGTCCCTCCACAGAGCAGTTTGCTGGCCCATGAGGTCCACAATTTGGCCTATGCGGGTATCAATGGACCGCAACAGATGACTGCTCTCTTGTGAGTCTTGGTGGGCCCGATCAGACTGTGCCTGCGACCGCTCATAGGAGGCATTGACTCTGGCGATGGCTTCCAGGGTTTCGTCGCCAGGATGGGGTGGGTGTCCTTCCCCACCTCGCCGGACAACTGCACTCCTGACTGTGAGCTGTGCCCTCACCTGTGTCCTCTCAGGTCCACTCTCCCTGCTTGCCTGGGATGTTGATGGCCCATCATCGGCCGATGGGTCAGGCAGGGTGGCACAGGCAGGAGTGGTGGTGGTGGTGGTGGTGGAGGTGGTGATGGTGGTGACTGCACAGCTCACAATGGCAGGTGTTGGTGTGGTGACACAGGCCGAGGTGGTGGAGGCAGTGATGTCCTGGGAGCCTGATGGCCCTGGAAGTCTGCTTGGCCCCGCATCGTCCTCTGCACCTGAGCTGGCAATGGGCTCGTCCCCAGAGAGTCCGTGCTGTGAGGGGGGCGACTGGTGTTGGCGGTTGCTGCTTTCGCCAGTCAAGTTGCGATCACCTGAGGGACAAGATTATCATGATCAATGCTGTGGACATGACATGTTTTTGGTGCAAAGATTACAAATCAATAACATCTCTCACACCCCCCACCCACAACCACCCTCCCTGTGGACATGGGGGCCTGTTGGGAGTTGTAGTGCTGGTCTCTCACACAACCCACCCACCTCTCTCACACACCCCACCCACCTCTCTCACACCCCCCACCCACCACCACCCTCCCTGTGGACATGGGGGCCTGTTGGGAGTTGTAGTGCTGGCCTCTCACACACCCCATCCACCACCACCCTCCCTGTGGACATGGGGCCTGTTGGGAGTTGTAGTGCTGGTCTCTCACACACCCCACTCACCTCTCTCACACTCCCCACCCACCACCACCCTCCCTGTGGACATGGGGGATTGTTGGGAGTTGTAGAGCTGGTCTCTCACACACCCCACCCACCTCTCTCACACCCCCCACGCACCACCACCCTCCCTGTGGACATGGGGGCCTGTTGGGAGTTGTAGTGCTGGTCTCTCACACATCCCACCCACCACCACCTTCCCTGTGGACATGGGGGCCTGTTGGGAGTTGTACTGCTGGTCTCTCACACACCCCACTCACCTCTCTCACACCCCCCACCCACCACCACCCTCCCTGTGTACATGGGGGCCTGTTGGGGGTTGTAGTGCTGGTCTCTCACACACCCCACCCACCTCTCTCACACACCCCACACACCTCTCGCACACCCCCACCCACCACCACCCTCCCTGTGGACATGGGGGCCTGTTGGGAGTTCTAGTGCTGGTCTCTCACACACCCCACCCACCACCACCATCCCTGTGGACATGGGGGCCTGTTGGGAGTTGTAGTGCTGGTCTCTCACACACCCCACTCACCTCTCTCACACCCCCCACCCACCACCACCCTCCCTGTGGACATGGGGGCCTGTTGGGAGTTGTAGTGCTGGTCTCTCACACACCCCACCCACCTCTCTCACACACCCCACGCACCTCTCTCACACCCCCCACCCACCACCACCCTCCCTGTGGACATGGGGGCCTGTTGGGAGTTGTAGTGCTGGTCTCTCACACATCCCACCCACCACCATCCTCCCTGTGGACATGGGGGCCTGTTGGGAGTTGTAGTGCTGGTCTCTCATACACCCCACCCACCTCTCTCACACACCCCACCCACCTCTCTCACCCCCCCCACCCATCACCACCCTCACTGTGGACATGGGGGCCTATTGGGAGTAGTAGTGCTGGTCTCTCACACACCCCACCCACCACCACCCTCCCTGTGGACATGGGGGCCTGTTGGGAGTTGTAGTGCTGGTCTCTCACACAACCCACCCACCTCTCTCACACACCCCACCCACCTCTCTCACCCTCCCCACCCACCGCCACCCTCCCTGTGGACATGGGGTCCTGTTGGGAGTTGTAGTGCTGGTCTCTCACACACCCCACCCACCACCACCATCCCTGTGGACATGGGGGCCTGTTGGGAGTTGTAGTGCTGGTCTCTCACACACCCCACCCACCTCTCTCACCTCCCCACCCACCACCACCCTCCCTGTGGACATGGGAGCCTGTTGGGAGTTGTAGTGCTGGTCTCTCACACACCCCACCCACCTCTCTCACACACCCCACCCACCACCACTCTCCCTGTGGACATGGGGGCCTGTTGGGAGTTGTAGTGCTGGTCTCTCACACACCCCACCCACCACCACCCTCCCTGTGGACATGGGGGCCTGTTGGGAGTTGTAGTGCTGGTCTCTCACACACCCCACCCACCTCTCTCACCCCCCCACCCACCACCACCCTCCCTGTGGACATGGGGGCCTGTTGGAAGTTGTAGTGCTGGTCTCTTACACACCCCACCCACCTCTCTCACACACCCCACCCACCTCTCTCACACCCCCCACCCACCACCACCCTCCCTGTGGATATGGGGGCCTGTTGGGAGTTGTAGTGCTGGTCTTTCACACACCCCACCCAACTCTCTCACACCCCCCACCCACCACCACCCTCCCTGTGGGCATGGGGGCCTGTTGGGAGTTGTAGTGCTGGTATCCCTCACACCCCACCCACCTCTCTCACACACCCCACCCACCTCTCTCACATCCCCCACCCACCACCACCCTCCCTGTGGACATTGGGGCCTGTTGGGAGTTGTAGTGCTGGTCTCTCACACACCCCACCCACCACCAGCCTCCCTGTGGACATGGGGGCCTGTTGGGAGTTGTAGTGCTGGTCTCTCACACACCCCACTCACCTCTTTCACCCCCCACCCACCACCACCCTCCCTGTGGACATGGGGGCCTGTTGGGAGTTGTAGTGCTGGTCTCTCACACACCCCACCCACCTCTCTCACACACCCCACCCACCTCTCTCACACCACCCTCCCTGTGGACATGGGGGCCTGTTGGGAGTTGTAGTGCTGGTCTCTCACACCTCCCACCCACCACCATCCTCCCTGTGGACATGGGGGCCTGTTGGGAGTTATAGTGCTGGTCTCTCACACACCCCACCCACCTCTCTCACCCCCCCACCCACCTTTCTCACACCCCCCACCCACCACCACCCTCCCTGTAGACATGGGGGCCTGTTGGAAGTTGTGGTGCTGGCTGCTTTGACAACATGCAAGGCTGGGTAGGTAGGAGGCAACATTTGTGTTTGGTCAGGGTGGGTGCATTTGAACCCAGGACTTCACATTTGGGTGACTATGTGGCACACATGCATGGATTGGAGCCAGGGAGATGTGTGTTGGCAGTTGTGCAAGGCAGACCATGTCAGTGTGATAGTGGTGATTGGTTTGTACTTACCAACCTCTAGTCCCTCCTCGATTCCTTCCAGGCTCTCAGGGTGCAGTATGCCCAGCACCTTCTCCTCCCTTTCTGCATTTGGTATGGGCTCCGGGGGAGTGCCGCCGCCAGTGTGGTGTGCCTGCAGGTGGTTCTTCGCCCTGATGCCTTTCACCCTTGTCTTGAGGTCGTGCCACCGCCTCTGGATCTCGTGTTTGTTGCGTGGCCCGGTCCCTGACGCATTGACTCTGGTCACTATCCTGTCCCACATGTTGTTTTTGGTTGCCACGGTGGTCTGCTGGACTAGGGTGCCGAGGAGATGTGGTTCGACACGGATGATTTCATCCACCATGACCTTCAACTCACTGTCTGTGAACTTGGGATTTTTCTTTGGTGCCATGGTGTGTGATGTGCAAGGTGTTGGTGGGCTTGTGGTGGGATGTGCAGGTGTGTGGTGTGTAGGGATGGTGTGATGGGTGTTTATGTGGTGGGTGTGTTTGTGTGCAGGTTGTATGTGTGTTTTGTGTGTCTGCTGTTCGTCGTAATCTGGCTCTTGCTTGCAGCTATGCTGTGATGCAAAGGATTGTGGTTGTGGGAGGGATCCATTTTATACTCTGTGTGGTGGTTGTGTCCCAATGGTTGTTGGCAGTCAGGTGTTCTGTGGGTGTGTTGACTTGGGTACCTTTTCCGGTGCTTGGGGGGTGTCATTGTGGCGTGTAGTTGCTGTGGGTGGGTGTTTCAGGTGGGTGGGTGCACTGTTTAGTGTGTTTTGTATTTACTCCCGTCAGCCATTTTGTAATCGGTTTGACGGAAGGAATGGTGTTCGTGTGGTCCTTCCGCAGTCATGCTCCATTTGTTGATGTATTGTTTCCGCTGCGGTCGAGGTTGGATGTGGTTCCTTTGGACTGGCGGCGTTATTCTAATCGCGAGGCCGGAGCCTCCGCAGGTATTGCAGCGGATGTGCCTGTTCCCGCGGTCATGTCCGTCCGCGGCGGAGGGTGTTTCTTTGGTACCGTCCACTTTCGGCGGTCTTTGGTGTGCTCCCTCCGCCGTGGACGGTGTTTGCTGTGATCCGTCCACCGCGGTTGGAGTTTCTTCACATTATTATCCTAATCGCACCAGAGGTTTATCCGCGGAGCGGTCTGGTGTATTTTTGCCGCGCCCATGGCGGACGGAACCCGTTTCCGTCCGCCATCCTAATAGGCCCCTTAGTGAGGATCCTAAAAGGTTAGCATTGTTTCCTAATCAATGTCAATTACATTTATTGTGCAAACGTGGAATTTCTAGGGCCAGGAGATATTTAAATTATGATGGGAAACTTGCATCATTTATGGAATTTTGCATGAAACTATTTATGCGAAATTCCTGAAATTATGCCATGGCGCTGAAGAAGATATATTTGATTAAGATCATATTTGGTTATTAACATGCATTTTTTGCATTTAAAACATCAACACTGCAATGTACAGTACTATATTTTCCTAGTACAGGCGGGACTAGGTCTCAAGTAGGCCCAATTCCTCATAGGATCTTAGAGTAGCCATATTCTCATCCATGTTTTCATTTCTCATCGAGATCACATGCAGCAGAATGTTCATTGATGTTTCATGAGGACATGCTGTTCTTGGAGAACCTCGCCGGAAGTTCTTTTCTTAGTATGACCACTCCAAGGTCTCTTCCTGCTCACTGTAGGCCCTTTTATGTATAAGACTTTTAATGTTTATGTAACTGAAATTGTACTGCCACATTCGTTGACATTAGGTCAGAGGGTAAGATATAAATATTCATGTAGGGGATAGCGCTAGGATTGTGGTACCAAATGGCTGTATTAATTCTCTACTGGGATTCATCAGCATGTGATGTATACTCACCTTATGCTGACTGCGTGATTTCCATTTTTTTCCATTGAGATATTGATTATAGTATTCTAATTACACCTTATTAGGTGATTTTAATTGTTATTTTGATGACGCCAGGAACCCTGACACTTAGGGGTCCATTAGGATGGCGGGTGGATCGCCACCGCCGGCCTGGCGGGGAGAATCCATCCGCCATCCTTGCACGAATTACCCCCCACCATATTATTATGCCTGAGGGGTACACATGGACGGAAAGACCGTCCGCCACATTTCCGCCCTGGTCGCCTTGCGACCGGGGCGGAAAAGGCTGCAATATGGTGGCGGTGTCTGTTTGACACCGCCAGCCATATTACAATGTGCGATGGGGAATGCCTTTCTGCGCCACGGAAAGGCATGCAGAGTCTGCGGGGGCCCGTTGCGGGGGCCCGTTGCGGGGGCCCGTTGCGGGCCCCCAGGGACTCCGGGGGGTCAGGTGGGGCACATTTCAAAGAACAATGTGGCAGGCACCGCGCGGTGCCTGCCACGTTGTGCTTTGAAATGCACAACATGTATTCTTAGCATTGCGGCGAGCGGTGCTTTAAGCACTGCCTGCCGCAATGTTAAAAATGCAGGATGCGCCACTGTGGCAGGCGCATCCTAATTCCCCCCATGGGACCCCCACCCTTATGGTGGGCGGTCCCTTTCTACGATGGGATGGCGGGCGGACTGTGTCCGCCCGTCATCCTAATGGGCCCCTTACAGACTTGGTGAGATGTTAACAGTATTGGGGCTCTCTCAGTTAGTAGCGGGCCCGACTCATTTAGCCTGCAGCACCTTAGATTGGATCTGTACTATCTTGTCTTCACATGTCCTGGGAAGTCCAGAGGTCCAGGAGTGGCCCCACCACTAGTTTGTTCCCCTCAAGTTAATGGTAGAACTTTGGTCTCTGGTCACCCGTCAATCAGTTACTGATTCCCTGAGTTTTTGCAATTGGGGAAAATGATGAGCCCCAAACTGATAACCCAGCTGGATATACCTCCCTTCCCTTGTGGGAAGGTTCCCTAATTACTTAGATTCATTCAATCAATGGATCCAGGATGCCGTTGATGCCTTAGCTCCCATAGATCACCCTGGTAGGCGGCATTCTATCCCCTCTGCACCCTGGTTTACGCCTAGTTTATCCAAAGAAAATCTTCATTGCAAGATACTTGAACTTAAATGGCGCATGGCCTACAAACTTGAGGACTTAAGTAGTTTCAGGCTAGCCTGGAAACTGTACCACAATTTTACTACCCAAGTGGAACTAGCCAACTTTGACCCTAACTTCGTTTTTCAAATTTCCAAGTCCTTTTTACAACCCAAATCCCTATCAAGTGATATTCTTCCTTCACGATCTCTTTATGACAGGCTGCCAACTTTTTTTGAAGAAAACATTTTAAGGAATTCAACAGGGCTTTGAGGTTATTACCCCTGAATTAAGTCAGCTATAAGGAGAGACTTTGACTGCTTCGCATACCCACATTGCCCTACCTGCTTTTCAGTCAATTCCTTTGGTGCAATCTCAACAAGCTATCCTCTCCTGTAAACGCGTTTCTCCCCTGGATGCTTGTCCCCAGTTATTCTTCATCAGGCTATTGAAACTGTGAATATCATTATAAAGCAGATCCTAAATGCTTCCCTTTCTCTGGCTGAAGTCCCAGAGTCTTAGAAAGTGGCAGTTGTCAACCCTCTTCTAGAAAATCCTTTGGCTGACCCCTCAATTTTGTCTAACCCATCTTGTTACTCCCTATATTATTAAAAATCCTAGAAAAGATTGTAAATCAGGGCCGGACTGCGAATGTAAACCCAGCCCTGACAATTACGTTGGACCGGCCTCGGGGGAGGTGAGGCGGGTGCTGGTAGGAAACACTGCTGCTGCGCTTTATATTACTGTGTGCCGATATTACGGCACTGCTGCCAAACTGGTCTCCTGTAACAAAACTGGACCCCACTGGTCCAAAACCGGCCCCACCCTTCCAGACCACCAGGAAAATGCCGGTGCCTGCTACGTCCAGTCCGGCTCTGTTGTAAATGATCAACTATCCACTTTTGGGGAAAATTCTAAGCCATTCCACTTTTGTGAATCTGGCTTTAGACCTAGGCATTACGCAGAGTCTGTCCTGCTAGAGGTCCCTGAGACTATCAAGATGAAGCTAGACATTGATATCAATACTGTTCTGATCCTGTTGGATCTATAAGCAGCGTTTGATACGATCTCTCACCATCTACTCCTTCAGTGGCTTTTGGATACTGGTATCACTGGTAAGACTTGGTTTTGGCTCAAATCGTTTTTTGCCTGACAGGAAACAATAAGTCTGCATTAAACAATATTAATCGGAAGAAAGACCTTTAGCTTTTGGTGTTCCACAGGGCTCATTGCTTAGTCAATCACTATTTAATATTTACATGGCTTCTTTGGTATCTTTTATTGTCTCCTTTGGAATCTCCCCAACCTCTTATGCTTATGATACACAATTGATTCTATCTTTGGATAAAAATTATTTTGGGTCTCAACAGAACGTAAAGAACTGCTCTATAAGCAGTATTCGATGGATGGAAAACAGCCACCTAAAATGTAAAACTGATAAAACAGAACTCCTTTTGTTCAGGGAGTCCAATTTGTTCTCCTCCACTATGTGGTGACAGGATATTGTGCTCCCCCCTCCACATTGTAAGTTGCATAAAATGGAGGAGTTAAATTTGACAATGCGCTGTTCTTCCACCCGCAAGTACTATCAGTAATTGGAATGTGTTTTTCACTGATTAAACCCCTTAAAAAAATTGACTTCCTACCTCTAGCTGCTAGAAAAATAATGACATTTGCACTTATAGACTTCTAAACTGCAATAGCCTCTATGTAGGAAGTTCAAAGCAACTGATTCATAGACTCCAGATAGTTAGAAATTCACCTGCCAGACTGGTGCTTAAACTTCCCAGATATGGTCCTGTTTCCAAAGCACAAAGCGTTGCATTGGTTGCCCATTCATAACATTCATAACAGGGTCCAATTCAAAACTCTGGTGCTCGTCTTCAGGGCCTTTTAATATTTATCTGAACAGTTTTGCCATTATATGGCTCAGAGGACTCTCAGATCTTCCAATGCCAACCTGCTAAAACCTCTTTCGTTTAGGCTTAAATCCATAGGAAGCAAATGATTTAAGGCCCTGTAATTAAAAGCCTGGAACAGCTTTGACTCATTACGAATGAAGCCAGTTTCAAGAATAGCCTGAAGACTTGGCTGTTCCTTGCTCTGGATGCCCTCTGTTATTCTCTAAGATAATGGTTGGGTACAGGTCTGTTTCCTCTTTTTTTCCACTTCTATGTTGCTTTTTAATTTTCTGTGTCTCTTTTTTTTTGTTCCTGCAATGAGGAACGGTGTCTGAACTAGCGCCATGTTGTTCTTGTTTGAGTGATCATAGGCTTAAAAGTCCTGTATTAATTGATTTATTAATAAAATGCCATGATTTGGGGAGTGAGCGGGTACTCTGTTGCGAGCCTCTAGGGATGCTGTCTGATTTTTTTATTGATTTGCTGCATACTCTGGATTTATACTATTTTCAAATTTTTGCTCATTCTAAATCTGCTTCTCTAAATGCTGCTAGCCTTCATGGCAATGAATTCTGAGACTTATGCTAATTCACCATCAATTTTTACTTTGCTTCTTTGAAAAAAAGAGTCATGGACATTTCAAACATGTCGTACGTGAAAGAACACCAGTTCAAGACATATATAAAACATACATAATCACAAACCCAGCTAGTTGGATGAGACATTAAGTTGTATAGACTACAAGCAGCCAACAAACATGGCAATCAGCATGTTGTTCCATTTGATCCCGACTAGCTTGTAATGTCAGGATTCACATTTTGACTACTGTTTAAATCTGTTGACCGCCATTCTTTTCAACTAGAAATGAAGGATAGGTCTGCCTATCAATTGTTATCTTTGTGTATTCACAGGTTTTTCATTTTGCATTCATTTTTGTGATTATGTATGTCACCGCATAGTTCTGTTATCTATAATTGAGGCCTAGTGTGGGTGCATTAAGTGGGCCCAACCCCTTCTTGTTCATAACTTTCTGAAAGTGGTATTTTCAGAATTTCAGATTAAAATCCAACTTCATCATAAATTTGGATTTTAAATTGTGACTCCAGAGATACCAAACATGAACTGGTTATCTATTCCAATTTGGAAATTGCACTTAGGGATTATAATAAGGCAACTCCTATGTTATCCTATGGGAGAAATAGGCCTTGCAGTAGTGGAAAATGATTTGAAGAGTTTTTCACTACCACGAAATGTAAAACGTGAAAAGTATATATCCTAATTTTTAAATAAATTGCACCCTGGGCCTATGGGCTGTCCAGGGTCTACCCTAAGGGTGACATATGGATTAAAAAAAGGGTCTGGGTCTGGCAAACGTTTTTTGCCAGATCAACATGACAGTTTAAACCTGCACACACATGTTATGCAATGGCAGGCTGGAAACATGTTTATATGGCTTTAAGTGGGTGGCACAATCTGTGCTGCAAGCCCACTGGTAGCATTTATTTACAGGCTATGGCACATGTAGTACCACTTTACTAGGGATTTACAAGTAAATTAATTATGCCAATTGGATATAAGCCAATGTTACCCTGTTTTAGAGAAAAGGGCACAAGCACTGGTTAGCAGTGGTAAAGTGTGCAGAGTCCTATGGTCGGCAAAAACGAAGGAAGCAAAACCAGGAACTCTGAAGTCAACAAGTTAAGGGAAAACCCCACCAAGGATCCCAAGTCTAACAAACCTGGTCTAAATAATGGAAAGGTAGATGCCTTATCTCTACTGAATTAATCTCGTCTTTCACATTGCTACAGAAAATACAAACATGAATTCCATTGCATTGATTATTGTGGAAACCTTCGTAACTGACATTTGTAACGAGTTACAATCTATTGAGAAGGAACCTTCGATTAGAGAAAAAGAAGACATAAGTGAGAAAGGTTAATTTATTGAAAAAAGGAGAAACTATTTGCCTTTTTCACACTTAAGATAATAGGCCATGAGTTAGTGTCATGATTCTAAAACTGCAGGACATCCTGGAATCGCTAAAACCTCTGCTGCTGTTAAACAGTATTTCTGGTGGCTAGCTTTGTTTACTGACGTTATACATTATGTGCAGATGTGCACTATGCAGGTCTAGACTAAAAGTGCACAAAAAACTGCAGTACTTTTGAGACCCTTGCCTGTTCTACCTAAACCTTGGTATACAGTATCAATGGATTTTATTGTGGAATTTTCCAAGTGTCAACATGGTACAGTGATATTGTTTGTTGTAGACAATTTTACAAAGATTGGATATTTCATTACATTCACTGAGTTCCTTCCTTTAAGGAATTTTCAGGCATTTTTTGTAAATCATACTTTTCTTTTACAAGTTTTTGATAACTGACAGAGGTTCTCAGTTTACATCAAAATTGTGGTCTGCTTTGTCGAAAGGTTTGGATACGGAAGTTCATTTGTCAGCTGGTTATCATCCTCAATTATTTACAACAAGGGGTGGTGATGGACAGAGTCTCTGAATTAAGCAGAGTACTCTCACCCAGTCAAGAGATCAGGGCTAGATCCAACACCGTTTTTTAGCTCATTGCACCATCCCAGTTTCAGAACCTGGCTGTATGCAAATTAGTCTGTACCTGGCCCAGTGCATCATGGGAACAGTGCAGACCAGACTACAAAAGCCAATTCTTACACTGGGAAGGAAACAAGCTTCCGGGGACCGGTTTCTGGCATTACAGCCGTCTTCGGCCCGGCTTGCTTGAATCCTGATGGTGCAATGAGCAAGGGACTCACATCTGAGTATACCCTTCCACGCTTAGGGTGGACAAAATTATTTACAACAAGGGGTGGTGATGGACAGAGTCTCTGAATTAAGCAGAGTACTCTCACCCAGTCAAGAGATCAGGGCTAGATCCAACACCGTTTTTTAGCTCATTGCACCATCCCAGTTTCAGAACCTGGCTGTATGCAAATTAGTCTGTCCCTGGCCCAGTGCATCATGGGAACAGGGCAGACCAGACTACAAAAGCCAATTCTTACACTGGGAAGGAAACAAGCTTCCGGGGACCGGTTTCTGGCATTACAGCCGTCTTCGGCCCGGCTTGCTTGAATCCTGATGGTGCAATGAGCAAGGGACTCACATCTGAGTATACCCTTCCACGCTTAGGGTGGACAAAATTATTTACAACAAGGGGTGGTGATGGACAGAGTCTCTGAATTAAGCAGAGTACTCTCACCCAGTCAAGAGATCAGGGCTAGATCCAACACCGTTTTTTAGCTCATTGCACCATCCCAGTTTCAGAACCTGGCTGTATGCAAATTAGTCTGTCCCTGGCCCAGTGCATCATGGGAACAGGGCAGACCAGACTACAAAAGCCAATTCTTACACTGGGAAGGAAACAAGCTTCCGGGGACCGGTTTCTGGCATTACAGCCGTCTTCGGCCCGGCTTGCTTGAATCCTGATGGTGCAATGAGCAAGGGACTCACATCTGAGTATACCCTTCCACGCTTAGGGTGGACAAAATTATTTACAACAAGGGGTGGTGATGGACAGAGTCTCTGAATTAAGCAGAGTACTCTCACCCAGTCAAGAGATCAGGGCTAGATCCAACACCGTTTTTAGCTCATTGCACCATCCCAGTTTCAGAACCTGGCTGTATGCAAATTAGTCTGTCCCTGGCCCAGTGCATCATGGGAACAGGGCAGACCAGACTACAAAAGCCAATTCTTACACTGGGAAGGAAACAAGCTTCCGGGGACCGGTTTCTTGCATTACAGCCGTCTTCGGCCCGGCTTGCTTGAATCCTGATGGTGCAATGAGCAAGGGACTCACATCTGAGTATACCCTTCCACGCTTAGGGTGGACAAAATTATTTACAACAAGGGGTGGTGATGGACAGAGTCTCTGAATTAAGCAGAGTACTCTCACCCAGTCAAGAGATCAGGGCTAGATCCAACACCGTTTTTTAGCTCATTGCACCATCCCAGTTTCAGAACCTGGCTGTATGCAAATTAGTCTGTCCCTGGCCCAGTGCATCATGGGAACAGGGCAGACCAGACTACAAAAGCCAATTCTTACACTGGGAAGGAAACAAGCTTCCGGGGACCGGTTTCTGGCATACCATCACCACCCCCTTTTCTGTATCGTTTTTGGCCACTATAGGTGTGGCAGGGTATACTCAGACATGAGTCCCTTTCTCACTGCTCCATCAGGATTCAAGCAAGCCGGGCCGAAGAGGCTGAAATGCCAGAAACCGGTCCCCGGTAGCTTGTCTCCTTTCTGGTGAAGAATTGGCTTGGTAGTTTGGTCTGCCCTGTTCCCATGATGCACTGGGCCAGGGACAGACTAATTTGCATATAGCCAGGTTCTGAGCTGGGATGGGGCAGTGAGATAAATAACGGTGATGGATCAAGCCCTGATCTTTGGACTGGGTAAGAGTGGTCTGCTTAATTCAGACACTCTGTTCATCACCACCCCCTTTTCTGTATCGTTTTTGGCCACTATAGGTGTGGCAGGGTATACTCAGACATGAGTCCCTTTCTCACTGCTCCATCAGGATTCAAGCAAGCCGGGCCGAAGAGGCTGAAATGCCAGAAACCGGTCCCCGGTAGCTTGTCTCCTTTCTGGTGAAGAATTGGCTTGGTAGTTTGGTCTGCCCTGTTCCCATGATGCACTGGGCCAGGGACAGACTAATTTGCATATAGCCAGGTTCTGAGCTGGGATGGGGCAGTGAGATAAATAACGGTGATGGATCAAGCCCTGATCTTTGGACTGGGTAAGAGTGGTCTGCTTAATTCAGACACTCTGTTCATCACCACCCCCTTTTCTGTATCGGTTATCATCCTCAGTCAGATGGACAAATAGAACAATTGAACGAATATGATGAACAATATTCGAGTTATCAGGCGTCGGTACAGGAAAAGGATTGGAGTAAGACGTTGTGGTTAGTGGAATCAACATATAACAACATTGAGTATTCTGCCACTGGATCATCATCCTTCTTCTGTATGTATGGTTATCAATCTAGAATGTTAATAGTGAATATATCTTCCTCTACAACACTGCCTACAGAAACATTTAGATCAACTGTAGGAACTTCAAAAAGCCACACAAGAGTCATTCAAAAAGACCAAAGCTAGTTACAAGCTTTATGTTGATAAGAAAAGTATTCCTGATGCTGATTTGTAATGGGTGAAAGTTTCAGTTACTCAACTAAAGAATTAGCATTTAGATGATTGTCTAAGTTTCAACTTAAGTTTGTGTGTCATTTACAATTGAAAGTGTGGGGAATACAAAGACTGACTGCTGAAAATTACCCCAGTCTATGAAGGTTCATCCTGTGATTCAAGTGTCCTTGCATTAACAGTATTCATCTGAAACATGTCTTGCTCCAAATGTCCAAAGTCAACAAGTACAAGTGGGAACCAAAGAGGTATCTTTCAAAGTAGAGAACTGTGCTTGTTTATTTATAAGGAGTCATCCTTATTAATCCCAAACTAAAAAGCACTTGTTTTGTTATTGTCCATAGGAATTATAAACGCTATAGCTCGTTTCACAAGAGTCATCCACAGGATGAGGAACTCTTATGCATGGTTTACTACGCAAAGACTCAACAGTGTGGTTTATGAACTATTGCAAGCTCCAATTGAAGTACATCAGCACAGAAGTATTGTTGTGTGGTAAGCTGATATCAAAGACAGAGAGTACATATTTGATTACAGTTAGAAACTACACATAAAGTACTAACAAATGTTTTCATGTACATTTATCCACGTCACCTTGAGCATACCACCAAGTATGAAAATGTATTTCCTAGTTTTTAATGTGGGTCTCATCGTAAACGCGCTGATTGTCATCCTAATGTATATTCAGTAACTAAAGCAAAACATAATTGTATGCCATCTCAGAAGAAAAGCTGAGTTACAATTTGGAATAGAGAATGGATATACATACAGTGTCAGCTGGTAGAGCAAAGGCAGCACCTGAAATGAAAACTTCAATGTTGGAACTTTAGTTATTTTAAAGCTCTTCTTTGCTTTTTTGATATTAACACTCAAGTAGTGCATAATAGGACTAGCCATTCTGCCAGGTATATGAGAATATAAAGTGTCTGTGTTTCTCTCTTGTCCCTTTCTCCAGGATTTTTGGATAACTTCATGACAGCATTGTGGAGCTGGCTGTGGGTTTGGTGAAAGGTGGAAAATATCTTCACTCCTATCGGAACCAATTATCAGGGTTAGTGGATTCTGAACAAGCCTGGAAAAAGAAAGAGAGAAACAGACGTATGGTACCATTGTCAAAGTATCGTCTAACTGTGTATCATGTCCTAAAAACTGCCCCATTGGATTTAATAATAGGAAATCCACACTTAGTGGGAATATATTTATAAAGGCTGTTTGTAACCCTTATTTATGTCAGACCTTTCAGAGACAATATTCCGGCTTAAAGCTAAATCAGAATAAAGGATTAACAGTAAGCCTTTTAGACATTAACTAAACATTCCTAAATTGCTAGAGAGTTGTAATCATTGAAGGAAGATAGATTTAGAAAATGTGCATAAGTGCAGTAGTTTTGCTAAATGTGTTCTCTGGTCTTCAGCTCTCGGTCCTATGTTTTTAGCCACACTCATATAAGGATGTTTTACTGTAATGCACTGCAAATAGTAGCCCCCAAAAAAGGAAGATGGCATAAAATAACTTTCAAAGAGCAGAAGAGAAGGTGGGTAAAGTAAACTGGAGAAGAGGTGGCTTAAAAGTACTGCATGATCATTGTGAAAAGAACTGTGGTATAAAATAGCATTGGATTAAGGAAGGAGGCCTCATTTTAAAAAGAAAAGGTGGCAAATAGCTACGTTTGATATTTTTTTCATGTTTAGTTGGCACTATGTTTGCTCCAGGAAAGTAAGAAAAGAGAGCTAATATGGTACAAAATGCATATCAAGTGCCCTAACATAAACAATATGAGCCTGTGCATCAATTGGTATCAGCATCCCGGATTGGATAAAGTATAATGTTTCTGTGATTTATTTTAATTTGCGCCCTTCTACCAAGAAGGTGTGAGTGACCTGAAAATTACAGCAAAGATGGAGTTTCCAGACAACCTCCTCCAGGAAACATGAAGCAACTTTAGTCAACAAATACCAAAAAAAGGTATCAATAACTTTCTGTCTAGGAAAGAGAGATGGGTGGAAGATAGGTGAGGTACACAGACTTTACTGCTTTAATGAAGTAAGGAGAAGGGAGTTAAATCCTGAGAAGAGTGCTACCTACAAGTATAGAAGGCAGGACATTAGCAGTAGTGGAAGTGAGAGGATTGGGGTTGGAAGTGGAGATTTTTAGGGCAGTGGAAAGAAGATAATGAAGATACTGTAGTGTCTAAACTAAAAGAAGACTTCACTTGTAATCAGAAAAGTAAGGGGAGCTATCAGGAGATGTAGCTTCAGGATAGATGAGGAAAATGGTAGGCGAAGTAAAGAAATCTTTCCAGGTTTTAAAGAAGTAATGTTTTAGTCCTTTGGGAAATTAAAGGAGATTCTTAGCCCATCTTAGGTCAACAGTAAGTGAGTTCCAAATCAAAGAGTTTGCTCCAGAGTAAGTTTTTCTGACAGCTTTATAAGATTTTAATCTTTTGGTTTTCAGTCTTTTATTGCCAATACCTATACAATGCTTGCCTTCTCCTGTATTTCTTAGAGTCTTCTGAGGTATTCTTAGGGACGATTATGTAACTTCATTGTGATTCATGACAGCAGGAATATTATCCAGGCTTCAAAAGGAAGCCAGTGTTGGCGGTTTATGGCTGGTGATATGTGGTCAACCCTCCTGGTTCTGAAGATCATTTCATAGGCATTAAGGAGGAGCTGGGAATTCTGACAAGAATGGAGTTGCTGTAGACCAGCTTTGCTGGAACAATGGCCTATACAGATATGCAAAGGTTCATGGGAAGTAAAAGAAGTATCAGGTTTTTTGAAGTATGAACTTGATGTAGCCACATGAGCAATTTAAGAGTTCATTTACAGGTGGGTGTCAATCCCTACGCAAAGTGATTTCACTTCCTCTACCAGTGGGAGGGTAAAACCATTGAAGTGTAACTCATTTGATAAAAATCAATTCAGTTTTTTCTGGGTTTAGCGTCAGGCAGGTGCTTGACATCCATTTATGTAGGTTAACTAAACAATGTTTACGGTGGATATATCCTGTTGGAATTTATTTTTATATATAATTAGTTTTATTTGCATGTTGATGGATTGTCACACCTGCCTTCTCCATTAAGATTCTTATTGGTTTTTATGTGTATGTTGAATAACATGGGTGTCAGAATTGATCTCCAAGGGATTGCGCAAGTAACTGGAATGAAATCAGAAGAGGCTTTGCCTCGTCCTACCAAACATTCATATTTTTTTAGGAATGAGGGGATCCATCCATGGACCTTATCTTAGAAGCCTATGCAGGATTCAAAGACTGAGCTCAGCTGCTTGTTGTCTATTGTGTTGCATGCTGCTGATATGCTGAGCAGATTAAGCAGGCATTGCCCAATATATAATGAATTGTAAGTTTTGCAGTTAAAGTGTTGCATCCTTTTTGAGAGCCTGATTGATAATTGTTTAATATGTAGAGTTAGCCCATCGACTACACATTTTCACTATCTTTGCTATAGTTAATTACTTGCATTCAGTTGAAGGGTAGATTTAGATCATCCTGGTGTTTCTTTAAAAGAGTAGTTATTTAACCCAACTTGAGGGACTCATTAAAAGGACTTGCTATCAAAGATAAGGCAATACCAGAGATTCCAGAAAAGATAACATTTATTTTTTATTAAAGTGGCAGGGGTGACATGTCTGTTAAAGAAAGTGGATTTCATGTCTTTAATCACTTGCTCATTTTCTTTTGGTTATAGGATGAAAGTTGGGCAAGCAGTTTCTAAAGAGAGGTAGGGGTGTGACACTTTTTAGTGGACTGCCTGCTTTGTTGATTAATTTCCTGAATTGGACAATTTTATTTGAGAAACGTTCAGAAATGTAACTATGTATTTAAACTATTGTTCATTTGTTTGACCTTGGCGATTAATATTTCATGGTTGTAGTGTTACCTGTTGGTTTTAAAAGCAGAGAGTGAGCTAGAAGTTTTATTAGAGCTCCAATTTCCTAATTTATTTATATAAGTCATCAAAGAACCATGTTTTTGTCTCCTATGAGTTACCGCTTTCTTTTTAATGGAAGTGATAGTGTTGAAAGCCTTTGATTCCTCGGAGCTGTAACTGTTGAAGAAATGTTCCTGCCATTGTTGATAAGAGAGGTTCTTGAGACCACATTTAGAGCACCGGTGACTCGACTACATACCTGAATGATCTACAATAGCCAAATAAAGGTGATTGTAGCACCGCTGCAGGGGAAGTTTCAAGAACGATGTTCACCAGGACGATGAAGTGGTCTGACCAGTCAACGTTGATGGAAAGGGGCATTCTACTATTGTCTGATCAAAGATAATTACAGCCAACATCTTTCTTGGGTGTAGGATGAGTACTTGGAGATTTGCTTTAAATTACATTTTGCAAGGCACCTTTTGAAGGGTGTAGGCAGCCACAGCCGGCAGTGAGAGGAAATGCAGGGCGGTGACGTGGAGAGGGGGAGGGGCAGGGTGGGGGGTATTAATGTATGAATTACGGAGTTTTACAGGTAAGTAAACATTTAAATAAATAAAACGAATTTCGTTGAGTACACTGCATCCCAAAATGCGATGCAGTGCGCGCAACAAAATTAGTTTTGTTTATTTAAATGTTTACTTACCTGTAAAAATCCGTAATCCATACATTACTACCCCCCACCCTGCCCCTCCCCCTCCCCACGTCACCGCCCTGTATTTCCTCCCACTGCCGGCCGCGGCTGGGTGTAGGTGTTTGTGGAACTGCCCTAATCACTATTGAAGTCATCTATCTAAATATTGTGAATATTCAATGTTTATTTCTCTCTGATGTATTTAGTGAGGTCATCAGTGAAAGATAAAAAAATATTATCTGGATGGAAGAAGGAGCACTATATCACCTGGAAGGGAATATAGAAGAAGATATTCTCTAAGTGGGAGGAAAGAGGCTGATATTGTCTGCATGTCAATAACAGGGTGTCTGAGGAGACTTAATACAAGTAGGCATGCGCGGGTTTGAGCCTGGGTTGCAGCTGCAACAGGCGTATCTTTCAATAGGAAGAGGAGGAAGTAAGTATCTGGGCATCAGGAAAGAGCAACTCTTCTATTTGTGAAATTCCTCTATGTATTATCGGCATGTTTAGCCCGGCTTCACCTGTAACAAGTAGTAAGTTACTATGGGGTAACCCAGTATCTCTCAGAACCTGGGCGTTATACACAATATCAACAATGGTTCTGTTGGGCAAAAGATTTCTTCTAGTTTTCATGTATTATTTCATCGGTTTCTTAAGCTGCAGTATCAACTTACTTTCAATTTATCGAAAAATGAATATGAAAACGCAAATCCAAAACAACCAATAGGGTATGAAATGATTATTTTATGAATTCAATGTCATTCATAGTAACCCTGCATTCAATATATACATTTATAAATTCTACAAAAACGGCGCATCAGAGTAAGGTGATAGTGACATATTAGTGCAGTGATTAATCGTGCAGTGAGATTGTAAACAGTGAAATATGTACAAGTGAAGGAACAATTGGGGTTTAAAAAGGTGGCCAAAGCAGTATTCAATTGGAAATATTCCTATGTGCCACTACAGTTGGCAATTGTTCGTGGAATATTCCGTGTTGGTCCACAGATTTCTTTATCCGTCACCTGTAACAAGCACAATGCAATGTCAATGGCACTGACCTTGGCACGTATGCAATGTTTTTATTTATTTTTTCAAACCTATGCAACAGAAAAAAACTGGCAAACTTTACAAAAATATATAAAAACATAGCAGTGACCCAATAACTCTAGAACACCTCACCTGGTACTGAAACACCGTACCTGGCACTGAAGTGCGCACCCTCTCAGGCTGCTAAGCACATGTGATCAGGCAAAATGACATCAGAGTGCAAGGCGCCTAATGAATGAAGTGGGCTGGCTTATTGCCCACACTATGGGCCATATGTAGGTAAATACTATTTACCGATTTTAAAATACCGAATTTTAGCGATTCGGTATTTCAGAATCGGTAAATGGTATGTATGTAGCATTCATTCATTCATTCCTAAGAGCCTGGAGGTCCGTAGGAATGAATGTGAAGCCATTCACTGTTACTGATTCCGTAAATACCGAATCGGTAATAGGGGGCTCACATTCAAGGGTGGCAGGGTGTCACATTGACACCTTGTTGCACCCCTGAATCATGCATGTGTGCACATGTGGCACACATACATTCCCTAAGGGCATGTATGTATGCCACATGGCACTGTTGAAAAAGCACAAAATTGCTTTTTCAAAGGTTTTCGATATCTACCACCAACTTGCAGTTGGTGGTAAATAACGAATCCTTAATGCACATAAGCACTCTTAAGTGGCATTTAAGTAATGCTCAAAAAAACAGAGCGCCATTGTGACAACAAGGCATGTGACGAAAGGAAACTCTTCCTGAGGCACATATGCATTGTTCTATTCATTCTTCACTAGAAAATAATATTGACTTTGAATGAAGAAAGAAAAGTGAAATTGATTTTTGCGAGAAACCACAAGAGCTCCTCTGTAAGGTGCAGACCTGACGAAAATTAAGTTGTTTGATTTCTGACAAAGTACCATTAACAATAACAGGAGGGTTTGCCTGGTTACCTGTTGTTTGCTTAATGCGCACAATGCAGTTTGTTTTGGAGTGGAAAATGAAAGGAACATCATTTGCCAGGAGGAAAAAGTAAACAGTAAGCTGCAAGATCTGCTGAGCTAATGGAAAACAAGTATGTAATCAGCAGGTCAAGTGCCCAGAGAGCTTCCTGTCACCTGACACCATTGTGCCATCTGTGCACTTTTTACCACATTCATTGGTTTATTTCCTCAGCAAATAACTGATGTCATGCAAACTTAGCAGAAAAGACAACTGGCGAACACTATGTCCAGCAGCTGGTGTGGTTCATGGTGGAACTGCACAGAACTTCATGGAACTGAAATCAAGTCTTAAAGCTCAAGCAGCTGTAAATTGTGGAAGGTAGGATAGGGAGTAAAGGATCTAATGGATCGAAGAAATGTAGGTGCAAACTAGAAAGACCACAGAAACATGGTGATGGAGGTAACTATGCCTGGCCGAGTAATTAGGAAATTCTCTGTTTTACAAATACCAGTTAACCTAATGTAAAACGTAACATATCATAGCATACCATAACTTTTTTTCAACTTCTTCAGATAAAATCTGATGGTAAAGATGCTGAGTGTAGCATATGCAGAGAGATAATATTTATTTTGTGATAACTTTTGTATGAGAGTGGGTGGTCACTTGGGACCACAGGACATCTTTTACCCATAATTGAAAAAAAACCTGAGGCACAGGCCACCGAAATGTATCATTCTCTTAAAATTCCTGGCTTACGCCTCTGAACAGTAACCCTTCTACTGCATATCCTGCTAACTTTGCAAAGCACAAAGAAGTAGGATAAGGGTGAAGGGCACTTTTTTCCAAATGCAAATAGTTTTTCATTTGTCCTGCTTCCTTTTGGGGTGCATGGAACCTTTTTTCCACACTTTCAAAACCATTTTCTCCCTTGGTGACGGGGGCATTTGTTGATAAACACACAGAGCATATGAAAGGCATCGCAAATGTGTGTGAATACTAACAAGGCTAAGATGTATTGAGTACTCACACAGTTTGCAGGTTCCATGTGATTATTTCAGGCACATCAATTAAATTCCGATTAGTTTTGGGAGATTAAATATGCAGTAATTATTACTGTAATCCTAATATTATTCATATCCAATGAAACATTTATTATAAAGAGTAAGTATCGGAGTCCAACGTTTTTCTCAGAAGCCCTCTGCTAGCACTATTGAAGGTCAGGGTGCCGAATACCAAGGCTGTGATGCCTTGATTCCACCTCACACCTATTTAATTGACCACCTGACACTCCCTGCATTTTCATCACAATCTTACAGGGTCTTTTCTATCCCTGGCTTCTCTCTGTATGACTGTTTTCACGTCTTTCTCTTCCTCCTTTTTCCCCATTTTGTGTTTTTCTCTCTTATACTCTGGATCAAAGTCTGTTGAGGAAAGATAAGTGGCAGGAGGAGTAAGAACATCATCTGAATAGCAATGAATCAGAGATGATAATGCAGATTTCCCACAGTTTTTTTTTTTTTAACAACTCTTTTTATTGAGAAATCGCATGGAAGACACAGCACTCCGTACCCCGGAGAAGCTGCAGCAAGTACAGTACATCAGAATCAGCGATTCATTTATCAATAAAGAACTTCCCTCCCAACCCCCATCCCTTTCCCCAACCACCCCAAGCCCTCCCTCCCCCCCTTTGCACAACGTCTCTCCGAGATTTCCCACAGTTTTAACAGGAAGAAAATCACGATTTTATTAAAGACATGGAGGGTAATATCATAACTCCTTTATTGCTCCAATACACAGCAGCAACAAAACACTTGAAATTAGAATAGAACATTAAGGGCCAGATGTAGGTAAATATATTTTACCGACTCATAAATACCGAATTTTACCGATTCGGTATTTATGAATCGGTAAAATATAAGTAGGGAGATGTAGGTAAATCCAGATGTGGATTTACCGAATCTGTAAAAGTCGGTATTAACCGATTCTGTAAATACCGACCGGTAATGCCCATTCATTCCTATGGGCTTTGAAGCCCATAGGAATGAATGGGCATTACCGATTCGGTATTTACCGAATCGGTAAATACCGAATTTCACAAGGGTGCAGGGGGTGTCACTTTGACACCCTCTAGCACCCCCAAAACAGGTTCGGGTGCCATGTGGCAGGCATACCTGCCCTAAGGGCAGGTCTGCCTGTCATATGGCACAGGTGTGCATGCACACATGTGCATGCACACCTGAATCGGTATTTTACCATCAAATTGAATTTGATGGTAAAATACTGATTCGGTAAGGCTTGTGGGACTCAGAAGAGTCCCACCTACATATCAAATTTACCCAATCGGTAAAAATACCGATTCGGTATTTTACAGAATCGGTAAATTTACTGATCGGTAAATTTACCGATTCTGTAAAAATATGCCCCCTACATATCAAATTCCATTTACCGGTCAGTAACGGCCGAATTCGGCCGTTACCGACCGGTAAATGCCTACCTACATCTGGCCCTAAAAGATTCCAGAACCCTTTAGAGCGGCGGTACTCAAAGTACGGCCCGCGGGCCAATTGCGGCCCGCCAGACCTCTCCTTGCAGCCCCCCAGGGAAAACAAGAACAGTCACGGACTTGACCATTACTGCTTTTGTGATTCCTCGGAGGCCGCATTTACCTAGAAATGGGCATGCGCAGACAATTAGTGTCTTGCATGCTGACCTGCGCCCCCGCCCTCACCTACTTGCATGCTGACCTGCGGCCCCCGCACTCACCTGCCACTTTGACGTCATAGGATTGCGTCCCTATGTCGCGGCAGGTGAGGGTTTAAAAAGAAGGCACTACAAGTTGCTCCCTTTACCTGCCCTTGTCCACGCCCACCTACGTCGGATTCACCACGGCGCGAATGAAAGCAGTGTGTGCCCAACTGAAGAAGATGAGATTTAGTGCCCCGTTGAAATAAATGGTGCCTCTCCGAAACAAGTAAGTGTATGCAATTGGCATCACTGTTATTGCTGGTCATCTGTTTTTGTTGTTCTATTTTTAGACCTAATTAATAATGCAAAATGTAAACATATCCTTCGGGGTTTGACATAAATGTGAAGTTTTTCTTCGGGATCTTCGAGGGGGCTAAAATGTTATATACATGTTTATTCCGTGGTTTTGCATATTTATGTATGTGCATGCGACAGTAGGTAGCGCTGTTCTTTTTAAAGTACATTGGAGATTTGTGTGTTTTTAAACTTACACGACCAGCATCAATAAACAGAGCGTAGCTGTGGTGCCACTCATGTTACATTTTAGCGATCATGGGACACATTTCTAAACACAATGCACAGGGTTGGTATCCAATCTTTGGGGAGTACGCGAAGATTGAAGGGGTGCATGTTACTCAAAGAGGTTTGGAAGAAGTGGAGCGTGAGGGAAGCCGTCACTGCTGTGTGTGGAAGTGGCCAAGCAGGTCACTGGTTTAGAATCTACTTTTAGTGCACACTTGGGGCAAAGACGGAGCCATCCCTCTGTAAGGCAGGGCCCTTTATCATGATCTAGTGACGAGAGAACTCCTCCGTGAAGCTTTTGTTTTTGTGCGTGTTTTCAGTTCTATGCTTGACAGTAACATGGTGATGCACCCTGTGTACATACATGACATCGACACTGCCTGTAATGGAGCGTGGTTTCAGCTGCTAAGTACCTCAGACTGCAAAAGCCCACGAAAAAAAACGTTTAAAAAAATCTCCTCTGGAAATGAGTCTTTCACCAGTCCAGAGTGCCAATAACACCAAATCTAAGATATTTAGGGCCTACCAGAGGCTGCAGCTGTGGCCACTGGCTATCCTCTTGCAACTCCTAACATTGCTTTTGAGATCCCTGACCCCACAAGTGGCAAATCAGTGCCAAGAACACAGCAGTGGTAAGCATTTATGGGCATAAGGAGCTATTTGTTATCACACTAATAGTGAATAATATCTTATTAGTCACTGATAGCGTAATGCAAATTGGAACCAGGAGCTGGAATGGGACATTTACTGGCCTCAGGGATAAGTAAAAAAAAAAGCTTTAAAGTGTGTGTTGTGTCTGTATGTGTGAATGCGTGTTTGAATGGATGTGTGTGTGTGAGGGAGAGGGTGACTTAGTGACAGGTAGTGAGCAAGAATTAATGAAACTGACTGTCAGTAAGTGAGTATGAGTATGTCTGAGCATGTGAGGATAAACCAGTTTTTTTTACTCTAGCTCCGCCCCCACTGATCCCGCCCCCACTGACCCCACCCCTAACAGTGCGGCCCTCGGCCACAAAGCACACTGTAAATTTGGCCCCCGACAGAAAGTTTGTGAGTACCCATGCTTTAGAGCATGCATATAACCAAAGAGCCAGCAGCCATCTTCCTTCTTTTCTTGCAGCAAATTAACTGAAAGTCCAATCCTGTGGAACTCTATTTAAATTCATGTTATAACTCCGCACACATTCTCCTCAGGAATCTTCTCCAATGTCTTCCTTTTTAGGTCTCGCCTTTGCAGTGCGCATGCGCTGCATAGGAAAAAGACCTTTAGCCATCGGCACAGCTTTGCGGGCAAAAATGTGCACACGTTGCATTGTTTCCAATGGCAACGCGTGCAAGTCTGGCGATTCCCTTGCGGGAGCGAGCTTTCAAACCATGTGTTAATTACAAACATTTGGTTCCCGCTCGCTCCCGCAAGGGAAACACGCGCAGGCCCCCTCCTCTCTCCCCTCCCCCTGCTGCCACCGCGTGCTTGTTTTCCTTCTATTCACTCCTTCTTTTCCCTCTTCTTCGTCCTCTTCTACCCACCTTCCCTCTCTAACACCTATCTTCTCTTCTTACGTCTGTATCTTACACCATGCCTTCACTCACTACGCCTTCCGTTATGTTATGTTATGTTATTATAAGCTTGTAAAGCGCATTATCACCCAGGGGTATCTAAGCGCTATCAGCGGACACACAACGCCAGCGAAAACACCGAGCTACTCAATCAAAGAGGCCCCCATGCCTCCAGGAAAAGTTATGCTGTTCCTCCGTGTCAGTTTCCTCTTTATTTTATACGTTTAGGCCATTCTCCCTCCCCCTTTCATTTCTCCTCACTCAACGTATCCTGCTTTCTTCCTGCGTTCTCTTCCTTCATTATTTTTACCGCCTTCTTTTCCTCACATTCTTACCTGCTAGCCCCTGCTGTTTAAACCTCGATCAAGTAAGGATACTTTAAAGCTGCTCTTGGCGGTGAAAAGCTCAAAGTATACAAGTGATTCCACAAAAGTAAAACTAACTCTTATATCGAATATGAGTGCCACACACCAGTAATCTGCTGGCGTGAGCCCTGGACCAATTGTAGGGTAACAGCATAAGCAACCCGTTGAACATAGCCTGGCGCGAACTTGAGATGCACGCGCCAGTGACCGGATACCCCCAGTCCAACAATATGAGCTTGAGCTGTCTGCTCCAGGTCCTATATTCTCTATATACCAACTTGACCTGCACGTGCCGGGTCCTGCTTCCCGGGGCATAAGCTCCCAGAGGAAGCAGCTTGAGCGGCACGCGCCTGGCATGAACGCTGCTTCCATTGGTCCAGACGGGCATCCCTGCACGCGCCCGCCCTCAGAACCTAGTCTGGGGGCGTTAGTGGAGATTTCGCCACAGCTGCAGCCGGGAGGCAAGCGTGAAGGAGTTACATTTCTCTACAGCAACAGCCCAAACTGCAACTCTGTGCTCCTATACTAATGCACGAGCGAGGAAGAATTTTGCGAAGAGTTATGGTGGAAGATAGACTGAATTAGAGCTGGTTAGAGTAAAGAGAGATGACGGGATAGAGGTGTTTCTTGACCCTTAAGGGAATTATATTGAGAAGGCAGAGCTTTGAAGTTGATTTGTATGTACGATGTACAGTTTTTGCTTGGTTAGTATCTTAATGTGCGTGATTGTGTACGAGCTACAGTTTTCATCTTCCCAGCCTCTGGATGGGTTCAGTATCCTCACAAGATTTGCACGTCTTTAGTGATGGACACCAGTCTCGCGAACAGACATGGACAAGGTAAGAATAGAATGCCACATTTGATGACTGAATGTTTGGAATCCATGTACATGTTAACCGTGTGCATATCCAAGAACTTTCTATGCCCTTATGCTTACACATATGTAACGGGGGCAGTGGCGAATGAGATTCATGGAGTAAATATATGTTGAATAGTAATTTACTACCAAAAGTACTTTATGCAGACGCCTCTAATCCTTCTATTTATAGGAAGGACTATTAGTGGCAGAATAGTGCAGTTTCAAAGAGAATGCACACCTCCCGCTCTTTTTGAGTTTGAATTGAAGGTAGGGGGGCAGGGGGCTCATCAGCCGTCTCTAAGCTGTGATACAAAGAGCATCTGTAGACGCCGCTTTGGGAGGGAGTTGATTCCATACCAAACCATGGGTAGATGCACATCTCCTGTGACCTTGGCTAGGTTAGACATATATGGATATTTACAGATATTCAATGCTAAAAACGTTCAAAATTACACATCAATACCTCTGGTTCATGCGACTTCAAAAGAACAAGCATTGGCATAGCCAATAGGTCTCGCTTTTGGGACCTTATAAGTATTTAGTTATGCAGCACAATATCCTTGGTGCATGGCTAAAAACGTATAAGGTCCGAAAGGCGAGACCTATTGGCTATGCCAATGCTTATTTAACTTTTCCATGGAAAAACAGTAGCAAACACATCAATAGGGCTGGGCACAATTCAGGGAGGTATAATATTACCCTCAGTATCTTTAATAAAATCATGATTGTCTTCCCATTTAAACTGTGGAAAATCTGCATTTTAAGTCAAGGCACGGAGGACAATGTTATGCATGTTTAAAGCTCATCCACTACTCTTTGTACAGCATTTTCCACAGGTTTAAAATAGCAACTTTTAAACGTAGATATGGTATGAGCCCCAATGTACCCCAATATAGGCCTAGGTAGCTGCACAACATTTTACCTACATTTCTCCTACCTTGCCCTGAAGAACGGTTCTGGCGCTGAACTTTTACCTAGTTATGCACTGAATAAATGTAGTGTGGTTTACTTCGAAAACTAGCTTCATTTATTATCCATGAGGATTCTTTGAATCATATCTTAATCCCCTGCCTAGCACATGCACAGCAGGATTATCATCTCCTGTATAATAGCTCTGTGCAAATGTCACCTCTATTGTCATCCTTGAACGACAGGCCCACAGTACCATTACACATCTAGGTAGAACGCCTGAGGGTACCTTTCGGGTATAAAAGAAGAACATCTTCACTGGGCAGTCAGAGGAGAAGCTTCCATGCTGACACAAGACGCTGAGATTCCTGAATGCAGAAACTCTAGCACGCAGTAGTCTGACATCCTTCGCGGGGTGTCCAACTCGAGACCCAGACAGGGTCCTTCGTTCTCTCCCTGTAGGTAATAGGGTTGGCTTTCTCCCAGGGTATTCTTGTCCTTAAACCCTACATACATGCTATGTACATTTAAGAACATTAAGATAGCATTAGGGGGGGCGTGGCTAGCAGCCAACCATGGCGGCCGCATAGAGTGAGAGCTCCCGAGGGCACTGCAGCCTTCCAACATATCCGTTACATTTATCCGCTACCGAGCACGCCTGAAGCGGCGGCGTTCGAGTCCGGGACCCAAGCGGTGTCACCGGTCCAGTTTTCAGGGCAATCGATGCACCGGAGCCTGAGTTACGTCGTGTGGCGAGTTGGGGCCTACACTCGGTGAAGAGGCACCGGCCTTGCGTGCCATCCGGACCCCGGCGGAAGTGCAGCGGAGCCGGCTGCGGGAAGTGAGCGCACCCCGGTACCTGCCGGAAAATTCCGAACAAGCCCGAAACTCCTGGCGGGACCCGGCGGAAGTGCAGCGGAGCCGGCCAAGGGAAGTGCACGTACCCCGGTACCTGCCGGATTGCCCCGAGCAGGCCTGAGACTCCTGGCGGCATCCTCCGGTGGCACACGGGCTGCTACGAACTGAGCAGCACAGAGGTCAGTGTAACCCCAGCCTGGGCCGCGCAAACCGGGGACAACATCCTACACCCCCCCTCCCCCCCACCCCACACGAGAGCTGCACTGGTGGCGCAACACGGCAGGGGGCAATATCAGCCACCGCGCGGGAGTGGGGGAACAACAGACCCGGACACTGCACCAGAACTAAAGACAATAAGTCGGGGCCCCAGGGGGACGACGCCCCGCCGAACGTACACGCGGGAACCCCCCAGGACCGCACCATACTGGACGCCGCCAGCAGCGCTGGTGCAGTGGCAGTGACCCAGCGCGCTGCGGCCTGTCCATTATACGAGAGAGGACAGCAGCCCGGGCCCATCACCTATAATAGCGGCTGTAATAGGGAGAGACGAAGCACTACGGTCAAACGAGGGGGAATCACAGACACCGCTCCATCGCTGTGGGAAAATACCGGGGGCAACGGCACGAAAAGCACCGGCAGCTCATTGACTCCCACGCTAACGGCCAGTGGAACCTGCACGAACAGCGGGGGGACACTCTAGCCACCTCCCCCCCAACCTACTACTATCTGGCTGATTCCTGCTACCGGAGACTTCAGTCGACGCGCAGGTCACGACTGCCCAGGATATATCTTTGACCCTCACGGACCCAACCACTATGGCGGGAAAAGGCCTCAGGAGCGGATCAACGCAAGCCAAACTGGATAAATTCGCCTATGGTCACCAGGGACATCAGCAAACCACGGGGCGACCCTCCACAGGTCATGCTCAGGAAGCAGAAAAGGCGACGAAAATAACGTTAGAAGACATCATGAAAACACTCTCAGAAGTGAAAACTACAGTGGGCGCCATCTCCTCCGAAGTATCCCTGCTGCGAGCGGACTTTCACAAAATGGCGGAGAGGGTGTCGCAGGTGGAAGTGGTCACAAAATCACTTGTGGAAGACACCTCGGAGCTCCAGTTGGCCATGGAGAAGATGCAAAAAGTCACCAAGCTCCTGCACGACAAGCTGGACGACCAGGAAGGGCGCTCGCGCCGCAACAACGTGCGTATCCTTGGGCTTCCAGAAACGGAGGGGAAGGGGGCCATGGACCTCTACATAGAAGACCTCATCAAGAACAAACTCCAGCCCAAAGGCCTATCTCACTTCTTCTCAGTGGAGAGAGCGCACAGAGTCCCGGGGGGCCCGCCCAAGACGGGGGCGGCCCCGAGACCGGTGCTTGCCCGGCTCTTCAACTTCAGAGACAGGGATGCAATTTTACAGGCGGCAAGGAATTCACCACCAGTACAGATTCAAAATGCAACCTTAGCGTTCTTCCCAGACTATACGGCAGAGGTGGCCAGGCGACGCAAGTCCTTCACGGAGGTTAAAAAAGCATTACGCGACAGGGACCTGCTGTACTCCATGATGTTCCCTGCGAAACTGCGGATAGTGGCCGAGGGAAAGACCTGGTTTTTTGACACGCCGGAGGTGGCTCAAGAATGGCTGGAGGGCTGGAGACCAGCGGGGCAGCGGCACCGCTCACGGCGAGACCGACCGCGACACCGTACTGAACAGACATCACCCAGTCAGTCCTCCCAGCTACCACGCCAGGGAGGCGAGACAGAGGCAGAATCGGACCTTGAGAGAGACCCGCTAGACTCTGGACAATTGACTCCGGTGTAACACTACAATGTATTGTTTTTGAGATTGTGTGGGCCGCGGGACCGTGGCTCGGACGTGGCTGAGTAGGGTGGGCGCAGGCGGTGCCCAGAGGGGACTCACCAACCCTACAAGCAAGTAAGATGTATAGGGGAGGGTTAAAGCACTCTGCACAGTTGGGGATGCGGGCGGGAGTTTGTCCGTGGAGCAGGGTAGCAGGGAGGGGGGAGGGGATTGAAGTTTATATGTTGGAATGCTTAATCTTGTTTGTAGTCATCGTTTACCTTCTGCATTGTACTATCACCCTGACATCTGCATATCTCCTACACAGCACGACGCAAGTCGACGCTTGGGTTAAGCCACAGCACACGTGGTGTGCAAGACTCCCTCATCAGCCTAATGGCCAGGCCACTTAGTCACACGCCCGCCGCGGGCTCCTCCGAGGCCGGGAGGGTTCCCCCACTGCGCATACTGACATGGAATGTCCGGGGCCTGGGTGACAAAATCAAGAGAGGCTTGGTACTCCAGGCCATAAAGCGACAGAACCCAGATGTGGTCCTCCTACAGGAAACTCACCTCACGGGATCCACCTGCAAGGCCCTAGACAGACGTGGATACACAATGGCAGTACACGCTGACTTCACTACTGGCTCCAGGGGAACAGGCATACTGGTGAAAAGATCTTCCCCCTTTATGATGTCCCGCCAAGTGGCGGATGACCAGGGTCGTTTTGCTGCGATCCATGGGCAGTGGGAGGGCAGGAACCTCAACGTGATCTCAGTATATATTCCCCCAGCCCTACACTCGGTGGCCCTACCAGCACTGGGCAAATTCCTTCTTGATCTCCCCGATGGCGACACGATTGTTGGGGGGGACTTCAATGCAGTCATGGATCCACTCAGGGACACCTATCCCTCCAGAACCCGACCGCGAGGCACTGCGCCACTGTCAGACTTTGCGGAAGCTCTAGGCCTTGTAGACCTCGGACGACACTTGCATGCTGCGACCACCCAATACACTTACTACTCGGCGGTACATAATAGCTTATCTCGCATAGACTACTTTATGACACTGGGGCTGGGACTAGATATGGTAGAAAAGGTGGACACACTGCCCAGGGGGATCTCGGATCACTCTCCGATAGTCCTATCGCTGACCTCCGGAGGGAAACGAAATGCACGACTCTACCCAATCTACCCCAATTTCTTAAAAATCCCCAAGATCCGAAAGAAACTCAAACTGGTGACGTCACTGTATTTTGCTGAAAACACAGGCACAGTGGAGTCGCCCTCCACCTTATGGGAGGCGTACAAAACTGTCCTCAGGGGGGCGGCCATTGCAGCGATTACGGGACACAAGCGGGACTCACGGAAGGAACTCACAGACCTGGAACTTGCGCTTGACACGGCCAATCACGTCCATATGGCGGACCCCTCCCCGGCCGCGACACACACCCTCATGCTCCGGCAGCACCAATACCTAGCCCACCTCAAATCGACTGAGAAGGGTTACATCGCAAACACTAAACATAGAATTTACGATGTGGGAGACAAGGCGGGTCGTATGCTAGCTTGGCTAGATAAGAAGGGGAAGGGAGCGAGAGGTATTCCTAGGCTCATCACAGAGGGTGGGCGGACGCTGGTACACCCGGAAGAAATAGTTGGCGAATTGGCACGACACTATCAGGCAATTTACACACCGGAACGGAGAGTCACACGACAAATGGCGGAGGCGACACTCGCGGACATCACCATCCCCAGCATTGCGCAAGAGGATAGTGACACCCTAGAGCTAGACCCGACGGGGGAGGAAATCCAGCTGGCGATCCAGGCGTTACAGTCGGGTAAAGCGCTAGGCCCTAATGGGATACCGGTAGAATGGTACAAGTCCGCGGCTACAGACCTCAGTGCCCCATTACTGGCCATGTATTTGGAGAGTAGGGACAGACTAGAGCTGCCGCTGGATCAACGCACGGCCACGGTTGTAGTTATACCCAAGCCCGGAAAACCACCGACGGCGTGCACCTCTTACCGCCCGATATCGTTGCTGAACAGCGAGGCCAAAATACTGGCTAAGCTTCTGGCTATCCGCTTGCTGCCCCATCTCAATACCCTAATTCACCCAGACCAGTCGGGCTTTATGCCCCACCGGAGCACTGCGATGAACCTCAGAAGAGTTCACGGAGTGTTGGCCCGCGCGCACCTCCTTACGGAACAGGCGGTGATCCTCTCTCTCGACGCCAAAATGGCGTTCGACCTAGTAGAGTGGGAATACCTCTTTGTGGTACTGGAACGCATGGGGTTCGGGCCGAAATACATTTCATGGATACGGCTGCTTTACACGAAGCCCGTGGCACAAGTGGTGGCCAATGGCCACACGTCACCGAGATTCCCACTGGGCAGGGGGACCAGACAGGGCTGCCCCCTGTCCCCCCTGCTCTTCGCGCTGGTGCTTGAGCCCCTGGCCATCCAGATCAGATCTACGCCCCTGTTCGCCAGCATCAAATGGGAGGAGGGATGGGAGGACAAAGTCTCGCTATACGCGGACGATATGCTCGTCTACATGAAGGCACCCGAGACCGGCATCCCAGCCCTACTAGACCTATGTGACACGCATGGGCGCACATCGGGATACACTCTCAACTGGTCGAAATCTACCATATACACATTGAAAGGCCCGGCGCCGAGACTGCAGGGGAACTGTTCTATGCTTGCGACGTCGGCCTCTTTCAAATACTTGGGCATTGTCATCGCGAGCGGGGAGGCAGAATTTTTTGTGAACAACTTAAAACCTCCCATGGATCGCCTGCGAGCAGATGTTAAACACTGGGCGACCCTCCCCCTGACCCTGCTGGGCAGGGCAGCATTGTACAAAATGATGGCCCTCCCACGCCTCCTCTACGTCCTGGAGAATACTCCACACCTGGTACCGCAGCGTTACTTCCAACAGATTGTCGCGCTGGTCACGGTCCTGCTTTGGAACACAGGCCCGGCACGCATAGCGTATGACAAGCTGGTAAAGAGCTGGTACGAGGGGGGTATAGCGCTCCCCAACATTCAGCTATATTACTGGGCGGCCCAACTCAAGATTATAAACTATTGGATACACGCCCCGAAAAGCGACCCGGCCTATCGGGCGGATTGGGAACAACTGGGGACGGACTGTATGCTGTCCGTGCTCTACAACAAATCACAACTGAAGGCCCTTATTGGTCCGACCAAACACACTGTGGCGCTGTGGCACGTGGCACAGGCCCGGCTGGGGTGGGCAGGCCGACTCACTAAAATGACGCCCTTGTGGGACACAAAAGCGCTGGGGAACCTGAGAGGCTGTAAGGGGTTTGAGCGGTGGGACGCAATAGGCATCTCTACAGTGGGAGACCTCTGGGACGCCGACTCAGTAATACCATTTCCACAACTGCAGCAGCAATACAACCTCGGACCCACAGAAACGTTTCGGTATGTCCAGATTAGGCATGCTTTACTACAGACTATCCCTACCGGCACCACTCTACCGGACTCCTCCCCTTTGGAAGATAGATTGCTAACAGATTTCATGCTCCAAAGCGCCACCTCCCTTACATACAAAAAGCTGATCAACAATCTCAAAGACCCGACGCTAAAGCTTAAAGAAAAGTGGGAGGGGGACCTGGGTGAGGCAGACGAATTTGAGTGGAATGAGGCCCTGGCCTCCCCGAAGGAGGTGGGTATCTCTAGTAGGTTCAGATTGGTCCAACTTAAAATCCTACACCGCATCTATTACACCAGGACACTGCTACACAGAATACAGAGGGCGATCCACCCCTTCTGTTTGCGAGGCTGCGGGGAGGAAGGGACACTGTTCCACACGTTATGGGAATGCCCACACATACGCGAATTCTGGAGGCAGGTCCTCCGATCCATCTCCCAGGCCCTTAAACTTTCCATTCTACCTGAACCACGTAAATGCCTTCTAAACATCTGGGACCCTACCGATCTGGGTAGATATGAGCAGATTTGGGCATCCCTGGCGATGACAGTGGCTAAGCGGGATATAGCACAGAAATGGGGGGCGGCAGACGTACCCACCGCCAGTAAATGGGCTAAAAACATGGACATCCTAATGGTGACGAAGAGAGCGGTTTACGTGCTTCGAGCAGCGCCCCGGAAATGGAACAAAGTCTGGGCGGCTTGGAACAAGTACAGAGGGGATATTTGTGATCCATTACCGGAAGGGGAAGAATCAGACTCAGAGGGGGAGGAGGAGTAAATGAACGGTTGTGGGGCGATTGCATCGGGATCATGTCATTGTTACATGGGTGGCAATAATCTGGCTTTCTATTGCAGTATGACTAGGGGCACAGGCAACTATGAGCTGTGGAAGACACGTATGGGTTACGATGACACATGTTTGGGGGGTTAGTTGGGAAGTTTGTTATTATGGTTCTAAATGAACAGAAATTTAGCCATCACTGATATTGGAGGGAGGGGGTACCATGGAACTGCACTTTACGTACCGTATTCTACAGTTGATGTGTATCTGAGACACGTAAAGCAGCAGACCACCTTGTCCTAAGTTACGAGATTGTAGTTCGCTGATTACTGCAATGCTAAAATGTACGAAATGTAACGATTACCGTATGGATGTATGCCACTGATTAACCGCTATTCCTTCCTGACAACAATAAAGTGTTTTAAAAAAAAAAAAAAAAAAAAGATAGCATTAGCATTTTAGGAGGACGTGTGATTATTGCCATGTGTCTATATGCCTGCATATATTCACTTTTTTAGCACCATGGTAGAGTGCTACCTTTTATCTGCTCTGTCGGTGCTTGCAATCGTATATATGTGTTTCTGTCTAATGGTTGTCGCAGCACACGTATTTAATACTAGAATGATGCTGGGTTAATAAATGCTTATTGAAACCGTTCCCATTGTTTATTCTGTGTATTTCTCTGAGACCAAGTGAGCACAAGTGACTGGCCAAAAAGTAGTACACGGTTTCCAAGAACCCCTCAAGATCAAGCGTTGTCATGTTTGATAGTTGCCAGAGACTATTTGCTCCCTAATAAAGTTATGGGGCTTATGGTGGCACTGTGAGTTAGCTGGTCTAAAGGCTAACATATCCATCGGGTGTCTGGAACCAGTCTAGACTCCAATCCTGTAGTTTATGTTATCTAAACGTGCAGATCCTATATAGATTTATAGGAACTACACAACAGATTAACTTGACCAACCTGCAGCCTTCATAATACTACTGAGATCGCCACTTGACAAAAAGATTTCTTTGCCATAGGCCCCCTTACCGAATGCTCTCCAAAAACACTCACATAAATACCTGCCGGTTTCATCATCTCCTTAACCCACCTAGCCAGAGTAGGTACGGACACTGCCCAAAATGGCTGCCTAAAAGAAATCAGCAACTGAGAACTCCCATGCATTCTCAACCCTACAGGTTTTTTTTCATACTCCTTCAGACATCACACCACGCACAGACGCTCATGTCCTTTACCTATAGTGTAAAAAATCGTCATAGTCTTAGTACGCCTTCTTAACTCAAAAGACACACCCTTAGGATGAAAACTCCTAGAGTCCCCCTCCAAGTCCCTGATATCAGAAGCTCTACTAAAAGATACCAAACACAGTAAAACAGCCATCTATCAAGATAACAATTTAATGATAATGACTCATTTCTACCCCATCTATCCACCTGTGGCACTACCCATAAAGAAGCATACTTTACCCTAGGAGGCAACTCCAAACCGAACACTCTTAATTATCCTTTTCACTAAAACATGATGTCCTACTGGGATCCCATTCACAAACTCATGACCTGCAGAAATTGCTGATTTGCTCAAATTCACTGAACTCATCATCTCCAACTGTCCCACTTTCATCATTTTGTGACAATACTTAAGAGTGTTCGGTTTGGAGTTTCCTCCTAGGGTAAAGTATGCTTCTTTGTGGGTAGTGTACATCCATCAGCAACTGTCAGAAACATGGCAACACTGGGTTGTCCACTAATAAACTCATAACATCTGGAAACCAAACCTGTGACTGCCAAAACAGAGTGATCAACTGCAATTCTGACATCTCTCTCCGGACCTTCATGAAAACCCTGTGAATCAAAGAGAAAGTGGGAAGCACATACATCCTTCCGTTCCCCCAATCCTGAGGCCACTGCCTTCAGATCCGTCCTCTAACTGTAAAACTCTGCAACTACACATTCAACCTCTCTGCAAACAGGTCTACCTCCAAAGGACCTCACCTCCTGTCCAGTCTCAAAAACACCTCTCTGTCCAACCTCCAACTGCTTGAATCACACAGATTCCTGGAATTCCAATCTGCCTCTACATTGCTCCATCCTGGAATATACTGTGTCTGTATCATAATCTCCCTGTCCAAACAAAAATTCCATAACTTCTTTGCCAACTCTATTAACATCCTCGTCCAAGGACCCCACAAGGACCCCACAACTTGTTGACATAGCGAACTGCAGACACATTGTCCATTTTCAGAAGAACACAACACTTCAACTGATCCTTCACAAAATTCCTCACCTTATAGACTTGCATCTGACTCTATTACTTCTTCTAGGACTTCCACAAATATTGCCCTTCCATTCCATGCTTTCATATTCATTAACCTATCCAATTCCAGCATGGCCTCCTGACTCATCTGGGAATATTTCGCTCCTATATTTAAATTATACCCGTTCAACCTTTGAAGAGTCCTGTAGTGCAGGGGTGCAGGGAATATTGCTTGTATTAATGCTGGCAGAAGTCCCAACAACCTCGCTACCTGTCACACATTCTTATTGCTTGACTCTCCTCAATTCCTTGCATATCTTCCTCACCTTTTCCATAGGTATTTCAACATTCCTTCCAAGGTTTGTATCTGAAAGCCTAAAACATCCTTCTCCTGAGCTGGTATCAAACAAGAATTTTCCCTGTTCACCAAAAAGTGTAAATCCTCCAACATCTGCACAGCGAACTTCCTCTGCTACAAAGCCAAGTCCCTTTCCTCTGCCATAATCAACACATCGTCCAGATATACTATTATATGAACGCTGCTCGGTCTCAACCATGCCATCACCAGTCTCATGACCTTTGTAAAACACCACAGTGCTGCGGTCAGGCTGAATGGGAGACTATTGAATCTCCAGCGCTTCCCGTTCCAACAGAACTGAAGATAATCCCTATGTTCTACACACAGTGGAACTGTTAAGGATGTGTCCTTCAAATCCAGCCCCGTCAACCAGTCTCCTCTCCTTAGCAAAAACATATGTATCCCTCCCATCTTGACGTGATTGTAAGACACCCAGTAATTCAACTCCCTTAGATTGATAACTGGTCTCATCCCTTTGCCCTTTTTCTCAACCAAGAAAATATTGCTTACAAAACATGTTGGACTTGCTATTGCCCTCTCTATAGCTCCTATCCTCAAGAGAGCCTCTACCTCCTGAGTTACCAACATCTCCTGTTCCTTTGAAAAACGGAAAAGTCTCAGGTTAACTTCTTGCACCAGTTCCCTTACAAAATCTATGCTATATCCTTGTACACTTTCCAACACCAAAGGAACCTGCATAATATCTCTACACCTTGAGACAAGCTGAGCTAGTCTGCCGCCCAGTTCTAGATGGATACATAAAAGGTCTTTTCCTAAACTCACCTGTTCCTCCTCTTGCTCTTCTTTCACTCATTAAACCTCGTGACCTCGTTCTTTGCCTCTGTGAATAAAATTCACCCTGCTCTTATCTGTATCCATAGCCATAGGGACTAAGTCTTTGCGAAAATGAACCATGAGTGATTCTCTGACCTCAGCCTGAGAATCCGTCCTGCATCCTCTTGGCCGTACCAAAAACCTTTTTCATGTCCTGCTGGACCTTCTATAATTAATTAAATACCTCGCCAAACAACATCTCATTGCTCGCTAGCCCAAATTCCTTGCTGGCCAGCTCTGCCAACTTGGAGTCTATCTTCATCAAAATACTTTTGTATCTTTCTATGCAGAAAGCCGCATTTGAATTGCCCAAAAGGGATATATCCCTCTGTCCCCATTGTCTTAGTTCAACGACATTTACCCAAGTGTTATTAGCAAGCACCTCTTCACACATATCAAAAATCTTTGTCAGGGGTACCAAGATGTCTAAGAGCCTATCCTGGCATGCCTTCAATCTCTTATCTAACCCCTTCCTTGGGTCTAGACCTGTTTTATTGAGAAAACTCTACATCTTGGGGTCTAACTCTGGCGTAGAAGCCACGTTGGATTGCAGGGTTGGTCTTGGACACTCCGAAGCCGAGTCCGTACCTTCTTCAGAATTTCCTGTGACTCCAGTAACTAACATATTGTGCCACAGGCTCAGCTGGCTTCCACTGTGATGATAAAAGGTGCTGAATTAATAGAAGATCAAACATCTCCTCTCCAAATGGATCCACAAGATCATCCACTTCCAACAATATTTTCTTGTGGTCAACTTTTTTTTCTTACTTTCCTTACCCTCATCGTCTGACTCATGAAAATCTTTGGCACATGTCAATTCCACATCCCCACTAGAGGACGATCTGTCACATGCCACCACATTGTGCCTTTATAGCCTCGCCCCTTGCCTTTATAGCATGTCATTCACCTCCATGTGCTTTCATTTTGTGTTCTCTTGGGACCTCCAACATTTGCACCACTGGCTACCGACTCTACCTCCTCCATAGACCAGTACCTTTCTTCCTCTACAATTCTTTATCTGCTACCGTGTTCCTTGATATGTCCCTCCACACAACTGTCAATTATATTGTCTAACCTCACTGTTAAATCACCAGACATCCTTTCCATGTACTCCTTAACCTTACACTCAAACACAGTTTTCGCAACCTGCTCCATCTTACTATATTTTCACTCAATAATTCTTCAAATACTTCCTCTTGTACCTCCTCAACTGTTGCTCTCAAAATCTGACCAGCTGACTAAACATGCCAGCAAACTGTCACTGAACACTACCTTCACATTGATGGCTCCCCAAAATATGGCCCTCTTTTGCCTCTCTTCAAAAACACGGAACTTTCCCAATTCTACAAAATGACCACCACACGCAATGCGTACAGCTGCTCCGACTTGTTAAAATACTTCCTACATGCGCGTGAGCTTGCTAAGCTCAGACGTGTGTGACTGAAGACGGAACCGGCCCAGCTCATGCTGCCTGTTCTCGGCACTTCCTCACAAGTGCTGCCAGCTGCCTGCGCTAACCCACACATGCACTGCCAACTGGTAAGCGTGTTTGCTTTTGATCTTTGGCAAACTGCAGCGCCTCTCAAATTAAGTTTGCAAACTTCCCATTCGTCTTGCTTCCATGCCGCAAAATAAGCAAAAATAGGCGTTAATGCACTCACCTTCAAATCGGCATAACTCTACCTCATGGCTACAATTCATTGAACAAAATTAATTTATCATGCATTCATAATGAACCAACTGTTGAGCTCAACAAGCCTACCAATCCCTTTGCACACCTGATCTGAGCACCGACACATCCTTATTGTTAAATACTATCTAACCCTCAGCAGCCTGAAGTCGAATAATAAACCATCAAACCATCTTGAGTAAATACTCAATACCATGGGCAAAAAATATCAGCTGTTGCTCAATAACTTACATTCACACCCTCATATCAATAAACATAAACATAGCCTGCATTAAATAAAAAACCTGAACTCAACTTCTCACACACCACTTTCAGTAACTGTAAAATGTACTTATCTGTGTATGAGCAGAAACAAAAGAAGGAATATTTTAATGTTCTATTCTAATTTCAAGTGTTTAGTTGCTGCTGTGTATGGTTCAGTCTGTCAGGGCACAGATAACATCTCAGGTAAAAAAAACTCTCTAATGCCCCTTGGGATGATGTTTTTAACATAGTCCACTCTCTAATGTCTACAGATTGAATCACCACTGAACACCTATATCACCCCCTGGCAGAGTAAACACTGCTATCTGCATTTAATGTCCATGCTGGACTGATCAACAATTCTGAACCGCTTCTATTGTCCCAATGGACAGGGCCACCACCAGTCTATGCCCTCTATTATGCCGTTATTGCCCTAGCTAGGTGGAGCAAACCTCATTTTTCTGACAATATCCTTTCTTTAGTGTACCACAGAGCAGAGCCAATACTACTGCAACTCTTTAACTCCCCCTCCCCCCCACACCATTGTGCTGGGCAATCATGATGCATTACTGTGCATCTTTTATTACCCAATTGTACTGAACGAACCACATTTGTGCAGTGCACCCTCTGGAGATAACGTGTTTCAATCTCTAAAGTAAAGAAACCCACATGGCTATCTTCATGTACCATGAATTCAGCAAATATGTCAAAACAATTGCCCAACACTGAATCTAGTACTCTCGCCATACAGACTACAATGTCCTTGCACACAAGCAAAATCTAGCATTCTGGCACCAGCTTTGAAGTGGGGGCACAATCACAACATCCATCTGCCCATATCAGTGGAGAACATCACATTCAGACTTGAACATATTCATAAGCTGTTCTGTCTAAACATAAACATTTTTGCTCCACACAAAATGCCAGAGCTTAAACCCTTTATTTCTATGACACTAGTAGCAAAATAAAAATGTCAAGAATTGTCAGCAGAGTTCAAAACTCTTATGGAGTCATTTTTACTCTGCAGGTATGTGTTCTGCCAAGAACACCGTGCTGGCGGAGGCCTTGGTAATTGTTTACCTACTGAACAACTTAAGCTACAATTGTGACTACTGCCCCTCTCTTTTATGCACCAACATTTAGTACAGCCAGGGCCGGACTGGAAACCGAAACCGTCCCTGGCAAACTGCTCGTCCAGCACCCCCTGTGGGGCAGTGGGTGCGGCCGAGGTCTGTGCTAGGGCGGGTTTCGGCCGATTTTGTTACAGGAGGACGATATTTCCGCCCCCGGTAACAAAAATGGCCCCCAGGGGCCCAAAACTAGTCCCCACCCTGGCGGCCGACGGGGAAACGCTCGGTGCCCGCTACGACCAGTCCGGCCCATCAGTCAACAAACTTATTCAAAGTCATTCTTGTGGCATATAAAATAGAAATCTACATTGTGTATTGATTTTTATTTTCTATAAACAGGAATAAGCAGTGAGAAAGACATTTCCAATGTTTCAAAACAAACAATATTAAATGTAGGCCATTGAAACTGTAAAGTTTAACAAATAAGTGGCTGCTGCAGCCTCATTGGGAATGTGGTGCCTTCCGCCCATGTTACCCTTTGGAACATGCATGCTTACATTATTGAAATGGAAACCGTATGCAGCTTGATCCTGCTGCTACTCTGCACAACAACAGCTGACTTACCTAATTTCAAAGTGAGCACTGTAATGCCAAAAAATAGTTAATGTTGCAACATTAAGTCTGGGCAAAGTGCTTGCCTTGCTTGAGGGTGACAAAATTCTTACTACAGCCCACATTAAGTAGTTCACTTTTATGGTGCTGGTGCTGCTTCTGCTCAATTATGGCAGACTTATAGAAAAGTCACAAATGTCAATTAATTTAGCCAAACTGTTACCACAGATTTGGTATAGTACCATGCAGAAAGTCAAAAGCTCCAGCTAACCATGTAAATAAACTGAAAGAAGGATATTTGGGGGGTGGAGCTAATGGTAACCGTTTGGGTATGACATATCTAGTGCAAGTAGACAGTACAATAGATCATTAGAGGCTTAGGGGGGTTATTTATGAGATCCTTGCGTCACTTTTGCACCACGTAAAGTGGTACAAGTGTGATGCAGGGCTCTGAATCCCGAGTAGATTTAAGTGGCCTCATAAATCTTGAGTAATGTAGAGTAAATCGCTGCATCATCTTACTATGCGCTCTGTAAGCATTTCATGGGTGATGCAGCGGGTGTTTCCACGCAACACACATGGGATTTTGACGCTGCCCCAGATTTACAAACTCATGCAAACCTGGGGAACCGCCAAATCCTTACACCATCCGAGGTGAGGCGTAAGGAGGAGAAATATTTTTATTTCTCCTAATTTTTTCCTCTTGCAATGTGTGCTTAATAAGAGGGAAACGCCTCTTGCTGTGTGTGCCTAGTAAGAGGAAAATGCCTCTTAGGATTGATACTGTGCAGGAAGGTAACCCTTCCTGCACAAAAACAATCCTTCATGCACTGGAGACACCCTTGCAAGGGTGCCTACGTTAGCGCTAGGTTGCCAAAACAGTGCCAGCGCAGGGAGAAAGGAAAGGAATGCACCGTAGTGCATAAACACGGTGCATTCCTGCCCTTTCACTTTGAGTAGGGCAACGCGGCAAGGTTACTTGCTGCACTGCCCTTTGCCAAAATCCAGTCAATGAGGGCCTTACTTTGCATTCAGAAGAAATGACCAAGCATGGACATCGTTTACAATTAAATACTGATTCACAGGGTGTTTCGTGGAGCAAATTAACAAGAGGCAATGAATAGAGCTTGCAAAGAAGTCCATAGGAGGTGACAGTTTTCTGTAAACAAATCAATATCATGTTAGGTAGGATGGAGTACACTTGTATGGGCAGAAATGTTTCTGATGAAGGTGGTGGTACTGGTAAAAGCCTACTAAGTATAATAGCGGATTTAATGACGGAAGATGTAATAATACTACGTAGATAGAGTTTCTCTTTATGACACAAACATTGCCATGATAGATTTAAGCTAAAAGTGCATGATTGTGGTTATGTGATTAACACATTAGAGTAGGAGGAGGAGCCTCATGGATATATGCAATGCCTAGAAAGGAGGCTAGACTTCAGTGGACCCTTATATCCAAATTATTAAAGGAGAAGAAGAACTGGCTTAAGGAGGAGGATAGAAGTTTGATTGTTTTGCTATGAGAAGAGGAATAAAAATAATTAATTAGTTTGTTTTTAGGGTAATATATTGCCCAGCGTGAGGACAAAGTTGTAAAGTCAGTTGGAAGTTTTTCTCTGCCTTAATAATAACCGACCTTCTGCCAACTATATAAAGAGAGCCTGTGTTGTTTTTCATAGGGTAACTTCTTTGTTAGTTTAAAATAACTTGCTGGCCTGTTGCTGGCTTGAATACTTGGGTAGTGTGTTGTATCTGCATAGGGTAGCAGGTGGAAGGAGTAGTGCAGCTCTAAAGGTGATTCATCAGTTTAGGAGGACGTATGCAAATACATACGAAAACGGACTTCCGGGAAATACTTCAATTAATGATTCAACTTCAATGGATGCATGTGACTGAGGAATTTATACGGATGGGAGCATGTCCCGGAGCACTGGCTCAGCTGACACACATAATGAAAGAAATATGAAATGTTCTAGAATAAATTTGGAATGCATACAAAAATAAATTCAATGTGTAGTTAACCTGTAGATTTGTTTGTTTGTTATTTATTTATGGAAGTTTTATATAGCGCGAACAAGACCATTTCTGGTATCGGAGCGCTGTACAATGGCAAATAACAGAGAGAGTGCATAAGGTAATACAGGGAGTCGTAGGATTGTAGGAATACGCAGTGCAGTGGGGAATAAGGAAAAGTACAGAAAGTAACACAAAGAGTCATAGAGTGATATCAAGAAGCAAGACTATTACGGGTAGCAGGGATTTGTAATGGAGTGTTCCCATATGTTTTAGATGAGTAATATCTAAATGGATAAAGGCAACAGAAATAAATAGAGCTATTCATAGAGAGATACTGTGTCTGTGGAAGACGGAGGGCCTTATTTATGAAGCACTTACGACGCATTGCGTCATTTTTTGTGATGCTGTGGCAGCGTAAAAAATGCGCCACACTGTGCCATATTTACAAAGTGACGCATCTAGGCATATGCGTCACTTTGTAAACCCAGCGCTACATTATACCTGCATCAGGTGTAATGTATGCAGGGCGGGCGTTCTGGTGCAGAAAAGGCTCATAGAAGTGTTACAGTGAAACCCTTCTACGGCCTCACTGCGTCAAATTCTTATGCCTGCTCAAAGCAGGTGTAAGGGGTGAAGCAGGCCTATTCACAGATTCACTGACAGAATATCAATGTAAAAAAAATAGATGTAAAAAATATCGATGCAAAAATATAGAATGCAAAAATATCGACTCCCTATACTTAAACAGGTAAGTACAAAAATATTGAAAAAAATAATATTGATGTTAAAAATATAGATGTACAAAATATCGATTTTATATATATGGGGAAACGACCTATTGGTCTACATCAACACACCATGATGCTACTACAAATGGCAGAATGGTGTTTAGAGAACAATATTTTTGTCTTTGACAGGCTCTTTTAGAAACAAACACAAGGCACAGCCATGGCTACTTGCTTCGCCCCAGCTATGCTAATTTGCATATGGGCTGGTTTGGGAGGAGCAAGTACGCATGAAGACACAAAGTACATTTATGACTGAGAATGTGAGTCTCTATGTCAGGTACATAGACGAAATTTTTTTCTGTGGCAAGGCACAGAAGAAAGTGCTACTAACTTTGCAAAAGAAATTAATAACAACTGCCTAAATCTAGCGTTCACCTGTACCACCAGTAAAGACTTCATCAAATTCCTAGATTTAGAAATTTATGTAGAAAATAACAAAATCCAATCTAGGAAATACAGAAAACCCACCTCAGGTAACGCAATCCTCCACGCCAGTAGCTTCCATCCCACAAGTCTCAAGGAGAGCATACCATATGCTAAATGCCTCCGGGTGAAGCGTAACTGCAGCACACATGAGGAATTGAGACAATCTATGAAGGGTCTGTTTGAGAGATTAAAATGTAGAGGATACAGCACTAGAACATTAACCAGCGCAGAATAGAAAAGTGCCAATGCCAAGAGAGAAGATCTACTATTCACCACTAAGAGCAATAATAATAAAAAAACACAAAACAAAGAAACAACACCCAGATTGATTACAGGTTTGAATGCTTACCATACGAACCTCTATAAATACTGCACAGGCATTGGCAACTAGTGCGTAGCGATCCGGTCATGGGTCCCACATGTGCCAAACTCCCACAGATCACAATCAGAAGAGCCAAATCCATGTGCCAGGAACTAGTTTGCAATGCACCATCAATTGAAAAGGGAGCTGGCTGGCTCAAACCACAGAGACGGTTTCACAAATGCTTCAAATGTAAAGCGTGCAAACACTGCATAAATACCAGAACCATCCCTTTACCACTTAGACAGACGCCCTTTGAAATCCGAGGCAGTTACACATGCAAAACGGATTTCGCAGTTTACGTCCTTCAATGCATATGTGCAAAACAGTACGTGGGAAGCACCATACACCCCGTACACGTGCGGATATTACCACACCTCAGGGCCATCATCAATGATGACCCCACATATCGGTAGCGAGACACATGAATACATGCCATGGTGGTAATTTATTTATTTCGCATACTTTTAGAGCGCAGACCTGTCACCCAGAGGGCATCCTGGCGCTTTGATCAGAGAACCCACCGCACAAGACCAGAGCAGACGCGCAGCCATTACTTGGGAAAGAGATGAGTTTTTAAGGCTTTCCTGAATGGAAGATAGTCCTTGCAGCTCCTGAGAGTGAGTGGGAGAGAATTCCACAATTTAGCTGCCGCCACTCTAAATGAGCGGCCGCCCATCCTCACTCTTTGAAACCTAGGCACCACCAGAAGGTGAGCCGATGACGACCGCAGAAGCCGTGGGGCAGAATACCATGCAAACATGTTTTGTACTGGAATGGGGCCTAAGAGGTGAACCGCTCTAAATACCAAACAGGCCGCTTTGAATTGGACCCGTAGTTCTACCGGGAGCCAGTGCAGGTCACGAAGCGCAAGAGTAGAAGAGCTGGATCTGGGTCGTGAAAGGGCCAGTTTAGCAGCCATATTCTGCACCCTCTGCAGTTTCCCAATCAGATTTTTTGGGGCCCCCAAAAGGAGGCCATTGCAGTAATCCAGCCGACTTAAAATAGTCCCACGGACTACCTCCGGCCTGGATCGAGCAGGAAGCAGAGGCAAAACTCTGCGGAGCATACGGAGCAGCATCATACATGTTCCCGTGGTTTTATTAACATGTAGGTCAAGTTGTAAGTTAGGGCCGAACATGACCCCTAAATTACGGGCTGACTCCGATGCCGACACCAGTTCGGAAAAAGTGCTGGGCCAGAAGTCGGTAGGTAAAGCCCGCGGGATCCGGTCAGTGGAGCAGTGGAGCACCTCCGTCTTCGAGCTATTAAATTGCAAAGAATTTGCTTGAAGCCAATCCGCTGTAGCTGCCATGCAGCGATGGAAGGTGTTCAGCGAGATTGCATTGCTTCCTTCCAAGGAAAACACCAGCTGAGTGTCATCGGCATAATTAAATGCCGAGACCCCAAAAGATTTTATTAGCTGGACAAGCGGACGGAGGTACAGGTTAAACAATAGCGGGCTGATGGCCGAGCCCTGTGGCACCCCCTGTCCGATTTTCCTTGGCTCCGAGCTAAAAGGCGGAAGTGACACCAGCTGTTGCCTGCCCTCGAGGTATGACATCAGCCAGTCTCTGGCCCCCTCGCAAATCCCGCACTCTTCCAGCCTCTGAACCAGGGTCCGATGGCAGACCGTGTCGAACGCGGCCGACATGTCGAGCAGCACCAAAAAGGCTGCCCGCCCACTGTCGACACGCGAACGCAGGTTATCCAACACGGTCACAAGTGCGGTCTCCGTCCCGTGACCAGGTCGGAAGCCAAACTAGGCCTCATCGAACCACCCAATATGTTCCAGGTAGCCGGAGAGAGAGCGAGTTACCCATTTCTCCAAGATCTTGATTGGAAAGGGAAGCAAGGAGATCGGCCTGTAGTTGGAAAGGACAGCTGGATCCAGGGTTGGCTTTTTTAGCAGAGGCGACACCACTGCTAGTTTCCAGCAGCCCGGGACAGAAGCCGATTCCAGAGATTGGCGACAGATTGAAAACAGAGGCGGGAACAGTTCTTCCTGAAAAGTTTTCCAAAATTTGGGGGGCAGTGGATCGAGCGGAGATCCAGATGACACCGAACAAGCCGTTTTACAAAATTCTTCAAAGGACGGGAGAGGGAAGGAGTCCAACCGCGGTGGTTTGGGTGAGATGATCAAATCGCCCGCCCCAAAGGCCGCAGCGGCCGGCTGGGGTCGACTGGGTGAACAACCCGGAGCTCCCACGCCGGCTGGCTGGGGTCGACTGGGCTGCCCCACCGGAGCTCCCACACCGACTGGCTGGGGTCGACTGGGTAAGCTGCCCGGAGCTCCCAGATCGGCGACACTTGTGCTCCAATGGGGTCGACTGGGCTGCTCCACCGGAGCTCCCTCGCCAACTGGCTGGGGTCAACTGGGTGAGCTGCCCGGAGCTCCCAGATCGGCGACACTAGTGCTCCATTGGGGTCGACTGGGCTGCTCCACCGGAGCTCCCTCGCCAACTGGCTGGGGTCGACTGGGTGAGCTGGCCGGAGCTCCCAAATCAGAGACACTAGTGCCTCTCTGGGGTCGACTGGGCTGCTCCACCGGAGCTTCCACGCCAACTGGCTGGGGTCGACTGGGTGAGTTACCCGGAGCTCCCAGATCAGAGACAACAGTGCTTGTCAGGGGTCGACTGGGCTGCTCGCCCGGAGCTCCCATATCCGTCGGTTGGGGTCGACTGGGTGAGCTGGCCGGAGCTCCCCGAACAGAGACAGCAGTGCTTGTCTGGGGTCGACTGGACTGCTCGCCCGGAGCTCCCATAGCCGTCGGTTGGGGTCGACTGGGTGAGCCGCTCAGAGTGCTCAGATCCAGAACCCCGATGACCCTCTGGGGTTGGCTGCCCGGGGCTCCCCGCCCCCTGTCAGTAGGGCTCGCAAGGCAGGCCTCCTCAGTTGCAGGAAGTGTTAGGCCAGCCAGAATCTTAGCGGTCTTCTCCTCGAAGGCCAGCGCCAGCGAGTCGCATAAAGCCTGAGGGCTCGCACGGAGTTAGCCGCGCAGACCGGGTGGGACAAGTCTTTAACAATCTTAAACAAGGCTTGAGATTTATTAGGCGCCTGTAATAAGGATGTTTGTATAAAAGACGTCTTGGTCTGCTTGATCTGCTCCTTGTAACCTCTCAGTGCAAGTCTAAACAGGACTTTAGCCGAGGGGGAGTAATCCCTTCTCCATGCTCTCTCTGCCCGTTTACAGCTCAGCTTCAGGTGTTGTAGCTCCACCGTAAACCAAGGAAAGGCCCGATTCGCCCTCGCTCTTGCTTTCCGAAGAGGCACGATGTTATCGAGTGACTCGGTAATAGACCGGCAGAAGGAGGAGTAGCTGTCTTCCACTGAGTTCCTCAGGCCAAAATTGGCAGATATCAAAGAGGGTAGAGGCGCTAGACTGAGCAGTCTAGACCACGGTCGACCCACTTGCGAGAGTCCCACCCCTGAAACCTCCGGGGAATTGTTCCCAAGGCATAGGGAGGTAAGGCTCAAGAACTTTTCTTCTTTTTGATTGACAGTGTCCCCAAGAACATTAGAGGAGGGAACACACAACTATCACTCAGGAGATTAGAATCAAGGTACATAATTCTACTTGCTTTCAAAATCCCTAACGGGATGACTGCAGATGAGGCACTTAATGTACATCTCTGATAATCTAACCGCTTTTCCTGCTCCTGATCTCTTTTCGTAGCGTTAGGTTCTCACACTTTAATAATTTTTGGTACATTTTTGTTGGCACATTTTTCACGATTTAGTTAGTAAACTTTTTCAGTAGTTGCACGGGTTGCCGTTTTTCCAATCAGATCAATGACATAGGAGAAAGAGGTCCTGGAGTAATCGCTCACTTGGGCATTATACATTGTCTGTTCCTTGCTTGTCCCATATTTCTCAGCAAACTCACCCACTAACGAGAGATGTTTTGCATATATCCAATTATTGGTAAACACATAGGCATTTGTTCCATAGACATCTTTAATAAATTGCGTTTCCTATATCAATCCATAGGGAAGCACCATACACCCCGTACACGTGCGGATATTACAACACCTCAGGCCATCATCCACGATGACCCTACATATCGGTGGCGAAACACATGAATACATGCCATGGTGGTAAGGCTCAAGAACTTTTCTTCTTTTTGATTGACAGTGTCCCCAAGAACATTAGAGGAGGGAACACACAACTATCACTCAGGAGATTAGAATCAAGGTACATAATTCTACTTGATTTCAAAATCCCTAACGGGATGACTGCAGATGAAGCACTTAATGTACATCTCTGATAATCTAACTGCTTTTCCTGCTTCTGATCCCTTTCCGTAGCGTTAGGTTCTCACACTTTAGTAATTTTTAGTACATTTTTGTTGGCACATTTTTCACGATTTAGTTAGTAAACTTTTTTAGTGGTTGCACGGGTTGCCGTTATTCCGATCAGATCAATAACATAGGAGAAAGAGGTCCTGGAGTAATCGCCCACTTGGGCATTATACATCGTCTGTTCCTTGCCTGTCCCATATTTCTCAGCAAACTCACCCACTAACGAGAGATATTTTGCATATATCCAATTATTGGTATACACATAGGCATTTGTTCCATATTCATCTCTTATAAATTGTAGTTCCTATATCAATCCATAGGAATAGGTGAGCGAGATTTCTCTGTTTCAGAATGATGGGTGGTAAACATTGCAGACGTAACTCTACCATTTCTCCTATTTGTTGTGATGCAGTTACACCTGTAAACAACACTGGTATAATCACTGTATTTATGAATCAAATAGTTTGTGGTTTTAATAATTGTCACAGTTTGCATTATTGTTTAATAAGATAAACCTGTTGTGCTGATAGCATTGGAAGCTTAAACAACAGTAGGACAAAATGTTTTCTAATTAACTTTTGCACTGTCATGGTTTACATGCCAATTCTTCTATGTCCTTCACATCTGACAGTTGCTGTGACTACCAACTGAATGTGCTTTATTTACATATATGTAGTAAAATCAGAGATACCTGTTGTAGTGAACAAGGCGGTCCGCCACCGAAACGCGTCTTGGTCTTCCATCTGGAATAAAATATCTTTCTATTATAATTTTTTTAATAATAACTATTAAATATATGAAATAATAAAATTAATTTTAAAACAATAAAGTAGATTTAATAAAGATTTTAACAAATAAAATAAAAGTTAAACACACATACATATTAATTAATATATATTTATTTACTGTAAAACAATTAATAAACTATTAATTTTAACGTATTCTATAATTTTTAAATTATATAAAAATGTACAAATATATACATACCAACAACATAAAATCTATTATAAATTGAAATATTAAACTATTTTAAAATATTTAAACTTAAATTTACCACTCCAGTCAGTGCAACAGTAGGAAAAGTGTTGGATAGCAGAGGAGTAAAAATTACTATTTCCACTCCAGTGAGTGCAACAATAGGGAAAGTGTTGGATAGCGGAGGGGTAAAAATTACTATTCCTACTCCAGTGAGTTGGCAGGGTCATTAAATTCAACCCGGCTGCTACGTTGACAAAACAACAGCCAAAAGGTTCAAGAAGTCTGCCCACTAAGGATCTGCTCTTGGAACATAAATGGCTATCAAACAAAGTGGGGAATGATATCTCCTACTTACAGTCATTTGAAATAATTTTGTTACAAGAGACATGGCTTGTGGAGCCGCAGCATTTGGAAGGGTTTAAAACTCAACACACTCCAGCAATGAAAATGAAATCCTTGGGACGAGGCAGCAGAGGTCTAGCCATCTACATATCAGCAAATAGCGCAATCACCTCATTGGATATCGCAAGCTCATCCCAGTCTCTCCAGTCTGTGGGAATCTCTCTCAGAACCCACAAAGGTCAGCCCAGGACCATAATTTTATTGAATGTGTACATTCGTCCTGACTCAGCGTCCAGGCAAACCCTTTCCGACGAGGTGACGGTGCTAAAAACGAGATCTGGGATCTCGTAAGCAGACATCATACTATCTGGGGACTTTAACATATGGCTGATGTCCGACTTACAAAAAAATAAGGTAACCAAATCACAGGAAAGCGATTGGGCCATACCACCGCAGGATCATCCCGGATGGTGTAAGGAGGACCCGAAGAGCCACACCCTACAAGGCAACCTGGAACACCTCGGCAACAGAGCCCTTAATGGGCGTTTCTTTCCCGACAAGCCGCCTGGCCTCTCATTCTTACCAAAAACTGGTGCACCTCTAATTGACTACTCTTTTATCAGCCTTTCCCTCTTCAGTCAAGTCTCTGGCTTCGGGTTTGGCAATAGATTAGAAAGCGACCACAGCCCTCAAGAAATATTGCTTAGCACCAAGCTGATGGAACATGCTAAGGCAAGGGCACAAGCTTTCGAAAGCTTTACGATTAATTTAAAACGTATCAAGTACACAGTCAACAACCTCCAGCACGTAGCAATGGAGGCAAAACAAATGATTGAGAACTCCAGCTGGACAACTGAAAATCCAATTGCAAATTGGAGAAGTTTCGCAAGGAATTTGACAGCCAGACACGCAAAACCGATAAAGCATGCAAAAGCAATTGGGACCCAACAGTCGACTGCCTGGGATCCTGTGATACAATTGGCAAAAAGAAGCATGAACCGGCTATGGCGGGAACTAAAAATAAAGCCAATGGACCCATCAATAATAACCAAACTGAGAGATGCCCGAAGTCACTTAAAGGCTGTAAAAAGGGAACATCGAAGGGTCATTGGAACTCCTTTTGGGCCAAACTATACTATGACATACGGTCAAACAACTCTGCGAGGTTCTGGCGCGCCATAAATAGCTTAGGGGGCAGTGTCCCCAAAGTTGCCTTGTCAAACATACTGGAGTCTGAGTGGTATATTTTTCTGTACAGTCATTTTAAGACTATACCCTTAATCAGGTTATTGGTATAGAGGGCAGCAAAGCTTCGATGGATGTGAAATTGCCTCCAGAAAGCTCGCGCAAAGCGCCAATAATGGAAGAGCATTCTCACAAAGCGCCAATAGCCGAAATGCAAATTGACAGATACAACCAAGTCAACAGCATTGAGTACAGCACAGACCCAGAGGACCAAATTGAAAAGCAGATCACAAAGGGACGGAAAGATGAGGCCCCAGGAGGCATTCCTCCAGCCTTGTTTAAGGAGGATCCGGCCTTCTGGGCTTCTAAGCTAGCTCCACTTTTTACTTCCATCTTAGAATGGAACATCATCCCTCCCTCCTGGCAAGGATCGATCCTCGTTCCAATCTTCAAAGGAGGAGACAAAAAATCTCCAGGAAACTATTGGTTGGTCGCCCTAATAGATAATGAAGCGAAGTACTTTGCAGGGATATTGCTCAATTCACTTCGGTCATGGGCCGAGGCACACTCAGTAATCCCTCCAAACCAAACTGGATTTACAAGCAACACCGGCACTATGGTCAATCTTATGGTTCTTTCTTGTTTAATTGACCAGGCAGAGACTAGCACCAGACCGTTTTACATGGGATTTATAGATTATAAATCGGTGTTTGACAAGGTCAACAGGTCCAAGTTGTGGCAGAAGCTCTCCTAATTGAACATTCCAAACGGATTAATAAGAGCCGTGCAGCTCTTGCATCAGGACACATGGGTCAGGATTAAGATTGGTGATGGCTCCAGACTGTCACGAACAATCTTGACAATGCAAGGCCTCAAACAAGGATGCGTCTTGGCCACTACACTTTTAACTTATTTTTATCAGACCTCCCGGAAGCCCTAAACACAGTCAACTCTCATGCTCCCAAATTAGGCAGCCTCCATCTGTCAAATCTATTGTACGCCGACAACGTGGTCCTCCTAAGTCACATAAAGATAGGCCTACAAAGGCTTATGGACGCAACTGCTGCATATTAAAAAAAGAACAGGCTTCAGATAAATAATAAGAAAACTAAAATCCTGGAGGTTCGTCCGAGAAGGCCTAGGAAGCTGTTATAGGTCTTAAACTCGGAAAGTATTATAGAAACCAATTGCTACATGTACTTAGGAGTCCTCTTCAACAACAGCGGAAGATATAAAATCCATTTGGGCAAGCAAAAAAAGAAAGGAACAGCGCTAGCATTCGCACTTAGCTCTATCCACAAGAAACTATTTGGCCCAACTTTCGTTCCAACACTTCAGGTGGCCCAGGCAAAAGTCATCCCAACTTTGACATACCGAAGCGAGGCGCTAAAAGGACTGGATAGAGGCCAATTAGATAAAATCATTGTAAAAAATGTTTAGAACTGTCTACCAGCTACCATCATACACGTCACCGGCACAAATCAGGCTGGAACTGGGCATCTGAAAACAATCATTGTGCAGAATGATGACTTTTCTAATGAGTTGCCACAAGCTGAGGTCGTCAAAGGAGGGCAGCCTAGCGCGACATTTATGGACCAACCTGAACATAAAACGATGGCTAGCCGGGTACAACTATTTGTCAAGGGGGCACAAGACCCCAGGCCTGAGCGAAGTCTGGGACCTACACGTAAGCCAAAATGAGTTCAAGAGGCTAGCAAAAATAAGTACAAAAAAGCTCTCCTCATTGGAAGACAGGGCAACTCTCGCAGCTAGAAGCCATGGTTGGATGACCCTCAAGTCATATGATCAGCTGATACCTCAGAGTTATTTAACTTTCCCATCCAGCGCACGCACCAAGCTCTGCTTCTTACAACTAAGAATGGGGGTGATCCACTTGACTTGCCATCTTCCCAAAGGGAAAAGAGATCATGCCCGGGAACCATGTCGGCTTTGCGGCCATCATAGGGAAGACTTAATCCATGTACTGTGTCCTATCCTCTTGAAGGAAAGAAGGACTCTTCTACGGAGGGACTGAAACAATAAGGAGGTTAGATTGTGCAGAGCTGCAGTATTGGCCTGTTTTGATCCCCGGAATACCAATCTAAACTCCGCACTGGTGAGGTTCATGGACCGCGCAGTAAAAAAACTAAAGGAGGGGATCTGTCGATCGCCACCTCGGCCAGAGACGCAGACTCCTGGCTCTTCGCAATAGCTGAACATCTTTCTTTGCGGGGCAGCCAAGCTCACGAAAAACTGTCGGAAATACCAAAATAAAATGACTATCGGAAGGGGATTGGCGCACAGGCTGGTAAATTTTGGGACTTAAAAGCTACCTCAATCAGGATAACAAATGCCCTAAATGATCATCATCACAGGATTTGTGGGCAGCACACCTACAAGAGAGCTCTGACAAGTGGGATGTCGGGTGCTTTTAACAACAGGAACCGGGGTTCTTTTTAATGAGTGTCATATTTTTATCTTTTGTACTTTACAAAGGTTTTTTTTTAAATCATGCAATAAAGTTATTATTATTATTATTATACTCCAGTGAGTGAAACAGTAGGGAAAGTGTTGGATAGCGGAGGGATAACATTTACTATTCCCACTCCAGTGAGTGCAACAATGGGGAAAGTGTTGGGTTGCGGAGGGGTAAAAATTACTATTCCCACTTCAGTGAGTGCAACTGTAGGGAAAATGTTAGATATCGGAGGGGTAAAATAGGTGTGGCGCAACGGCCATGGCGGCTGACTCCGGAGCACCGGGGCTCACGGTTCAATCACAGGCGGCAGGTTAGCCCAGCACCATGTAACTCTCGGCAATAGCTCACTTAATCTTCCCGATGGCCCCCAGCACCTTGACACCCTTAGGGGTAATTGTTCGCCCTTTACAAATACAAGTATTTATTTATAAAAATGACTATTCCCACTCCAGTGAGTGCAACAATAGGGAAAGTCTTGGATAGCGGAGGGGTAAAAATTACTATTTCCACTCCAATAAGTGTAACAGTAGGGAAAGTGTTGGATAGCTGAGGGGTAAAAATTACTATTCCCACTCCAGTCAGTGCAACAGTAGGGAAAGTGTTGGAAAGCAGAGGGGTAAAAATTACATTATCCCACTCCAGTCAATGTAACAGTAGGGAAAGTGTTGGATAGTGGCGGGAAATAATTTACTATTCCTACTCCAATCAGGGCAACAGTAGGGGAAGTGTTGTATTGTGGAGGGGTAACAATTAATATTCTCATTCCGGTAAGTTAAAAATTACAAACAAACAAATTATTAACAACAACAGAAATATGTTAAAAAAAATAAAGAAATATATATAAATATGTTAAAAATTAAAATACAAATATATTTAATATTAAAAAGAAAAAGAAACATATTATAATGTTAAATACATACGACAAATACCTATAAATATTATATTAAATAAAATAAAAACATAATTTCAAACAAATAAATATTTTTAATTAGAAATTATTTAGAAACAAAAAACATACATTATTACATAATTACATTTTTTTATTTCCTACCCTATAACACCACCCAATTTACAATCCACATCTAAATTTGAATAAACATTTACTTACAAAATTAACATAATCAATTACCAATTAAAGAAAAATCTTTATTGAAAACAAATTAAAACTCATGAAAATTAATAAACTTCCCACACTTTACTCCTATAATCCCCACAACCTACAGCTAAATTTGAACTGTAAAAAAACGTAATTACACAATTACAACTTCTTTTCAATTAATAAACGAAAAGTATTTAACAACTGATTATAAAGTAAGTAAAATTAATTTACTCCTCACCCTTTACCCCAATACAAGTAAAACCCAGACACAAAAAATAGCAAAGCTTACCCTAATCAAATATCAATTAATTATTTAATAATAATGAACAACTAATTAGTAATTAATTGAACATAAACTACTTCCTACCCTTTACCCCTATAACCCCACAACCCACACCTTAAAGTAATGAAACAATTTCCATAATTAATTTACAATGAATTAATTAGTATAACTTAACAACTAATTACTAATTAATTAAACATAAATTACTTCCCACCCTTTACTCCTCTGTACCCCACAACCCACACCTATATTTAATTACACAAATTCCATAATTAATTTTCAATCAATTAATTAATATAAATTAACAACTAAGTATTAATTAATCAAAAATAAATTACTTCCCACCCTTTACCCCTATAAACCTCACATCCCACACCTTAATACACAATTACCATCATTAATTATCACTTAATTAATTAATATTAATTAACAACCAATTCATAATGCATTACAAATAAATGACTTCCCACAATTAACACTATAACATCTCAATTAAATAAATATTAATAAATAAAAAAGAATCATTAATGTATTATAATTAAATTACTTCCCACCCTATTCCCCTATAAACCCACAACCCACTACAGAACTAAAAAAAGCAAAATGTAATTAAAATAAAATTGATAATGACTAAAAATGTTAACACATATATTAAAAAACATAAACAATACTTATACAAAAAACATATATCACATATATTTAAAATATAAGCTAAAATACATAACACTAATTAAAAATCGATTTTTTGCAAACGATATTAATGACTTCTATATTATTAAAAACAATATTTCTTACCTTAAATTCGATATTCTTGACCACAATATTCTTGCTGTCAATATTTCTGTTACAGCAAACAAATGATGGATGGAATGCTGACAATCCATACATTTTCCCCCAGTCAAAAGATCTGGGTTAAATCCATTGTTCTTTTGCCCACTGCGCCACCCCAGTTTGGACCCAGCCATATGCAAATCAGTCTTGACCCTGTGCCCCATGGGAACAGTCCAGACCAAAATGCCAGGCCAGGTCGTCCCTGGACCGGAAGCAAGCATCCTGGGACCGGTTTCAGGGTATGTCACCCTTCTTTAGCCAGGCTAGCTTGAATCCAGTGGCACAGTGAGCAAGGGACCCACGTCTGGGCATACCCATCCCACTTAGGGCGAAAAGTGTTACAGCAAACAAATGATGGACAGAATAATGACAATGCAAACATTCTCCACCAGTCATAAGATCTGGGTTAAATCCATCTTCTTCTGACCACTACGCCACCCCAGTTTGTCAATATTTCTGTTTCAGGATATTTCCAACTCAACATTTGTGTAAGTTGACATTTCCATCTCGATATTTTGTCTGAATACCCTTTTCACATGGGGTTGCCCCATGTGAAAAGATACATTGCTGGAGTTGCATCTCTTTCCAGACACACTCCAGCAATGCGTCATTTTTGCGCCAACAGATACTTCAGGACTCTTTGCGTATCTGTCAATCCTTGCGACATGAAGCGTATAGTAAATACGGGGTGCATCCATGGTGTTGCAAGGAGGGCACACTGAAAAGTGTTGCATCGCTGTTTTACCGCAGTGATGCAACATTTTTCATAAATGAGGCCCTGAATGAGAAATCGAGAAAGCGAGATCGTGAGTTGGTTCCACAGTCTTTCCTACTTCTGAGGTCGATAAAATGAGTGCTATTGAGCTAGATATTAAATAGCGCCTGCCATCAGCTTCTGAGAAACTAGAGAAAATTTAAAGTGGCCTACATAAGCCTCCTAATTTGCTCATATTCTTATTTTTATTATGTATTAATTTGTTTCAGCATTTGTGAAAAAGATGCAGCAGTATTATTCAAAACATCTTTCTAAAATGTCTAAAAATGCATCTTGCGCTTCTAGAATTGCTTTGGGACGTCAGTTCAAGCTGATTTCAGGAATGACTGTGCCCTACCCAGGAAAACACCCCTTATCACACATTCCTGCAATATGTTTCTGAGGTCACTGTTTTCTTGAGGTCTTTGGCAGGCTGGCGCGCCAGCGGTTTTGTGCGGTTTGTGGTGTCGTGTTGTTCTGACGGTGTAAAGAATGTCACACCTGTGTGCAAATCCCCATGCACCTGTGATCTCATAAATCACGTCGTGTTCAGGTGCTGCACAAAAAATAATATCCAAATTCGAAGGATAACGTCCCCACTTGCGTGCATATATCGCTGTATAGATAAAAAACATTGCTGATGGAATAATTTGAGTGAAAATTTGGAGAAATTCACAAGGTTCCAAGTCGATTCTTTATTTGTTCAACTTCAAAAACAAGCTGGCAGTAAATATCACGAGAGTGCTTTTATGGAAAAACACAGGGAAATCAGTAATAAAAACGACAAATCCAATAGTATTTATAGAACGAGCCAAAACCGAGCTGGGCCAACATTTGAAAAGAGCATGTTTTTGATGTCCGTGATCTGATTTGTGTACTGCGAGTTTTAAGCAATTGGGGTGTTCTATTTCCGGTGTGTCTCCGGTTTCTGCTGTCAAAACAAAAGAACGTTTCTGTGGAAATGAAACATGTTGCACCTGTCTGACCTGGGGCCAAACGCTAACTTTGAAAGTAATTTTAAACAAGCGAAGAAAAGTTAATTCAATTTGCTAATACAAACAAGCATTGACAGAGCCAATAGGTCACACCTTTGGGACCTCTTGCATTTGCCAATTGGACAAGAGAAATTCGCCAGAGCAATACGGAGTGTGGGGGGCAGACTCACAGAGGATGAAGCGTGGAGCAACAGAAGGGCAGGGAAAGCAACACAGAGTGCGGGGCAGAACAACGCCAGTGGTGGGGGTGGTGGAGAAGTAAGCAAGGCTGGACTGGCCATACCAGGCATCGGGCATTTCTCCAGGAGGATGGAATGGTGGGGGCCACTTTTGTTACTGATGGTCGGTTTTGTAGTTGTGCAGCAGTTTTAATAGCACTGTATGTTCATTGTATGTCGAAACAGTTTACAGTTAACAATAAAAGATAACTGGTGATTAATGTATCTGCTGGAGAGAGATGGGAGTTTTGTCTAGTGGTAGTTTTGACTCATCTAAGGTAGCACAGAAGGTTGATATGCCCGCTGCAAAGAGTGTGTACTATGCAGATCACAGAACATTATTTTACATGAATAGGTCAGTGGGTTACTGCTTTTGTCACAGAGATCCTTTTGTTACTGTGCAGTTCATAAATTACAATTGTAATCTAGTTTACAAAGTCATGATCCTTTTGTTACTGTGCAGTTTATAAGTTACAATTGCAATCTAGGTTACAAAGTTATGTTTTTTCCCCAGTCTTTCATTATCCTAATTTTGCTAAAAAGGGTTTGTTTGGGTAGAAATAAATTCTTATTAATAAAATCAATCCTAACCACTGTGTTGTGGTCCGAATCCTGAGTTTGTGCTTCCCCCGACCAGGGACTCTTAAAAAATTCCTACCAGTATGAATGACGTGTGAATCCCACACCTTGTAATCCCCTTTGTCTTATGTATCATTTTCTATACAACGATTTACACACATGTATGATTAATTGTCTCTATATGTGTGTGTGATGTAAAATGCTTGGATACCTTACACTGGCATGAGAGGCGCTATAAAACAAATGAAATATAAGTGAGAGAGGTGTTATGGAAAGATGAAAGGCACTGTTGCAGGGTGAGAGTGAAGGAATCCTTGAAGAGCCCCAAGATTGCCGTATCCTGGTGTACTGTAAGGTCATCATTAACTATGGTTTAAAAACGAACCCAATTGAATATATAATGAAAAATGTGTTTTAGAATGCACCATTGTTTTTTTTTGAAAACTTTTTATTGATTTTATAACACAAACACAAACAACTTGCAAGAAAAAAAAAAAAGAGACATCAATATACACAACGTTGCATTACATGGTGTTGGGGCGGGAAGGACAATCCAATGAGCGTACGTTCTATCGAGAAAGAGTTACACAGTGGGGGGGGGGGGAGAAGAAACAAATTGCAATCAGTATACAATAGTGTGTGGAGGAACCCTCGGGTTACGGGGACATAGGTGCAAAATCAGGGTCAGGGAGAGGAGAGGCACATATATCGCCACGATAAGTGTTCCACTGAGTCCATATCTTTCCCCATTTCCGGGGGGTACCACGAGAAATATACACAGTTTTTTCTCTGAACATGCACCAGTCCATGTTTTGTTTCCATTTCTGAAGTCTGGCGGGCCCTGAGCGCCCCACAATTGCGCAATGTCTCTTTTGGCAATCATGTTGCCCAAGGTCACCCACCGAAGCTGCGACACGGAGTAATCATTCGGTTCCCATACGTTCAGCAGGCATCTCCTAGCTTCCGGCATCGATCGCACCCCAGTAACCTCACTCATCACCTCGTGCACACGGGTCCAGAATCGCACTATCTCAGGGCACTCCCAGATGATATGTAAAAAGGTGCCCAGGAGACCACAGCCACGCCGACACAAACCATCCACAGAGAAGCCCATATGCACCAAACGGGGACCAGTGACATACACTCTATGCAGAATTTTAAGTTGCACAAATCTAAGGCGCGCCTGGATGGCCACCTCTTTAGGGGAGGAGATCGCCGCCTGCCAGTCCTCATCGTCCAGCTCCAGCCCATCACCAGTCCAGACCTCTCTAAGTCGAGACAGGAGGTCAGACCTGGAGTTGATTAACTTTTTATAAATAAGCGAAATCGTACTATCAGGAACATGTCCGTCCAGTACCCTGTCCTCAAGCGGGGACGACTCCGGAATCTCCACACCCGAAGGGAAGACCGAGAGCACCGCGTGGCGGATCTGTGCATAGCGAAAGAATTCGCGATCGCTCAAAGCGTACTCGGCTTTCAATTCCTCAAACGTCTTCATTCTCCCCTTAGTCCAAACATCATCAATCCTGCTGATACCAATCAAGTCCCACCTATCAAACCCCCGGGACTGCCAAAGTGAGCCAAGTCTATCAGAGGCGTACAGGGGGGTGGCACGAGTCAATTTATCAGTCCACCCAAGCGCCATGGAAGCATGTCGCCATACCTGGACGGCCGTCCTAGTGGGGCCCGTCACGTTGCGAGGGGTGAGTTTCGAGTAGAGGGCTCTATTGTAGTCGCCCCCCGGTAACAACCATTTGTCCATCGCGAAGGCCGGATTTGGCAAAGGGCCATACATGCAATGATTTATTGCCCCCAGTTGAGACGCCCAATAACAGCGACGAATATCAGGCAAAGCAATTCCACCGTCGTACCACGGGAGCGACAATTTAGCAATGGCAATCCGGGGTCTACCCCCCCACACCAGTCGTGTCTGTAAACTCTCGACCTCACGGAAATATGTAGCCGGGACAACGTCAAGCGTGTTTTGCAATGCGTAGAGGAATCGGGGCAGTGACATCATCTTAAACAATGCCGCTCTACCCAGGGGAGATAGAGGAAGTTTCCCCCAGGCGACCACATCCGCCCGAAGGCGCTGAAGAGGGGGCAGTAAATTACGGTCGAACCGCAGTGCAGGGCTCAGCGAGATAAAAATGCCCAGATATTTAAATCCATCTTCCACAATCGCGATAGGACAGCCGCTTGGCAGAAGGGGGGCGGTACCCGACAGGACGTATACACAGGACTTCGACCAGTTGATGACAAGACCTGAGTTTTTGCGGAAGGACGTCAAGACATCAAACAGCACAATGAGGGATTTACGGGGTGATGTAAGATAAAGCAGAATATCATCAGCGTAGAGAGATACACGGTCCTCAAACTCCGAATTCCATCTAATGCCCTTCAGGGACGGTTCCCACCGCAACCAGGCCGCCAGCGGTTCCAAGGCAAGAGCAAACAACAAGGGGGATAGGGGACAGCCCTGTCGCGTCCCTCTGCTCAGTGCAAAGGGCGCAGAGACCCGACCATTGATCACCACCTGGGCCATGGGACCGGCGTAGAGCAATTTGACCCATCGAACGAAGTCCGAACCGAAACCAAACTCAGCAAGAACCGCCCACAAATACGGCCATTCTATTGTATCAAACGCCATCGTAGCGTCCAAGGACGCCAAGATGGCGGGCTCACGCAGCGTCTCAGCCCGTGCCAGAACACCATGCAACCTTCGGAGGTTAAGCGCCGTGTTACGATGCGGTATAAAGCCTGATTGATCAGGGTGAACCAGGTCCCCAATAACGGACGCCAAACGTGTCGTCAGCAGCTTGGCCAAGATTTTAGGTTCCGCATTAATCAACGAAATGGGTCGAAAAGAGGCGCAGCGATCCCGAGGTTTACCATCCTTGTGGATGACAACAATAGTGGCCAGTCTCTGGTCTGGCGGGAGAAACCCCACCTCCAAAGACTCAAGAAACATAGAGCGCAAATGAGGAGCTAGCGAATCCGGGCGCAGTTTATATAGCTCAATGGGGAGCCCATTAGGGCCCGAGGCCTTGCCGGATCGGACCGAACGGACAGCAGCTGCAATCTCGTCCACAGTAGGCGGAGCATCCAGAGCATCCCTATCAATATCAGACAATCGGGGAAGTGCAATATCACGCAATAACAGGTGGGAGTCCTGCTCCGATCGATCAGACACCTGGGAGTACACGCGGAAATAATCGGCAAAACATGCGACAATATCAACAGGGTCCGTACAACACTCTCCATTCTCCGCAACAATCACAGGAACGACACGACTCGCACTTTCCCTCTTATCCAACCAAGCAAGCAGTTTCCCAGCCTTATCACCCACATCATACAGGCGTCCCTGCTGTTCCCGCCCCATTTCCTTAGCAGCTTCAGTGACCAGAGCTCTGTATTCATGTTGTTTCAACTCCAGTAGATGTAACCCCTCAGCGGTAACCCCAGATTCCAAGCCCTCCTCCAGGGCCGTGACCTCCCCCTCAAGTCGAACCGTCTCAGCACGGTTGGCCAACTTCACGCAACCAATCAATGAGAGGGCCTGGCCACGAATGACAGTCTTGTAAGCTTCCCAAAGTACACTAGAGGAGGAAACAGAACCCACATTTTCCTCAAAATAACAATCGTGTGCTTTAACCAGCTCATCCCTGACCCTGGGGTCCTTCAAATACCAGGGGTTGATCGGGGCCACTCGGCCCGCCGAACCCTGCCGTGCATCAACCACCAGCCAAAGCGGAGAATGGTCCGAGATACCCCGTGCCAGATGTTTAACTTCCCGTATGAGGGATGCATGGGCCGAGGGCAGTAAAACGTGATCTAGCCTCGAGAGACTACCATGAGCACCAGAATGATAGGTATATTGCAACTGTCCCGGGTGAAGCAACCGCCAGCAATCAGTGAGCCTCAACGTCTCCAGGAAGTCGCTCAACCAAGTCTGGGCCCTCGGCAGTTCCCTGGGAGGGTGACGATCATGCATTCCCGAGACCACCGCATTAAAGTCAAGTCAAGTCAAGTCAAGTCAAGTCAATAAATTTATATAGCGCTCTACATACCCAGAGGGTCTCAAGGCGCTTGAGGAAGGGTGGGGACTTACTTGTCGAATAACCACGTTTTAAGTTGCTTTCTGAATGCTAGGTGGTTCTGAGTAAGGCAGAGGTGAGTGGGAAGTGAGTTCCAGGTTTTAGCTGCCAGGTAGGAGAAGGATCTACCTCCCATGGTGGATTTGTTGATGCGGGGTACAGTGGCAAGGGCTTTGTTGGAGGATCGTAGCTGGCGGGAGGGGGTGTAGAAGGACAGTCGTGTGTTGAGGCATTCGGGTCCGATTTCGTAGAGTGCTTTGTGTGCGTGGGTTAGGAGGCGGAAAGTAATCCTCTTATTGACGGGGAGCCAGTGGAGGTTTTTCAGGTGACCAGAGATGTGTTCTTTGCGCGGGATGTCTAATATGAGTCTGGCTGAAGCGTTCTGGATGCGTTGGAGTTTTTTCTGGAGTTTTGCTGTGGTACCGGCGTAGAGGGTGTTTCCGTAGTCCAGGCGGCTCGTGACGAGTGCGTGGGTGACCGTTTTTCTAGTTTCGGTGGGGATCCAGCGAAATGTTTTTTTGAGCATGCGAAGAATGTTGAAGCAAGATGAGGAGACGGCGTTGACTTGTCTGTTCATCAAGAGTGAGGAATCCAGGATGACGCCCAGGTTCCGTGCGTGTTCCGTCGGGATGGGTGCTTTTCCAAGGGCCTCTGGCCACCAAGAGTCATTCCAGGCGGAGGGGGAGGTGCCTAGGATGAGGACTTCTGTTTTGTCTGAATTCAGTTTCAGACGGCTGTGCTTCATCCAATCCGCTACTTCTTTCATTCCTTCATGTAGGTTGGTTTTGGCGGTGTTAGGGTCTTTGGTGAGTGAGAGGATCAGTTGAGTGTCATCAGCGTAGGAGATGATGTTGAGGTTGTGTTGGCGTGCGATGGCCGCGAGGGGGCTCATGTATACGTTGAAGAGGGTGGGGCTGAGTGAAGATCCTTGTGGCACTCCGCAGATGACTTCAAAGGCCTCTGACTTGAATGGTGGGAGGCGGACTCTCTGGGTTCTTCCGGCAAGGAACGAGGTGATCCATTCCAGTGCTTTTCCTTGGATTCCAATGTTCCTGAGGCGTTGTAATAGGGTGCTATGACAGACTGTGTCGAAGGCTGCGGAGAGGTCGAGGAGGATGAGGGCGACTGTGTCTCCATTGTCTAGTAGAGTTCGAATATCGTCTGTTGCTGCGATGAGGGCGGTTTCGGTGCTGTGTTTGGCTCGGAAGCCGGACTGTGAGGAGTCGAGGGATTTGTTGGTTTCGAGGAAGGCGGCGAGCTGGTTGTTGACCGCTTTCTCAATGACTTTGGCCGGGAATGGAAGGAGTGAGATAGGGCGGTAGTTTTTGAGTTCAGTGGGGTCAGCTGTGGGTTTCTTCAGGAGGGCGCTGAGTTCGGCATGTTTCCAGCTTTCCGGGAAGGTTGCGGAGTTGAAGGAGCAGTTGATGACGTCTCGGAGGTGCGGTGCTATAATGGAGTCTGCTTTGTTAAAGATGTGGTGAGGGCATGGGTCTGTGGAGGAACCTGAGTGGATAGAGTTCATCAGACGGATGGTGTCCTCAGTGGAGATTGGGTTCCAGTCATTGAGGATGTTCAAGGGGGGTGGGGGTCCTGCAGAGGGTTGGGTGGGTTGGTCTTCGGGTCTGTTGTCGAAGCTTTTGTGGATGTCTGCAATTTTGTTGTGGAAGAATGAGGCTAGGGAGTCGCAGAGGGCTTGAGAGGGGGTGATGTCGTTGGAGTTGGCAGAGGGGTTGGTAAATTCCTTGACGATGTTGAATAATTCCTTGCTGTTGTGGGCGTTGCTATCTAGTCGGTTCTTGAAAGCGGCTTTCTTGGCAGTCCGGATCAGTTGGTGGTGTATGCGGGTGGCGTTTTTGAAGGCGTCCTTGGTGCTGGTGTTTGGGTCTTTTTTCTAGGCCTTCTCAAGGGAGCGACAGAGTTTCTTGGATTTCTTAAGATCCTCGTTGAACCAGGAGGCCTTCTTGCTGCCTGGTTTGATTTGTCGTTTTTTCAGTGGTGCTAGGATGTCGGCGCTGTTGGATAGCCATTGGGTGAGGTTGGTGGCTGCTTGGTCGGGGTTTGAGGAGTGGGCGGGGGGGTATTGAAGAAGCGATGAGGAGATCTGGTCGACGGTGATTTTGTTCCAGTTTCTTCGCAGAGTGGGTTGGGGGTGGTTGTTGGATGTGGACCCGTTGTAGGTGAAGTGGACGCAGCTGTGGTCGGTCCAGAGGAGAGCTGTGGTGTGGCCCTGACCCACACTCGACCCAAGAAGGCAGGCACCCACCATGAGAACCCCTTGTGGAACCTGCCACCCGTGGTCGGACACTATAGGTGTGGCAGCTGCATCATCTGTCCACAAACCATACAAGGCAAAGATATCAAGCTGACCACAACGTTCACCTGGCACATGAACAGACACACTAATTGTAACAGCAGCCGCTGTATATACATGCTCGTTTGTCCCTGTGGGCTGAAGTACATAGGCATGACTATGCGAATTGTGAAAACAAGGATCATTGAGCACAACAGCAATATCCGCTGTATGAAAACACACACCAGGCTCTACGATCACTACAAAGAAGCAGGACACAGGGCAGACAACCTTCAATGGACAGTGTTGGAGTGTCATCCATCCATTAACGAACAAGCACTATATAGACTAGAACAAAGATGGGTGCACCGTCTCCAATTGGATACCTGTGGCCTGAACGATTCCATTCCGTGGAACCAACTAACAAGATGATTCCTCCCCCACCCGCCTGCCTAATGCCTCCGAGACTGGTCATCCTCCATTGAAAACACGGGTGTACCATGACTCTGCACGAGCACAACATACGTAGAGGCATTCATTCTCTGAGTGATCTATAGATCTCTGCCTCCCCTAACATTAGTATGGCCAGCTAACTGTTCACGACACCCACCGGTCTACTAATCACATGGGCACAGCAGGAGCATCCCGTCACTCCCTAGTGTTATTCGCCTAGCTACCCATGCCTCCCAGTACTAGTCTGGGGTTACTTTACCATCCCCGACCTCCATATGCCATACACTGTGCTATTGTCCAACGCAGCGAGTCACTTGCCCTTCCATCATAGGCGGCCCACACTCGGGCGGCCGCCCCCCCCAAAAAATAAAACCCCCCCATTCATCAATGAGCAGGATGCCTACGTAGGTACAATGAGAGCACTCACTCTGACTGCGCTGTGTCCCATCAGGCTCGCGTTTCAGTGTAGTACGCAGTACCAGTTGAGCCACGGTATACCAGCCTGCTCTTGCCTCCCCCTTTCCCTGCCCCCCCTTCCTCCCCACCGTACACGCCCAATCAAGCGCTTCCAAACATGCACCAAAGAGGTCAAGGGACTACATCTCCCATGAGCACCGTGATGCGGGCTCCGATTGGCGCTTTGGGCGCACTGTCACCGCGGGCCCGCCCCCTCTCGGCCGGCACCCGCCCCCACCCCGCCCCCAAACAACCTGTTCTTAATGGCGGACGCGTGGCACACTCCTGACCGGCTGTTCCGCGGACATCACACGCCGACGGTGTGGGGGTAGGTGATACCGGCGATTATCTCACGCCGCTAAGGTAAGCGTTGCACCTCTGATTTATTGCTGGCCGCCGTTCTACTATGACGGCACTTTGGCCAAGGCTTACGGAGGGCGCCCCGCCTCGCCAGATTGTCCGGGTCATGACTTTAGCTGATTTTCAGCCGCCCCCCTTAAGCACCCTCCCTGTCTATCTAGCGACTATTGATAGACTTCCCGAGGATAATATCTACCCTGGTGCCTGCGAGCGGTTGATCCGTACCGCCGCTTTCCCACAGATCCTTGGCACTTGATGGCCTGGCGAGGCGGGGTGACCGCTGCCCCGCTGATAACTTCTGGTCATGACTTTTGATCATGGCCCCCAGCAATGACTCGCTGTATAAATACTCCAATCCTTTTTCCTTCCCTAGGGCTACATATCCCTAGCGCAGTCCCCACAGGAACTAGCCGCGAAGACTGCCAATTGGCTCCTTAGGGTAGGTCTAATCATTGATACTGAAACCATCCCACTGGGTGCCTGCTGCGCCGCGCCCCCCCCCCCCCCCCCCCCCCCATGTGGCTGAGTGGCTTTGATTTATTTGTGTGTTGGTATTATTTTAGTTCTAGTGGCTCCATTGTTTAGTTAAACAACTGACCACCCTTGCTACAATTAGCACTCGCACATGCCCTGAACTCCCCGGGGCTATGTCCTGTTACACGTAATATTGGTCTCTCTCCACTCACCCCGTTGCACTCCATTAGCCCTCATAGACACCTAGTTTTATTTGGATAACTGGGTATGTGTTTGACTTTTGGGGTGATTTCACAGTGTTGCCTGCAAACGGTATAATCACTATCGGCATATTAGCAACTGTGATGTCTACTGTTCCCTTAGGTCTGACGGTGATGCAGTGATCCTCGCCTTCCTTAGACCTAGACCTATCAGGTTGTATCTATAATAGCCTGTAGCTCACCTTCTGGGGCACATTAGGTTTATATGAGCACATTTTTTCGGTCCTGACGGCATGAAACATGTTGACCAAATGGAGGGTCGATACGAGGCCACACCAATAGCTACGTCGGTCCTCAGTACCCCTCCCTATACCTTTTAATAAAGTGGCTAACCACCTGAATAAAGACTTCCCTGTGGATTATCCAACTTTTTTTAACAATTTTTCACCGTTTTGCTCACTACCTCACTTTTTAAGCCTCACAAGTTTCTACTTATCACGGCAAGGAACAAAAGACCTCCGCAAAAGTGTGACACTTGTTGTTACCCGTCGGGCATTGCAGCGCCGGCCCGACGCAGGAGCAGGAAGCCGATGATATAAACAACATCCCTAGTAGGCTGAATGAGACATGTCATCCAGCTTATCAGTTGTGTGAGGCTTCCTTAGTTCCGTCAAGGAACTTGCTGACTACCCGGCACCCCCACACTCTCTAGCTGACTTGCAGCTAGCTGTGAGAGAGACCTTATTACTTGTTTAACCCTAGGGGAACAGTGTACACTCTTTTTTGCGTGTGGCTGAAGGAGACATGTTTGCTGGAGGTGAAGATAGGGTCGAGGGTGTGACCTGCGATGTGGGTGGGGGTAGTGACAAGTTGTTTGAGTCCGAGGTTGGCGAGGTTGTCCAAGAGGGTGGTGGTGTTGCGGTCGTTGTTCTTTTCAAGGTGAAAGTTGAGGTCTCCCAAGAGGATGTAATCCTCGGAGGGGAGCGCGTGTGGAGTGATGAAGTCCGAGATGTCTTCACTAAATTGTGCGCGGGGTCCTGGTGGCCTGTAGAGGAGGGTGCCTCTAAGTGTGGTCTTGGGGTCGATGTGGATCTGGAAGTGAAGGTGTTCAGAGTTGGCGAGGTTGACGTCTGAGCCGGTTGAGATGCGGATGCATTTCTTATGGACGATAGCGATGCCTCCTCCTGTTTGGTCGGTGCGGTCCTTACGGATGATCTTGTAGTCTTCCGGGATGGCAATGGTGATGTCTGGGGCTGAGGAGGCGTTCATCCATGTTTCTGTTAGGAAGGCGACGTCCGGAGAGATGGTGTCTAGTAGATTCCAGAGGTCGATGGCGTGCCTGTGGACCGAGCGGGTGTTGAGCAGGATGCATTGTAGGTGGTTGGGGTGGGATATCTGTTGCGTGTTCGTAGATGATGAGTTGTTCTTGGTGCCGTCGAACTTGCAGGAGTTGCAAGAGAAGGGTCCATGGGTGTGTCCGGGAGCGGCTTGGGCGCAGTTGGAGAGACGGCCAGGGTTAAGGGCTAGGAGGGTGGAGGCGTTGTAAGTAATGCGGGAGGGCTGGGCATGGCGTGGACCAGGGGGTCTGGCGCTGGGCGCGGTCCAGGCGCGGACGGGCGTAGACGGGCTTACCTTTGGCGCACCTTCGGCGCGAATGGGGCGCGACCGCTGCGCGTGACCGCTGCGCGCCAAAGCAGCTGTCATATGTGGATGGTGGAGGGGGAGGGGCGAGGGAGGGTCAGCTGGGAAGGCGGGAGCGGGGTGGAGCCTCGGGCGTGGCGACACAAACAACAACAACCTTAGCGCTAAAATGGCCGGCAGCGCGAAGCGGAGCTGGCAGCCACAGTGCAGATCAAAGTGCTAGATTACCAGGACGAAAGGGCAGTCAGGGCAACGCAGGGATGTACAAGCAGCAATTAAGCGGGTTAGCGCTATCAGGCGACAGTGAATTTTACCGCAGAGCGCACCAGCTATATTACTGAAATAATTAAAATTAAATATAGCGATGTCTATAATTTCACCAGTCCTGTAATGCGCCTTCTCAAACAGATAGATAGATAGTAATGAGCATAAGCTGCTGCGTGGAGTAACGATACCAGGCTGGAGTCAGGTCGGGGAGCAGCGAGGAGGAGCGGCCGCGTCTGTGAAACACAGGACGGTCACAGCGCGATCAGTGCAGCGTAGGGGTAAGTGGACTTAGTGGGAGGGAGGGTCAGCTGGGAAAGTGGGAGCGGGGTGGAGCCTCGGGCGTGGCGACACAAACAACAACAACCTTAGCGCTAAAATGGCCGGCAGCGCGAAGCGGAGCTGGCAGCCACAGTGCAGATCAAAGTGCTAGATTACCAGGACGAAAGGGCAGTCAGGGCAACGCAGGGATGTACAAGCAGCAATTAAGCGGGTTAGCGCTATCAGGCGACAGTGAATTTTACCGCAGAGCGCACCAGCTATATTACTGAAATAATTAAAATTAAATATAGCGATGTCTATAATTTCACCAGTCCTGTAATGCGCCTTCTCAAACAGATAGATAGATAGTAATGAGCATTAGCTGCTGCGTGGAGTAACGATACCAGGCTGGAGTCAGGTCGGGGAGCAGCGAGGAGGAGCGGCCGCGTCTGTGAAACACAGGACCAAAAGCAAACCCTCGGGGAGGCCCAGGATAAGTCCACTCAGATCAGCAAAGGTGGTGGCCTGGAGGCCCGGGGGCACGTACACAGAAATCAGAATAAGAACCTTCCCCTCCCAGCGCCCCACAATGGCGGCATATCGTCCCTTATCATCCAATATGACATCATCAATGGCCAAGGGGAGGGAGGCCCGAACCAGAATGCCCGCCCCCCTAGAGCCCGAAGTGAAACCCGAGTGCGCCACAAGGCGATAACCATGCCTATTCAAAGCGTAGCACTTGTTGCCGAGCAAATGAGTCTCCTGCAGTAAGACAACATCTGGACTCAAACGTTTCAGCAATTGTAACACCACCCTCCTCTTAATCCCATCCCCCAACCCGTTCACGTTCCAACACAATAACCGAAGTCCCCTACCCCCCATCCCCGTGCCCAGCCCCTCCCCGGCCCCGCACCCAGAGCAACTGCAAAAAACAGGAGAGCGCCTTTCCTTCGCCTTGCAAGTAACAAGAAAATTCAAACAAACAACCCAGCCCCCCCAACAATGTCAAAACAACTATACCCCCCACCCCGCACCCCTGCTGAAGACCAAAGAGCCCCATAAACTCGCAGTGTGCCTGTCGCCCAACCACCCAACTAATCTACGAAAAGAAAACCCAGGAGGAGAAAGGACCCGTTCACCCCCCACCCACCCCCAAAAAAGACTATTACTTGCAAACATTAAGAACACAGCATAGCACAGTTCAAAGCCAACGGGAAGGGTACGGGGTCAAAGTCAACAGTTACTCTTGCTCCGTCGGGCCACCTTCCACCCGATCCGACTTGCCAGAGTCCTCAAAAGGTTCATGATCCATAGGCAGCGTGTCAAGCCAGTCACTCACAATCCCAGGATGGTCGAAGAAAAAAGTACGATCCTTATGTACCACCCGCAGACGGGCCGGAAAGAGCATGGCATACTTCATTGACCTTTCCCGGAGTCTCTTCTTGACCCCCTGAAACCCCAGCCTCTGTTTCTGGACCTGTTGTGTAAAGTCCGGATAGAAGCTGACAGTAGAGTTCTCAAAGGCAATGGGACCTGACTGCCGCGAAGCCTGCAGGATAGCGTCTCTGTCCCGGAAATGAAAAATCCTCGCAATGATAGGTCGAGGGTTAGCACCCGATTTAGGTGTGCCGCCGGGGATCCTATGTGCACGTTCGACAGCGAAAAACTTGCTGAGACCCTTGGGCGTCAGGTGATTCAGCACCAGGTCTTCCACCAATAGGTCCGTCGAGGCAGCAGTCGATGATTCCGGGACCCCAATCAGGCGGCTGTTATTGCGCCTGGCACGGCTTTCATAGTCCTCTAGGCGCCCAGAGTAATAATCATTGGCTTTCCTCAGATTCCCGACTTCAGCCTGCAAATCAGAGACGTCGGTGACCAGGCTAGAGGTCATAAGATCCAAGGATTTGACCTTTTCGTTTGTCTTCGCCAAGTCCGCCCTGATCAGATTGACGTCAATCGCCACCGTATCCAGTTTGAGAGTCAAGGCCTCATATTGTTGCCCCAATGAGGCCTTCATACCAGTGATGGCGCCCATGAGATCTCGCAGCGAGGGCTCGTCCTCAATCGATGAGTCCTCCGGCATTGTCGTCGAGGTTTTAGCTGCTGCTCCCGGCGATCCCTTAGCTTGGGTGTACCGGTCCATAATGTTCGTTTGCAGAGCACTCCCTCGAACGCCTGGTTTAGGCCCGCGCTTCCCACCCTCAGGCTTGGTGGCCATCTTGGGTCCTGGACCCGCACGGGTCGCCCGTTGACGGGTAAAAATGGTGACTGCGGTGGCGAATGTAGGACCAAAAGGGCGAAGGTGGTGCCAGTCTCAGATCTGGAAACCGCTACAGATCGGCAGTAGGAACGGAGAGACCAAGGGTGCAGGAGTGTCCGGCCGCCCACGGAGCCGACAAAGTCAGGTTGAGCTCTGGACAGAAATCGAAACCGAAAGCAATCGCCAGCCCACGCAAGTCTGGCAGTCCGTTGTTGTTCACTTACTGAACGGCAAGCGAGACAAGATAGCGCGGGGCGTCGCCATGGAGCAGGCCTGAAAACTGCGACAGTCTGTAGCTCTGGACCCCAAAGTCCAAAAAAGTTCGTTGAAGCAAATAAATGAGCAGTAGAACTGTGCCAATAAACACCCGTCGTCCGAACCAGGATAAAGGACAGGATAGTCGATGGAGGTGGCGAGGGTCCGGGAGCCCTGTGCTCACGCGACCATCTTGGGTGCGCGCGAAGCTCCTCGAATGCACCATTGTTTCTCAAATTTTCTTGGAGGGTGAACCCCACCAACCCCTTGTCGAGGCGCACTTGCTATGCACTGTAGGGGGGTTGGTCTGTGTTGGACTTGGCCCTGCTTGCAGGGCCATCGTGAAACTTTCTGCCTTTCCCCTAGCCCTTTCGCTGTGATGGAATTGATGGGTTCAGGATGTTCGACACTTTGGCACTGGTTAGCAGTGCAAAGTGTGTGTGCTTTCTGCCTTACATAGGTTTATTAAGACCCCCCCCCCCCTTTAGGGGACATCTCCCCCATGGTAGGAAATGTATATGCCATGTGTGGTGTGAAAGGAAAATAATAAAGGCTGTACGCACCTTTATTTTCACCATTGCAGAAATGTCACTTTTAAAATGGACGCCATTTCAGTCTGCTTGTGGCGTCTGCCTGAGGTGGGTTCGCGGTCTAGTGTTTGAAGTGACAAGGTGCTCTACACTTCCCCCAGTGACAGTGAGGCTGGAACTGCCAGGGACCTTCTAGAATCTTCCAGCTCTTTCTGGTAGGTGGGAGGAGGGGTGTATATGTAGAGCAGTAGAGATGCCATGTGCTCAGACTGAGGGTGGACTAGAATGAGAGGGGACACTCTGCCAGGAGGTACCGCCGCATGGGCCTGTGTGCTGGCCCCTGAGCCCATCTGTACCCCTCTGCTGTCCACAGGGTCAGTGAAAGCCTTTGCTGGAGTGAAGACTGCTGTGTCAGGAGGAATGCCACTTTATGGGAGATGACTGTTTCTAGGAGCTGCTGTTCTGTACTGATGAGTGCCCACTGTCTGATGATCTTGCCCAGCCTGGCCTGCCCGCTCTGCTGCCCTAGCGCCTCGTGAGTGCTATACTTTGACTGCCTGCACTCCAAGGAGGTGAGGAGCGTGGGCGCTACTCCCACGGGTGGGATCCTGGAACTGTGAGTCACCTAGCACTTGGTGAGTGCCATATTTTAAGTAACTGTGCTGCTCTGCCTGCACTCTAGCGCCTGGTGGGCACTGTTTTCCTGATTACCAGAAGAGGTACACTATCTTCTGTCCCTGAAGCTTCTAGTGGGACCTAGTGCCTCGCAAGTGCTATATCCAAAGTGCCAGGGGATCCCCCTGCATGTGTGCTGCATTGTGGTGCTGCCAGAGTGCCTTATTCACATTGACTGTGTTCTGCTTGCCGCCAAGGCGCTACAACTGTGCCCAGGAGAAGAGGAGCGGACGTCTGCAACGCCGGGATTCTAAAGCGCTACGAGGGGATCCCGGCGTGTGGGATTCCCCCCTGCCTGCTTGGTTGACAGTGGGCAGCTGCAACGTATTGGGGGGCATTGTACTCCTCAGGAGAAGAGAGAGAGGAGTGGGAGACACTCCTGCCCTGCCCCAGTGCTTTGCGCACTTTGCTTTTGCTGTTTTTGCAGCCAGCCCTGACTTTGCGGGACATAGGGGATTTGAGCCCCGGAGAGAGGCCAGTTGGCCTGGGGCCAGTTTCAGAGTGTTGTGCCCCCGATTGGGGCGAACTGTGTTTCTGCTGGCGAGGTCTATTGCCCCATATGATTTCTAGCATAATATTGTTGCATACTGCATTTGTACCTAGGATGATGCCTAATGCTTTTCCTACCTAATAGGTTATTCATACTGTTTGTATGCCTAATGCATTAATGCTGGCAATGCTTTTACCCTAATGCTACCTTGTGGCGGTCCTGCGTAAAGTGCCTAATCTAAAGTGATTTAATGCTCCCATGGTTAAGCCTACTACTAATGAAGGTTAGGCCTTTCATAAAACAGTGCCCAGTTCATGATCTTGCCAGAAGGTACTGGCTGTTATGCATTTATTTGATGGTGAAATCTTGCAGCACTTTCCCAGATCAATCCACTTTATAATACACTGCAATGATCACTATTCAACCAATGGCTGCAGCACAATGTAATTTGCAAAGTAACTTGAGAAATGGTATCCCTGTTATTCAATCATGGGTATTTTCCAGGCTGTAGCATGCAAACTAAAAGCTGGAGGGTAGCAGCCAGAAAAGCAAACTCAAATCAACATCCGTCAAGTTGCAGATGGCAAAAGGATTAGAGGCACCAGAAGAACAAATATAGCAGAATATTGCACAAGATTTTCACAAATGTCACAACCAGAACACACTGGAATTCTGAAATTACTATGACCACTGTTCTTTTGAATCCCACTTACACTTTCCTTTTTCCCCACCTAATTTTAACGTGTCTTTAATAGTTTGAATTGGCGAAAGGCTTGCAAGGTAAAGCTTGTGTGTATGTATGTATACATATATATATAAAGTGTAAAAGAGTGCAGTAGAGTGTCGAGCAAGGGCTTGTACCCAGGGCTGCAATATGATCGAGGATAACTTAGAAGGCTGATTATTCATAGGTGTAGACTTTACTGCCAGAATACTAAAATTTAGATAATGACCTACCAAAATATTGTGGCGAAAATATTGACTACCAGAGTATCCTGAAAGAAAATATATTGAGGTGAGTTTAGGCTTAGTATACCTAACTCCACATATTTCTCCCTTGATGATATACATATATATTTATTTCAAACTTCCCTTTACACACTTCCTTTCAAAATATTCTCTTTGTCCATATTTTGGCCACAATATTTTGGCAGGTCAATATATTTTGCCTCAATATTCTGACAAACTACATGGGTGAAGGTTCTCATTGTTTGGAGGCGTCCTTTGTTCTGTTTTTTGAAGAGGTGAGTCTTCACGTCCTTTCTAATGCTGACGTTGATGCTATTATAGATCCTAATGTAGCTGGAGAAGTCTTGTTTTCTAGATTATTTTCATTTTTGCATTGTTGGATTTCTAATTTGGTTACATCATAGGGTCTGAGAGTGGTGATGTCTGCCTGAGTTGATTGTTTTCTTTTGCTGATATACAGGGTGACATTTCTGGTGGTCTTGTAAGTGATGCAGGCCTTGAAGAAGATGGCCTTGAAGATGTGGGAAGATATGGTCAAACTTGTTCAGGACTTTAACAAGGCTTGCCACAGCACATAGGGTATTTTCCAGATGGGCTTGATTAGAGAGGTTGTAGAGCAGGGTGTTTCCACTAGCTACATGTGAGAGGATTAAGAGCCTGATTTAGAGTTTGGGGGACAAGTTATTCTGTCACAACAATGACAAACATCCTGCCTGCCTTACTGCAAGTGTCACAGGATATAATGCATTTGTAAAAAGGCGGACGGGACATCCATCACGTTTGTGATTGAGGAAACCGTCTGCCAAAACCTGAATCTGGCCCTAAGTCTCAACGGTTACTTTGAAGTTGGTTTCATGAAGGAAAGGTTTTAATTTTTTGGGAGGGAGATTTGGTACTATGGTATTTTAGTCATTTTGGTGACATGTTCTTTGAAGGAGATGTTGGTGTCAAGAATGAACTTAAGTAATGTTTTTCAATCAAGTGAACAATAAAAGCAAAATGCATAATATCTCTCATAGTGCTCACGGCTGGTGTATGTGTTTGTTTGTACTTATAAAGTGTGAACCTAACACCATGCCCACGGCACGCCTGAGGGTGAATGTCCTGGTCCATTGCCATTACGAGGGGAACGAGATAGGGCTGCCCCCTTCACCATTACTTTTTGCCATAGCCACAGAACTGCTTGCAGCCCGAATCCGGCAATACCACACTCACCGCAGCATTGGGTTCACCACTAGGGGACTGACCGTATCACTCTATGCGGATAACATCACACTCTACATGGTAGACCCAAAGAAAATCTGGCTCCTATGACGAGAGAACTATTACGATCCGGGGAAATCTCTGGGGTACTGATAAACTGGGGCAAATCTGTCATTGTCCCCCTGACCCCTGGCACCCAGCCATTCGAAACTGAGTATACTATAGAATGGGCGTCAGGACCAGCACGCTATCTGGGGATATGGATTAGTAATGACATAAATGAACTCTGGACGTAGAACTACTGTAGAATAGTGGACTGGATTACAGAGAGGATACAATGCTGGAAGACGCTCCCATTGTCCCTGATTGGGCATATTGCAGTGGCCAAAATGATCATCCTGCCCAAGTTGCTGTACCTCTTCGGGAATGTACACATCCCCCTGACCATGCACTTCTTTAAAACACTGCGCTCCCTTATGATTAAACTGGTATGGGCGGGGCGACAACCCAGAATATCCTGGGAGGTACTAATCTTACCACAGTCCCAGGGAGGACTTGCTGCCCCTGACTTTGCACTTTACGCTCACAGCGCACATGCGCAGTTCCTACAATACTGGGTACACCCTACACCCTTCCAGCTGTGTGTTGCGATTGATTAAACAGAACGTCACCATTACCGCTTGGAACCGCCATATATCAGACATACAAGAGACCACGTAATGAGATAGACACAGTTAAGGCGCTGTGGTGGCATTGCGCAAGCGAGCGAAGTTAGAGATATTATATGCCCCATCTAAGCAATTGGCCAGTAATCTACAAATACCACCCTTAGGGGATCGCAGGGCACAGGAGCGAGCTGTATCACTCCAGTTACGGACAGGCCAAGACCACTTCCCAGCAGACACCTTCCTCACACTACAGCAGTTGTGCGGTTCAGCACCTCCTTCCGCTGCGGACATGCTGCTCTACTACCAACTGCAAGCCTCTTGCAAATATGACATGTTCCCAAACCCCGCCCCCCCAACATTACAGCAACGGGAAATGTCCTAGTGATCGACCACGGCCGTAAACTAACCACCCGCATATACAACGTGAATCCCCAATCACTACACCGGGGGCCAGAGCGGCATGGGCAGAAGACATGTAAATGTAATTTGTACTTGTAAAGCGCACTAATAGCCCAACTGGGGTGTCCTGGCGCTGTAACGCATACCGCTGTGGAACCCTTCCTGGCTTTTCCCTGTGAAATGTCCACTCCTGGGCACCCCTAAGGTGAAGCCAGGCATCCCAGCGCTGTTGGGGCCGTTGTGGAGATTAAGCAAGCTATTTCCCAGAGTCACTGAGTGGGACCCATGATTAGAATAGGCACCGAGGCGAGAATTATCAGGTCCGAAGAAATTGAGCCCAAGACCCGCCGAGGCGGGAATTGAACCCTGGTCCCAGGCCAGACGTCTGCATCAGGGTCTGCCGCTCTAACCATTGAGCCACACTTCTCCACAACGATGTCCACATCGGGGTGGACATCACAAGCGACCAGTTGAAGCACATATGTGGCAAGTTTCAAATGCTGTCCTCCAACTACCGTCTCAGATTAATACACTTCAAATACATGCACCGTCTCTACCGAACCCGGTACAGTTGCACCGAATGGGCCAACGGCCTGACGACCGTTGCTGGAGATGTGGGGCTACACAGGCAACTTTCATGCACATAACATGGCAGTGCCGCTCAGTGGCCAACTTCTGGACACACACACTCCAACTTATACGTGACATAATTGGACAGAAGTTACCCTGCACGCCGCTGGCGGTGTTGTTGGGCGACATTACTGTTGTTCTCCCCAAAAAGAGGAAATTAACTGTCATGCTGTTACTCATGGCTAAGCACCAGGTGGCACTACAATGTAGGGTGCCCCCCTCCCCCCCCCCCCCGCCGACAGTGAAGACATGGGTCACCAGTGTCACACAGTGCAAGACTCAGTTGGAGAATTACTGGGAGCTGTTGCCAGCAAGGTCCCGCCCCCAGTACATCTGGGCCCGTTCGTTGCCTGGCTCAACACAGTGCAAACAGAAAAATTCTAAAGTGACCACTGGGTAATGTGGTTGCTGTTGCTCCATAGAACAGGGTCCAACAGGGCTTTTAGTCATATAACAGACCGTATAATAGACGAAATGGGACGAACACTGTTGAAACAACACAGCGCATTGATGTAAAAATGTAGACTAAAGTGTGATGCAATCCAACGGTTGATACTGTTATATCACTATATCGATGAAACTGAGTACTGTACTTTTTTTTTTCTTGTTGTAATTTGTGTTTTACAAATGCCATTAAAAAAAATATAAAAATAAAAAGTGTGAACCTAGGTAACACAAGAGAGTATTGAAAACGATAATGACTGCAATGGAAGAGGGGATGCAGACACATCCTATTTACAACTAATAAGGTCATTCTTCCTATATTGTCTGTGAGGTTGGTCCAATAACTGTGGTTATTTACAGACCAGCTGCTTATTGAAGAGGGCTGTCTTCAGTTTCTTTTGGCAGTACAAGAGCGAGGACGCTTAACCGGTCTGCCAAATAAATGAATAAAAGTGTTGGACGGTAAAGAAATATATAAGTTTGCCTAACACAACATCAACACGTTGAAGCCATATTCCACCCTTTATTTCTGTATTTCTGGTAGATTGTCTCATTGACCCTGGGAGTAAAAATTGGGACATGTGTACAGACCATCACTTCAGTAACATTATTGGAACCTTCAATGAGATAGAACTTTGATTTACTATTATTCACTGCCTGGAATCCTATTGGGAATATATTGTTATTGGGGGCATGAGGAAGAAGGGCCTGCCTCTACAGCTTACAGATAGTGGGCTCTGAAGTGCGTGTGGATGTTCCACTATACTCTTGTGTCCACCAGTGTCAGGAAAACACAGCATAGCATGCACTTTCTTGAGCGAAAATGGAAGTTTGCGTGACAACCTTCAGGAGATTCACAGTGGCAGTCAGTTGATCCAGGGTGGAGTCCATGTCCAGCTGACATGTTGCTAGAATTCTGTCTCTGGGTATGTTATGGGGATTAGGCATCTCCTAATGTATGTGGTCTTCACCTCCATGTATGGAGTTACAATGCCTTGTGACACTGAGTAGCACGCTCCTGTACTAGTTGCAAAGTTATTTGCACGATCAAAATATTAAATTGATGTACCCTGAAGTACAAGTGAATTATAATTGTATTCATACAGCACTTACTACCCCTGACGAGGAGTCACAGCACTTTTCGGCATGTAGCACGCTACTCCCGATTCCAAAGAGGATTAGTGGTCGAATAGTATACGAAAATATGAAATCAATTTGTGCAATGGACAGGTGAGTTTGTTAGTTGGGATGAAAAAGGATAGTGGAGGAATCGAAAAGGGAAGGGTTTGCATTTGTATAGCGCGTGCTACCCCTGATGTGTTGTCAAGGTGCTTTTTGGCAGGTGGGATGCTTCTCCGGAACCCAAACAGGATTAGGGTGCGCTTGTCTGATGGTGGTGCTTGTGAGTGTAGCTGTGGACCACCATGCGTCACTATAGTCACCTGTGAGTAACGGTGGTCCTATTGTAGGAAACATGTGTGGATCTGTTAGATCTCTTCAATAAACATTTTTAGGTGTTTTCCAATAAACTTTAGAGTCTGTGCTGGTTGTTATATAGGGTATGTTGGGATTCCATCTATTATTATTTTGTGTATTTGAGTTTTAGTGGCATCAAACATTTGCCAACTGCTCTGCAGAGGAGAGATTTGGCACTAACTCTACATGTGATCGTTCTTGTTCCCTTACATTTCTCCAGGCGGTATTACCTCATGCAGAATGACTTGTAATTGTGCGGAACTGTGTAACCACATGAAAACCAGTGGTAAAACTGTTACGCATGGCTTTTAAGCTGGGTCTACGTAGAACATTCCCTCCTGTTCCAGGAGACTTTTGCTGTCTCTTGTGCTCACAATCAAGAACTCATCTCGCCAAGCTAGCACAAACACGCTTTCCACGTCACGCTCAGCCCTCCCTGCTTCCCTGTGGAAGCATTTGATGACTATCACTGCTACACGCACATTAGTGAGTCACAGAAAATTCGAAGGTGTCATGCTGAAGACTGGAGGTGAATCATGCCTGTTCAGGCCTGGCCTCCTGATGCACATTAGGCTGTGGCGAACACAGGTGAAATCCCTTGCCAACTCCCACATTAGTCATAGTCACTTCAGGGCCACAGGAACACCCCGCCCCCACATAACCATCATCCCGCAAATAACACCAAGACACGATTGTTAAGATTGGGAAAATATGCTGCAGGTTTATTTGTTACATACAACATTATGTAATCACGGTGGGTTATCTTACGGGCAATCCAAGGGCAGGCCGCATTCTCGCCACCTGCCCGCCTGCTGAGCCAATCAGCGCAGTGGCGAACCACCCAGCTGCTGACCATTATGGTAATAATACTCACGCCCCTTGCGGGGCGTATCTAAGCAACCCCCGGTTGCGCAGGCCCGCAACCGCCCGAAGGACTACTGGGGCGCCGACTCGGATTCCTAGACCTCCCATGAGGTTCTAGGTTAGGCTCTGGCACCCCTATGTGCCCGCTGAAGTACAGTGTTGCACCTCTCTGTTTCCGGATTGCCCTGTAACTCCGCCTGCAACGAAAAAAGAAACACATTAAAACTCCCTCAAGAGCCCCCCCCTCAGCTGACACTCTAGGGTAAGCGGTAGGGAGGGAAAGAGTGTCCAGAAGCGTCCTCGCAACGACCCGGGCGGCAAAGAGACCACCGAGGTGGCCCGAGGTGGAGATATACCCTCCTCATACCTGCCGCCCCCCGGACGTGCGTCACTGGTCCGCCCCCTCCACCAGGCGCTCTGCCCAGAGGGGGGGTGGCTGGCCCTGTCTAGGGGCGGGGCCGCCCTCCGCGACTAAGGGCCCGCCCTCCTGATGGCCACCGGGTGGCCTCGGGCAGGCGCATAGTCACTTCAGGGCCACAGGAACACCCCGCCCCCACATAACCATCATCCCGCAAATAACACCAAGACATGATTGTTAAGATTGGGAAAATATGCTGCAGGTTTATTTGTTACATACAACATTATGTAATCACGGTGGGTTATCTTACGGGCAATCCAAGGGCAGGCCGCATTCTCGCCACCTGCCCGCCTGCTGAGCCAATCAGCGCAGTGGCGAACCACCCAGCTGCTGACCATTATGGTAATAATACTCACGCCCCTTGCGGGGCGTATCTAAGCAACCCCCGGTTGCGCAGGCCCGCAACCGCCCGAAGGACTACTGGGGCGCCGACTCGGATTCCTAGACCTCCCATGAGGTTCTAGGTTAGGCTCTGGCACCCCTATGTGCCCGCTGAAGTACAGTGTTGCACCTCTCTGTTTCCGGATTGCCCTGTAACTCCGCCACAGCCCATGCGATGGTCCCCGCCGCCGCATGGGCCCCCCACCAACACTATCGCTTTACCTGCAACCTTTGCTCTGCAGAGCCTCTTTCAAATCCAGGAGGAAGAAATCTAAGCCCACAGGCGTCAGATGAATTCCATCGGCCTCGTAATAACCTTTGACCTTGTCCTGAATCATATCATGTTTGATGAAACCAAGCCCCCTCTGCTGTGTAAACTGCCTCATGGCACAGTTTATTTTCTTCCTGGACCTCTCAATCGCCTGGCATGACTTAGCGCCCACCCACACTCTACGTGGTACAATTTCGGACCACCAAATCTCGCACTCACGCATGAGTCCACAGATAACCCCCATATCTACCTTCATTTTCTGGAGTAAAATTGACCTCCCCCAGTTCGTGAGGTCATTACCTCCCAGGTGAATAATTAAGTGATGAGGTGGAGATCCCACTGTAGCTAGAGCTACCTGTAGTCTGTACAACAGACTATTCCAGCGCATGCCGGGGAAACCCAACCAAGTACAGTCAATGTCAGCAAAATCCTGTGTCCAATGCCTGATCGTGGCCCACCGACCCAATCTGGCGACCATGGAATGCCCCAAGACCCACACTCTTGACCCTGTCAAGAAACAAACGCGATTTACTTCAAAAGTTTATTTCGAAAAAGGTGCACAACAATGGAGCATCACATCTATGACCATAACACAGCAAACATATGTACAAGAGGTTTGATTTTTTTTTATTTTATTTTTATTTTTATTTTTTAAGATTATTATTATTTGTATCTTACGGGCAATCCAAGGGCAGGCCGCATTCTCGCCACCTGCCCGCCTGATGAGCCAATCAGCACAGTGGCGAACCACCCAGCTGCTGATAATTATGGTAATACACTACTCACGCCCCTTGCGGGGCGTATCTAAGCAACCCCCGGTTGCACAGGCCCGCAACCGCCCGAAGGACTACTGGGGTGCCGTCTCGGATTCCTAGCCTCCCATGAGGTTCTAGGTTAGGCTCTGGCACCCCTATGTGCCCGCTGAAGTACTGTGTTGCACCTCTCTGTTTCCGGATTGCCCTGTAACTCCGCCTGCAACGAAAAAGGAACACATTAACAACTCCCTCAGGAGCCCCCCCATAGCTGACACTCAGGGTTAGAGGTAGGGAGGGAAAGAGTGTCCCGACGTGTTCGACGCAACGTCCGGAGCGGCAAAGAGGCCACCACAATGGCCAGTGGGGGGGATATACCCTCTCCCTGCCAGCCCCGGACGTGCGTCACAGGTCCTCCCCTTCCACCGGGCAGCCTGCCCTGCGGAGGGGTGGCAACCAATAGCTGGGGGGCGGGGGCAGCCCTACGTGACTAAGGGCCCGCCCTCCTGATGGCCACCGGGTGGCCTCGGGCAGGCGCATAGTCACTTCAGGGCCACTGGAACCCCCCGCCCCCATATAACAAACATCCCGCAAATAACACACAGACACAAGTGTTACGATTGGGAAAACTACATTATTATTATATATTCACTATAGTCACCTGTGAGTAACGGTGGTCCTATTGTAGGAAACATGTGTGGATCTGTTAGATCTCTTCAATAAACATTTTTAGGTGTTTTCCAATAAACTTTAGAGTCTGTGCTGGTTGTTATATAGGGTATGTTGGGATTCCATCTATTATTATTTTGTGTATTTGAGTTTTAGTGGCATCAAACATTTGCCAACTGCTCTGCAGAGGAGAGATTTGGCACTAACTCTACATGTGATCGTTCTTGTTCCCTTACATTTCTCCAGGCGGTATTACCTCATGCAGAATGACTTGTAATTGTGCGGAACTGTGTAACCACATGAAAACCAGTGGTAAAACTGTTACGCATGGCTTTTAAGCTGGGTCTACGTAGAACATTCCCTCCTGTTCCAGGAGACTTTTGCTGTCTCTTGTGCTCACAATCAAGAACTCATCTCGCCAAGCTAGCACAAACACGCTTTCCACGTCACGCTCAGCCCTCCCTGCTTCCCTGTGGAAGCATTTGATGACTATCACTGCTACACGCACATTAGTGAGTCACAGAAAATTCGAAGGTGTCATGCTGAAGACTGGAGGTGAATCATGCCTGTTCAGGCCTGGCCTCCTGATGCACATTAGGCTGTGGCGAACACAGGTGAAATCCCTTGCCAACTCCCACATTAGTCATTCCAGGTGTGTCAGTTCATGTTGTGTGGAGGGAGCGCCGATGATGCCGCTTTTCCATCATGGAGTCATTCAGGAATGCACAACTCTGCATAGGATGGGACTGGTTTCTTTTCATGGTGGCCACAAGGTCCAGTGCTACATCTGACCTTTTCTTGAAAAGCCTAGTCATCATTTTTGCAGATGTAGGCCCAGATTTTCTCAAATTTGACCAGCTGGGGCCTGTGCAGGAAAGAGTGTTAAGGCGGTGGGGCCAGGTGAGGGGAGATTTCGACGGACGATGAAGAGGGAACATTCATTATTTATTTAATTTTCCCTCTTCATCGACCGTCGAAATCCCCCCTCACCTGGCCCCACCGCTCTTTCCTGCACGGTCCGTGGCTGCATTTGATGCAGCAGCGCTCAACAAGAAAACTTGCGGTGCTGTGTCAAATGGAGAGAGCAGGATTTCACCATATTTACTAACATATGGCACGTTCTTACTACTCTCCCTGTGCGCTGGCGGCTGCCAAGCGCCAACGCAGGCCTACTTGCGCCATGGTGAAAGGGCGCCTGCGTTACAGCCAGGATTGCTTTGGTGCAGGAAGGGATACTTTCCTCCGCAAAAACAATTCCCAGAGGCATTTTCCTCCTTTTATGTGTGCTGCAGAATGCAGCACACATAAAAGGAGGACATAACGAGAAGAAATAAACATATTTCTCCTGCTTCGCCTCACTACTAGTCTTAGTGAGTCTGGGAATGCGCAACAAACATGGTGGATGCGTGGAAACACCCACACTCCAACCATGGAGTATCTTCCCCATGCAGAGTAACACATGACAGCCACTTGCACTGCCTTGCATTACTCGGGATTTACTATGCCATACAAGGTGGCTCTGCATGGCATAGCAAATCTTACCTAAGGGCTTGATTATTCTTTTAGCGATCAAGAAGTAGTCACAGAAAAGATGTTCCCAAAAGACGTTCTGACTGTAGTAGTTCACAGCCTGGGAGAAGTTGAATTAGCAAAAAATCTTGGTTAAATGCAAGCTTCATTGACAGGTGAATATTGCTGATGTAAATCTCCAGTGAAGCTTTAATTCACATGGAAGGTGAAAAATACATATGAACATACGGTAATCAACTATTTAAGCAGCCCAAGTATCTTACTTCTTCCAATTCTCATTAGTGAGTTAATAACAATCTTTTTCACATATTTGTTCTAACTGGTATTCAACAATGTTAATGGACCTAAGTGTCTGTGTTTTATTTGCGGCGGTTCTTGCTTCCCTTCTCGGCCATAAGATGCACCTCTGGATCCAGCCTCCTTCATCCTACCCTCTCCTTCTGCTCTTGCATTTTCCTGTTATTGATCACTTTCTTGTACAAGGATTCTTCATGTAACCAGGCAGCTGTATATGTCCTACAGTTTCAATAGTGTGTTTGCTGTGCTATAGCAGCCTGAATATATGTGTGTGTGTGTGTGTGTGTCTGTGTGTCTGTGTGTGTGTGTGTCTGTGTGTGCTTTTTCTTCGTCCTCCTTTCTCCCTTTTCTGACTTTCTCACTTGTGCCGTGTGTCAAAGTCTGATAGTCAAAACATCAGATGTATTACCCAAAAATTAGTTCCCATGCCCATCACCTGCAACCACCTGCAGAATGTAAGCACTGTGTCTGCATGCCACCCTTAAAAAGCTCCAAGGCGTACAGCACGCAGCGGCCAGACTTGTTCTTAAGCTACCCAGGAGGTCCTCAGCTTCGGCCGCCTTGAAAACCCTTCATTGGTTGCCACTCCCCAAAAGAATTCTGTTTAAAATTCTAACTATAACTTTTCGTGCATATAACGGCACTGGTCCACTTTATCTCATCAGAAAATGTCCCCATTACAATCCCTTAAGGACCCTGAGATCCTCAAATCAAGACCTGATTAAGTTGCCGAAATTTAAATACAAAACGAAAGGAGGCAAGTCCTTGTCCTTCCTATCTGCTAAAGCCTGGAATTCAATTCCCAACAATCTCAGATCCCTAACGCAAGAAAACCCCTTCAGAAAGCATCTTAAAACATGGATCTACTCCCTCCCTGATGATTATGTAATGACCTTCATCTAACCTTCTATTTTTCAACTTCTGCACACTGTTTTTCTATCAGCGCCAGGATGCTCCTTTCGGAGCGATAGTTGCGCTTTAGAAATACCAAATACCAAATACCAAATGCAGATGGTATGCATCAGTTTGAGCGATGCTGATGACCCACTGCAGCTCTTGCATTGACAGTTTCTGGTCCTTCTAGCTGATAAGGTCTATTATCTGCTCATAGAGCTGGGTGACCCTGACAAGCACACTGTAATCTCCATACAAACACAGAAAGCAAAAGTAAACATTCCTGAGCTTTTCGCTTTTTTAAAACACTCACTCTATAACACTCAAATATTCTACGTGCATCAGCAGTAAACAGTGCATATGAATAGGATTTTGTTTCAAAACAATATTAGTCGCACATGTGATAGTATGTTGGGTTGTGTTATGTTATGTGATATGGTATGTGATGGCATGTTGTGTTGTGTTATGTTGTGTTGTGTTATGTTGTGTTGTGTTATGTTGTGGTGTGTTATGTTATGTCATTGGCCTTTGTAAAGCACACTATCGCTCACAGGAATAGCTTCGCAGTGCTTTTGGTAGGCAACAGTCTGTTCTCACTGTTTTGGGCTCCATGGCAGGAAAGCCTCTGCTCCGGCCCGTGAACATGAACATGTGCTGTCAGAAGTGTGAATGGGGATGGATTTCTGTTATGCAAGTGCATCAACTCCCCAAAAGTTGTCGGTGAAGGTTTGTGTTCTTTAGTGGGTGGAACCAGGGAGCTACACCAAACTGCTTCTGCGTCTTTTCGGTCGTAGGTGTGCCAGTTACCTGGCAGGGTCTGCCTGTGGAAGGTCGTGGTGGCGGCTTGTCGTGGTGAGCAGCCCTTGTGCAGCCCCTGGAGAGTCAGTCGGCCTTTTAACAGCCTTTTCCAAACAGATACAATTCATAGCACTGTTTTTTTAATCTCTCCTTTATGTCACTCGCCCAAATACCCATGGGTTCCACATTGTAGACTACTAATATTTTGAAGCAAAATCATATTCGTAGGCACTGTTTACTGCTGAATGTAAATGAGAGTCAATGTCACGTGTTTCACAAGCCTTTAATAAAGTACAAAGGTAAAGGTTGGCTGTTTTTTCCAATGACTCAGTGTGGTTTAGTGCCAGGATGTGATGGCTTCAGTGTTCTGCCCCATGCCAGCATAAGTCTACATTTAAGTATGATCCTGTCAGCCCACCCTTGCGTGAACATACAGCGGATAACCATGCCGCAACAATGCCTACAACTGTACGATATGTTTCCCATACATCTCAGGGATTAGTGCAATGCTAGCCTCAGAACTGGGGCCCTCGCGCCATCTCAGTGCCCTGCATCAGCAGCGCGTGCCTGAACATCGTATCGCACACCTGTTTGTCATGCCCTGCATGGATGGGAGGAAGGCTCATATGGCAAACGTGGCACACGTGATCTGCAGAAAAGGTCTGGTTTGTGGGTTCAGCCCAACTAGTGCTACCGTTAGGAAGGCCAATAAGGAAGCGGGATAGCTCAGAGTGTTAGTGCACTTGTTGCAGACAGAGTATTTTCGAACTTAAGAAGTTTACGATGGAACCTCGGTTGGCGGGCCTGGCCTTTCTGGAGGTGATTATTATTTGGGTAGTGGGTAATAGTAAGCCATGTTATGAAGAGCCTCTCAGCACAAATGTACTCTGTGCTGTTCGAACGCAATTGATGGTTGTCCTTAAAGTATCCCCGAATTCACATAGCTATTAATTATTAAAACCATCATGCGGGAAATTTTCCAACAATATTTTAGGAAACAGCAAAAACGTGTAGATTTTCACCAATGAAGCACGGTGCATCACGTTAAAGCAGCTGGTCTGTGGTGGAGGAACCAGTGACATTAGGAGCGGGAGACATGGTGGCTGTATCTGTATTAAAAGGGCAAAGCTGATACTCGTGCCCGTCTCCCTTTGCCGTCTACTTTCTCGAATAATGTGTTTTTCTGACTTTGTCATTTATTCTCTATCAGTACTGATTTTTGTCGATGTCACTGAGCGTCTGTTCCTGCACATCTCTTTAGCGCCTCGTCAGTAGTAAGAAGCGCTATATAAATACAACTTAAATACAATTGGCCATCGAGTCATTCTTTGTTTTGTTACAAGTTGGTAGCATATTTGGCACTCAGCCCCGCTCCTTTATAGATACCAACCTTCGGTTTTATTTTATTTTTGCAGTTTTTTATAGCGCGAACTCGACCCGAAGGTATCAGAGCGCTTTTACATAAGCACCCAGTTACATTACAGACGGACACATTCATTTTTCTTTAGGCACGGGGAGATTAAGTGATTTGCCCAGAATCACAGGATGTTTGAGCCTCCGCCAGACTTCAAAGTCGGCCGCTATAGCTGTTAAGCCACATCCTCAGCTGGTTCAAGTGATACGATAATCCATTCAATTCCATTCAAACAAACTCAGCATTACTTCTCTGGAAGCCAAGCTGGGAGAGGATGTGGTCTCAGGGCTAGACTGCTGACTTTGGAGCTGGGAAACAAAGGTTCGAGCTTTAGAGTGACTCTACAGCTTGTGATTCTGGGCAAATCATCCTCCCCGTGCCTACTACAAAAACAACAACAAAAAATGAGTGTGTCCTTGTGTAATGTAACTGGTGCTCCTGTAAAGCGCTCCAATACCTTCGGGCCGAGTTCGTGCTATATAAATCTGCAAAAAACAAACAAAAAAAAGCTGCTTAAAAGGTTGACAAAATTAAGAAGGTTGCAGGATTTCCCCAAGCAGCACGAAATATCGCTAGATGGCGGTATAGAGTAAGCAATAAACGACGAGAGCTCAGTCTTCTAGGATATCGCTGATTTACCAATAAACATGAATGGTAGGGGCCCAGGCCCTGTTCTAGAGGGTGGGCCACCAGGAATACCATGGCCCATTCAAGGTCGTCCAGAAGTGACAAGCTCTTTTCACCTTAATGTTTCACAGGGGCGTGCAGCCCCATGGTCTCTCTCGTATCGTTTATTTTAATGTTTAACACCATTTCAGGCCTGGGGAGAGATGTGAAGTAATTGCTGCCATGATCCACAAATGACCAGCATGGATATCCTGAAAACTGAATTATGATTCTGGGCTTATTGCATCGTGTTTTTAAACTTCACTGGTTTACAAAGTAAAAAGCTATGAACGTTTTTTAAAAAACACGAAAAGCTGTAATGTTGCCCTCTACAGCAGCAGAAAAATGTTGCTGCTGAACATGACAGGAGTATGTTGCAGTCTTAAAAGTCCTGCATCTTAAAGTTCTGACAAGTAGCACCCCTCTCCTTCCCCATAGCCGGAAGCACATAAGAGAAAGCGAAGTATGTAGCTCCCTGTGTGCTGATTATTGTGTTAAAAATGTCAAACGCAGACAGATGCCAAAACCCAAAATATAATATCAATGAAATACTTTTCGACAGCTCCCATTCATCTTCAAGGCGCACCCATGCTTCTTTACAGCCCTCCCAAAGAAAAAATCCTAAAGCCGGGCCTGGGTAGGGCACAGGGATTGCACCAAATAAATTGGATTTGAATACTTTTGAAGAACAGCTGGGAGGGCCTTGGTCTATTTGAAAAATTCTGAACACTTCAAGGCACCAGTAGCACGTCATTTTCATACTTTTAAAGTAGCCACCCTTATTTGACTGTTGTCATCCTTGTTTCAATGATTTTCACTAGCCTAAAAGTACACATGCCTCCAGTGGTGCTGGAACAATTTTCAGAGTGGGGGTGCTGCCATCAATGATACATGTTCCAAATCGTAGGGATTGCGGAAATTCCAAGTGTCAGACAAACAAACGAGTGTATCAAATTAACCACACCCATTCAGCTGGAGAGTGAGAAGGGTGCAGTATGTAGCTGGTGGTGCACTTTGGAACACACTGTCACAAATATGTAAATTAGTAAATCCAGTGGTCAGAGTGGAGGGGATTTGAGGGGCACGACGTCACCCATACTTTTTTAATTTTAGAAAAACAGTTCCTCTACTTTTTGAGTAAAGAGAGCCATCCTGGGACCATGGTTAATTCCAGGAGTTGAAAAGCTTCACGGGACTCCTGTGCTGTGAAACCAAGGGAGGGGGAGACAGCTAGACAAGCTTTCTTGCTGGGGTGCCTGCTGCCTGAAAGAAATATAAATGTGCACAACTGGTCAATCGGAAAATGTACAGATGCTTCGAAGCCACTATTGGCTTTAATTGATGGAATCACTTGAAGATTCCTGATGACACACATTTATTCTTTTTGAGAGGTATTGTAAGGGAGCTATCAGCTAAGCTGTGAAGCATGTGCTTTTAAAGGACAGTTATACAAAAATTGCACCACACTACAGGCTGGGTATTACTATAATCTATTTTAGAAGCACTTTTTTTTATCTTACACTTTTTTGTGTATTTTGTAGCAGACTATCTTATATTGTGTGCAATGCGAGTTTAACTGGAGCTTTATAGCACTAAACCTACAAAAGTCACAATTCTCCACTGCACCAACCAGGATTAAATTCTCTGTCTCTTTGATGCAGTATATTCACTAATAAGTTTCATACTGTATGATAGTGCTTTTTTTCACTGATCAACATAATTTGCATTTCATTTTCATCTAAGCAGTGTGCTATTTCATATATAGCTACCTCAAGGTGAGACACTGAAAAAAGTTACAGAATAATTTGTTTTTTTAGCCATGCATTTGACCACGCCACCCCACTCATTCCGCCGCATTGTGCGCAGCATCACAGTTCCCATATTTTTTTAATGCACTACGACCACTGAGTAAATCATCATGTAGTACTGCACTTTCATTTACACACAGAACATTTTTCATTGAAATGTCAACTAAATTTGCACATGCATGCACTTTTAATGATAAAACTAGATAGTGCACAAAGGACAATGTGTGGAAATCGAGTTTCAGTGAATAATTATCATTTGCATAGCACTAAACGTCTTGATTATTTTTTTGAGCCTGTTAAATATTTTCTTTAGCTCTACCTTTTATGGCCCTATGTGTGATGCTAATCGGCTGTACATATACCAGAGATTAGATGTAAGATGTGGGTCATTCTGCATGAGTTTGAATGGGAGGAGTCAGCCTGGAAAAGGCTCATCATGGGATAGTAAGGGAGAAGGTGGGGAAGGCAATATGAAAACTAGATGAGGTGGAAATAAATGGTGTTTAACGCGTTTTCTAAACAATATTACATTTTAATTGTTTCAAAATACAAGTTTAAAATCTGAATTAAATCATAGGCAACTCATGCTTCACTGTTGATGTTGGTGTGTTGTCATTCAATAAAAAAAATCCCCATTATTCACTGTTACCATCCATAAATCTATATGTTATATTTGTGTCTCATAGCCATCCAATATCATGAACAGGATTTTCAAAATCCGGTTATTCAATACAATTATGTTACAGCACTGAAAAAAAAAGTTTGTTCCCAACTTCTGTGACTTAACAGTGCTCATCAGCCAACGTCTAGACAGAAAAGAAATGAAAACAAAATCAAAGGTCTTTCTTAATTTAAAGTAACAAATGACTAAAAGGCAATGAGATGCAGTTCCAAATTAACCTACATATCTTTACTTACAAGCATTCTGTCTATCAGGTGTCACCTAGTCCCCCTAGAAAACATTATCCCAATTACTGCGTCATCTGTTTAATTCGTTACACAATGAGGCATGTTGCCTCTCTATAAACACTTTAAGATGGCTAACTTTATTCCAGAAGTCCCTTTTTCTTCTCCATAATTAACGTTTGAGATAACTCTACTGTAACTCTTTCCCACAGCAATGTGAGAGCTATGCAACCTCCCATTTTATTAGTGTTACATAAGGTGGTGGAGTAAATAATGGGAACTGTAGGAAATTCCAATAACTTGAAGTTTATTCTGTGGAAAGACCCACAACCTTTCTCCAGCATACAGTGTCCCTGAATACCCAACAGTTACTCAACACATTCCATATTACAATGACATAAGCCATGGCACATTAGCATTCCAACACTACATAAATGTTACATTAAAAGAACAGTAGTGCCTAAAAATATCAATTAGTCTGTGTATGACCGAGGCATACTGAAATTCATGGAAGGCAGTTTCACTAGAGGATGGCAGCTGCAATCTCACCTCTTCTCATTCATACCTCACTACTTTGTCAGACAGGAACATCATACTGCATTCAGGGCCAGTCAGTGCTGAAAGGCAGCTAACTGGGCACAATGCAATGCTCCAGAATAAATGGAGACTTACTGTTTAGGCAGGTAAGCTCTGCTTTGTCTTGATGTGCAAAGGATCATAGTATGGAGAAAATGCTCCAGGAAATTATTTGGATGGCTGAGGGGATGTTGAAGGTTCCTGTTGTGCTCAGGATACCATTTGCCTTCTCATCTATAACAGGAAATGGGAGTCACCTGCAGGGGAATCTTTAACATGATATTGGGCTGAGCTTGAGTCACTTGTTGGTTTTCTGCTCAAAGTGTCTGTTTATACCTACTTGAAAAGCCTTTAGAAGAAAAAATAATTAAATCACTGTATTTTTAATGCGATACTATTCTGCCTTAATACTTTTCTGCCACACAGTCAGTGCTTTTATGGAAGGCTTGTGTGGGTAAAACAAAATTGGCCATGTGACTTTCCTAATCATAATCACATCAAATTACAATGGCCCTAGGGGACCAGCAATGTACTGCTACTGCGCCACCTACTAGTTTAAAACAGTTGTTTGCACAGAGCATTATTTACAAAGTGTCTTTTTTGTTTTTCCCAATATAGCTACTCCTCTGCTCCAGCCGTACCACCCACCAAGCAGGAGATAGCAGCCCGTCTGGGGCGGCAGAGACTGGACCTTATATAACAGGAATTTCCTGCGGCTGGTTATCCTGGAAGAGGAGGAGGATGAAATAAAGGAGTCTCAGCCGGGCCCCAGTGCAGCTGGTCCCCCTTATCCTCTAGCCACCCTGCCATCCCATCACTGGAGTCGCTGCCAGCTGATATCAAATGCTGCCGCCTCATTCCACACTGACAATAGCAGGCCATTGCTGTGGCACATCCTGCAGCGGCTGGACCCTATAGAGAGCTGGCTCGCCATGATGGAACAGAGCCTGGACCAGCTCCAGACCTAAATCTTGAATGCTCTCTACTAGCCTTTTTAAATTTATTTTGTTTTGGTGGAAGAACTTGTCCTGGGTTTAGATGGGGCAAGGGAGCAGCCGCGGCCCCTGGAGGGAATTCCGTGGGGCAGAGAGGCGGGGCGGGGGAGGGGCAGGGTGGGGGTTGCTAAAACTGGAATATGGATAGTTGGAGGTAAATAAACAATTTAATAAATAAAAGAATTTCGTAGCGCACCCAGCATCGCAAAATGCGATGCAGGGCGCACTACGAAATTTGTTTTATTTATTAAATTGTTTACGTACCTCCAATTATCCATATTCCAGTTTTTAGCAACCCCCATCCTGCCCCTCACCAACCGCCTCTCTGTCACACGGAATTCCCTCCACGGGCCGCGACTGGAAGGGAGTTTAGACTGGGTTTTATTCTTTGGACATTTCAGATTTTTTGACGTTGGGGTTGGGTCAGTTTGCTTGGGGAGAGGGGTGGGCCTGTTGTGTGGGTGGAGATGGTGGGTTTGTTTGCAAAAAAAATAAAAGGGAAACTTATAATATTTTATCGAGATTCATGCCTGAAGTAGTTTGTTTTACTTTTACTTTGCACTGCTGCCTTTAGTTTTTATGCAGCCTGTTTAGGCGCTTGTAAGAGTGTACTATTTAGCTATAGAGTTACACCTCTCTATCTTGACCATTAGGGGGATGCTGCCATGACCTATTTTATATCTGCAACAACCTAGATAAATGGTTACCTGTAATAGCAGTTAGGTACTTACTTACTAACGTAACTAGTTCACTTCACTCTATAGTTGTTTTAGCTGAATATAGATGAAGCAATAATAGGGAAGGCATCACAACTTCACAAGTAAGGTCCCACTTCCACCCAGGTGAGCTCCAACTGTAGAATTAATCAAAAGGATTATCCATCGTAGGCAACTAATTGGAAAAAAACGGAGTAAGTGTGTTATATATCAAAGCTTATTTTAAAAAAATATATTTTTATTTATATATTTTTGCAATAGTAAAAGAGAAGTGAAAAACATATATAGGTACATTCTCGTGCGGCCATTCCTATTGAACATCAATTTTTGGGGACATACAGATGTACAGTGATTCATTGCATACATAACAAGTAATAATCAAAGATCACAGGACTGGGGGGTACGATATTTGCAGGGCAATGACAACGCAGTAGAACAATACAAGCAGCACAGGAAGATAAAAAGAACAAAAGGAGCAAAAAGAAGCATACATCCCATATTGCATCAGACCATCATTACCTCTATCCTTGTAGTGCTGCTTTGTGATATACCAGCACAAAATCGATCATGACTATGCACCTGTTTGCGCGCACATGGTAATGTATATGCCAGTGTCTCCATGTTATATCGAGAGAGCTTACTCCCTGCCATCCCCGTCAACTTGGACAGGATTGTGTACCGATACCTCTGAGCCCGCGTCCGTGTTACCCCAAAGGTAGACTTTCAATGGCCCCCATACATCCTTTGGTCGACTTTTCATTGGCTGCGTTTCAGCATATATGGCATTTTGCTCCTGGCAGTATGTAACATCATGAAGCCAGTTCTTAAACTTCGGAGCCCTGCCCCTTCCCCAGCGACATGCCACTCTTCGCTTAGCTAACAATAGGGTGATGTCTAGAAATGTTCTGCATTGTTTGGGTAGCTGTATAGTATAGCCCATCAACATGAGCAACAGGCTTCTTTGCAATTGAATCCCTACCATAGCCTCCAAAGCTGAATGCACTTGTAAGTTATATATCAAAGCTTTACAAATTATTGACACCAGACTACTACATGATGACACAACAACAATTCCTGATTGTGATAAAAAAAAGTTGCAACAGTAGTAACTTGAGCAATGGGGAGCTACTAGTAAATTACAAAATCCCCTAGTCATAAAAAATGGACTCAAAGTCTGGGAGTGGACAAGCTTAGGCATTTACAGTTACGAACCACAAGGCCTGAATGATGATGCTGATGAACTTCATTCTATATCTAAAATATGGATTACTTTTAATGCCCAGCTGGGTAAATGGGGCCAGTGTGTGCTATTGCCTAGTAGATGATGCAGTGAGTTGGTTTTGCTTTCACCACATCCACACCACCATCCTCCTCCTGACTCCAAGTAACTTCGTCCCAGACCAATCATGGCCCAAGCAAAATAGACCTGTAGTGCACTGCTGTTGAAGAACAAGTAGAGAAAAAGAATTGCAGTATTTTGCATAGGTTTTTGTATGTCAACTAAATTGACTGTCTTGGTCTCTGAAGAACCAGAAAGAAAGAGAAGGCCCTGCAAGTAAAACTGGCTAAGTGTGAAAAGGCCAATGAGCTCCAGGGAAAAAATGATTGCCCATCACTCAGGTCCTAAACATTGCAAATCAATCATCTCAAGCAAGTTCCCAAACTACAGTTCAACACCCTCCCTCACTGTCTGCTACATAGTTGTAGTCACCTCTTCCAATCAAATAATGGGTATTTTAGATATGTGGTAGTCATTTTTGACTCAGGCAACACATTGGAATTTGGTATTGGCACTCTTGTAAATCAACAATCTTCTGGGGAAGCCCTGCTAGTGCTAAGTGATGCAAAAAAGGATATTTATGCAAGGGGGCAGGCATTTTCTCCAATGTCATGACGGAATTGTGGAGGATTCTTCAATGCACACTCGTTTCTGTTAGGAAAACAATATCTGCCTTTTCTTGATCAAAGAGACTGGTGAATTTTATTTTATGCTTTATCAATGAGCAGGTATTAAGAAGCATACATTTAACTACTTTGTGAGTGTTGTTGATTGGTACGGTTGCTTGTGTGCTCTTGTGTTGAGGACAGGAGGCTGTTTGTATTTATAAATTACATTTTTTACATTTATAATCTAGTGGCGGTAAAGTGAGATCGAGTAGTGGACGTGTGGTGGTCTTACCTTGTTTGCAAATTTCTATTGGTTCCGCCTTTGCTTAGGTTTTGGAGGGAGTATGGCTAGGTGCTCAGGCACTTGGTGCTGTCCAGCCATGGATGGGTGCAGACAGGCATGCTTTTGGTGTGCCATCGGCGCCGACGTGCGTTGCGGCTCCTTAAATGAGCTGAGTTAGAGTGGGGCGTGTCTGGGGGAGGAACCAACAAGCTGAAAGCATGTTAGAGTGCTTTAACTAGAAAACGAGTGGGCAGAAAAATAATGTAACAAGGGTCCAGCAACCCCTCTCTGGCAGTTCAGGCTCCCCTGAAAGGCTAGAGTACTGGTAACTTAAAAAGAATTACATCATCAGTGATGTAAATCTACAAATCATAACCACATTTACATAGTAATGTGACAAGATTAAAAAGCTAATGGGAGCCAGGCATCTTCTAATATGGCACCCAAAGGTACCTTCAAGGAAATCAAACAATCATCTTCCACGTGAACAGTATCAATGCTTCAGGACACAACACGGATATGCATCGTGGTTCCTTAAATGAGCCATGATAGAGGTGGGCATGCCTGTGGGAGGACCCAACCAGCTGAAAGCACGCAAGAGTGTTATAACTAGAAAATGAGTGGACAAAAGAATAATATAACTTGGGTCTAGCAAACCCGTTCTGGCAGTTCAGGCTACACTGAAAGGCCAGAGTACTGGCAACCTAAAAATAATTTAAATCAACAATGAAGTAAATCTATGAATCATAAACATATTAAAATAGTAATGCAATGAGGTTAAAAAGCTAATGGGAGCCAGTCATCTCCCAATATGGCCCCCAAAAGAACCTACAAGGAAATTAAACAATCGTCTTCCCTGTTAACAATGTTAATACTTCAGCTTTCTCTGGGCTTTCCAGATCTGATATCTCTATGTGCTAAACACAACCCCATCATGTTGGGTATTGGTGGTATGAGAGCTAGGGTGAACAAGGTGTTAGTGTGTTCACCTATCAGATTACTTACTAGGCTTTTAATGTCTCCTATAGCGAATTTGATGCCTGCTGTGTTCTTTTCAAAGCAGGTTATCCACTTCCTCGCCTCCTTCAACAGAGATGGAAGCTTAGTCCTAAGCCCTTCCTTGTCCGTTTGGGACCAAGGGACATAAACACTACTTGTGTGCCCCCAAAGAAGCAAGGGAAATTGCCTTGCTGCTGTAGGGGTGGTGGGCCTGTCCTCAGCTTATTTTTCCCACTTCGTGAGACATTGCTGCATGTAGAGGAAGTCCCAGTTTGGGTTTCCCCCCTCATGCCTAATGTAATCCTCTACCATTGCCTTGTCTTCTGGATCAAAAGACCCTTCTTGTTCCCAGGGTGCAGCGTACTTGCAATCTCCCTTTCTCCAATGGGCTAGCAAACTACAAAGAGGGTCCACGTAAAATTCACCTTCCCTCAGTGCAATTATCTCCTTTGAGGTGTGGCTACCCTTCCTAAGTGCTCGTGCCATGCCATTTGTTGCTGTTTCTGGGGAGGGACTATGTTTCTGTGCTATCAGTATCTTATTTTTGGAGCTTCAAGGTTCAATGAGGATCAGATGACCTTGCTTCCTGATCTCCTCATCTGACCTAAGTCTTAGGGTTTTGGACATGGGTGGCGGTTTGCTGCGCGGTGACCCTAGACTGGTGAGTTGCCACTAATTGTCCAGTTCCTGCTCCCTACGGTCTCTGTACCTGGCCTCACTTCTCTCTTCCTCTTCCAGAACACAGGTAGTTCTCCTCTCTTCCATCTTCTAGCTACATCCCTGTGTTCGGATCAGCCTGTCTTTGTCCTGGGCCTTCCTATGCTCCCCAATTGGGTGTCTCTTTATCTCTTATGACCCCTGCAGCTCAGCCTTCACTTTCTGACCCTGGGAAGCTAGAGTTTCCTTCATCGTCCGAAATTGTGGATCACTATGTAGGACAGCTGAGAATCACCCAGATAGCCATCCTGCTTTATCTGAACCTGAAGGGGCTGAGGTCCGACATCTGTGGTTCACTGCAAGTTGGTTCCCTGAGCCGGGTGGCTTTGGACTGGGCAGGCCTAGGCTATTGGTGTGGTTAGGGGTGAGGGTGAATGAATGGCAATCAAAAAGTACTTTTTACATGAATAAAATCATAAACATTTCAAATGCAATAAAACCTTTCTTTGCTTTATATTAGTAAAAACAGCGGGAAGAGGCTGGTGACAGGACAGAGAGTCAAGGGATATAACGAGATAAGGTGCCTATGAGAACATAGACTGCGCGTATTAGCAGGAGGCATGGGGACGAGTTACATTTTCAAAAAAAGGCAAACATAAGCATACCTGCTGCAGTGAGGAGTAGGGAGATGCAGACAGTGGCGGGGGTTCTTTTGAGCCCCCGTTGGTAGCATGATCACAGCGCATGCCGAGTCTCCAGGGAGTGAGCTGAGCTGGGTCAGAGCCAGGCACAAACTTCACAAGGGCCGCAGGGCTGTGGCTCAGATTTCCTTCCAGGGGAGGAGAGGCAGAGATAGCACAAGCAGCCCAAGCTGCCGGGAGGTGCCCAGAGCGAGGGAGCCTGAAGATACCGGACAGAGGACTTGATCAGAGGTAGCCCTAATCAAGAAGATCAAAGGAAGAGAAGGCACACAGTCCTCGTTCAATAGGACTGTCCTGCTGTCACGGGTAAAGAATAGAGAGGAGGAATCATCTGTGGTTAGTTTGAAGGGGGCAGTTTAGCACCAGTATCAGTTTCAGTATCAGTTTCACATAAAAAGAATAAAAAGCAAGGGAGCATGGTAAAATACAACAGATACGCTTTGGGAAGCGCAGCAACTGTGGGGCCCCCATGCTCAGTTTAGCCCATATAACAAAACACTGCAGGATAGCACATCAAAACCTACTAGGGAGCTTAATACTGAGCCAGTTGACCATGCATCCTCAAATCAATTGGCATTGAACAGTGAATGGACAAATGGTAAAGGGGTAAGAACAAAAAATAATAATAAAGTGGAGAAGCGTGGCTCAGTGGTTAGAGGCGGCAGACCCGGAAGCTGAGATCGACCGTGGACCAGGGTTCGATTCCCTGCCTCGGCGGGTCTCGGGCTCAAAAATTCACGGGGTCACACTCTGCAACTCTGGGCAATAGCTTGCTTAATCTCCACTACGGCCCCTCGCGGAGGGATGCCTGGCTTTCACCTTGTGGACACCCTGCCGGGGTTTCTCACAGGGGAATACCAGGACGGGTTCCCTAAGCAAGCACCAGGATGCCCTTTGGGTGACAGGTTTGCGCTATATAAGTACACTTACATTTACATTTACATATAAAGTAGGTTAAAGTTATGCCCAAGACCCTGGTACTGAAAAAGGACAAGAGGAAAACAAAGGGGGTCCCAGGGCGGTCAGAGGAGTGAGACTGTAGTAGCAGATAGTCCTTCACTTAGCAGTAATATGGCAAACTTAGGGGAGACAGACTTTTTAAGTCCAAATAAATGTCATACTCTGGCTGTAGGTGAACCACAGTCCATGGATCTAAGGCTAATGAACCTCATGCACAAGAGGTGGCATTAGGGAAATCTGACTTAGCGCTAACTGTAGCAGGCTTAGCCTAACAGGGGGATATACCGAAAGTGCAGGATTCCACGACCTTAGCGAGTGAGGTAGCAGAGGTAACTGTAATGCAAGCGCCACCACAGTAAGTTGCAGATTTGATTCAGATGCTAACCACAGAAATTACAAGCAGATTTAAGATTTCAGGACAAAATAAAAAGATATAAGAATGGCCTGTGATAATCTGGAAAAAAAGTTAGACGGTCTAGCAGTCAGGATCCAAGTGCTGGAATCTTCAGTCAGGGAGCTAATACTTCAAACTGTGGTGAATAAGGACTCCTAAAAGAAAGTGGGGTTGGTATGCAGGAAAAGCTGGAGTCCTTGAAGAATAGTCAAGGAACAAATAATCTGCGCTTGCTGAAAATCCCGGAAGGGGCTGAGGAGAAAACCTAAAAACTTTTGTGGCAAGGTTGATTAAATTAGAGACGTAAATTGACTGTTTGTAGCATGATATTACTAATGACATCCAAAGGATACATAGAGATCCGTTTAGGTTAAGCCCCAGCAGAACGAAGCCCAGGAAGATTTTAGTCAATTCTCAGGCCTTGAAATAAAGGAAGACATTTAATCCAAGGCGTTAAAAGTAAAGTCTCTTAGGGTGGATGGGTTAAGCTTTGAGATAAGATCAGATATATCTCAGATCACTGCAAACAAGCAATGTGAATTAGGAAAAATGTTAGAACCATTGAGGAAAATAGGTGCTACAGTACAGTTAAAATTCCCTGCCACTTTGTGAGTTATGTACAGGAACAAAATGCATAATTTCAGGAGAACCGAGGAAGTAGAAGAGTACATTAAAACTATCTCTGAAGTGGATGTTAGTTAGATCTATATGATTGACTGTATGGTCCCTACCCCCTTTTTCACATTGCACCTTTTCTGTTTTTGGTATTAAGGTGGTATATGAGAGTTATATGTCCCGTATGGCATAACTAAAAAAGATATTTTCTAAGGTTTAATTCCAACTCTGCCGCCCCATAGGCTTAGACCATGAGTAAGGAAGGAGGGTTCTCGAGGTAGAGGTGGAGAAGGGACTTAGGCAGTTTTAGGGATAGGGTCACTGGGTGAGGAGCATTGTGAGAAGAAAATGCCCTCATTAATTAGATATCTTTTATGGGGTGACTCAAACTCTGTTACTTCAATGAATAGAGAATGGCTGGCGACCAGAGAGCTCAAGTAGAAATATTATCCTGGAATCTTAATGACCTAAGAGTGAAAGGAAGAAGAGAAAGGATTCTGCAGAATTTGAAAGATGCCTCAGCTCAGATTATTATTCTACAAGAAACGTACTTAACCAAAGATGAAATGTGGAAATTATTTAACTCCAGAAGTTGGGTCCAAAAGGTTGTCTGTACTAGTCAACAGCTGACTATAAAAGTGGTGGCAATCCTGATTAAAAAAATTCCTATTTCACCATAGAGCATAATACAGTAGACAGAGCAGGTGGGGGGATTATTAGAAATGTATCACCAAAAGTTTACACTGGTTGGGTACCATGGCCCAAATAATGATAACACAGGGCCATTCAGAGGAATGTTGACAGAGCAATTGAAATTTCCTGATCCCGTCATCTTGGCTGGTGATTTTAATGTGATTTTAGATAACACATTGGACCATTCGGTTAACAGACGGTCAGCTAAAACAGTAAGATGTTCTCCCTTATTAAAGTCTCCATGAAGCAACTGGGACTACGTGATATATGGAGGGAGAAGATGGGGGGCAGGAAGGGTTTTACGTACAACAACAAAAAGTATGGGCATCAATTGAGAATTTACTTTTTGTTAGTGGACCAAGGGCTAAAATAGTTTTTCAAGATATTACGCATGTAGGGGCCCACCTGTCAGACCATTCTTCAGTCTCACTAGTTATGTCCTTGCCCACTGGATTGACACAAAGAAGGTGGACTATGGACGATACTTTGCAGTTGGATGAGGTATCAATTAGGGTACTTAGACTAGAGACAGGAATGTTTTTCTATTAATGTGGACAGTGCCCTGGTGGGATGGGATTCATATAAGGCCTTTTTGAGGTGGAAAATAAATAGTAGGCTAGCATTTAGGAGACAAATATATATATAGCAGAAGGAGGGAAACTAGAAAGCCATATTCAGTTGCAAGAACAGGAGTTATTAGGTGTTGCGGTGGAAAGTGAGAAAGCATCCTTACAAGCCTCTCTTTAAGCCTTAAGAACGGGAATGTTAGAAGTAGTAGAAGATAGGCTAAGAAACAGATGGCAGTTGAGCAAAATCGCCCACTTTGAATATGGAGAGGGCTGTGGAAAATTGGAGAGCCAAGACGGAACAAATAAGGTGTTTTATGAAAGAAGTTAGGTGTGAGTATTCAGGTAGACTTCTCTCAGAATGCAAGAAGAAAGAGGAAGCTTTTCAGAAACACTTTGGGGAGTTATGCCAGGAAGAGATGGTAGTTACGGAGGGGAAGCAAAGGTATGTCTTGACCAGGACTTTCCCTCTAGTATTATTGAGAGTAGCAGCACAGTGATAAATAGTGATTTAACCTCTATAGAGGTTAAGAGCACAATCCTGGTGGGGAAGCCGGGCAAAGCAGCAGGACCTGACGGGTTGCCATCAGAAATATAAAAATTATAGGAGGATGTCCTACTGCCATTTATGACTAAGTTGTTTGCGGATATTTTTGGGAAAGGAGTAGAAATTACTGCTTCCTGGAATTAGGCCACTGTAACATTAATTTTTAAACAATGAAAGCTCTCAAACATAAGCGACTCTTACAGGCCCATTTCTTTATTTAATTGCAATGATATGATTTTTGAAAACATTTTGGCAGAGAGACTAAATCGGGTGGTTGGGGTTCTTTTACAGGAATATCAGAAAGGGTTTGTAAGAGGAAGAGTGATACATGAATTGGCTTATAATTTGATAGGAGCAGTCGATATAGCCACTATCTATGAAGTCCCTTTGGAAGTTATTACACTAGACGCCACCGAGGCTAGTGATTGGGTATTTTAGGCCTATCTACAGGCAATTTTTAAGATGTACAATTTAGGTGAAAACTTGTGCAGGACCCTGGCCATGATTTACAGAGAACCGCGGTCTAGAGTTCTGACAAACGGGAATCGCTCCACACTCTTCAGTATTTTAAGGGGGACGAGACAGGGTTGCCTGTTATCTCGTCAACTCTTTAATCTATACTTTGAACCATTGGCAACAAAGATCAGGAAAGAGAGTCCAATACTCCCTTTTAGATATAAAGGTTGAGAGAAAAGGGTGGCCTTGTATGCAGATGATCTGATGGTATGTACCTCAGACTTGCAGGTGACGGTTCCGCTATTAAACAAATTAACTTTGTAATTTGGCCTTATCGCAGGTTACTCAGTAAATAGGGCTAAAACAGAGATCATGGTTTGGAACTTGGAAACGAATAGGGGCACCTGCAAAAGAGAGATGAGAGACTTAGGTATAAATATCACACAGGATAATAAGGACCTCCCGGAGGTAAATTTCTTAAAGGTAATGAAGAAAGCCTGCAACCTGATGCTAAGTTGGTCTCATTTACCATTGACTATCCTAGGGAAAGTAAATTTGGCAAAAATGTAAATTCTCCCTAAGTTTACATTCTTATTCCAGTTGATCCTACTAACCTTCAATGTTGAGTTGCTAGCAAAAATACAGGCTAAGAGCAGCAGTTTCATTTGGGCTTCAAAAGGCCCCCAGATTGCCTGGGGCGCTGTCTGTACTTTGGAGAGCATTTGGGGGACGCTCATTACACCTACTTGTGCCGGTGGAACCTGCAGCCACTCCCGGTCTCCCACCCGACGCCACAGCCTGAGACCCAGCGGCCGTCGAGAGGAGGGAGACTACATCTTCCAGCCTGCTTTACTTCGCGGCGGAAGCCGCCACCGCCACTTCCGCACCCGGAGGCGCTTTAAACAATCGACAGCCCCGGTGGAGCAGGCGCTGTCTGTACTTTGGAGAGCATTTGGGGGACGCTCATTACACCTACTTGTGCTGGTGGAACCTGCAGCCACTCCCGGTCTCCCTCCCGACGCCGCAGCCTGAGACCCAGCGGCCGTCGAGAGGAGGGAGACTACATCTCCCAGCCTGCTTTGCTTCGCGGCGGAAGCCGCCACCGCCACTTCCGCGCCCGGAGGCGCTTTAAACGACCAACAGCCCCCGTGCCGCGGGACGGCGTGCGGGCCGGGCCAAGGGCGGGCCCGTTTGAGCCCGTTCGAGGCCTGAGAAGTTGGGCTGGGCCACCCCCCCTTACATCTGGACGGAGCCACAAACTGAAAGTGTATAGGTTATTAATATACATAGATATTACCTATCTGGTGTGCACGTATTCAACATCATGGCTGAATGTTCTGTAAGAACTAACACACGTGGAGGCACTGTGTCCGGACCATTAGACAACTTCATCATCAGAGCTGCATCAGTTTTAGCCCGTGAAATTGAACTAACTGAACGTCGGCTTTCAACTGACCCATTATTTAACAGTCTTCACTGGGCACAATTGCTTCGTTAAATAGCCCTGAAAGACATGTAGCTATAAATACAACTAATGGTTCTGTTGCAATGGATCTAATTAGTGACATTGCGGATGATCTGACTAGTATCAGTAGTAACGAAGCCCCAAGTACACAAACATTAAGCGCCCAAAATACAGTTATTATCCTCCCGAATGGAGTGTCAACCAGAGCACAATTATTGGCGGACAAAGGGGGCCCTACCTCCTCAGAGAATACAAGGCTAGGGGCAATACCAAAGCAGAAGAAGGCAGGGACAACGAAAAAGGGTAGACAAGCCAAGAATTTATTAGCTGTTAGTAACGATCCTACACCGGTTACTAAACCCATTGCTGATATACATATAGCTGGACCTGATTTAAATCCCACAAATACAACAGAATGCACTTTCCCACCCCTGGAGGAAAGTTTTTGGGTAAAACTGAGCGAGATCTTGACACTGTCTATGAGACCAATTAATGATAGATTAAAGCTTATGGAGGAGCGTTTAAAAAAACTTGAGCAGCTGTCTCTAAGTAATCTTGAGTTAAATAAAAAAACGAATTCAGTAAATCCACCAGTGACTAAGGAGAGATCCGTTGCTCCCAAAGACTTGAGAAAACCAGAGACTAATTCGACAACACCCAATTCTCCAGGTTGTGATTTGATAGCAAGCCCACCACCATCGAGGCCGGAAAGTGCCCAGAGCATATTGCCTGTTGTAAATACACCTGTGATAAAAAAACACTAGGCATATGACGGGCGGGGGTCATTCGAAAGCTACATCTAAGCAGGGAAGCTGTACTGGTATAGCCGACGTAGAACGTTGTTTATTACCAGTTATAGACTTACCCCCAGAATCTATGCCCTATGTTGTCGTTCTGACTGGAGTCCCGGAACTGGGGCAGGGTAATATAGAGTCTTTTACTGAATTAAAAAACAAGACAACATACTGGCTCAATATTAATAGGCCTCTACCCTCACATACCAGTAGTAAGATTTTGTTTGTTCGGAGGGTTAGCTGGGTGGAGAGTACCAGGAAAAATATCCCGGGGGACTGCATTATCATAAATTTTAGAGATAGGCAAGCCTCTAGATAAATATGTGATGAGTGGCACCATACGCCAGGTACCAGGATCCAGCCGTATGATTTAACATATTTCTATCACCGAATAACAGGTGCACCTAACTATCCTGTTCAGGGAAACTACCGGGCGGAGAATCTAGGCATTAGATACCCTTTAAATGAAAAATTTTGTGATGGCAGAGCCCAGGTGATGGGTTTCCCAACTAGTAATAGATTCAGTACACTCGAAATGGTGGACTGACTGCCCATAATCGCTGTTACTCCTAATAAGCTAGGTATAACAGGTACCGAGATTAATGATAAGACCCCTGTGAGTCATCTCTCTGATAATAGCATTCAAAATATCAGTATCAGGGACGGGCTGGAAATGTCATCTGTAGATCCAAATACCGTTGAGGTAGGAAATGAAAGAATCCTTGCTGACACCAGCATGCGGAGAACAGATAGAACACCTTACAAAAAGGTAGAAAAGACAGAAAGTATAAGCCTCATGTCATGGAATATAGCGGGGCTATTGGGTAAGATTGATGATACGGATTGCATAACCCTCTTCCTAAAATACACAATTATAAGTCTACAGGAAACTTGGGCATTGGACTCAATTCACGTAAATGGCTTCCGCACATTCCATACACCAGCAATCCATACGACAAGGGGCAGGAATAAGGGTGGTCTGTGCACTTATATATCAAATCTCCTAGATGGCATAACCGTAAAATTTGAACCAACGTCTGAATATTATTAGATATTGTTATTGATTGATGGTAGAAAACAAAAAATTGTCCTGGTAAATTTTTATAATAACATTTCTAAACCAGACACCTCAAGGATTCTAGAGGATCTATCTCAAACCCTGATCAGTATGTTGAAGTAGATCGGATAGGTGACATATGTGTCATATTGGTTGGGGATTTTAACTCCACCCTATGTATACACAGCCACTTGAACATCTGTGGCTTGGGTTCAAATAGAGAGGATGGCAGCGCACATTTTCCCCATACTATTCTACGCAATCATTTTAATAATATAATTTCTGAATTAGATCTGGGTTTCATAAATGAATTGTGCCCCATACCGGTCCCTTTTAAGCCAACTTTTATCGGGAGGGGTTTCCAATCTATTAAAGACTATGCCCTTATTTCTGAATTCTTAAACTTTATTCGACAATTAAGTCATACAAGTATACATAAAATACACAATTTTTAGATAAAAAATCCATTAAGACTTATACAATAAATATATATTTTTTTAAATTAAACTACGTTAGACTATTGCCGAATATCTTCTTACATTATTTCATAAATCCTAAAAACAAACTCATCAATATACATTTGGTCCAGAGGAGTATTGCGCAAAAAGCTCATAAAAACAACCCCCAATAATTTACAAGTATAAAACAGCTTAATATTCACATGCCTGCCGCTGTTTGTTTTATACGAATTACCCAAGCCCATTTAAAAAATTTAGCCAGAGCAACAGCAATTAGGGGCGTCGGGTCAGTACATAGGATTCTTAGAGCCTCTTGATGTGTATGAATACCAAACAATTTACATATAGGCTTAATCCACATCGATCTAGGGACCGAATACAAAGGACAGAAGAAGAGGAAGTGACTTAGTGACTCTTGTTCCTCCCCACACTTAGGACATCTGTCATTACCATTTTCACCTGCCCATTAGCTGTAAAAGACCTTACTGGAAGGGAGCCTACTCTCAGTTGGAAATAGAGCTTACGGTCCTGCTGTTTCCCAATAGTGTCCCAATATAATTCCAGCTTCGGTCGGGCTTTAATTTCCATGAATCGGCCTGTTAAGTGCGAGGAGAGTCCCTTTGTCCTCGCTTCTGAGATCACCATCTCCCAATACTTTTCTTTTACAATTTTTTTGGAGGGGAGTATGGTGTTTTCCGAGTCATCCCAGAGTTCCCTCATTCCCAGTTTGAAAAGTAAAGACCGAATGGCCTTCAGCCAATGAATTTTCTGGCATGAATCCATAATCATTATCTCCCTTAGCCCCTGGGCATAATGCCGTAATTCTTCAGTGAACCATAAACGGCGCCAGTACAATAATGGCCGTAAAAAGGCAAGATCTTGCACCGTCTTTTTTCCAAGATCCCACATTAGTGGTATTAACGGGTACTTATGGGAACGCTAGTAGCTTTCCGCAGAAATCCATTTTCTGCCAGTGTCAGCTTTCTTAAATCCTCCAATCCCCAAAGTTCAGCACCATAAAGTGCCGAACTTAACACCTTCATCCCGTATACTTCCAACAATGGACTGATGGGCTTTGTTATCGAAGAGGAAAATGTTTTTAAAAGAATGCCTGCCTGCTGGCGGTGTTTTAGCACTACAATATCTAATTGGCTAGACCACCCCAGATCTCTCTGGAGGGTAACCCCCAGGTATGTGAAGGCATCTACCCTCTCCAGTGGGGACCCATTAATATATATCGACCCTCTGAAAGGTCTGGCAGACCCATGAGTTTTACGGCCAGGCAGATCCATGAGTTTTACGGCCCTTATTTCTAAGCGACATTCTGGCCGCATTCTTAATTACAGCCTAAGCGAAGTAGCCATGAGTGACCATCATCCATGTAGTCTATCCCTTCTCTTCGCAGAGGCGCGGGGCAAAACAAACACTCTGACTGAGAACCTGTATAGCTAACCTTGGCAAAGAAAAATGGCTATTCCTTGAAATGGAACAAAATAGAACCAGTAGCCTTTATCACAAACCTTATTAACAATAGGCATAGCGAGTTCCCGACTTGTCTCTCTGAGGATAAAGAAGACTCTCAACTCTGTGAGGCCTTTCTTAAAATCACAGAAGAAATTCACAATCTCCTTACAAGGCCACAAAGATCTGATAAGAGTATGGAAATAAAGATGGTTTAACAGCGAGTGCAGCAAAACACACACACACCTAATGTTATCCTTAAAAACTTCTCCATGAAACCAAACAGTTATAAGATTTGCTAGAACTGCCTATTATCAAGCAGTAAAAAATCGTAAGAGAGAGTTGAAGCAAGAAGCCTGGGAGGCGCTACACAAAGCCAGCCTGACAAAAGACAACACAGGATTCTGGAAGGCTGTGAATGCACCCTTCTTCAAAGATAAAGCTTCAAACACTGTAGAAGTAGCAATTACAGAGAATACATGGGTAACACATTTCAGTGAGCTGTACAAGAAAGACACCCTAAATGAGATTGAGAGCAGTGAGCAAACATCTGGTACCCAGGATACTGTTTAAAAAATGTTCCCGTTAATTGTAAAATTCTCTCTCTTAGAGGTACAACAGGCCATCAATAATAGTACCGCCGGGAAAGCCCCGGGACCGGAGGGGGTACCAATAGACGTATATAAATCTAATTTAGAACTATGGGCCCCATTTTTAACAAATGTTTTAAACAGCTGTAACAACAATGGGTTTTTTAATACTTGGCAAGAGGCCATTGTTATTCCAATTTTTAAAAAAGGCGACCGTGGTGATCCAAAATGTTATAGACCTATATCCTTATTGGACTCACTAATTAAGGTCGCGAGGATAGTCATACTTAACAGACTGCAGTTATGGGTGGAAGATCAAGGTGCCTTCTCACAATTTCAATATGGGTTCAGGGTTGGACTCGGCACAACAGAACAAGGCTTGAACTTAGCATTAATTATTTCTAAGTATACTATGGCCAAAAAGGAAAATTTATATTTATGTTTTGTAGACCTAAGTTCGGCCTTCGATTGCCTGAACCACGAAAAATTGTGGTCCATATTAACACAACTAGGAGTTTAACCAGAACTGCTAGTCTTCATAAGGGAATTATATAGGGGAGCTGGGGCTAGAGTGAGGTACGGAATAAAGGGCGAATGTACCGCCAAATTTGACATCCAAAAGGGGGTTAGGCAGGGATGCATATTAGCACCCTTTCTTTTCAATCTTTATATAAATAGCGTAGCATCCCACCTTACGGAAGAGCAATATGACTATCCCAGGATTAAAAATTCCCCAGTACCAATACTTTTATATGCAGACGATGCAGTTATTATGGCCTGAACTCAAATGGGCCTACAAAGAGCTGTGAATAAATTCTCCACGTACATGAGTGATAGAGGTCTCAATATAAATATAAGTAAGACCCTCACCATGTGCTGCACCACAAGGAAGACCTCAAAATGCAAGATCTTCCTCTCATGCTCTAAATTAGAATCGGCAGAGACATTCTCATACTTGGGAATTAATTTTAGCAAATAGGGGACTTGGAACTCGGCAATAGAGACACGGAACATGATATTTTGCAGATCAGTCGGGGCAGTTCGACGCTTTGCCAATAAACTGGGAGGACTCCCAATTCCTGTACTCCTGGACATATTTAAAGCGAAATGTGTGTCCACTGCGACCTATGGAGCAGGTCTCTGGGGAATAATCGATCCTAATATAATATAGCTTGGAGAAAATTAATTTCTTCGTTATTTATTAGCTGTCCCCCGTAACACCTCAACTTTTGTGTGCCATCAAGAACTTGGCATACACTATATTTATGACTTAATCAAAGTTGACTCCATTTTATTGTGGCATAAAGTGTGGTCAACTGAGGAGACAGGTCTGAATAGGGACATAATATTGGATTGCTTAGACCTAGAGGGGGTTAGCAGAATTCCTTGGCTTAACTATGTTAAGGGGTTCTTGACTGACATTGGGCACTCAGAATATTTTGACTCCCCTGAGTGCTTAACTTCAGTTTCTAGGAGGAAATTAAAGCATACATGCCTGCACTTTCTTGAGAGCAAACGCTGGTTAATTGAGAAAAATAAAATATCAGTGATGGAGAATCATTTGATTCTCCAAGGGCAGGGCATACAGCAATACCTGATGCAGAGCTTTTATGCACGTATGTTACTAACCAGATTCAGGGGGGCACTTTTTTCAGATTGATAACCTTTCCTGAGCAAAATTGTTGGTCTAGTCATAGTCATAGTCATAGTCATAGTCATAGATTCTTATATAGCGCGCAAATCACCAAAAAGGTCTCGAGGCGCTTAGCAGAGAAAGACAACGACCCTGAGTTAGGAGAGTGACGCTGGTTAATGAGGGAAGAGCCAAGTTTTCAGACCCTTACGAAAGGCCTGATGGTTAGAGATGGATGACAAGTGAGGGGGCAGTTTATTCCAGAGAAGGGGGGCTATATAAGAGAAGGCCCGACAGCCATTTCTCATGGTTCTGGCCCTTGGTTGAACCAAAAGATACTTGGAACTGGATCTTAGAACTCTGGAAGGATTATATAGGACCAGTTTCGTAGCTAGATAAGAAGGACCAGTTCCTGTTAAAAGCTTGTGGACAATGCTAAGTATCTTGAAGTGTCTTCTTTGGCGCACAGGGAGCCAGTGTAATGCCCTGAGGCTGGGAAAAGATGATGATCTAGGGGGCAAGCCAAGCACCAGGCGCGCTGCGGTATTCTGGACTGTTTGTAACTTAGTCAAGAGACACTCATTTATGGAGGCAAACAGGGCATTACCGTAATCTAAACGACTAATAATAAGCCCCTGAATCAAGGGTTTTCTAGAATCAAGGGGAAGCCATTTAAATATTTTACGTAACCTGCAGAGGATGCCATAGCAGGTGCGCGACACTAGATTAACATGGGACTTCATGGAGAGAGTAGGTTCAATCATGATTCCTAGGTCACGAACCACTTCTTTTGGTTCAGGGCAAAGCCCCATTTCTTGCGGCCACCAATCTTGTGACCATATCTGATTGGCCTTACCAAACAGCATTATTTCAGTCTTGCTGTAATTCAATTGGAGTTTGTTGGTACTCATCCAGTCCTTAATGGCAATCATACATTTCTGAAATCTGGAACGGGTGTCAAAAAAGTCCAGGCTACAGGTAATCAACACCTGAGTGTCGTCTGCGTAGGACACTGTGGAAAAACCATATGACTTTATTATATTTGCCAGGGGGGTGAGGTAAAAGTTGAAGAGCATGGGACTCAAAATCGACCCTTGAGGAACTCCAACAGAGAGGGGAGTTTTAATTGGATTCCAGAGTGTCAACTTTTACATAGGTGTGCCGGCTGGCCAAATAGCTCTCAAACCACGCACGGGCTTTGCCTCTGACACCAATCTCCCACAGTCGTTGGTAAAGAATACTGTGGGAGACGGTGTCGAAGGCAGCCGATAGATCCAGTAGGACAAGAACGGCAGACTCACCCCGGTCGAGAGAAATGCGGATATTGTTCACTACCTCTACCACGGCAGTTTCGGTCCCGTGGGCAGCCCGGAAACCCGACTGGGAGGGATCGAGAAGGCCCTGTTCCTCTATGAATGTTGAGACTCGCTTGTTGACAAGATGCTCCAATACCTTACCAAAGTAAGGCAAGAGCGAGATCGGCCTATAATTTGACAGGATGGTAGGGTCACTGTTGTTTTTTTTTTAAATAGGCTTCATCTGAGCCACCTTCCAACAGCTGGGGAACCTGGCAAGATCAAATGAGGCATTAAAAATATCGGTAAGGGAGCTAATCAGTGATGGAAAGATCTTATTGCACTTACGCGGGACCAAAGAGTCTGTGGGGGAACCAGATTTTACCTTCAGGAGAGTTTCCAACGCTTCTGCCGCAGTGGTATGCTCAAATTCCAAAATGGAAGGAAACTCGGTAAGGGCAGGAGTGGGAGAATGGCCAGAAGGGGCCTCTTGGATTTGAAAGGTATCGGTTTTGGGGGCAACAAATGTGGAATAGATAGTCTTAATTTTATTGTCAAAATAAACTGCGAGTGAGTCAACCCATGGAGCAGTGGGCACAAATTCGGACCGCTCCATCTGCGGGGAGGTGAATTCATTGACTATTTTATATAATTCTTTGCTCGAGTTCGCAGCTTTTTTTTTCCTTAACGTTAGGTATGCAGATTTAGCGGCTTTTATATTTTTCAAGTAATTTGCATGGACTCGTTTGTAGTTCAAACGATTAACTGAAGTTCCAGTCTTTCTCCACAGTCTTTCTGCCGTTCTACAGGCAGATTTGTCAGCTTTGAGTTCAACTGTAAACCAAGGAGATGCTATAGATTTAACCTTAACTATGGTTTCAGGTATAATAGTGTCCAGAGCACCCCTAATAGATGCTTCTAACTGGACTGCGGTTGAATTAATGTCAGTAATGTGAGGGTTAGGGGGGACGAAGGCAGAAGAAAAAGCTTCTAAGGTCAGCTTACGCCAGGGCCGTATTGATTTGGTGTCTGAGCGTTTAAGAGGTCTGGTGTCGGTAGGTATACAAAAGTTAAACTTTACAAGATGATGATCGGTCCACATCATAGGAAGAGGGGGCTCACAGTTTAAGCTGGAGAGATTAGTAAAAATCAAATCGAGAGTGTGTCCCGCTTGATGAGTGGGTCCGGTGACTCTTTGAGAGAGTGAGAGTGTTTCTAGGGTAGAAAATAAATGGCTGATATTATCGTCATGGGTAAGTTCAGCCTATCAGGATAAAATTATCTGTGGCCAACACATGGGAGGCTAATGTGTCAAGAAGAGCATTGACAAATTTGGTTTTATCTCTCGGTGGTCTATAGACAAGAGCTGCCCTTCCCAGTGATGTTTTATTATACATGATGTTGACTATTAGTATTTCAAACATCGGTTTAGCAAAAGATTCAAGAAGGGTGATGGAAATGGGAGATCTAGCCGCCACCACAACTCGGTGGTCTATAGACAAGGGCTGCCCTTCCCAGTGATGTTTTATTATACATGATGTTGACTATTAGTATTCAAAACATCGGTTTAGCAAAAGATTCAAGAAGGGTGATGGAAATGGGAGATCTAGCCGCCACCACAACACCTCCGCCTTTCCTACCATCTCTGTCTTGCCTGATAAGCTGGTAGTCCTGGGGAAAGGCAGTAGCCACATCAGGGGAGGCTAGGCTATGTAGCCAGGTTTCGGTGAAGAAACAGATGTCAGGCCTCTCCTGGTCTAGGAGGCTCCATACCTCAAGGGCATGTTTAGGGATGGATCTAGTGTTGAGGTATAGGGCGGATATCTGAGTGCATCCTTTATTCACGTCCGAGTTCACAGGGACAGAGCGAGCCCTACCGGGTGGGGATGTAGCAGGGGCAGTGGGTTTACAAGTATAGTCCTTCCGTATGTTCTGCACACACTGAGTTTTACATGTATTTAGTACATTTCTGGGATTAAGAGCAAGTAGTTCCTCCCGAGAGTATTGGAACATAATAGCAGATGGATAGGACTTACCGCTGAGCAGTTGACAAAGAACAAGGGTAGGGGCGGCAGGCGGCGTCCTGGCGCGGACGGGCGCAGACGGGCTTGCTTCCCTCCACAGTGTCGGCGCTGTGGAGGGAAATAAGTAGGAGGGAGGGGCGGGGCAGCTCTGCTGATGCTACGGTGTGTTACACTGCTAAAAGTCCCTCCGCATCAACCGGCACAAGCCGTGACGGACCGGGGACCAGCTGGCAATACACAGTAATTAGGAATAAATTGCGGTAGTATTCACTGCAATATACGGTAAAATTGAGATTTTTTAAAATAGACAGAACATAATGCCACACGAGTGTATAGCTTACAATTTAAGAGCAAAGCCCCAATTCAGTAATACGTTTTTGCCGTTTTTAAATCACAGCTGATACGTAGATTAACCAGAACCCTTGAAGCAGTAGTGATTGAGACTACTTCTGCTCTAGGTAACTTGACCGAAGAGCAATCCTTTATGAGAATTGTCGTGCTCCAGAATCGTCTCGTCCTTGACGTCATACTGGCCGATAGCGGCGGGGCATGTAGAGTCATCGGATCTAGTTGCTGCATTTTCATTCCTAATAACGCGCCGTCTGTTTATTCAGCTATAACCAGACTCCATAAAATTGCCCATCTGTTACACAAAGATCCAGGCACCTGGACATGGTCCGGTTGGTTCTGGAATATAATTTCCGCCTGGGGATGGAAAGTATTGTCTTTTCTAGGTATTGCAGTAGCGATCATATTCAGTTGCTGCCTCTGTATACAATGTGGCCCTGCGATTTGTGGCATTTGTGCTACCTCTTGTATTCCTAGTCCCAAGTCCCGTTCTAAATCCCGTTCCAAGAAAATTCGAGACGAGCAAATGATACTGTATGAAATGATAGATGGTATCATGAATATTGATGTTTCCTGATGGAAACGTAGTGACAAGGAGGGAATGTGGAAAAGTAAATTTTGCCATGTTCTGTGTCCCTACGTGTTCCCCATCTTATGTTATGTGTGCATGATTAATATGCATATGTATTCCCCATGTTCGATTAAAGACGCAATTACAGTTGTGTCCATCTCTAGTATGCTAGTTTCCAGTTCTCGTGAATACTATGAATATCAGGCCTACGTAAAGTTACGTTGCCACGTTTCTCAGTGTGCACGTTATTTCATTGTAAAGTCCCCGTTTCTAGGCCTCAAAAGGGCCCGGACACCAGATTCAGCTCCTGTCTCCTGAGCCCTCGCTGAGGAGCGATACAGCCCCCACCTGTATCCTCGACCCTTCACTTACTTCCTGCCTCACAGTGCCCGGTTCAGCCTGGCTCTGCCTACGAGTCTGCCAAGAGTATGTTATGATTCTAGTTATCAGTCCAGCCCTCCTTCTCTGCATTCCTAAGCTACTGAATCGCATCAATAGTTTCCGTCATCGTCTAGCCTTTACGTCTCCATGTAAAAGAAATACTGTATTTATGGTCATTTAATATTCTTCATCACGCACTACATGTAGAATAATGCATGCTCCAGTCTTAGAGTCTGTTAGCCTTTACCCCGATAACTTTTAGTTTATATCAACATGTTCTCTAAACATCAGATACTAGATAGTGGGTTAGGTACATGTCGCCCTGACTCTCCAGACTTCAGTCTCTGCTCCTAGTGCAGAAGTCATAGCCCCCAGCTTCTCCTAGTAACACGTCATTGTCAGTTTGCGCGCACCATTAGGTTAGAGGTCCCGGCTCCTTAGGTAGCCCCCTCCATGTTTCCGCCCCATTTATGACATATTCTGTTACGTTTACATCACATGTCCATGTATACGCCTCTTGTTACACCTACTTTCACCCTTATCTTTCGCGACTGCTATTGACCACACCCACTGCTCCGCCTATTGTATGTATTGCAATTGCAACTGTTTTAGTATATATGCTTGTGTATTGTTATTAAAGTTAGCGCGCTCATCCCAGATCCAGCCCCGGCAGCTGCCGGGCTCTGCCATCCCATTCCTGTGCAGGTTGTCCTGTTCCTGTCCTTTATGCTGTATTAAACCTGCAAACTCCTACTACCTCGAATCTTGACTCTTATTTATTGAGCTATCTGTTATTACTATGTCCAGTAAAACCTAGATCCGGTATTATTTATTTATATACCACATAATGGCGCCCGAATAGGGACTTGCCCTTTCCCCACGCGCCGGTGAAGCCACGTATGCCCCCTGATCCTCTGCAGCCGTGACGGAACCATACCATGCACGTGCAGATATTTCTGCTTCAAGTATCCCTCAGGCCCACGGAGGAGACGGAGGTGGCGGTCCAGCATCCAGACGAGGCGGTGGAGGAACGCGGCGAGTCCCGACCAGAGCCCAAGCCGAGAGTCCAAGGTCCGAGGTATCCGGAGGCCCACCCGTAACTGAAGTCCGAAGTTCGTCCGTCCGGCGTCGAAGCAGTCCAGTCCAGTCCGAGGCCTTCCGTTCTTGCTGCCCGGTGAGTACCGTTGCTGGGGTAGTATCTAGACAGGGTCAATCTAATTGTCTCTGGTCCGTGGGGTTTGGTGGTACACAGATCCCAAAACGAAGTGTCCACTCTGGTGGATGCGGGTCCTGACGTGTCTCTTTATGAGACCGGTAAGTTTCGTACTGTTTCAGCAGTGCATCTAGTTTCTGTTCTAGTCAGTTCTGTTCTCGAGAAATTCATGTATTCTGTTTTCAGTATTCCAGGTAGTATTCTGTCCGAACTGTTATTTTAAGTGTTCTTCATGTATTTTAATGTCGTGGTATGAAAGTGGTGTACTTATCGTGTTCATTGTGTATTGTATTGTGTCTAGATTACAGTTCAGTCATGCCGTTATTTTCCAGACTACGTCAGTTAAAAACTAGAAAAGGTCTGTTAGAAGAAGCAGTTCCTGTCCCGCCTAGGGACAGTCCAGGTCATTTTATGTATCAGAAGCATGGCATAAGTGCCATATTATATCTAGATTTATGGGTGGAGTACACCAAACAGTTAGAAGAAAAGTATAGATGGCCCGTATCGGGTACATGGGATGCCGAGTGCATCATGCGAGTAGAAGAAGCATTATGGAAAAAGACCGAAAAAGAAATCAGAAAGTCAGAATTAAGTAGAGAATCCTTAGAGCGAGCCCAGGAAAGGGAACTAATCGAGATAGGTGAACGAGTCAAAACTGAACAGTCAGATAGACAGAGGCATGCCCTCATTAAGGGTATGTATCCTCTTCTTGCCGAGGGATTGCCAAAAGCGACCCCGGAGGCATCCAGTAATTTTCCGCCACCATTAGTTCCGACCAAGCTACGTCACAAACCGACCGCAGCTGATATTTTCATCTCGTCCTACTTGGACGACACGGTTCCAGAATATGCAAATCCTGTTCCGCCAGTCCCTGTAAATAATGTAAATCCTGCTCCTCCAGACACCGGAGTACCTGCTACGGTACCCCCGGTCCAGCCTACATTACAATTTCCCGCCGCGCCAGCACGAAGAGTATCAGTCGATGATTCCAGTATAGGGGCCGCAGGAGGAGGTCCTCCTGGTACCCCGCCACCACACCAACGAGTAACGTTAGTCGAGTTACATGAAAGTGCGTTACAGCGTACGCCCAAATATAAGTCCGTTGCAGATATCCGACGAGCTCTTACTGAATGCCGCTATGATCCAGTCGCAGGTGATGATAGTACAGTTATATATTCCATCCGTGTAAGACGGGTGACCGGGTATTTGGACACCCTACCAGACATGAAAGAAGATCTAGACAGAATATATCGTTTCATCCGTACAGGGGATGATCCAGAAAGTATTGGCGAAGCCATGTCTCAAAGGAAAGCTGAGATCCAGCTCATGTTATTAAAGTTTCTGATTAATTGTTTAATAAGGGAACAAGATTATCCGACCAAAGATCCGGCCGAAATGAGAATCCTGACAAGGTGGAGTGATAATATAGCCGAGGGTAAGCACAGAACTATCAGTAGTATAGAGAGTATGTACAAGAGAATTCGTAAAGAAATAATAAAGTTACACGAACAACGTAAAGCAGCACAAGTAAGCGAGAAAGAGAATGACTCTTCTACTGAAGAGGTAGAGGACGAGAATCCCGCCAGAATAGCGTATGTAGGAAAATCTAGATTTCCAGACCGACATTTACGCCTAGAACGCAAGAAAACTGTTCATCTTCCAGCACCAGAACAAAGTTCCCTAGAACAAGTATTTCAAGCCACCGATCAAATTCTGAAATCACGAATCGGTTATAGTAAGTTGAGTACTATGCATGAACAAGAACTAGCCCGATCAGCAGTCCGATGGATTACTGATTCTACCACTTTTCCAGACGAAATAGTGGCACAAATGTTTCTGAAACTGCCCCCAGCCGAGCAACGACTGGTGGGTATGTATATGATCCAGCACCTCATCACATTGTATGAGGGTCAACATTCTGATCCAGGTCCGTTACACGATGTCCTGAACGAGTTACTCCAGTATAGATGGAAAGGTTTAGGTACCGATTTAATTAGTGTCATTCTAGAACAGCGTCACAAATATAGAACGTTCCTGAACCCGCATTTTGTTCATGTCTCACCCTCAGAAAGTAAACCGTTTTACATAGATAGACAGAACCCGTTACGAGAAGTACACCCAGTCAGGACAACAGATGGTGAAATGCAAAGAGTGTTTGTTTACACCCCGATTACAAAGATGGAACTCTTAGAGATGAAGAAATTAATTCCCTGTCACGACAAAGATCCAGCAGGGTTCCACCGAGAATTAAAAGACATGCTCCGTATGGGAGAATACACGTATCCAGATATTATTAAAATGTTAAAAGTCCTGTTGCCCGCAGGCATATATGAAAAACTCAAGGAAAAAGAATGGGAGGTGGGAGAGAAAAAGATCGATTGGGCAGTTCTAGAAGCTGAAGATAAGATACGAGTACCAGGTACCGGTCTTGGAGAGAAATGTAAAGAATTACCAGAACTGTTAATACAAGTTTTGCCAAGATTATTAGCCACTAAAAAGGAAGACTGGGATGCAATCTCAGCCTGTAAACAGAAACAAGACGAAGATACTAGTGATTTTTATTCTAGATTTGAAAAATGTTTTATTATAAACAGTGGCCTCAAGACAAGTAGCGAGTCATACCCTCATCTTTTTGTTACTAAATTAGTCGAGAATTCAAGTCCACAAGTTAAGAATCGAGTTTTGAAAGTCGAAAGTACATGGCAAGCTAGTACCCCGTCCCAAATGTTACAGATGCTTCAGTACCACCAGAATAGAATCAGAGAAGAGCAAGAACACGAGAGAAAACGTATGAAAGACACGAAAATGAAAGTACTAGTTGCACAATCTGTTCCTCAAGACAGTCAGAAGAGGGGTCCGACTCAAGCCAGTCATTCTGCAGCTCCCGTTAAAGGGACATGCAATTATTGTAAACAGCCAGGTCATTTCATAAACGAGTGTGCAGTTCTGAAACATAATATAGCTACCGGTAAAACTAAAGAAAGACCACGTCCGCCTAGACAAGAACAAGTTTCACAGACTTCTCAGCCACAGAATGCACAACAGACAGTTACAGTACCGCAGCCTATTGCTGCAACACAGCATGTTACACAGCAGATGTACCAGTATGCACAGTCCGAGTATCCAGAGTATCAACAGTATTCATGAAACAGCCTAGAGAGGGAGGTAGGCTTGCCTCTCATCGAGATTCCTGTAGATCAAGAAGGTCCCTATGTTCATAGTCAGGTACTAGGGAAAGACAGAAAGTTTCTGATTGATACAGGGGCAAGTAGGACGACCATCAGTCACGCCGAAGTTCCAGGGGCTCCGCTCTCAGGCTCTAGAAATGTTTCCCTTGGATTTTCAGGAAAGCCTATTGTAAACGAGATATCTAAGCCAGTTACTCTAGAAGTAGGTCCATTGTCCCGCACTACTGATCTGTTACTTACGAAGTCATGTCCAGAAAATTTGTTAGGCATTAAGACACTGAAAGAATTAGGTGCAGTTATTTGCTGCTCCCCAGAGGGAATACGACTGTTTCTACGTGACTTCAAGGGTCACTATGTATTACGAGATTTTGATCCGAGATTGTCTAATGTTCCGCAGCATTTATGGGCGCAAGGTCCAACTGATGTAGGTTATATGCAAATCACACCCCATCGTGTGACTCTCAAGCCAGGTGTAGTGTTACCACGAATCAGACAGTATAGATTACCACCTGAGGCTGTAGCAGCCTTATCCAAAATTATTGACGAGCTCATCGCTCAAGGAGTAGTTGTAGAAACTGACTCCAATGTATGTAATTCTCCGATCATTCCAGTCATGAAACGTACTGATCCAAATGCACTCCCAGTATATCGATTAGTGATTGACCTTCGAGAACTCAATAAATGTATTATTCCCCAGTACCCAGTTGTCCCAGATATTTCTTCCCTATTGACAGCCATTGATCCCGAAGCCTCATTTTTTACAGTCATAGACCTCAAGAACGCGTTTTTCAGTGTCCCCATTCATCCAGACAGCCAGTTTCTTTTTGGATTTTGTTTAAATGGAAGGAGCTATATGTTCACACGAGCTCCTCAAGGTTTCACAGAAAGTCCTAGTATTTACAGTCAAGCACTTAAAAGACAACTAGACAATATTCACATGCCAACAGACACTGCCCTGCTCCAGTATGTTGATGATCTACTGATCACAGCCCGTCCTGAACGTGCTTGCGAGCGAGCATCACTTACAGTCTTGTATTTCCTTGCCGAGATGGGGCACAAGGTGTCCCCTTCGAAGCTTCAATTCTGTGTCCAGCAAGTGATCTACTTAGGCCACTTACTGTCCAAGTGGGGTAGGCAGTTGACACCAGACCGTATCCAGTTAATAGCAAGTCTTCCTCAGCCCAAGACCCAGAAGGAGGTACGTGCTTTTATCGGCCTTACTTCTTATTGCAGACAATGGATTCCTCAGTATGCATTTCTAGCTAAGCCACTGATACAGTTAACGACACAGGAGGCAGCCGTATCGACTGTCCTCCCTTGGACATCTGAACATACACTTAGTTTCAATGAGTTAAAGAAAGCTTTATGCCAAGATCCAGTTCTAGCTACACCGAACTACAGTAAGCCTTTTACACTTTTCGTCACTGAACGCGAAGGTACAGCATTATCTGTTCTCACACAAGATCAAGCAGGACAATACAAGCCCTGTGCTTATTTTTCGAGCACACTAGATCCTGTAGCCCAGGCTCTGCCTGCGTGCCTCAAGTCAGTTGCAGCCACAGCTCTAGCTATCAGACAAAGTGATTCCATAGTATTAGGACATTCCTTGACAGTACAAGTTCCACACTCCGTGGAAGTTCTTTTAAACCGAACCCAGACTCAGCACTTGACAATTGCACGTTTAACAGGTTATGAATTGACACTGTTCCAGCCACACATAGAAATCAGACGCTGCAACGTTCTAAATCCTGCTACACTGTTACCGTCAGTTATTTCAAATCCTGCCACACACGACTGTGTGGAAGTAGTTAACATTATGACTAAGCCAAGACAAGATCTGACAGATATTCCATTACCAGATCCCGACCTGACACTTTATGTGGATGGTTCATGTATGAGAACAAGTACAGGTGAACTAGTAGCCGCGTATGCAGTGACTACTGACACTGAAGTTATAGAAACACACCGTATTGACACCCTGTCTGCCCAAGCAGCAGAGCTAGTTGCTCTGACACAAGCCTGCATACACGCCAAGAACCTGAAAGTTAATGTTTATACAGATTCACGTTACGCATTCGGAGTTGTACACGACTTTGGAGTACTCTGGCAGGAGAGAGGTTTCATGACTTCTCATGGAACCAAGATTCAGCATGGTCTCCTTATTCAAGCTCTGTTAGATGCCATACATTTACCGACATCTATTGCTATCATGAAATGCAAAGCACATACGAAAGTTACTGACACTATTTCTCAAGGTAATGATCTAGCAGATCGCACAGCCAAGCTTACAGCACAGACTCCAGATATGCCAGTTAATCTGACACAGACACATACTCCAGATCCGACTACCTGTATGACAGTTAAGGACCCTACTCAAGATGTCATAGATATCCAGTTACATGCTACTCCCGATGAAATCAAGAAATGGTCCGAACAAGGAGGGGTCCAGACAGATCAGGGATGGGTAACTAAGGGTAGAGCCACATGGTTTCTCCCCGACTCTATGGTTCAAGTCATTATCAATACCACACATAGTCCAGCACATTTAGGAGAAAAAGCTATGTTAGACAGTATCCAGAACATTTGGTTCAACAAGCATTTACGAGCTGCAGCCAAGCAGAAAGTCCGTACCTGTATGATATGTTGCCAGTTTAATCCAGGTAAAAGTGTCCCGGTGGAACAAGGTGGATTCCAGCCCCCTGACCACCCTTTTGAAGTCCTCCAGATGGATTATATTCAGATGGAGCGATGTCGAGGTTTCAAGTATGTCCTTGTAGCTGTATGCGCTTTGTCCAGGTGGACAGAAGCATATCCAGTTCCAGATTACACAGCCGCGACCACTGCCAAGCAGTTGGTTCGTGAGTTCTTCCCCCGTTATGGACTCCCTAGGGTCGTATATTCTGATAACGGCCAGCCATTCTCATCTGAGCTCATGAAACACATTTCCCTTTTATTAGGGTACCAGTGGAAGTTCCATTGTGTACGCCATCCAGAAGCAGCCGGTCTCGTAGAGAGACATAATCAGACCCTGAAAATCCGCATTGCCAAAATATGTAAAGAGAAAGGTGTGGACTGGCTAGTAGCTCTGCCAGTCGCTTTGTTTTATATGCGCATGGTCGCACATTCCAGATCAGGTCTGTCCCCGTATGAGGTCGTATTCGGCCGCCCCCCTAATATGTGGGGTACACCTAGACCCCGAAGTATTACAGATGTTTCAAGTAATATGCTGACAGACTACCTAGCTTCCTTGATGTCTGCCCTACACTCTTGTCGTTCACAGGTTGCCGCCGCATTTCCAGACAATACCGAGGTGGCACCGCATGAAATCGTTCCCGGATGCATGGTTCTTGTCCGGAACTTTGATCGTTCAAGTCCGCTGGAGCCCCGCTGGAAGGAGCCCAAGCAGGTCCTCCTGGCCACCCGTACTGCCGTCAAGCTGGAAGGCAGGAAGGGCTGGGTCCACCTGTCTCATGTGAAAAGATTTTATGGATTAAAGACTGTTTTAAAGAACATTTCCGAGGATTTTAAGGATTGCCAAAGTACTATTCTTAAGGACTGTCCCGCAAAAGACAATGATACTAAACCCTCCCTGTTAGAGAAAACTCCGCAACAGGAGTATAAGAAGAAATTAAGGTCTAGTAAAATAAGTCAGCCAGTTTGATTGTCTAAGTCCTCCCCTAGGTGAAACGGTTAGACCGGTTTCTGACATGTATAAAATAGACCCCCATAGTGAGAGAGTTAGTCAAAACTCAATCCGATGTATCGTTTTTCTAAGTTTTATATTGTTTTTCAGCCTTATGACTACCTGCACAAGTTATGCTTTTTATTTGTGTTTTCCAGTTTCTCATGTAAATAAGTCTTCTATTGCTACAGTAGAGCACACGTTTAGTGATCTACCTCCTCATGAACTCTCTTATCGTCTTGCTATGCGTAATAATTCCTTTATCCGCATGTTACATTATTCACACCAGACCAGCAATGCCACTAATTGTTGGGTGTGTGGTCGGCTCCCCCCTTTCCAGACACCGAAGGGAGTTCTGCCACTCTTTCCTTATCCATTTTCACATAATGGTTCGTGTGGAGCATGGTCCACGTTAACGTCATCCTTAACAGATATGTCTTTTCTTAACAGTACATGTTTTCCAGACAAGCAAGGTCTTCCCCACAGAACAGGGTTAGATCTAGAAAATGAAGTTTATAATTTAGGTAATTATTCTTCGAATTTCATGGTCCTGAATGTTCAGTCTGATACTACTCCAGACTTCCCTGCTATGTCAGTACTACCAGTCAAAGGTGAATTATGTGTCCGAAAGAATGGTTCCGTACATGTAGGCCATAGTGATTGTACTACTATTGTCAAGTATAGTGACAGTAGGAAATCTATTTTCAAAGCTTCACGTCATTCTTATTTTGTTTGTGGTCAGACCGCATATGTTCGTCTGCCCCTCGATTGGGAGGGAACCTGTTACATTGCCTTCCTACTGCCACCAGTTTTTCTAGCCCCACCCGACTATCATAGGAATTCCCACCTAGTACGTACTAGACACAAAAGAGACCTCCCGATTGTCGATTATACTGAAACTGCTCTAGAACAATATATAGATATCAATAAAGGTGTCTTTCCTTATCTAGGTACTGTCGTAAATAGTAAACTGATACGTAGATTAACCAGAACCCTTGAAGCAGTAGTGATTGAGACTACTTCTGCTCTAGGTAACTTGACCGAAGAGCAATCCTTTATGAGAATTGTCGTGCTCCAGAATCGTCTCGTCCTTGACGTCATACTGGCCGATAGGGGCGGGGCATGTAGAGTCATCGGATCTAGTTGCTGCATTTTCATTCCTAATAACGCGCCGTCTGTTTATTCAGCTATAACCAGACTCCATAAAATTGCCCATCTGTGCCACAAAGATCCAGGCACCTGGACATGGTCCGGTTGGTTCTGGAATATAATTTCCGCCTGGGGATGGAAAGTATTGTCTTTTCTAGGTATTGCAGTAGCGATCATATTCAGTTGCTGCCTCTGTATACAATGTGGCCCTGCGATTTGTGGCATTTGTGCTACCTCTTGTATTCCTAGTCCCAAGTCCCGTTCTAAATCCCGTTCCAAGAAAATTCGAGACGAGCAAATGATACTGTATGAAATGATAGATGGTATCATGAATATTGATGTTTCCTGATGGAAACGTAGTGACAAGGAGGGAATGTGGAAAAGTAAATTTTGCCATGTTCTGTGTCCCTACGTGTTCCCCATCTTATGTTATGTGTGCATGATTAATATGCATATGTATTCCCCATGTTCGATTAAAGACGCAATTACAGTTGTGTCCATCTCTAGTATGCTAGTTTCCAGTTCTCGTGAATACTATGAATATCAGGCCTATGTAAAGTTACGTTGCCACGTTTCTCAGTGTGCACGTTATTTCATTGTAAAGTCCCCGTTTCTAGGCCTCAAAAGGGCCCGGACACCAGATTCAGCTCCTGTCTCCTGAGCCCTCGCTGAGGAGCGATACAGCCCCCACCTGTATCCTCGACCCTTCACTTACTTCCTGCCTCACAGTGCCCGGTTCAGCCTGGCTCTGCCTACGAGTCTGCCAAGAGTATGTTATGATTCTAGTTATCAGTCCAGCCCTCCTTCTCTGCATTCCTAAGCTACTGAATCGCATCAATAGTTTCCGTCATCGTCTAGCCTTTACGTCTCCATGTAAAAGAAATACTGTATTTATGGTCATTTAATATTCTTCATCACGCACTACATGTAGAATAATGCATGCTCCAGTCTTAGAGTCTGTTAGCCTTTACCCCGATAACTTTTAGTTTATATCAACATGTTCTCTAAACATCAGATACTAGATAGTGGGTTAGGTACATGTCGCCCTGACTCTCCAGACTTCAGTCTCTGCTCCTAGTGCAGAAGTCATAGCCCCCAGCTTCTCCTAGTAACACGTCATTGTCAGTTTGCGCGCACCATTAGGTTAGAGGTCCCGGCTCCTTAGGTAGCCCCCTCCATGTTTCCGCCCCATTTATGACATATTCTGTTACGTTTACATCACATGTCCATGTATACGCCTCTTGTTACACCTACTTTCACCCTTATCTTTCGCGACTGCTATTGACCACACCCACTGCTCCGCCTATTGTATGTATTGCAATTGCAACTGTTTTAGTATATATGCTTGTGTATTGTTATTAAAGTTAGCGCGCTCATCCCAGATCCAGTCCCGGCAGCTGCCGGGCTCTGCCATCCCATTCCTGTGCAGGTTGTCCTGTTCCTGTCCTTTATGCTGTATTAAACCTGCAAACTCCTACTACCTCGAATCTTGACTCTTATTTATTGAGCTATCTGTTATTACTATGTCCAGTAAAACCTAGATCCGGTATTATTTATTTATATACCACACTATGTAGCCAGGTTTCGGTGAAGAAACAGATGTCAGGCCTCTCCTGGTCTAGGAGGCTCCATACCTCAAGGGCATGTTTAGGGATGGATCTAGTGTTGAGGTATAGGGCGGATATCTGAGTGCATCCTTTATTCACGTCCGAGTTCACAGGGACAGAGCGAGCCCTACCGGGTGGGGATGTAGCAGGGGCAGTGGGTTTACAAGTATAGTCCTTCCGTATGTTCTGCACACACTGAGTTTTACATGTATTTAGTACATTTCTGGGATTAAGAGCAAGTAGTTCCTCCCGAGAGTATTGGAACATAATAGCAGATGGATAGGACTTACCGCTGAGCAGTTGACAAAGAACAAGGGTAGGGGCGGCAGGCGGCGTCCTGGCGCGGACGGGCGCAGACGGGCTTGCTTCCCTCCACAGTGTCGGCGCTGTGGAGGGAAATAAGTAGGAGGGAGGGGCGGGGCAGCTCTGCTGACGCTACGGTGTGTTACACTGCTAAAAGTCCCTCCGCATCAACCGGCACAAGCCGTGGCGGACCGGGGACCAGCTGGCAATACACAGTAATTAAGAATAAATTGCGGTAGTATTCACTGCAATATACGGTAAAATTGAGATTTTTTAAAATAGACAGAACATAATGCCACACGAGTGTATAGCTTACAATTTAAGAGCAAAGCACCAATTCAGTAATACGTTTTTGCCGTTTTTAAATCACAGCCAAACATTGAGGTAAAAACAGTCTCTCCCGCACGTCGACCACCGTACAACAGGGGTGCCTCTCTAGTCTAGAGATATGATCCTATGTCCCTGCGACAATGTGTCAAAACAGTCTATTTTACATTGTACACTTTTTTTGTAAATTTTATACTCTGCCAAGAAAGAGATTCTTGATTCCACTCTTAAAATATTGGGGCCTAAGGCAATGTAGGACCGCTCTGATGAAATTACAAATGTTAGAAGATGAACTAATTATGCACCTTGTTTCATCATTCCTAAAGTCTGTAATTAAATCTAGGAATACTATGAATTAATCCTACACAACTATGTAAATATTATTCTGACTCCTCCTTTTTAGATGTCTTTTAATGTACTTTTGTAAAATAATTGTGCTTTTATGATTTTTTTTAATCAAAATCGAATAAAGCTGTTTTTGACTTTGACTTTGGCCTGGAAAACATTACGAATGAAGAAAGACAAAGGGGGTTTATCCCTGCCAGACTTGTGTTATTATGCCGGGGCTTTTCTTCTGTGGAAAGGGAAGATGTTATTAAGTGAACCTGATAGCTCAGATATTGGCATAATATTTAGGGCTATGCTATTGGACATTAGAGGAGAACAAGGATTTATGCATAAGTATGGAGATCCAAGATTCTTTAAAAAGCTGTGTCTTAAGGTCCCACAGAGCATGGCTGTGTTATGGTTTAGGATCAGAAATTCGACACAACTCACTTCTTATAGTGGGTTGGCACCAATATGGGATGCCCCAGGCTCCCCTGAATGGACTAAGTCCCTTTAAGGGAGGCAGGGATAGTGAGATGGGACCACTTGGTGGATAAAGTGTAGTGTAGTTCCTATTATCCCAATAGGCTCTGCGCATTGGAATAATATCTTCAATAGTATAGACCTAGGGCAGAGGTTAACTAGGTCTTCTACCGACGATATTAGACTTAAAGTTTTGTGTTTGCCAGCTAGCTCAGAGTTCACTAGAAACTTTCTCGAATAGGCAAGGAGGATTTTAACCTCCCTGGATAGACAAGAAGGGATTTAGTTTCTGACAACCACAGAACATGACAACTTTGCTCTCCCCTAATCAAGAGTGTATCTCTAGAGTCGTGTGAAAACAATAGACAACTTATTTTACTCAGTCAGTACGTGCATTCTTAGTTTCACCAGTTTGTAGAGAAATAAGAGATGGGCGTGGTTCAATAAAAGATGTTATTTATTGATCAGTCTCTTTTCTCATACAAGAGAAATGAATCGCTATTATTGCAATACTTGTAGTTAAGTAAAGTGCATACAGTAGAGACAGAATTATAAAATAATACTGTAAAAGCATTGATATGGTTTCTGAGCCATATGATACTTTAAAATGGATAAAATAGATACATACATATATACATTTGACTAATCGTACTCAACTGGTGCTTCTAACCACGCCTACCCCAATGTACCTGACCTAAGCCTAATACGTGGGCGGGAGTAGATAAGTAGCAGTTTAAGTTAAGTTTGTTTTGCCAAGGGACTGATTCGAGAATTCTCTGCAAGGGGTTATTCAGTTCTGTACCTGAGATCTAGAATGATGGAGGGCTGGTATCTCTTATCCCAGGTCTTGATATTCCAGCTGCCTGCGAGGGCTGCTTGGAAGCGCCGGAGCTGGATTTCTCGGCAGGAGAAAGGCAGCGTCTCGTTCTCAGCGCGTCAGGAAGGCGGGGCAGCGTCTGTGGGCTTCGCTCTCTGCTGGGCTCCTCAGCACGTCTCGCTGCTCCGATCTCGTCACCACCGCATGTGTTTGCTTAAGGCAATGTCGGTAATATTTATACCTGAAAGGTGCTGAGATTGACGTAAGGATGGACATATATACGTCAATAAGGATGTCATATGAACAGGCTCGTTCGCACATTCTTTTGGGGAAGTTCTCGGTGAAATCAAAACAATGGCTATGGGAATTTCCCAGGTCGCTGTAGGTTTGATTTGTTTTGAGAACTCCGTATGCCTTATCAGGGGCTGGAGGAATATCGCTTGTCTAATTAGATGGCATGCGTTATGACCTAATCAGATAACGCGCTTCTGTGCCGTGGTGTGGCTTAATCAGATAACGTTTTTTGCACCGTTGGATGGCTGCTAGTTAATTATTAACCAAACCAGGGTCAGGAATAGGGGAATCGATACAGTACCTATAGGAATACATCACACCCACTCCACGTAGACTATGTCCATATTTACAAATCTAGGCATAGTGAATATCAGTAGCGTTTGTGTATACCGTACCACCCCAAAATACATTTATATGCATTCCGAAAATTGGATTTTATAAAATATACGAAACACAATCACATGTACTGTCACGTATACTATAAGCACAAGCAGTCTAATAATGCTACTCATATGTTAAAAATTCAGCATAATCTAAATGCGAAAACCACACATGAAATGGCTCTTAATACAGAAAAAAAGTGCGAGACCATTTCATCACAATCATAAATTTATGTATAACAGTGCTAGCATAGCGAATGTCTTGTGACTACCTAAAAATAGAAATTTAGTTCTCTAAGAATAACGTCTACTTTAAGCAGAAGATAAGCGTCCCAAAAATCGTAAATATTTTGGAATTGGAGAAAAAGTTCTTGCAGTCTGAAAAAAAATTATGAGAAAAATGTTTCATATCGCTTTTCTTCAAAAAGTTGAAGGCCAAATTCAGCATGTAGGGAACTCCAAGTGCTAGTTTGCTTAATGTTATTCCTGCTGCTCTGGTGAAAACATCATATCATTTAGACTGTTGAAAAAACTGTCAACAGCTTCTTGCGTAAGTTCCACTAATTCGGAAAAGGTTGTTACCATGCATTCATGAGCCTGAGCATGATTGCCTCCATTGATGTTTGAATCAGCATAGCTGACTGAAGGTCGTACCTGATCGATGCTGCTTTCATCTTGTACTTCACTACCCCTCAATCGTAGTGGTGAAGACTCCACGAATGCCGTCATCAGGATTGGTAGCCGCTGGGGACAGCACAATGCATGAGCCGTTACCGGACCCAACAAGGTATCTGCGTCCATTGGCACATCCGATTGTAGTGCCAGACAGGTGTCCAACACGCATTCTTCGCCGCATAGCAAGCACCTTAATACAGGCATAACACAACTTTGCCACATTGGTCTAAATGAAAGAAACCAAGTCATGTTCAGGTCTCTAAGCCGGGATAGTCCAAGGATTTTAGTTACCCGGTCCCGGTAGCCAATGGCTAGGATCATTTCTTCCCTTGTCGCAGGTGTTTTGTCTGTGACATGGTTTGCCATAGCGAAATAACAGGATCAAAAATAGAATACCCACTACTAGTCCTAAAAGGAGAGGAAGTCCACCAAAAATGGAATGGACAAAGTCTGGAAAAATACCCAGGATGGCTTTGAATGGAGTTAAAGCACCCGAAAACATTGCTTTAAATACACTGGAGATACCAGTGGTATCAGAAATATTTAAGATTTCGTTCAGTATTTCTGCGAAATGTATGGGGGAATTAGTTGATAATAATGAATGAATCTCTTCTGTTGTCCTTGAAACTTGGAGATCATACGTTTCTTTTGATGACGTGAGCCTGGTCGGCGTCTGTAGGAGCACAGTCTTCATTCTGCTTAAAGTATCTATTCGAATAGAAGCAATTTTCAAATCGGGCCATAACCTTGCCTCCCTGTCTGGAGAATCGCTGGGGAACAATACATGTTCACAGCACATGACCTTCCTAGTCACAGTTATGAGATAAGGTTTTCCGGGCAGCAAACTACAACATCTGCGATCTACTATTAGAATGTAACTCCCGTTCGAGAGTCTCCTAAAGAATGGTTCTATTCATGTTGCAGGTGTGCCTAGCTGGTAACATGAAAGGTTATTTGAAGTCCCTTCACAGGCTCCGTGCAAACTAATACCCTGACACAGAAGTGTACCGCTCAGTGATCTTGCACAATTATCGCCACTGAGAAACACTTTCTGGCCTTTATTGCTGACACATTCGTGTGTATAGGGCAAGTTCCATATTGACTTAATGTATCCTTTACCCAACCTTTCATACTGGCCTGCCTGTATATATTTTTGGCAGAATTGAAACTGGAAAGTAGTTATCGGAATATTTATTATTCCATGTATTATCCATTCAATGACAGGTCGTTCTGACATTGTCAATGGTAATCTCTCAAGTTTTTCAATGCTCAGAATTGTATAGTCAGCACCCTTCTGTGCCAAACTGATTTGTTTATCAGTGAGGTTAAAGATATTAAATAATGACGTTGTGTTGATTAAACGGCAAGGCACATATCCAGAACGCAAATTTTGTAACGTCCAGCCAAGCTGTACAATAGAACGCAATTGGGACTGACCGTGTTGTAACATCAGTAAGTCTTGCGATATTATATCGATTGCTGAAGACACAATGCTGTCCAGAGAATATATTCTGGAGGACAGAGTCATTAACCCATTGTCCACCACAGAAAGTGATTTTTCCAAATTAATACGGTCAATTTCCCGTATTTTTTCTGCTGTCTCAATTTGAGTTACTTTCCAGACTTCGTTATAAGCTGCATATATAGAGGCCGCTATGAAACGTTTTTGACGCTGTTTGCGTGGTCCCAATATGAAATCACACAAGTCAGCACCTTCTGTAAGTAAAGTTAGGTGTTGCTTAATTTCAGCCAGTGTGGTCATTTGTAGCCATTGAAGGCAGAGCGTGCCCACGCTGTAGGTGGTTACTATCCCTGGATGTTGTCTTTGGGAATATCTAGGGTCTGGCCTAGTCAATGTGAACCCCTGTACTTTGTTCAGGAATCTGTCTTGACAGTTATTTGTATCTGTGGGCCAGATCAACCATTTTTTCCATTCAGGATGTGTTCTGTTTTGGTTTAATATATGGTTTACGTCTATCTCAACATCTATAGAGCTATTACTGTTCACTGTTGGCTCTGGAATAGACGGTTTGTTCAAATCTTTGATTTTGGCTAAGCCAAGACAGGTAGTTTGTTGAATAGTGTCGTTCAAAAATATAATTTGTTCTGGGATCATGCAGGCTCTAAACAATGATTCTATACCTTGTACTTGCCAATCTCTTGTACCCCAAACAGTTTTTGTTTCAATATTATTGTTCCAGAAATCAAACCCAAATGTATTCATTTGTTCAAAGAATGAATCGGAATATATCAATTTTGTGTTTGTAAGCATGGTCTTCATACCTGTCTTATTTGACAATTTGAAATAAAATGTTTCTGCATTACTTGTGTTAAACCCTGAAAAGTATGAATATTTATCATAAAATGTTTTCGAGCTATCTTTTGGAGGAGTAGCACAATGTTCCCATTGGTTATAATTTTAAAACATTTCTAGGTTGAGCAGATTTATGTAGATAATGGTTACCATAATGGTTGTAGCAGAACATCTGATCATAATTAGACGAACCCTGCAAATAATCATGTTCTGTAAATTTAGCAGACATCACAAGATCAGACATCATATCATTAATACTTTCAAAGTCCCAATCATCCGCAAATGAGCTTGGTTTTACAAAGTCACTCAATGAGATCTTGAATTGGTGTGGATACTTCAGGATTTCAACCGGACCATAGATTTCATAATCAGTTTTGTCCCATGCTACACCGCCTGGTATAGGATTGGCTGTGAAGTTTACTGAAGAAAGTTCTCTTTTCTCGATGTGTGAAGATGTGTGTGGTTTAAGGACCAAGTTGATTTTCTGGCTTGCTGTGTCCATTTTAGCATATTTCCCTTCAATGAAATGTCCCAAACATAGTACTAAGATGAGCCAAAGAATGAGGATAAATGCACCGAAGGCCACCCAAAATTCAATCCATGGAGAGATCAGATAGGTTTCTTTCAGCTGTTGAAAAAGTTCCTTAGCTTTGTCTTTAAAAGTTTTTGTTGATGGCTGTTTCTTTGCTTCACTCAGGGCTTCAGATGAATCATCGAAGTTGATGAAGTAGCCGGATGCTGTTCTGTCAATTGTTCCAATTGCTTTTGGATTTTGCTTTGTTTCATTAGCAAAGTCTGCAGTTACATCATCATAGGTTGTTGTTTCTTGATGAAAAGTTTTAATTTGGGTTTTAAGAGGTTCAAGTTCCATTGCTTTGTTGCATAGTCCTTGTTGATTCACTGTAGATTTTCCAAATGTGATCAGTCTTCCAGTTTGAGCCTCTGTATTTGTAGCAAACATTGGTGTTCTGCTATTTCTCGGGAGTCCACTTGGCCTACTGTTTGTTATCGGCCACATGATTGTGGTTTTACCAGGTCGATGGATATGACTCGGTTATCCTTTTCACCAGCAAGGGGCGGTAGTACTACTGATCTTGTCCCGTTGATAGACAAGACAGGAACTGCTTTTCTGTAAGAAGGCCCAAATTCCTTCTTTACCGCGATCTTTTCTCTGACTAGATCCCCGACTTTTGGAATCCAGACAGGCCTTGCTGGGACAGGTGGTTTCTCTTCAGTGGTTGTTGGCTGTTGTTTCAGTTTTATGTTGCTCAGGTCTTTTCTTGTTTCATTTAAGTCCTGTAAAATAGCCAAACGATCTTTGATATCAAAGCTTTTGTCTTTAACCACTGAAGTCTGACTATCAAGATCTTGGATCATCATTCTAGTCCCGAACAATAGTTCGTATGGACTGAACCCTTTCAGAGAATTCCTTGGCAGGTTATTTAGACTACGTTGGACACTTATTAGATGTTTGACCCACCCAGCACCCGAACCTAATACCTTTTCCGTTATAGATTGCTTTATGTCTTGGTTTTTTCTTTACACCATCCCGTATCCCTCAGGAAGGAAGTGAGAAGAGTCCCGCTATGCTATGCTCATTTGGCCATGCTTCCCCATAAGCTTGAAGGCTAAAAGGAATACATTAGTCAAAACGTAGCATGCTCCTAGCGTATATGCCATTATAGACTCGCAAATCCTTTTATAACAGTCCAGACGTCAGCCGAGCGCTGGGGTCTACATTATAAGTGAAAATTAGCCTTTTTATGTTAATATAACGCTTTTTTTTCATGATGGGGGCTTTCTTATTGTTGTTGTTTATCTGGAGTGAAATGCCATGGCAATAGTCCTCCCCGCTCGCCACTGCGATCTCTATTGCAGTCTGGGCAGTTTTTTACAAAAATGTGATGATGCAGGCTCATGCCTGGCCACCAGTACACTGATTGTAATTCTTCCAGAGAATCTTTTTGTTTAAGGTGTCTGAGACCCTCACCCATATGTGCGTCTGCTATTAACAAGCCTCTCCTGTCCGTGTTTGGAATCACTCTATCCCCCACTCCAGGGATTCGAGCAAAAGGGAATGAGTTTGCATCGATTATGTATGTATAATTGAGTGGATAATTGATCGGTAGCGCCGAGCAGTCGCCTTTTGATGACGTTTTCACCGCCAGCACAGTTTCACCGTCAATGTGTTTTACTGAACGCTTTTTTGTAGCTACGGAAGCCGGTTTAGTTGCTACCGCTGTGGCTGTCTCAGCCAATGAATTCCCTGCAACGTGAACGCCATCACGCTGATGACTCAGTGAATGCATCACGTGAGTTTTTGGTAGTTCTTTCTGTAAAAGAACTACTTGTTCCCACCTGTGTCATCTTTATAACCGTTTTGAATCAATTTCTGTAAATCGTTATTGTATGATTTGACGCAGTAATACGAATCGCACACAATAAGTGTCGGGAATTCGCGATCGGCATTATCTAGCGCCATTCTTAACGCTATTATTTCAGTTTGTTGTTCTGAATTATTTTCCACTGAGTGTGTTTTTGTAAGTAGAGGTCTTAATTTACCTCCGCGCCACACTTCTTTTACAATTTCGCATGTGGCCTTGTAAGCCAGCTCTCCCCAAACTGAGGGTTGAGCATGCCCGTCTGTATGTATTACACAGGCGTACTGTCATAAAGGCAGAATGTCGATTGGCAGAGGGTATTCTTTCTCATATTCTAGATATTTTAATTCTTTCATTTCCGGGTCAAAATAGTATTTTACTTTGTCTGTAGCAACAGAATTTACCCATTGTATCCATTCTGGATTTAGTGCAGTTGTCGGTAAATTACATGGTGTTGTTAATGCCTCAAAAGCGGATTCTGCTGTTCTGACTGTAACCTGTCTACCGTCTGCTTGGTATTTTTCTTTTTCTACAGCTGTTTGAACCGCATGAACAATGTTTTCCTTAATGCTGAACCTTTTTTCAGCTTCTGTGTACAAATGTGATTTGTATGCTATTGGTACCTTCTCTCCCTCATTAGAGGTCAGGTATGTGAATCCGCATCTTCCTGGGATGACTCGAATCATTTGATATCAGGTCACAACCAGCAATCTCCAAGCAGCATGTAACATCTTCAAAGTCCGAGGTACTATCTCTACACTCAAAAAAGCTTCCACCAAACATCCCTCTGGCAGAACTTGATATCAACTTGGGAATGCTTGTCCAACAAGCCACAGCAAATATCATCAACCCGACAACACTCGCAACTGCAAAGGAACTACCAACCTTGAGCCTAGCTATTGCCTACTGGAACGTTGCAGGCCTAACAACTAAAATAACCTGTCCCTCATGGCTCGACACAGCAAGGAGCAAACAAATCTTGTGCCTACAAGAGACCTGGCGCACAACTCCACTTCATTTAGCGGGCTACAAAACATTCTTCACCAAAGCAGTACCTAGTACTATGGGAAGACCTAAAGGTGGACTCATGATCTATTTTTCCAATACTGTTCCACTCACTGTAAAACTATTAAAGGAAACGCACAATTTTCAAATCATTCAAGTAACACAGCCAATGGAATCAAAGAAAAAGTTATATGTATTCATAAACTACTATAATAACACCGGTACTCTGGAATGCTGCTCACACCTAGACGAAATAGCGGCATACTTATTTTTACTTCAGAAGACAAATCCCAATTCCATACTCAAGTACATCTGGGGAGGTGACTTCAATTTATCACTGTGCCCAAATTACAAAAACGGAACTGTGGGCTCCAGAACGAACTCGGAAATCCCATTCCCCACTTTGTGCACACCTCGAGTGGTAACAAACTAAATGAAATCCTCTTTACCCTAGACCTTGACTTTGCTAACGAATTAGTTAACCCGGTGCAGGACTTTCTACCCACCTTTCACGGGCGAGGCTTTCTGTCTACCATCGACTATATTTTAGCTTCAAATTCCTATAATGGGCAACTAAAAAACTACAAAATAGGGTCTAATCCAATCAGTGACCACTATCCTCTTAGTGTGGAAATCCTCATGAAAAAAGCAGGAACACTCTCTGCAAAAGCCAGCTCTCTTGACCAACAATCGCTGGCCATGAGGTAGACGAATGGCTACGCAATCAAATGGTCAAAGATCGACCCGGAAGAGATAACACAAAGGGTTCTCGAAAAAACCCATCTCTGGTTAACGAACTGTTTGTCCCCCGAGGCATCCTCAGAAATAATTATCACCTCCTTTAATAACATCCAGGAAGCAATAAGGGACGAGCTATTCATAAACACTAAAAACAAGCCTAGACTTCCGACCACGAGATGGTTTGACACTGACTGCCGAAAGACCCTTACATCCCTTAAAGAAGCCCTAAGACAGAAACCGAGGGATCTCCAATTAATCTCACAACGGAGAAAAATCTATAATACCGCCCGGAAAAATCGCAAAAAGCAGATAAAGCAAGATCTATGGCTTCAACTACACGACAGTGCAGCAAGGAAAGATAGCACTGCTTTCTGGCAGACCATAAGATCACCCTTTTTGGCTAACATCACTGACCCAAACCACCTTGATGTGGCAATAACTGAGGACGACTGGGTCTCTCACTTTACAAAAATTTTTGCAATACCAACGGGTGCTCAAATAATTCAGACACAAGATTCTGAAACAGCAAAGAGAAATATCTATCCCATTAGGTTACGTTTTACCCTCAACGAGGTCAGAAAGGCAATCAAGGCCTCAAACCCTGGCAAGGCCCCCGGCCCAGACGGGGTTCCCATGGACTTGTTCCTACACAATGTCGATTATTGGTCAATAATACTCACACGGGTAATGGCAGCAGCTGCCGAAACCGGTCTTATCCAATCATGGTCCACATCTACATTACTGCCCATCTTTAAGAAAGGGGACCGAAATGAACCCGCGTGCTACCGACCGATCTCCCTTCTGGACTCTACGGGTAAGATTGCAGGTCGAATACTCCTGGACCGACTACAATCATGGGCCCGGGAGAATAACATCATCACTGACCTGCAATATGGTTTCCAGAAGGGGCTCGGAACGGTGGAACAGGCCCTAAACCTCGTCCTTTCGGCTGGAAAGTACACACGCGCTAAAGGAGGTAACATCTATCTGGTCTATGTAGACCTAAGCGCGGCTTTCGATTGCGTACAGCATGCAAAGCTATGGCAGATCCTGGAAAACCTCGGAGTGGACCCTCCCATACTAGCCTTCCTGAGAGAGCTATATACCAACGCAGAAGGTCGAGTTTGTTATGGCATTGGCGGAGAATTATCACGTCCCTTTAAAATATCACGAGGAGTAAGGCAGGGGTGCGTGCTGGCTCCCTTCCTGTTCAATTTATACACAAACGGGCTCGAACAGGCCATGCTGGAAGGGAGCCTGGACCTCCCGCAGATAGATCATCGCCCGATACCAATCCTCCTATATGCCGACGATTCTGTCATCCTGGCACGGACATCCAACCAACTCCAGCGACAGCTAAACAAATATGTGACTTTCATGGACTCCCTGGGATTGAAAGTTAATATCAAAAAAACTTTCACAATGATCATCGGACCAAGACCAGGAGTCTTCAAGCCCATATCCATTAACAACAGTAGATTAGAAAAAACATCGGTGTACCCATACCTGGGCATTTTAGTAGAAGACAAAATGAACTGGACTAAGGCAGTGGAAGCTAGAAACCTTAGTTTCCGTCGCGCAGTATCAGCATTAAGTGCGTTTTCAAGGAAACTAGGCAAACCAGCTCCAGCGGAACTAATAACGATATACTATGCAAAATGCCACAGTGTGGCCACGTACGGAGCAGGCATCTGGGGCTATGGATGTATCGACCAACTCCAGGTTACTGAGAATGCTTTTATCAAATACATCCTAGCTCTCCCCCAAAGCTCCCCGATCCTAGCCTCACATCGGGAACTGGGTATGGAATATATGACCGACACCATACGATGCCAGCCCATTCTACTGTGGCAGCGAATATGGTGTAACCCCGAAAGCCACATCACCCGCTCCCTCATCACCGAATGTCTCGGCCTAGCGTACTGGAAGAAAATACCTTGGCTCAATTATATTCACAAATTCTTTTTAGACCTTGACTGCAAGCACTACTTCCTCGAACCCCCCTCAATAGAAGATATCTCGAAGAAACATCTGAAGGAACTATGCATGGGTCACTTAAGGGAACTCCGCAACCAAGCTGAGATCATCAAAAAACATAATGAAAAATCTCGCATATTGCAGACAGGGAAACTCATACAGCCATACCTGACATACTTCCTCTCAAACTATGAAAAGTTTTTAATAACAAGACTCCGGTTCAATCTTTTTTTCCGTCTGGTCTCATTTCCAGAAATGAAGAACTGGTCTAGAAAACTGATGAGTTGCCCCTGCGATGGAGTCTCTGAACAATCAACGATACATGTTGTCCTTTTCTGCAAGTACTACAGACTAGCAAGGAAAACATGGATTTTGCCCCTCCTCCGCTCAACTGGTCTTAGACAATCACACTCAGCACTTTTACACTTACAATCCCCGAAATCCCCGCATGAAGCAAAAATGATAGCGACCTTTCTCAAAATTGTAATATCAACTCGTCGCAAAGTCAACTTCTAAATTTGTTTCATTTCTATAACAGTAACCCACTTTGACATTTTCTGTTCGATATACCGATGCCAGATCTGTGATCAATAGCACATTGACTTTTCTTTTTTTACTGTGTTATATTTCCCTGTTTTAAATGTACTTTTTATGATTATACAAGTCTATAATCGAATAAAAGTTGATGAAATGAAAATGACTCGAATCATAAGGTTGCGTGTGTTGTCACGTGTTTGTAATTTTGTTTTAACTAACATATCCGTTTGTAAAGATCTCAAAATTTCTGTGTGTTTTTGAGTCCAATTGATTCTTTTAAAATCTGGTTTTATTAGATCATAGAGAGGTTTAATTCTCTCTGCATAATTTATAATGTAAGTTCTTCCGAAATTTAGGAAGCCTAGAATTGATTGTAAGTTTTTTAGTGTTCTAGGTGCTTGGATTACAGCACATTTCTCTAGGAAATTGTCAGCCAGGCTTTTGCCTTCACTTGATAGTTCATATCCTAAACACAGGACTGTTAGATGGGCAATTCTTGACTTTTTAAAGTTAAATTTGTAACCCTCTGCTGCGAACCCAAGTATTATGGTGTTCACTCTTTTCAAGTGAGTATCCAAGTCATCATCTGTTAGATAGATGTCGTCGACATAAGATAATGCCTCGTCATCATATGTTTGTAGTAATTCTGTTACTCTCGCTGAGAATAATCCTGGGCTGTTCTTGAACCCCTGGGGCAAACGACAGAATGTTTTTTGCGTGCCATTTATTGAGAACGCCGTCAAATATCTGCTCTCTGGTGCTATATTTTGACAAAAGAAACCATTAGAAATGTCTAAGGTTGTTTTGTATTTTTTGCGCACTATGTTATTCATTAGTGCAGCACTGTGCGAGTTTTGTACTGCAAATGTTTTGCAACATGAGTTAAGGTGTCTGTAGTCCAAAACAAGACGATATGAATTGTCTGGCTTGGAGACAGGAAACAAAGGGTTGTTCATTTGTGAGGTGCAGGTTTCAATCACCCCCTGGTATTCAAGTTGATCTAGGATCTCTTTTACCTGTTTTTTAGCTTCTTGCTTAATCGGGTACTGCCTCTGTGCAGTAGGTTGTGATTTTAACTGGATTTTGTGAGGAGGAGAGTCCTCATCCCATCCCACATGATTTTTATATAAGGCAGGGGCTTGAGCTACTGCCCACTTTCTTGCAAGTGTATATTTTTTATGAATTGGAATATGGTTTGAGAAGGCAGGCATAATTATTTCTTCGCCATGTGGGCACTCTCTGACAAACTCTGGAGGCCAGTCTCGTTCAGCTAGAAGGATGGCATAGCCCTTGGACAGATTATCCCAAAATAGTCCCCTTATTTTTCTAGTCTTATCCCCCTCTATACATAATGTTATTTCATATATTTTATGAGGTTTGCTAACTCTGGTATCTGCAGTTTCCACCTGAATGTATTCATTCGTGTCCACTGTCTCCAGATGATTCATAAGGACTTTGCGAGCTATGCTCACTTCTGCTGCGCTGTCTAGCATTGTCTGAGCCCATTCTCCGTTTTTCAGCTGTGTCCTCAGTATTCTCGGCATTGTTGATTACTTTAATACTGGCTACCTTCTTTTTTGGAAATTGTAATTTTTTATTCAGATGAGCGGGTTCTTTGTCTTTGGACTTGACGTGCTCTTCCCTTTGTTCTGATCGTCCTCTTCTTTCCGATTTCTGCGAGGAAGTCTGAAAAGATTGAGAGGGACGTGTATCAATATCTTGATATCTATCAGGTTTCTTTATATTATCCCTATTTCTAAGGTTGTATTTTTTCACAGAGGGCTCCCGTTGGGGAGACTTGCGTCCTTGGTCGGGAGATCTTTCTCTCCGCCAAGGAGACCTTCCTCTGGACTGGAATCTTTTTTCTTTAGGATTGGATTGTTTATTTCCATCCCAGCTCTTTTTTTGAGTGTTTAAATTATTTTTTATAAATACTTTTTCAGGACTTTCAACTAGTTGGGGTTTCACTGGTATTCCACCCAAACTATCTCTTCCTAGTTCTTCATAGGATTTTTCTATGATTCTGGCAATTTCTGATGGTTGGTCTGCTATATTTGTCTCTTTTAACCTCTGGCGAATCGCCACATTTGCTGCTTCTCCCTTTATGTTGGCTAATAATATTGCAGAGACCTGCTTGAAGTCTTTCAGTAGTTTCATACCGAGAGTTAAAGCGGGTTCTGGACCGTATTCATCTTGAATCTGTTTTAGCACATCTGGTATTACTGACATGGATGGTACACCATGTGTTTTTGTGTAAATGGAAGCAAAGACTGTTCCCCAAGTGTCACAATCCTCCACATGTGGTGCGATTCCCATTGGAAGACAGATAGTCAGAATCCTATGTTTCTCAACAGGGGTGGTATCTGGAAACACCGCCTCTATTTGAGTTATTTTTTGTGCTAGCCAGAAAGGAATTTGTTCCCGTTTTGCGGGTACCTTACCTAGACAGGACTGTATGTTCTGTGGTGTAATTTTATTTGTGTTCCCCTGATGACTGGTCAGCTGTGGAATTTTAATTGCTGGTTGGATTGTTGAAGTCCGCATTACATATTGGACTAATTGTCTATGTATTTTTATTAATTGTTTTAGCTGTGCTAAAAGTTCTGGTGCAGGCATTTCTTCAATGTCTGGATGTGGTGTGTATCCGGCTAGGACCGGCCACGTTGCTCCTGGTCTACCTAGTGGACCGAGCCTGGTGATGTGATTATTATGTTTTAGGGCGCCATTAAACAAGAGCAGATGCTCTTGGAATTTGAGTGGTATTTCCACCTCCTCGAAAGGAGTGTTCTCATTAGGAGGTTCCTCTATTTTGTAATAGTGGAAGTCCTTTGTTACAGCGTTTGCTGCTGGAAAGTTTATCCATGAATAGAATACCTCTGTCTGCCGATATTCGTGTGCCTCAATTACGAATATATTTACAACAAGGGGTGGTGATGGACAGAGTCTCTGAATTAAACAGAGTACTCTCACCCAGTCAAGAGATCAGGGCTAGATCCAACACCGTTTTTTAGCTCATTGCACCATCCCAGTTTCAGAACCTGGCTGTATGCAAATTAGTCTGTCCCTGGCCCAGTGCATCATGGGAACAGGGCAGACCAGACTACAAAAGCCAATTCTTACACTGGGAAGGAAACAAGCTTCCGGGGACCGGTTTCTGGCATTACAGCCGTCTTCGGCCCGGCTTGCTTGAATCCTGATGGTGCAATGAGCAAGGGACTCACATCTGAGTATACCCTTCCACGCTTAGGGTGGACAAAATTATTTACAACAAGGGGTGGTGATGGACAGAGTCTCTGAATTAAACAGAGTACTCTCACCCAGTCAAGAGATCAGGGCTAGATCCAACACCGTTTTTTAGCTCATTGCATTGGGATGGTGCAGTGAGCTAAAAAACGGTGATGGATCAAGCCCTGATCTGTTGACTGGGTAGGAGTGTTCTGATTAACTCAGATACTCTGTCCATCACCACCCCCTTTTTGTAATCAATTACGAATATGACTGTACCACCTCTTGGTGTCAGTCCATTTTCTATAAGTTTTAAAGTTATAGATTTTCTTATGTTGACCGGGATGAGTATTATATCCGGGTCATTTTGTAGCAGAGTATTATCAGCTGCTATTAGTTCAGCTGCTAGTCTAGCTGTCTCTCTTTCTTCTTCAGTGTCTGACATTTTACTGACATGAAGGTTATTCTGTTTGTTTGCAGATCAAGTTTCCACGTAATATAAAGATTAGATACACAATATTTTGGAACAGTGTATCCTTCAACGTTGAATAAACCAAGAACCATACATAGGAGTCTCCTCCTGCGAGGTTTGGCGGATATGACCTTTCACCCACTCCAGACGTCTTTGGAGTATTATGGGAAAAAAGGGGTTCTGTGTGAAAAAGCACGACTGAGTTACTCTAATGTCTTGCGTTAGTTTTATCGCCTATCCAAACGTTGGGCGCCATGTAGTGTAGTTCCTATTATCCCAATAGGCTCTGCGCATTGGAATAATATCTTCAATAGTATAGACCTAGGGCAGAGGTTAACTAGGTCTTCTACCGACGATATTAGACTTAAAGTTTTGTGTTTGCCAGCTAGCTCAGAGTTCACTAGAAACTTTCTCGAATAGGCAAGGAGGATTTTAACCTCCCTGGATAGACAAGAAGGGATTTAGTTTCTGACAACCATAGAACATGACAACTTTGCTCTCCCCTAATCAAGAGTGTATCTCTAGAGTCATGTGAAAACAATAGACAACTTATTTTACTCAGTCAGTACGTGCATTCTTAGTTTCACCAGTTTGTAGAGAAATAAGAGATGGGCGTGGTTCAATAAAAGATGTTATTTATTGATCAGTCTCTTTTCTCATACAAGAGAAATGAATCGCTATTATTGCAATACTTGTAGTTAAGTAAAGTGCATACAGTAGAGACAGAATTATAAAATAATACTGTAAAAACATTGCTATGGTTTCTGAGCCATATGATACTTTAAAATGGATGAAATAGATACATACATATATACATTTGACTAATCGTACTCAACTGGTGCTTCTAACCACGCCTACCCCAATGTACCTGACTTAAGCCTAATACGTGGGCGGGAGTAGATAAGTAGCAGTTTAAGTTAAGTTTGTTTTGCCAAGGGACTGATTCGAGAATTCTCTGCAAGGGGTTATTCAGTTCTGTACCTGAGATCTAGAATGATGGAGGGCTGGTATCTCTTATCCCAGGTCTTGATATTCCAGCTGCCTGCGAGGGCTGCTTGGAAGCGCCGGAGCTGGATTTCTCGGCAGGAGAAAGGCAGCGTCTCGTTCTCAGCGCGTCAGGAAGGCGGGGCAGCGTCTGTGGGCTTCGCTCTCTGCTGGGCTCCTCAGCACGTCTTGCTGCTCCGATCTCGTCACCACCGCATGTGTTTGCTTAAGGCAATGTCGGTAATATTTATACCTGAAAGGTGCCGAGATTGACGTAAGGATGGACATATATACGTCAATAAGGATGTCATATGAACGGGCTCGTTCGCACATTCTTTTGCTGAAGTTCTCGCTGAAATCAAAACAATGGCTATGGGAATTTCCCAGGTCGCTGTAGGTTTGATTTGTTTTGAGAACTCCGTATGCCTTATCAGGGGCTGGAGGAATATCGCTTGTCTAATTAGATGGCATGCGTTATGACCTAATCAGATAACGCGCTTCTGTGCCGTGGTGTGGCTTAATCAGATAACGTTTTTTGCACCGTTGGATGGCTGCTAGTTAATTATTAACCAAACCAGGGTCAGGAATAGGGGAATCGATACAGTACCTATAGGAATACATCACAAAAGGACAGTTGGTCTCTTGGGACAAAATGGCGGAGGTCTCAAACAAAAAAATCTTGTGGTTCAAATATCTTCACGTCAAAAGGTGGTTTCAGACAAATGGGACAAATATAGACACATCAAATGAACTAGAAGTTAGTTTGATTGGTGACGTGCCAAGGAAGAAGGAAGTGGACAGATGGTTCTGCTTATTGGTGGAGTTAACGGCCAGTGTCTTCAGACTGCTAGGCGACTTGTGGGAAAAGAGCTTGCTGGAGATGCAGCCAGAATATTTATGGCAAGAATCTTTTAACATTCTCTAGTCCACTGTTCATCCCTTCATCCCACCAATTTAAGGAGAAACCACATCTTTTGTCATTATAGGGTACATTGGACACCCCTTAAGTTATTGAAGTTGGGGAAGGGAAGAACGCTGAGGTGTGTAAAATGCAGCCAAAAGAAAGCTGATGATATTCATATGTTTTTGGAGTGTCTTGTGATGCAAAAATTCTGGGGCGATATGAGTAGAAGTTTTTTCAACAATACTTGACAATGTGGAAAGAGGATTGCTAAACATAAGTTATACAATAATTACAAATTCTGAATTTCAGGCAAAGGAAACACAGCAAAATAATGCATGAACTAGTGAGCCTTAATACAGATACACAAACATAATCATGTTGTTTGATTGTAAAGATTTATCAAAACTCTTTATTTGAGTATTCAATTATTTTTAGTTTTTTTGTTTAGTCAGTATAAAAACATATTTTAGATAATCTGTTAAAAATGGTAATACATAAAACACAATACAACAAAATCACATACCCATAAAAGACCAAAAAACAACCATATATAATACTTAGACTCAACTGATTAGTTTAATTGTATATTGAGCACAAATAGGGGAAAGCAGATGAGCTGTAGTCAATGGGAAGGCTGGCGGTAGATGAAAGCTACGTGTGTTTCGGCTGGAATGCCTTCATCAGGGGACCGCCATTTGACGGTAATATCCCGGACTTGCAAACAAACGTCAGCCCATCAGTAATACTCTGGATCTCCATTTATCCCGTATCTAGCAGTAATTCAAACGATACAGAAGTGACCTTGAAGTATACCGTTCAAGGATCTTTTTAAGAATACAAGATTTATCCGGTTCCCAAAACTAATGTTATTGCCTAGTCACCTCACTGCTCTAGAGTATAGGGACACTTCATAATCGGCCCTGGAGAGAGGCTCTAACACAACGCATAGACGATATACCAAGTCTATGTCTTTGTGAGGAACCATCTTTTCAAATTAATCACAGCTCCCCCCTGACTAGACAACGAAAGAAAGGTTCATCTTTGATCCAAGAATGTTCCAGTGATAAATAAATAGAGAAAGTTGATACGGGCCCCCGACGAAGGCATTCCAGCCGTAACGCACATAGCTTTCATCTACTGCCAGCCTTCCCATTGACTACAGCTCATCTGCTGTCCTCTATTTGTGCTCAATATACAATGAAGCTATCAGTTGATTCTATGTATTATATATGGTTGTATTTTTGTCTTTCATGGATATCTGAGTTTGTTGTATTGTGTTTTATGTATTAACATTTTTAACAAATTATCTAAAATATGTTTTGATACTGACTAAACAAAAAACAACAAATAATTGAAAACTTAAATAAAGAGTTTTGATCAATCTTTGCAATCAAGCAACATGGTCGTGTTTTTTATCTGTATTAATGCACACTAGTGCATGCATCAATTTAGCTGTGTTTCCTTTGTCTGAAATTCAGAATTTGTAATTATTGTATAACTTGGTCTAGCAATCCTTTTTCCACCATGTCATTTGCCCTACGGCTAGCAAGTACATTTGTTCCATGTAGGGGCCCCTATCCTCCCAAATTTCAACTATACTTGGTACAGCATTTCAGGTAAGCCTGCCTCTTGTATTTTTGGGGTGCCAGTGCGGCATGATTATATGTCTAACATTGTGAGAAAGCTAGTCTTCTATTCGATTCTCCTTGCCCGGGGGGAGATTTGCAAGAAATGGATCAGTAACTTACCACCGACTGAAATAGACTGGGTAAAATCCTTTAAGCATACTATTAGTCGGGGTAGAGTATTGGTGAGAATAAGAAATACATTTTGGTCTCCCGATTTGAATTGGTTGGATCTAAAATGTGAGGAAGTGTTCAGGGGTAGGAGAAGGTCCAATGATTATGCCTTTTTGATCTGCAGTTCAGCATGGTTGGCCAGGGCAGAAAACGAGGGAGAAGTTTATGGGACTTTTCGATCCTTGGTACAAATGAGTATCTCTGGCAGGCGCATACTGTGGGAGGACCCAGAGCTTGATTCCAAGGCGGATGAGGAATGCATGTTTTGGCAGTGGGGTGAAGAGTGGAACAATCAAATTATGAGCAAGTAGTCAATACGCGCTAGAACAAAGAGAGTGCACATATGACCTGATTTCACATATGAAGCACCCTCAAAGAATAGCACGAACACAAGAAAATGTCCGTTTTGAAAGTAGGATGAACAGTAGAACAGCAATCAAATTATGAGCAAGTAGTCAAAACATGCAAGAAAACGGAGAGTGCGTGTATGACCCCAAATAACATATGACGCACCCACAAACAATAGCGCGCACACAAAAAAATGTGCATTTTGAGGGTGGGGTGATCAGTGGAACAACAATCAAATTATGAGCCATGAGGTCAATACATGCAGGAAAACAGAGAGTGTACGTATGACCAGAATTCACATATGAAGCACCCCCAAAGAATAACGCACACAGAAGAAAATGCGCGTTTTGAGAGTTGGGTGGACAGTGGAATACCAAATTATGAACAAGTAGTCAATACATAGAGGAAAATAGAGAGTGTGCATATGACCTGAATTCTCATGTGAAGCACCCCCAAAGAATAACACTCACAGGAGAAAATGCACGCTTTGAGAGCAAGGTGAACTGTGTGACCATTTGTAAAGTGTTTGTTATGGCAGCTGGGGTACGCCCTTTAAGAGTGCATGCAGGGCTTGGAGAGCAGCGGGCACATAAAAAGCTGTATACAAAGCGGGTTATACTAATCGGGCGCATTCAGCAATATAAACAGTTGGCCAATATATGTCGATACTGCAGCTGACTATGTCCCCAAAGTACTAGAGTCCTGAGCCAGTGGCTTCCGAAACCTGCTGCAGTTGGATCTCACTGGAAATCCAGAGTCGCAAATTGGAAACAAATGGAGGCAGCACCAGGGATGAAGTCACACTTTAGCCAATAGGGTCTTTTCAAATTTCTTTATTCTTCTTTAAGTAAAAACGACAGGACAACAGCCAACGCGTTTAGTTACTTTTATAGGAACTTCATCAGGGCAAAAAAAATCCTGTGCAAACCACGTCCCACTCTATGAATCAAGATGATAGTCAGCCTAGAAAAGTCTGGCCCAAGAAAATTTGTAAGTGCACAAAAAGTGTCCAAAGGCACAAGAATAATATTGATATTAACAAATGGAATCCGACTGCAATCGTAGCAGCAATTTGTAGCTACCGGCGATCCTCCAAGGCGAATGAAGTGATAATACACTTCAGTCGAGGAAATCCAATGAGCCTCATATTCCGGGGGTGGCAAAAATGCCCGAATTAGCAGTGAAAACAGCAGCAAATTTTCTTGGGACAGACTTTTCTAGGTCTTTTAACTACGCAGAATCCTGCCAAATAGCCTTGAGGGATCTTTTACAGGTAATTCGATTCAGTCAGAATATTTCCCCGACAAAGCTTAGATTACTGTGGCTGGAATCAGATCTAACGTTGCCCGTATCGTGGGGCTGACTATCGTCTTGATACATAGAGTGCAACGTGGTTCGCACAGAAATTTTTTGCCCTGATAAAGTTCCTATAAAAGGAATGAAACGCGTTGGCTGTTGTCCTGTTGTTTTTACTTTAAGAAGAATAAAGACATTTGAAAAGACCATATTGGCTAAAGTATGACTTCCTCGCTGGTGCAGCCTCTATTTGTTTCCAATATAAACAGTTGATCAAGATAAAACTTAAGCGAGGCACAACGACAATGCGATCCTGTTATGCAGGCACTTCTTGACCACAGACAATATTAATGCAAACAATGAGAATGCACTTTGGTAGCACAGGCTTCTTTCACACAACAAAAACGCAAATAATGTCAATGAGTTACTGCAGCGCAGGCTTCTCTCAGACAGGTAACACTCATCCTTCGTTCATACTGCAGCTCTGTACATAATTTCCTTAACCCAAGGGCACAATTGTTGTACAGCCCCTCCTGGGCTGGCTCTTCTAGAGTTAGGCCTAGTCTCCTAGGTACACTGTCCATGGTCCGAATTAAAAATGGCTTATTCAGGTTTTTTTCCCTCTCAACACCACTTTAAGATACAGGAGATGTTAAGAAACCCTCCTGCACTAAGCTTGCGGTTAACTAAAATATATGAGGTTGAGGCTAATGTACCTCCAGGCCACTCTGATCAGGAGTGCTGGGTAAATCCATTTTTATGCTTAGAGTACCTCCAGGTCACTCTGATCAACAGTGCTGGGTGAATTTTTTTTTACACTTAAGAGTACCTCCAGGCCACTCTGATCAGGAGTGCTGGCTAACTAGTAGGGGTGGGCGGAAGTCGCGTAATGGGCTTTCGTGGAGAGGCACAGAGATTGAACCAATCTCTGTGCCTCTCTGCATATTTCCGTTACGCGCCACCCGCCCGCCTCCCGCCCGCCTTATTAAATTCTATTTAAAATCCTACACCTAAATAAAACGTACCTTATTGCGGCCGCATCCTTGCCCATCGCGGCTTCATCTGGAGACTGCGCATGTGCGAGAGCCTGCGCATGCGCATTCCTCGCCATGACTGCGCATGCGCAGGCTCCTGCGCATGCGCAGTTTCCAGATGAAGCCGCGGTGGGGAAGGATGCGGCCCCAATAAGGTAAGTTTTATTTAAGTTTCATTTTGGGGTTTTATATATAATTTAATAAGGCAGGCGGGAGGCGGGCGGCGGGCGGGCGGCCAACTTCCGTTCCACCCCCGAATGTGCGGAGACTTGCCTCAAATCTCCGCCTTCTTTGCACAAGGGCGGAAGGGCAAATCTCCGCACATTCCGTGTGCGGAACGGAGATGTCCGCCCACCCTTAGTAACTAGTCCACAATAAATAATAATACAAAAATCTATTTGTACGCTTACCGCTTCTGTTTGCCACGTTATGCTGTTCCTATTATTTAATAAGAAAAAGCTAATTGCGGCGTCTTACCATTTACAAATGGCTGCCAGTGGAGGGATGCAACCCGCCACGGGCCGGCAGACTTGCAGTAAAGAGTGGTGCCTGCTGCACCTCTTTTTTCCAAAATGCATGCAGGGTGGGCTCGGGCTGCTGGATCCCCCTGTCTCCAGGCTGCAGTCTGCGTATCCGCTGTGATCAGCTCCTATGCTGGTTCTTCAAATGTTGAAGCAGGTTCTGACTATCAAAATGGAGAACAGCAAGGCTTGGCAATCAGAAACAGTTTAACTTTAATTAAACAATAGCAAATGGGAATAGCAGCCACCTCTCTTACAGTTGCCTGCTGGAATTCAACTTGCATTAGGTACATGCCATGCTTTATACTGTACCGTGGGTGCAATAAAGAGAAGCATGTCCACCTTTGAGCAGGAAATACTGGTACAGTGGGCCATAAATTATGTGTTTAGATGCATGATCCCACCATGATAGAAGGGACCATAAATACCAACCTGAGGTCACATTCTGAGGTGTTCCAGGTGGCCAGGTGTGTTGTGTGGGTTTTCTAGGGTGATGCTTACTATTGGGCTTGTTTGGGCCTTATTTGATGAATACAACTGACCGGATGTTCTGGAATTGCATTCTTGAGCCAAATGCAGGCCCTCTGCTGTGCGTTTGTTTGTGTTTATGAGTGTGTGCACCTGACTCGTTTCTTTAAGTATTACATCCTGGGGCCATATGTGATTTATTACTGCAATCTTCCAAGTATGTTTGAGGCTTCTTCCATATCTTGTGTTTCCATCACAGGAAGCACTAGGGGTGGACAAAGGGCAGCTCTGTGATGTTGATCTGATAAAGGGTCACTATGAAATTGTAACAAGTCTTTTATTGTGAATTTGGGTAGCACATGTGACAGTTGGTCTGCTATGTGCGGGACTCCTAAAAGTGGGACCTTTTTTTGAACCAATCCAATGCTAACACCTCCTAGGAAAAAAACTGTAATAAAATATAGTTTTGTTTGATTCAGCTCTGCTTGCTCTTGAAAGTGTGGAAGTTCGTGAATTCATTGCAGCAAACCTTTTGCTGATGCCATTTTTAGGGGGGAAAACAGAAACTTTCTTGCGCAGCATTTTTTTACCATTTTATTGTAAAAAAAACCCCACCCAAATTCAGCTAAAGGTTGGCTATTTTCAAGTCCCACTCCATTGAAATCCGCAAGCCCTGCGTACCCTTAAATCCCAATGATGTTGGGATAATAGGACGCCGATTTGTCGTGTATATCTTATGTTGAAATTTTTTTATGGAAGCCTAAGCGAGAAGTAGCCCAAATAGCCAAACATGGCTCAGTAATGGGATGGAGAAGCCCCAGTAGTTAAGGGTTTATGTCTATTGCCTATGTTTGCAAAAAAAACACAAACGAATAAAATAAACATAGCAGGTTCATTTATAAATGCTGGATCAAGTGTCTGTGTCAGTGCTTGTTTCGTTCGTGTCTCCTTCCAATTCGAGGAAGGTATATATGAAGCACCACTTTCCAAGTTCCCGAGCCACCACTGGCCTTTACTTTCTTTGTTTATATTTGTCTTTCCATTAATCCAACAGCCCGACCTTACAAAACAAATTCTGGATTAGAGCTAACTGCTGTAGGAACATAAACACGTCATCAAGTCAGGCTGCTGTTCTAAAGGCGCAATCCTGGCTGCTGTTATTTGCATACGTTGTAGCCTTTCGTATTCGACTGTGATTCAACATCAACCAGACAAGTAACAGCAGGTCAGGAGATTACGGCGCTCCTGCTTTACGCAATGGCTGGCAGAACTGACAGCTGCGTGTATAACTCGCTCAGTCACAGATTGGTCACAAGGCGAGCCTCGGGGTCACTCTGAAAAGGAGTTGTGTTGTGTCAGGAAAAAACTGCGTCTGCCCAAAGTCCTGCAACGCAACAGTAACTGAAATTACACGGCCTTGTAATTATTGCTCTCGTGATGTGACTGTACGGCATAATGACATCATGTTTGGCACGCACACATCGAGTGGATATGTTTTAAAAGCGATTATCCAATTTTCGAGTTGTATATCAGTCTGAACGTTGTTTCTCGAAAGGCACTGCATGGTGAAAAATCATAAAAATTATGAGCAGGGTTTTAAGTGGGCTAAAAAAACTGAGGGGTCTCTCAAGTGGGTGTGGCCTGTGTAATTAAGGGCGCGGCTTAAAAACACCTAAGCTTAAAATCTGTGCTTAGCATAGTGTGCAGCCGGACTGGTATTTTGATGGGTGGCACTGCTACACAGAGTTAAGATTTTTTTTTAACCCTGGGGGCAAAAATGGAGAGCCCGATAGGGACCCCTCTCAGCAACTGCTTTATAGAACTGCCGGTGCTGAGCACCGGTATGACCCAGCCCACTTAAAGCCCAGATTATGAGACCATATATTATACCTACGGTCTTACAGCGATGGTGGTCAGTGCTTTCCCTACACGTTTGAAGTATTGTGCACATCTAGTGGGGACACATAATGTACCTGAATTTGGGGCAGTATAAATGATGGGGCACAGGGCACCAGTTTATGTCTGGGCGCTTTGGAACTAGGGGGCCGATTAGGATTGCGGTGAATCCGCATCCTCCGGGCCGGCGGAAGCCACCGCCAGCCTGGAGGATGCGGATTCACCGCCCTGGTGAGGGAAAACACCAACCGCCACATTACGATGGCGTTGGGATCAGCGGCGGACGGCAAGTCCGTCCGCCGCTGATCCGCGGTGGGTGTACGCAAATATGGTGGCGGTGTCTGCAAGACACCGCCAGCCATATTACGATGCAGGCGGAAACATGCTTTTCCACGGCGGCTTTTCCGCCGTGGAAAAGCATGTGGTCTTTTGTTTTTGGGGGCCCGTTGCGAGCCCCCAGGTTGTTGGGGGGCGGGGGGGTGCACATTTGCATTTGCATGCACAATGCGGCAGGCACCGCGTGGTGCCTGCCGCTTTGTGTATGCAAATGCACTGCATGCATATTTCACTTTGCGGCGGGTGCTGCTTAAAGCAGCACCCGCCGCAATGTCAAATATACGGGATGTGACCGCCAGGGTGGCGGTCACATCCTAATTCCAACGGAGGAACCGCCGCCGCCCCTGCGGACGGTCCCTCCACCTCGGGGGTGGCGAACGGACGCAGGCCCATCTGCCATCCTAATAGGCCTCTTAGTTAGCTCAGTGCGGAACGAGGAAACATTTCCTTTTGGCAAAAAAAAGCTGGATGAAGAAAGAGAACAGCGGTTCATCCGAGGCTGTGCGCATGCACAGTGTAATGTCTGAGCATGCACCAGTGGCGTAACGAAAGTTTATGGGGCCCCCCTGCAATGTACACGAGGGGCCCCACTCCGGATTTTATCCAGAGCACTCAGACCTGAGTACTGTGCTGAGGGGGTAGCCTTCAGCTGGGGAGGCCCTGCACCACGGGAGATGTGTTACGCCCCTGGCACGCAATAACTAATTAGTTAAATGTATGTAGGTTTTACGCAGAGGCTGAAGTAGACATGGTCTGTGGGGATCCACGTGCCCACACTTTATTAATTCAACAAACAACAGTTACTGTACTTTTTGTTAAAAGACGGCCCTCTGGGATTGGTTGATTCTGACAGTTGAGATGCTTCAGCTAACAGAGGAAGGGAGAGGGGGTTTCCTTTCTGCGGTTGTGAAGCTGTGGGAGGGACAGAGGTATGGAAGAATAAGGTGTCTTGCCAGGGTGCCGGCTACTTCAAAGAAATGTAAGTGTGAGCAACTGATTAATCTGCAAATGTAAAGGTTTCTTGAAAGCCAGTATTGGCTTTGATGGTGTCTCTTGAAGCTTCATGACGAGAAAGAGTTATTGTTCTTGACAGGTAATGTAAGGGAGTTACCAGCTGAGTTCTGGAGTGTGTGCTTTTAATGAACACATAAAAATGTAATCACTAAGTACAGTCTTCATGCTATTAAATTGTATTTCTTATGCACTTTTTAATCTGAAACCTAAATCTCTGTGCACTCTGTGAAAAACAGTGCACTCCCCACTGATTATTTTGCTTGCATTTATTTTTCATTTGAGGAGTGCTTGTTATTTTATATGCAGTTACTTGATGGTGAAAGACTAACAAAATCATTACTGAATATTATGTGCTGGCATCAGCCAAAACCTTTTATTTTACTGAAATGTATAATATACCTACATATTGGGGCTTTTAGGCACCTCATCCATTGGTCTGTTGTGCCATTCATATGTTGCTTCAGCCCACTACAGCACACAGCATGGGGCAATGTGTCAGCCTACTGGCTAACTTCACTTTGAGTGACTGCTTTTAGCCCTTTCACAAAAAGCACATTTGCACACAGGGTAGTTCCCTTCAGTGCCACTACTTTTGTTTTTACTTTATTACTTTGGTGTTGCCATAGCAGAATTCTTTCTACCACATGAGACCACAATGCACATTCCAGCTTTATCAGTTCCTGTCTTCTGGCAATACCGCTGTAAATTCTTTTGAAATGATATTTCTTTATCTGACTGCTGCTTTTTCACACCATACCAGCAGCTCACATGAATTCTGAATACAAGCTTATGAGAGTGCTCTATCTTTGCAACCCTGTCTGTCTGTCATTCCTGCTTTCTGTCCTTCCCTTCTCTATATTTCCTTCTTTGCATCGTACTTTTCGTATTTCTTTTCTTCTTTCCATCTTTCTTTCATTCTCTACTGTTTATTTCCTGCTTTTCTGTTTGCTTTTTTCTTTCCTTTCTTTTTCCTTTTCTTTTTTCTTCTTTCTTTCTTTCCTTCTTCCTTTCATTCTTTCTTTTCTTCTTCTTTTCTTTCTTTCTTTCATTCTTTCTTATTACTTTCCTTCTACTTTTGTTCTTTCCTTTGTTTTTTCTTTTCTTTATTCCTTTCCTTTCCTTCATTATTTCCTTCTGATTTTACAAAAATCTTATTAAATTTATGATTATAACATAACACTAGGGGTTTTCAGCCGGACTTCGCACATTAGTCTGTTGTTCTACCATCCACATTGTTCTTCCTACATCTCCAACATGCATCAATGGGCAATGCTTCAGGCCACTTCAGCCATTGGCTGACTTCTTTATAGGTTAAGGCTTGCTGGTCTTTTACAAGGACCCCATCACCACACAAAGTAGTTCCCTTCAGTACCTGGGAGTACTATAGCAATATGTGCTTTATAAGACCGACACAAAATGTTTGCCTTTAGCCAATGTGTTTGCTTGAATTAATGAGGGCCCAGCAGCTTCCTGAACAAAAAAGATTTGCAAATGACATGACAAAACAAGAATTGCCCAAAGGCTGGCCGCCAAAGTCAGACTTATTGGGTTTGCCAATACTTGTTAGCCATGTCTCTGACCCTACTCACACTCACTGACCCCGCCCCCATTGCATTCAGGATCACAGTTCCCTTGCTTTTTAATGCACTTTATTTGCGGAGATTACATTACAATTTCATGAACCTTCTTTCAACAGTTATTATAAATAAACGAGTCACACATAATGCACCACTAATCCTATTTGGGTTTTGGAGTAGCGTTCTACTCCTCAAAAAGAGCTTTTGATACCTCATTAGGGGTACCAAGCACCATATAAATGCAAACCCCCCTCTTCTATCCCTCCACTATCCGTTTCAACCCAAATAACAGACTCACATGTCCACCACTCAAATTAATTTCATATTTCCTTACACTAATTCACCACTAATCCTTTTGGGATTCCAGAGCAGCGTGTTACTCGCCGAAAAGCGCTTCAACGCCTCGTCAGGGGTAGTAAGCGTTATATAAATGCAATTACAACAATACAATAACAACATGCCCACTGGGGTGGCAGGTCAGATGCTGCACTGTTTTGCATGTGTCCTGATTTATTGCACTCCTCGCTAGGACTCTCTACTCACAACGAGTGCAGAGAACCCGCAGCTCTCGAGCCTGCTGCCCGACACTCACTGCAGTGTTTATCCGTAACTGATGGAGCTGTCTTTCCCACACAACTCCTACTCTGCAGGCCACCACCTTCTGTTTGCCTCCGCCCTGTGGCTCCATTCCGTCTGCGGCAGACACCAGGCCACGTACAACAGTACTCATGCCTGCAGCTCCACCTAACTTTGTCTATGTGACTGCTGCAGGCATGCACAGGTCACAAATGATCCTCCCTCACTGTCCTTCTTCACAGCATGGAGTGTTTCCAGCGTGCCTTCATGCTCATCACTGCCTGGCCCTTCCCTCAGGCTGCTGTGCCCCGCCTACCTGACAATGAAAGCTCTCATCACGTGCTGTTACTTTGGACTCGCTTATTATTTATCCAACTTCAGTACCTGGCTCTGACGCCTATTGATGTGCTGTGCATCACCTCTTATTGGCACCACGTACACTCTTATGAACCTGTTCCCAAATTCCTGCCTCTGTAAGGAATACATTTGCAACAGCATGGCTGAGAACGCCACAACTATAATTCTTGTCAGAGTGAACCACAAAAGTCATTAAATTAACCAGTGTTTAACCCTTTTGTGGCTTGACACTAAATTAGTCAGGCTTAACTTGGAGGCACTGTGTTAATTATTTATGCACCACAACATAGAATAACAGTATAAAAGTGAAAACACAACTCAAGAGATATACCACACTAATTTAGAAAACAATAGGGCTGGAGACAGAGACCAGATTAGCTCCTACTAAAAAAGTCATAGGAGGAGCTCAACTGATGCCAGCTAAGGGTCCAGGACCTGGGAGAAACCTCCTTTGGATCAGGAACACACTCCGGTAGAGGTTGAAGGGGTCAGCCAGGTCCAATTGTAGGTCTAGGCAGGCCCAGCTGCAGAGCCAATTTCAGCAGGTCAGCTGGGTAGTTGCACGGAGGCCCCTGGACCTTGTTGCATCCCACAAGCTCAGAATTGGAGGGAAACCAAATGGCCCTTGGAGTCACTTAGGAAAGCCTGTGATGAAGGGAACAGGTCCAGTCTTCATTCTAAGAGAGCAGAACAGGCCTCAAGCAGCAAGATTGTCCCCCATAGAACAATCGAGGCCTCAAGCAGTAGGGCAGTCCTCTGGAAGCAGCAGGGATGTCCTCTGAAGAACAAGGCAGGTCTCAAGCAGCAGGGCAGTGCTCTGGGGAATAAGGCAGTCCTTCTTCTGTAGTGTTCACAGGCCCAAGTGTGTAGTGATGAGTGGCTCAGGAGGTCCAATGTTTATGCCTGCTGTCTCCCTTTGAAGTGGGGAAAACGTCTAGTCCACCACCCCCCTACCCCACATGTGGTTCTGAGAAGTTTGCTCTTTCCCCTTCCTTCCCCTACTCAGGCTCCAAGAGCTGTAAGGTGAAAAAAGGCTAGAGTTAGATTTCTTTGTCTATACTGGACGCAAGACCTTTGAAATGTAAATAGGGGAGGGAACATCTCCACCCCTCTCATTCTGGCGGGCTGGCCCTCTTCAGCTACACCTAGGTCCGATTGTTCACTGTACGGGCACAATACGCATTCCTGATGGGAGAACAATATACAGGCCCAGGCAACTGAAAACTCCTAAAAAGCCTCAGAAAGTTTAGGGCAGGAAAATGCCAACTTTCGAAAAGTGGGGAGTACATTTTGGGTGTTGAAGTTGTTGTTGCACTTCAGAAGACTGTGGTGCAAATGGTCACGGGGTCAGAAGCACTGATTTTGATTGGAAATACGTAGGAGATAACCCGGTTTAAAACAACGGATTACACGGTAGCGAGAATGGATGACTTTCAAATATATGGGGAGAATTGGATGAGGAGGTTAGGCTGCCAGTTGCATCTAGAGTAAGGTAATGTTGTCTGACCTTGAAAGTATGGGAAAGGGGGAAGACAGGCTTCGATTTGAAAACGGGTTAGAGGCATATGGGGAGTATTGGTAATTGAAATAGAGGGGGTTGAATTTAGCATTTTGGTGATGTGACACGAGGCTTCAGTTGCTTTTTGATTGCGTGTTTAGTTATGGTTAAATGGATGGGTGAAAGGGGTTTGAGTGATGAGAATGGGATTTTCGTGACATTTTCTTGATGTTTGAATGAACAGGTTCCTTGTTAGGTGGGTTTGGGAGTGGCAGGGGCAAGAGTGAGACAGCGTGCGTGTTTAAGATTATTTGGTATTAGTGAAGGCCAATAGTAAGTAGGTAGCTGAGTGTTTTTTATTTATTCATTGCAGATCCCCTGAAGAAGAGCCAGTATTGCCTCGAAATGCATTGGGTATGAAAAGACAAGCAGACTCTGTTGTACGCTCTACTTTTTGATTGTACGGGTTGCTGTGAAAATCCTGATTGGCACGCAGCAGTCATTTGAAGCAAATAAAGGCAGAAGGTGGAATGGCGCTGTCTCCACAGTGATTTAATAAGCTCGGATGAATGAAGAATAAGAAACTGTATAACTATTGGTTCCTAATTATGAAAATGGAAAAAGGATGTTTAAAGGGTTTAATGAAAGGAGGATTCCTACCCACAACACAGTGCGACAGAACTGACACGAGATGTGTGTCCTGAGGTAAACTTTCTAAAAGTGGCATTTTCAAAATTGTAATCTAAAATCTGACTTTACCATTAAAGAGGATTTTAAATTGCAATTTATTTGAGTTCAAACATATTTTTACCTGTTCCAATCAAATGTTAACACTTACTAAACATAATAAGGTAACCCAGAGATATCCTCTGGGAGAGGTAGGCCTTACAGCAGTGAAAAACAAATGTAGGAGTTTTTCACTACCAGGACATGTAACATTTAAAACATATATACTACTTTTTAAATACAATGCACCCTGCCTTATGGGCCTTTTAGGGCCTACTTTAAAATGTTCTTATTTGAATTAAAAAGGAAAGCTTAAGCATGGCAAAAAGGCTTATTTAGCCAGGTCAAATTGGCAGTTTAAAACTGCACAACAGGCTGCAATGGCAGGTCTGAGACGTGTTTTAGAGGGCTGCTTAAGTGGGTGGCCCAATTAATGTTATGTCTAAAATACAGTTTGATGACTTTGCACCTCCACAACTGCTGAATGCACAAATGTTTCAATCATAGTTCATTGCAACACACCACTCCCAATACATGGAGTGTTCCAGTCAGGTGTAATGCACGAGGATTAGCACATCTTCACAAAGTTCTATGTCATGCAGACAGGCTCTGGGATGCTACTATGTTGCAGAACTGCCTAACTACTATCTCCTAATCCAGTTTGCCTACAGTGTCCATGCTTGTAAGCTGGTCTCTTTGCTGAGTGGCTCTAACTCCCTCTTCCACAGGCCGGTTACTTAAACAATGAGACAAATTGACTTTCTGTTGACTGCACCATCCACCTCATAGTGCAACGCCACTGGCGAGCACCTTTGATGCTATACTGAAAAGGCTAGTAGTGACTGACATGATTGAAAAATTGGACAGGCCATGATCTTGGGCGTTGCCCATCGTGGTGGCATGCAAACCAATAGCAACCCATCAGAGTCCACATTTTCCTCGACAAACACCTCCCCAATACAGCCATTAAGAGGTAGCACAATCTCATGTACTCCATTGATGATCTGGTTGTAGAGGTGAACGGCGCATACTGGTTCTCAAAAATCAGTTTGAATTGTAACAACCCAGTTATCTTCTGCCCAGAATCCATATATTTATAGACCTTCTCCACCCACTTAAGTCTGTGACACTACCAAAGGCTTAACTTTGGCATTGCATTTCAAGAACTGCAAAGATGTTTTAAGACTGCATCATACAGTTCTGCCTGGCCTCACAGGATGATAAATGTCAGTGATTTGATCCTTGTGCATGCAAAGATAACAATGAACACAACAGGAAACTTCGAGCCACCCTCCAACACTCAAAACAAGCATTTGCAATGCAATAGGTCTCGCATTAGGAAAGTTTGAGCTATTGGTATTGTAAATGACACATTTTTTATTTATGTGTTGGTTTTGAAAATAGCGAAATTAATAGCTTTGTCATTTACAATGCCAATAGTTTAAATTTTGCAAATGTGAAACCTATAGCATTTGTATGCAATATGTGTTGTATTTACGTGACTTAGATGTATTGATATTACAAATAACAATGGTTTTTACATTTTTTAATAATTAATACTTAAATAAAAGTTATTGTAATTTATAATGGCAATAGCTTAAACTTTTGTAAATAATTTTTGTGAATATTTTGTTAATTGTATTTTATTGTGACGAAAATCCAAGCACAGAAGTGAAATAACATCTTTTTGTGACATTTGTAATAAAGCTTGAAACATTGAGATAACATATTTGAACCAGTTGTTGATTGGTTGCACAGATTGATGCTGTGGTGGTGCTGAGTGATGTTGTGGCGGCGACAAGTGATGCTGTGGCGTTCAGTGATGCTGTGGTAGCGCCTAGTAATGTTGTATTTCCCCTGAGTGATGCTGTGGTGGTGCTGAGTGATGCTGTGGTGAAGCGATAGATAGAGTGAGTGCGATAGATAGACAGAGAGAGGGCTATAGATAGATAGAGTGAGGGCGATAGATAGATAGAGTGAGGGCGATAGATAGATAGAGTGAGGGTGAAAATAGATAGAGTGAGGGCGATAGATAGATAGAGTGAGGGCGATAGATCCATAGAGTGAGGGCGATAGATAGATAGAGTGAGTGAGGGCGATAGATAGATAGAGTGAGGGTGAAAATAGATAGAGTGAGGGCGATAGATAGATAGAGTGAGGGCGATAGATCCATAGAGTGAGGGCGATAGATAGATAGAGTGAGTGAGGGCGATAGATAGATAGAGTGAGTATGGGCGATACATAGAGGGAGGGCGATAGATAGAGGGAGGGTAATAGATACAGGGAGGGCGATAGAGGGAGGGCGATAGATAGATCGAGGTAGGGCGATCGATAGATCGAGGGAGGGCGATAGATAGATCGAGGGAGGGCGATAGATAGATCGAGGGAGGGCGATAGATAGAGGGAGGGCCTATAGTTGTTTTGTTATGCTATGTTTTGTTATGCTATGCTATGTTTTGTTATGCTATGCTAAGCTTTGTTTTGTTATGCTATGCTGTGTTTTGTTAAGCTATGCTATGTTTTGTTGTGTTTTGCTATGTTTTGTTATGCTATGTGTTGTTGTGTTTTGTTATGCTATGTTTTGTTATGTTATGTTATGTTATGCTATGGTTTGTTTTGCTATCCTATGCTTTTTTTTGTAATGCTATGCTATGTTTAGTTTTGCTATCCTATGCTTTGTTTTGTTATGCTATGCTATGTTTTGTTGTGCTATGTTTTGATGTGTTTTGCTATGCTATGCTTTGTTATGCTATGCTATGTTTTGTTGGGCTATGCAATGTTTTGTTGTGTTTTATTATGCTATGCTTTGTTTTGCTATGCTATGTTTTGTTATGCTATGTTTTGTTATGCTATGCTATGCTATGCTTTGTTATGCTATGCTAAGCTTTGTTTTGTTATGCTATGCTATGTTGTGTTTTGTTATGCTATGTTATGTTATGTTTTGATATGCTTTGTTATACTATGTTTTGTTATGTATGCTGTGTTTTGTTATACTATGCTTTGTGTTTTGCTATGTTTTGTTATGCAATGCTTTGTTTTGTTATGCTATGTTTTATCTTATGATATGTTTTGTTGTGTATTGTTATGCTATGTTTTGTTTTGCTATGCTTTGTTATGTTTTGTTATGCTATGTTTTGTTGTGTTTTGTTATGCTATGCTATGCTTTGTTGTGTTTTGCTATGCTATTTCTTGTTTTGTTATGCTAGGTTTGGTTTTACTATCCTATGCTTTGTTTTGTTATGCTATGCTATGTTTTGCTATGCTAAGCTAGGTTTTGTTATGCTATGCTGGTGAGGGTGTGTGAGGGTGAGTGAGGGTGTGTGAGGGTTAGGGGGTGTGAGGGTGTTTGAGGGTGAGAGGGTTGTGAGGGTGAGTGAGGGTGGGTGAGGGTGTGAGGGTGAGGGGGTGTGAGGGTGAGGGGGTGTGAGGGTGAGGGGTGTGAGGGTGAGGGGTGTGAGGGTGAGGGGGTGTGAGGGTGAGGGGGTGTGAGGGTAAGGGCGTATGAGGGTGGGTGAGGGTGAGTGAGGGTGGGTGAGGGTGGGTGAGGGTGAGTGAGGGGGTGTGAGGGGTGTGAGGGGGTGTGAGGGTGAGGGTGTGTGAGGGTGAGAGGGTCATGAGGGTGAGTGAGGGTGGGTGAGGGTGTGAGGGTGTGAGGGTGAGGGGTGTGAGGGTGAGGGGTGTGAGGGTGAGGGGTGTGAGGGTGAGGGTGTGTGAAGGTGTGTGAGGGTGTGTGAGGGTGGGTGAGGGTGAGTGAGGGGGTGTGAGGGTGAGTGAGGGTGTGTGAATGTGAGTGAGGGTGTGTGAGGGTGAGGGGGTGAGGGTGAGGGGGGTGAGGGTGAGGGGGTGTGAGGGTGAGGGTGTGAGGGTGACTGAGGGTGAGGGTGTGAGGGTAAGGGTGTGTGAGGGTGAGGGTGTGTGAGGGGGTGTGAGGGTGAGGGTGGGTGAGGGTGAGAGGGTTGTGAGGGGGGTGAGGGGGTGAGGGTGAGTGAGGGTGTGTGAGGATGAGGGGGTGAGGGTGAGTGAGGGTGTGAGGGTGAGGGGGTGTGAGGGTGTGAGGGTGAGGGGGTGTGAGGGTGAGGGGGTGTGAGGGTGGGTGAGGGTGAGTGAGGGTGTGTGAGGGTGAGAGGATGTGAGGGTATGTGATGGTGAGGAGGGGTGAGGGTGGGTGAGGGTGAGGGGGGGTGAGGGTGAGGGGTGTGAGGGTGAGGGGGTGTGAGGGTGAGTGAGGGTGAGAGAGTTGAGGGGGTGAGGGTGTGAGGGTGAGTGAGGGTGTGTGAGGATGAGGGGGTGAGGGGGTGAGGGGGTGTGAGGGTGAGAGGGTGTGAGGGTGAGGGGGTGTGAGGGTGGGTGAGGGTGTGAGGGTGGGTGAGGGTGAGGGTGTGAGGGTGAGTGGATGTGAGGGTGTGTGATGGTGAGGAGGGGTGACCAGAGACAGACAGAGGCCACTGGAGACAGTCAGAGAGCAGCCTAGACAGGGGAGAGAGAGCGGAGAGAGGGAAGAGAGAGCGGAGAGTGAGAGGGAAGAGAGAGTGGAGAGTGAGAGGGGAGAGAGAGTGGAGAGTGAGAGGGGAGAGAGAGCGGAGAGTGAGAGGGGAGAGTGAGAGGGAGAGAGAGCGGAGAGTGAGAGGGGAGGAGAGAGTGGAGAGTGAGGGGAGAGAGAGTGGAGAGTGAGAGGGGAGAGAGAGTGGAGAGTGAGAGGGGAGAGAGAGCGGAGAGAGGGAAGAGAGAGCGGAGAGTGAGAGGGAAGAGAGAGCGGAGAGTGAGAGGGGAGAGAGGTCTGACACTGAGATGAGAGCGGAGAGTAAGGGGGGAGGTCTGACACACACTGAGACGAGAGTAAGAGAGGTCTGACACTGAGACGAGAGTGCAGGGACGGTGACAGCAGAGTGCGCTCTGACACAGAGGTGACAGGCGGGTGAGTGCGCCGGAGGTCGAGTCTCCGGCGATGGTCAGGGCCTGAGATGAGATAGAGGCCGGGACTCAGCAGTACTGCGCTCTACCTGTTGCCATCTTCATATGAAAATGCCAATAAAGCGATTTAAACTGTAACATCAAATCCAAAGTACAAATACAAAGAAAGGATGATCACATTTTTTCCCCAAATAAAGGCAGCAAGAATCATTACCAGTCTTATCAGTCTGGTTATATAGTTGTGGCAAGAAGACATTGGGCTCATGTAGTTATTATGATGCCATGATTAATTACAAAAACACTGACTTTCACTAGCGGTTGATGTGGGGGAGAGAGATCAAAGCAAGCCTCGATCTCGGTTTTTTTCTGGGAGGGAGCATGAGCAGTATGGCTGCTTCATATGAAATGGACTATACAGGAACACGTGACTACTGCTATTATGACTGAGATGAATCTGTATGGCATCTTCTGTCAATGGCCACATTCCTTAACAGTTTAATAGTCCTGAAGGCAAGCCACTGAATCAAAGAACATAATTAGAAAAAGCATCAAAGCAGCTCTTCTAACAGACGGTCCTAGAAAACTATGTGCTGCTAAAAATCACATGGGAAATGTATTTCTAGTAAAACCTACATCACTAAGCAGGGGCAGAAGTGTCAAGTGTTCTTCCTAAGTGTGGGGGGGGGACACAAGCTGCTTCACTGCACGATGGGAGTGAGCAACGTGCGGAGTTCTTAAGTGGCAGGGTCGAAGTTCATTGTTTTAGCAAAAAGTACTGAAACACCACACCACGTTTCCTTCTTTCTTTTACAATCCTGTTCTCAAAGTGGCGTTTTCAGTAACATGTCTCCCAGAACGATTCATCTGGTAGACTGGATTCTGCATAATAAAGGATGAAATGAAACCATGCATATTTAAAAATGTATTCCGTGAGAACACGCATGGCAGGAAACACTACCATTTATGAATTCAGATACAATTCCACTATGCCAAACTAAACCTGCTGGCTTTACAGCTCTCTGAGCAGGATTCGCTGGCCAACATGTATCTAAACAGGCAGCTCTCAGGTGTGAACAAGCATTTACAATGCAGGGGAGGTGCTGGAGCTGGGGAACAGATGGCTGGGCAGAAATGCAAGTCACATGGAGAACGCGAGGGGAGGCAATAGCGACAAATGATTGCCACCAATTAGTTACTGAAGTCTTACTTAGAGCTGAGTAATGGGCGCAGCAGGCTTCATGGTAGCTACAGCCAGAGAGAGTGATGAAGCAAAGCTTCGCATATTTTGCGGCTTGCCGAAATCAAGAACCTCATTTATGTGTAATAAGGTAACCCGTGTATGTTTTACTAACGTTTATATTTAGTTTAAGTAAAGTTCCCGAAGCTTGCCTATGTGTATTTCTAATGAATTAATCTGTGTCCTTTTAAAATGGCCGTCGCTTGTATTTTAGTTACTGCGCATGCGTCAGCCACACTCACGTGTCCTGACGCGTCTGCAGAAGTGGAGGGAAAGTTATGCGCATGCGTAATTCATAGCTGTGCTTATCATGTGGTACTGCTCGTGCCACTGCTCTTGTGTCCGTCTCAATGTAGCTAACATTTAAATGCATAAGTTTATTTCTTGATGATGAGTTAAAAGTACAAACCCTGTGATGTGTTTTCCTAATGACATTATTATGTATTAATTTGTTTTCGCTTACTTTTCATGTACCGCGGGAAATGGGGGTCTGAGTGAGAGGAGAGCCATATTGGAGGTCCCTTCTGCGCCTGTGCGACATTCGGCAGCACGAGGGACCTTGGCTGATGGAACATAGCCAGCTGGCAGTGATGGGCGAGATGCTCCTGAGAAAGTCACCTCTGCCCTGCGAGAACAGCGAATGTGGCTCCTTATGTGATACATTGTAATATTGCGCTACTGTTAGCTCATGGGAACCCCAAATCTGCTAGGCGGTACCCAAATATGTTAATGAAGGCTTCAATTCGCGTATTGTGATTGGTGTGTTACCCAAACCCTACCTTAGGACCAATCAAAATTGAGGGATTCTGACACTTTGCAACATTGGGGGGTGGTACACTGTCCCCAAACTGTATATCTACCCTGGGTTCACCTAGTGAACCGTCCGACTTGTCTGGTTTAGCTGACCTGTCACTGACCCAACGCACTCAATAGGTGACTGAAGATACAGAGCGCTGCGGAGCACTCTGTCCGAATTTGACTATAGACTAAGGTTCTACTGAACCTTAAAGTGCTGGCAAGGCACTTAGCTGGGAGTTCGCTGACCCAATCGGGGTCTTGATCGATAGCTGCAGAGCGGGTGGAGCGCAGGCGTTGCTTCCGAACTGTGGGTTCCGATCCTATCCTGAAGAGGGTCCTGTCCTGAGGGTTTGCTGTCCTGTCCTGAGGGTCCTGTCCTGATTCCTTTTCCGAGGGTATCCTGTCCTGTCCTGGGTGTCCATTCTGCACCTGCTGTCCTTTGAGGGGTATCCTTCCTTGAGGGTTTCCTGTCCTTAACTGACCCGTGGCCAGGGTTTGGTTTCCACACCTTTTCTAGGTAAATATTACTCTGAACCTCTTGAAATTCTTGCACCTTCTGAATTTCTAACTTTTGCTTAAATAAAGTTCAACATTGCATATGTTATATTTCCATGCCTTTCCGCAACTATTGAACAGTCATTTATAATTTTGCAAAGTTATTCCTATGTCTTCTCATTTGTTAGAAATTATATTTTGCATAGCAGTGTGTCATTTTCTGATATGGTCTAGAACTTCGTTGCCTAGGTTGTTCAAAGGCCCCTTCACCTTAAGTGAAGCGTGTTATTCATTATAAGCTCTTCTATAGTCACACACACTTAGTCTATCCCTGTCTAGATAATACTGACTTACATAGTATTTTCTCGTTACATTTTATTTAGTACCTTGATGATTACTCTGTCATTATTTCTTCATGCTTATGTGATTTACGTCATCTTGGTTATTGATTGCCTTATTTTTCTGTACCTCATACAAGAAATTATTGAATTTTAGATAAACATTTTAAAACTTCCAGTTGTCCGTGGTCATTTAAACAGTATTTGAATGTTATTGGTTGGGTTTGTATTTTGCTGCCTTTCCTTTACAGCTAGCTCCCTGATTCATTGTGGTCATTAGGCACCCGCATCGGTGGATGGTAAGTCGGGTGCACCGAAAATTGGTAGCAGGGAACACACACACACCAACTTGGTAGAGCTCGTGAAGTCACCTGATCGATGTATATGGTGATTAGAAAAGTATATGGGCCCTGAAGCCGGAAACGGCGAAAACTATTGGTCGGGTGGCCTCGCGCGCTCTATCAGTTTTCTGGTAGCTAGAGGATGGTTAGGGACTAGTTGAGAGTAAGGCAGGGATTAGTTGGACTAGTTAAGTCGGAAGCTGCTATTATATTAATGCTGCTATAAGAGCGGCTGTTCTAAGAGATCTGATCAATCTCTTGTGAATACGCACGAATAATATCTTGTAAAAATAATTCATGAATTACTGTATTGTTATTATTCTTGTTCTTATATTGTTATATGTACTAATCCATGCAATTGTCAATCGTTTAGTTAAGTGTTGTCCGAACTCCCCGGGGAATTGAAAGGGCAAGTGGTGAATAGAATCCATTGTCCTGAGGTCACAGGTTCGAGGAAAGTTAGGTGCAGGTTAGGATAACCGGGAAGCACTAACTAGGGTTTTCTGAATACATGTGTGAATAAATGACAGTAACGGGGTTCATTGGCAAAATTCCCATAGTGGCGTAACCTAGTAAGGGTCACATCGGAAAAGTAGCAGGTTCCTCGGAGCTAGCGTGAAAGCAGAGGGGTCCGCTGAGAAACCTTAAACTCGGAATATATCCCGGAAAGAAGTGGATGAGTTTAGGGGAATAACAGGTTCACCGATGCTAGAGTAAAGGGTAGGCGGAAGAGATCTGCCAGTAGCGAGTGAAAAGTAAATGGAAGTAGTTTACTTGCAGTAATAGAATTCTTTCTCTGTCTAGACACTTGAGCACTGTGGCGAATGTGTATTCGTTGTAAAATAACCAAGCACTGAGCACTTTAAAAGAAAGAAAGTTTCCGTTACCTTGTGAAGGGAGGGAGTCAGTCGCGAAGCACCTCTGACGTCACTCTGTGCCGCGCTGGGATTGGTAGAAGCAGCGGGCGGGTAGCGGAGCTGAAATTGTAAAGGAGGGGTGAGCGCCGGAGCGTGGGAACTGTCTCACGAAGGGGCCGCGCACCCATTGGCGGAGCTTATTTTGTGTCGCGCACCCATTGGTTGCACGAATTCTCTGAAGCGCGTTCTGATTGGAGGTAGTTTGTAAACAAAGTTAGCGCAGAAGTCGTATGTGGCACTCGCGGACTACAGAGACTCGACCTGATCCAAGGCATCTAGGGTTTGAAAGGGATCAGTGGAAGGCTAATAGATACGATATTATGTACGGAACCAAGAGAAAAATGTCCCTTGTAAGTAAGGTGAAAAATTATTTTAAAACAGACAAACCGATAAAATCTAGGGAAGGTGTTCTTGTCCCAGCACCCAATACTCCCGCCTCATTCATGATGTTTGACCGAGGGTACAATACCTGTGTGTGGTTGGAAAATTGGGTGAAGTACACAAAAGATGACGGAGTATTGGCTTTTCCGTTAGATGGTACTTTCAATGGTAGGATCTTATTTAATTTAAGAACCCGAATGAATGAACTGCATCCCAGACCGAGACTAACGCAGTATGAGGCATTAGAGGAATGGGAGATTGAGGCTTTTGAAAGAGAAAGACCCCGAATGGACAAGGGTTTGACCAAGTGGTACCCCAGGCAGAAACAGGAATCCAGGGATAAAAGGATGAAACAGTGGAGGCAGAGCATGATTGTTGAGGGTCTGTTTCCCATGATGCCTGCATGTCATAACATTGGAGCAGGTGAGAAAAGTACTGAAAAATGTAAGCATTGGGGGGCCCTGGGGGATTCAGATGATGAACTAATAGATGACATCTGTACCCGAAGTCCGCCACCTTACAATGAGGGAACCCGACCTTCCAGTGTAGGAGATGTTCCCCGACGCCACTTCCTAAAAGAAGAAGACAGGTCCCTGGGACTGGGAGGGGGTGGTCAAGTATTGCCCTATCCTGAAAAACCCGAACTGACGGAAACAAGGGATATATATCCCAAAGTGCCCGCAAGTCAGGAAGAAAAATATTCACGTACGAAAACTTTTTTCCCCAGACCCTTGTATGAAAGCGAAGAGAAACCCTCGAATTCGGGACTGCCTTTTGTTCAACCTCCATATGGGGAAGAGCGCAGGTCCTTTAATACTGGAACCTTATTCCCGAAACCAAATTATGGGGGAGGACCAAGTGAAACGCATCCTACTGCCCCGAGTTTTACTCCTCCATTGACCCCCCAGATATTACATGACACAACTCTAAGAAGGGTACTAGTGGAAAAGGAGCAAGAGGCTCTAGCTAGACAAAGAACAGAAATAATTCAGAAAATTTCTCAGATAAATACCAGTCCTGAGGCATTGACTATTCCAGTAACTATTGGACCGGTGGTCCCGTTATACGGAAATGGTCAGGGAAATCCGATTACTCCAGTTATGACCCCAGTCATGGCAACCCCGAGACAGGAACCAATCATCATAGATGATCAGTCCAGTGAATGCGAGTCTGAAGTTGCGTTCTTGGAATTGCCAAACAAACAGACTGGAAAGGGAATACAGCAGAGGTATAACCCTTTTAATACAAAAGAAATTAAATTAGAGACAGCAACCGGTACTAGGAATGTCTCTCTGGTAACTCCGGATGAAATTGAGAGTTGGAGTCGTGAATTAGAGAAGCAGACTCCGCAAACAAAGCCTTTAGACCTCTACAAGCTGAGGGTTGAAATAGAAGAATTAATGGCAGGAAATGTGGGGTTGGATCGATTGAATACCTACTCTGAGGAAGAATTGTCGTTCATATGTAAAAGCTTTACTAGGAACACCAGAGTGCTCCATGAAAAACTAACCGAAACAGCAGTTAGCATGGGGGTAGATATCTCAAAATCCAAGCCCTTACAGAAACCGTACAGAGCAGACTTCTCAGACAAAGATATAGAACACCTGAATGTGGCAGGGAAGAAGTTGCAGATTAAAGAATTAATGGGGGTACTGCAGAAATGGGGAGATGTGGAAAAATGGAGAAGCAGGTGGGCGAAAAAGAGGGAAGAGGTTCGCTCCCGACAAGTGACTCCCGAGTTTGCTTTAAGAGAGGTAGAAAAACCTGAGCAGTTATGCCCCATGCGCGAAGTTCCAGGAGGGAAATATGTGCATGTTCCTTGGTCTAGGCAGGATATTGTGTCCTTCACGAACGATTTTCCAAAATTACGAGAGAAACCAGTTGACTGGTACCGGCAAGTGGAGAGGTTCGTGAAGGTACAGAAATGTCTGTGGAAAGACCTGGATGGGTTTTTCGACATTGTGGTTCCAGTAGATTTATGGACCCAGTGTAAAATAAACATAGATTGGCCCAGTGAAGAGTATCCCAGAAACAAGGAAACAGGGGAGCCATCAAAGGATGTCATGCGAAAATATGAGCAGGTAATTCAGCACTTGAAAGAAAAGGTGCCCGCAAAGGAAACTGATTGGACAAAGATAGATAGAACAACACAGGAAAGGGACGAGACAGTGCACTCCTTCTATGAGAGGTTATTGCAGGTATTTAAAACATACAGTGGTATTGACAACATCGACCTGAAAGATATGACGCACTTTATTTACAGGTTTGTAAATGGTTTAAGACCTGAAATTTGTCAGTGGATAAAAGACAATAAAATCTGTTGGCATACTAAGAAAATGGATGAGGTCCTGCGGTACGCTAAGTACTGCGAGGACGAGATGGCAGAAAAGAAAAAGGCCCTTAAGGAGAAGGTTATGTGGGCTCAGGTGAAGCTCGCAGAACAACAGGAAAAACAATTGAGTAACATGGTTAAAAATGCTGGGAACAAAAGTCCTGGGGAAGGGGGTGGAGGAAAGCCCCGGCCCAAATTTAGCAGGGAAGAGGCTATGAAAAAATTTCCCTGCCATCAGTGCGGCGAAATTGGACACTGGCGAAACGAGTGTCCCCAATTAGTCGATGTTAATGAGAAAACTCCTGATTTAATTCCACAGACGCAGAAAGAAAGACCAAGAAAGACTCAACCCCAGGTAAAAACCGTTCAGGTGCCTCGAGCACCCAAGCAGGTATACAGGGGAAGACAGGCAGAGAATGAAGAGATAGAGGTTTGGGAAAGCGGGGAGAACAGAAATACAGCAACTTCGCAGTATCTGCTGAATGATACCTTCCTTTGTAATGATCAGGACTGACGGGGCCTGAGAGGGGAGGACGAGGAGTGCGTACTTGGCGCTTCCTTGCCGGTAGACCAGTCTGGACCATATATTGAAGGAAAGGTTGACGGAAATGATGTCACCTTTCTGTTGGACACTGGCGCTACCCGTTCTACTGTAAGAACAGTGGACGTTCCAAACCTACCCCTCTCGGGAGAAAATATCCAAGTAGTAGGTGTATCTAATCAATTGATTAGTACTCCTGTTACCGAACCAATGGAGATTTCAATTGGAAATTTTAAACAGATGCATAGATTTGTCGTCTGTGACACCAGTCCAGTAAATCTACTGGGACGTGATTTGCTGTGCAAAATGAACTGTACCATCTTTTGCACACCAAAGGGTGTTGAAATACAGACCCCAGATGAAGACGGCATTTATAAATTATTGTTGCTTAGACCTGACTCAGAAATTAAAAGATTGACCCTGCAGGACTTGCCCCAAGAACTCCAGGAAGCCGTAAAGCCAGAGGTGTGGGATTTCACTGGAAAGGATGTGGGGTTGATGAAAGATGTGGACCCCATACAAATAGCCATCAAGGACAATGCAGTATATCCTAACACTAGGCCCTACCGAATGAATGCTGAAGTGAAAGCAGGTGTCACTCTGGAAATACAAAAATTATTGGAAGGAAACATCATACAGGAAGTGATGAGCAGCCCATGCAACTCACCGATTATGGGCATAAAAAAGCCTAGTGGCAAGTATAGGGTAGTGCAGGACCTGAGAAAGGTTAACAAAATTGTAGTTCCTTGCTGCCCTATTGTCCCAAACCCTGCAGTGATATTGTACCAGATTCCTTGGGATGCTGAATGGTTCACTGTGATTGATTTGTGTCATGCATTCTTTTCGATACCCCTGCACCCCGACAGCAAATTTCTTTTCTCATTTGCTTTCGAGGGTCACGTGTATTGTTGGAACAGGGTCCCTCAGGGGTATACAGAGAGCCCCTCTATCTTTAATCAGATCTTGAAAAAATGTCTAGAGACTTTGATCTTACCTGGGAACTCTGTGTTAGTGCAGTACATAGACGACCTTCTATTGGCGTCTAAAAGTCACAGGGACTGTGTAGTTGACACCATTGCCCTCCTAAATCATCTGTGTGAGAAAGGGCATAAAGTAGCCCCTGACAAACTACAGTTCTGTGCGAAATCTGTAAAATATCTGGGACACCAAATAGAAAAGGGTGTCAGAAAAGTCACATCAGAAAGAGTGAGAATAATTCAAAAGATGCAGTTGCCCCGTACTCAAAAAGAAGTCAGAATGTTCCTGGGTGTATTAGGGTACTGCAGGCAGTGGATTCTGGGATTTGCAGCCTTAGCCAGGCCCTTGATAAAAATGACCACGAGAGGAATGCCAGATGTTGTACAGTGGGACGATGAAAGTCTAATGGCTTTCACAAGACTGAAAAACTGTCTGTGTACAGCCCCTGCGTTGGGAATGCCAGATTATTCCAAAGAGTTTGCCCTTTTCTGTGACACTCGCGATAATTGCGCATTGTCTGTCCTGACTCAAGAACATGGCACGACCAGGAGGCCTGTGGCCTATTTCTCTGCCACACTGGACCCAGTAGCTGCTGGGTTACCAGGCTGTCTGAAAGCAGTAGCTGCTACCTGTGCAAGTTTGGAGCAGAGTGAGTCCATTGTCATGGGACATCCTGTGACCGTGTATGTTTCACATGGAGTGGTAATTCTATTGACCAGAACTAAAACACAGTATCTCACCCCTAGTCGGCTGACTAAATACGAGAGGATTCTTGTGGGTGCCGCAAATGTGAGCATTGTTAGGTGCGGTATTCTGAACCCTGCCACCTTACTCCCCGACCCTTTGGAAATGGAAGGAGGGGATGAAGATGAACATGATTGTATTGATCTGACAGAGTTCAGTACCAAGCCACGCCCAGACATAAAAGAAGTACCATTGCCTGAGCATGATAAAGAACTATTTGTGGATGGTTCCTGCCTAAGACATGAATTAGGAGGCTTGAGTGCTGCTTATGCAGTAGTGTCTTTCACAAAAATTGAACAAGCAGGTTACCTATATAACATCAAGTCTGCACAAGTAGCCGAATTGATAGCCATGATAATGGCTTGCAAAATTGGGAAGGACTTACGCATAACAGTGTATACTGACAGTCAGTACTGTTATGGCGTTGTGCATGACTTTGGCCAATTATGGCTGCAGAGGGAATTCATGACTTCCTCAGGTACTCCCATTCGGAATGCAAAAGTTGTTCATGACCTTTTAGAGGCCATCCAGTTGCCCAAAGAACTGGCAGTGGTAAAATGTACTGCTCATCAAAGGAGCATGGACAGAGTATCAATGGGAAACGATTATGCTGATCGAGTGGCTCAATGGTGTGCCAAAGATCGGTATATTGTAAATCCAAAACGAGGGGGGCCAGGAACCAGCTGCCAGCTTCAGGTGTTTGAGGAAGTGCCTACATGGGATGAGGTGAGAGAGTGGCAGGAGTCGGCTCCTTGGCAAGAAAGAGAGAAATGGAAGGAGGATGGCTGTAGACCGAGACGTGTGGATGGTGTGATTTTGGGCCCAACTGGTATGCCTGTGTTACCCCGACACTTGCTTGGCACAATGGCAAGATTGATACATGAAGGATCACACATTGGTAGGGATGCCATGATTCTGGTATTTCAACAGACTTGGTACAGCAAGAAGTTCAGGAAGGTAGCAGAGTCCCTCTGCCAGAGGTACCTGTCATGTCAACAGATGAACCCAGGCAAAAGGACAATGGTTGAGCTGAGCAAGATTGGGAGATCAGGGGGTCCCTTTATAAAGATACAGATTGATTTCATCACCATGCCCCGTTGTGAAGGGAAACGATATGTCCTTGTCATTGTTTGCGTATTTTCAAAATGGGTAGAAGCTTACCCTACTCCTCAAAGTGACGCACTGACAGTAGCGAAGTGTTTACTAAAAGAACTGATACCTAGGTTCGGAATACCATGCATTATTGAATCAGATAAGGGTGGACATTTCCAGAATGACATACTGGCTGAACTTTGTAAGGCCTTTGGAATAAGGCAGAAACTCCATTGTGCATACCACCCAGAGGCTTCTGGAATAGTGGAACAAGTAAATGGAACTATCAAAAACAGACTAGCAAAGCTGACAGATGCTACGGGCATGACCTGGGTGAAGGCCCTGCCCCTGGTCCTGATGGGACTGAGAAGTGTTCCAGACCGCAAGACAGGCCTAAGTCCCCATGAAATCATTATGGGAAGAGTGATGAGACAAGCATGGGTGCCAGGAAGCAAACTGTTGAGTATTACTGATGATTTGGTGCTTGAATACTGCAGAAGATTGGGTGACCAAGTGCGTTCTATCTCTCGCCAGATTGGAGACGACGGCATCCTCAATCCAACGACTCCTCTCCACAGCTTGGTTCCAGGAGACTGGGTCAAAATAAAGAAGCACACTCGATCAAGTTGTCTGGCACCAAGGTGGGGGAAGAAACGCCAAGTAATCCTGGTGACAACCACTGCAGTGAAAGTCGCAGGTGTTCCCCAGTGGATCCACGCTGGACACACCCAGAAGGTATTGCCAGACAAAGGATTTGAAGAACCAGGGCAACCAGCAGAGGACCCTGAAGGAGCCCGACCTGAAGCAACTGACAACGAGCAGCCCAGTACCAGTCAGGTTGCAGGAACAGCAGACGTTGGCCCAGGAGTAGTTGACTACGAACTGCCAAGAATCCAGCCTGCTGAAGAGGTCCAGGAAACTGAGCCAGGAGTAGCTGAAGACGAGCTGCCAAGCATATGGCCAGAAGAATGGATACCGATGATTGATCTGACCGAAGATCCTATCAGAACAAGAGAACGACTTAGTGAAGGTAGAGAGTGGACTAGTCAGGAAAAGCAAGGCACAGGCGAAGAACCTCAGCCACTTGAGATTCAAATCAAAACTGAGGAAGGAGAAAGTCAGACAGGGACAGAGCACGTGATTGATACAGATCAAGTGAATAAGACTGAACAAGTACCCGATACTGAACAAGTGCAGGATACAGAGCAAGTGTTTGATACTCCTCCGCTAACTCCTGATGTGGATAAGGGACAGACTAGACATAGAGTAATAGTTCGAGCAGAAGAAAATCAAGAGATCGAAGTGCTTGAACAGGATCAGATAGGGTTAAAAGAACGGGTTCAGGAAACAGAAACAGAAACAGAGACAATCGAAAGCAAAAAACAAAATATTCCTGAACAAGGCCAGATTAGCAACCAGGCAGAAGAATTTGATGCTAGCCCTGGAACTAGTCAGATAAGGGAAGTAGGAGAAGAAAGTGGAGAAGAATTACCACAAGATAAAGAGAACAAGAGAAGAAGAAAAGAAAGTGAAGTCCAAGTACCGACTAAGAGACTAAAGAAAAGAAACAACCTTGAGCCTAGGTTTGTAAAAAGACTGAGACTAAGGATAAAGACAGTGGAAGAAAAACGTGCAGAAGCAAGAAGAAGTGCTCGAATAGCAGAGCAAGAAGAAGACTCTTCCAAAAGAAGGAGTGAGCGAATAAAAAGACAAAACAAAAAGTACAAGTCTCCTGAATGGACACTGGTTTTGGAGGAACTTGAAGATCTTGATATAACTGACGTGAGCGACGGGGAACCTGTCCCAGAGTACTCAGCTGAAGAGGAAGACGAACCACCGTGAATTTGCACAAAGTAAGCTAGTTGTGTAAAAAGTAAAAAAGAGGGGTGAGAACACTCCTACTGAGCTAAAATGTCTGATTCAACAGTGAATGGTAGACCTAGTTGCAGCCGTTTTAAGACGTGTTGCAAGGTGTGTATATGTAGTGTAGTAGTACTGATAGTTATCTGGATAGGATTAACAATTTTCATTCCCTTTGCTGTAAGTAAAGATACTAACATTGTCCCTACTGAAGTTGTAAATACTGACAATGAGGAGCTGACAACACAGAGTGTAGAAAGACATGAGAGAGCATTGAGACAAACTAAACGAGACTTAGAAGCATCAGATGAGAAAGGACTACATTATCATGGAATGAAAAACAGGACACATTTGAATGTTTTCGCAAACTTGTTAATACACTATGTAGAGACTATGGAAATTGAAGATTGCTATGTCTGCATGAAGCTACCTACTTCAGTGGCTGAAGGCGTGACATACCATCATCTGCCATTGACATATGGAATTTCCTGTAGCATTTTAGCTAGTTTATTTTACAAAAGGGGACCGTTACAGTATTATTACTCTAACAATGACGTGATCTTTTCTGAACTTCCTATACGTGGGAACTTGAATCCTGTACATACCAAAACTGACACCATAAGATATATGGGAGACTACTTTCTGACTATAGGGAACATTGACATAGCAGACGCACACAGAGATAACTTGACTTGTTCTTTGCGTGAGCAGGAAAAGATGTTCCTGAACATGGCAGAGAAAAGGAGAATTAAAATTCAGAAGAAGGCTAATGACGAAAGTCAGAAAAAGCCAAAGTGGGCAGAAAACATGGAAGGCACCTCATCTGGTGGAGCGGGTCCTGCTCTGTTGCTGGATTTTGAAAAGAAAGGCAAGCTATGTCTTCACCGCGAGAAGACTAGCTATTATAATAATGTTTTCATTGGTTCCAGTGAATGCGAACATAATTACAAGGTAATTGGAGGTTGGGGTTTCAAAAATGGGTCAGAGCCCGTGTTTCCTGGAATTTATTATATTTGTGGGGACAAGGCTTATTTCAAATTGCCGGATCACTGGTATGGGAGCTGCTACTTTGGCATTGTTTTCCCGAAAATATACCATGTGAATGGAAAAGCTGGAAGCAATGAAGATACTAATGGCTTAGTGCGTAGTAAAAGAGAAAGTATAGGTGAAATTATGGGTAGTATTTTCAGTGCACTGATACCTGGAGTGGGAGTGGTTCTGAACACTCACAGAATTTGCAAATTGTCTACTATAGTAGATGTGCTGTCTACTGAAACAGCTCATGGATTTCTGCTGGTCAATACCGAAATGGTTGCGATCAGATCAATGGTTTTACAAAATAGACTTGCTCTTGACACCTTATTAGCGAAAGAGGGCGGAGTCTGCCGGATGTTGAAGGCGCAACATTGTTGCACTTATATTCCGGATAAAAGTGTACAGATCAAAAGATATGTGAAAAACATTACTAATTTGGCAAAGGAACTCAAACCACTCGAGGTTGATAGTGCCTGGAAGAGACTGGTAGATGGTCTCTCAAATGTAGGTCATTGGCTTGCTAGCATAGGTAAAAGCTTATTATTCAAAATTCTGATGCCAATTGGTATTATAGGTCTTATTATACTTTCCATTTTCTTATGCTGTAAATACCGCAAGCGCACCAAAAAGCACGAGGTAAATGCAAGAGGAGTGAAACGAAGTGTGGATGAGATTGAATTAGAGGAAGTGAATGATCAGATATACAAAAAGGTGAAAACTTCTCACCCTGCTAAAACTGAAAGAGAAAAGTTAGAGCGGTTGCTGGAAGAAATAGAACTTTATAAAGTGTGAAAGAAAGTTGGCATCTGGTTCCATTATAATTTGTGATGATAGTAGATATCATCAAAGAGGGGATTGATGAAGCAAAGCTTCGCATATTTTGCGGCTTGCCGAAATCAAGAACCTCATTTATGTGTAATAAGGTAACCCGTGTATGTTTTACTAACGTTTATATTTAGTTTAAGTAAAGTTCCCGAAGCTTGCCTATGTGTATTTCTAATGAATTAATCCGTGTCCTTTTAAAATGGCCGTCGCTTGTATTTTAGTTACTGCGCATGCGTCAGCCACACTCACGTGTCCTGACGCGTCTGCAGAAGTGGAGGGAAAGTTATGCGCATGCGTAATTCATAGCTGTGCTTATCATGTGGTACTGCTCGTGCCACTGCTCTTGTGTCCGTCTCAATGTAGCTAACATTTAAATGCATAAGTTTATTTCTTGATGATGAGTTAAAAGTACAAACCCTGTGATGTGTTTTCCTAATGACATTATTATGTATTAATTTGTTTTCGCTTACTTTTCATGTACCGCGGGAAATGGGGGTCTGAGTGAGAGGAGAGCCATATTGGAGGTCCCTTCTGCGCCTGTGCGACATTCGGCAGCACGAGGGACCTTGGCTGATGGAACATAGCCAGCTGGCAGTGATGGGCGAGATGCTCCTGAGAAAGTCACCTCTGCCCTGCGAGAACAGCGAATGTGGCTCCTTATGTGATACATTGTAATATTGCGCTACTGTTAGCTCATGGGAACCCCAAATCTGCTAGGCGGTACCCAAATATGTTAATGAAGGCTTCAATTCGCGTATTGTGATTGGTGTGTTACCCAAACCCTACCTTAGGACCAATCAAAATTGAGGGATTCTGACACTTTGCAACATTGGGGGGTGGTACACTGTCCCCAAACTGTATATCTACCCTGGGTTCACCTAGTGAACCGTCCGACTTGTCTGGTTTAGCTGACCTGTCACTGACCCAACGCACTCAATAGGTGACTGAAGATACAGAGCGCTGCGGAGCACTCTGTCCGAATTTGACTATAGACTAAGGTTCTACTGAACCTTAAAGTGCTGGCAAGGCACTTAGCTGGGAGTTCGCTGACCCAATCGGGGTCTTGATCGATAGCTGCAGAGCGGGTGGAGCGCAGGCGTTGCTTCCGAACTGTGGGTTCCGATCCTATCCTGAAGAGGGTCCTGTCCTGAGGGTTTGCTGTCCTGTCCTGAGGGTCCTGTCCTGATTCCTTTTCCGAGGGTATCCTGTCCTGTCCTGGGTGTCCATTCTGCACCTGCTGTCCTTTGAGGGGTATCCTTCCTTGAGGGTTTCCTGTCCTTAACTGACCCGTGGCCAGGGTTTGGTTTCCACACCTTTTCTAGGTAAATATTACTCTGAACCTCTTGAAATTCTTGCACCTTCTGAATTTCTAACTTTTGCTTAAATAAAGTTCAACATTGCATATGTTATATTTCCATGCCTTTCCGCAACTATTGAACAGTCATTTATAATTTTGCAAAGTTATTCCTATGTCTTCTCATTTGTTAGAAATTATATTTTGCATAGCAGTGTGTCATTTTCTGATATGGTCTAGAACTTCGTTGCCTAGGTTGTTCAAAGGCCCCTTCACCTTAAGTGAAGCGTGTTATTCATTATAAGCTCTTCTATAGTCACACACACTTAGTCTATCCCTGTCTAGATAATACTGACTTACATAGTATTTTCTCGTTACATTTTATTTAGTACCTTGATGATTACTCTGTCATTATTTCTTCATGCTTATGTGATTTACGTCATCTTGGTTATTGATTGCCTTATTTTTCTGTACCTCATACAAGAAATTATTGAATTTTAGATAAACATTTTAAAACTTCCAGTTGTCCGTGGTCATTTAAACAGTATTTGAATGTTATTGGTTGGGTTTGTATTTTGCTGCCTTTCCTTTACAGCTAGCTCCCTGATTCATTGTGGTCATTAGGCACCCGCATCGGTGGATGGTAAGTCGGGTGCACCGAAAATTGGTAGCAGGGAACACACACACACCAACTTGGTAGAGCTCGTGAAGTCACCTGATCGATGTATATGGTGATTAGAAAAGTATATGGGCCCTGAAGCCGGAAACGGCGAAAACTATTGGTCGGGTGGCCTCGCGCGCTCTATCAAGAGCAAAGTCCTACCCCAGCAGGTAGCCAGGAAGGAGGCCGTGTCAGCACAGCCGCTGCAGCACTTATGGAGCCTGCCAGGGTGAGTCTCCTGCGCTACCAATGCTGTCCTACCACCAGAGAAGTGGGACCCTCAGCATAGACTGTGTCAGGGGCTACCCACTGCCCTGTAAACACACACACACTCCGTAACTGTAAAAAAACAAACATACAAATTCCTTTTAAAAAGAAGGCTCGCACACGCTCTGCTGAGGAAGGGGAGAAAAGTAGAGGAAGCGCAGCAACCGCGGGTTGGTGGTGGTGGGGGGGAAGGGGGGGGGGGGTGGAGTCATGATAGAGAAGGGGTGCCAAGATAAAAAACACGAACAGAGCATAAAGCATGCCACTGAATTGTTAGTTAGAGGTTAGTGATGGGCACGGCAAGCTCGATGGTAGCACCCAGCAGAAAAGTGGGCGCTGTGTTGATTAAAAAAAATACGGCACAAGCCTGCTGAAGCGGCCAGCATGTTACACGGCATTTCTTCCCCGCAACCTCTTAGGAGGTGCTGTGAAATACAGGCAGCGGGAAGGAGAAATGGAGAATGTGGGTGGAAAACAAGGAGAAAATATTAGCTATTGAGGAAAGCACCATAAGGGAGAATTAGAGGAGGAAGGAAAAGGGGGGAAATGAAAATTTCAAAGTGAGCAGGAAGAGGAAAGATAAGAGAAGAGTGCAGGAAGCAAGAAAACAAGAGAAACCATCGAAGAACACGAAAAGGAACAGGGAGGGAGGGAAAGAGGGCAGAAGTTAAGGAGCCAAGGAGGACGTTGGGGGGGGGAGGGGGAAGCCTGTGGGAGGCTGATGCCTTTGATGTGAGACCAGGGGGGAGTAGAGATAAGAGTCACGGCCTGCGGCCGTGAAGTGTGAACCAGTGGGCGGGGAGGCAGGAGCAAATGGTAAGGGGAGCCTTTGAAGAGCAAGGCAGGGGGATAGAAGCGCGGTCACGAGCACGTGTACTACTACAAATCTGGGTCGTAAAAAGTCAGTTTTGTGAATGGGTGGCATTAGGTCTCTCTGCGAGACCTAAACAGTGATTTGACCCTAAACAAAAAGAAAGTGTGAGTTCCTCAAGTTCAGTATAAACGTCTTCAGATACCACTGCTACCCGGAGTGGGTACCCCCTGATCCCCTCAAAACTGCTGATTTGAGGTCTACCTCTCTGCCCACCGGGGTCCCAGAGGTCCACCACTTCCTGGGGATGGTGACTTATTGTGGATGTATTATCAGAAAACTCACATCTCACACCAGTCCTTTGAGAAAATGGATGTAGTCCAACTCAACATGGTCCATAGAACCCCGGTAACCCTTACAAACCATAATGGAGGCTCTCTTTTCAGATACTGCCTTGAAGTATTTTGATTCTTTGAAGGGCTCTGAGATGTCAGTTGATGCCTAGGTGCTGTACTCTTGAGCAGAAAGGAATGTGGCTTATGGGAACTTGTCACCTATGCAAGCCAAGTTCTTCCCCTATTGTGCAGCACCACTCACAGGTTGAGAAGGAGGCCATAAGAATGACCAGGGCAGTCGCCATTTTCATTTGTATTTGTATGGGCATTTATTTCAGGTCTCCCTTTTCATAACCCTCATTTACCCCTCTTACAAGGACTATCCTCCAAGCTGCCACCTAGGATTGAAAGGAGCATCCTCCAGCTACAAGGTATACTTTTCCAGGATCACTGACTATCTGTCAAAGCACTTCTGACCTCCTGCATCTAAAGAGGTTCAGTCGGGATTGAGACCGAAAATGATGTGCAGTTGGCAGATGACTTTTCCCAGACTCTCCCAGTATCCCTAGAATACATTTTCTGAAGCATCCTCACAAGGTTATATCTACACCTAGCAATCTAGGCAGTGGCAGAGCGATGACTGTAGATTTCTCTATGCAACCATTGGAGTAAAAAAAATAGAAGCTCAACAAGTGCTCAGTTTTCTGCATCACATAAGCCATGATTTCACTCTGGGCAGTGCTTAATTTGTAAACTTATAAGTGCCAGGGCCCACGTCAGGAGGCCACCGCAGCCTGCACCGCCCATTGCCTTTACCGGTGTTGCCAACAACAGCACTTACAAAACTTCTAAGCATCACACTGCTACAAGTGTGACTATTCAGACTGTTTTAGGCCCTGAACGCTGTAAGAATGACTAGGGCAGGAGGGGTTAACTGAATTAATGTAGTTGCATTAATAAACAACTGTTGTTCTGCTCAACTCTAAATTGCACATACAGCGCCGCCATGTGGGAGCTGTCATAAGTGCTGGTGGTGACAATTAAATTCCTATGCTGACCACTGAAACCACCGGCTCAAATTAAGCAGTCTCTGGGGCGTAACACAGGGCCCTGGTTCCATGGAACCACAAGCCGTGTAAATAAGAAAACCTCACTTGTCATGCACGTGTGCTAACTTTGTACCCATTCAGTTGTTGCTATTTTTTCCCATTAATTGCTTAATTGCTGTAGAAGATAAAAGAAGGAAAGGCTGCAGATGTCAGTTGTTCTTCTACAATAATTTCGCTCACTCAGACTCTGAATACTTGTACACAATTAGGACAATAGAGGCTGGGAAGGATGAGTGTAGATACCCAAGACAAAGATAGTGGTATTCAGGAGAAAATGTGTCTGTTTTGTCTGGAGGTGGGGCAGTTGCTTACTTGAATAAGGTAAAGAGAATCTGTGTGTTGGGCTCTGGTTTTAGTTTATTTTGCAGGGAATGTTTCATGTTATTGGGTGTGTCATCGGCTGAATAAATAATGAATGCTATAATTAAACTGAACATTGATAACGATGAGCTTTTATTTACAGGACACAATTTGTTCTGGTACAGACAAACTGAAGCCATATGTGGGTCACCTCGGTCATTGCTCGTAAGAAAGCAAATGCTGTAGAAAAGACCCAGGATTGACTAAAACGAACCAAACAAGTGGTTGCAATTTTAGGAGGATTCACCCATTGTAAGTTTTGGCCCCAAAACACCTTTAAAAAAAAAAAAAAAAAAAAAAGAGAGTTCAGGACTTAGGAGTTTTCATGTCTGATTTAATTAATATTGCTTAACGCGTTCATTGCAACTGTACCTTTTGGACATGCAGGAAATGTAACATGAGTGTGCTGTGTGTCATTTCTGACTTTGCCAATGTCTTATCAAGACATCGTAGATCACAGATGGAGTTTAGCAGTTTCACTGTGATCATCTGACATCTGCTGCTTTCATTGAAGTTACTGCGAAAATGAACCCTGTCTTCCCAGAAAGAGATTTAGATTTTGGGTTGGCTATAAAAAAGCCCACCCCATTGTCCTCGCGCTGCTCTCCAACCTGATGGATACTGTGAAAGGATAGCTCAGGCGACGTGCGCAGTGGTTGCAGAGGGCTGGTGGGGACCAAAGGACTCACACTTCACAGCAATACTAGATCCTGAACAATTGTAGCAGAGAAGTGGACTCAGCCAAACGATTCCCAAAAGAAGACTCGAGACTGCAAAGGAAACAGAGAGCTGCAAACTGCCTCCCTACCGTGTCCTGCCTACCTGTGCAGCACAATGGGGCGTGAGCTGAAAAGGCAGAGTGCTCAGAAACGCAGTGCCTCATTTACAACAATTTGACGCAGGAAAGCGCTGCACGTCACTTTGATGGGCTGCTCTGCGGCTAAAGAAAAGGTCATGAATGCGCTGTATCTATGAGATACGGTGCGTTCCTGCCCTCTTTCACTGTGCTGACACATAAAGGGCTGCCTGGCGCCAACGCTGACACCCTTGCACCATTGCTCAAGGGTGCCTGCACTAAATTGTGTTGCGTTGTCTTACGTCGTATCTACAAGCACATATAAAGCCACGCTGGATGGCTTTCTGTGGCCTTATAGATATGCGTCTGCACTGTGCGCCGCCAGAATGTCAAGAAAAATTACATTCCAGCAGCACACTGGGGGCCTCATTTACAACAATTTGACACAGGTCAGCGATGCACGTCACTTTGCTGCGCTGTGCTGCCCTGCATCAAAAGAAAAAAGCAGGAATGCTCTGTATCAGATGCGGCGCATTCCTGTCCTCTTACCCTGCCCTGGTGCACCAATGGCTGCCTAGCACCAACACGGGCACCCTTGCACTATGGTGCAAGGGTATCTGTATTAAAATCAGGTTCTTTTTGTGCAAGGGTCACCTTCCTTCACAAAAACAACTCTTATGCCACCCCTGGGGAGGTGAAGGATTTTTACGCATTCCCAGATTAAATTAAAGATGTTGTAAATCTGGGAATGTGTTGCATTGAGTGGGGACACTCACCACAACGCCCATGGCATGCCTCCCGAACCAGTGTGAGGCAACGCAGAAACTTGTGCTGCGTTGCCTTACACCATATCTACCAGGCCAAGGAAAGCGAAGGGTGGCTTTCCGTTTCCTCTTGGATATGGGTCTCCATTGTGCGGTGCTGGAAGATCAAGGAAAATGACTTTCCAGTGGCGATTGACGTAGGGCAGCACTGCACAACACGTTGCTGCAATGCCCTGTGTCAAAAGAAAATGACAGGAATGCTCAGTATCTATCAGATGGCATTCCTGTCCTCTTACACTAAGCTGGTGCACCAATGAGTGCCTAGAGCTAACACAGGCACCCTTGCACCATGGCGCAAGTTTGCCTACATTGAAATCTGGTTGTTTTTGTGCAGTAAGGGACACCGTACTTCACAAAAAAAGGTTATGCTACCCCTAAGGAGGTACATGGCTTTGACACATTCCCATATTTAGTCTATGTTGTAAATGTGGGAATGTGTCAAAATCCATGGGCGTTGAGTGGTCACTGCTACGCCCATGGCATGCCTCCCCGAGGTAGTGTGAGGCAACGCAGCGGCTTGCGCTGTGTTGCCTTACACCATATCTATAAGGCCATGGAAAGTCACATAGGGTGGCTTTCCGTCCCCTCATATACATAGGTCTGCACTGTACACTGCTGGAACAACAAAAAAGGAGGTTCCAGTGGCACACTGGACTTGTAAATAATCCCCACAGTTTGGCTAATGTTATCAAGGCATGATGTTGAGAGACTCAGCGAACCAGGAGCACGCCTTTTTTGCAATAAAGCTATCACAACACAGCCATGTGAAAGTAGAGTGCACAGGTACTATAGAGACTAGCTACACGTTTATTACAGGAAACTTACACCCAAAGGTGCAGATTTACAAGCCCCTTGCGACACTTTTACGCTGCTGTTGCGTCACTTTTGTGACGTAGCGACGCCGTAAACAATGCGCCACGTTGCAACAGATTTACAACGTGACGCATTTAGGGAGATGTGTCATGTTGTAAAGCCCTGCGTCACATTATATCTGCGTCAGGTATAATGTATTCAGGGTGGAAGTTCCAACGCAAGAAAGCCTTGGAAAAGTGACACAGTGAAATCTACAAGATTTCACGGCGTCACTTCTACGACGCCACTACGTTAAAACCTTACGCCTGCTTGAATCAGGCATAAGGAGTGATGCAGCACAGTGGGAATAGGCATTCCAGACAGGCCCGGACTGGCCGTTGCGGGCACCGGGCAATCCCCCGGTGCGCCGCACGGGTGGGGGCCGGTTTTGGGCCCCTGGGGGCCGTTTTTGTTACAGGGCCGTTTTTGCAGCATAGCTGCAAAATCGGCCGTGTAACAAAATCGGCCGAAAACCGACCCCGGCAAAGAGCTCGGTCGCACCCCCAGGGGGCCGGCCGAGCACTTTGCCAGGGCCGATTTTCGTTCTCAGTCCGGCCCTGATTCCAGAGCATTGCTGGAGTTGCGTCGTGCTTGTGACACGACTCAAGCAATGCATTACCTTTACGCCAACAGATGCATGACACATCTGTCAATCCTTGCGCCACGGTGCACCCGGTGGTGCAAGGGTTTTTTGTGTGATGCAATTGAACTGACGCATCTCTGCTAAAATGAAGATATGTAACTGTTCTTGTAAATCTGCCCCAAAGGGTACATTTACCTAAATAATTCTAAGGCACTCTTGTGGCACAAAAACCACACAAAACGTACTCTCTATTTCAAATACATTAAAGAGGCACACGAGTGATGCTCAAAATTGTCTTGCACACTCATTCAAATGTTAGTAAATATACTCTTTAGACACGTACACGCGAATGTGAATTAATGCTCCATATCACATCTTCAAGTGACATTAACAAGACGTGTTGGTAACAGCCATAACAGATGCCCGCAGAGGTCCTAAGAACGGGCTGTGATGCTGAGAGAAATAGTGACTGAAGGTCTACAGAGATCCAGGTGCCAAGAACAGCACCCACAAAGATGCGATAAGCTGAGCAGACGCAGGAGGGCCCATGCTAGTGACGAAGAAACTGCAGTTGTTCAGCTCAAACACTATGCATCAGCCGCGGTTCGTGCAGGTAACAGCGGTGGGGCTTGGTTGGGGGATTTCGAGGGATGATTGCAGAGGGAAAATTAAATAAATAATTAATTTTCCTTCAGCATTGCCCCTCGAAATCCTCCCCCCACGCGGCCCCACCGTTCTCCCCCAAAAGCAGTCGGAATTCAACAAAGCAGCCAAAGACAGACAGCAGTACAACTTCCTTTTGAATTATAAACATCTGTTTATCTCCTCTTTTTCCTCTTTCTCCTGGGCCCTTCCGTCATCATCCTAAGGGTTTACTTGAGAGGTTGCTGTGGACAGCTCATGGCAGGGCTCGATCCGTCATCTCTACAAGCAGGGGCGCAACTAGATCTGAACTTGGGGGGGGGGTAGTAATTTAAGCTACAGTGATGGGGCTACTACTTAAAGCAATGGGTGTGATACATCCTCAAAGCCAGTATGAGAAAACATAGCAGCAAAACCAACGTAGGTGCCTTTCATGTGCTAACGCATGCAAACAGCATTTGTGCATGCCTGTATTTTCTATAACGCTAAATCTATTGGGTTTGTCAGTGCTTTCCTCCGGGATGCTAAGCACTGCTAGGGCTCCTAGAATATGTACCAGATTTGCGAGATTAAATGTCTGTTAGAAGGTACCAAGTGAGTCATGGGTCTGGTCTTCATATCTGACACATTGAAAAGAAAGCACTGAAGCCTATTTGGAAAGATGTCCTTTCATCTAAAAGCAAGATTGGCCACATAATAAACAAATCCTTCCAGGGACCAAGAAGATGTTTGTGTGAGGATATCCCAATAAGCACAGAAATGTGCTCCCATAGACATAGAGAAGTAGACTTATATGTATCTCATTGTAAGTGTGAAGCATGTATTGGGATACCGAAAATTATGGGGGCCTCTATCTGGCCATCACAAAATGAGGATGGTTCACCAAGAGCTCAAAAGTAGGAGCATTCACAGAGTGGAATATGTGGTATACCTGTTACAATGTTATGTTATGTTATAAAAAGCTCTTCTATAGCGCACGGCTACTCCATGGAGTGTCCCGGCGCTTTGGCAAAGAGAAGTAAAAGAGAAGTACACAACATAACGTCCTTCGTAGATCGGCGCAAAGTTTACTGAGAGAAGAGCCAGGTCTTCAATTCCTTTCTAAAATGTAAACGTATGTATGTGTTGATATTTGTATAGCACGGACCTAGCTGAGGAGCAATGGACCATTGTAAAAAGAAATGGGGATTGGTCTAAAATGGGTTTTAAATCTTTGAACTACACCAGCATCTCATATGTTTAACCTTTGGGCACAGTGAGATTACGTGATTCGCCCAGAATTTGACACTTTTCAGTCAAATGCCAAGCTGGATTCAAACCAAGGTCCCCAGTTTTCTAGGTGCCAGTTTCTAAAATGTTTCTTTGTTTATTGATGCTTGAAACATCCCCTGCCTGCACTTGTGTCACAACGACAAAGAGACAGCCAGATCTCTGGAGAACAAGGGAACAAAAGGAATGGTTGAAATGGGTTGCATAGTTTGTGTTAGTATTATTATTGTACTGCTTGTTCGCACATCACTCACTCTGCCATCTCCTATTTTCCCATTTCACCCTCCTCGCTTCTTTCGCATTTCAATCGCATTCTTCTCTCATTTCCTTTTCCTCTTTCTTCTCTTTTCCCTCTATACTCTAGCTCACCATTTCGCCATCTTCTAATGTCACTATTCTCCATCTCTCTTGCCACAATTTCTTCTATCAATCCCTTGTCTGTGATTAACACCTTCCTTCCCACCTTCTTCTCCTCATGTCCCATCAGAGACAGGCCATGTAGGAGACCAACCTGGGTGAGAGGCCTGTGATACCTTCACAAAATAATTATCCCATTCCACACAGAAGATCAGCTTTTACATTTCTGGAATGAATAATGAAATAGCTCAACTTGCCCCGAGAGCTGGCCCACCACAGTCCATGGAGGATTCTGTCTGTGCAGAGTTTCATCTCTCTTTATACAAGAGTTCGCCACTGCTTCAGTGAAAGAAATCTACTGTCTGTAAAGAAGCTGAATGGGATAGCTGTATGAGCTGAGCTACATCTGTGCATGGACTCTGCTCTATACAGGCAGAGGTTCAGGCCTAAGTATGTAAGGAGTCAGCTGCATATGTGATCAAACTCAGATTTACAAGAGGATGGGCTCGGTTTGTGACAGAGTCCTTCTTTTTCTGCATGTGCAGTAACTCACTTTATCAGTGCAAGATGTCTTCTAGGTGTCCAGCCATACCTCCAGCCGAGTAATCAACTTTACTTTTGGGTTCCTCTCCTTAATAAAACAGGCACCTAAACGTGCTTCTTAATCCCAAGAAGTCCTAACCCCTTGATTGGTATCTTGTGTAGCAACACATTAGACATATGATGCTGTGCATTGCAGTTGGATCCCTCATCTCTATTTACTTTTACTTCTAATCCACTCTCTGTTGCACACTTTCTTCCTTCCCTGTCTTTCTAATCATCTAAACTTTTTTGTGAATGCTTTCTGGACCATCATTGCTTTTAGGTCATTTTTGTATTCCTTTTGGCCTACACTTGCAGTTGGAAAATTTAGTAAGAGCAGGTAAGTAGGGGCAAATGGAAGGAGATAACAGGGAATAAAAAAAATGACAAAGTGAAATGTAAAGAGTGGGATGCAGCAGGTGGAGGAAAATGAAAATGGAGGATGACAGGGAGCAAGAGAGGAGGCAGTAGCATGTTGAGAGTGAATTCAGGGACAGAGGTGAGGATGAACAGTACTGAGCCCCAGGTGATGGCCTATGGACAATGCAATAGTAGCCGAAATGCACTGCAGAACATGGGAAGGAAAGAGCGGACTTGGGGAGAAATGCAAAAGGCAAAGAACGAACACGTACAATTGTAACTCTTGATTTTGGGCACCAAGCTTGAGCTTTAAAATCCACTCTGCATGCATACCCAGAAAAAAGCTGAGGCACCTGGACTGTGTCTTGTCAGCAGGATTACACTTGCTAGTTTGAAATTGACATAGGTTAGTAGACAGGAAAGGAGGCTTCAGCTGACTGGAAAAATGAATCAGCTTGAGGAATAGCAATGCCCAGTGATTACACAGCTAATATGCATTTCAATTGAGCCTAAGAAATGTGTGGCTCAGGTCTAGAGCATGGCAACCTTCTTCTCTCAGCAGTGTGAAGCTTTTCAAGCACAAATATCCACCCACAGAGAGGGTAAAAAGGACTAAGGCGTAGGCCCCAACAGTGCCAAGCAATTCTAGGGCATACCATGCTTCTGCAGGAGAAAGCTTTGGTGGGTGCAGTGCCACCTAGTCTCCTTGCACAGTGCTAAGTCTATTATGTGTTCGTTCACCAAACAAACAGGGGAAACAGGCACACAAGTGCATTTTATGAGATGGATTTTGTGAGGTTAGTGTTGCAGTCAGATTCCTATCTAGATTTTCCTCTAACCAATCTTAAGAATCCTTGGTCGACGGGATCGTCTGGTCTGCTAAGAAGTGTGAAAGGAAGAACAACCGGTTCATAATAATGTTGTAAACGACCAAATTATTCCAACTCAAGAACCACTGACTACAGAATAACATTTTAGAGGTTTATTACAAAGCCAAAAATAACTGAACATACAAGCACCTCAACAGGAGGTTGAGAAAATAAACGGGCACTAATACAAACATAATTCTATGCAAAAGTCTCAGACGACTTAAGATAATGACTAAAGTTATCTCTAAAAGCATTAGGCAAATGATGACATTCTCTGCTTGAAGCTTTGACTGCATTCGTTCAAAGGAAAGAAAAGAAAATTAGTCTATACCTACACAAGCACTAAAATGGCATCCCTACTTAGAATCCCTCCCAGGCAAGAGAAAAAGGTGTCAGTGAAGACTTCCTAAGAAGTACACTCACTATCTATAGGTAAGTAGCCTAAGCTACTGAGCTTGTTCTAAGATGCTCCTTCTGCCCTTCTCCTGTTAAGTTCCGCTCTATACCAAGACTGACTCTCCTCCCTTGGGGCACTGTCCCTAATACAAAATCCCATAACGTTAAACATGCCATAAACACACCCCTTCGCCAGGTCTTCGGGCTGTGCTTTTCCATCGAAACTTCAGCTTCATCCAAAAAACGTTGGTATGTCCTTGGGTCCCAGGCACCTTCTCCGTCAAAAGTATCATCTTGACATTCCTATTCACTCCCACGATGCTTGCCTCTACCATCCTAGCTCCTGAACCAAGAGTTATTCTACCTAACTAAAAGTGTGTCCTTGCACCTGCAGCAAAAAGCCTATGAACGAATTAGCCTTGTACACACACAGATCTGCAATGCAAAATTTGACTAGGAAAAGAAGCCTTCCCAAGGAAAAATACATTTTCAGGCCTACAGTCTCCCGACAAGCTAAGAACCCACAGTTAGGCCTCTTATTAATGCTTTCATATAGTTAGGCCTTTACACATTTTAAACACGTCTCTAAACTACATTATAAGCATTACATTCAAAATCATATTAATGCAATACATTTTACTCGTGAATAAGCAAACCTACAAGTGTGGCTCAATGGTTAGAGCGGCAGACCCTGATACAGAGGTCTAGCCCGGGACCAGTGTTCAATTCCCTGCATCGGCGGGTCTTGGGCTCAAAATTCCACGGACCTGATAATTCTCGCCTCGGTGCCTACTCTAATCATGGAGTCCCACTCTGCAACTCTGGGCAATAGCTTGCTTAATCTCCACAACGGCCCCCACAACGCTAAGGATGCCTGGCCTCAACCTTGGGAGTGCCCAGGAGTGGACACCTCACAGGGAAAGTCAGGATGGGTTCCACAGCGGTATTCGTACAAGCGCCTTGAGACCCTTGCGGGTGAGTAGTGCGCTATACAAGTGTCAATATACATACATACATACAACTTTTAACCTGGTGCACGTTTAAACCTAATGCAACATCTTATACATGAAGCAATAATCTCTACATTACTTAAGGCACTTTCTCGTATTAACACTACATTAGTTTTCAAACAATATGAATACTCCCAAACATTCTAACATATTTTGATTATTTACTATGTTTCTAATGATCACACATTAGTTCAATCCTCTAAATATGCGGGTGCTGACTACCCATGATTATGACGCACCCCTACAATTTTCAGAATAACATGGCGCTCTATCATTCCCCCCCTTTGATGACCTGTGTCATCACCAAACTACACCATCCTTGGGGAAAGAAATGACTTAAACAGAACTTGTTGCCATTCTCCCTCGCCTAAACATCTCCATGTTTCTGATATTTCGATATTGACTGTCCTCGCAGTTTCTCTATTCGCCTCTCTTGCTCGCTCAATGACCTCGCCATCCTGTTGGACTTATACCACTTGCAAGCCCTTATCAATACCCACAATCCAATCACACAAGCCACAGCTATAACAAGAGGTTTCAACACATAGCCAAGGAATCCTTTTCCCAAGCTCACAAACCAACCTCCCATCTTACCAAATCCTTTACCAACTTTCTCCCAAACACCTTCCTCAGTCAGATCCTCAATCTCATGATGTATCGTAGTGATGTTTCTTTTATATTTCGCTAGATACTTGCTGTTATCTGGTATATAAGTACAGCACTCTTGAACCTTCAAAAGTTTACAGAGTCCACCCTCTTTTGCCAAAATGACATTGAAAGCAAGGCAATTTTGCAAAACCATAATCCTTATTGACAACATCTCTCCTTCGACCAACACCAACGACTTAGCTGCATTCATTGACAATTCAACAACAACAGTAGCCAGCTTCCTGATCTTCACATCATTCAAAATCACTCCCAAACCTGGTATCACTGCTCCAAAAACATCTCCAATTATTGCTGCGGCACTATCACCCCTTTTTACTCTCACATGCTGTCCCCCTTCCAAAAGCTCCAAATCTTCTGCATGATAAATCTTAGGAAAAATGATCGCCAAATAACACATGCCATACCATTTTGCAGGCAATCTCACATAGGCATTCCTCCCACAGACATAATAATACACTGTTGGTATTACTTGCACCACACCTTGCAAAAAGTCCTTAGCTGAATCTTCTATAGTGAAAACATGATCACATGTGGTCTGTCCCGCATTAACATTCTCATAATATGCCTGAGGACGCCTTATACATGACTTTCCTTTCTGCTTTTCATCCAGTGCTATTGGACCATAACTCCCCTTTGATTTGTGCAACTTTTCTTCGTCCGTCCAATCCACTCTACCTTCACCTGAATCTCATAACTGTGTTTGTTTTCTGTATCGATCTTCTACTTGATCTATGAATCTTTTCTCTTCATCTGACAACAAACACGTCAGATTATGTTGATGTGCATAAGCTATGTCTAACTCCGAAGAAGGTATGAAATATTTTCTAAGTCTATCTTCTGTTTTGTAATAATCATACTTATTCAAATGCTAATAAGCTGGCACTTCAAGAAGCACTGCATCATAATTAGAAAAGAAATACTCAAAATGAGTTTGCCCATAGAAAACGCTAAGCAACAAACTACACTTAATACCATACGTCAATGGAAGGTGGTGATATCTAATACCCTCATCCACTGAGGCAGGCAACTGCATGCACACATAACAATCCTTCGCATCCATAGCATCAATATACTCATACAACAACTTGGCATATGCATTAAGCTTAAAGTCACTCCTAGACAGATCTATATGAAACCTACGACTCTCTTCTAGTAGCAAAGATCTTTCGTCTCCTATTTTGACCTCTTTCTTGCTAGGAGTGGTGGGTGTAGGTGTTCCATGTACCTCCACTGCCTGCTCATGTGGGGCTAAACATGAAACTACAACTACTAAAATTATGAAAACTATTACTCCTCCTACAAGTGTACCTACTATACACCTAGACCTACGATTTGGATTTCCAGCCTCCATGGTCTCAAAAGGTCTTTGATACTCTCTTTTCAGCAACGATGTTCAAAAGTCTCTTTTCTCCTTCTTCAGTTGCTTGTGAGCCAACTTGAACCGCACCTTGAAAAGCTGGAAGTCCCCTGATTTGATTTCAGTTCCTTATTTACATCAACAAAAGACTTCCTTAACCCTTCTCCAAACTCTACGGAAAGTCCCTAAATTTCTTCTTCTTCCACTCGGACCTAGGTTATCAAATGCAACTTATTTACAACAAAGTCTCTTTGTCCAAAATAAGATTTGCTCCAACTGCTTCTAGAACATGCTGTAAAAGTTCAAGACGAAGAAAAATAGTTTCATGTGAAGGAAGATCAACTCCAAACGTAGGAAATATCAGTCTATTCAATATCAGATTACAAGTCTGCTCAGTATCGGTGGATTTGGAACTGTGATGGTCAGTACTCCCTCAATTTCAAGTCCTGGCACCAACAACACCACATCCAATTTCACTTCGGGCTGTTACTAACCACTGTCACTGCCCTCAGCCTTCCGCATCTCAGAACTCCTGGCATCAGTCACAACGTATAACCGCTCTGGAGTTGCGTATCTCTGACAAGGTACTCTTGTCCGTCTTGATCTTCTCAGACCTCCACGAGCTTGCCCTTCTTCGCCTTTGTCTGACTCAGAGTCTTCAGGCACTGGAGCAAGATCCCTCTCAGATACCAGCCGCAGATTCAACCGCCTTTGTCTCTCATGCCACTGTTCCTCTGCTCTGCTAGTTCTCCTGCTCGCTTTCTGCTCACTCTGCTCACAACTTCGCTCTGCTGAGTCTAACTCCGGATCACCTTCGCTGCAACTTCCCCTTTCTGATGCAGTCTCAGTGTCGCTGTTGTCGGGACCCTCCTCAACCGGATCTGGTGAGCAACCAGCTTTGTCAGCCACCCTCACAGCTTGGCTTGCCCCCTCCCGTGGCTCTGTTACCACAGCTGGATTTTCATTTGGTAGAGGGGCTGTTTCTTGCAAGGGTGCTGAAACTCTCGGGGTGTGTGAAGCATGCACCCAGTTTGGCAATCCTCCATGCATTACTGCAGTATTCGCCACCAGTATAATTTGGTAAGGGCCCCTCCAGCGAACATCCAGGCAGCTTTTTCTCATGTGCTTCTGAACCAGCACCCAATCCCCTGGGCTCAGCTCGTGACATAGATCACTTGAAGCTGGAACCACAGCAGCCTGCACCTGATGAGACACAGAACGGACCACATAAGCGAGTCCCTTGCAAAAATCAAGGATCAGATCATCTGTGATGTTTATCAAAGCTGTGGATGGCACTGCTGGTAATCTCATAGCCCTTCTCATCAACACTTCATGAGGTGAAAGACATGTTCTCCTATCTGGAGTACTGCGGATACTCATCAATACCAGAGGCAGAGCATCAGGCCACTTCAGGGATGTGGACGAACACACCTTCGCCATTCGAGCTTTCAAAGTCCCATTAACCTGCTCCACTATACCAGAAGCCTCTGGACGGTAGCTACAATGGAGTCTCTGGTCAACATTCAGTGCTGTGCAAATCATCTTCATGATTTCACTGTGGAAATGCGTTCCGCTATCTGATTCCAAAGAGATCGGAATTCCAAATCTAGGTATAAGTTCCCTCAACAATAACTTAGCTACAGTGAGTGTGTCGCACCGACGTGTTGAATAAGCCTCTACCCATCTCAAGAACACACACATTACGATCAACATGTACCTCAACCTGTTGCACCTAGGCATTTCTATGAAATCCAATTGCATCCTATTGAAAGGTCCTCCCGACCTCCCAATGTGACTCAATGTAATCACAGTCTTTTTCCCAGCATTCATCTGTTGACACGTAACACACCTCTGACACACAGCCTCAGCTACTGCACGAAATCGCGGATTGTACCACGTCTGTCTGAACACCCGCACCATCGCATCTCTTCCCAGGTGCACTGCACCATGAATCTGCCATGCCATTGGGTTCAACAAGTCATCTGGCAACACCGCTCTCCCATCATTTGAAACCCAAATGTCAACATCACCATTCACACATCCTGACTTGATTCACACACTTTTCTCCTGTTCTGAAACCTGTTACTGCAGGCACTTGAGTTCATCCCAAGTATCTGCCATGGCCAACATCATGTTGAACTCGGTTCTTTCTTGGCTCTCTCCTGTGTGTCTCTCAGTAAAGGTGCAACCTTGCTCGGCACAGAAATGTGCAACTTCGTCGCCGTATCGGTTTCCAAGCAAGAGAAAATCTGTTCCCTTTCCATAATCTGTGCATTTGACAACAGCAATTTCCTTTGGGCGCTGTAAGGCCTCTAAGAGTAGCCTCACAAACTCCCCATTCCCAATGGGTGATCATGACGATGTCATGTAACCTCCCTGGGACCATAGCTGTCCGAAGTCATGAACCACACCAAATACGTATTGGCTGTCAGTGTAAATGGTCATTCGAATTTGGTCAGCTGCCAAACAGGCAAGAGTCAAAGCAACGATTTCAGCTACCTGAGCGGAGTATACTCCTTCCAGGCAAGCAGCTTCAACCACTCCCATGATGGTGCATTCAGCAAACGCTGCTCTCAACTGACCGACACTGTCCCGTATACATGAACCATCAACAAAGAAAATCTCATCAGGGTCAGACAATCGTTCATCAACAATAACAGGTCTCGGCTTGGTGCAAAGTTCAGTCACATCAAGACAGTCATGGTCCACACAATCTTCATCAAGGGTGTTTGGTAACGGCATCAAAGTAGCAGGATTCAAAACAGAACACCTCCTAAGAGTCACATTTTCCACAGCAAGAATGACTTGCTCGTAGTGTGTGAGTCTATTTTTGGTCAGGTGCTGTGTCTTGGTCCTTGTCATCAACAATTCAACAGAATGCGGTACATGAACAATCAATGAATGTCCCATGACAATTCTTTCACATCTTTCAATGCTGACACCCGATGCAGCAATGGATTTGAGACAGCCGGGCAACGCCGAAGCTATAGGATCTAAAGTAGCTGAGAAATAGACAACTGGTCTATGGATACCTCCATGATCCTGAGTTAAGACTGACAATGCACAACCCTCTTGTTTTTTTATTTTTTATTTAAAGAAATTTATAGAGCGCTGCTGACACCTTGCAGGTTTCCTGGCGCTGGAGAAAACTCTTAACTGAGGAAGGTCAGAACGAGGGCAGAGGGGGAGGGTTTAAGGAAAAAGCCAGGTCTTAATGCGTTTCCTGAAGGGGAGAAGATGGGAAATTTGGCGGATATCGATAGGCAAACTGTTCCATAATTTAGCCGCTGCAATTCTGAAAGATCTGCCCCCAATTCTAACTTTATTGTAATTCGGCACTTTTGCCAAACAGGCAGATGCAGAGCGCAGGGTTCTGTTGGGAGTATACCAAGAAAACAAGGCTTGCAAAGGTTTGGGTCCGACTCCGTGCAAGGCCTTGAAGACCAAGCAAAGTGCCTTGAATGCCATACGCTGCTTCAGCGGTAGCCAGTGTAGCCGGCTAGTGCTGCTGTGGCCGAAGATCTCCTGGTCCAGCCGAGAGCTAGTTTAGCAGCTGCCGACTGAATTCTTTGCAGCCGATCCAGCAACAGAACTGGGGACTCAAGTAACAGCGCGTTACAATAGTCAAGGCGACTAAGAATAGTACACCTGACAATCGTTGCCCGGGCATGTGCGGGTAGGAGTGGCATAATTTTGCGCAGAGAACGCAACAGAGCTGAACAAGTCCCCACTGTTTTTGTAACTTGAGTTTCCATGCTCAGCTTGTTATTGAGCATGGCCCCAAGGTTGCGGACCGAGGTTACTGGCTGTGGTTTATCCGGTATTTCCCGAGGCCAAAAGTCGCTCGGGAACGGACGAGAAATTCTGTTTCCAGCACAGAACAGTACCTCGGTTTTGGAAGAGTTGAATTGTAGGGAGTTGTTATGCAACCACCCAGCCGTCTCTCTTAGGCAATCATGGAAGGATGTTAAGGGGATAGCGTCTTCACCTTCCCAAGAGAGAATGAGCTGGGTGTCGTCAGCGTAATTGATAGTTTTTATCCTGTGGGACTTTATTAACGTGATCAAGGGTTTGAGATACACGTTAAAAAGAATGGGGCTGATGGAGGACCCCTGGGGAACTCCCTGGGGCACGGCTGCAAATTCAGATTGAAATGGGGGGAGGGATACCGCCTGTCTCCTGTCCTGCAGGTAGGAGTGAAATCACAGCAAGGCCGTGCCCTCCACACCGGCCTCACCTCTTGTTCACAACAGAATAATGAAAAAGGCTTGTTGTAATCAGGCATACCCAGTGCCGGAGCGCGACAAATGTCCTATCGCAACTCCAAGAACACGTCATACAGTCATTGTCCCATGGTACCGGATCACTCACATCCTTGCACGTCAGTCTCTGTAAAAGCTTTGCCTTCAGTGAAAAATTGGGAATCCACTGGTGACAATAGCCAACCATTCCTAGGAACATATTGACTTCCCTCTGTGTGGAGGGCACAGTCATACTCATGATTGCCTCAATTCTGTCAGGTGACAACTTCCTCTTGCCTTTTTCTATTCGGTGACCCAAGTATTGCACTTCATTCAAACAGTACTGTAACTTATTTGGCAACACTTTGTGTCAGTTTTCTGCCAAATGATTCAATAAGGCGATGGTGTTAATCCTGCACGCATCCTCCATTTTTGACGCAACAAGGAGGTCGTCTATGTACTGCACAAGAACGGAGTTCTGCGGCAAAACAAGACTCTCCAGATTCTTTTTCAAGATCTGATTATAGATCGATGGACTCTCTCTATACCCTTGAGAAATATGGCGCCAAACACGGTTTTCCAGCTTGAAAGCAAAAAGATACTGGCTTTCCTCATGTAACGGTATCGGAAAGAATGCTTGACAAAGGTCAATCACAGTGAACCACTCTGCTTCACATGGGATCTGAAACAAAAGCACTGATGGATTCGGTACCACCTGACAACATGGAACAACTATGTTGTTGACCTTTCTCAGGTCCTGCACGATCCTGAATTTCCCATTCAGTTTCTGCAATCCCATAATAGGCGAGTTGCATGGACTGCCCATTATCTCCTTCTCGATCCCCTGCTTAATCATGGAATCGATCACAGGTTTTTTCCCTGTAACCGTTTCTGGTGTCAGATTGTACTGGGGCGTTCTTGGGAACTCAACATTCACCTTAACCTGAATTTTGACTGGCTCAACTCCTTTAATCAATCCTAAATCTTCCCCTGTGAAGTCCCACACCTTTTGCGAGACTAAATCTCTCAAATCAAGTGGAAGTTCTTCCACTGTCACTACAGGGTACATCTCCACATACAAGTGCTGATTCGCAACCTTTAAGGTGGCATTGTCATCATTGGTCTGCAATTCCACTCCCTGCGGGGTGCAATAGTTTGTGCAGTTGAGCTTGCACATAAGATCTCTTCCTAATAGACAGACAGGACTTGAGTCGCACACCACAAATTGATGCCTGTCGCGGAAAGTTCCTATTCTCACATTAATCGGTTCAGTCAATGGATTGGCCATTTTTTTCTTTGCAACACCTACAACTTGGATTGATTGTCCCGAGAGGGGTAGGTTGGGAACTACTGCAGATCTCACAGTAGAACGGGTAGCATCAGTATCAACCAAAAAGGTGGTAGGGTGATCATCAACATCAGGTTCTACAAACGGTCTGCTCTGGTCTACCTCCAAGGCTGCCCCAATAGTGCAGTCTTCCTCCCCCCTCAGGCACCGTCATAACAACGGGTCTGAGTAGTGCTCATCACTTCAATCAATCAATCAATCAATCATGGCATTTGTATAGCGCACTACTCACCTGGGAGGGTCTCAAGGCGCTGGGGGGGGATACATTACTGCACGAACAGCCAGGTCTTGAGTTGCTTCCTGAAGGAAAGGTGGTCCTGGGTCAGCTGAAGGTGGATGGGGAGGGAGTTCCAGGTCTTGGCTGCCAGGTAGGAGAATGATCTTCCTCCGGCGGTGGCTCTGCGGATGCGTGGGACGGCGGCGAGGGCGAGGCTGGTCAATCGCAGCTGGCGGGTGGGCGTGTAGAAGGTCAGGCGGTCGTTGAGGTACTTGGGGCCCAGGTCGTGGAGAGCCTTGTATACGTGGGTGAGGAGCCTGAACGTGATCCTCTTGCTGACGGGAAGCCAGTGCAGGTCTCTCAGGTGGCCGGAGATGTGGCCGTGTCGGGGGATGTCCAGGACGAGTCATGCGGAGGCGTTCTGGATGCGTTGGAGTCTTTTCTGCAGTTTGGCTGTGGTTCCGGCGTAGAGGGTGTTCCCGTAGTCCAGTCGGCTGGTGACGAGTGCCTGGACTTCCATCAAAAAGAGGCATATGCTGGTAAGTACGAGTCCCTTGCGGGATCCCTGGTGGCTGGGGAACTTGTACTTGTGGGGCCAGCGTCCCCCCTTTCATCGATCTTGACTTCATTACAGTGGTTGTCACTTCATGCACCTGTACTACTTCTCCTTCCTGCTGCAGCTGATTTACCAGATTTAAGGAACACTCGCGTCTCCAATATCCAACCTGGTGACAAAGGTGACACGCGATGGTCTTTTTCAGCGTCGCCACATCTACTCTTACCTTTGGGTCTTCGGCATTTCCATTCCCTTTGTTCGGGCCATTCTGTTTCCTCCCTTGCGTTCCTCCACCTGACTGAGTCTGAGTTCCCCTGTCTGCCGCTTGCATCTGAACTAGCATCAGTTTGTCCTTAAGGTTCCTATGCTTCAAATCCACTTCATAGCTGCAATACCTAGCATATCGCAGTATTTCGTCTATCGGTTTGTTCTGCCAACAGATCAAATGCTGCTGAATCATAAGGCAAATCTCAGGTCTCAAACCCAGAACAAACTAGGAAACAAACTGTCCCATATGCTTGGGGTTCATCGTATCCAACCCACTATATTGCTTAAAGACTTGCAAAAGCCTCTCATAATATTCATGCACTGTTTCCTTTGGCTCCTGAACCGTTCGATCTATCTTTACCCAGTCAATATCCTGTGGAGACACCTTAGACTTCAACCATGTAATCGCTTGCTAGTATTTTTTCATAATAATCGGTGATGGGCCATTTGTGATAGCATCCCTGTCCGGCTCTGAAGCAGGCCCCTCAATCGCAATTTTACATGCTGCCCACAGATCACTTGGGACTACAATGTCAAACAATGTATTCAAATCGATCCACAACACTTTCGAAATTTTGACAAACCACTCAGCCTGCTTGTACCACTTGAATGGACTCTCCCTCCGCTTAGGGAAATCATTTGTGAATGCTGCCAAATCACCTCTGCTCCAAGGCACATGCACATACCCTCCGCTAGCTACTTCTCGTAAAGGTTAGTTCCCTATTTCTGATGTTCCCCCTTCCGGAGGAGGTACCTCTACCACACTCTTCCTGGTACTCTTTTTCTTGGACCATCTTTCTTCCCACTTGTCAAGTCTATTCAATGCTAGTATCCCTATGATCAATTCTCTAATGTGAGTCTTTAGCCCAATGACCCTCTTCTCGTCCAAGTCTTGGTCACTGTATTGCAACCTGTGACTACCTTGTAACATCTTCGTTTTAGACAGATCCACCTCATATCTGTTTGCCAATTTAGTTAGTTTCTCATGTGGCAACCTTGCTTTGCGAGTCACATCCTTTGCCACAAACAATAATTCATCTGGGTCGTAAAGTTCCATTCTCTCCAGTGGTAAATTTCCCTCAACGATCTCATCCACCTCTGCTTTCAACCGCATCACATCTAACCTCTTTGCCTTTTTTGCTGCTTTCAGTGTAACTCGACTGGATGTGCCACTCGACTTCCTACAGTCGCTATCCTGTTCTTTGCACCTATTCACTTCAGATGTATCACTAAAACTCATTCTGTTCTCTGCATTCCGATGGTCCCAATCTTCCCATGCCCTGACGCTCTGATTCCCTTCGGATGAATCCCACATCCTCAGGTCTGATCTTAACTCAGCAAAGGATTTCGGTCTTGGTCCCCTCAGATCCAATTTAAGACGCTGTGTCTTTATTTCAAGATTCTGAAGCTCGCCATGCCTAGCCTGCTTGGTAACTTGCTTACCCCTTATGTTCCCCCCGCCAGTTGTGCTCCTTGGGGCAGCACTTGGTTACTGTTCCCCGTGTGAAACGATGTCGTGTGGAGAGCCGGTCCTTTCGCTGCTTGGCGGCCAAGTTATGGAACTCCCTGACTGTTCAGATACATAGTATGGAGTGTCTGCTGGACTTTAGAAAAATCAATAAAACCTTTCTCTTTCCTTCAATTTAGTCTTCTTGGCCCTTCTTTTTTTTCTTCAGCGTTGTTCTGTTGTTCCGTTATGGTGTTTAGGCCCGTTTTCTGATGCTGGAAGCGCCGGGATGTCCCTTTGCTGGGGCAGCTGCGCGCTATATAAGTCCTAATATTATAACATAACATAACATCCATTGGTCCCCTAGACGAGTCTGCCATAGCTGGCACCGTAGCTGCCGTAGCTGGCACCGGTCTCGGTATATGAGCCAATCCGCTCACCACACCGTTTCCTCCTATGCTAGATCTCCCTTCGGCTCCTGTCTGAGATGTATTTCCACTCCTCACCTGATCTGGATCATACACCGACACTATGGGACCAATGGTAACCGGCACCGTAAGGGCATCTGGTAACCTCCTAGTATCTGTGTTCTCTGGATTCTGCGTTGCTATCCCTCCTATTGAAAGCTTCCCCACACTCGGTGGAGCCAGCGATTCCCTGGCTTCCTCCAGCAGGGCTGATTTTTCCCCCTCTCACTCTGGGTTGTATGGAGGTGGTCTCTCAGATAGCAGCCTTTCTATCAAGCTATCATCCGTATCACTGTCATCTTCCTCTCCAACCTCCTTCTGGGTGCTCCCTTCCTTGACTATCTGTGGGTACAGCTTATCCCATTTAATTGTCTGTACTCTCCATCTTTTCTCCAAGGCAAACCACCTTGCGTCTTGTAATGCCCTGACCTACCTTTTCACTCTTGCCTGTCTCCTGTCCCTGGATTGATGTAACTCTGTGACGCTGCATTTTTTCGTGTCATTATGGATTTACATTTGCCCCATATTCTGTCAATTGCGGCATCATTTTCAGATTTTAGTAAATAAAATGTTTTTCTTGCTCACACAGTTCAAAAGTTACTGAAAATGCAGCAATGTTGTAGTGCTCAGTGAAAGGCCTAATACAAAGTTTGACTGGCAACCTTTAGATGCTTACTGCTGTATTTGGGTGTTAAACTGGCACTATTTAGGTGAAACCTTTGCCTGCATGTGGAACAAGCATGAAAATGCAATAGGTCTCACCCTTGTTTAAGTTAAAGCAATTCGGTTTGTAATTAGGTGGCTTTTTAGCTTTGCTTTTATTAGTGTGTTTTCAAACTTTCATGTACATAACATGCATATATGTATATGTATATGTATGCATGCATTTATATTTGTATTTATATAAATATGCAGATGTATATATATATATTTATATATGCTGGCAGGCTGCTTTAAAAACTAATAAAAAAGAATTTCTCACCTGCATATCTGGGTCGTCTTTCGCTTCTTTTCCTGTGAAGTCTCGGGCACGAGGAGACTTCGGGATCCTAGGAACGAGTCTTCTGGCATATATTTTTATATATGTATGTACATATATATAAATGCATATGCATATATATATACATAAGTGCATCTGTGTGCGTGTAGAGAGGTAGAGAGAAATAGAGAGGGAGAGGTAGAGTATAGAGTGAGTAGTAGAGAGTAGAGAGTGAGTAGTAGAGAGTAGAGAGGGAGTAGTAGAGAGTCTTAGCGAGAGTAGCAGAGAGAGTAGTAGAGAGTGAGTAGTAGAGAGTAGTAGAGAGTAGTAGAGAGTGAGTAGCAGTGAGTAGTAGAAAGAGAGTAGTAGAGTGTGAGTAGTAGAGAGTGAGTAGAGAGTAGTAGAGAGTGAGTACTAGAGTGAGTAGTACAGAGAGGAGTAGAGAGTGAGTAGTAGAGAGAGAGTAGTAGAGAGAGAGTAGTAGAGAGAGAGTAGTAGAGAGTGAGTATTAGAGAGAGAGTAGTAGAGAGTAGAGAGTAGTAGAGTTAGTAGAGAGGAGTAGAGTGAGTAGAGAGTGAGTAGTAGAGAGTGAGTAGTAGAGAGTGAATGGTAGAGAGTAGTGGTAGAGAGTGAGTAGTAGAGAGTGAGTATTAGAGAGTGAATGATAGAGAGTGAGTAGTAGAGAGTGAGTAGTGAGTAGTAGAGAGTGAGTAATAGAGAGGGAGTAGTAGAGAGTGAGTGGTAGAGAGTGAGTGGTAGAAAGTGAGTGGTAAAGAGTGAGTAGTAGAGAGTGAGTAGAGATTGGTAGAGAGTGGTAGAGAGTGGTAGAGAGTGAGTAGTAGAGAGTGAGTAGTAGAGAGTAAGTAATAGATAGTGAGTAGTAGAGAGTAAGTAGTTGAGAGTGAGTAATACAGAGTGAGTAGTAGAGAGTAGTAGAGTGAGTAGATGAGTTGTTGAGAGTGAGTAGTAGAGAGTGAGAAGTAGAGAATAAGTAGAGAGTGAGTAGAAGAGAGTTAGTAGAGAGTGAGTAGAGAGTGAGTAGTAGAGAAATAGCAGAGAGTTAGTAGAGAGTGAGTAGGGAGTGAGTAGTAGAGAGTGAGTAGAGAGTGAGTAGTAGAGAGTGAGTAGTAGAGTGAGTGGTAGAGAGTGAGTAGTAGAGAGTGAGTAGTAGAGAGTGAGTAGTAGAGAGTAAGTAATAAAGAGTGAGTAGTAAAGAGTTAGTAGAGAGTTAGTAGAGAGTGAGTAGTAGAGAGTGAGTAGAGAGTAACAGAGAGTGAGTAGAGAGTGAGTAGTAGAGAATGAGCAAAGAGTGAGTAGTAGAGGGTTAGTAGAGAGTGAGTAGAGAGTGACTAGTAGAGAGTGAGTAGAGAGTAAATAGTAGAGAATGCGTAGAGAGTCAGTAGTAGAGTTAGTAGAGAGTGAGTAGTAGAGAATGAGTAGAGAGTGAGTATTAGAGAGTTAGTAGAGAGTGAGTAGAGAGTGAGTAGTAGAGAGCGAGTAGAGAGTAAGTAGTAGAGAGTGAGTGGAGAGTGAGTAGTAGAGAGTGAGTAGTAGAGAGTAGTAGAGAGTGAATACTAGAGAGTGAGTAGTAGAGAGTAGAGTAGTAGACAGTGGAGTAGTAGAGTGAGTAGAGTGAGTAGAAAGTAGTAGAGAGTGAGCAGTAGAGTAGCAGAGAGTAGTAGAGTGAGTAGTAGAGAATATAGAGTAATAGAGAGTGAGTAGTAGAGAATAGAGAGTAGTAGAGAGTGAGAAATAGAGAGTGAGTAGTGAGTAGTAGAGAGAGTAGTGGAGAGTAGAGAGTAGTAGAGTGAGTAGTAGAGAGTAGTAGAATGAGTAGAGAGTGAGTAGTAGAGAGTAGAGAGGGGTAGAGAGTGAGTTGTAGAGAGTGAGTAGTAGAGTGAGTTGTAGAGAGTGAGTAGTAGAGAGTGAGTAGTAGAGAATGAGTAGAGAGTGAGTAGAGAGCAAGTAGTAGAGAGTTAGTAGAGAGTGAGTAGAGAGTGAATAGAGAGTGAGTAGTAGAGAGTGAGTAGTAGAGAGTGAGTAGTAGAGTGAGTGATACATAGTGAGTAGTAGAGAGTGAGTAGTAGAGAGTGAGAAGTAGAGAGTAAGTAATAGAGAGTGAGTAGTAGAGAGTTAGTAGAGAGTGAGTAGAGAGTGAGTAGTAGAGAGTGAGTAGAGAGTAGTAGAGAGTGAGAAGTAGAGAATGAGTAAAGAGTGAGTAGTAGAGGGTTAGTAGAGAGTGAGTAGTAGAGAATGAGTAGTAGGGGGTAGAGTAGTAGAGAGTAGAGTAGTAGAGTGAGAAGAGAGTAGTAGAGAGTGATTAGTAGAGTAACAGAGAGTAGTACAGTGAGTAGCAGAGAATATTGAGTAGTAGAGAGTGAGTAGTAGAGAATAGAGAGTAGTAGAGAGTGAGAAGTAAAGAATGAGTAGTGAGTAGTAGAGAGTGAGTAATAGAGAGTGAATAGTAGAGATTGAGTAGTAGAGAGTGGGTGGTAGAGAGTGAGTAGTAGAGAGTGAGTGGTAGAGAGTCAGTAGTAGAGAGCGAGTAGAGTAGTAGAGAGTGAGCAGTAGAGAGTGAGTAGTAGAGAGTGAGTAATATAGAGTGAGTAATAGAGAATGAGTAGTAGAGAGTAGTAGAGAGTGAGTAGTAGAGAGTGAGAAGTAGAGAGTGAGTAGTAGAGAGTGAGAGAGTGAGTAGTAGAGAGTAGTAGAGTGTGAGTAGTAGAGACTGAGTAGTAGAGAGTAGTAGAGAGTGAGCAGCAGAGAGTGAGTAGTAGAGAGAGTAGTAGAGAGTAGTAGAGAGTAGTACAGAGTTGTAGAGTAGTAGAGAGTGAGTAGTAGAGTGAGTAGAGAGTGAGTGGTAGAGAGTGAGTAGTAGAGAGTGAGTAGAAGAGTAGAGAGTCATTAGGGCGTGGTGGTAGGACAAGCTGGGGTCTGCACCGAAAACAAACCAAGCGGTACCCTTAACTACAGAGCACCACAAATAAGCTCCCCGCCCACGCCAGGTTGCATGTGTGTCACGAGGGCGGTGCGTGGATGAGGTGTCCTTGCAAATATCAACAGACGCACAGAAACACGGACCAACTCCACTCCACACAGTGGAAGTAACGATCGCTGGCACAGAAGGCGAATAATGCAGTAATCTGGAACACTTTGTGCAGACATTATAAAACACACAATCTGGCATTTAAACAATCTGGGATACCAATAATTTCCCTCCTATTTGGGTCCCAAAAACCTCCTCCCTGCCCCGACCTGCTCACAACCAAGGGTTACTTTGAGGAAGCCAGAGGCGAGTCCAAATTTAAACTTCTCAACCCACGTTTTATTATTTAACAGCTATACAGGATATGGTGGCATGGTCATGCAGCAGCTAGAATGCAAGCAGCGGCACCCTGGCTCAGGCACTGTAGTCTTCTTACAGCGAAGTCACCAGGGTACAGCGTACACTGTCTGATCTTAGACTCTTTTAATCTTTAATTTTGTGCATGAATACATTTTGAATTTATAACAGAATTATGTATGTGACATGATAACAAATGGTACACCATTGTTTAGTGCCGCCTGTACCAGAGGAGGCACGTGTCTTATTTGTCCTGCTGGGATTTTTAGAACAAGCGCCTCACATCTATCACTGCATGTTGGGTGAAAGTATCAATACTCTTATTCAGGGCCACAGGAGAAGTGAAGACGCAGTCTAGTCTTCCCCTGGGGTCGTTGGCGCGGGAAGGGCCAGGCTGGGGGGTAGGGGTGTGGTTTGGGGGTGGGTATAAGAATGAAGGAGAGGAAGGCGACTTCCTCTTCCTGCATTCTGGCATTGTTGGGTGGGGAAGTTTATTAAGAAAGGTGAAGATTAGGCGTTTGGTTCCCACGTGCGGCTGTGGATCGAGGCGGGGCCCACTGGTCGGTGGAGCGGTTTTTCGGCATCCGGTGGTTGCGGTGTTGCGGCGGTCCAGGTTCGGGTGAATATGGCCAACGTTACGGCCGCGGAGGTGAGGGAGGCCTTGAGGCTTTTGGGGTGGGCCGCGCTGGAGGATTTGCTGAGGCCCGGGGTTTTAAGTGAGGCTTGGGTGGGGCGTGAGCGGGTCCCACTGGCGGCCTCTGCAGGAGTATCAGCGGCGGTGGTGGCGTGCATGGAGGAGCCACCACCGCTGGGTCGGGGAGGGGGAGGGGCACGGCAGTGAAAGGAGCACCGCGCGGAGGTCGGCATAAGAGCCTGACTCCACGCCTGGATGTGGTAGAGTGAGTGCCTGAGGGGCTTATTATGCCGGATGTGGTGAGGAAAGCCCCCCCCTCGCGATGGCTGAAAGGAGTCACGGCAGCAGAGGTTGTGGGAATAGGGGCAGGCCCCCATTTTCAAGATGAAATGTCTGCCCAGGTGACCTTCCAGGAGGGGGGGCAGGGTGTAGAGGAGGCAGGATCATTTATCCCTGAGGAGGCAGAGCAGGGGGAGGACAGTGAGGGGAGGAGTTGGCATGTGAAGAAGCTGGGTACCTGGGGGGGACATGTCCATGGATCTTTCTGGGGGTCAGCGCTCTCGCTCCCCGGCCCTGAGAGGGAGTGAGGAGAAGGGCGGTAAGGCATTCCTGGAGGCTGGGAGGTCTGGGGGCAGTGGGCTCACCGGTGCAGGCACCCCTTGGGGGCACATGAAGGGCGTAGGGCCTAGGGGGCATTGCCCACCTTTGCTGCCCAGATGGGAGGCCTTGAAATTTGAAGAAAGGATCAGGGAACCGCGACTGCTGGTGCAGGAGTCAGAGGCATGGTGGGCTGAATTGGAGGCGCTCAGGGCTTGGGCAGTATGTGATGAGGAGGGGGAGGGACCCCTTATGTCCACCTCAGAGGAGGAAAGATGGGCGGAGCAGGATGATAGGGAGAGAGCTGAGAGGGCCTGTCGGGAACCAGTAGGAGACAGAGTGGTACAGCAGGGGCAGTCAGGGACGGCCAGGATGGCGACAAGGCCCGACGATGCCAGAGCCCACCCAGGTTGGAGAGACCTGGGGGTAGGAGGGATCCCAGCTGGCAGAGGTCAGCAAAGGGGTGGTAGGTTCGGCGGGGCACAAGACGGCCTCTGGACGCCGCCTTGAAGCAGTAGGGGGGTCTGTGGCGGCCTTCCCTCCAGCGTGGGAGCGGGCAACGGCGTTGTTATAAAACACACAATCTGGCATTTAAACAATCAGGGATACCAATAATTGCCTGTATGGAGCGTGAGAGCGGTGGTGTTGTGAAAGTGCAGAAAGGAGTGAAGAGAGCAGTACATGAGGTTATGTGGAAGCCTGTGGAGGATGAGCCTGTTTTGGAGTTGGACTATGGTTCTGAGAGTGATGACCTGGAAGATGGGGAGGTGAGGGATGACGTTGACAGGACGGGGGGTGCAGAGCAACAGTGGTCTTGGTGTTTTGCAGACCTCACAGAAGAAGAAGGGCAAGGCAGAAGCGGATACCACCAAAACCAGCAGCTCGAAAGGACGGCCAGGAGTGACGCAGACACCTTTGTCAGGTGAGGGGTCTTGGTGGTCAGCTTGGGACGAGGGCCTGAAGCGGGGTTGGAAGAAGGCATGTAGGCCAGTGGGTGTGGGGGACGGGTCTATGCGGGACACGGGGAGGTTAGCAGCCGGTGTGTCTGGGGTGGGGACATCCACAACGGAGACAGGCAAGGCGATGGTGACGGCGGGGGTCCAGGCTGACAAACCTGTAGGGAAAGAGGACAAACCTGACAGGAAGGAGGAAAGAGATGGAAAAGGTGAAGACAAACATCAGAAGAAACTGCCGTATATGGATTTGGCCATACCCCTGGGTTCCCACTTATCGGATAAGATTAAGAGTAGGATTTGGAAGCACAAATACGAAGACGTGTTCAAGCTATTGCATAGGGAGGTGCAGGCGAAGGAAGGCTCTAAGGAGGAGCAATGGGAGCTAACAAGGTTACCCAGGGTGCCAGTGAGCATGGAAAATTGGACGTCCGCCTTTCTCATTTACGCAAGTATATATTGCGAAAAACACTTAGACAGGGCTATCCCCCTTTTGAAGTACATATATATTATAAGGAAGGGCCAGTCGCAATTCGGGGGGTTTGCCTTGTTGAGTTATGATGAGGAGTTTCAGGCCCGGGTTAGCGTGAACCCCAACAAGCCTTGGGGAGAAATTGATCAGGAGCTGTGAATGCACTGGATGGCGTCGAGGCACTTGTTGGCATCCATGCACAGGGCCAGTGGTTTGCCGGTTCCTTATCGGTCCTTTCTGCCGCGGCCCACCCAGTCTGGGGCGGGAGGGGCTGCTGCACCGGCAGGAAACACCAGTCAAACAGATAAGGTAGGCACCAGCACTACAGGTGCATGCTGGCGCTACAACAAGGGATATTGCTCACGGTACCCTTGTAAGTTCAAACATCAGTGCTCCAAATGTGGAGGCCGGCATGCCATCACTCAATGTTTCACATTGGTCACACCTTCGGAGCAGTGGCGAAACACAAATGCGAAGGGTAGGGGGCAGTCTGGGCAGAAGGGTGCCTACTCCGGTTAAGGTGGAGGCGATGGCCCTGCGGCTCTCGTGTTACCCGGACAGGGATGCGGCTTTGAAGTTGCAGTGGGGTTTCACAGAGGGTTTTCACGTGGGCTACCAGGGACCGAGGGTGCGGAGATGGGCGGACAATCTTAAATCGGCTAAAGAATTGCCAAGGGTGGTGGCGGCCAAACTGCAGAAAGAGGTGTTGGAAGGCAGGGTGGCGGGCCATTTGTGGATTGGCCCCTTGAACATTTGATCATTTCCCCATTGGGAGTCGTGCCAAAGAAGGAGGATGGTGGGTTTCGTATGATCCATCACCTCTCGTGGCTGGAGGGACAGTCCGTGAACGATTTCATCGTAGAGGTGGACTCTCGCATGGTCTATGCGTCGGTAGATGGTGCGATCCGCCTTGTACGGGTGTGTGGGCCAAGGGCGGCACTGTCGAAGTGTGATATCAAATCTGTTTTCCGCGTTTTGTCAATATACCCTGCGTATTTCTCTCTGCTGGGGATGCAATTTGCAGGGGCCATCTACATGGACATGGTCTTGCCCATGGGGTGTGCCATTTCCTGTGCGCTTTTCGAGATGTTTAGCACATTTTTGCAATGACCTTTTACACAGATTAGCGGGCATCGTGACGTGACTCACTATCTGGACGACTTTCTTTTCCTTGGGACGGATCAGTCAGGAGACTGTGGCAGGGCCCTGACACAGTTTTAGGAGATGGCGCAGCGGTTTGGAGTCCCCTAGGTGCCTGAAAAAACAGCTGGGCCCAGCTGCTGTTTGACTTTCTTGGGGATTGAGCTGGATTCCATTCACTGGATGGCTCGCCTCCCGCAGAAAAAGGTGGAGGAGATACAGGCATGTCTGTTGTGGGCGATTGGAGAAAAGAGGATTGCGTTAAGGGCAGTGCAGCAACTGTTGGGCTTCCTGAACTTTGTATGTCGGGTAGTGAGGGCCTGAAGGACATTCTGCAGGCGGCTTGGCATGGTTATGTCGGGGGCAGTCTTACCACATCACAGGGTCCGGATTTCCATGGGGGTGCAAGCTGACTTAAGAACATGGCTGACGTTCCTCACTGATTTCAACGGGGTGTCACTCGACTTTGTGGAGTAAAGGATGGTCTGGCAAATCCAAATTTACTCTGACGCAACCGGGGCAGCAGGTTTTGGCATCTTTTGGGATGGCAGATGGTGCGCTGAGGATCGGCCGGCCCATTGGGTGAAGCAAGGCAGGAGCATTGCATTTCTGGAGATTTTTCCCTTGTTGGTGACATTGGAAGTGTGGGGGTCGGAGTTTCAGAACAGATTGGTGTTGTTTCATGTGGACAATATGACTGTGGTCGAGTTGGTAAACCGACAGAGTGCAAGAGATCTGAGAGTGCTGCGCTTGTTGAGGAGTTTCCTGCTGAAATGTTTGTGGTTTTATGTGGTTTTTCGAGCCAAGCATGTCCCTGGGGCGAATAATGATATTGCGAATGCCCTGCCTTGTTCGCAGTGGCAGCGGTTCCGGACACTGGCACCTGGAGCAGATCAGTGCAAGACCAGACTGCCGGCCGGCGTCTGGGCCTTGGGGGAGTGAGGGTGTTAGGCCTGGTGGAGAACTCAGTGGCAGACTCAACGAAGCGTACCTACAGGCTGGCATGGGTGGAGTTTGGCTAATTTCATGGGATGGCGGCAAGATGCGGCATGTGGAGATCGTTCAGTGGTGGAGCAAGGGGTGTTGCAGTTTGTATTACATTGCATTGCCAGGGGGTTATCGTCCGCGACCATTGCTGGGAAATTGGCGGGGTTGTCCTTTTATGGTAGCTTGTTTTTCGTTTTTGACCCTACAAAAGGTGTGGTCATACGTAGGATGCTCAGGGATTGAGGTAGGGACCAGAGGGGAGAGGGGCGTTGAGGGAAGCCGTTACATTTGAATTATTGGTCATGTTGGTTGAGGTTTTACCATCGTGTTGTTATGACAGTTTTGAGGTTCGTATTTTCCGTTTGTGCATGGTATGGATGTTTTTTGGAGCGTTCAGGGTCTCTGAGTTGCTGGAGACGAGGGCCAGAAGCGGCAGGAGGTATGAGGAGATCAGGTTGGATGCTGGTCACCTGGTATCGTTTTGCCCGTCAGGGCGTCTCAGCACTGCTCTTACCGCTGCTCGCTCAGCGCGCTTATTTTAACATTCACCCGGTTTGTATTTTGGTTTATTTGTTTTTACTTTTATCCCCTGATTTTATTAGGGAGTGCCCCCTTACCTGCACATAATTGTGTTTGCACCGCTGCTTTGGCGGGTCCGGGCCTGGGGTGATTGGGGTTCTGCAGCGCTATTACTGTGAGCGCCATCTTGGGCAGGGCAGTGACATTGTGCGGCCGCCATCTTGAGCGTCCTCGTGGGCGGTCTCTCTCCCATCTGGTGGCCCTACTTAAGGCAGTTCGCCGGCTGCAGCCACTGTTTGGTATCGTTTTGCCCGTCAGGGCGTCTCAGCACTGCTCTTACCGCTGCTCGCTCAGCGCGCTTATTTTAACATTCACCCGGTTTGTATTTTGGTTTATTTGTTTTTACTTTTATCCCCTGATTTTATTAGGGAGTGCCCCCTTACCTGCACATAATTGTGTTTGCACCGCTGTTTTGGCGGGTCCGGGCCTGGGGTGATTGGGGTTCTGCAGCGCTATTACTGTGAGCGCCATCTTGGGCAGGGCAGTGACATTGTGCGGCCGCCATCTTGAGCGTCCTCGTGGGCGGTCTCTCTCCCATCTGGTGGCCCTACTTAAGGCGGTTCGCCGGCTGCAGCCACTGTATGGTATCGTTTTGCCCGTCTGGGCGTCTCAGCACTGCTCTTACCGCTGCTCGCTGAGCGCGCTTATTTTAACATTCACCCGGTTTGTATTTTGGTTTATTTGTTTTTACTTTTATCCCCTGATTTTATTAGGGAGTGCTCCCTTACCTGCACATAATTGTGTTTGCACCGCTGCTTTGGCGGGTCCGGGCCTGGGGTGATTGGGGTTCTGCAGCGCTATTACTGTGAGCGCCATCTTGGGCAGGGCAGTGACATTGTGCGGCCGCCATCTTGAGCGTCCTCGTGGGCGGTCTCTCTCCCATCTAGTGGCCCTACTTAATCATGTCCTTCTAGCGCAGCGGGATCGCGCAGCGGCGTTGCCCTCGCGTATGCCTGAGTCTTGCCAGAGTCCTGCCCGTCTGCGCCCGTCAGCGTCTCGGAGGCGGCGGAGCGGTGCAGAACTCTGGTTTGGCGAGCATTATGATCTGCTATTCTCCCATGATTTTACGCTCCCTGCAACCTACTCCGTGTGCGTGCCGATCTGTGTTTCCTGGCCGGTATAGGGGTAAGCATCGTTGCCCTGTCTGTGGCTGGTCACCTACCTTTGCTCCCTCCCCCGTCCAACGGTCAGTCGAGGGTCGGGTGAAGCACTTGTGTCTATTGCTGAACACGCGATCAGTAGGTAGGCATGCCCTTGACATTTATGATCTTTTGGTCAGGGAAAAACCCTTATGCCTCCTTCTGACTGAAACTTGTGTGGGGGAGTCGTCCAACCCGGACATTCTAGCGGCTATCCCTCCGGAGTATAACATCTTCCGCCAGGATAGAGCAAAGGGAAGGGGTGGCGGAGTGGCGGTGGTGGTCAAGAAAAGCGTCCCATGTTCGATCCTCCCTATGGAGATGATTGCAGGCTCTGAGTCCCTTGCCTTTGCTATCAGGCTGTCCCCCCATCAAGCCCTGAAGGGCCTGCTGGTTTATAGGCCCCCTGGATCAGTGGGTTCCTTCTTTGAGGACCTCCAGGAGCTCCTACCCAGACTGGCTCTGTCTGCTCAGCATTGCTTGCTGGCAGGTGATTTTAATTTTCATCTGGACATTGTGGGGGACACGAATTCAAACAAATTGTTTGACATTACCACCCCTTTGGGTCTCGCTCCTTCGCTGTCGGGTCCCACACATGATCAGGGGCATACACTAGACCAGGTGTTTTCTTCTGTTCCCCTTGTGGATATAGAACTGCTCCCGGTACTCTGGTCTGATCACAGACTGGCCAGATTTTACATTCGAGGGAGTGATCATTTTTCTAGCAGCGTTCCGACTCAGTCTGGAGCCGCCTCTAGGGCGTTACATAGAGTCACGCCTGATCTACTAGCGCGGGCGTTTGCTGACCACCCCTGCCCTATTGTGGGTGACCTGGACTTGGATACTGAGACTCTGCAAGCGTGGCTGTTAGAGAGGTTGGATGACCTGGCCCCTGTAAGAGCTCTTCGATCAGTGGGTGAGCGGCAGTCTGCGCCGTGGTTCACGGGGGTGTTGCGTACCGAACGCAGCCTGTGCAAGGTGGCGGAGAGGGCTTGGCGCTCTCAGTATGATGGGGAGGCCAAACTTATATATAGGTTGGCGGTTAAAGCGTACCATCGTAACATTCTGTGCGCTAAAAAAGAGTACCTTGCCAGGAGGATTGAGGCGGCCGCCAACTCCTGTAAGGAGATCTTCACCGTGGTCAGGGAGTTTACAGCCCCTAGGTCCAATCTACAGCAAGTAGTTTCATCTGGCTAGGTTTTTCACTGATAAAATCAGATCGATCCAGGCCTCCTTCTCTACAGAGTCTGCGGATGGGGCGGTGAGCATCGGGGGGGAGGAGTACCATCGACCACGCCAGAGGTTTTTTTGGCGGAGTTTCCGCCGGTCTCCTCTGATGCTTCCCTCTCACTTCTGGACAGTCTCAAGTCTGGGTCGCCACTAGATCCCTGCCCTGCCAAATTTCTGGCCAGGATGGCGCTGCTGATGAACCCCTTGGTTAATCCTCTCCTGAATTCATCTTTGAGAGAGGGGAGGCTCCCTTTGCCCTGGAAAAGGGCGATGGTGATCCCCCTCCTCAAAAAGCCGGGATTGGATACCGGAGTTTTGGCCAATTATCGGCCAATTTCTCTTCTTCCGGCCCTTGCGAAGCTCACGGAGAAGCACGTGCATGGCGTGCTCTCGGACTTCCTTGAATCAAATGATCTACTGCATCCCTCGCAATCCGGCTTTCGGCCTAACCTGAGCACGGAGACGGCCCTTCTCGAGGTGTCAGAGGTCATCCGCGAGACACTGGATGCAGGGGGGAAGGCTGTGCTTGTCATGCTGGACTTGTCGGCGGCCTTTGACACCGTCCCCCATGAGGCTCTACTCACCAGACTTTATGACATCGGTCTGAGGGGGACGGTCTTCAATTGGTTTACATCGTTTTTGGAGGACCGTCGACAAACGGTCTGGGCTTCTTCGAGCGCCGCTGAGATGCCGCCACTGGGAGTCGGAGTTCCACAGGGTTCTGTGTTGAGCCCGACTCTTTTTAACATCTTTATGACCCCTTTGGCGGCACTCGTGGAGGCTTCGGGGGCCCAGATCGTGTCCTATGCGGATGACACACAGCTTCTCTTCACCTGCAGGAAAGATCAGTCATTTGACGGGGAGAGCATCCGGTGATGTCTGAAGAGGGTCTTTGACTGGTTTCAGCAGAATGGTCTCAAGGCCAACTCCAGTAAATCAGAGGTTCTGCTATTTGGCTGTGCTTCGGAACCGGAATGGCGTGAGTGGTGGCCTGTGGACATGTGTCCCCCCGCCGAGTCATCTGCGGCTGCCAAAAATCTGGGAGTCAAGGTTGATAATAACCTTACGTTCAGATCGCACATTCTTGGTCTGACGGGCACCTGTTTTGGCATCCTAAAGATGCTCCGGAAGTTCCTACCCCTGCTTACAGAGGAGCATAGAAAGATCACTGTCCAAGCTCTAATAGGATCCAGACTGGACTATGCTAATGCTCTTTACTTAGGGCTTCCGGATTATCTGATCCAAAGGTTGCAAGTGGCGCAGAACTCTGCGGCTCGCGCCATTTTCGGCCTTCACAGGCGGGCAAGAACATCTGGGGTGCTACAGTCACTTCACTGGCTCCCTATCCGAAAGCGGATAATGTTTAAAACCTTGACGCTGGTGCATAAGGCACTCTCTGGCTCTGGAGCTAAGTATCTGCAGCGTAGACTGGCCCTCTATCGTCCGGCCCGCTCTCTGCGGTCGGAATCTTTGTTCATGGCCGTCGTGCCCCGCGTGAGGAAGGCTCGCACCGGGGGTCGTTCCTTCAGCCTTAAGGCTCCCCAGCTGTGGAACTCTTTGCCCCTTGCTCTACGTAGCATTTCTAGTTTGCTCCTGTTCAGGAAAAGCCTGAAGATCTGGCTTTTCAATCTTTAGGTTGTTTTCTTTTCCTTTGCTCTCTTTTTCTGTTTACTGTTATGTTTTTTAACTGCTGAGTCGCCCTCATAAAGCGCCGGGACACTCTTGTTGAGTAGCCGTGCGCTATACAAATAAAAGCTTAACATAACATAACATAACATAACCTGGGGATTTGGTTGTGACAGTCTAAAACAGATCGGTTGGGGAGGGATAAGTGGGTTTGGTAGTGTGAGTCTGGTTGGGAGGGAGTGTGCCCGGTGGCTGAGTGGAGGGCAATTCTGGGTTCCTCGCGGCTACAGTTGGTGAGATCTTTTGTCATGCGTCTGGGGCTAGGGTCATGGCTGCACAGTTGTTGGCGGTCTTGCGCATGGCATTGACCAGGTTGGGGTTGAACCCACTGGGATTTGGGACGCATTCTTTTCGCATTGGCACGGCGACGGCAGCGGCACGGTTGGGTTGGTTATGGGACAGGATCCGGCGAATTGGTCGGTGGAAGTCTCGGTGTTGTGAGCATTATGTCCAGAAGTAGGGTCCTGGGCTCGGGCTTTGAGTTGCATGGGGTTTGGGAGAAGTGTGTTTCAGGGTGTATACTAATTCCTTTTTCTTTTCGTAGGTTGCGTGGGTGGCCCAGGGGCCAAGACGGTCACATGGATTGTGGGGCATTCATTTGTGCACTGGGCTTCCAAGTATGCAGAGCAACAGGTGTACGGCCATAACCTGGGACTCAAAGGACAACAACATGAGGTGCATTGCTGGGGGAAAAGGGGAATGTGATGGGGGGCATTATTGCACTGGCTCGCGAAAATGGTCCCTTAGAAAGGACGCCCCGATCTGTTGATTATCTATTTGAGGGAGAACGACTTGATTCAGCTGTCGGGTTTGGAGCTCTTACAGTTGATGCAAATGGACTTGGAAGAGATGAAGCAAAAATTGTCTGGGACTTGTATTGCATGGATTGAATTTGTCCTAAGACGGATTTGGAAAGGGGCGATCAAACATGGGGCTGTTGAGAAAGCTTGAAGGAAATTGAACTGAGCTCTGATTTTTTTTGCGAAGACAGAGACATTAAGGTGATAGCGCACCCTGGACTACGACTGAAGGAATGACAGTTTTTTAGGGGTGATGGTGTACATCTTTCGACAATGGGGAACGCTACTATATGATGGAGTGATGGAGATAAGAGATGTGGTCAGCAAGTTGTGGAATGAGGCGATATCGTGTCACAGGAATGCCCGAAGGAATGGGGCAAAAGATGGACAGTAGGCCCCCGGGGGGGCAGGTAACCGCCCTAAAGGGGGTTCCCTGGTAGGCTGTACTTGGGAGGGGTGGGGGAGTCACTAGCGGGTGCACCCACCTCTTGTGGGGAGGAGGAGTGAATGATAGGGGGGACTGGAGGCATGAGGGTACTGCCAAGATGCTAAGGGAGATCGGAAGAAAGGGATGAAGAACGGAATGGGTCATGGAGTGGAATGGAAGGTGAGTCCAGAGTGTATGAAGGTTGAGTTGATGTTGGGGGGGAGTTGTTGTTGATTATTGTGTATTTGGTTGTTGTTTATGTTTGTGCAGGCTGGTCCTAATAAATGGCGTTTTATGCCTTAAACATCAATGTGGCCTGATTATTGCACGATGCAGGGCCCAAAGGGAAGTGAAGACGCAGTCTAGTCTCCCCCTGGGGTTGTTCGCGTGGGGTGGGCCAGGCTGGGGGTAGCAGTGTGGTTTGGGGCATGGGTCTAAGAATGCAGGAGAGGAAGGTGACTTCCTCTCCTGGCATTCTGGCATTGTCGAGTGGGACCGTTTATTAAGGCCTCCCACCCACTCAACAGTTATTAGGGTTCAGGGGTAGGGTTGGCAGAGCATGCCAGTTCAGGACAGGCTGCAGGGTTGGTGGTACTTGGGAGGGGTGGGGGAGTCACTATCGGGTGCACCCACCTCTTAGGGGAGGAGTGAATGATGGGGGGGACTGGAGGCATGAGGGTAATGCCAGGATGCTAAGAGAGATCGTAAGAAAGGGATGAAGAACGGAATGGGTCATGGAGTGGAATGGAAGGTGAGTCCGGAGTGTATGAAGGTTGAGTTGATGTTGGGGGGGGAGTTGTAGTTGATTATTGTGTATTTGGTTGTTGTTCATGTTTGTGCAGCCTGGTCCAAATAAATGGCCTTTTACGCCTTAAAAATCAATGTGGCCTGAATATTGCGCGATTAGTACTGCACTCAGTCTTCCGAGGGAGCGCAGGATGCTATAGTGGGGGGACTGGGTGTTTGCAGGTGGGAAAAGGAACGGGGGCAGAATCCTTCCGGAGGAAACGTGGGGTTGCTGTCTCAGGAGCCCTGCAGAAGGCCGCTATACGAGGTAACACGAGATGGCAGCCTCTCTGGGTTCCCTGCATGCAGTCGCTCAAAGCACACAACAGCAAAGTCCCTCAGACCAGCATGCTGGTGTTGCTCCCGAAGTATCCAGGCATCCATTTAGTCGCTGCTGGTGTGAAAAAAAACAGACATGCTGCCTCTCCAGCAGCCAACTATCAGAGAGAGTCTGGGTGCTCCGTCCCTCTGCAGAGATGGCAGAAGGCGGTCTCTCTAGAAATCCTACTACCACAGGGAGCCTGGGAGAGGGGTACCGTGTGTGCACCAAGCAAGGAGGCAGGAGAAGGAGAAGGGGTTGAGGCGTGGGTTATGCGTAGCCGGGCTGCTGGCTCCCGCGCTTAGGGCGCACTGCTGCCTGTAAACTGTCTGCATCACCTAGGGTGTGAATAATGCCCGTTCTGTCTCAGGGTACGGAAAGGGGGCTGTTAGACCTGGCATCATTGGCGTGAGTCTCCCTTCCATTTAGACGGATTGCCTCATCTGTTTTAATATGTTTTTGGCTGGATTTGTGCTTTGGGCACTAAGCCACTGATAATCAGTGCCACAGTGCAAGTGCTCCCTATGTAAAATTGATGTACTGATTGGTTATTCCATGATTGGTTTATTTGATTTATCTGTCAGCCCCCAGTATAGTGCACTGTTGGAACTGGGGTCACCAGTCCCCTAGGGTAGCATGGCACGAGCGGGTAGGCATCCGAAAGCACATGTGTTAAGCGATCATGCAGCACACACTCACACTGAGACAGAAACCTGGGCACGCAATAAATGACTCCACTCCAGAGCTTGTATAAAAACAAGTGATTTGTATTAAGATAAATAATCAGATAGATAGAGCAGGATCAGGGAAATCATAAATTCATTTAAAATACATGTGTCTCAAGACTTGCAATCAATATTGGATGAATAAATATCCGTTCTGCAATAAATATTAAATATTGGATCAATAAATAGTTAAATACATTTTTAGTGGGACACAGGCCCGACCTACGCCTTGCTTCTTGGTCAGTACCTGAAAGGAATACATCTCAAAGTCATAAGAACAACACTGCATTAAGCATCAATATCCATTTCCTCAGGTAAACAAAGGGACAGTTCCATAACAGAAACATCTCCCCGCTGTAGGAATAAACAATTCGTTAAGTGTAGTTCAAACATTTCCTTAAATATGAAACATTTCATTTGCCACAAAAGTATGTGGACGTAACTCTCCTCCTGTAATAGGAATTAAACATTCCATTAAGAATAATTATTCCATATAACAAGGTTGGGCATGCCTTTGGGAGAACTTCTCATTGGACCCAGCTAACCATTGCATTAGCCAGCACTAACTAGGAGAAAACATTGCAAACTAGGTAACCATCCCCTTGTGCAGGTTTAACTGTATCAGGGCTACACCAACATTCCATCAGGGAAGTAGAAATCCCTACATTGAGCAGGTGTAAGTAGATCTCTGTTATAGCAGGGGTATGAGACCCTTCCCTGGGCAGGAGTAAACATTGCCTCAAATGAGGTCAACACCTTTCATTAGGCATAAAGTATTTCTTTAGGCATCACACACCATCCTATTACCTGATGCCTGAACAGGCAGGGCCTTCCCCCTATTAATCAGGAGCTTACAGGTAAAACATTTCCTGCAATAGAGATAATCAGTTTAGCAGAAGTAAAACACTTCACTGAGGGTAAAACATTTCATTAACCATTTCCTTAGGCAGCAATGAAACTCCTATAGCAGGAATAAAAACACGCCACTGCGGATAAAACATCTCATTAGGCAGTGTAACTATATCCTTATAGCATTAACGTTCCCCTACTCAGCAATCAACAGTTAACAACTCTTCAAGGCAGAGATAACCATTTTTAACAGGCAAGCCTGAGCTTAGAAGACTTGGTTTATGCATGTAAAGCCTTTTAGTAAATGTAAACATTTCTTTAAAGCAAGGAGCACCTCACTCCATAACTGTGGGCATGTGCTCCACCTTTCAACCAACATGAATAAATGTTTCATTAGTCAGCAGACACAGTTCATTATGCAGCTGTTGGCGTTTCCACCCCCAGGCCAGGATCAACATTCTAATTCCTACATTAAGCAGGCATAAACCTTTCAGCACCCAAGAGTAAACCTGTAAATAAGTAGAGGTTATAACACTGGGGCAGGGGTGTAATAAAACTTCTATAGTTCAGAATAATCCTGGTTCCAAGCAGGAATAACCACTTCAAAACTCTTCCCCAATCATAGGTAACATCCCCCTAATCAGGAGTAAACATTACAGGGAAGGAATCAGGCATAGGCATTTCATTAAGTAACTTATAAATAGAACATTACTCATTGCTAGAGAGCAACATCTCATTAAGCAAGCACAGGCCTTGCTTTAGACTAGTAAAACATTTCTGTTAATTAAGGTGAACATTTCAATAAGCAATTCAGTAAAGCATTTTCAATGAGCATTTTACTATGCCTTGGACTCCCCTATGCAGGGCTAAGCCATCGCAGGTGAACTCAGTATGTCTTTAGGCCTACGCCGGAACCAGGGCCCAAACAGTTAATGAATGGCAAGCCTGTCCTCAGGCATAAACAGTAACTTAATGGCCTCCACGTCACTAGAGGCACATAGGGGCCAACAGGTGCGCACTTAAGGTAAAAAATACAGCGTTTTTCTGGGGCCTACAAGAGAGCGCTTGGAGGCACAATTACAGCACTTCTATGGGACATTCAAGAAAGCGCTTGGAGTGAAATTACAGTGCTTCCCTGGGCACTACCTCAGTTCCTCACATGACAGCGCTTGGCCACAGGCAATGCTGGGGACAGCGCTTCAGCAGGCAATCAGGTTTAGATAATAGCACCCTGCAGGTACAGCACTTCACAAGGCAGCAACCCCCTTCAGTACCTCAGCACTCTTCACAGGGACAGCAAAGGAGCGTTGGGGGAGCAGGGAGTCAGCGCTTCAGAAGGCAGCAACTTCTAGAGCCACAGAAGTTCTTGGTGACACAGCGCTTCAGGGGGATAGCGCTTTTCAGGATTCACAGCGCTACGATATAGCAGGCAATTCACAGCAGAGGTAGCGCTCGGCAGACAGTTCATTCCAGGTAGCGCTGCTGAAGGGCACCACAGAATATAGCGCTTCAGGCAGGAATCACGCCCAGGATTCTAGCGCTTCACAGACAGCAGGATGCAGGGCTATAGCGCTTTGGCCCACACGAGGTGGGGGCAAGACCAGCAGGTCTAATAGCATTCAGTTCAGGGTGCTGCAGTTCAGGCAAATATAGCGCTTCAGAAGGCAGCAACCCCCTCCATTACTTCACCGCTCTTCACAGGGTCAGCAAGGGCAGCGCTAGATATACAGGACAGGTGACACCCCAGTAGCAGGTTAGCAAGGGAGACCCCAGGTGACATCAGGAAACGCAGGGTCAGTACCGCGCCAATACCTGTTTGCTTCTTCAAAAGTCCTGTGATGATTTAATTTCTTCTTAGCGCTTTAGGTTTCTTGCGCCCTTGTAAATAGAGGCTTATTTTCTTCTTGGCGTGATGTTTCTTGCGCCCTTGTAAATAGAAGCTTAGTTTCTTGTTGGCGTGATGTTTCTTGCGCCCTTTGGTTTCTTGTTTCCTTGAAGGGGGTTAAGTTGGTGGCTGGTGTTAGATCTCCTCAGCCAATCCCCTCAAGTGGTCCCTGGGGGTTCCCTGCCGCGGGGTTAGGTCATTGGGGGGGGGGGTACAGGATGCCTCAATACTTGTAAAGCAGCACTCTAGGCCCTGTCATTTCCAGCATCATAAGACCCTGCCCTGACCCTCACTGCCTATCCTCCTGCGTAGGTTCTTCCCCAGGTCTTCCCCTCAGTCACTCTGACAGGAAAGTTTTCCTTCCTTTCCTTATACAGTGCCAGTTGACAGTTGGCAGTGGCAGTTGGTGTCACCTCACCTGTTCCAGAAGGTTCCTGGGGGTTCTAGGAGGTTCCACCATTCTACCTGTGGGCAGGCTGGCAGGCTAAGTTGATACATTGTTTGGAGGGTTCCAGCCAGGCCCTAGCCACTAGAATGCGCCCACTAACCCCGCTGCAGCAGCAGTGGTCAGTGGCAGCCATGTTAGGGGTATAAGACACCTGCATCTTAACATCAGTTTCACAGTACACAGGGCTTTCCTCACTACACAAGGCCTATACATTGTTGTTACAATAGGGGCATTCTAAATTAAAAGGGGTAAAAAACGAAAAATTTCTGGGGAAAGGGCCAAGTCCCACACATCTCCCCCCCAGCCAAAAGCCAGGGTAGTCCGATCATTCCCTTGATGGGCTTCCCTGCTTGGGGCGAAAAAAAGGTGGACGCAGGCCCAATACCACCATGACATTCTCGCTAATCCAACCACCCCACTGGTGTTCCCCAGTGAGATGCAGCCAGGACGGACCTCTAAACAATTCAGATGTCTCTGGCCCTTGCTCTCTCTCAGAGTGGGGGGCAGTAGCCCCAGGCCCGTGGTACCCTTTCCACTCTCCTCCTCAACCTAGGGTCTAAACCCTTAAGTTGTATTGGTGACAGGGGCGAGACCTACCTCTCCCTGCACCCCCTCCCAGGGTTCCGCACCCTCCCACCTGGAGTAGTACCTCTGAGAGTCACAACCGGGGAAACTCTGAATACAGAGATTCCTCCCGCCAGGTCAGGCAACCCCTGAACCTGGCCACCCAACCCAGGATCTGAACCCCGTGGCTGGACCGGTGCCAGAGGAGAGTCCTTCCTCCCTCTGCACCCCCTCCCAGGGTTCCGCACCCTCCTACCCGGATAGGTACCCCTGGAAGTCACACTGGTAGGGTCCTTAGTTACTGGTACCCCACCCTCCAGGTCAGGCAATCCCTGCACCTGAAACCCCAGTCCAGGTTCTACACCCTGTGACTGGTCCAAACCCCAAACCTCGGGTACGCTGCCACCATTGGAAGTACCTGGTGCACATGATTTCAAGGTCTTCAGCTCTGTCTCTGTTAGCTGAAGCCTGTGCACCAGCTTCCCTTCCTTCATTGCAAGGCTCACACTCTCCCTTTTCTGCTCTAACCTCTTTGACGACACACACCCCCTTCCAAGGTTCTCTGGTGTGCCCGCCTCCCTGGGTGTGACCTGCCCCTCCTGTCCCCATCCCCTCTCCCCTCTGGGTGGGCTCCTACCCGTGCCCCCAAAGTGGTACGGAGTTCCTTCTTCCCTCCGCCCAACAGGCACCCCCATCCCCTGACAACACTCCAGTACGCCAGGTGGGGACTCAGATAATTCAGGAAAAAGGTTCTAGGATGTGGCGACAGAATGAGGTCCAACAGGCCCTGATACACTCACAGGCTAGACAGTGGAGGGGTCAATTCCTAAGGCTTGCACACACAATAATTGTGCAGCCCAATTGCTGTGCACCCTGTCCCAATGGAGGGTGCTGCATGGTCACAGGTCCTGGATCCCACCGCTGCCACCAATATGTTGGAACTGGGGTCACTAGTCCCCTAGGGTAGCATGGCACGAGCGGGTAGGCATCCGAAAGCACATGTGTTAAGCGATCATGCAGCACACACTCACACTGAGACAGAAACCTGGGCACGCAATAAATGACTCCACTCCAGAGCTTGTATAAAAACAAGTGATTTGTATTAAGATAAATAATCAGATAGATAGAGCAGGATCAGGGAAATCATAAATTCATTTAAAATACAGGTGTCTCAAGACTTGCAATCAATATTGGATGAATAAATATCCGTTCTGCAATAAATATTAAATATTAGATCAATAAATAGTTAAATACATTTTTAGTGGGACACAGGCCCGACCTACGCCTTGCTTCTTGGTCAGTACCTGAAAGGAATACATCTCAAAGTCATAAGAACAACACTGCATTAAGCATCAATATCCATTTCCTCAGGTAAACAAAGGGACAGTTCCATAACAGAAACATCTCCCCGCTGTAGGAATAAACAATTCGTTAAGTGTAGTTCAAACATTTCCTTAAATATGAAACATTTCATTTGCCACAAAAGTATGTGGACGTAACTCTCCTCCTGTAATAGGAATTAAACATTTCATTAAGAATAATTATTCCATATAACAAGGTTGGGCATGCCTTTGGGAGAACTTCTCATTGGGCCCAGCTAACCATTGCATTAGCCAGCACTAACTAGGAGAAAACATTGCAAACTAGGTAACCATCCCCTTGTGCAGGTTTAACTGTATCAGGGCTACACCAACATTCCATCAGGGAAGTAGAAATCCCTACATTGAGCAGGTGTAAGTAGATCTCTGTTATAGCAGGGGTATGAGACCCTTCCCTGGGCAGGAGTAAACATTGCCTCAAATGAGGTCAACACCTTTCATTAGGCATAAAGTATTTCTTTAGGCATCACACACCATCTTATTACCTGATGCCTGAACAGGCAGGGCCTTCCCCCTATTAATCAGGAGCTTACAGGTAAAACATTTCCTGCAATAGAGATAATCAGTTTAGCAGAAGTAAAACACTTCACTGAGGGTAAAACATTTCATTAACCATTTCCTTAGGCAGCAATGAAACTCCTATGGCAGGAATAAAAACACGCCACTGCGGATAAAACATCTCATTAGGCAGTGTAACTATATCCTTATAGCATTAACGTTCCCCTACTCAGCAATCAACAGTTAACAACTCTTCAAGGCAGAGATAACCATTTTTAACAGGCAAGCCTGAGCTTAGAAGACTTGGTTTATGCATGTAAAGCCTTTTAGTAAATGTAAACATTTCTTTAAAGCAAGGAGCACCTCACTCCATAACTGTGGGCATGTGCTCCACCTTTCAACCAACATGAATAAATGTTTCATTAGTCAGCAGACACAGTTCATTATGCAGCTGTTGGCGTTTCCACCCCCAGGCCAGGATCAACATTCTAATTCCTACATTAAGCAGGCACAAACCTTTCAGCACCCAAGAGTAATCCTGTAAATAAGTAGAGGTTATAACACTGGGGCAGGGGTGTAATAAAACTTCTATAGTTCAGAATAATCCTGGTTCCAAGCAGGAATAACCACTTCAAAACTCTTCCCCAATCATAGGTAACATCCCCCTAATCAGGAGTAAACATTACAGGGAAGGAATCAGGCATAGGCATTTCATTAAGTAACTTATAAATAGAACATTACTCATTGCTAGAGAGCAACATCTCATTAAGCAAGCACAGGCCTTGCTTTAGACTAGTAAAACATTTCTGTTAATTAAGGTGAACATTTCAATAAGCAATTCAGTAAAGCATTCTCAATGAGCATTTTACTATGCCTTGGACTCCCCTATGCAGGGCTAAGCCATCGCAGGTGAACTCAGTATGTCTTTAGGCCTACGCCGGAACCAGGGCCCAAACAGTTAATGAATGGCAAGCCTGTCCTCAGGCATAAACAGTAACTTAATGGCCTCCACGTCACTAGAGGCACATAGGGGCCAACAGGTGGGCACTTAAGGTAAAAAATACAGCGTTTCTCTGGGGCCTACAAGAGAGCGCTTGGAGGCACAATTACAGCGCTTCTATGGGACATTCAAGAAAGCGCTTGGAGTGAAATTACAGCGCTTCCCTGGGCACTACCTCAGTTCCTCACATGACAGCGCTTGGCCACAGGCAATGCTGGGGACAGCGCTTCAGCAGGCAATCAGGTTTAGATAATAGCACCCTGCAGGTACAGCACTTCACAAGGCAGCAACCCCCTTCAGTACCTCAGCACTCTTCACAGGGACAGCAAAGGAGCGTTGGGGGAGCAGGGAGTCAGCGCTTCAGAAGGCAGCAACTTCTAGAGCCACAGAAGTTCTTGGTGACACAGCGCTTCAGGGGGATAGCGCTTTTCAGGATTCACAGCGCTACGATATAGCAGGCAATTCACAGCAGAGGTAGCGCTCGGCAGACAGTTCATTCCAGGTAGCGCTGCTGAAGGGCACCACAGAATATAGCGCTTCAGGCAGGAATCACGCCCAGGATTCTAGCGCTTCACAGACAGCAGGATGCAGGGCTATAGCGCTTTGGCCCACACGAGGTGGGGGCAAGACCAGCAGGTCTAATAACATTCAGTTCAGGGTGCTGCAGTCCAGGCAAATATAGCGCTTCAGAAGGCAGCAACCCCCTCCATTACTTCAGCGCTCTTCACAGGGTCAGCAAGGGCAGCGCTAGATATACAGGACAGGTGACACCCCAGTAGCAGGTTAGCAAGGGAGACCCCAGGTGACATCAGGAAACGCAGGGTCAGTACCGCGCCAATACCTGTTTGCTTCTTCAAAAGTCCTGTGATGATTTAATTTCTTCTTAGCGCTTTAGGTTTCTTGCGCCCTTGTAAATAGAGGCTTAGTTTCTTCTTGGCGTGATGTTTCTTGCGCCCTTGTAAATAGAAGCTTAGTTTCTTGTTGGCGTGATGTTTCTTGCGCCCTTTGGTTTCTTGTTTCCTTGAAGGGGGTTAAGTTGGTGGCTGGTGTTAGATCTCCTCAGCCAATCCCCTCAAGTGGTCCCTGGGGGTTCCCTGCCGCGGGGTTAGGTCATTGGGGGGGGTACAGGATGCCTCAATACTTGTAAAGCAGCACTCTAGGCCCTGTCATTTCCAGCATCATAAGACCCTGCCCTGACCCTCACTGCCTATCCTCCTGCGTAGGTTCTTCCCCAGGTCTTCCCCTCAGTCACTCTGACAGGAAAGTTTTCCTTCCTTTCCTTATACAGTGCCAGTTGACAGTTGGCAGTGGCAGTTGGTGTCACCTCACCTGTTCCAGAAGGTTCCAGGGGGTTCTAGGAGGTTCCACCATTCTACCTGTGGGCCGGCTGGCAGGCTAAGTTGATACATTGTTTGGAGGGTTCCAGCCAGGCCCTAGCCACTAGAATGCGCCCACTAACCCCGCTGCAGCAGCAGTGGTCAGTGGCAGCCATGTTAGGGGTATAAGACACCTGCATCTTAACATCAGTTTCACAGTACGCAGGGCTTTCCTCACTACACAAGGCCTATACATTGTTGTTACAATAGGGGCATTCTAAATTAAAAGGGGTAAAAAACGAAAAATTTCTGGGGAAAGGGCCAAGTCCCACATGCACCATGTATGCCGAGGGCTTGTAAATCAAATGCTGCTGGTGGGCTTGCAGCACTGGTTGTGCCACCTACAGAAGCAGTTTGTAAAGTGTGTCTCAGGCCTGCCATTGCAAGGCCTGTGTGCAGTCTAGCACTGCCCTGCCGACTTGGCCAAGTGCACCCACTTGCCAGTCCCTAAACCTTCCCTTTGCTTCATATTAGACACCCCTATGGTAGGCCCAAGGGCAGGGTGCATTGTAAGTAAAAGGTAGGACATGCTCTGATGTGTGTAGCATGTTCTAATAGTGAATTACAGCCATTTTCATTTTTCACTATGGAAGGCTATCTGTTCTCATTGGCCAGAATGAGCAGTTATATTATTACAAGTTTATAATCCTAACTGACTCAGGGAACACGGTAGAAATTCGAATTGAGTATGCCTGAACTCAAAATAATAAAATACATCTTTTAGTAAAGTTTATTTTAATAGTCTGTGTTTGCAAATACCACTTTTAGAAAGTAGGTATTTGCTTGCCTAACCATTTGAACCTGCCCCTGCTGGGTTGTGTATTCCCTGCCTGGGTTTGTGAGTGACAGGGCTGGGGGATTCCAGGAGACAGGCTGGGGCAGCCCGGTGGTGAATAGAGAGATCTGCATCTAGATGGGCAGGAGGAGTTGCACCTGGGACCTGAATAGGGCTGGGCCTTCCCTTTACAATGCTGGCTCCACCTACTGTGGCTTCTCTGATGTCTCTGCCCTGCACTGTGAAAGGAGAGGAGGAATTATGTCAACAAAGTGCTCAGGAACTGGTTTGAACTAGGCAGATACCTCTCTGCCTTGAGAGAAAAAGGATTTTGGGGTATAAATATTGGGACCCTGATCCCAAGAAACTAGATCACTTCTGGACAAGAAACCTTTCTGCCAAGGAGAAGAACCAAGGAAGCTGCAGGAGTTTGGACTGCCCCTCTGCCAGTGTGCTATTTGCTGGTTGGCCTGCAGTGATTGCTTCATTGCCAAGGGAAAGGAGAAGGAACTTTGTAAGGACTTTCAGCTACAGAATATTCTCCAAGGGCTTGAACTGTACTTGCCTCCTGCTGAAGTCTCAGGGACAAAAGACTTCACCTCCAGCTCCCTCCTGAATTTCCTTGCTGGGAATTCTGACTCAAGTCACTTGCGTGCCACTGGGAGCTGGAAACGCGACGCATCAAGAAGAAGCGTGTCACCGCCGCAGCTGGAATCATCGCAACGCCAGGGAAGCGAGCCTTCGTCACATCTCCCTGGAAGCGTGTGTTCATCGAAGCTGCCTGCTGTCGCATCACCAGAGAAGCGTGACGCCATCGAGAGAGTCGCCATCGCATCACCGGAAAAGCATGTAGCAGGGCCTGTCACGGCTCCAAAGTACAGAGTCGTCGCAAGGCTGCCAGGGCGTCATCACATCGCCGCATCAAGGACGCCATCTTCCCGCATCACAACCGGATCTTCACATCGCATCCCGGCGCCATCTTGCGCACCGCAATGGGCCCTCAAGCCGAGAATCCACGCATCACCTTCGCTCTGGTAAGTCTAACGACGAGTCCCCTACTCTGTGCAAGCATTGAGGCAGGACGCAACCGTTCCCCCGGATCACGGAACCGACGCATCTCCCCTTTTGCGAGCCTTTTGTTCACTTTGCTTTACGCATCCAGGTTCTTTGTTGAGAACTTTGTCGCATTTAGCAAAAACTTAAGAGACTTTAATCATCTTTTAAGTAATCTTAAGTGTAGTATTGTGGATTTTTGTCATTTGTGGTCTTGTGTTTAAGTCTATATAAAGAATACTTATTTTTATAAAACCTGTGTTGTGTCCATCTGTAGTGTTTTCACTGTATTACTGTGTATATTCACAAATGCTTAACATACTACCTCTGAGATAAGCAAGTCTGCTCGTGTCAAGCTACCAAGGGGGTGAGCAGGGGTTATTAAGGAGTGTAATCCCCTTATCCTGACTTAGAAGTAAGGGTCCCTATTTGGACAAAGGTGAATACCATTGCCAACTAGAGACCCCCAGATCTAATATGGGCGCACTGCTGCCTGTAACCTGTTTGCATCACCTAGGGTGTGAATAATGCCCCTTCTGTCTCAGGGTACAGAAAGGGGGCGCACTGCTGCCTGTAACCTGTCTGCATCACCTAGTGCCCATTCTGTCTCAGGGTAAGGAAAGTGTGCGCACTGCTGCCTGTAACCTGTCTGCATCAGCTAGGGTGTGAATAATGCCCGTTCTGTCTCAGGGTACGGAAAAGGGGTGCATTGCTGCCTGTAACCTGTCTGCATCATCTAGGGTGTGAATAATGCCCATTTTGTCTCCGGGTACGGAAAGGGGGCGCACTGCTGCCTGTAACCTGTCTGCATCACCTAGTGCACGTTCTGTCTCAGGGTCCGGAAAGGGGGCGCACTGCTGCCTGTAAAATGTGTGCATCACCTAGTGCCCGTTCTGTCTCAGGGTACGGAAAGAGGGCACACTGCTGCCTGTAACCTGACTGCATCACCTAGGGTGTGAATGATGCCCGTTCTGCCTCTGGGTACGGAAAGGGGGCGCACTGCTGCCTGTAAACTGTCTGCATCACCTAGTGCCCCTTCTGTCTAGGGTACGGAAGGGGGGCGCACTGCAGCCTGTAACCTGTCTGCATCATCTAGGGTGTGAATAATGCCCGTTCTGTCTCAGGGTACGGAAAGGAGGTGCACTGCTGCCTGTAACCTGTCTGCATCACCTAGTGCCCGTTCTGTCTCAGGGTACGGAAAGGGGACGCACTGCTGCCTGTAACCTGTCTGCATCACCTCTGGTAGGGCGGCGCTGCCTGTGTAACCTGATCCCCTGGCTCCCTTTAAAAGTACCTCGCTGTCTTCATCTACAACAGGGGGCAGAGCGAGTCCACCTTACAACCTTTTCATACAAAGGCACATTTATTTTGAAGGTGCTGTGGGAAGAACCTCCTAACGGGGACAATCATCCGGGCATACGAAGGGAAAGGGTAATCCCTTTAGGAGCCTTGGCAGTGGAAGGCGCTGCATCTGTACTCACAAAGGTGCTGGCACCGCAATGAAGGCTCCGGGAGTGGCAGGCAGTCTGTCTCCGGCCCCCCACCGCCGGTGCAGAGCTGAGAGGCCTGCCGCAGCCGGAGCTCACGGGACGGTGCACTCCGGAAGCCATCCCGGTACACGAGGGAGACAGCAGGCGGCAGTGACGCACAGGAGCCCAGCTCTGTGCACCCGCTGAGACCCCTTGGCTTCGGCCCCCACGGCCTCTTTCCTCAGCTGCGCATCAGGCGCTCTGCCCGCCGGATTGTCAGCCCGGGCTGGAATGCACAGGGTGATGGAGAGCCCTTGGGAAGACTTTTCTTATCTGCTTGTTAAAATAAACAAGCAGATAAGAAAAGTTCTTTACCACAGCCGTAAAGCAGGCCATGTTGTCCGTAGGGGCTGTTCGAAAAGCAGACAGGGTGGCATCCAAAAGCACTATTTTCCATTGGGAAGCCAGCGTTTATCATAAATGCTGACGCTACCCAATGGAAAGGAGGGGCGGGTATTAAAGTCCCTTTCAGAAATCTTGTATTTACAAGATCTCTCGGAGAGGCGGGGCAGCTTTGCTGCCACGCCCTGCCGAGACCTAAAAATTGCATAATAATGAGCTAATACTGTCACCAAATCTGCTCCATTACACTACATAATTTCACTATTCGGGCCACATGATTTAGTCAACCCTGCCTCATAATTTGATCATACCCTGTCGTATAATTCCAGTGGCCCTGTTCATAATCAGCAACCACCAAAACAAACTGAGTAGTGCCCCTGCCCCTATTTGCCAATATTACTTTGTATGTTCTTGTTTTTTAGCCACTATGATTTTTTTAAAAGTAAAACCACCACCCCTATTTGCACAAACCAGAATGCAGGATGCTCTTGACAGAAAAGGTTGGTGGATACTGTGGGCGAGATTCACTAACATTTTGTGTAGGAGTTGCGCCACTTTTGTAACCCAGGCATGGGGCAAAATACCAGTAGATATTTACTAAACCAATGCAAGGGTCTGTTTCGACTGCTGTGCGTGGCTTTGTACAGAAATGTGACGCAATGCAGCGGCTTGCACTGCATTGTGTTGTGTTTCGTTCTTGGAGGTGTTCCATGGGCGAGGCATGGGCCTTCCCATGTATTTCACCCATGCATTTCATGCAATCCTAGATTTACAAAGATTTGTGAACCTGAAATTGTGTGAAATTACTACACCTCCCAGAGGATGGTGTAACGAGGAGAAAACTCATTTTTCTCCTCGTTATTTCCTGTTTCTATGTATGCTGCATTCTGCAGCACGGATAGAAAGAGGAAAATGCTCAAGGGATTGTTTTTGTGCAGGAAGGTGTCCCTTCTTGCATAAAAATAATTCAGCATGTAATGAATGCACTCGTGCAGCATGATGCAAAAATGCCCACATTATCGCTAAGCTGTCTGAAATGCGCCAGCACTATGAGAGAGCAGAAGTGTGCCATATCTTAGTAAATATGGCTCATTTCTGCACTCTCCCTTTCACGCAATGCAGTGCAGCAAGTTTCCTTGTGCACTGCGTTGTGTGAAAGGTTAGTACATCTGGTTCCAAATGCAAAGACATTTAAAAAAGAAGAACGCTATCTCCCCTGTTTTGCATTTACAGAGTGCTTGCTATCCTTCGCCATGGATAAGTAACGCTGCTTATAAACGCAGTTGCATACAATACAATTTGTCATTTTCTGCCCGTTTTGCTTGGAAGCACTCAAAGGGAGTCAGCCAAGTTGGGAAGAGGGCAGAGAACGCCTTTAAAGTGCTGATGCACGTTCTCATCCCAGTGCTGTTAGGCAATCATTATCTCTCATGTAAAACAACAGTGATATTCAAAACACATTGCCATGCACAGCGAGAGCCCTCACCATGGGGTTTGTGCCATTGGATAGTGTTAATCACAGGTGACCTCCACCCCTGCTAAGAAAACATTTTATAGCAGCAAAAAACACTGAGGGGCATATTTACAAAGAAATGATGCAGCGCTACGCTGCAAGCAATTCAGCTGCTCCCCACTGCCTAATTTCAAACACGCAGGGATGCTCTGTATTTATAAAAATACAGTGCACCCCTGTGTTTTCCCTTGCGCCGGCGCTCAAACAGCTGCATAGCGCCAGCGCAGGCACCCATGCACAACGGTGCCTGCATTGTAGGGATGATTGTTTATGTGCACGGAGGGGCACCATTCTGCTCATAAGCATTCTTTAATGGCTATTTGCTCCTCCTATGTGTGCTGCAAAATGCAGCACACCTAGAAAGAGCAAAAAACAAGGAGAAATAAAAGTCTTTCTCCTGGTTGCGCCATTCTAACATCACCCTTTGCAATGGTGTTAGTTTTTTGCGCTCCCTCAGATTTACCATTTCTTGTAAAGCTTGGACAGCATCAAAAAGCAATGGGTGTTGCGAGGGAATGCTCACAGCAACACCCACTGCACACCCCTTTGACGCAGAAAACTGTCAAAGGGTACAATATTTACAAGGTGGCGTTAAGTGCCACCGTGTAAATATGGAGATGGGCATTGTGGCACCGGGACGTCGTAAAAAGTGATGCTCCGGTGGCGCAATGCCCTTGTAAATATGCGCCTGAATCTGTCTATATTCAGAAAATGAAATTTTAGCTCTAATGCCCGCATCCCGAGCAGTGCCCTTCCCAGACTTTCTCTGAGACAAGCAAACCCACAGCCTAAGCTATGTCACACGACAGGTCGGGTGGGGGCTCTGAAGCCCCTCTAGCCCAATGGGCATTGCGCGCCTGCCAATATACGATGCCTTCGAGTGGACAACAGGTATGCTTTGAAAGGCGAGTGAGGGAGGTAAGACAGTAGTTGTTGGCAAAGGAGGGTCAACAGGAACATATCCCTAGAAATGCTGTTGGTACAAGGGATGGTGTTGGCAAGTAGGCAGTTTATTGATGGGTTGCTGGCTTTCGATACACATTATTTTAGATAATAGATTAACATATAGAAAAAAGAGGACATTAGAAATATAAAGAAGAAAGTAAAATTCATAAAAGAGATAAAAGGAAAATTAGTGGGCAGTATCCAGTCAGAGGTGCATATAATGACGTTTGGTTAGCACTATGGTGGAATGGATGTAGTTAGTTTGAATAAAAATGGACACTGCTCTAGGAAAAATAGAGAACCATTTATACATTAGTTACATGCATTGTAGAAATCTAATTCTTCGTCAAGAAGTGCTTCTGTAGTTCACACACTTTGTGCATCACTCCAGACCCCTGGGTCTGTGGGATTGCTATTGTTGTATACAGAATAGTCCGTCTCCGGGTTGGTTACATTGATCAATCGGAGTGCCAGGCCTATCATAATGTGTCCCATTTTGTATAATAAAGTTCAGTGGTTGGTGGTGGAGACTAGGTGTGGCTTTCTCTGTGTTACAATTGGCTCGGTTTAGCGACCATAATCAGATGAGCCTCATTGCTGCTTTGAGCCTTTTTAGCAACAACCACAATCTCATGATCTGTATGTATTAGCCGGGCTCTTAGTATTAAACACATCTATTAACAAATCTTTGACACTTAACAAAGCTATAATGCCTAGGGTGAGGTCTGTACTTCAGCAGATGATGATAGATGTAGGTTTGACTGATCAAACATCCACACAGGAGGACATTTATGTTCTATTCTTAGGCTGTGCTTCTCACCGGGCTTATTATTGTACCTACTATTCTAAATGTTCGTGCCACTGGTTCACGGGCATAGAAACTGGATTATTTCGGACCACACCACAATCCTTCTTGGGAGGAAGCAGAAGCATTGGGCACAACATCACCTATGGTGGATCTTTGATAGATCACTGCTGGCCGATCAGTCATGGAATTCATAGCACAGAGGATTGTGGAATTCTTCTATCTGAATGATGCCACTATTAATATATTTAAATATTTGTGTATTTTTAAGACAGTCCTGAGTTGGACACTTTTAAATATACATGTCATGGGAAGACGAAACAAGAGTCTAGGCTTCTACATATAAAATCCCTGATTTTATGGCAAGACCCAGAGGCTAACATTATGCAATATAGCCAAGGCTATTAAAGGCCCGCTCCAGCGTTAAACGGCTTGGGCCTTTAACAAGGGAGCGGGACTTTAATAGCCTGTATGGCCCAGATAAGAAGGGCTATAGGGTTATTAGAACATTCTGCCACTAGAGGGCAGAATGTTCTAACAAATAAAACAGAGGCCTCTCTGAGCCCGAAGGCGTTTAAATCTCCTCGGGCTCTGAGAGGCCTTTGTAAAACAACATTGGAATGTTGCTTTGCGGGATTTTACCGGACCGTGGATGCTGGGAGCACTACATTGTATTCAATGGAGTGCTCCACATTCTAATGCTCTGATATCCTTTGTTGCCACTACCCCAGCAGCTCCTTTAAAGAATATAGAACTTTAGAATTCTGACTTAAAAATCCCCTGGATGAGTGGTTCTTATGATCATTTATGTAGTTTTTGAGAAATTAATTGATATAGACAGGAAATCATGGATTTTGTTAGAAATTCAAAGCATTTCAGAACGCAGGTAGGGCCACCTACAAGGCAGAGGACGGGAAAGGTCTGCGTCAACAGTTTAGTTTAAAATAAAAGTGACTAGTAATAAGATTTCTCAAACTTGTGACAAAGTTAGGTCCTTGGTTGAAGATCAAGATTTTACAAGCATCTTCAACTTACAAAAGATATTGCATAGAGGACTCTTTGGCATTTAATAATGAGATACAAGCATTCTTTAGTACAGGGTCTGCCCTCCCATTTTATATTGCGGCACAGATCAACTGGCAGTCAATCCTATTCAGGAATTGGACCTGGTAATTAAGGAGACTATCTGGGGAAAGGCTCTAGGCTTGGTTGGGATTCTTGCACAGAACACCACACTGTACTAGACTTTTATTGTTGGTAATCCAAAGATCCATCTTCTTGGACCAGAACAAGGAAGACTGTTATTTTAAAAAAAGATAAATATCCTACCTCATGCTAATCGCATCAGCAAATTTCCTGAATTCACTCTGCTTTCAATTTCTCACTAGGATCCAAGCAAATATGTTAAACAGGGTTTTGTCCACAATTATACAACGTGATCAACATGATGCATGCCCATATGTAGTCTCTCTATTTCAGGTTTACGTCTGAATATGCCAAGTTATGAAAATACTATTTTGTTTAGGGCTTTTTCTGCATAGAATTGGCTTAGTGTGAATCTCAGAACGTACATCCTCACACTACTTTCAAGAATTCCCTGCTGAAATTAATTCAAAACCCTAATTTGAAGCTGTGTTGTAAACTATGGATACAGACAGGAAACAGAATACATCATCATTTGCTTTCTGATAATTTCCCACTATGGAGTTCTGCCTTTCCATTGAGGGTGGTAAGTAGTAGGTTCATGTAACCACTGAAGGAAGCAGTATTCGATGTTTTGGATAGCTACATAGACGTGGAGTTAAAGGGTAATGTTCTATTAGAAAACGACTAGACCACCCTCATCTCTATACATTTGCAGCAGCTGACTGTGAGATATGTAAGACACAGGACATAGTTGCCTCTGAGGGCATTTAAGTCCTTTAGGCCATGGGATTGTCTACAGAAAGATGGTCTAATGCTTTGAGAGCACAAATTAATTAGTGGTGAGATATGGAAAATGTCTCAGAACGCACTTCACTGTATTTGATACCTGCTGACTTCAAATACTACTGTTTGGTTTTATACAGTATCTACTTCCAACCCAAACATATGTAGAGATAACTGGATAGGAAGTACTCTGCCCAAGATGTCAATGCAGGGAACATAACATATTCTCTTTAGAAGGGGGGTTTACAGCTGCTTAGCCCGAGATGTAGGGTAAACTCTCATCTGGGTATTCTGGTAATGTGTAAGAGCCACAACTGGAGAACTGATTCTAAGATATTCTTTTATTAGATAACTATTGCACATTTTATGATTTTAAGGAACTGATTACTTAAGCCCTCTGATGAGTCATTTGGTGGAATAGTACAAATGGCTATCAGTCACGAAAAATGTTTCCCCCACTGGGATCTCAGCTTTCTTTATTCCTTTTCTTCATTATTGCCTTGCTTTTCATTCTTCTCTATTGTGTTTTCTCTCTGTGTTTGCTTGCCTGGATCATGGATTTATTATAATGAATCTATCTCTACTCAGGCCAACCTGGCGAGGTGGCACAGATAACAAATAAACATATTTCAATTTACTAGGCCTAAGCTTTGCTGTATTGTGCAAGGGTACCCAGTTCCAGATCACAATCTGTCCTATGTTCAAGTTACAATAATATTGTTATTAAAGGACATAAGGTCTGAGTTGTGCTCATCTCCGAATACTTCATATGGCAGCAAATAAAGAGGTGCACTTAAAAGGGATAACCTTAGACCCATCTCACTCATACACCTAGGAGTCATGATTTTAGCTCAATTGCTTGTTATTGCCTCTCTCAGTATATTCATGCATTGATTCATCAATAAATCAGTGCACTACTCACCCGTAAGGGTCTCAATGCGCTGGGGGGGGGGCTTTAGGCAGCTCCGAGGCCATCCGAAGAGCCAGGTTTTGAGGTATTTTCAGAAGGCTTGCAGTGTAGGGCTTCGTCTGATGCTGAGGGAGAGTTCATTCCAGGTCTTGGCCGTGATGTAGGAGAAGCATATGCCCCCGCTTTGGCTCCATGGATGCAGGGGATTTCGGTGAGGGCTAGGTCGGCAGAGCGGAGGTTTCTCTTGGGGGCGTGAAAAGAGATTCTTTCGTTGAGGTATTGGGGTCCGGTGTTGTGGAGGGCTTTGTAGGTGTGTGTGAGTAGCTTGAATGTAACTCTCCTTTCGACAGGGAGCCACTGGAGGTTGCGGAGGTGTTGGGTGATGTGCTCTTGTCGTGGGATGCTGCGGACTAGTCTGGCTGTTTCTTTCTTGATGGTTTGGATTTTGCGAAGTAGTAAATTTGTTGATTCCGGCGTAGAGAGCATTTTCGTAATTCAACCTGCTGGTGATAGTGTGTCAGTGGAGCCAGGGGGCAGGGAGTCCATTTGAAGGTCCAGCGGTGTATGTTGGAGGTGTAGAAGTATGTGGAGAACACAGAGTTGATCTGTCAGTTCATGGTGAGTGAGGAGTCGCGTATGATGCCGAGGTTGAGGTTGTGTGCATGGTCCGTGGGCGTGGGAGGGTTTCCGTGGGTGGGGTTGCCACCAGGTGTCGTCCTATGTGGCGGGGCTGAAGCTGAGGATGAGGATTTCATGATCCATTTTCACCAGGGCAGAAGTGTATTGCATTAACTGAGGAAATCACTGCACAGTCTGTCACAGGAAAAAGGTGCTTTGGATTAAAAATGTGTCCCATCATTGGAGGCTGCAAAGACCTTTTATAGGACCGAGTGCGGATACGTATGCTGCTTTCTATTAGGCAGTAATAGTGACATGTAATAGACACATTGGGACAGATTCACAATTATTTTGTATGACCACAAATACTGCAAATGCAAAAACAACAGTTGATGGACAAACTGCAGAACAATGTCATACATTCACCCCAGTACAGAGATCTGGGCCTAAATCCATCGTTTTTTTGCACTCCACACCACCCCAGTTCAGACATGGCCATATGCAAATCAGCCTTGACCCTGTGCCTCATGGGAACAGTCCAGCCCGAACTGCCAAGCCATGTCTTTCCTGGACCGGAATCAAGCATCCTAGGACCGGTTTCTGGCTATCAGCCGTCTTCAGCCAGGATAGCTTGACTCCAGTGGTGTGGAGAGCATGGGACTCAAGTCTGAACATACCCATCCCACTCGGGGTGACAAATGCAAAAACAACAGTTGATGGACATACAGTTGGCAGGGTATGCTCAGACGTGAGTCCCTTGCTCACTTTGCCACTGGATTCAAGCAAGCCTGGCTGAAGACGGCTGTAATGCCAGAAACCGGTCCTAGGAAGCTTGAATCCGGTCCAGGGAAGGCATGGCTTGGCAGTTCGGGCTGGACTGTTCCCATGAGGCACAGGGTCAGACTGATTTGCATATGGCCATATCTGAACTGGGGTGGCAGAGTGGTCTAAAGAACGGTGATGGATTAAACCCAGATCTATTGACTGGGTGTGAGTGTTTGATTGGTTCAGATGCTTCGTCCATCACCACCCCCTTTTGTACCACAAATACTGCAAATCACAGTTTGCGACCACAGGAAAGGCTTTTCCTATGTATGAAACTCATTTTAGGAGTCTGTAAAGTTTTACCAACTCCGAAAATAGCATTACAATTGGACACTGATTTAGTATTTGGAAGAGGTGTTTTATGGGCATCCCTTCCAAATACTGAGTCGGTGTCCACTGTATCAATGATATACCCTTGTGACCCTGCAGGCAGCCATATCGGAAGAAAGGGTGACTTATCAGGAAGACTGGAGAGAACGTCCATTGATACACCTAGTGGAGTTCCAAAGTCGTGTGCTAAAGACACCCGCTTTCCCTTTTTGGGTCTCGCTGGAAATGCATCCGTAAGGATGCATCCAGCTGGAGACCAATAGCGATCACTCTGGGGGGAAGGACGGACCGTAGGGTGTGCGAGCTTTTCTAGCTGGATTCGTGTGCGCGAACGCGCACGTCGCGTCCCGCGCCGTACACATCGCAGACAGACACTCGCTCACACACCCCCTCCCCCACAGTCACACACACGCACTCCAAGACACATACACACACACACGCACGCACACACGCACACACACACACACATACACAGGCCGCCCCCCCCCGTAAGCGCGCGTACATGCTCCCCCCCCCCCGCCCGCCCGCCCGCAGCTCAGCAACGCACTCACCGGCTTCCTCTCCTCAGCTGCAAGGCCCGGCAGCAGGACTCTTCTTCCCTCCTTCGGCACCGGGGCGCAGGGTAGGCTCCTGCCTGCTCTGGTGCTCCAAACACGGCTCCAATCGCGGCTCTTCCGTGGGAGGCGGGGTAGGCTCCCGCCCTCCTACTTCCTGTTTCCTGTTGTCGCGCCGGCCTGCCTGACTTCCTGGTCGCAGGCCGGCAGAGTAACGAGGATGTTTTGCGGTATTTATTTATTTATTTAATTATGCATTTTTATATAGCGCAGACTTTACCCGAAGGCGGTATTTATTTATTTATGTATTTATGCATTTTTATATAGCGCGGACTTTACCCGAAGGCGGTATTTATTTATTCATATATTTATGCATTTTTATATAGTGCGGACTTTACCCGAAGGCGGTATTTATTTATTCATGTATTTATGCATTTTTATATAGCGCGGACTGTACACTTTTGGTGCTTTGCCCCTTTGGGTAATTAATTTGAGTATTTTAGCCAAAGATGGCACATAAATCTTTTCTTCGTGCCAAGTATTAGTTAAAAACTCTGTCTTGAAAGCTTCCAGGCCCTTCTACATACTTGTTAGCTCTGGGTTGTTTTCAGAAAACCTCACTTGAGTTCCTCCATGTCATTGGTGCGATTTTCCCACAGTCTTGCACGGGACGTGCATGAGAGAGAGTGAGCTGGGGCTTGCTTATAGCCATTGTTTAGTCGAGTGTATGCGTGTTTACATCCGTGCTCTAGATTTATAGGCAGCCATGGGGGGAAAACAGATTGTGCCAGATTGATTGAGGGCATCAGGTGAAGAATGTTTTCTTTTTACTGTCCTTTTTCTTTACAATTTAGTGTGTGCTTTCGCTTTTTAAATGTAAAAACGTGTCATGTTCAATCATTTTTTCCAGAAATCCTGTCAGTAATGTTTCATCCCCAGAGAAATCTGCCTGCATGTGTGATAAGATTTGTATTAAATCATTATGCTGAAATGTGAAAAATTTCTGCTGTTGAAGTACTTTAGTGTGTTTATTTTATAACAGTGTAATAGTTCAAGTTTTATTGGAACTAATAGTTCTGTTTTATCTAACAGTTTAAGATCACCCCTAACCCTTTATGTTGAATGGCTACACAGCTGCAGTATTGTTCAGTATTGTTTCTCTCATCTTCTTTGTGTCTTTCTCTAAAAGCAGAGGCTGCAAATCATCTTGCTATTTCATGTACTGCTTTCAATTGAATGCCACCTGATAAACTAGGGCATTACTATTGCAGTTCTGTGTGAGTTGTGTGTACGTAAACACTTTACTTAAACGGTTTTAATAAGAACAATTAAGTGTTGACCTATTTCTGTTATGTGTTTGTTTTTGTGAAAACGTGTTAGTCTGGGACTGTCTTCATATCTTGTGTTTCTAGTAAATGTTTTCCTTATAGACCAGCGTGAGTACCTGACCTTGACCACTGTGATCACAAAATTCTTAAGCACCCTGCAACACTGGGGATTTACAGGAATCCAAACACCAGCGTAAAGTACTCGAACAACAATAACGTCTGTCTTATAAATGTCACAAAAAAATGTTAATATTTCACTTCTGTTCTTGGATTTTCGTGAAAATACAACACATATTGCATTACAAATGCTATAGGTGTCACATTTGTGAAAGTTAAAACTATTGGCATTGTAAATGACAAAGCTATTACTTTAGCTATTACTATAGCTATTTTCACAACCAACACATAAATAAAAAAAATGTAATTCACAATACCAATGGCTCAAACTTTCCTAATGCGAGACCTATTGCATTGCAAATGCTTGTTCTTTCTGGTTAAGTCAGAGCAGATAATTAATTTTCTTTGACTGACTGCAGTTCTGCAGTGGCATGGGAGCTCCAGATTGCTTTTTTAAATCCTAAAAAGTGAACCGTGAGAACACACTTCTGTACTTGGAGTTAAAAGCCCTACTGAACAGTTGCATGATTAGAGTGGATCTGACAGCCTTTAGGTCCGCATTGCGCTTACAGTGTGCCAGCTATTTTAGCCTTATAGCCTGCCCTAGCGGGCCATAGCAGCCATTAAAGGCTGGTTCTAGCATTAAAAGCCAGAGTCATAGGCAAGGGCTATTAACAAGGAGGCAGGACTGTAATGTCTGTATAGACCAGCTATGGAGGGCTATAAGGCTATTAGAACATTCCACCATTAGAGGGGAGATTTTACTAGCAAATAAAACAAATGCCTCACGGAGCCCAGGGGATTGAAACCCCCTTGCGCTCCATGAGGCCTTTTTTCACCTCACCAACTGTGAACAACAACATTGGAATGTTGGAGTTCCAGGCTTCTATTGTTTTAAATGGAGCTCCTAACATTCCACTGTTCTAACATAGCCTTATAGCCTGCCATAGTAGGCTATACTGGCTATTAAAGGCCTGCTCCCATGATAAAGACCTGAATCGAAGACAAGGGCCTTTAACAAGGGAGCGGGACTTTAATGCCAGTATGGCCTAATTATGGAGGACTATCAGGCTATTAGAACATTCCCACTAGAGGGCAGAATGTTCAAACAAATGCCTCATGGAGCCCGAGGGGATTGAAATCCCCTTGGGCTTCGTGGGCCTTTGTTCACAGCAGCAGCTGTGAACCACAACATTGGAATTTTGGAGCTTCGGGCTTCTACCAGCCATTAGAAGCCCAGAGCACTCCATTTTCTTCAATGGAGCTCCCAACATGCCAATGTTCTAATAATATTTAATAGCTGTAAGTGTCCGGGTGGGACTTTGACTTCATGTCAACCTACCCTTACAGTAGCGGTGGCTGCACCGTGAGTGAATGAAAATGCCATTTACACAAAGCATTTCAGTCCACAACACATTTCTACACCCTGAGGCGGCTGGCACAGGTAAGCGCAGTAGTGCGGGCCATGGTGGGAGGGGGGGAAGTTGACAGACGATGGAATAGGTATAGTTAAATAAAAATAATACCTATTCCGTCGTCTGTTGACTCCCCCCCATACCCCCCAGCTGTGCCCAGCCATGCCCGCCTCACCGCACTTACCTGTGCTGGCTGCAACTGTTTGCATCACAGGGTTCCAAATGGTGAAATAACTGCGTAACAGGAATTCTTCATAAAAGAATGATTCTAATTCACTGACAATTTTGATACATAACCACACAGTGTATATTGGTCTTCTTCACCTATGACTACCATCCTCCTTACATATTCATATTTTGGGACAATTAGGGGGACTGTTGTACCACTCCCTGATCCTGGCAAAACATCTGTCCTAACAGTGATTAAAGCATGTTGTGATTTGTGTTGCATGCACTTTCCCAGCACTCTTCGTTATGCTTTTGAGTGTGCTACATTGCCCTGTTTTGTTCTCTAGTGGAGTGTCTTATTTTAATAAGCTTAGGGTCACCTCCCCTTCGTGTATATTTTTGTCATCATAGTTCAGTTCCACTTCAGGATTTTATTTTGTGTTTTCTTGACAAAAGGGCATCGTTTCACTTATAGGTTTGAAAGTGGCGTGCTTTCTTCTCACCACTTTTGACATTTCCCTCAAATATCATGTTGGACTGCTTCCTCTATTATTCTTATGTATTTGCTTAGGATTGTCTCTTTTGTAAACCCATGCATAAGCCCTTCTTCGAACATCATCTGGCGTGTTGCAAACATTCAAACCTGATTTCATAGTAATGTGGGTGATGCATAGTTTACACACATCACCTGCTAGGAATAAAAAAACATATTTTTTTTAAAAACGTTTAGTCTAAGATATTATTTTCATTGAGAATGAAAATTGATTTAAAAAATGTAACCCTATTACACACACATAATAAGTACTGGAGTTATTGGTACCGTTGTTAGGTCTCGCCTAGCGTTGCTGCGCACATGCGCAGCTCGCTCGGCGAGATTTATTGCTAAGGAGGAGTTTTAGAAAAGGGCTTGAAGCCCCGCTCCTTATTTCCATTGGCTGGTGTCACCGTTTATGCTAAACGGTGGCCTGCCATTGGAAATAAGCGTTCTGGGGTGCCTCCTTTTCGCTTTTTTGTCTGGCCCATCCCGACTGGATTGCCTGCTTCACTGCTGTTGTGCAGCAGTTTCTTATCGAAACAAGGCATGTTATGTAAACAAGCCGTGCGATACAGTCCGGATGGGCCGGACAAAAAAGAGACATGGCGCTGCGTGTTTATTTTTGCATCTTGCTTTCACTTTAAAGTGAAAGCGCAATGCAAAAATAAACAGCGGCTGCCTGGTAAAATAGAAAAACACCCTTTATATATGGCTGCCTTGCTAGCCAATGATGTTAAACTGGCTCAATGGGCGTGCTTCGAATGCGCTTTTGTCAAAATTAAAAGGCGTCCTGGGCTCTCTTTTGCAATGGGCACAGAAATAGCGGTGGATCCGGGCCCCTTATTCTCAGTTGCAATGAAGCATCATCCGCCTAGGTCGTGAAAACCCCACACTGGGAAGTCTTTGGGTCGTTTAAATTGCACACATAGTTTCGGTAAATTGATTTGAGTCATACAACAGGCTGTTTTGCTGATGTGAGTAATGCATAGAAACTATATATTTTCCCTATTCCTGTTGAAAACTGTTTATTTAATATACATTTGATAGAAAGCATAAACAGCACCGTCTCCCGTAGTGCTACACATTGAATACACCGTTACTGGAAATGTAAAATGGCGCCTGCCATGCTCACCTCCCTCACTTTTCTTGCCGGTAAGTGCCAGTCTTTCTTCTGTTTCTAAGTCAGGCGCTCGGTGTTGTGTAACCGGAAGTGGTTGCTTGCTGTGGTTGGGGCTGCTGGTGTCACCGAGTGACCCGCGCCGGCTCCACTGCCAGTATGAAGATGCGCGGGGAGTGTCGGATGAAGCCCGCTAGCTGCAGCAGAGGAGCCCCAGGCCATCGAAGGGTGCAGCCCAACAGAGCCACCGCCGCAACAGCCCCGGTTAGTACGGAACCATGTAAAATCTATTACATTGACTGCTGTGGGTTGAGGTAGTCTCTTGATGTTTAACAGCATTCCTTGGGAGCTAGGCTCTAGATTGAGTAGTGTCTGTGCGATTATAGTAGCTTACACCGGACTCAGGGAAAGCCAGACACCTGTCCATTGTCTTGCAAGGTCATGGGTTGTTGTCAGGGGTGGGGTGGGACGAACCCCTGGGATTTGGTGAGGGCTGGTGGTGGTCAGATGGGCTGCAAGAGGTGGAGCTGTCAATTCAAGGATTGGTGGGGACGGACCATCACTGAGAAGTGACCAGTGGTTCATGTTAGGATACGGACGGCAAGACCGAGAGCAGCGACAAGCATACGGGTGTGAGGAATACTTATCGTTCATAAACTGAGCACATAAGTATTGTTTAGAAATTTCTTTATATATTTGGAATACCATTGGCCTGTACTTTCCTTTGAAAACACTGTTCCCTATCCTAGAAGGTCTTTATGTTTGTCAGCAACATTTGATAAAGCACTTTGTGTGGCGCTGTCGAAGTCTGGGTGACCTTTACAGAATTGGAATTCTCGTTGATTGGATTCGAGGTTGTCTGGAATCATTGACGCTGGATAGTGAAGATTTTATTTATTAATCGTTTGCTTATCATGGGATCTTAGACGTGTGCTTTGCTGATATGTGTGTCTGTGCCAAAGACTGGTACTTTAATTGCCCTGGAGCCCATGGCTGTCCAGTGCTTGACCTAAGGCACTTGTTTTGCTCATATGAATCACTTGTGTGATTTTGCAGTATTGTAAGCAAATGTGAGTGGTATTAAAGGTCCCTTGTTATGATTTCCAGCCAAATAACGTTTGGCGGTATGGTTTGTGTACTCAGGTGCCCAAAAGGATGATATGTGAGGCTATATAATTAATACTTATGGACCAGAGAGTGCTGTTGATGTTACGGACATGATTAACTATATTTCATATCAAAACTGCTGGATGTATATGTGAAGGCTGTCTGTTGTCCACAGTGAGGTTTTTTTCCTTCTTTGAATTGGGTATTTGGAGCTTCATGACAGATGATTAGGCGGACACTATTTGATTGCAGCAGCAGTTACACAAGCGTGCTTGCCTCTGTGCTCTTTTTGCACACAATGCGATTATACGCCGGTTGGAGCTGCCATGTTTTTTCATTTGCCGTGTCCCTTTTTAGGTCTCACCTTTTAGAAAGCTTTTAGCTATCTGTAGTCTCCATTGCATAGGTCCAGGGAGGAGAGAGGGGTGCTGGGACGCGGTGGGCGGGGTTAGGCGGGAGGCAGGAAGGGGATGAGAAGGCACTAAAAAACTGGGGGGAAAGCACGGAGAAAACAGTGAGAATGAAAGAAAAGCAAGGAGAAGGCACTCAAAGATATAGGGGGAAAGGAAGGAGAAAGCAGTGAGAATGAGATCAAAGCAAGGAAAAAGCACTAAAAAAAACGGGGAAAGGAAGGAGAAAGCAGGGAAAAATGAGGGGAAAGCAGGGAGAAGGCACTCGAAAACTGGAGAAAAAGGAAGGAGAAAACAGTGAAAAATTAGGGAAAAGCAATGAGAAAACATTTAAACAAGCATTTGCAATGCAATAGGTCTCGCATTGACGCGTGTTTGAGCTATTGCCATTGCAAATAGCAATGCCTTTTATGTTTGTTTTCTTTTTAAAAACATAAATAAAGGCATTGTTAATTACAATGCCAATAGCTTAAACTTGCGTAACTGCGAGACCTGTTGCATTGCAAATGCTTGTTCGTATTAGTGTTGAAGAAGTTACAATTTGGGCATTTGGGCATTTTTAGAGTGCTCAGCACTTTAATCGTTTTGTTTAGTCTCTGAATACTGCACTGGGTTTCCTGGTGGTATTCCACCGTGCAGGATTACTGAGGCATTCTGAGAACCTGTGTTTTTGAACATGGTCCCAGCTGGCTTAGCACTTTTCTTGCCATTTTTCATGCACATTTCGCCTGCCCATTGCTGGTGAAATGTTTGGTGGGAAAACCTCAGGAGTTCAAATATACCGTTTGCCTGTAATCCCAGTTCGGTCGGTAAAAGGAGTTACCTGCTGACAGTGACATTTGCACGCCCATTCATATGGTGTGCATGTTCTGCATACATAACACATATGCAACACATATAGCACGTGGATATTGTACATTTGTCTTTTGTGAATGTCACACATGCCTACAATGTGACATTTGCTAACCATGAGACAAATGTATGCCTGTAAAATGTTAAGGATTCAGAGCCTTTTTGTAATATTTCAACAGGTTGAATTGTAAACATTGCTAGTTCAATTAGTAATTATGAGATACATAAAATACTGACGAGTCTAATGCTCAGACAATCGCACTGTAGTCATTAGTTATTTGTAAGGATCATGATGATGGTGCTGTAATAATAGTTCTTATATATTTGTATGTAGAAAAAAAACATGTTTTATAATAGAACATATGTAACGTTATAGCTCTTAACAAAAAAGCATAATTATATTAACCCAGTATGATTAGCATGTAATGAGTCTGAGATGTTCTGCTGAGAAGCTGTGTTTATTTTTACATTGGATAATCTAGGCCTCAATTTCAAAATGGCTGATGCTGTCCTTCGCCATCTTTCCATTGCACACAGTTATATTTCTGTCCTTTCCACATCCTGAATTCAGTGTATACTCATGTGAACTGTACCTTGATTTGTAACAATATTTATACAACTTATTAAAGTGTTTAAGGATTACTGGGATAAGAACTGCAATCAATGTATTTGTGGGATAGTGCTTACAAGTGTGATTTTAAACTGTATCGTTATTTGTGTAACATTATTAGATGAGATTTCCCGACCTTTACACATTCACACTAAATGTATGAATCCTGTTGTATTTCATCTTATAAAATGAGCCTCACACAGAGGGATTTGGGTTCACTCTTCAATGATATCTAGAAGGTGACACTGCCGGTCTGACCTCTGATTCACAACTCTGATTAACTTCCTTAACACTGAATTATGCTGGGTTCTGTTTACTCATTTTCTGCATTTATTCTGAGCTACACGCTTTATCATTGAATACATGAATAACTGATGATAGATAGTAACTGTTGCTTTTGCCTTCTATAAAGATTTAAGTCTTTAATAAACCTTCATGATTTTGACCTTAATATTTGTCCTTTTTATTGTGAAGTTTAATGTGCTTTACATTAAATTATTAAATTTTTTTTGATTTTGAACTCCTTTGAATGGCCAGATGCAGTGAGGGGCACCAAAATCCTAAAGGGATTCAAACCGCCCTGGTTCAAAAGTGGTTTTCTTTGTTGGAACTCATTCTTTCCGCACACTTACGTCATAGCTGATTATTCATCCGCAGTAAATTAAGGACATTAATGACTCCCCGGGGAAGCATAACCCTGAGCCAGAAAAGGAACTTGTAAGGCGTAGCATGAAGATCTGCAATTCTACTGGTTTGCCTCTACAGGGAGGTGATTAGTCTTAAAAATATTCCACTCCGACAGGAGCTCATCTCCAAGATCTAGTTTAAGCCTGTGAGACCGTCACGGCTGAAATAGAAGCTTTCCGTAACATGGGGGTCGCCATCTTCCCAAAGCAAAAATAATGACGACATTGCACGGTTTTTGTGGAGCAAGAAAAACTCCCAAAACTACTGCAATCACGTCCGTGTTTGGTAACATTCTCTAGAGGTGATATTGACAAGAAGGGGTAATAAAATAAGTTCCTATGGAAACCCTTACAGTTTACCCGTACAGCGTCCGGTGCGCGAGACGCTGCGCCAATAACACAGATTTTCCCATTGATAAAAAAAAAACAGTCACGGAAGAGAGTGTTTGCATCCGACTCCTGTGGGAATAGACTATCAGAACAGGTGCGTGGGAACCGCTTCTACTATATCTATAAAAACAATGACTCATATTTAAACGTGTTGCACAAATATTTATGTAAGCGCCGTGGCTATGACTACACGAGCCTGGGTTTCTGGGCCTGCTCCCGAGCGCGAAGGTGACCCCGTGATCTAGTCTTCTTGGCCCCATTCTAGTAGCAGCTAAAGATTACGAGGATAAGGGGTGGTGGGCCCATTCCTTCCGAGGGGGCTTGCATGCCATGGCCCACTAAGACACTCATTATTATTTTATTACCGACCCTCATTTCTCTGCAGACAAAATAATACCAAATTCAATTAATACACACTGTGATAGAGCTGAAGGCCTAGCTGCAGGGCTGTCAACAATGAAACAATAAGTGGGGTGAAGAAGCATTGGCAAAGCCAATAGGCCTGAGTTTAATCCACTAATGTAGGCTTCCCTGACAAATAGCTCCCCAGCTACCTCTAAGTAGCTCGCCTGTGTGCAGTCCAGCCTCATAAACCTGAAGGTTTTGCTGGGCTGTGTTAAGAAATGTATACCAAAATTGAGAAGAGTGTATTCGAGATGGAGATGTGTGTATTTTGAAAATTTATAAGTAGATGTTTAGCGAAAAATTGTTGAAATCCCAAAATATATTTAAGTCTGATGTTGAATGATAAAACGTGGCGCTAGGAAGTCTTATTACTATTATTATCTTGGTTCTGGGGACATTGCAGATATGGCTGTTATGTATTACCCATATAAAGCTATTCCAAATTGGCAAAGCCTTTATTGCATTACTGCTGGAACTGACCTCTTCACTGCTGGTAAACTTGCATAAGGTGTCCACTAATGTAATCTTGGTTGATGTGGTCACTATTACAGCCATACATGCCAACCCTTCCGATTCAGGCAGGAGACCACCGATTTCAAGGTTAGTTTCCCGCCTCCAAATTCCTGCATAGAAGAACCCGATTACTTGAGGATGCTATGGCTGACAGGTACTGGGTTTGTGCGACTTGGAGTATGCACTGCCAATAACCTGCTCCTGAAGACAAATGCACATTTTTTGTCATGCTGTCTCTGCCTGCCATAGCGCTTTCTCAGTGCTCCTTCCTGACAGGTGAGGAAAAACGTATATTTGCATTTCTCATATGCGATCTTGCAGCAGCACATTTGCAAGCCCCATACATGCCAATAGACCCGATTCAGGCCTCAATAGAAGTCAATAGGAGAAATACATTCTCCTGATTATTATTGTTAAATCTCCCTCTTTACTCTTTTAAAATCTTGGCATGTATGATTATAACCCAAAATAATTTTATTAGCTTGGGATGATTTTCATTGTACATAAATAGCTCTTATTACAGAAAAGGTTGGCGATCCCTGTGCAAACGCAGGCATTCATAAATGCTATTTGCATGTGTAAACATAGTAAAGATGGCCTTGTCGATTATCGCTTTCTTTTTTTCAAATTGCTTGCCTGCAAACTACACAACCTTTCTACTCTGTTCGGTCTTCCCTTTTCTGTTCCTGCGCTTACTGGGTATAAACACCTCGGAAATCATACTCCTCGATAAGGATCTCCTGTCGGACTTTTCAATTTAAAGTTGTAATCATGATTATGCTGGTCAATTTTACAAACAATTTGCACCAGGAGTGAGAACACAATGGGCCATATTATCAAGAAAGGGCGATACATTATCGCCGCTTTTATCGGCAGGAAACTGCTGCTAAAGCAGCGATAATGGGCTTGATAATATGCCCTTGTGAATTCCCATAGAAGCCCAGGTTAACACCAGAACCTGGGCTTTTATGGTAATTCACAAGGGCATATTATCAAGCCCATTATCGCCGCTTTAGCGGCAGTTTCCTGCCGATAACAGCGGCGATAATGTATTGCCCTTTCTTGATAATATGGCCCAAAAGTCCTAAACACAGCACACTGCACACTGTGACAAGAGTTGCCAATACAATGAACCCAAAAACACTACTAAAGTACTACTCATGGCAAATCAAACAAATTGCTGTCATCAACAGCTTTTATTTCGGTTAAAAACCATTAAAAGCATAGTCACATTTTACAAGTTGGCTAAATCAATATTACATTTTGACAACAAATCACATAGTTTACCTTAATTCAATCATAGAAATGAAAATAATAGTCTTGCTAACACTTTTCCATAAATACTAGTAGCACTTTAAATTTCAAACCGTGCTAGTACACATCATTATCTAAACAAATTGCTGTATAGTGCCGCCAGAGGTGGCACAGTATTAGCCAGCAGTAAATTATGCCTAGGGTGCATACATAGGTGCTGTAGTCTGAATAACTGCGGAATGACTGGGTCACCAATTTTTAGCACAAAAGTTGTTTAGGGTACGACCAAAAGTGTGGAAGTCTCAAACTTGAATCAAAGCTGGAGACTAATGCAGTGTTTTTTCGACTGTCTGTTTATATTCAGGTTTGTTTTTCTTTTGTTTGAATCTCTTGAGCATTTCTGCTAAGCCTCTCTTGAGATTACCATTTCTAGAGTATAAGAGCATTCAAGGCCATTTGGTGGTAGTCTAGAATATGTGTGGATTTATGGAATATAATTGGTCAACCTTTCCAATTTGTATTAGCCGCATTATATTTGTTTTTGTCATTGACTCGGGTGGGGTGATTCAGCCATTCTGCTGACAGAACTTTGATATTTTTCTAATACTTTTTTCAGTGTAGGGTTAGGTTTCATGTGAGCGAGTGCCATAAGAGGAAATAGATTTGCAAGTGCAGCCTATAGGCTCACCCAGGTTGGTAACTTAGACTGGTTTTCGGCTTGGAACCACATGTATGCTTGTTGAAGTCTCTATGCTTAATAGAATTAATTATAATTTGGGACATAATCACCCCTCCCATTCCATTTAACAAATTGCAGTTTCATTAAGGAAATGTGTGGCCTTATGTCTGGCCATAAAGATTGTATGAGGTATATATTCAAGTCCTTATAGAATTTAGAAGGAGAAGTCAGAATAGAATGATGGGGTGACAATCAGTTTCATAGCGGTCCACCTCCTCCACCATGTTAGTTGCAAAGGGTTCCACCAGGGGGTGAACTGAATATCTTTGAACTGCGAGGAGGGAATGTGCTTCATGTGGCCTGGGCAGAACATTCCTTTAGCAGCCCGGCTTGCTGTGAACACGAACATCAATGAAGTACCTGTTAGGGGCCAGTGTTTGATTAAAGGTGAATGGGAGAGAGGCGCTGATAGAGAAAAGGTGCCCCACTAAATGCAACTTGGGCATAGCGCTTTCCCTTTAGAAATGCTTATTAAGAGGTATGTGAACTGAGCATCTGTGGGGTGTCTGTGGGGGAGCTTAGGGGCTTTCTATTTTGGGAGCTGCTCTGAGATGTAAGGGCAAGGGTACACTGAGTGGGAGAGACAGGGGACAGCCAACCTCATGATCAGGAGCTTGTACACAAAGACTCCCCCCACAAGCATTCTGCACTTTCTCTCTCAATCTATTGTGAGGTTGGGGTTGAGGAAAAGTGTTTTTCTGATCGGCATCATTTGTACTAGGACTCCATTGTTTTTTCATTGCCATCTCGAGTCAAACACTTCCACACGACCCACCTGGTCGTTTCTGCTGATGCCTGAGGAAAATCTGAACTGACATGACAGAGACCATCTTGCAGCCTGCATTTCTGCCCAGGAACTGTCGCACACCCAACCCCCTGTTCTTTGCAGTTCAACAGAAAACCATGAGACACCCACGCCCAGTGTAAACAAGCTTGTTTTCCATCTCCTGCTCCCAGCCTGGTAAACATCCTTGACACCATGATCAGGTTATCTGGACAATGGTCTGACTGTTGAGCCCTGATCAGGCTGATTAAACAATGACTTGAAAGAACGGGTTTGATCAAGCCGAGTGAACAATGATCTGTGTACCAAGCCTTGACCAGGTCACCAACTACAAACATCGTCTCGTCTGGATCTGGTTATCGACTGCAAACACTGCCCTGATTGAACAATGGACTAACAACCAAAAGATTGGGATGAAAAATGTATAAAAGGCTTGTAAGCTACAGAGTGAAGTAGCGGCCTCCTCTGTCTTGTCTCTGACTAGCTGGGACTCTGTTCCATAGCCCGGGCTATTGAAATACATCTGGGTTCCTCCTGCAGTTGAAGGCTCCTGTGTCTCCTTTTACTAAGTATGGAAGGTATGGAAGACTAGGGCGGTTCCCCCGCCACTGAGACCCAGTAAGTGGGTTTAACCTGTTCTTCAGGGTGGTACAGGCCTAGGGGAGGTAGGGCTGGTGGAGATAGTTAAGGACATGGACATCATTTAGGGGTCGCTGCTGCGACTCTGGGCTTGCCCTTTGCTACCCCTAGCACTGCCTTTGCGACCCCTGGCCTCAGAGGTGGCAAATTCAGTGCCGGGAACCCAGGGACAGCTGGGGCTCCACTTTCTTTTTTTCTGGCAATTTTTTATTTCACTAATAGTGAATTAATACATTATATTATTGACTAATAGTGAATTAAAAATCGAGTACAATAAGCTGGATTATGCCTTTCCATAGCAGCTGAGGTAAGTAAAAATTGCTTTGAAATGTATGTTGTGTGCATGCTTGCGGGTGACAGCATGTTTATGTGTGAGAAAATGTATATATGTGAATTTGTGTGTATGTGTAAGTATGTGTGTGAGTTAAAGTGGAGGTCAAAGGGCGTGTGATGTCATTTCCGCTACCCCTGGGATTTCAGTGACGATTGTTTATATGCAGGAAGGAACACCTTCCTGCACATAATTAATAATGGTGATTTACACCTTCTATGTGTGCTGCAGATTCTGCAGCACACATAGAAAGAGCAAACAATAAGGAGAAATGAATAGTTTCTCCATGTTGCGCCATTCTAACACATTGTATTCCATTGCATACGATTTTGGCGCTGCCTCAGACCTGTAAATCTGGAGCAGCGTCAAAAAGCAATGTGTGGTATCGTGCAACTCTTACAGCAACACCCATTGCACGCCCCTTTGCCTCAGAGGACTGCAGCAGAAAGGGGCATAGTTACACGTGACATAAGCCACACAAAGTGGCTTAGCTCCACTTTGTAAATATGGAAAATGGCGATGCGCCACCGTAGCGTAAAAAAAAGTGATGCTCCGGTGGCGCTGAGGGCTTGTAAATATGCCATACAGTGAGAAAGACGGAGACAGCCAGTATAACCCCAGTCTGCTGCAGCCTGCCGAAAATATTGCTGCTGACAGCTCTTCAGAAGTACAGCACTGGTGTGAACGAGTCACTGTATAAAGCACACTTTGTCATGACGGTCTGGGTAAGTTCACTTGAGTTAGTGTTTGATTCAGAAGCAGGGAGGATGTGATACTCCCATCAGACATCCAATAATCTTATACCACGCTCACTCTGGCAGTGCTTCAGTAACTTGTTTGTTTCAGTGCTTCAGAAGGGCAATACTGTGGAATGAAGTAGCAGCAGCGTAGCTTGGTCAGCAAGTCTGGGAAAGGGGGATGTTAGTTTCAGATTTTTCAACAATTACGTTGGCATATAATGTCAAAATGCATAATACGACAAGCAGGGCACATGAGAGGGTATAAAAGGGGCAGTGGAAGGAGAGACAAATGCAAATTGGTAGGGGTTCTAACTGAGAGAAAACACAATATCTTGTAAAATATCTAAAATGTTTAAGACTTTCAAAGAAGAGAGGGAAACAGTGTGTGTGTATGTTTTTGACTGTGTTTATGTAAAAATTCCTTGTGAAATCCAACAGACACCTCACCATACCCAACTGAAAGCACCTGTACCCAACTATTTTTCAGAAAAAAAAGTAGTAGGGTGGTGTAATACCCCCCTGAAGCTATGCACCTGTGAAGTCGTATTTAAAAAACACTGTCAATAAGATTATATCTGTATGTGCATGTACGTATATGGTTATGTACTCTGAAAAGCTGGACATTTGTGATGCACCCGTCAGATGTCCTATATGTCCTGGTTGTCTTGAGTCTTGCAGGCTGCATTGGAGGAACTCGTCTCCACCAAGAAGCACTCATTAAAAACTGAGGAAGGGTAAGATAGGTGAAATGTGAAGCAAAGAAAAGAAGGAGGCAAAGAGGGTAGGTATAGAGTGTATAGCTAAAAGGGACAGAAACCGAGGCTGCTGTTACTATACTAATTCTCACCTGCCACAGTGCCAGGTGTTGAAGTGTGGCACCTTTGGGAGAAGTGGGCCATGCCAGTAATGGATGTTTAAGAAAAGAAATAAAGTACAACCAGGTATCAATAATAGCAAAAATGTGCTTGGATTATAAAATTAGAGACAGTGATTACTCCTATTGATTAGAGAGAGTATTCATATTACACACAAATCTTCAAACAAATGTATCTGTATCAAACCTTTTTTATAGAAATATATGCAGAGGAGATGTTAATACCATTAAATATCGTAACAATTTATACGAGAGGTCTACAGGAGAAATAATGGACTGGTACTCTATTAGGTAGATGTACCCATGCCGTATGGTGGATTCACTCCCCTCTTTGGACCCCTTCCAACTAGATTTTTTTGACGGGATGCCTTCAGGTTTTGTACGCCCTAGTACTCACCACCTGCCTGCCTGAGACCTGGGATCCATATCATATTGTTCCAGTTAGTGGCTCAAATAGTACCTACGTTTTCCCAAAGTTAAAACCACCAATAGTGGCCTTTTTCTCCTCAGGCCTCATCCTCTTCCTTGATACTACCAATTTTTTTCATACATTTGGAATGAAGCCTCATTGTCTTTCACTCTTGCTGCAGCATATCTGCCATAGGACCTACACTGTGCTTGTAAATTCTAATGTCCTGATGATGATGCTGGAACACCAATAGTGTTGAAACGCTGTTGACAGTCCATGGCAAAAACACTTTTTTGAATCATATTGGCTATAAAGTATCAATGAACTAATTGAACTTTATTTAATTCATACATGCTCATCTGGATTAACATTATAATTGGACTCAATAGCCTTCTAGCCTTTTAGCATTTTTAATTGATCACACTTTATTGGACATTGTTTGGTTGTTGTTTGTCTTACCTGCACCATGTGCCCACTTACTTCACAGAGCACTATCTCTCTTATAGACCTGTCATATAAATTGTTTTACAACATTTAATGGTTCTTAATGTCTCTTTGGCATATATGCTTATAAAAAAGTTCTATAAAGATTCAGATGTTTGATGATTTGTGTAATATAAGAATATGTTTTCATATATATAGGTGTAATCACTACTTCCAGTTGTCTCCAAACATATTTTCCTTATTATTGATACCTGATTGGACATTCTTCCTTTTCTACAATATTACCCTATCCTACTTAGGTTGTTCCTGTGGTGTTTTAAATGAATGAATGACTGAATGAGAGGGTCTTCTATACTGCACAGCTACTCAAAAGTGTGTCCCGGCGCTTTAGGCAACTAGAGACGGAAAAGAAACAAGGAACATCAGGAGTTTTACAATCACGAAAGATTGATTAAAAATGTTTTCAGTTCTTTCTTTAATTTTGTTTCCTCCGTAATAAATCTTAGATGCTGAGGCATCTGATTCCACATACTGGCCACTTTGATTGTAAAAGAAAAGCCTCCTCTGCGTTGTTTTTTAAATCAGAGGAACTAAGATTAAATGGCACCACTGGAACACAGGGACCTCCCTGGTCTTTATTCATTGATCCTCTCATATAGGTAAATGGCCTTTATTGGGAAGAGCTTGATATCACAATGTCAGAGCCTTGTACATTATGTTTTTCTGGAGTGCCAGCTAGTGCAGACTCTCTCATAGTGGAGATAATGATGTGTACTTAGTAGTTTTATAGAGTAGAATGATCACCATGTTCTGAATTACTTGTAGACACTGGACCAGACATTAAGGAAGACCCAAGTACAGAACATTGGCATAGTCTAGCCTAGAGAGAATCAATGCCCTGACCACAGTGACCTCTGTATCATGTGGAAGGAAGTTAAGAAACTTCCTCATCATGAGACACATCCAAAAGCATGATTTCACAACTGCTGACACGTGCGCACTGAAAGATAGTTTAGAGTCAAACATAGTGCCCAGATTTCTGGACACAACCGTTGGAGTGTGTATGAGGGGGGACGTGTTATATCGGAATCCACCCGAACAATAAGATCTCAGTTTTTTCTGGGTTGCGCTGCAATTTATTATCTCTCAGCCATTTAAGCAGTGCATTCCATGCAATGTGCAATTACATCTTTTGCACTTGCAGAATCCCCCTCTAACATGAGAAGGGGCTGCGTATCAGGGCAAGTCGTTGTAATGACTTGCGTTGTAATAGTTGCGTCGTAATGGTAGTGCGGGGTAAAAGTTGCGTTGTAAAGGATGTTTCCCCCTTACTACGGATGTTAGGAAAGTAACTACAGGCTATTCCTCCGTAATAGACCTCAGATGCTGAGGCATCTGATTCCACATACTGGCCGCTTTGACTGTAAAAGAAAAGCCTCCTCTGAGTTGTGTTCCTCCTGTCGATTATTTTGAAGCTAGCTCCAAATAGCATTGCCCCGTGTCCCGCTATTGCCCCTACTCCCAGAAGCACAGCCCTGTATGTGAAGTGCTCTCCGCCCACTGCTCGTCAGATTCCCCCAGTGTCCTTTCCAACAATGCGATAATGCAGTTTTGTAGTGCATAGTAGTTATATAGTAATGCAAGTGGGAAGTTGCTCCTTTGAAAAATTATCTACATCAGCAATTTTTATTTATTACATTTTTACCAACTAAGCACTGATACCTACTATCCTGAAAGATCTGTAAACAATTCAGTAAAGTGCTGCAGACCTTCTTTTAAAACCTTAAGCACATTCACACAGTCTTTCGAAGTTGACACATTCACCTTACATAAAAAAATGGTTATTTATAGTACTGAGCTCACATCTTCACAAGTCAAATCAGACTCAGATCTTCAAAGGGACCCAGGACTGATTCGGCAAGTCACTCCGGCCTACCCAACGCGCTGTGCCATGCAAACAAGAAATTGTGCATAATGCAAATGCCAATAACAGCATTAATTACATTTCCACCAGGGGTCCTAAATGCCACTGAAGTGCGTTTCCGGTAGATGCACTTTATTAAGGGAAACCAGTGAATGGAGTGATAACCAGAAGTAATATTTCCTTTGACTCAGCTATAATCGTCTTTCTGTATAATGCAGAAAATGGTTGGTAATGACAATGCCTGATAAATACCAATACCCTAGGATACTGAATCTTCCAGATAGTTATTCCCACCCTCTATGTGCTCTGCATGTCAGAATAAGGCATAACATGAGGGGTCAGTGTTTAATGCACTGATTACAGTATGTTTCGTAGTTTTTCTGTCCATTTCCTCCAGTCACATTTAGCCAGTTTTTCCTAGAAAAATGTGTCCCCCGTTGTAGCATCGTGCTACAATAAACACAGACACTAGTGCTTATGGTTCCAGAGCTCTTTATTCGGCCTCTGATCTCTTCCCTGTCCCTACTCTATCTGCCCTCATCCTGTCCCTGCTCCTCCTCTTCCTTTCCCTGACCACCTAGCTCCTCCCACCCAGGTACTAGACTGCTAACACAACATCTCCCCCCTTTTTAACAAAACTGAAACAATATGTGTGATTAAATCTCTTCTATGAGTCTCTTTGGTCGCTGAACGGTGCGGCGGGGCCTCGCGTCCGTTTCACCAAATCCTTCCTCCATCGAGTGTGCATCCGGTGGGTTTGTCTCATTCACAATGTCCCGTTCAGAGTCAACTGGGTTTGGTGCCACTTTGTGATCAGATACAAGTTCAGGGTTATCTCGTGAATACTTCTTAAAGTGAGACACGTTTCTTGTGATTTTGCGAGAGTCTGATTCTGCTGTCAGCATGGTGCCTTTCTGCCGAGTGATCAGTAACGGTTCATCTCGGAACCGACAGTCCGTCTTTCTCAGCTGGTCTTGTTTCACCAGTACATGGTCTCCTTTGTACTGAGGGAGATCTAGCTCTTTGTTTGGCGTCTGCATACACCTTCATCTTGTCTTTGTGACGTTGGTCCATCTCTGCCATCTCTAGATGAACGCGAGCAGGTGATATCGCCCGCAGGGCACCATCCCAAGTCGGGATCCGGTTTCTCATGGGGCGGCCCAACATTAGGGTGGCAGGGCACTTGCCAGTGGTCGAATGAGGAGTTGTCCTGTACGCACGGAGGACCTCATTCAGGGCGACTTGTAGGTCCTTTTTTTCTGCGCAGGCTTGTTGAAAGGTTTTCTTAATTGTGGCCATGAAGCGTTCCACCGTGCCATTTGCTTGTGGCCAAAGGGGTGTAACTTTTCTGTGATGAAAGTCTAAGTGGTGGGCATATTCATCAAATTCATGGCCGTTGAAAGGAGGGCCATTATCAGTCTTTACCACTCTCGGAACACCCCAAGTTGCAAATAGTTCATCCAGTATCTTGAGGGTGCTGGCAGCCCCAGTGGAGGGCACGAACTGGGCAAATGGGAAGCGAGAATACTCATCAATGATGGCAATCACATATTTGCCGGATGATAAGGGTCCGTAGAAATCCACGGCGATTTCTTGCCACACTCCGGCCGGCAAAGGGGTCATCTGCAGAGGGGCTGGTGGGTCGCCTTTGCTTGTCAATTGGCACGGGTGACAGTCTTTCAGGGTGGACTCAACCATCTGGTCGAGCAGAGGAAACCACACACGTTCCCTGAGAGCTCGTTTAGTGGACACAACTCCCCGGTGACCTTCATGAGCAAGGTCAATGACACCTTGCTGGAGACTGCCGGGGATCACGATCCGCTGTCCCGCAAAATGAGTCCGTCCGATGTCACAGACAGTTCATCATGGACATGTCGGAATGCTTGTAGTTCTTGCTTGAGATTTAGTTCGCTGTCGTCATCCGAAGGATCATGTCTCCACCTGTTGGTTCTGATCTTGTGGAGAATCTTCTGGAGGACGGCATCCTGCACGGTGGCGTCGCGGATGGCATTCAGGGGGATGGCCGGAGGCAGCGCTTGTCCAACCACGAAGTGGATGTATTCCTCTGCAATGGAAGGGCGAGAATCCGTTGATGCAGGTGGATGTCGAGACATGTAGTCTGCCGGGTTTTCAGACTTTCCGGGCTTGTGGACGATTGTGAAGGTATATTCCTGGAGCCTTAAGCCCCACCTTTCGATCCTGGGGGGCATCTTTGACCGTGGGTTGCCATAGATGGTGACTAGCGCCTGGTGATCCGTGATTAGGGTAAAGTGTTTTCCGTAGAGGAAGACATGAAAGTGTTCACATGCCCAGACCACAGCAAGGCTTTCCTTCTCAGGCTGAGAGTATGCTTTTTCGGTATCGGATAGGCTCCGGCTGGCATAGGCAACTATCCTTCTCTGGTCTGAGTCGCGATCGTATTGCGCCAGAATGGCTCCCAACCCCACAGGGCTGGCATCAACAGTGACTTCAGTCATGCGCCGTGGGTTGAAGTAGGAAAGATTTTCGGCCGACTCCACGGCTCGCTTGATCTGATTGAATGCATGCTCACACTGAGGTGTCCATTCAAATGGTTGTCCTTGCTTTGTCAGAGTGCGGAGCGGGTGGCTGATGGTTGCATAGTCCCGAATGTACCGGGCACAATAGCTGGCCATTCCCAGAAATGAGCGCAGGTCGCTGACGTCCTGAGGACACTTCGCATTGTTCAGGGACGCTATCTTTTCTGGGTCAGGCTTCATTCCCGCCCCCCGAAAATATGTGACCAAAGAACTTTAGCGTCGACTGGTGAAATTTGCATTTGTCTTTGTTCAGGGTCAGATTGGCATCAAGTAGGGCGTGACAGACACGGTTGAGAGCGATGTCGTGCTCACGGGTGTCAGAGCCGTAAACAAGGATGTCGTCGCTATAATTAAGTGTGTTGGGGATGTGGTGGATAGTCTGCCGGATGGCCTCCTGGAAAATTTCGGCAGCCGAGGACACACCGAAGCTCAGCCGCTTGTACCGGAAGAGTCCCAGGTGCGTAGCGAAGGTCGTGATGGGGCGAGATTGAGTGTCCAGCTCCAATTGGTGATAGCCCTTATTGAGGTCCAGCTTGGAGAAAACCGTGGCACCATTGAGAGCTGAGATCATGTCACACAGCAGTGGCCCGGGATGGCGTTCGCGTTCTATTGCGGTGTTGGGTACCCTCATGTCAACACAGAGTCTGACTTTGCCGGCAGTGCCCTTTTTGGGTACAACTACCACCGGTGAGACCCATGGAGTGGGGCCTTCAGTGCGTTCAATGATGTCCGCCGCCAGGAGGTCATTGATTTCCTCCTCAACAGCCTTTTGGAGGTGGAACGGGACTCGCCTTGGGTGTTGAGCAATGGGCTTGAACAGTTTATTGATGTGCAGGTGAATCTGCCGGTCTTTCAACTTCCCCAGGCCGAGGAATAGGCGAGGGAAACGGTCGACAATGTTCTGGTAGTCGCACACTTTGAAAAGGATCTCCACAAGGCGGAGACGCTCTGCAGTCGGCAAGCTCAGTAGACAGTCAGCTTCAGGGCCCTTGATCACGTGAATGACTGCGTCAATGGTAACATTGTCATGCGCAAGAGTCGTCGGGAATTTGCCAAGACACTGCAGAGGTTTCCTCGACATCCAGGTGAAGACCCGCACGGGGGTGTGAGTGAGGGTTGGCTTGGGGCGCATCCTTTCATACTCAGTGACAGGGATGTAGTTCAGTGAGGCCCCACTGTCCATGATGAACTTCGTGTCATGATTGCCCACTTTGATGTGTAGCCGAGGGTATTTTTTTCGCTGATCTGGGTCAGCGATCATATAAGCGCGATGAGTTGTATATTCAGATTCCGGAGCGGAGGACCTGGAGCCTCGAGATGGAGATCTGCGCTCCCAGTGTGATTTGTGTGACTCCCGGCTCGAATGAGTCGAGCTGGAGGATCCTGTGTCTTTGTCGTTGACAGCTCTGATGTGGTGTTTCTTGGTGCTTGATCGAGGTGACCTGCCAGTACCGCCGTGCCTCTCTTTGTTGTACTCGCTGCACATGACCTCGAAATGGTTCGTCCAGCCGCATTTCCGGCACCGCTGGCCCATGGCAGGACAGGCATCCACATGAGGGTAGTCATATCCGCATCTATAGCACCTTCTCGCTCTCTCTGGTCTCCTTTCTCTCCGGCCAGTGTCTCGCCGTCTGTGGTCCGTGCGCCTCGAGCGGGAGGACGGTCGCGATGTCCAGCGTGTGTCTCTTGAGGATTTACGCCAGCTACCTCGGTCTTGAACACGGTGTGCTCGTTCCTCGCTCACTTTGCGCCCGGATTCAATTGTGGCAGCGTGTTCCTCCGCATGATCGTAGACGCGGGTGAGCTCCTCAATGTCGTCCAGTTCCTGTGGTTTCCTTAGCAGCCGTCGTCTGAGAGATTCAGAGTGGCACCCCTCGATGATCTGCGATTTGATGGCGGCGTCGGTGGAAAAGTTGTCGAAGTCGCAGTGTCTTGACAGTCGCCGCAGTCGAGTAATGAATGTGCACATGGTCTCATCTTTCCCTTGGCGTGCCTGATGGAAGGCATGGCGTTCGTAGTCCACATTCCTCTTGTGAAGGAATCTTTTGTTCAGCGCATCGCGCACTTTGTCGTATGTCCCAGTATCCGCAGCCGGGAGGTCTTTGATGAGCTTACTAATCTCACGTCCTGCCAGATTTCGGAGGGCAATTAGCTTGTCTTTGTCGGTCGTCACCTTGGACCCTTCAAGGTAATCTTCAAAGTCCTCGAGCCACTCTTGCCACTTGGGGCCCATACTTCCTCCGGTGGATAGTGTGACTGGCTCCGGGGCCCTGAGGTGTGACCCTCCCGCAAAGAGGGGCTTGGCTTTAGCCCGTGGAGGTGATGTGGCCATCGTGGGCGTGATTCAGTGCTCACTCGGGGCTGGCTGGTTTAGCGTGGTAGTGTGCCCTTGTCGAGATGTGTGCGTGTCCTCTCGACAGTGCTTAGTTGTTGTTGTTCGCCAAGCTCTTGTTTGGGTAGGTGCGCCACTGCTTGTTTGCTGGTTTAGGCGCTGCTTGTTTTTTTTTTCATAAGACCACTGTTCGTTTGGTTGTAGCAGTCAATGCTTGTTTGTTGCTGCCAATGCTTGTTTAATTGTGAGATGCCTGACTTCAAAATGGCCACCATGCAAAAACTCAAGGTTCAGTCCTAAGGCTTGCCTGACTTCAAGATGGCCGCCGTCCCTGCACCACACGAGGCTTCTCTCTTGCTTTTTTGGGCATACAGCAGGGTCGGAGTGGGCTCCCGATCCCTGCGGGCAGGCAGCTCACCCAGGGCTCACGCTTCCGGCGTGAGACGCGTTCCGACGCGATTATCTTCCGGGTGGTCGGGCGATTCAGCGCTCGTTCCTGCGACACTTCTTGGCTCCCTCCCGATCTCCAGAGGGGCAGTTCTTGCAGCTGCTGGCCTCGTCTCTCGGGCGGCAGCGCGACCCCAGTCAGCAGCGTTTTCTTTTTTTCCGGTGCTGCGTGGGGTTTGGGACAGGGTGACGCAGGCAGTGGGTTTAGGATCCCACCCTCGTCGCCAGTTGTAGCATCGTGCTACAATAAACACAGACACTAGTGCTTATGGTTCCAGAGCTCTTTATTCGGCCTCTGATCTCTTCCCTGTCCCTACTCTATCTGCCCTCATCCTGTCCCTGCTCCTCCTCTTCCTTTCCCTGACCACCTAGCTCCTCCCACCCAGCTACTAGACTGCTAACACAACACCCGTAAATTGCGGGTGTCCAGTAATTTTCCAGGATTGCTACTTACCAAACGTCCAAAAATCTCAAATCTGTGTACAAACGTCTGTTGGCACAGAAAGTGAGTTTTCATTCACTACTCATTAAAGGGTTATATGAGTGCAGAAGATCAGATACTATTTGTGGTTTTAGGTCCGGCTTGACAGCGCAGTTTCCTGCAGAACTATTCTTAGCAATCCTTTAAAGTATACTTAAAGTGGGTTTTGACTTAACTCAGAGTAGTTTACTCTCACACTGCATGCTATTGGCAGGTGTGTGTATCATTACACTTATATTTAAGTACTTGTATTGCCATACACGAGGGACTATTGAATCATCACACATTCAGTTGTTTATCTCACAGATGCATTGTATACAGGACATTATCTTTTTTTCGTTTTTTTCACTGCAGCAGGCTTTTATTTTAATATTTGAGTATTCAAAATGCAAGCCAGAGCTCTTGCGTTTGTCAGTGCTTGTTTTTCTTGACAGTGACTGACACTCTGTTTCAGAATACTAAAGAACGCGACATTTCCACAGCACAAGGACATTTTGTTTGCCATTGTGCCATTGTTATTGACGCTGTTAAAAGTACTCAGTGTATCTCGAGCAAATCGCTATGTTTGAGAACTCGAATAAGCCAGATAAGAACTTCAGTAAAAATGCTGATAGTTAGAAATAGTAAGCAATGACATGGTGATATTAGACGAATCAAACTAGAGGCTGACGTCTATCAATAATTAATCCAAACCAACACATGTTGTGACATGCAAAAGATGTTAATCTCTGTGGATGTTGTCTCCCACTACCACGAGGACTATTTTTTTACTTGGCAATAGATAGAGTGTGGTGGGAATGTATTCAATCTGACGATATGTTTTAAGATTTTGAACCAAACGCATATAAATTGCCAATAAATTGAAAATATTTAATAAAGCAAATTTCGTGAATGTTTAGGTCATTAACTTTGTTTGAGAAGAAAGCTTCATAGTGAAAGAGATGGGTTCTAGAAGTTAGGTGTTATACTGTGTTTAAAGTCTACTCGGTGGTCCTAAAGCTCCCGTGGCACTCTGCCATGTACATTTCTAAAACTGGTACCTTATTGGGTCTGTCTACTGATTTAAATTATTTAGGCTTTACTGCTTTTGGAGTAATCCCCATCCCTTGGAGCCCAATTCAGTGGTAATTGCACGTAACCTAGTAAAAACTTCTCATGAAAGTTCCCAACTCTGAGTGAAGTCATTTTCTGTGCAGGAAATGCATTTGCAAGTCAGAAAATTCCTTACTCTGGTAGAAGTACTGCATTTCCAAATGTAGTTTTAGGGACAGATTGGGGGTAATTTCTCGAGTGGGTTTGCATGTGAAAGTTGGTAAACGCCACAAACTCTGACGTTACTGGGTATGCCTGTACAATTTACAGGTGGTATCCCACCTTATAAAAGCGATCTTGCCAAAGGCAGGAAGTAAGTGTGTTTCGAAATTGGCATTGAAAGTGAACCTTCCAATATATTGAATCTGGCAAGATCCAATATATTTAATTCCACAAGATGGCTCAGTGAGTTAAAGATTGTCACAAACATCTGCAGTTATCTGATGGTCATGAGTTGGAATACCGGAAAGGAGGACTCAGCCGTTCATTCTTCTGGGGTCGAAAAACTGAGTACAATTACACTTGTGAATTAGTGACATGTTATTTACAGTGCTTGGAAGCAGCAGAAGTTCAGTACAAACTATGGTGAAGTGGCAGGTGTTTACCTTATGAGGAAAGGAGCGATTGGTGAAAATTCTATGTGCCCAAATGTTACCCATGTGAGTTTTCCTGGTAAACAGTAACACTTTAATGAAATCTAACAAAAGGTGGATATTTAATCTAAAAGTGATAGTAATCCTACTGAAGTAAATGTACAATTTTTTCACCATATCCTTTGTGAAACAGCCACCCAGATCACTTATTCATCACTGTGCAAGATTTCCACCTTGTTGGTCATGTGCTTTTAAGAAACATGAATGTTTTCTTAATTTCTGGTCGCAAAATAAGTTTAAATCCAAGCCTTGTAAATTCAGCATTTCCGCATTCTGGGGGCGCTAAATGGAGCGCATTGGTTAATAGTGGCTCCGGATAGTCACTGTATATTAAGCCATACATAAAAAACTAATTCTTCTTCTTCTTCATATCATTATTATTATTATTATTACAATTATCATTATTATTATTTCTTGAATCAAGGACATCCAATTTGCATGTGTTTTGCTTGCTTGATGGCAATACAGAAAATCAATTTGTAGGCCATGCCCTGTTTTTTTAGTGTTTGGAATTTAAAGGTGGATGGTTGCGGCAAAAGTGGTCCTAGGTGAACCAAAGGTTTGTGCCTCAACTCATGTGATGTAAAATAGCACAGAGTGGACCAAACAGCAGCGTCAATCAACTTTTCACTGTTAAAGATTTTTAGCACCAACAATGTGAAGCTCCCGCAGCAACAACATTTCTTTGCGCCTTGGAGGACCAACCCCTTGTTAATTCATTGAAAGTGAGCATGTATGGGTGAAACTGCACTTACACCCCTTTTTATACAGTGCTCCGTTGCGTGAAAGATAAATATATAATACATCCGGGCCTGGGATGTTTTGTATTGTATTGTATTGTATCAGCATTTATAAAGTGCACTGTAAACCTATGGGTATACTGCCTACTTACAATTGACGTACATCTCTTCCTGTAGTCACTTGGCTGCTTGCTCAATCTGTATATCACATTTCCAAGCTAACTTGGGCACCTATTTGCACTTTTGAGTACAACTTGCAAGCTGAATTTATGAAATACAAACCACATCACCTTTTTAAATCTTCCTTGCTTGATATTAACCTTGGTAAAAATCATAGTTGACCACTTCCAAATGGTTTCTGCTGGCTCGAAGTGGTAGCATACAGGTTTTGACAAGTTTATTTTGCTCGTAGATAGACTTCAGGTGGTTCTAGCTGCATCTTGGAACCGGATTATTGGTGTCAGAGGTTCACTATGTGTTTTGCCAACAGTAGAACTGCTCTGTTTTTTGGTGGACACGAATATTTCAATGATCAAAATCCATACTCCAAGCCTTAGTCCACCAGGAACCAATTGCAACTGGAGCTTCCAGCAGGGAAGCTTTCAAATATATGGTTTATCCGTTTCCTTTAATTATTAGACAACCTTTTGTGATGTGGTATTTCACCCTTGCACAATAGATCTCGTTGCTTTCATCACGAAAGGCCAGCCTGCACAACCTTAGATGCGAATGAAAGAAAACTGCTGTAGCCGCAACAGGAAGTGGCAGACACCAGTAAATCTGTCGCTTTTGAAAAAAAATATTGTTTTAAAAATTCAAGGCACGCTTGCAGTTGATCAATTGCTGCGTGGGTGATAGGAATTTAAGGGACCTTTAAGCATGGTTGGTCTGCATGGAGAACCTATCATTTTTCATCACTCCACCAGGGGCGTAGCTACCATTGGTGCAGCAGGTACAGTGCACCAGGGCCCAAAGCCCATATGGGCCAATTAAACCTGACAATTGATGTAGTTTACTACCTCAACAGCAGTGAAATATCTCATTTTTATTGCTTGAACCCAGACCCATGGCATCCTTTCTATGCTACCACACTCCACTGATCGGAAATAGGCATATGCAATGTTTAAAGTGGTTGCAAAGCAGTCAGGAGCTGCAAGAACAATGTGGTGGCCATAATGTATACCACAAGCTAGTGCTCAATGTTGATGCCAAAGTGCTTAGACAATTTACTGGATAACTCCATACCTCCACGGGCAACATTTTGCTAGTGTAGACTTCCCATTAACAACTTAATGCTGCAGTTATTAACAAGGGGTCCGCAATGTCTACTCAGGATGCCCTTGACTGATTAGAAAATAAAATAACGTTAGTATACTAATACATTGTATACATCAAAATGGAATTGGAGTCTAAGAATTCAGCTGGCATCATTAGCTTGAAGTGTTGATGCAGTGCATGTGCAAGTCATGAAGATCAATTATGGCTGGCTGGTGGCCTCAGTTGAAACACTGGTATGAGCCTACAAAAAGAAAGAATGCACTAGGAGCAAAAAAATCAAAGCTGTATGCCAGAATGTCTCATACCTCTTCCTCTTATACAGATAACACCACATTCTGAAAAGTTTCAACCACTTGAAGAAAATTAACTCTTTCATTTTTCATCATATTTTGTTTGTGAGTTAAATACATATTTCATAATCTGCATATCTTTGATGCAGCCTTGTTTCTGTGTCTTTGCGTGCTGATTTGAGGTTCAATTTATAGAAGTTAGATGCGCAGGTGTCCCTGGCTTCTGGTAGTGGTTCAGTTGTAGGGCACCCCGCCCGTATGCTTTCCAGCCACGCCTGAGGCTTTTCACCCGCGGTATGAACGCTCCTTGACAAAGGGCTACCCGCCCGAAATGCATCGGAGACGTTCTCTTTACCTTATCGCCATGTATTAAACTTGGATGAGATATGATGTGAATATCTACAAAGAAAATTGTACCAAGCTTTCAACAATTAAAATCACGAAACCGCAAAATTGAACTCTCTTTGAATCATTGTTTTGAACTTCACACGTAGTGCCTCTATTGGGGATGCAGCTGCATTACGATGCCTACACCACAGTTCAGTAATTTGAACGCGTTTTGACGGAAACGCGACCCTAGAGTGCACACGAAACCGAAAAAACTTAACAGTACCATTTACCAACGACAATCTATACCTGCTGTGCCCCTCCTAACCTCTTCTTTTATTAACCTCTTCAGTTGTAGGGCTACCACTTGGCTGTTTTTTTACCAGCATGACCAGTAATTTAATCTCACAGCTGATACAAAAATTAGGAAGCTCGCCTAACGCTGGTGGTTTCCCTCTTATCAGTACACATTTAAAATATAAGCAGAGGGCACTTTAAATGTGTTCTGAAGCCGCCTTAATGATCCCTGACCGGTTAAAGTAAACGAAGACAGCAAAGCCATATTAAAAAAGCATACTGACGATTTTATATAGAGTCTTATTTAACTATAATTGCAGAATCTAAAAACATTATCAAAAGGCTGGTATTTTCTCTGGTGAAGGTGGGACCCCTATGATCGGGGTTCCACATAAGTCAGAAGCTTAAGAACAGTTGATCTAAGGCACTGCAGGAGTTGTATTCTTGGCTCATTTGAGATGAGCCAACTGGAGAAACACACCTGAAGATCATGATATGTGAAAGGAAGGCCTAGGACTGGAATGTGGGTGCATATTTACAAGGACATTGCACCACAGGAGCGTCACTTTTTCCGACGCTCCAGTGGCGCAATGCCCTGCTCCATATTTACAAGGCGGCGCTAAGCCACTTTGGGTGACTTGTAAACATGGTCCTCCTCACCGCAGCTTTCTTCGGCAAAGGGGCGTAAAATGGTGTTGCTGTGTGTAAATCTGAGGCAGTGCAAAAAACTAACTCTTTATAAAGGAGGCGTTAGAGTGGCGCAACGAGGAGAAATACTTTTATTTCTCCTAGTTTTTTTGCTCTCTCCATGCAAAATGCCATTAATGATTGTTTGTGTGCAAGGAGGTGTCCCTTCCTGCACAAACACAATCATCCCTGCAACAAAGACACCCTTGCGCCATGGTGTCTGTGCTGGCACTAGGCTGATTTTTTAGTGCCGGCGCAAGGGAAAACACAGGGGTGCACCATATTCTTGTCAATACGGCGTATCCCTGCGTTTTTTAAATGGTACAGCGCGGCGCTGCTAATGGGGCTTTGCGGGGGGTGGCCGACCGGAGGGAGGCTCGCCCCCCCGGGGATTTTGGGGCTCCGGGAGGAAGGGGAGGGGAAACATTATTGAGGACACAGGAAGGGTTTGGGCATTTGGGCTTGCTGGCGGTTTTGGGCTCCTTTTGGGCTGGGTGGGGATAAAAGCGGCCATTTTGGGTCACTAGTCACCATTTTATGGGACAGTGACCCAGCAGCCGGGGAGGAGAAGGGGTTTTTTGTGTTTGGTAGTTGTAGTGAACAGTTAGGGAGTTTTGAGGGTGTTAGCGCGCTTGTCGCGTGTTGAATAACGTAGGCGTACTTGCTTGTGGTTTGGCTCGCTGTCGGTGGACGAGTGCGGTGTCAGGCAGTGGTTCGTGACCGTTAGAGGAACAGCGACAATGGCGGCGGATGGCATGGCGGATCCTCGCGTGCAGGAAGCGCTGCGCCTGCTTGGGGAGGCGGGACGGACCGATCTTCTCCGCAGCGATGTGCGGGTAAGGCCCCCGCGGCGCGCTGCTGATGGCGCCGCGGCGGCTGTTGCAGCGTGTGTCCCGCTGGGGTCGCGTGCGCGAAAGGGTGAGGGGGCGGGAGCAGCCAAGAGGGCGGCGCGCGGTGGCGGCCTACAGGCGGCTGGTGCGGCGAAGAGGTCTAGGGGCCCGGGGAGGAAGCGCGGTGCAGGTAAGAAGGCACCGTTGGTTTTTGTGGCCGAGCCTGAAGGGCGGGGGGGGCTCCGGGGCGGTGGGGGGGCGGGGGAGAATGGCTCAGGAGTTTCTGACAGGAGCGGGGAGGCGGAGGTAACGCAACCCGGGGACGCGAGGGGGGAGGGGGGGGAAGGCCACGAAGGAGGAGGGGTCGGAGGGCAGGGACAGGCTGAGGACGCGGTGGGGGGGGGCCCGGGGGTTGAGGGGAGAGAGGGGCTTTTGGCTGGAGCGGGGGGGGGACCTGGGGGGGAGGAGCAGAGAGGACTAGAAGGGGCAGGGGGGGAATCCCCATTGTTGATTGAGGACACGGAGGGGGAGGAGGAAGAGGGGGGGGTGGGGGGCGGGAGCGGTCAGGAGGGAGAGGAGTCTGAGGATGAGCAGGTCATTCCGCCCAGCAGCAGGGGTTCCCCGCGGGGGGGGAGGCGGGGGGTGCAGGGGGGAGGGGGTGCGATGAGGGGTAGACGGGAGCTGGCGGGGGGGTGGGGGATGCGTCGGGGGGTGGGGGCGGACGGAGAGGGGGGGAGGTTTGTGGGGGGTCACAGCGGGGGAGGGGGCGTGTTGAATAACGTAGGCGTACTTGCTTGTGGTTTGGCTCGCTGTCGGTGGACGAGTGCGGTGTCAGGCAGTGGTTCGTGACCGTTAGAGGAACAGCGACGATGGCGGCGGATGGCATGGCGGATCCTCGCGTGCAGGAAGCGCTGCGCCTGCTTGGGGAGGCGGGACGGACCGATCTTCTCCGCAGCGATGTGCGGGTAAGGCCCCCGCGGCGCGCTGCTGATGGCGCCGCGGCGGCTGTTGCAGCGTGTGTCCCGCTGGGGTCGCGTGCGCGAAAGGGTGAGGGGGCGGGAGCAGCCAAGAGGGCGGCGCGCGGTGGCGGCCTACAGGCGGCTGGTGCGGCGAAGAGGTCTAGGGGCCCGGGGAGGAAGCGCGGTGCAGGTAAGAAGGCACCGTTGGTTTTTGTGGCCGAGCCTGAAGGGCGGGGGGGGCTCCGGGGCGGTGGGGGGGCGGGGGAGAATGGCTCAGGAGTTTCTGACAGGAGCGGGGAGGCGGAGGTAACGCAACCCGGGGACGCGAGGGGGGAGGGGGGGGAAGGCCACGAAGGAGGAGGGGTCGGAGGGCAGGGACAGGCTGAGGACGCGGTGGGGGGGGGCCCGGGGGTTGAGGGGAGAGAGGGGCTTTTGGCTGGAGCGGGGGGGGGACCTGGGGGGGAGGAGCAGAGAGGACTAGAAGGGGCAGGGGGGGAATCCCCATTGTTGATTGAGGACACGGAGGGGGAGGAGGAAGAGGGGGGGGTGGGGGGCGGGAGCGGTCAGGAGGGAGAGGAGTCTGAGGATGAGCAGGTCATTCCGCCCAGCAGCAGGGGTTCCCCGCGGGGGGGGAGGCGGGGGGTGCAGGGGGGAGGGGGTGCGATGAGGGGTAGACGGGAGCTGGCGGGGGGGTGGGGGATGCGTCGGGGGGTGGGGGCGGACGGAGAGGGGGGGAGGTTTGTGGGGGGTCACAGCGGGGGAGGGGGCGTGTTGAATAACGTAGGCGTACTTGCTTGTGGTTTGGCTCGCTGTCGGTGGACGAGTGCGGTGTCAGGCAGTGGTTCGTGACCGTTAGAGGAACAGCGACGATGGCGGCGGATGGCATGGCGGATCCTCGCGTGCAGGAAGCGCTGCGCCTGCTTGGGGAGGCGGGACGGACCGATCTTCTCCGCAGCGATGTGCGGGTAAGGCCCCCGCGGCGCGCTGCTGATGGCGCCGCGGCGGCTGTTGCAGCGTGTGTCCCGCTGGGGTCGCGTGCGCGAAAGGGTGAGGGGGCGGGAGCAGCCAAGAGGGCGGCGCGCGGTGGCGGCCTACAGGCGGCTGGTGCGGCGAAGAGGTCTAGGGGCCCGGGGAGGAAGCGCGGTGCAGGTAAGAAGGCACCGTTGGTTTTTGTGGCCGAGCCTGAAGGGCGGGGGGGGCTCCGGGGCGGTGGGGGGGCGGGGGAGAATGGCTCAGGAGTTTCTGACAGGAGCGGGGAGGCGGAGGTAACGCAACCCGGGGACGCGAGGGGGGAGGGGGGGGAAGGCCACGAAGGAGGAGGGGTCGGAGGGCAGGGACAGGCTGAGGACGCGGTGGGGGGGGGCCCGGGGGTTGAGGGGAGAGAGGGGCTTTTGGCTGGAGCGGGGGGGGGACCTGGGGGGGAGGAGCAGAGAGGACTAGAAGGGGCAGGGGGGGAATCCCCATTGTTGATTGAGGACACGGAGGGGGAGGAGGAAGAGGGGGGGGTGGGGGGCGGGAGCGGTCAGGAGGGAGAGGAGTCTGAGGATGAGCAGGTCATTCCGCCCAGCAGCAGGGGTTCCCCGCGGGGGGGGAGGCGGGGGGTGCAGGGGGGAGGGGGTGCGATGAGGGGTAGACGGGAGCTGGCGGGGGGGTGGGGGATGCGTCGGGGGGTGGGGGCGGACGGAGAGGGGGGGAGGTTTGTGGGGGGTCACAGCGGGGGAGGGGGCGTGTGGGAGGGTGCGGGGGGGATTGGCGGGGGGAGCTGCGTGAGTGGGGTGGGTGGGGGGGTATGGGTGGGGGCGCGTGGGGCGGTTCGGGCGGGGTGGGAAGCTGGGGGTGGGGGGGTCGACCGGCGTGGCGGGGAGGACATTCTGGGGCGGGGGGGGAGGTGGTTGGGGAGGTAGTGGAGATGGGTTTGCCCCGGCTTGCTGGACTTCCCCGTTTTTCTCTTGGCAGGAGCAGTGGGGGAGGGGCTCGGGTGAGCAGCATGCGGCTCCACCCCGCCGAGTGGATGGGCCGGCTCTGCCTAGTACGGGCGGTCGCGCTCCAACGAGGGACCTGGGGTGGTCCGAACGAAGATGGATGGACAGTAGCTCTCCAGCGCCCCCCTCCCGATGGGTCGATCCGGCCGCCGGGGGACGGGGATGGAGCAACGAGGCAACGGTTTCTTCTTACCAACATGAGGGTAGACGGAGAGTGAGTGTGGACCTAGGGGCTTTGATGACGGAGTGTAGGGCCAGAGCAGGTTTGAGTAGGGTTTCTACTAGTGGGATTGTGGTGGCAGGGGCAGGGAGTGCGGAGCTGGAGTCGGAGGAAGAAGGGGAGGTGCGGGAGGCCGGGGAGGTTTGTAACGTTGTTGCCAGTGTTTTGCAGGAATGCCCCCGGCAAGTGGTGCCGCGAGTGACGGCCCCCCCTGAGGATCTGGTTAGGCGGCGGGATCCGGTGAGGACGCCAGCCTTGACGCCAGGTAAGACCGGTACGGGGTCGGGGAGTGGCTTGGGCACGCCTCAAGGAGGCAAGGCGGGAGGAGGTGGTGTTGGGGGACACCACGTGTCGGTTGGGACGGATGCGGAGGGTGGGGATACAGTGCGACTGGTAAAAGGTAGGTATGTGATGGATGCCAGTGTGTGTACTGAGGCGGTTTGCGGGTCGGCGGGAAGTGCGGGGTCGAGCGGGTCCGCTAGGGAGTTAGTGGCGGCAAGTGTCGGAGCGAAAGGAAGCGGCGAGGGTCCGGCTGCGAGCGCGGCGGTGGGGACCGCTGGGACGGACGGGGCGTCGGGTGGTGCGGTGGCGTCGAGTTCCGGGGCGTTAGAGAGCTGCGACGTTCCGGTTAAAAAACTACCGTATATGGGTGTAGCGAAGCCATTGGGGGCTCATTTGTCATTGGCGACCAGGGAGAAAATATGGAAAGGGGAGTATGTCGAGATCTTTAGGCTGCTTCACCGGGAGTTGATGGCCAAGGAGGGGTCGAAAGAAGAAGAACAGGAATTGGCACGGCGGCCGAGGGTGCCGGTCACTATTGAGAACTGGTCAGCGGCGTTCTTAATCTATGCGAGCGTCTATTGCGAGAAGTATCCTGACCGGGCGGTCGCGCTGTTCAAGTACATGGACGTGGTGCGGAGGGCGCAAGTGACTTACGGTGGGAATGCGTGGTCGCACTACGACGAGGAATTTCGGGCGCGTATGGCGTCGGACCCGGAGGCAAAGTGGGGGGAGTTGGATGCGGACCTCTACCAGCAGACAATGAGTGGGGCGAAATTTGGCCGCACTATTTACACGGCCAGTGGTTTGCCACTGGCTTCCACACCCTTTTCGGCTCGCCCCACCCGTGGGGGGGTGGGGCTGGGGGGAGCCGGGAGCTTCCAGAGCGGGGGGCCCTGCTGGGATTTTAACAGGGGTTCCTGTCTCCGGCAGACGTGCAAGTTTAGGCATGAGTGCTCCTCGTGTGGAAAGCGACATCCCGAATCGCGTTGCTGGGGGCTTTGGGGAGGCCCCTCACAGGGTCAATTCCCGGCTCCCGGGCCCGGCAGGGGGAGAGGGGGGGGAAGGGGGGGCGCGAGTACCTTGGGAAAAGGCTCGTACTCCGGTTAGGCTGGATCGGTTGGAACCCTTCTTGGAGGTTTATCCGCGGGCGGATGATGCGTCGGTGCTGCGTCGGGGTTTCAGGGAGGGTTTCCGGTTGGGGTACGAGGGTCCGCGGATTGCTCGCTGGGCGGAGAACCTGAAGTCTGTGAACGCACACAAGGGCATCGTCCGGGAGAAGCTTTTCAAAGAAGTGAGAGAGGGGAGGATGGCGGGACCTTTTGAGGTGGCACCTTTGGAGGATCTGATAATTTCGCCCATTGGTGTGGTCCCGAAGAAAGAGCAGGGTCAATTTCGTTTGATACAACATCTCTCGTGGCCGGAGGGCGCGTCGGTGAACGATTTTATTTCGGCAGACTTGGCGTCGGTGTCCTACTCGTCCGTGGACGTTGCAAGAAAATTGGTGACGACGGCGGGACGAGGGGCGCTCATGGCGAAATGCGATGTGAAATCGGCTTTCAGGTTGCTGCCGGTTCACCCAGAGGATCATCAGTTGCTGGGTATACAGCTGGACGGGTTGATTTTCGTGGATAGAGCGCTTCCGATGGGGTGCTCCGTGTCATGTGCCTTGTTCGAGCGATTCAGTTCTTTCTTGCAGTGGGCTTTTTCCTGGCGCACAGGCTCTGAGGCGATTACGCATTATCTGGACGACTTCTTCCTGGTGGGTACCCCTGGTTCAACGGACTGCCAGCAACAGCTGAGTAGTTTTATGGACCTAATGAAGTATTTAGGGGTGCCTTTGGCGCCAGAGAAGACACAAGGGCCCAGCACGGTGCTGTCGTTCCTCGGGATAGAGCTCGACTCAGCGGCCATGGAAGCACGCCTGCCGGAGGACAAGAGGTCGGCGATGGTCGTTCTGGTGAGGGACATGTTGGCTAAAAGGAAGGTGTTGGTGCGAGAGGTGCAGGTTTTGCTGGGGCACCTGAATTTCGCGTGCCGAGTGGTGCGGGCGGGGCGGACGTTTTGTCGACGGTTGGGATTGGCTTTGTCTGGGCTGTCACTGCCTCATCATCACGTACGGTTGCCGGCGGGCGCGCAAGAAGATCTGTGCATGTGGTTGGCTTTTTTGGAGAGGTTCAACGGTGTTCCCATGGCGCCGCCGGAGGAGTGGGAGTGGGACGTGACAATGTCTTCGGATGCGGCGGGAGTCGGCGGTTTTGGACTCTACTGGGCGGGCCGGTGGTGCGCGGAGCAGTGGCCGGAAAAATGGCAAGCGGGGGGGAGAAGCATTGCTTTCTTGGAGTTGTTCCCGCTGGTGGTGGCTGTGACTGTGTGGGCGCGCGAGTTGGCGCACAGGCGCGTGTTGTTCAGGGTGGACAATATGTCGGTGGTGCAGGTGGTGAACCGGCAGTCTGCGAGGGAACCTCAGGTGCTGAAGCTGATGCGCGTGTTTGTGTTGAGGTGCCTGGAACACAATATCTTGTTTCGGGCACAACATGTGCCGGGAGTGGACAATGACATTGCCGATGCTTTGTCTCGTCAACAGTGGCAGAGATTCCATGGGCTAGCCACGGAGGCGGAGGCGGTCAAGACGAAGGTGCCGGAGGAGATGTGGTTGGTGGGAGAGCGCGGGTCGTTCGATTGGTGAGGTCGTCAGTGGCGGTGTCCACGTGGAAGTGTTATGAACAGGCCTGGCTGGAGTTTCTGCGTTTTGGAGCGGTAAGGCAGCGGGACAAGTGGCGTCGGGAGGAACAGGTGGTACAATTCATGTTGGGTTTGATGGACAGAGGTTTGGCGAGAGTGACCATTGCGGGAAAACTGGCAGGGGTGGCGTTTATGGGTAAGCTTTGGTGGGGCTATGCTCCCTCGGCGGGGGAATTGGGAGGGCGTCTTTTGGAGGGTTGGGAGAGAGAGAAAGGGGCCCGGGTGCGGCAGAGACGGCCCATTTCGGAGGCGATGTTGGAGGGATTGCTGAGTCGGATGCCGGTGGTGTGTAGAGATCAGGGAGAGGCGGTGCGGTTTTCTACATTGATGTCGTGGTTGTACTTCGGGGCTTTTAGGGTGTCAGAGCTGGTGGGTTTGAAGGGGCAGGCGGGAGTCATGTGGGGGGACGTGGAGTTTCGGGGAAGGGAGGTCGCCGTGCGGCTTCGACGTTCCAAAACCGATCAGCGGGAGAGGGGCACGTGGGTGGTACTGGGGCCAGGGGGCAAGGAGGCGGTGTGTCCAGTGGAGTGGGGGAGGCGGTTGGCGGCCGGTGGAGCGCAGGCGGGGACGGAGGTTTTCGACAGGGGAGAGGCGGGACGTGTGACGGCCGCGCAGTTGTTATGGGTCCTGCGGCACGCCCTGCGGTCCATGGGTGAGGATCCAAAAGACTTCGGGACGCATTCTTTCCGCATCGGGGCGGCGACGGAGGCGGCGCGCCGGGGTTGGGGGAAGGAGGACATTAAGCGGTTGGGGCGCTGGAAATCGGATTGTTTTAAGACATACGTCAGGTTGAGAGGGGTAGTGGTGGAATGAGAAGGTGTGGACTTGTGGCTTACATGTGTCTCTTTTCAGGTGCAGTGGCAGGGCCTACGGCGGCGGCGGTGTCCATTTATGTGGTGGGACATTCTTTTGTAAAAAGAGCAGAAAAGGCCGAATGGGAAAAATGCAGGAGCCTTAACCTGGAATTAGACGAACAGTTGTTTAAATGCCATTGGAGAGGAAAGGGGGGTATGCGTTGGCACGAGTTGGTGCCAGTTTTAAATAATGTTGTTCGGGGAGGGGTGTGCCCGGATGTTTTGGTGGTTCATCTGGGGGAAAACGACCTGGTGCAATGTAAGGGTTTGGCCCTGGTGAAGCAGATGCGGAGGGATCTATTGGAAATTAAGAGGCAGTGGGCAGGGTGTCATATTATCTGGTCTGAGTTCATTCCGAGGAGATGTTGGAGGGGGGCAGTGAGGCCGGGAGCGATTGACAGAACCAGGAGGAAGATCAACAGGGAAATGAGGGCCTTTTGTGAGAAGGAAGGGTTGGGCAGGATGGAACACCCGGAGCTGACGTATGGAGCTATATATTTTTTCTTGGAGGATGGTGTCCATTTGTCTAGGTACGGGATGGAACTTTATGTGGTGCAGTTGAAGGAGGCGTTGGACAGGGCGATAGGGGTAAAGCGATATCCGAGGGTACAGAGGTCCTAGGTGGGGGGGTCGAAAGCGGTAAAGGCTTTCGAGTGGCGCTTTTCCCTAGTATAATGGGGGGGGGGTAGGATAGGAGGAAGGAGCTTGACTGGTTGGAAGGGAAGGAGTGTACAGAGGGCAGAGATTAAAACATTGAGCCAGGAGTTTGTGTAAAGGATAAGGAGTTTATGAGGTTGTTGGGGAACTGTTTAGGGGTGGGGGTGGGGGGATTGACAGATATGTGCATATTTAGTTAGGCCTAGTTTTGTGCGGCAAAGGCCAAGGTTGGGGTTATGTTCAGGATGCACCTGTTTCCAATAACAGCGGCCTTTAACACACTATATACCTGTGTCCGGTCGGTTCTTCCCCTCCCCGTCTCCCGATGGGCCCCAATGGGGCTTTGCGGGGGGTGGCCGACCGGAGGGAGGCTCGCCCCCCCGGGGATTTTGGGGCTCCGGGAGGAAGGGGAGGGGAAACATTATTGAGGACACAGGAAGGGTTTGGGCATTTGGGCTTGCTGGCGGTTTTGGGCTCCTTTTGGGCTGGGTGGGGATAAAAGCGGCCATTTTGGGTCACTAGTCACCATTTTATGGGACAGTGACCCAGCAGCCGGGGAGGAGAAGGGGTTTTTTGTCCCACCCTCCCTCCCTGTTTTAGGCTAGTTAGGGTTGGGGGGGGATACTGTAAGGGTTTTTGTTGGTTTCAGGTGCTTTCTGTGTTAGGGTTGTCGAGTGTGTCGCTAGGAGCAGGTGCGGGGGTGGTTTTCTTTGGGTTGGCGCTTTTCCCTAGTATAATGGGGGGGGGTAGGATAGGAGGAAGGAGCTTGACTGGTTGGAAGGGAAGGAGTGTACAGAGGGCAGAGATTAAAACATTGAGCCAGGAGTTTGTGTAAAGGATAAGGAGTTTATGAGGTTGTTGGGGAACTGTTTAGGGGTGGGGGTGGGGGGATTGACAGATATGTGCATATTTAGTTAGGCCTAGTTTTGTGCGGCAAAGGCCAAGGTTGGGGTTATGTTCAGGATGCACCTGTTTCCAATAAAAGCGGCCTTTAACACACTATATACCTGTGTCCGGTCGGTTCTTCCCCTCCCCGTCTCCCGATGGGCCCCAAATTGCTTGTATCTCCGCACTGCGCCATTTAGTGGTAAATATGCCCTGTGATGTCTCTGGTGACACATAATCACCTCATCCAGACTGGCTTCTGATGATACCTTGTAAGCAGACGAAACAAAACAACTAAAGTAATCTGCAGTGATGGAACAGCAGCTGAAGTGAGGAGTGTTTTCTCTGGTGATAAGAGACAGATATTTCTTTATTCTTTCTAGGGAAACCAGTGACTCAAGAGATGGAAGCTTGCACAATTTCGTAACGATCATTGTAGTGGTTTCAGAGGAGACTGTCTACAAATATATCCCACATGACTCTCCACTCGCAGGAGGAAGTTACCAGTGACCGCTTACAGCCAGTGTCAGCCCACATCCGAGCTCGTCTTGTGTACACTGCACGCCAAGTCTACAGTAAGTGCCCGGGACAGGCCGCCCCGAATGACACATTTCTCAATCACACTGGCAATACCACAGACGGTTCTTTCCATTTCATCGAACCAATCCCATTAGCAGGTTTAATATTTATTTTTTCAGTGCTGAAAGAGGTTTGAGAACACAGCCTCGTTTCCGTAATTAGCTTTATAGCTCGATGTCCAGTGCTTTACGGCGCTCTTTCCAATTTAAAGGCCCTTGAGGCAGGTGAGGGCTTGTAACGAGAGATGACCCTATTACAACTGTTGTAGCCGCAGATAGAAAGGCTACAGTGCTGTTAGATGACTTTATCCCCCACCACTTTTTTTTGTTGCAGATTTATATTGCGCAAATTCGACCCAAAGTTATTGGAGCGCTATACATGAGCACCAGTTACCTTACACAAGGATACATTAATTTTTTGGCAGGCACAGGAGGATTTGGGGGCATATTACCAAGAACGGTGATAAAATTATTGCTGCTGAGCGGCAGGAAACTGCCGCTAAAGCGGTGATAATGGGCTTGATAATAAACCCTTGTGAATTCCCATATAAGCCCAGGCTAACACCAGAAGCTGGGCTGCTATGGAAATTCACAAGGACATATTATCAAGCCCATTATCGCCGCTCAAGTGGCAATTTCCTGCTGCTAATTTTATCGCCGTTCTTGATAATATGCCCCTCAGTGATTTGCCCAAAATCACAGGGTGTTGAGCTGACGACGAGGATCGAACCTGGTTCCCCAGCTCCAAAGTCAGCAGCTCTAGCCGTTGGGCCACATCCTCTCCAAGATTTACAAATAAATAACGCAACACAGCAGTGCAAGTGAAGACGTTGCCCCGTTGTGTTGCGTGGATTGGAACGTGCAGAACAGAGCCCTACCTTGAAAGCTGTGGAGTTGTTCTGTCCTCTCCCAGCACCGGCGCACTTTATGCTGCTATGCGCCAACGTAGACACTCTTGTATCGCAGTGCAAGGGTGTCTGCATTATCCTCAGCTTAGTTTTCGTGCAGGAAGGGGTCCCTTCACCACAAAAACTATGCTATAAAGTAATGTCCGACACGTATGTATGCAGCAGAAATAAATTAAAAAAAAATATGGTACAGTTCCCAAGGTCGGACCTCTTGGCTTTGCCAATGCTTTTTATTCCTGCCATTAGGTATCACATATAGGTGAAGTAGACCTGCATTGCCATGTCCAGCAATAAGCTTGATAAGAGCAAGTCTTTTTCTGTATACTTTTATCCTATGAATATTATAAAAATAAGGGCTGTTTAATACCAATAGCAGAGGAACTCTTGCATAGTTTCAGGTAGCGCTGACAGAAACCATGAACAATACTCTTACTGCAGTAAGTGAAATGCTCCTGCATTAGCAATATTGCAAACCGTTCAGCTGTAGCATGGTACTAATTGTAATTATAATTCCATTTGTATTGTGCTTACTACCCCTGACGAGGCGTCAAAGCATCCTTTCGGCAGGTAGCACACTTCTCCAGAACCCAAAAAGGATTATACAATAGTGGTGAATTAATTTAGAGAGAAATTAAATTAATTTGGGCAGTGGACATGTGAGTTTGTTATTTAGATTGAAAAAGGATAGTGGAAGGATAGAAGAGGGAAGGATTTACATTTATGTAGCACTTTCTACCCCTGATGAGATGTCAAAGTGCTTTTCGTCTGGTAGCACGCTGCTCCGGAATCAAAACAGGATTAGTGGGGAATTAGTACAGGGAAATATGAAATTCATTTGAGCGATGGACATGTTAGTCTGTTAGTTGAATTGAAAAGGCTAGTATAGTGATAAAAGAGGGTAAGGTCAAGAAAGTGGTCTTATAAAAAATATATTTTTTGGATCTCATAACAGTAGGAGGAGGAGGTTTAAGATGAGTAAAGGGGAGGTGGATAGCGTATTTTTTTTTTTACTAACATTGTTATATAGCGCACTAGGACCCATGGACAATTAGGTGCTTTACATCTAACGGAGAACATTACATACAATTAGTGCTTGTAGAAGAGTCACATAGGGAGAAATATGGATGAATAGCATTGAAGTGAGAATAAGCAGACAATTGAAAACTTTAGAGGCTTAAAAGCAGAAAATAGAGCGCGTGGCCAACTGCCGGAGAACATGGCCCAACACTAAAGCGGCTTCGGCTCTGAATTCCTAAACCCTAAAAATCCGTAAACAAATCCATGCCAGTGAGTCACCATCTGACCCGAACCGGTGGCGTGGACAGGGCCAGCCGCAATTGACCAGAAGAAATGGGCCAAAATACCTGCCCGGAATCTGCTGCGGCTCACCGCCTGGGCGCAGAGGTGAGCCGCTGTCTTGCTTACTCATGCGGCCGAAGGCAGTGGCCTAGTGCGTGCGCGGTGGTAGCGGAAGTCTGGCTGATGGCTATCGGGGCGTGCCTGTTGATCATCGCGAGCCGTGGCCGCTGATGAGATCTCGTGACCGGGACCCGACCTGTGGGGGAGAGCGGCTCCTGGACACCTGCAAGAGGTGCTTGGGGGGGCAGCCGACCGCAGGGAGGTCCCCCCCTGGGCAGTTTGGGAGAGGCGGGAGCTTAGAGCTATGGCCATTTTAGGTTTGGGCTTGTCGATTTGTAGCCAAAAAGGAGCCCAAGCATACATGCTTTGGGCTCCTGCTCCCAGCCACCATTTTAGGTTTGGTGACCTGCTGGCTGGAGCTTAGTGTCAGTTTTTTTTTTAGTAATTGTTTAGATAGCATTAGGTAGGCGTTAATTTAGGCAATTCATTTCTTAATTGTTTACCTGTGGCATGGAAGATTACAGGGTGCTGGAAGCGCTTCGCCTGTTGAGTGAAGCCGGCAGGATGGACGGGGGGCGCCTTCCTTATGGCGGGGGTACATCTGGGGCTCATAATGTAGGGGTGTGGGGTGTCTTTTCGGGCTTATTCTCGGAGGTGCAAGGGGTTTGAGCCAGCTGAGGGAGGCCAGGCTTGGGAGGGTTTAGACATTTTCCCCTCCTGGTCGGTGGGGGTGCTAGGTCGCGATATGGGGGAGCAGTTGGATTGGCAGGTGCCTTTGAGGGGTTTAGTGAAGGTAGGGGGGCCGGTGAGGCGGCAGAATGGGGAGGGTGATGCTGGTAGGGGGGGTAGGAATTGGGGCCCCACTTCAGCAGTGGTGGAGGCTATGTTAGAGTGGAGCGACGATGAGCAAGAGGGGGAGTACCCCCCGGTGGTAAGTACCAGCAGGACAGAGCAGTCAGGTCAGGTGGGAAGGTGGTCGGCGGGGCCAGCAGCCTCGGTTTGGTGGGGGTCAGGAGCAGCGCTTAGTATCAAGGTACCCAGCACATCAGTCCAAACTTTTTCTGTTTAGGGTACAGATCGTCGCAGCGCAGCGGACTCGATAGGACGGTGAGCGGCCCACTTGCGCTGAGGTGAAGGGAGAGTAGAGCCTCACGCGGCGCATTCCATACCGGCGAGGGATCCCGTTGCGGTCAGCGCACGAAGGTCCAGCGCGACCTCGCTGGCCCCAACGACAAGCAGGTCTAGGTGGTCTACCTTACCGGCGGCTATGGATTTTCAGAGTCAACGCATGGGGGAGTACCGGCGGGTACAGTCAGCTCTCCCACAAGGAGGACGCTTGGAGGCCTGTTAGTGCCAGTGTTGGTAATGCTGGGTCTGGTAAGGCCCATGCTGTGGATGGGGGGGCCCTCTTACTTGTCTCATAGCCTTTTACAGGTTTCAGGAGTGGTACAGCAGAAAGAGGACATGGCGGCAGGATACAAAAGAGAACACAGCCCCTCGGTGGGGGCTCCTAAAACAAGGGATCAATCTGAATTGTTGACACGGCGGTCGGAGTCCACCCGGGCATCCTCTTGAGGATGTGGTACAGTTTATCTTAGACCATTTGAGACAGGCCTTTCTAGAGTTACCATCGCCGGGAAATTAGCAGGAATTTCTTTTATGGGGAAACTCTTTTGGGGTTATTCCTCTTCTGCTGGTGAAGTGGGGAGGAGAATGCTCAAAGGTTAGGCTAGGGAGCGGGGAGGAGTTCAGCTGTCCCGTTCACCCCTCTCGTGGCAGACTTTGGCACGTTTGTTGGAAGTTTTACCTTTGGTTTGCAAGGATGATTTTGAGGCATGTTTGTTTGCCACTCTGATGGCTTTCATGTTTTTTGGGGCATTTCGAGTATCAGAGCTCTTGGGTACCAAATTAAAGAGGGGCATTTCGTGGCAAGAAGTATTTTTCTCAGAAAAAGTTGTGCATATTTGGCTGGCTAGTTCGAAAACTGATCAGAGGAAAACTGGAAAGGGGGTTTGGTTAGAAGCAAAGGCTCCCATGTCTACTTGTCCTCTGCGTCTGGCACGCCGCTGGAAGACTTTGTCAGGGGGGGCGGAGTGCGATTTAGTTTTTTAGCATATAAACGGAGCCCGAGTAACTGATTACCAAGTGCGCATGGTTCTGCGTAAAGCTTTGCAGAGGATTGGGATGGATGGGACGCAATATGGAATTCACTTTTTTAGGATTGGTGCAGCAATCGAAGCACATAACAGGGGCTGGTCTCAAGGGGAAATTATGCGGTTAGGGCGCTGGTCGTCAAACTGTTTTCAGCGCTATGTGAGAAGGAACGAGGGGGAGGCGTATGCGTCATCCTCCTTGCCGTGAAACTCATTCTTTTTTCTCTTTACAGGTTCTGTGGCTGGGCCCCACGCAAAGGAGTTGACTGTTTGGATAGTGGGGCATTCATTCATCAAATGGGCACAGGTTCAGGCGTGCCAAAGTTATTTTGGGAAAATGTTGGGTTTCAATGATCAACTGTTTAGGATTGTCTGGTAGGACAAGGGAGGTATGCTTTGGAGGTAACTTATACCATGTTTGAATAAAGAGATGGTGAGGGGCCAATGCCCGAATATTTTGTTGGTACACTTTGGGGAGAACGGTCTTCATGGGGTAAAGGGTGTGGTGCTGCTGAGGGCAATGAAGAGGGACTTGTCCCTAATAAAGGAGCGCTGGTAGGGTTGCCATGTGTTGTGGACTGAGTTGGTTCCGCGGAGGATTTGGAGAGGGGCAGTGAACCCCAGAGCTATTGATAGGACAAGGAGGAAAGTGAACTCCGAAATTTCAAGGATTTGCCATAGTCTGGGGTTCGGGAGAGTGTCGCACAGGGAAATCCGTTTTGAGGCAGTGGAGTTTTTTAGGGATGATGGAGTGCATTTATCCAGGCTTGGTATGGACCTATATTTGCTGGAGATTAGAGAAGTGTTGTCCAGATGCTTGAACGTTCAGAGGTTGGAAGTCTGAAGGGTTTTTTCCTAAGTTGGGGGCAGAAAGGGGGTGTAGTTTCCTTCCCCCCGTCTTTCTGGGTGGCAGGGACTATTTGTTTTTGGACAGGTTTGGCAGAGGTTTGTTAATTAATTGTGAAGTTGGCTTATCGACAGGGAAAGGATAGGTTGGTTGTTTTTAGTTTGGTTACACGGTTTGAGGGATTGACAGCTGTGAAGGGGCAGGCACGGGAGTTTGTTAATGGAGGGGTTGTATTTATAGGTTTATTGTGGGTGATACGGTGATGTGATGTTTTGTATTGTTTGAAATGTTGTATTGTACGGGCTGAAGATGAAGCACGCAAAGGTGGGCTAGGGGGATCATTGGCGGCTGCTTAGAAACGACAGCTGGGACCTAAGGGCGACTACCCTGACTGCATTGACCGCGTTGTGATAGAAGCGCGTACGCCTTCACTATGTTTTGACAAGGGATGCCGGCGGAGAGCTCCGTACAACCGGTGGTGAGTGGCGGTCATCGTGCACGGTTGCTAGCCATAAGGACATTTCACCACCCACAGCATTCAGCGACCTTGTGCTGAACCCTGTAGAGATCGTTGCTACATAAAGGGCCAAAATACCATTGGCAGCACAGGAGTGGAGGTGCGCCAAGAGGGGGTAAGCCGACAGGCAGGTAGGACCACTTTACTGGACATGCAGCGGTGACACCCTTGGGCCCCGCGCCTGAGAAATTAACACGGCCTGGCACCATCCCTATAATCTGTGCCATGTCAGGGAGAAAAGGGTGACACGACTCGCACCAACCTAATTTGGACAAGTTCACCTGGCTCAAGACCCAGGAGGGTGCAGGTGCTCTGCCTGACACAGTGCAGGAACCACAGCGCGAGCCAGTGGAGCAGAGCACCCCCACCTTACAAGACATACTAGAAGCGGTCACCGATTTGCGTACGTCACTTGAATCCCGCATTGACACGGGATTCACAGAAATCTCCCCTATCCGTGCTGACTTTAGGAAAATGGATGATCGAGTGAAAGAGGCGGAGGATGTAACCCAAGGCCTCGCCACCAACACTAAGGTCCTGGAGAAACAAATTTGTGAACTGCAAACCACCAGCAAGGCCCTAGTGGACCAACTGGATGACTACCAAGGTAGGGCCAGAAGGAACAATGTTAGAATTCTTGGGGTTACAGAGAAAACAGAGGGCTATCCCACTGATTTATTTGTGGCGGACTTAATTACTCAGGTTGTGTATGCAGAAACTGCGAATACATCCCCTTCAGAATGGCACACCAAAAGTGATCACAGGAGTGATTCAATGTTCAATTGTTTATTGTCATATATTCATTTTCAATATTTTAAATGTCCTTGACTGATATTAACAGCATATCAGAAAACAGCGTAAGCCGGTTAATTTTGAAGAACTCATTCCCCAATGCATTTCGGGCGGTGAAGCCCTTGATCACGGAGAGCTGCGGAGGAAGATAAACAGGGCGGGAATCAATGGGTGGTCAACGGAAATCGTGTGGGGGAGAATTACCAGTGCTATGTGTGTTGGGATTAGGGAGCGTAACTGCAAAAAGTGCTCGATACTATTGTGAAGGTATGGGATGAGTGACACAAACTATTACCGCAAGTGTAAAAAAATTATTAATTAAAGTGTTAGCAGCGAACAGCTGACTGAGCAATAGACATAGTTTGGCAAACTTACTTCTAGGTAACGCGTAGCGCATGGAAAGCGCTGTCGATCAGCTCGCGGGTCTGCTGTCTCGTACGCCGGCGTGCGCGGTTAGTAAATAAAACGGATGAATAGAAAGCGGCATAGGACTCATGCATTAAGTGCCTAAGGTGAAGGAATCTATATGGGGGCCATATTGGAATGGTTAAAAAGTATCAGTGCCTGATGTAGGGAAGTAACATGAGATGAAATAAAATAAAATAAAATAAAAGGTAAAATAAAGTAAAGTGAAGAAACAAGGGTACAGAGAAACAGTTTTGTACAATGAAATAAGGAACGTGACAAACACATTACAGATACATTACAGGTAACAGCCAAATTCAAGACGATCATTGAGCCCATTGGGCTTCAGGGTCTGTAATAAGTAAATCCATTCTAATTCTCTTTTTAACAACAATTTGTTGTTGTCGATTCCTTCGTTCTTAGGGATGACTTCCAAAACAATGAATTTCAATTGGGCAATGGTATGGCGTGCATCAGCAAAGTGCATGGCTACATTAGATTTTTCCATTTTTAACCGTATGTTGGAATTATGTTCGTTGAGGCGGGTTTTTATTTTGCGCTCTGTTTTGCCGACATATAGTTTGCCGCAAGGGCATTTCAAGGCGTAGATCAAATTGGTGGTGTCGCAGGTGGCATCAACTGAGAGTTTGATATTGTGTCCTTTCATGGGGTGTTGTATACTGTTGCCTCTGATGACATTATTGCAATGATTGCAATTTAAACAGGGTTGGGTTCCACGATGATGTTTAGGTGTCTCAGTCGGCCTGGCAAGTATCTCTTTAAGATTTCTGCTTCTTGTGTGAGCAAATATGGGTGGTTTTTCAAATATGCCCTGAAAATCAGGTTCATTCTGCAGTATAGGCCAGTGTCTACGTATGATTTTTTTGTATGATGCGCTTGCTGTGGAATACTTAGACACAAGTACCATACGTTGTTCGGTGACTTTGTGAGTTTTAACCAGGCTATCTGATCTGGTGATGTGGGCAACACGTGATTGGGCTTGGTGAAGTATATTCTCAGGATACCCTCGATCACGAAACCTGTCGTGCATTTCCTTGATACGAATGTCAACGATAGCATCATCCGATACTATGCGCTTAACGCGCAACATCTGAGAGAAAGGTAGATGCTCCTTCAAGGATCCTTGATGAAAACTTGTAAAGTGAAGTGAATTGTTACGGTCTGTACTCTTCCTGTGTAGATCCGTGCTGAGGCCTTCAGGGGTGTTCTTTATGAGGACATCCAGGAAAACTATTTCCTTTTCACTAATTTGCCATGTGAGGTTAATGCGAGGGTCTTTGCTGTTGACTTCAGTCAATAAATTATGAAGGGATTCTTTAGTGTCAGACCACAAAATAAACAAGTCATCTATGTACCGAGCGTACATTTTTGAATGATTTTGAAAACTTGAATTGGTGTACATATGGTGTCTTTCCCACTGTTCCATGTATGTATTCGCGTATGACGGGGCAGCGCAGTTTCCCATTGCCATTCCGGAAAGTTGCAAAAACCATTGGTTATCAACTTTGAAGTAACTGTGGTACAAAATAAATATTAGCAATTCCATCAAGAGCGTTTGTATGGATGGATCAATGTCACTGTTTAGTAAGATATGTTCAATGGCTTCGATTCCCCCTTGGTGGGGTATTGAAGTGTATAGCGAACTGACGTCAGCTGTGCAAAGGACAAATGGTTCATTTTTGGGTGTTTGGATTCTGGATAACTTGGTTAAAAAATCCGTAGTATCTTTGATGTAACTATCAGCTTTGGTAACCAGGGGTTGCAAATACTTGTCGATGAATTTGCCAGTGGTTTCATGAATCGATCGTTTGGTGGACACTATTGGTCTAAATGGCGGGTCCATAAGGTTTTTGTGTATCTTAGGACACATGTACATGGTCGGGCTTTTGGGATGGTCCAGTAACAAATATTTTTTTGTGCGTTCTTCAATGACTTAATTACTCAGCATTTGCAGCCTAAAAACCTCTCCAACTACTTCTCCATTGAAAGAACACACTGAGTACCGGGTGGAAAACCTAAACCTGGACAACCACCCAGGCCACTACTAGCACGTGTCTTTAATTTTAGAGATAGGGATGTGATCTTACAAACCACATTGTGTGCCCACTCCTCTCAAAATTGAAAATAATATTGTCACATTCTTCCCAGATTCTACTATGAAAGTGCAGAGACAGCAAAGAAGTTTTCTCGAGGTCAAAAAAGCCCTTAGAGACAAAGGGCCAGATGTAGGTAAATACTATTCACCTATTCTTAAATACCGAATTATACCGATTCGGTATTTAAGAATAGGTAAATAGTATGTAGGTAATTTTTCTGTAAATTTTACCGAATCTGTAAAATTCTGTATTTACCGAACCGGTATTTACTGATTCGGTAATTGCCATTCATTCTTTGGGCCTGGAGGCCCATAGGAATGAATGTCAATTACCGAATCGGTCAATACCAATTCAGTAAAAGGGGGAAAACATTGAAGGGTGGCAGGGTGTCCCTTTGACACCCTGTTGCACCCCTCAGTTGTGTATGGATGTACATGTTGCAGACATACGTGCCCTAAGGGCATGTATGTCTGCAACATGGCACTGAAGCCATTTGCAGAAAATTGCTTTTTTTTTTTTCGTTATTTACCACCAACTTGTAGTTGGTGGTAAATAACGAATCCTAACATGGGATAAGCACTCATTTAAGTGCTCCCTATGTTAGGAATTCGGTAATTTACCGAATCGGTATTTAATTTACCGATTCCTTAAATTACCGATTCGGTAAATTACCAAATCCTTATTTTTCGGCCCCTACATCAGAAAAGCCTATTACCGGTCGGTAACGGCCGAAATTCGTTAATTACGGCCGTTACCGACCAGTAATAGCCTTCCTACATCTGGCCCAAAGTGCTGACTAATGCAATGCTGTTTCTTGCAAAACTCAGGGTGGAGACCGAGGGTAAAACGTGGTTCTTCACGGAGCCGGAAGCGGCCTGGGAGTGGTTGGATGGATGACAACAACGACAGGTAGGAGGTCTGGACAATCCTGAAAGGCGCAGAAGACAAATGGGGAGAGAACAGAAACAAACTGCATCCGGCCAGACCCTGAAGAGCAATATGTAATTATACAAGGTACCCTAGCTGGCAGTCCAATGGTGATAGTTGCGATATATGGCCTCAATACTGACACACCTGAATTTTTTCAAAATGTATGGGCTAATGTGAAAGCGACAAATTTTGATACTATAATCTGGGGAGGGGACTTTAATGCCATTCTCGATAACGAACTAGATAGGAAAGGGATATCTCGAGCACTGCACCCTCTAGCTAGTGCTACATTGCAAGCCACTAATTCCATCTTCTAGAAAAAAATAAGGAACAAAGGTATTTGGTGTGACTGTGCCTAAATTAAGTGTTGTGTCTTGACTTAACGTTGTTGGCAGAGACGTTTGTCCTTTACAAAAACGTCAATATTAGTAGCAGTGAAATCGTTGAAATGTTTTAAAAGAATATATCGGAGTGTGTATTCCGTTTGATGGTGGAAATTGGGAAAGAAAGAAAGTCAACGACATCATTTAATTGTTGTGCCTTATTTGAAGGAAGTGTGAAGAGACGTTAACATCTATACCGGCATCATCGTTAATATATTTAAAAAATATACAGTGGAGCGCGTGTACCTGTTAATCTGAAGCACACGCGAACAACACTCAGTGATGTTCGGAAGTTCTGTGAGGAGCAACATGAGCGAACGTAGCGGCGTGCATCTTGCAGCGTAAATACAGGATTGGCGGACATTTTGTTTGACTTTGGTTGCCAAGGGAACCAACCCGAGCAAAAGTCAGCGGACTAAAAGGCAGAGGTTTAAATCAATATTTACTTTGACGACTTGGTTAATTCATCGAACTGAGGAAGGAGGTAACGCGCTACAACGCGGTGACAAATAACAAGACATACCTATATTGAAAGGAAGGAACTTTGTTTTGTCGAGACTGGAAAAGATTTTTTTTTCAATTACCATTGGGAATACAGTTTTGAGGATAGTATTTCCAACAGCGTTACACATATACTGTTAATAATATATATAAAAAATATATATATATATATTTGTTACATCATTTATTTTAATCTTCACCTGCTCTGGTTATATACTATTTGGTTTTCAGAACATTACTCCTACACATCTGTGATTAATTACCTATACATATTGTTAGTTTAATTATTAAGTACATAGGAAATTATAATTATGAAGGGCAATACAGTAATACCACCACCCTTATTTCTTCAACAGCCAGGTGACCCTCCCATTGAGTGGGATGAATGGATAGAGATTTTTGAAAATTATCTAATAGCTTTGGATGGTAAAGATTTCAGTGCTGAGAGAAAGAACGCTTTATTATTAAGCACGTTAGGAAAGGAAGAACAACATGCTTTTCGATTCCTACCTATAGGTACAGATGCTGATGGGAGAGTAATTAGCAATGTGTATAATGAAGCGAAACCAAGACTAAAGAAGCAATATGCAAAAGAATTAAATATAGTAATGTGCAGACATAAATTTTATACACAACCTCAGAAGTGTGATGAGACTATAGACCAGTTTGTCACACGGTTGCCTGAGTTATCCCTCAAGTGCCAATTTGGTGCTATGAGGGATGAGATGATTATAGATCAACTGATTGTGCAATGTTGCAATAAACAAAATGCAGGAAAGGTTGTGGGCTGCGAAAAAACCCACTTTAAGTAATGCAATTGACATAGCTAAAGTTGTTAAGAAGTCAGAAACATGCATGAAAGAGATAGAAAAGAAAGTAAGTACAACTAGTGTGACTTGTGTGGGGCAAGAAGAGGTTGCTGCAATAGGTTCTAATAAGAATAGTGAAAATAATGGAAAGAAAGTGATCCCTAGTGGGAGGAACAATAGCAATCCTTGGAAGAAATTCTGAACAAAATAGAGTACAGGAAAAATGTGTACCAGATGTGGTAGTACATATCACACTGCTGAGTACAAGAGGTGTTATGTATTAGATAAAGAATGTAAAAAATGTGGTCGCAAAGGTCATGTTTACAAAATGTGTAAGTCTAACAATAGGTTGAAAGTAGCAGTTGTTCATAATCAGTTAAATAATGAAACATCAACAAGTGTGATAGAGGGGGCTAACAAGATATTATGTGTTGAGGAAGATGATGTGACAACGGCACCTGGAAGGAGAACTAGACTTAAAGCTATGTTTTCAATTAATGGTAAACAAAACTGAGTTAATGGTTGATTCTGGGTCATTCTGGACGATCATTCCACAATCAATATTTAAACAAAACTGGTCAAATGTAAAATTGCTTCCCAAAGATATTAACCCGGGGGGATACCAAGGTGAGAAAATTGATATTATTGGGTACATGTTGAGTAATATACACTTTCAAGGTAGAAACGTGGAAGGCAAAGTTTATGTGGTTCACAGTGGTCCACCGATATTAGGTTGGGCACATCAATACGATTTACATATAATCATAAATCCTAGAGCGAGCCAACAAGTGATGGTTGTAGATGAAATGACAACAGAGACGATTGTGGACGGCATAAGTAATTTATTTGCAGAACGAATAGGTGAGCTAAAAGGATACGTCCACAAAATAATACTCAAACCAAATGCGATTCCTATGCAACATAAGGTTAGGAAAGTACCCATTATCTCTAGACAAGAGGTTAAACGCATGCTTGGTGAAAAAGTTGAGCAAAACTTTATTGAACAAATTGAGACATCTAGATGGATTTCTCCAGTTGTGATTACCAGCAAACCTGATGGCAGTTTTAGGTTCTGTGTGGACTTGCAGAAATCAAAATATTGTGGTTGACAATTTTCTGTTACCCAATATAAACAAATTAATTTTGTCACTGAAAGGAGGGACATTTTTCTCAAAACTTGACTTACGAAGTGCATATCACCAAATCAGGTTACATAATGTTTCCAAACAACTTACAGCATTCACTGGATATTCCAATTCACAAGAATGCTGTTCGGTCTGGCTTCAGCTGCTGGGGTATTTCAGAGGATGATGGGGTCAGTATTAAAAGGGACAGAAAATGTAGTATATTTCCAGGATGATGTATTGTTATTTGGTGATACAATGGAACGTCATAATTTTGTGTTCAAGGAGGTTTTGAGTAAGATGGAGGATGCAGGTTTAACACTCAAGAAAGAAAAATGTAAATTTTCAGTCAAAGAAGTTGAATATTTAGGTTATACTTTATCTGCCAATGGGATTAATCCAAAGCGCGATCTGTTAGAAGCCATAAAGAAAGCTCCAGCACCGGTAGACAAAGACCAACTTAGATCTTTTTTAGGTCTCATAGAGTTTTATGCGAGATTTGTATGCAACTTTGCAGAAAAAACTGAAAAACATCAAGATGCTCCTCAGGAAAGGTCATACGTTTGTATGGTCTAAAGAACAACAAGATGCCTTTGACCAGGTTACAAAAGAAATATGTGATGACAATTTCCTAACCCCATTTGACACAAGATTGAAATCAATTCTCATGGTAGATACCAGTGCGGTGGGAATTGGAGCTATTTTGGCACAAGTCCATTCCTATGGAGTCAAAACTGTAGCTTTTGCTTCAAGGTCATTAACTATTTCTGAAAGAAATGATTCAGTGATTGAGAAGGAAGCTTTAGCTGCAGCATGGGGGGGGGGGGTTGAATACTTCCGCATGTACTTGTGGGGTTTCCTCTTCACATTACAGACAAATCACAAACCTCTGATTAAAATTTTAAGTCCTGGAGGTGCAAATAAAGCTTCAGCATGTCTGGCTAGGCTTGCCGCCCGTCTTCAAGAATATTTGTATAAAGTTGAATACATTGCAGGATGGAAGAATTGTCAAGCAGATGGATTGTCTAGGTTATCGTTACCTTGGAATTAAGTTGATAAAATAAACGTTGAGTCTTTCCAGTCTGAAGGTGCGGTTGCTATGATTGATGAACTAGTTGAACTGTGTGGTAGAGCTGTAGGAAATAAAATCAATGGAGAGTAAGCATGGCCAAAGATGAAACGTTAAAAGTAGTGATAGATTTGATTATTAAAGGGGGGAGACGGGAAAGTCCCCTTCCCATTGCTCTTAGGCCTTTTATGAAAGTTTTAGAAGATTTATCCATTTTTGATGATGATGCAAATATAATAATGAAAGAAGACAAAATTATTCCTCCACAAGATCGTGGGTTTGTTCTTTTCAGGCTGGCCCATGAAGGTCATATGGGTCAGTCTCTAACTAAGAAAAGATTACGGGAACATTTTTGGTGGCCTGCTATGGATCAACAAGTTTCAGAAGGGTTGAGAGATGTTCTGAGTGTGTAGAAAGCCAAAAAAAGATTGAAAGTTGGGAGTCAATTGGAATTGGGAAAGATCAAAGAGCCAGGCTTACCATGTATGCTTGGATTTTATTGGTCCTTTTTCTGGCATTAGTGGTGTTCATAGATTTGATGTAGTCATGGTGGACGTTATGTCTTAATGGCTAATCGTGAAATTTGTCAAGTAATTACTACACGGAGTACTATAAAAACTTTATCTGAAGTTTTCAGTGAAGAAGGTTTTCCAATTAAGTTAGTCACAGATAATGGCACACAACTAATTTCTAATGAAATGACTACCTTTCTAAAATCTTGCGGTATTGCACATTCCAAAACATCATTATACAATCCACAGGGAAATGGTATTGTTGAGAGGGCAAATTGCATGGTGAAAGGGGCTATTCAGATGGCAATAGCTAGCAGGAATGATGTTAAAAATATGATGAATGATTTGGTATGGGCTTACTGGACAACTGAAAATACTGTTTCTGGAAAGATCCCTTTTGTGGTTATGAGGGGGCGCTCTGCTAGTCCAAAATTAAATCCTGCATGGTTAAACCAATCTCAATTGTGATAAAGGGGAAAGTAATAAAATCACCATGCATGAATGAAATATAAAACCAAATGATTGGGTTAAGGTCAAACCAGGTCGCATTACTTCTGGATTCACCAAATTTCGTGGAGCTTACAAGGTAAAACGTGTTCATAACAGACATGTGACTCTTTATAATGGTGAAAATTGGAATATGAGGAGAGTTGCACTTTATAAAAAAGGTAATTCAGATGAAGTGAGCGTCAGGAGTGAGATCGAAGGAGGTTTAAATCCTCACTTTTTTATGTGTGATGATGACGCTACTGTGAGACCATCTAACTTAACGCCAACTAATAGTGGTGATAGTATTTCCAACATTGTAAGATCTCAAAGATCAAGAGGTCCCTCTAGGTACCTTGATGATTATGTTTGTGGGGATTTTTAGATCTCAATGTCCTTATCTTGACGATTGTGAATCAACTAGTGGTAGATCAGTATTACGAACAATGTTTGACCTTATTAGTCAAGATGTTCCTCTATATTTATTGAAGGTTTTTTCTGCTTCATTATTTCTGTTGCTGTAGTTTATTTATTTAGTTCATGTTAGTATCTTAAAGAAATAAAGGGGAAGGATGTGTTGTATTCTTAAATGTAAATTTACATAATATGTGTCCTGCTACTTTAAATGTCAGATTCTATGTAATGTTCCACTGTTGCTATGTTCTATGACATAGCTGTATTCTTCAAACCAGATGTAAGCTGACTGCAGTGGGATTGCCACTGTTACCCCTGTGCTCTTATATTAAATACATAAGTACTTTCTATCTGGACTTTTATGAGTGGTTCTTCGGATTACAACAACGCCCTTTTAGAAGCCGCCTTTAAAGAAGAAATTAGAGGTGACATTAACAACTATTTTTCCTTAAACACGGTCTATGTGGACACGGTGGCTACGTTATGGGAAGCCTTCAAAACTGTGATAAGGGGCAACTGTATAGCAAGGCAGGCCAGAGTGTTGAAGGCCATACTGGGGACACTGAACTCACTTGAGAAACAGATTAGGGACTTGGAACACAAATTCTATACTACCGGCAAGCACACCACTATGGCCTTACTGAAAGAAAAAATACTGGAATTTGAGGAAGAAGCGACCAGAGAAGTAAAATTCCTAGGTAAACATGTTCAGGCTAGGAGATATGGAGAGGGCGATAGGACTGGGAGGACGCTGGCAGAAATGCTCCGAGACCCCCAGGTCCTCTACATATGTCACTGAATTGAAGGTGGCGGATCACTCTATGATCAGGGGACAGAAAGCTATACTTGATTAGTTTTCCAGATTGTATTCCCAGCTCTACACTACTACACAGAGCTCCAGCCCCAAGGGCCTACTGCCTATTCTAGACTCTCTCGAGTGGTTATGGCTGAGTAATGCCTACAGGGAATATCCGGATTTCCCATTTACAGTGGACGATGTAGCGCAAGTCATAAAAAGCCTACCTTTAAATAAAGCCCCCGGTTCAGATGGTTTAACCACAGCCTTTTATAAATCCTATGTTGTGGAATTAGCGCCCCGACTATTAGAACTTTTTGAGGAAGCCCGTGAAATAGGTGTCCTGCCGCCGTCGATGCGGGAGGCCATTATTATTACTCTTTTAAAACCTGGGAAGCCCGAGGTGCCACTCTCACTGATTAATGTGGATGTTAAAATATTGGCAAAACTCATTGCTAACCGGTTGAAGCCCTTGCTCCCATTGGTGGCCCGTCCGGACCAGTCGGGGTTTATCCCAGGGAGGTCCACTTTCCACAATCTTAGGACTTTATTATTGGTATGGCATTATTTACTCCCAGAATTACAGACAGCTGCTGTTTTTTTAGATGCCACAAAGGCATTCAATACTTTAGAATGGCAATACTTATTTGTGATCCTCAGGCGTATGGGTTTCAGTCCGTTGTTTATAAACTTAATACGTCTTCTTTACACGCAGCCACAGACAATTGTGAGAGTGAATGGTCTCATCTCGGCACCCTTTAACATTTCACGTGGAACGAAGAAGGGCTGCCCGCTGTCTCCCCTGCTATTCGCGATCGCGATGGAACCACTCGTGGCGTACATCAGGCAACATCATACTGCCAAGGGGATTGGATTTATTGCCCATAGTCTTCTAATTTCCCTCTACGCTGACGATGTCACCGTATATGTATCTGATCCAGAAGCAAATTTAGATCCGTTATTGAGAGAATTCATCAAATTTGGTGGCCTCTCCGATATATTGATTAATTGGGCTAAATCTGTTATTTTCCTCCTGACTGACACAACTGTCCAATCTCAATCTGAGTTCCCCTTACATGGACGACGGAACCTGTGAAATATTTAGGCATATGGGTTAGCAGGGATGCCCAGGTCTTGTGGAACATGAACTATGGATGCGCTGTACATTGGTTGGAGGAGAAAGTCGCTGCTTGGCTGGGCTCCCGCTGTCACTGGCTGGGAGGATAGCTTTGGCCAAGATGGTGGTACTTCCTAAATTTCTTTATTTATTTGTAAATCTTCCACTCCCTTTCACACAAGCCTTTTTTAAAACCCTAAGGTCACTATTGATCTCCTAGAGTCTCCTGGGAACTTCTGACACTTCCTTTGCTGCATGGGGGCTTGGAGCTCTGGATATGCAATTATATGCATGGAGCGCACAAGCACAGTTCCTTCACTACTGGGCACATCCTACTCCATTTCAGCCCCATTTGCATATGGCCATGTCTGAACTGGGGTGGCAGAGTGGGCTAAAGAACGGTGATGGATTAAACCCAGATCTGTTGACTGGGTGTGAGTGTTTGATTGGTTCAGATGCTCCGTCCATCACCACCCCCTTTTGTACCACCATGTGGCAGTGGAGGCGGCAGTTGCTGCGCCTCTCCCTCTACAGGTTGCCCTATATAAAGAATACAAACGCCCTAGAGAGGATATAGATACAGTAGAAACTATGCGATGGGCCTGGAACAAGGTGCGGAAGAGGGCCAGCGCTCCCAAACTGTATTCCCCATCAATCCCCATAGCGCATAACCTGATGCTATTCCCTACAGGAGAGGACATTGGAAGGGACCTGGCACATAACATGAAATTACACATATTTGCGGATCTTTAACCAGAGGGGTCTTTCTGACCACCCCCTTCGGCCACGGAGGAGTGACAGGTGTCCTTTTCTGAATTGTTCACATATCACAAACTCAGAGCTACATGCAGGTACTTACATGACACTTTTACAGAAGCCCCACCCACCCTCAGCGCATTGGAAAATGTTCTCAAGTCAAATCAAATCAAATCAAATGTTTCTTCATTCTGTTTTTGTCATATTAAAAACCATAAAAGCATTTTCATAAAATCAATTTCATATCACATTTTACATAAAATTCCAATCCATCAAAAAGAAATATATTATAAAAATGAACAAACAAGTTAGCAATTGATTTCTAACAAGGGGCGGTCTCCTAATACATCATTCATTGCTTATGAGGAGGCAAATTCATGTAATACACAACCAAGTTGAGGATCATAATTCATAGATTCAATCGGTGACGAACGATACACTTCAGGAACTTAACAATGTATCCTGCTGACCATTCCTCACCTAGGAACTGTAAGGCTAACAATGCCGGGTGACACCTTCTGATGCCAATAAGTTTTAATAACGGGATTATCCAAATCCTTCGCTGGTCCCCATACAATTTACAGAATAGAAATGTGTGGATTGTTGCCTGAGTTGAAATTTCATCGCAAGGGCAACAAGGTAGAACGGAATCCCAGGTATTACTAGTTGGAAAAGCAACTAGTCAGTGGAACATATTTAGCCTAAATCTGACTGAGAGAAATCTCTCGAAGATGGTAAAATCGTAAGTTAGATAAGGCTGTATAATAGAGGTAGTTTGAACCGGCCTGCAGTGTTGGACAGAAGGTTTTGAGGCTTCATTAGCAAACCGTAGTTCTTCAAGATGGCTAAGGGAGGCCACTTGTAATGCCTTCCTGGTTATAGTCTGAATGGTGGTAGGAACCAGATAATATTTTACCCATCCCAGATCGGTTAAAAAAGATTTTATGTATGATAACCAACCAATTTTGCGTACATGGTCCAGCTCCATACAATCTAGGATTATTTGCTGGGTAAATATGTTTTTGTCTGAAGACCATATACGGTGCCAGAGCAAAAGAGGCTGTATTCTGGCTAAATCTGAGATATGGGAAATCCCCAGTTCCATGTGGCATGAGAAGGTAGATGCACTCTTAGGTAAGGTTAAGAGATATCTCAAATACCCATTCTCTGCCACTTGCAAGTTGTTTATGTTTGCATAGCCCCACACTCCAGCTCCATGTAGCGCTACAGATTGGCATTTGGCTGTATATATTTTTAAAAGTTCAACTGGTGGTCTTTTCCCTAATCTTCTTGAGAAGTTAACAAGGACCTTAGTAGTTCTAATAAGATGGACCTTTCTGGACTCGATAGCTGCATTCCAATTTAATTTATTATCTATGATTATTCCCAAGTATAGGTATTGTACTGCAGTATCCAAATTCTCGTGGTTCAAATATATATCCTTGGTCCTATTTTTCCCGGGACCAGCCATCATGACAAAGGTTTTCTTTATGTTGATTCTCAAATCCAGCTTACCCATAAATCGAGTGTATCTATCAAGGGCCTTTTGTAATTCTCTGGGAGTGCGAGCTAGTAGAACTGCGTCATCCGCATAGAGTAGAGCTGGAATCAGACAGTTTTTTATAATTGGATGGTCCTGGCTCCTATACAGCATGGATCTCTCCAAGCTGTTGGTATAAAGTGTGAAGAGGAAGGGAGCCAGGACACAACCTTGTCTGACTCCTCGCTCTACCCTAAATGGGGCAGATAGCTCTCCGTTTACCCCAAACCTTACCCTTGCTGAAGCGTTGGAATACAATTCACGAAGGAAGTTTACAAGGGGAAGGTCCACTCCCATGTCCTGGAGGATAGACCAGAGTTTTGCATGGCAAACGCAGTCAAAGGCTGCTGACAGATCCACATAAACCATGTAGATACTGCCCGCCTTTGCACTTACATATTTTCCCAGCAACAATGTCAGGTTTAGGGCCTGTTCAACAGTCCCGAAACCCTCCCGGAACCCAAACTGGATGTCCGAGAGGATCCTGCCATCGTCCGGCCATCCCTGAAGGCGTTCTAGGATAATTTTACCCGCCACTTTACCCAGGGAGTCCAATAATGAAATTGGGCGATAACACAATACATCCTGGCGGTCCTCTTTTTTAAAAATGGGGACCATGATTGATTTGGACCACGAGTCCATTAAACCTACCTCACAAGCAGCGTTAAAAACCCTCGTCAGGATTGGGGCCCACAGATCTAAGTTCGATTTAAAAAGATCTATAGGAACACCATCGGGGCCGGGGGCTTTACTGTTTTTACTGGCCTTTAGGGCTGCTGCAACCTCAGCGATGGTGATATCTGTTTTTAGGGGATAGGAAATCCCTACAGGTACCGGATTTATAAGTCCTTGCCTAGCCTTATCGCATGGGCCGTCACTGAAGATTTTTGAAAAGTGCCCTACCTATGCCCCTTCATCGATTGCTACCTCAATAGTTGGTAGATCTTTTTGGTCAGTTAAAAATGGAGATTTAATCATGGCCCAAAAAGCAGAACTGTTTTTGTTTCTACTACTTTTATGCAATTGATCCCAAAGGGCCGATTTCAGCTCATCTTTCCTGTCCTTTAGGGCTGAGTTATAATCCCTCCTCAAAGTTGTTATTTCCTGGGGTACCCTATCTGGTTTTTGCAACGCTTTTTTAAATTTAGAGTGCGCTGCCGAGCATCTGTGATTAAATCATCCTATTTTTTTGGGCTGCGTATTCTTTGACTTTACGAACAGTACGTTTCTATTTGCTTTAAGAACCGCCCCAAAGTTACTTAACAGTTCGACGTCCGATGTGACCAGATCTAAGCATTTAAGGATAGACGAATACTCCATTTTTATGACTCTCCTAGTAATATCTACTGGGTCGACTTTCTCCCATTTTAGAGAGTAGCCATTTAATTTATCGAGGTACAAGATGTTTTGCTTGAGAGCGCTGGCTATACTTTGTGTGCGATATTCATAAAGAGGGAAGAATATTATGCTGAGAGCACAATGATCGCTCATAGCAGTGATATGTGTTTTGAACCCCGTTACGCGATTGCCCACCATGTTTGATATTAAGATGAAATCAATAGTCGAGTGCCTGTCTCTCCCTATGAATGTCGCGTCCAACCGCTGAGTTCCTGGATTCCTTTTATTAACAATAATTAGGTCCAGTTGTAGTAGTGTGTCATTTAAGGAGATGCCGACACCTGAGTGGGAAAAATGGACTATAGGATCATCATGTTCATCAATTAACCCGCATCCATTCCAGTCACTATATTGACAAGGATGTTGATTAAAATCGCCCCCCCAAATGATAGTGGCTCCTACAAGTGAAGCCTTTGTTAATGCGGTTAGTTGGAGGCGCAACTGTCTCAATATCGTCAATAGTTCGAGAGTCGGTAGGTTATTGTAAAGGTTTACTAGGAGAACCGTCTCCCCATTGCCAAAATGCATGCTCAGTATTTGGAAATTTGCCTCTAGAGCCACTACAGTTATTTTCAGATTTCCTATTAGGTTTGAGATGTAGATGTTTAAACCACCTTTCGCTCTGCCAGATGCAGCAGGTAGCGCGGGCGAAAAATATGTTTTATAGCCTAGCAGATGTATTTCACACGTGGTCCATGTCTCCTGGAGACATATTATATTTGATTTCTGTAAAAAAATTTGGCCCGGTACCATTTTCTACATTAGGCCGTAACCCTGCTATGTTCCAAAACAATAACTTCATTGGTGTTCCAGTTTTAACAGAGGTATTTTCCTGTAGTGATTCAGCATGTTCCATTAATGGAACTACCCTTATACCTGGTGTCGTAGTAATTCTACCCTTATTAGTCAGTAATGGTATTTCCTATAACCTGGCAGGATTAGTAATTGAATCACCATAAACTGTCACCTCTTTCGTGTCGGTTAGTACCATCGGTTGCTTACTAGAACCCCTTGGTAAGGGATTATTCCCCGTTTTGATTGCCAAAGGACCTGGTTGTTTTATCTCATGAATGTTCCCAGAAACCTGCTTAGTACGTCAATCTACTCCTTCCAGGCCAGACAGCGTGGATAAGCGATTGAAAGTAGGGAAACCAAAACCAGGGATTTCACTGTTACAGACGTATAAGGGACAGGCTCTTGGTGGATGCCCCAACAATAATTGAGGGTAAAAGTAGCTTAAGTCCCGGGTTGAAATTGCACTCTCTCCCTGCTCACTATACCAATCCCCCATGTGTCTAGTAACTCTACGGTCCTTAAAATTAATAATAATGAGATCCCCACCTATATCCTTTGGCCTACGACCCAGCCAGCCAACTCTCCTAACATGGAGAATTTCACCGTTAATGTGTGCGGGTAGAAGCCTATTGCAACTTAACCAGTGTATCACTTTATTTTTAAGCTGTTGGTACCCCTCTAGTTGAACAATCTTCAGTTCTGGGATCCCCGTCAATATCACCACATAGGGGGCGGCCTCTGGTGGTAAGTCAATGTTTTGATGGTTTCCCCTTGCACGCACGGTGGATGAGGGTGGCCTAATTGCGATTGATTGGGATTTCGATGGGTTTCTATCCTGTCTAGCCTCACTCTCTCCCCCCAAGCTTTTAAGGGGCTTATCTATTTTTTGGGGACTCTTCGGGATTACCTGTATTACTGCTGGAGGATCTTTATCGTGTGGTTTCTCAACTAATATCATCGTGTATCAAGAGGGAGAGAGAGGACCAGATAGCTAGTCCATATCCCCGGGTTTATATGAAGTTAATCAAAAGAAGACTAGCTTAAATAGGGGGGTTGACAAAGATTAATTTTAATTCAAGGACTCAAGTATGTTTCGTCAGGGGGTAGTGGCACCTGGTAGGTGTGCTTATAAAGCCCTCACCCACCAACCTAGTTGGTGGCATGCTTCATCATCGGGCCCACCCAGTGACACCTAGCGTGTCCCGGGTGTGCTTCGACGCCTGATTACAGCGGAGCAGGTATGTCGCTGAGTGTGCGGTGAAGAGTGTTATGGGATGTGAATTAAAACAGCTTGGCGGGGGTCCCAGTACCCGTAGGTAGATTAGACTTTAATGCCTGGGCCACCGTCAGCGGTTAAAAATAAGGCTGCTGGATGTTAGAGGCGAGTTACGACCTCCCACATCCTGAGACGGGTCAACATGTTTCAGCCAGTGCCTTATGAATATGATGGCTTTCTTCAGGACGGATAAAAATAAGTGTGAGTGATTAGAACTAGTGGGTGTGTAATTCAGACTATGTGTATACACGCCCTAAAGTGTTTTTCTATGTGTGAGAGGGGGATTCCCTTCTCAAAACACGCTAGTTCAGGTAGTATGCTACTTCATGGCTGTGAAGTGGCAAGGGTTGGCCAGAATTGCTGGGCAGAGCCTGCTTTGGACCTGTAGTGCCTCCTTCGCAGAACCGGTTCCACTAGTTCTAATCACTCACACTTATTTTTATCTTATGTGGGAGGTCGTAACTCGCCTCTAACATCCAACAGCCTTATTTTTAACCGCTGACGGTGGCCCAGGCATTAAAGTCTAATCTACCTACGGGTACTGGGACCCCCGCCAAGCCGTTTTAATTCACATCCCATAACACTCTTCACCGCACACTCAGCAACATACCTGCTCCGCTGTAATCAGGCGTTCTCAGCACACCCGGGACACGCTAGGTGTCACTGGGTGGGCCCGATGATGAAGCATGCCACCAACTAGGTTGGTGGGTGAGGGCTTTATAAGCACACCTACCAGGTGCCACTACCCCCTGACGAAACATACTTGAGTCCTTAAATTAAAATTAATCTTTGTCAACCCCCCTATTTAAGCTAGTCTTCTTTTGATTAACTTCGTTTCTCAACTAATGGCAGGGGAGAGGGCGTGTTACTACAGGATTGAGATTTTCTAGTGTTTATAAGTTCCTTGATTAGATCAGTATTCGATGTAAGAGATTGTTCTATGATCCCCAATTGTGTGGACATTCTTTTAACCCTCTCTATCAGTGGCAGCATTAGGGATTTCATTAGTTGCTCCATACACATCGTTAATTCTTTAGCACAATCCGACGATAGGGGAAGACTGTCTGGTACTGGGTCCCGAGTCAACTTTTTAGTGGTGTAGTGGGGGACTTGACAAACCTTTAAGGTTTTTGCCCTCCTTCCGTTGTGGATATTCCCTCCCCGATTCCTTTTTTTATTTTTCTGTCCTGGCCCAGTTAAAGGTGTATGTGATTTTAGACTTCCGGATTGTAGGGGGGATATCGTAGGTAATAGCTCATCAGGAATAATTTCAACAGATAAATCTACAGAAGACTCGTCTATATTTCGATCTGTAGAGGCTGTTAGGTCTCGTAACTGTGGTGGGGTGCTAATAACAGCTATTTGATATGTTTCAATAATACTAGCGGGTGGAGTTTTGGCCCTCTGTATATTGCCCAGTGAAGAGCGTTTCCTCTGTAGATACTCTGTGGATAAACGCCATTCTGTAATGGCGATATCACGCTCGACAGCTGATGGGGCCCTAGTTATATAAAGATCCAGTGTGCCTCTCAGTGATCCACCCACCCCTGATTTTCTACCTCTATTTAGGGAAGGGGTCATAATCCAATGTACAAATGCACTTTTACAAAACTACAAGTAGAACAAGATGAAAAAATGCAAGATGAGGGGTAACCTCACGATGAAGGTCAGTTACAATTATCAGTAGTCAATAGTAAGTAAGAGGACTATGGCCACGTTTTCCAAACCGATTACTTAACAATATGAGGAAGTAGTATTCAAGTCTTATGCGACGGGTCCAAGAGTTAGATGCAAGGGGAATGGCCCAGCCCACCCTTGTACTGCCGTGGACAGCCGTAGACGGCCCGCCCTTTGCCCAGGCTTCTCCCGGGATTGGCCCGTGCGCGGTCCCGCGACGCGGGAGGAGCGCTGGTGTTTTGAGCGCCTTCCGGGCGCGTAAGCAAGCGTTGTTGGGCCGGGCTACAGGCAAGAGCAAAGAGTCCTGGGGCTGTAGTCCCCCCGCTCAGCGGCCGCAAGATCATCCGAGTGCTGCAGCGGGGAGGACCAGCCAACACGGGCCGCTGGAGCAGGCAGGAGAACCTCAAATTGCAAAGGTAGTATCCCCGAACAAGGAAACAAACAAACCGACAAATACTCTGGAGAGCTCCCGCTCCTCTGCAGGAGCGCTGGTGTTTTGAGCGCCTTCCGGGCGCATAAGCGAGTGTTGGTGGGCCGGGCTACAGGCAAGAGCAAAGTGTCCTGGGGGCTGTAGTCCCCCCGCTCAGCGGCCGCAAGATGATCCGAGTGCGGCAGCGGGGGGGGACCAGCCAACACGGGCAGCTGGAGCAGGCAGGAGAACCACAAATTGCAAAGGTAGTATCCCCGAACTAGGAAACAAACAAACCGCCAAAGTCTCTGGAGGGTTCTCAAGTCAACCTGCCCCTCTGAGTAATCACCAGAATATACAACCTCATGCAGAATTCAGCCCCTTTGACAAAACCAAGGGCACTACAGGCATGGAACGCGAACTTGCAGACTCCGCTTACAGAAGACCAATGGCTTTATTGTTGTAGCCAACTCACAGCCCTCTCCCCTAACTATAAGCTTCGGCTAGTCCATTTTAAGTTCCTACACAGATTTTACAGAACACCCAGTAACATGCATCATATAGGTCTCAAGGAGGATGAAAATTGCTGGAAATGCCGGAGGACTCCGGCTGGCTTCCTACATGTTGCATGGGATTGCCCGAGGTTAGAAAAATACTGGCTCGATGTATTTCATACAATCCACCAAATAATTGGGCAGACAGAAGAGCCTAATCCTTTACAGGGACTGCTAGGGTATGTTAAAGACACTCCTGCCAAGCTTAGGAAACTACATGCACTGTTGTTCCTTTTCGCTAAAAGACGGGTTGCTATGCATTGGGGGAGTAAACGAGTCCCATCCAAAACTGACTGGATAGCAGACATAACATTTGGACACTCACAATTGACCACATTCTGGGAGCTGATGCCTTCCACATCGAGACCCAAAGACATATTTGACCCATTTGTGGTATGGGCCCGTGAACATCAAGAGACAACTGCTACTGAGGTACCTTAGAAGTAAGCATATGGGAACAGGGAGGGTCCGCGTCATACAGGGTGGAGATATGGCATACATGCAAATGTGAAACAATATGTATGTATATATGGGTTGCACACCTATTTATGATAGTTCATTACTTCTGGTATGTTTTAATTATTTATTTATGCGATTTTATATAGCGCGAACTTTACACGAAGGTGTCAGAGCGCTTTACATAGGACCCAGTTACAACCATAAGGACTGAAGGTTACATTCGGAAAAACAAAATTGCACATTTTTGACTTACATAAGAACCAGTTGAAAACATACGGACTTAGGATTACATGCCTTATAAAAAGGTACAAACAGAAAAAATTGCAAATGTACAAGAGATAAAGTCACACAAAGAGGAGATACAAATGGAAAAACTCTAGGCATATACTAGTGATATCTCTATCTACTTAGGGAGAGGACACACATGGATATACTCTAAGAGTCAAATAGGAATGGTAGAGAGCAAAACACACAATTTCATGGAGGTCAGGCATCTAGCTAGGGGCATTTCAGACCATGCCCCATATTGTCTCGGTATGTGGTGGGTGCTGCCGCCACTCGCAGAACAATTACGATTAATTCCTGGTGCCTCAAAATTCCACATATCAAAACTACTCACAGAGAACTACTTCTCGGAGAATGTGAGATCGATCCATTGATCTCAAGTCATTTGGGAGGCCTACAAGGCAGTGATAAAGGTTCAGGCCCTCTCCCTTGCAGTGGGACACAAGAAAGAGAAGTGTAAAAAACTGGAAGAATTAGAGCGCAACATTATAATCAGGGAGCAAGCAGCCACACATTCCCAAGACAAGACAGCTGTCCATAAATTGGAACTTAAGAGAAAGGAATGTAGGGCCATATGTTTCAAAATCCTCTTTTGCGATTCTCAAATAGCGATTTTTTGCGAATTTCTATTTGAGAATCGCAATATGCTATGTATGTAGGATTTGCGATACATTTTGCAAATCCTACATATTCCTTAATTTGCGAATTAGGAATACCTCCCAATTCATTCCTATGGGCCTCTAGGCCCATAGGAATGAATGGGAACACATTCTCAATTTGCGATTAGTAATTAGAGAATCGCAAATTGAGAATGCAATTTCAAAGGTGCAAGGGTGTCAAAAGGACAACCTGTTGCACCCTTGAAATAAGCAAGGATGCACATGTGGCCACATACATGCCCTAAGGGCATGTATGTTTCACATTGCACTTTGAAAAATGCAAAAAAGTGAATTTTTCAAAGATATCACAAATTACCACCAACTTGAAGTTGGTGGTAATTTGCGATTCCTTAAGGCCAAATTGGACTTTTTTGGTGCTTCTCAATCAATCAATCATTTGTAAAGCCGCAATGGTCTCAAGGAGCTGGGCTTCTTACATTGGATTTACGGAATCGCAAAATTTGCAATTCCTTAAATGCAATCGCAAAAAAGGAATCGCAAATTTTGCGATTCCTTATTTTGCACGCAGATTTGCCTTCATACATACCATTTCGCAAAATTGCGATCGCAAACGCCGAAATTCGCAGAATTTCAGCGTTTGCAATCGCATTTGCTTGATACATATGGCCCATAGAGAGTTAGCAACTGAGGCCGCCAGAAAAAAACACAGCACACAACTACATAGAATATACAAACAGGGAGATTGCGCAAGCTAAACGTTCGCATGGCTAGATAGGCGAGACAGGGCCGACCGTTGGGTCAGGGCAATACGCGGGCAGGAGGGGGTATGGAGGAGGGATCCGCAAGACATAGCCCAGGTATTTGCTGAATATTTTACACAACTATATTCCCCGTGGCCTCCGCCACAATAGACGACTCAAGGTATCTAATAACCGACATAAAGATCCCAGCGTTAACCTCGGAAGACCAACAATCGCTGGATGCAGAGCTCACAAATGAGGAAATGGCAGCGCCCATACTCAGCATACAATCGGGGAAATACATGGGGCCGAAGAGCCTTCCAATAAAACTCCTCAAAATAATGGCCACAAAGGTGGCACCCCACCTGCTCAATATGTATCTTGAAAGTAAATGAGAGGGAATATTGCCCAGAGACGAAAGAGTGGCCTCCATAGCAGTGATTCTCAAGAAAGGTAAGCCAGCTGAGGAGTTCGCCTCATACCGCCCCATATATTTACTCAATGTAGAGGTAAAAATTCTGACCAAAATATTAACATCAAGGCTTCTCCCAGTTAAAATGAAGCTTGTCCACCTGGATCTGTCTGGATTCATGCCGCACCGAAATACCGCATTAAATCTGCTTGGACTGAACGGGGTGCTTGCTCAGCAAGACACAATTCAGTAAAGTGCCGCCATACTGTCCTTGGAAGCTCGTGTGGCCTTTAACACAATCGAATGGCCATATATGTTTGCTGTCCTGGAGCGCATAGGTCTGGGGAAGAACTATGTCGAGTGGCTCCAACTTCTATATGTAGAACCACTAGCGTAGGTGATGGTGAACTGGCATACATCAAAGACCTTTGCTTTGCGCCGAAGGACAAGACAGGGTTGCCCTTTGTCCCCAATTATATTTGCACTAATCCTCAACCTTTGGTGAGTTGGATACGAGGGGACCCTTTGAAATGTGGGTTAAAATGGGCAAATGAGAGGGAGGATAGAATTTCACTTTACACTGATGGCATTTTGTTGTTTGTGGCGTCCCCTCGAGCCTCAATTAGTAGGATACTTCAGATATGTTCCAACTATGGGAGATACTCGTGGTACACCATTAATTGGTCTAAATCAGTAATATATTTGCTGCCGGCGGTGTGCAGAACAACTATAGTGACGGACAGGTTTGGATATCTCAAAATATTTGTGATGGCTAATCCAAAACTTTCCCACTAACAAAATATTCAGGGCCCTCTGACTCGTCTACAGGGGGATGTCCGGCATTGGCGTGCATTACCACTGTCCCTGCTGGGACGAGCGGCACTATATAAAATGATGGCTATGCCCCGTTTCTTATACGCCCTGCAAAATACCCCGTACAGCGTCCCTGAAACATACTTCAAGTAGATAGATGGGAAAGTCATAACACTACTCTGGGACGGGAAGCCACCCCGCATTGCAGCCCTCAAGCTGGTTCACGGATGGTATGATTGGGGGAATAGCCTTGCCGGATATTCGAGTCTACTATTTGGGCAGCACACGTGTCGAACATTAATAAATGGATATACGATGCACAGCAGGAACCAGCTTGCTACATTGATAAGTGGCTGATGGGTAGTAGGAGATTTAGAGAAGCACTATATACGAAGCCAAACAGGCAGCAAGTCACCAGTCCAATGGCCTTCAAAGTTGCTCTATGGCACATCACCACGAAAAAATTAGGCTGGTATAATAAAGTGAAAAAAAACACCTCTATGGCATGCAGAGATATTGGGCAAATTAAGCAGATGCCAAGGGCTCGACAAATACGATACCATTGGCCTATCACAAGTAGGAGACCTGGTTAAAAAAGGGAAAATACTCGCTTTGCCGACTTGCAAAAAGAATATGAGTTGTCTACGGGTGAAGCGTTTAGATACCTGCAAATACGACACAGCTTGCAGACGGTGCTCCGGGAGGAGGGTGAAATACCGGAGACCTCATCTCTGGAAGATAGGCTGGTCACTGAACATATAGACCACAAGACAATATCACTCACTTATAGGAAGATAACTAACAATTCTCATGACCCGCTGAGGCACTTATATGAGCGCTGGCAGACAGATCTGGTGGACCTAGAGGAAGAGGACTGGCGCGATGCGCTATCCTTCCCGCGAGACGTTCCCATATCATCACGGTTGAGGTTAATCCACCTAAAGGTTCTCCACAGAACATATATTTCATGTGCATCACTGGTCAAGATGGGTAGAAGCAGCGATGCAGAGTGTAGAAGGAGATGTGGAGGGATTGGCACCTTTTATCACACATTGGGAATCCCCGGCTATCCCAACATACTGGAACACAGTAACTGCACTAGTCAGCGGGGTGCGTGGTGATGCCCTGCCTCTGTCGCCCAAATTGTGCCTGCTCAATGTGTGGAAAGCCACTGACATTACCCGTATGGGTCAACTCTGAGTTGCCACTGATTTTATAATTGCTAACCCTAATATTGCCCGTAAATGGGGTGTGCCTGAGCCGCCAACCCAAGAAGAGTGGGACCGGGATATGGACGGGTGCAGGTTTCCAGAAAAGGCGGTCTACATGAATAGAGTATTACCCAAGAAGTGGGATTGGATATGGGGGACATAGAACAAACATAGAGGCAACATTTGTGCCTCCCCCTTGGCCCGGGGAAGTGGCCCCCATGGTCAATACATGTTGCAGATGACATCGCTGATGCATAGGGAGGGGGTGAGTTAACACACGGTATCCAATGGATATGAGATGCATAACTTGATGTGAGCTGTAGTGTCTATATTGATGTATGCTGCACCAACTACTTTAATACAAAATAGTTCTCAAAAAAAATTGCTGAAAATAGGATGGCAAGGATGGGAAGAGAGACAGTGCTTCATTGCAGCTGAGTTTTTGCTGAACTTCACTTTAGCTTGGTTTACAATTTATAATACCACCTAGAGACATAGGGGCCCATTATGATGTCGGGCGGATTGCCTCCGCCAGGCTGGCAGGATCTTGCTGCGGGATCCCGCGGGAGTTTGTCGACCGCGATTACGTCATCGCGGCTTGCCACCTTGCACAGCGAGAGTTTGGCAACGTGAGTACGTCATAAAGGCCCGTGATCACGCATCGCGGGAGTAAACACTTGCGAACACGTAGATGTGGCGGGCAGCGACAATCTAGCAATTGCGAGATTGCAAAATTTGCAATTTCGCACAAGAAATCCACCAGCAGGCAGCATAAACCTTGAAAATTATGATTTTTATCAGACTAACTCCTCAGGTTGACATATGCCTGCACTTTTTTTTTGCAAGGAGTCCATTTTGGGGGGGGGGAAGGAAGTGCCCCACAGTCTCCAACTTCCTGTTCCTGTCCAGCAGGCTCCTCCCAGTGCTTTCTTCATGTGCTGGTCACTTTGATTTGGATCTTGACCTGGAAGGATTACTTTTTGTGGATGCTGCTGGATATTTGGATTTGAGGCCTTTTTGACTTTCTTTGGATCACTTTTGGATTAGAAATTTCACAAGTAAGTTTGTTTGGGGCATTACAGTTGCTGCAACTACAATTTTGGAACTTTTTCAGAACATTAAATAAAATATATTGTGAGTAGCCACAGTATCCAGTAGGACCAGGGTTAGTTATGGGTGCATGATGCAACTGTTTTGTTGAATTTCAACATCATTTAGGGCATGGATGGCATTGGATTGTGGTGATTTTTGTGTGTTTTTCGATTTTTTGGGGTGTTGTTGGGGCCTTTTTGTCCAGGGGTACTCACTCAGTGGTGCATGGGCCTAGTCTTTCTGTGTGGTCTCTTTAATGTAAACATCATCGAGGGCATAGATGGCATTGGATTGTGGTGATTTTTGTGTGTTTTTCGATTTTTTTGGCTGTTGTTGGGGCCTTTTGCCCAGGGGCACTCACTCAGTGGTGCATGGGCCTAGTCTTTCTGTGTGGTCTCTTTAATGTAAACATCATGGAGGGCATGGATGGCATTGGATTGTGGTGATTTTTGTGTGTTTTTCGATTTTTTTGGCTGTTGTTGGGGCCTTTTGCCCAGGGGCACTCACTCAGTGGTGCATGGGCCTAGTCTTTCTGTGGGGTGTCTTGAATGTAAACATCATGGAGGGCATGGATGGCATTGGATTGTGGTGATTTTTGTGTGTTTTTCGATTTTTTTGGCTGTTGTTGGGGCCTTTTGCCCAGGGGTACTCACTCAGTGGTGCATGGGCCTAGTCTTTCTGTGGGGTGTCTTGAATGTAAACATCATGGAGGGCATGGATGGCATTGGATTGTGGTGATTTTTGTGTGTTTTTCGATTTTTTGGGGTGTTGATGGGGCATGGCCATGTGGGTGGGGGCCATTTTGAGGCCTGGTCCAGGGCCATGTGGTGGGGGTGAAGGGGCCGTTTTGTATCCAGGCAGTGTGCTTTGTGCCATAGGCCTGCATCCAATGTGCCTTGCTTTCATCCATTATGCCCAGGGGTACCCAGTGGTGTATGGCCTAGTCTTTCTGTGGGGTCTCTTTAATGTAAACATCATGGAGGGCATGGATGGCATTGGATTGAGGTGATTTTTGTGTGTTTTTCGATTTTTTGGCTGTTGTTGGGGCCTTTTGCCCAGGGTACTCAGTGGTGCATGGGCCTAGTCTTTCTGTGGGGTGTCTTGAATGTAAACATCATGGAGGGCATGGATGGCATTGGATTGTGGTGATTTTTGTGTGTTTTTCGATTTTTTGGGGTGTTGATGGGGCATGGCCATGTGGGTGGGGGCCATTTTGAGGCCTGGTCCAGGGCCATGTGGTGGGGGTGAAGGGGCCATTTTGAATCCAGGCAGTGTGCTTTGTGCCATAGGCCTGCATCCAATGTGCCTTGCTTTCATCAATTATGCCCAGGGGTACCCAGTGGTGTATGGGCCTAGTCTTTTTGTGGGGTCTCTTTAATGTAAACATCATGGAGGGCATGGATGGCATTGGATTGAGGTGATTTTTGTGTGTTTTTAGATTTTTTTGGGGTGTTGATGGGCATGACCATGTGGGTGGGGGCCATTTTGAGGCCTGGTCCAGGGAGGGCCTGGCCATGTGGGTGGGGGTCTAGGGGCAATTTTGAAGCCAGGCAGTGTGCTTTGTTGTGTCATAGGCCTGCACCCAGTTTGCCATGCTTTCATCCATTATGCCCAGGGGTACCTTGTCAGTGGTGCATTTTATTGGTCTTTCCATTTTGGGGGGTGGGTATAATAAAAATGCTTACTTGCAAACTATTAATTGAAGCGCTACATATGCAACATTTATTTAACTGATGTTCCTCTGGCTTCGTTTGCTTTTAGGTGCAGAAAGACGAATCATCAGCCTCATCGTTCCTCATCAGTGCCAGGAAGAAGTCCTGCTGCGGAGTGTGCAGCACAACATCACGTGTGGCCACAGACAACTCTGCAACGTGTGCAACTGCGGCCTGCTGTTCTGACATCTGAAGAAGATGGCCCCAAAAGAAGTTGCCCGTAGCTCCTCTAGCAAGAAAGTTGCCAGTAAGGAGCAGAAGAAGCAAGTGGCGCCACTTACCAAGGAGACTGGTGTGCCGACCGCCGCATTTTTTGGGAAAAACAAAAGTACGCCTGCAGCAGCAGCGGGGTCTGCTGGGGACCAAGCTGGGAGCAGCATCTGCGCTCCATTGGGCTCAGTGCCACCACCACCACGCCAACTTAGGTCCAAGCCCTTGAGTGCTGCAGAGGCAGCCAGTATAGTTGTTCAATCACCATCGACCAGTGATGTTGCCTCATCGCAAGAAAGTAGCAGCATCCCTCAATCAACACAGGTTGCTGTAACTCATCTGACGAGTGTTCAACAACCACAGCCGCAACAACAACCACATGTGCAAGTACAAGCCCAAGTACATGTGGAAGGAGAGGCGGCGCAAGGAGAGGCGCAAGCAGAGGTGCATGGAGCGGCACAAGTGCCCACAATAGTTGTTCCTCCCGAAGTAGGGGCACATCAGGAAATTGACATTCAAGCCGAGGTATCACATGAGGAAGCCACTCCTCCTGATGATTCATTGTCTTCCAGATCCCCAGCAAGGAAAAGATCAAGGATGGTGTCTACTTCTTCTTCAAGCCCCCTTCCTTCTGATGATATGGATGAAACTTGGGAACCACCACGTCCGTCTGAGAGTGAGGCACACAATGATCTGACAAAGGTAGCTAAGCGTAAAAGGAAGGTCCCCGAAAGTCTCAGAGTTATGGAGTGTGATGATGACGCTGAACAAGAAGTGGCGTATACTCCTGCTGATGAAGACTCTCACGACGACGACGCAGTCATCATAGACGTCACTCCAGCCTCAGCGGGCATGCAGCACACAGACATTTTAACCCTAGCCCGAAATGCTGCTGAGCGTGATGATGATGGCGACGTGGGAATGGGACCACCACGAATGCAGTTAACTAGTACACCACCACCTATAGCTTCCATATTTTCTCGCCAGAAGGGACCTCCATCCACCTCGACCTCCATTTCCTCAATTAGTGGTGCTGTAAGTGTCAAGATTACGTTCCACAGGATCCGGTCGTTGATAAGGGGGTCCACCTCCTAACGTTACCAACTCCCTGATCTTAGAACACAGGGAATTGGAACCAGTAAGCAAGGGAAGTCAGGAACGGGGAGGGGACTGCTGGGACAAAGGCTCTGAAATGATATAAGAACAGACAATACAGTTAAACACAACATAGCAACATCATGGCTACTCTCTTCAATTCTCGCTAAGAATGTAACACCAGTTGAGCACACTTACACACCTGAATCACAGAGTCTATTTATACCCAGCAGAGTAAACAGTGAAAACAAAGGAAGGCGTCTTAGCTCTCTCCAACTGCATAGAGCCACAGAATGTCAGCGGCTACTAAAAAGCACAGCCAAGGCAAAGTACACCAAAGGTTCCTCAACACCTGGAATATTGTAACACCATAGCCAGCTTACTGTAAAAGGAAATGTGCCTGAGGTTGAATCCCAACCAAAACAAACGAACTATAGATGGTGGCAGTCACCACGATAATTCTCCATACAGAGGAAACAAGGAAACCCACGGAATCACGGCAGAAAGTGGTTGGCCAACACACCTTGCTCCGCTACAAACGAAGAAATGATTAATCATTTAACGGTAGCGCGTGGCCAGCCGACACACGGCGCTCCGCTCTTGGCTGAAAGGAAAAAAGAGAACACGGTAACATGTGGCAGCCACCACTATGTTCCGCGATCTAGCGATATCAGGGATGACCGATGCAGACACGCGTGGCCAGCCGACACAACGCGTTCTGGAACAGTATAAGCGCAGCCGCGCTGATGCTTTCGGAGCCCCGCGAGCATGAGAAGAAGTATGAACAACGGTAACGTGTGGTCGGCCTGACACACTACGTTACATTGATTAACGAGGGGGCCGTAGGACGACCACTCACCCACAGCCACCAAGGGGAGATCAGGGACGCCTCCAAACAGTGAGGCAGGAGCAGCCAAGCGACGCCACAAGACCCGAACCTGCGGATCACAGCAGGACCCGGAACAAACAGAATTACACGCATGAGCCGATGCGTTTGCAGTCTCTATGTAGCTTCCTGGTACCAAGGCTCATGGGAGTTGTAGTTCAGCATGGGAGTTGTAGTTCAAAGGCTAGGTAGGCGCAAAGGGAGCCCGAAACCTGACAGTAAGCGCACAACGTACTAAATTTCAGCAACACACATCCTCCAGTTCATCTGGCATTAGCAGCATTCCCAGTATCGCCTCCTCTGCCCCCCACCGACATTTGAAGTCCGCAGTTTGGGACTTTTTTAGTGTTAGCCCAACAAGGGAAAACATAGCCATTTGTACCATTTGTAAGGTTCAAGTTAGTCGTGGTAAGCTTGGTACCAACTATGGTACCGGAGGCCAGAGAGGTCATCTTGGGAGACAGCACACTGTCAAATGGCATGCGCACCTAAGGGAGATCAAGGATGCCCGAATTGCAAGTCAACAAATTGTATCCGTTGATGTTTCATCTGCTGATGACGAGGAGGAAGAAGCGTCAAACATTTCTTCAGTTACACCCAGTACCCCTGTCAGCAGCACACCCCCTGAAAGATATATGAGCCACACTAAGAGTGTGGGAGAGAGTGAGACACCAATGCGAAAAAGTTCATCATCACTGAGCGTAACTGGGTCGCAGAAGTCATCATCATCCCGTAAAATGGTCCAGCCCACCATTAGAAGCATGTTGTTTTCAGAAGCGCCATATGAACGCAACCACCCAATGGCGCGTCTGTATAACACTAAGCTGGCTAAAATGCTAGCGCTGGACCTTCTCCCTTTTTCTTTTGTGGAAGGGGTGGGTTTTCTTGAAATGGTGGCAACGCTCTGCCCTAAATGGAAGGTTCCTAGACGGTTCTATTTTGCCAGAGTTGCAGTTCCAGCACTACATGAAGATGTGCTGGAGGTGATTGGGGCAGCTTTGCAGAAGAGTGCTGTTCACAGTATACATCTGACAACAGACATGTGGACCAGTTGCGCAGCCACTGATTACATGTGCATCACTGCACACTGGGTCTCTTTTTCAGGGGTTAAAGCAAAGATAAACGCAGGGGTTGACTCGGACAAAGTTTATAAAGCTGCTCGGAAACATGCAACAATAGCCATGTTTGCCATGGAGAAAAGTCATACAGGAGAAAACATTTTGCATGAGTTTAACACAAAGGTCTTTGAATGGCTGTCCCCAAGAAAACGCACGATTGGTTATGTTTCCACGGATAATGGCGCCAATGTAGTTAAGGCCATGGATATGGGTAACTATTTCAGAGTTCCTTGTCTGGCGCACTGTATAAACCTGGTTGTTAAAAAATTCTTGAGTGAAGAAAGTCCAGTCTCCGAGTTACTGACCACCTGCCGAAGAATGTGCACACATTTCAACCATTCTTTTAAGGCCCGGAAGCAGCTGAGGTGCCTGCAACATGAACGTAAATTGCCAGTGAAAGCACTCATCCAGGAGCTGGCAACACGTTGGAACTCAACCTTCTACATGCTTGAGCGTCTGTATGAGCAGTATGCGGTAGTCGATCAGTATTTCTTTAAACTGGGTACACCTATGATAGACATGAGGATACAGGTGGAGCAATGGGACCTAGTTAAAAGCCTGACAGACATGCTTAGTCCTTTTGAGGTCTTCACGCGTGCAGTCAGCAGGGAGGACTGTAATTTGGGAAAAGCTATCCCATTGTTGAGCATGCTAGAGCACCGCCTGAAGGCGGTCTGTTCTAAGTTTGAAAAAGATGGAAAGGAAGAAGCATTTGAGTTGGCGGAAAAGTTATTACACCGCCTACTTGGCGATGATCGTCTTGAAATGATCAACACAGAACAGCATTACATTTGTGCTACTATTCTGGATCCACGGTACAAAAAGGCAGTGGCAGGCAGAGTATTCTTTCCTTTTGATGACGCAGATGTTACAAAGTACAAACATGGGCTAGCTGTGTCAGCCACTCGGTTGGAAAGAGAATGGCAGGAAATTGAAGGAAAAGGCAGTACATCAGCATCAGCAGGCCGTCCGCAGTCGAAAAAATCCACTTCTACATTTGTGGCTGTGGCAGAAGTGAGTGATTTTCCCTCTCAGCCGTTAACGACACCAGCAACCGTATCATCTGCACCAGACACAACAGTAATATTGTGTGAAGAAGAGGATTGGCTTACTCAGCTTGGGTTTGCTTCTGAAATGGTCCCAGAAAAAAGTAAGCAAAGTGGAGGAACCCTGGAGAACCTTGAGTCGATGGTGCAGGCCTACCTGAATGACTCAGCAGAGGTCCATCTTTCTCATGACCCATTGGCGTATTGGCATGGGAAAACAGATGTGTGGCCAGAGATCACCAACCTGGCTATGAATGAAATGAAATGACATGAAATGCAAAAAAGATTTATTAAGCGCTACAGCTGCCCTGAGGCGTCCAGGCGCTGAACTAAAAAGAGTGCCTTCAAGAGAAAAAAGCAAAAGAGCAAGGACTACTTAGTCAAAGAGAAAAGTCTTAAGCTGTTTACTGAAGTTCGATAAATTGGAGTTAGTTCTCAAATGCAGGGGAAGAGTATTCCATAATTTGGAGGCATTATATGAGAAGGATCGACCTCCTGCTCTCGCTCTCTGGATTCGGGGAACCTTGGCCAAGAAAGCAGATGAAGAACGAAGAGTTTTATTGGGCAGATAAGGCGAGATCAGGGAATGGCTAATTTCTGGACCCGCTTTCCAAAAGGCCTGGTGAGCGATACACATAGATTTAAATTTGACTCTCTCCGTAATGGGGAGCCAGTGCAAAGCTCTTAACCCAGGCCTTATTGGGGTTCTGCGTGAAATTCCGAGCAGAGCTCGTGCCGCACAATTTTGACTTCGTTGGAGTTTTTGCAAGCTGTGCTCTGGCACCCCAAGGTATAAAGCATTATTGAAATCAAGGCGAGATTGAATAAGGCCCTGTATCACGATCTGCCTGGCCTCAAAAGGAAGGAGTGGAAGAATCTTCTTTATCATCCTAAGGAGGCCAAAGCAGGTTGCCGCCACCTTGGTAGCATGTGTATTGAAGGTCAATGATTTATCTAACCATACCCCTAGGCTCTTGATGTTATCTCTGCGAGTGGGAGCTGTCCCCATGCTCGAAGGCCACATCAACTCCAGAGTGGACGGGTCTGCCGGGCCCAGGAGCATAAGCTCTGTTTTATCTTCATTGAGCTTCAAACAGGAGTTCATCATCCAGCTCTTGACCTGCTCCAAGCATGTTGTTATATTGGGCGAGGATTGGAGGCCACTCTTCTGCACAAGGGAGACCACTAGCTGGGTGTCGTCCGCATAGGAAATGATGTTAATACCATGCGGACGAACAATCCCAGCCAGCGGCCTCATATATGCATTGAAGAGCGTAGGGCTCAATGAAGAGCCTTGTGGCACTCCGCAGCCCAGAGGCCTGCTTGACGAGACAGATATACCATCGAAGACCTGGAAGTTCTGTCAGTTAGAAAAGACTTGAACCAGACCAGGGCTTCTCCTGATATACCCAGGTCGGCGAGGCGGCTTAAGAGGATTTTATGGTTTACCGTATCGAAAGCGGCACTCAGGTCGAGGAGGATCACTGCCACTGATCCCCCCGATCTAGAATCCGCCTCGCCTCCTCTGTCACAGCCAGCAGGGCAGTCTCTGTCCCATGTTTGGGACGGAAACCCGTCTGGGAAACATCAAGCAGATGGTTATCCTCGAGAAACTGAGTTAAGATGATGTTAATGTGTTTCTCGAGGATCTTGGCTACCCAGGGGAGAAAGGAGATCGGGCGATAGTTACTGGGGTTGCCCGGGTCAAGAGCTGGTTTCTTCAACAGTGCCCGTACCATGGCATGCTTCCATGCCAAGGGTACCGTCCCACTCAAGATGGAAGAGTTTAACAACTCCATAAGTGTGGGAAGAATGATTTTACTGCTCAAAACCAACATACCTGGAGGAGCAGGATCGCACGGGGAACCAGATTTTATTTGGTGTGCTAAGGTCTCAAGTGTTTCCAGATTCAGCAGAGGGAAGTGATCGAGCTTATTTTGACAAGGAGCTTCTGTATCTAAGACCAAATCAGGATTTTGGGAGCATAGTTCCACCACTGGGTCCGAGAAGGAGAGATCGATTGTGTTGATTTTCAGAAAGAAAAAGTCAACCAGCTCATTGCAATGAGAAAGTGAATTGCAGTTACCAGCCGAATGAGCTGGAGGCCTTATCAGAGTTTTCACTATCTGATATATCTCTTTAGGCTTAGACTTAGCCAGCGTTATCTTTTCATTGTCATAGGCTGATTGTATGGCTTTTATAGCTAATTTATAGATCTTGATGGCTTCCCTATAGGTAGCTTTGTCCGTAGGGTCATAAGTCATACGCCATTTTCTCTCCAATCTCTTACAGAGACGTTTTTTGTCCCTGAGCTCATCCGTGTACCAAGGTGCAGTTTTTTGTTGTCTTTTCGAGCCACAGGTACGAAAAGGGAGTACAGAGTCCAAAGAGAAGGTGATACAATTATTATATAAGTTGTTGTTAGCAGACGGATCACAGGAGAGCGAAGGTCTAGTAGTAATGAGGGTATTGGACCAATTATCTACATTAAGTTTGGACCAATTTCGGGTTTTACGAGGGATAGAGGTAGTGGATGGAGATTTATATGTGGTCCAGGTGAACAGAATTAAAAAATGATCTGTCCAGGGGAGACAGCTAATGGCACCCACTTTAAGATGTTCACAGTTGCTGAAAATTGGGTCTAAAAGATGACCTTTAACATGCGTTGGAGATAAAACACGTTGCTCCAGTTGGATGGCAGCTAAACTGGCTGTCATCTCTGTGGCAACAATATCTGAGATATTATCAAAATGAATGTTAAAATCTCCCAGTAATGTAACATTTGAGGGAGATGTTACCAGGTCAGCCACTGCGGAGGGAAGGGCTGTTTGAAATTGTCTACTGGATCCAGGGGGACGGTAGATAAGAATACCTGTGAAACTGGTCTTTGGGGAGAATTCAATAACAAAGGGCATACTTTCACAGTCAGCAATAGACTCCATCAAACAGCGACATACGTAGGCATCCTTATAAATGATAGCAAGCCCTCTGCCTTTACCCTGAGGACGGTCTTGGGGGGCTATCTGATAGCCAGGTATGAGGGCTTGCGCCAGGTCGGGCTGAGAATCTTGGATCTTGAATCTAAATTACTTGTCTTGCCCACTCGCAAGCGTGTCTTCTGAACGTGTTTTCAGTGCTGCTGGTGGTATTGTAACTTCCAAAAGGACCCGCCTCTCGCCCAAAAATGTGGATAGGTTAACAATGATCAAGATGAATCAGCACTTCATACCACCAGATTACAAATTACGAGAATGCACGCAGGAAGAAGACGAGGAGGACACCAACTTAGATGAGGGAAGTTCTTCCCTGTTAACTGACCTACTCCCGTCTGAATTAGCAGAGTTTGAGGACGAGCTCTTCTTCCCTGACACCGAGCCCTGAAAATGAGTCAATGAATCACTAACTTTCTTTTTCGTCCTTATTCACTTTTATTCCTGTGTGTCTGTCTTTCTTTGTTTTGCAAAATCTATATAAAAAAACTTTAATCACCTAATCACAAAAACAAGCCCATCAGCAGAACTGTCTTCACTTATTTGCTTATTGATTTGAAGGTGCCGCAGTCTGCATTCCTCAGGTTCACAAGTTCACAAGAACATGCTCCTCTATCCTCCTCCTCCTCCAGACTCCTATTTCCCTCAAAGCAGATGGCTGGATTACGCCAAATGAAGAAAGACTCTGCAATTGTGGGGGTGTTCTACTTCTTTGCGGGTGAGTTGACGGGTCTGGGGCATTGCTGTGAAGGTCTAATACCGGATAAAAGTGGTTTGGACAAAATCGGAGCAGAAAAAGATTTTGCGCTTTTGATCACTTGCCTGTCTTTGGGGTGCTGTTTGGGGGCTTTTAGGTTGTTGTGGGTGGGTTTTGGGGTCTGGGAGCACTGCTGGCACAGTCTAATGTTGATTGCATTTGTTTTTCAGAAAATCCATGGTGGAAAAGGGGAGTTAGGGCCTAGCTGCACAGCGTATTTGGACAGAATTGAAGGTAGTAGGCCCATTTTTGCTTTTTGCCTGTTTGGGGGTGTTCTGCTTTTTTGCGTGTGGCTGCAGGGGTCTGGGGCCGTTGCTGGGAATGTCTAATACTGGTTAAAAGTGGTTTGGACAAAATCGGAGGTGAAATTATTTTTGCGTTTTTGCTGACTTGCTTGTCTTTGAGGTGCTGTTTGGGGGGGTTCCGGGTGTTTGTGGGTGGGTTTTGGGGTCTGGGAGCACTGCTGGGTATGGATAGTTTTGATTGCAAGAGGTTTGAAGCAAATCCATGGTGGCAAAGGGGAGTTAGGGCCTAGCTGCAGAGCGCGCGTGGAGTGAATTCGGAAATTTGCCTGAAAATGTCGAAGTCCCCATTTTTGTAGTTTTGCTTTTTGGCTGTTTGGGGGTCTTCTACTTCTTTCCCCCTGGGTTGACGGGTCTGGGGCTATTTCTGGGAAGGTCTAATACTGGATAAAAGTGGTTTGAACAAAATCGGAGCAGAAAAAGATGTTGCGCTTTTGATCACTTGCCTGTCTTTGGGGTGCTGTTTGGCGGGTTTTTAGGTTGTTGTGGGTGGGTTTTGGGGTCTGGGAGCACTGCTGGCACAGTCTAATGTTGATTGCATTTGTTTATCAGGAAATCCATGGTGGAAAAGGGGAGTTATGGCCTAGCTGCACAGCGTATTTGGACAGAATTGAAGGTAGTAGGCCCATTTTTGCTTTTTGCCTGTTTGGGGGTGTTCTGCTTTTTTGCGGGTGGCTGCAGGGGTCTGGGGCCATTGCTGGGAATGTCTAATACCAGATAAAAGTGGTTTGGACAAAATCGGAGGTAAAATTGTTTTTGCGTTTTTGCTGACTTGCTTGTCTTTGAGGTGCTGTTTGGGGGGGTTCCGGGTGTTTGTGGGTGGGTTTTGGGGTCTGGGAGCAGTGCTGGCACAGTCTAATGTTGATTGCATTTGTTTTTCAGGAAATCCATGGTGGAAAAGGGGAGTTAGGGCCTAGCTGCAGAGCGCATTTAGACTGAATTCCAGGTAGGCCCAAAGTTTTTTAAGTATGGCTTTTTTCCTTTTGGCTTGTTGGGGGGGTTAAATTTGTTTTCGCCCAGGTTGACAGTTCTGGGGCCATTGCTGGAAAGGTCTAATACCCGAAAGAAAGTGTTTTGGAGACAATCCCTGGGGAAAAAGTTTTTGCATTTTCTGAGATTTCGCTCACTCTACCGTTTTCGGGGGGCTGTTTGTGGGGGTTCCTGGTGTTTGTGGGGGGGTTTGCGAGTCTTGGAGCAATGCTGGGTATGGATACATTTGCTTGCTTGCAAGTGGTTTGAATACAATCCATGGTGGGTAAGGGGAGATTTGGGCCTACTTTACTTTCAAAGTATGTTTTGTCACCATTTTCTACTAGGCCTCGTTTTTGGAGATCTGATTGGGGGTCTTCTACATTTTTGCGACTGGGTTTAGTAAGGGTCTGGGAGCACTGCTGGGAAGGTCTAATTTTGTTCTAAAACACAGTTTACAGTGCACCTAGCTTGAGGGGAAAGAACCGCTAAATTAATTCGCCCATACTTATTTATCCTTCAAAAGGAGACTCAGACAGAGTAGGCATTTTCAAAAATATTGTACTGTCTATTAGGAAACTCAAAGTGTGACTTTTTGCACTACACAGCGTACATACCTTATATTTATTTGTCAGTGGTGTTCTAATATCACTTCCTGTTTTGCCATAAATAATTACAGGCCGGGTTTCAGCCTGTGCAATGGGAAAAAAAGGATGAAGTCAGGCTTCACATTAGCGAGCCGCAATTTAGCATCCGCCAGGCAGGCAGTGGACAGGGTGTCTTCTGGTCACCAACATTGATGGACGAAGCGTCAGATGGAATGGAGGAGTCCCGCTAATAAGAGGAATGGTTGGATGCATGCAACTTACTAAATTCAACAGGACAACTACAAAAACATACAGATACAGTATCCGTTCTTTTCTAATTATCTTTTAAGTAATGTTATTGCTGTGAACTTTTATGAGTGTGACTCTGCATTTCTTTGATCTCTGCTTCTAAATTCATCCCTACAGCCATTCTATAGGTTTTACTTCTGCTATTTTTTAAACCTAATTTAATGTAAGAAGTGTTTCTCTGAGTGCAGAGATAGGCAAGTGAAAACGCATAATTATTACTGCAGCCCTGTACTGTCGCATTCTTTCATTCACGGTTGTCGAAAGTACTACTTACCTTTCAGTAACCATGCATGCAGTAGTGCATGCACTTCCTTTATGTCACTTACAAAATTTATGGATAGCTTTGTACCCAAAGATTTGTTTATCTTCAATTATTGTTTGTCCATGCTGTGCTTTTTATTTCTTCTCTCAACAAAACTTTCCCAAAAAAACCCATTCCCATCCATTTTCCAAACCCTAACTCTCTTCCCCCGGGCTGTGTGGTTTTGATTGATGTGTGACTAAATGACAGCAATAATTCCACACACTTGCTGGGGAGGATAAGGTCATAGCAACAGGCTGGTGAAGGAATCCGAGGATATATTCTTACTCAGCTTGACACTGAGTCACTATTGGCAAATGAAAGCAGATTTTCATGTGCGCCATCAACTTGATTGATCATCAAGAACATCCTCCTCCTAGACGTGGCAAATTATTACGCTGCTGTGTCCTTCACCTTCAGTACTATTTCTTGTAGTAGTAGCCAATGTCAAAGAAATTCAATGCAAGTACTAGTTATACTTTCAATACTTTACCATTTGTTCGGTTACATTGTGGCACTGTTCTAGTGTACTGTCACCTGCTATATTCTCTATCGTACCGTTCTAATGCTACGGTAAGGACAAACAAGGTTTCATTTTCTTTTTTTTCAGATGCTGCAACTGCCACTGTGTAACACCACAAGTACCACCGCAATGATGACATTTCATCCGCCCAGGATTGCCAACCTTAATCGCCATTTCCCGTGCAGCCAGCCCTGTGCCTAGCCCTATTTCCAAACACAAATTACAGGTAAGATAAGCGTTTGGGGGGAGGTAGTATAATGGAGTATTAGGAGAGACGAGAGACTGACGGTCCTACGACTATTGAATTCACTTACTCTGTGACAGGCACTTAGTTTTGAAAACATTTGGGCAATTACTAGTACTTACACAACTTGAATCAAGATGCCACTTAAGTTTCAGGAAAACAAACTTACTGTTAAACCCCCACCCACCAGCACCAAAAGCAGTAAAAAACACGTATGCTGATTGAGTGTCTGTGTCCCTCCTGAGGCGGAAGCCGGGAGGTTGTGTTTGCTCTGCTTTTTAACCTACTTCTTAATCGAAATATTGTGTAAATCAGCGCTTTTTAAAACTGATTAGCAACATTGCCTAAATTGCTTGACTGAATAAGCTTTTTATTGCTAACTTCTTCCCCCTCCTCCCCGCAGTCCTGGGCCACTTCCAGCCGAGTATTGACGCTGTGGAGTTGGTCCCGGGTACAGAATAGCGGCGGCCATATTGTGTGTGGCTGGGATTCCTCGCGCTCTAGTTGTGCATAAAAGGGGCTTCTCTCGACCCTGCGCTCGTCTGATTGAGTGTCTGTGTCCCTCCTGAGGCGGAAGCCGGGAGGTTGTGTTGCTCTGCTTTTTAACTTACTTCTTAATCGAAATACTGTGTAAATCGGCGCTTTTTAAAACTGATTAGCAACATTGCCTAAATTGCTTGACTGAATAAGCTTTTTATTGCTAACTTCTTCCCCCTCCTCCCCGCAGCCCTGGGCCACTCCCAGCCGAGTATTGACGCTGTGGGGTTGGTCCCGGGTACAGAATAGCGGCGGCCATATTGTGTGTGGCTGGGATTCCTCGCGCTCTAGTTGCGCATAAAAGGGGCTTCTCTCGACCCTGCGCTCGTCTGATTGACTGTCTGTGTCCCTCCTGAGGCGGAAGCTGGGAGGTTGTGTTGCTCTGCTTTTTAACTTACTTCTTAATCGAAATATTGTGTAAATCGGCGCTTTTTAAAACTGATTAGCAACATTGCCTAAATTGCTTGACTGAATAAGCTTTTTATTGCTAACTTCTTCCCCCTCTTTCCCGCAGCCCTGGGCCACTCCCAGCCAAGTATTGACGCTGTGGAGTTGGTCCCGGGAACAGAATAGCGGCAGCCATATTGTGTGTGGCTGGGATTCCTCGCGCTCTAGTTGCACATAAAAGGGGCTTCTCTCGACCCTGCGTTCGTCTGATTGAGTGTCTGTGTCCCTCCTGAGGCGGAAGCCGGCAGGTTGTGTTGCTCTGCTTTTTAACTTACTTCTTAATCGAAATACTGTGTAAATCGGCGCTTTTTAAAACTGATTAGCAACATTGCCTAAATTGCTTAAATCACACTGCCTAGTAAGGAAAGCATACCTGTGCATGATCAATTCATTAGAAATTGGAAGAAATTAGACATTATCACCTTAAATACCTTCCTTGATACACGTACCCCTTGCACTAAGGCATCGGTTCAAAATCTGTCCGTGACAGTTTAAAAGTGGCTCATGACAGCCATTGACACATGCCTACCTAAAACTAAATTGAAATGCAAAAACCATCGATCTCCTGCTCCATGGTTTAATGAAACACTGAAGCAAGAAAAAACTAGGTGCAAAAACTCTGAACGCATGTGGAGAAAGACCTATTCTCCAGAAGCTAAAAAAGAATATAAAGTCAAATTAGCCAAATACCAAGCGCTCTGTAGCAAAGCTAGAGCGGATTTTGTGTGTACTACTATTACGGAGGCCCTAAATCAATCAAAAGCACTCTTTAAAATGGTGAAAGAACTAGCCGGCTCAAAAACAGAACAAACCCCGCCAGATTTAAATAAGCAACAATGCGATCTATTAGCCTCGTTCTTTGTCAATAAAGTTGACAAAATGTACCAAGAAATTGAACTAGCTCAGAATATAGGCCACCCGGCCAACATGACCTCCCCTAATGTATTTTCTACTGCACTGAGTAATCAAGCTGATAAGCAGCTCCCCTATGCCCTGTCTAGTATAATAGAAAGTTGGCCCGTGCTTTGCACTGACACTGTCATTGAGCTACTTAGTACCATCAAATCAGGATCCCCAAATGACCCACTACCATGCTCGGTACTAAAACAACTTAATAAGAAGTCTATGGACATAATCACAGACCTTTTAAATGGATCCTTACAGGAAGAATGTGTGCCAAACGAATGGCAACACGCTATGATCCACCCATTGCTAAAGAAAGCTGAAGCTGACCCTAATCTGCCCTCAAATTTTCGACCAATCTCCTTATTACCCATATTTGCTAAAATACTTGAAAAACATATACACCGTTCCCTCACAGAATTTATTACAACCCAAGATTTGCTGCCTCCTCAACAGTCAGGCTTTCGATCTGGTTTCTCTACGGAGACAACCTTACTTGGTGTCACAGAAAATATTCGCTCCATGTTGGACAGAGGTGAAACAGTGGCATTAGTATTATTAGATCTTAGTGCCACATTCAATACGGTATCACATGCTGTATTAATGCGGACACTATACTTAATGGGTATCAGAGGAGCTGCCATCAATTGGATTAAATCATTTCTGGACAAACGCATTTTTCAAGTTTTCTCGCGCTCCACTTGTTCAGACGTCCAGATGTTTAAACATGGAGTACCGCAGGGCTCCATATTAAGCCCTTTACTATTTAACCTATACATGAGTCCGCTTGCAAAGGTAGCGGAAGAGGCGGGACTACAATTGTTCTCCTACGCTGACGACTCACAACTGCTCTTCTCACTTTCGTCTGTGAGAAATGACAGTCCATCTATTCTAAAACAAGGACTTGTGAAAATTGCAAGTTGGATGCAAGAGAACTTTCTTAAATTAAACGGTGACAAGACCGAAGTAATGATCCTAGGTAAAGATAAAGAACTATGGGGCCCCCAACATTGGACACAAGAAATGGGCCTTCTTCCGGTTCCGGTAATGCAGGCCCGTAACCTTGGTATCATTGTGGACGACTCCCTTAATATGCACCAACAAGCAGTGAAGACATCTGCTACCTGCTTTGCAATTTTAAAATGGCTTAAAAAGATCTGCTGGATGCTGCCAGAATCCACAAAGAAAACAGTAATCAATGCTTTGATCACATCTAGGCTTGATTACGGCAATGTATTATACTTAGGGGCAAAGAAGGAAACGGTTCGCAGACTGCAGACAGTTCAAAATGCGGCTGCGAGACTGTTATGCAAAATCCCTTATATGACATCGACCTCTAAGTACATTCACGATCTACACTGGCTGAGAGTAGAAAATCGGATCAAATTTAAATCCCTCTGCTTTATGCATAAAATCTCCACTAAAACTGCCCCAAAATACTTGCAAAGTCTGGTGCATCCTTACCATCCTTCCCGAGCCCTATGGTCTGCTTCAGCTAAGCATTTTGTAATTCCCAGAACCAAACTGTCAAGAGTGGGTGGAAAATCATTTGCATTTCTTGGACCCACACTATGGAATGCCATGCCACTTTCTGTACGAAATGAGGCTAGCTACGTGAAGTTCAGGAAAGCCTTAAAGACCTGGCTGTTTAACATCTGAAACATGCCCAGTTAGGAAAAAAACAGGAATCAGTAGCGCCGGGAAACCCTTTGTTGGGTAGCTGTTGCGCAATACAAATGAAATAAAATAAAAAAAAAAAAATAAAAATAAATAAATAAATATGCTAAGATAAAGTTTAAAGTATATTTATATATCCCTAACATAAATAATCTCCCGCAAGACCCAACCCACCTCCCTCCCAAACCCCAACGAATGTCCGTGAAAACTAAGTCCAAAAAAGTAGAAAACTCAACTCCCAATTCCCACCCCCCAGAAGTCTTTAAACAAGCATTTACAATGCAATAGGGCTCGCAGCATTAAAGTTTGAGTTATTGGCATTGTGTATGACAATGCGTTGCATAAAATGTTTAGCAAACTTTGAATTGGTGAGCAGTGAGTGTGTGTGCAAGAGTATGCTGTTCTTGAAAGCGGTGTGGTAGAGAGTGCAGGAATTTGGGTGACCTGAGCAATGTGGATGATGCACCTCACGCACGGGGCTGATACAGTTATTATTCATACAGCTCTGATGATGTGCACTCACTACTCTGCACTCACTACTCACTACTCTGCACTCACTACTCACTACTCTGCACTCACTACTCACTACTCTGCACTCACTACTCTGCACTCACTACTCTGCACTCACTACTCTGCACTCACTACTCTGCACTCAGCACTCACTACTCTGCACTCACTGCTCACTACTCTGCACTCACTACTCTGCACTCACTGCTCACTACTCTGCACTCACTACTCTGCACTCACTGCTCACTACTCTGCACTCACTACTCTGCACTCACTGCTCACTACTCTGCACTCACTACTCTGCACTCACTACTCACTACTCTGCACTCACTACTCTGCACTCACTACTTTGCACTCACTAATCTGCACTCACTACTCTGCACTCACTACTCTGCACTCACTACTCACTACTCTGCACTCACTACTCACTACTCTGCACTCACTACTCTGCACTCACTACTCTGCACTCACTACTCTGCATTCACTACTCACTACTCTGCACTCACTACTCACTACTCTGCACTCACTACTCTGCACTCACTACTCACTACTCTGCACTCACTACTCTGCACTCACTACTCTGCACTCACTACTCTGCACTCACTACTCTGCACTCTGCACTCACTACTCTGCACTCTGCACTCACTACTCTGCACTCTGCACTCACTACTCTGCACTCTGCACTCACTACTCTGCACTCACTACTCTGCACTCACTACTCTGCACTCACTACTCTGCACTCTGCACTCACTACTCTGTACTCACTACTCTGCACTCACTACTCTGCACTCACTACTCTGCACTCACTACTCTGCACTCACTACTCTGCACTCACTACTCACTACTCTGCACTCACTACTCACTACTCTGCACTCACTACTCTGCACTCACTACTCTGCACTCACTACTCTGCACTCACTACTCACTACTCTGCACTCACTACTCACTACTCTGCACTCACTACTCTGCACTCACTACTCACTACTCTGCAGTCACTACTCTGCACTCACTACTCTGCACTCACTACTCTGCACTCACTACTCTGCACCCACTACTCTGCACTCACTACTCTGCACTCTGCACTCACTACTCTGCACTCTGCACTCACTACTCTGCACTCTGTACTCACTACTCTGCACTCTGCACTCACTACTCTGCACTCTGCACTCACTACTCTGCACTCACTACTCTGCACTCACTACTCTGCACTCTGCACTCACTACTCTGCACTCACTACTCTGCACTCACTACTCTGCACTCACTACTCTGCACTCACTACCATGCACTCTGCACTCACTACTCTGCACTCTGCACTCTGCACTCACTACTCTGCACTCACTACTCTGCACTCACTACTCTGCACTCACTACTCTGCACTCACTACTCTGCACTCTGCACTCACTACTCTGCACTCACTACTCTGCACTCTGCACTCACTACTCTGCACTCTGCACTCACTACTCTGCACTCACTGCTCACTACTCTGCACTCACTACTCTGCACTCACTACTCTGCACTCACTACTCTGCACTCACTACTCACTACTCTGCACTCACTACTCACTACTCTGCACTCACTACTCACTACTCTGCACTCACTCTCTGCACTCACTACTCTGCACTCACTACTCACTACTCTGCACTCACTACTCTGCACTCACTACTCACTACTCTGCACTCACTACTCTGCACTCACTACTCACTACTCACTACTCACTACTCACTACTCTGCACTCACTACTCTGCACTCACTACTCACTACTCTGCACTCACTACTCTGCACTCACTACTCACTACTCTGCACTCACTACTCACTACTCAGCACTCACTACTCACTACTCTGCACTCACTACTCACTACTCTGCACTCACTACTCACTACTCTGCACTCACTACTCTGCACTCACTGCTCTGCACTCACTGCTCTGCACTCACTACGATGGTGGAGGCGACCACCTTACTGGAAGAAATTGTTAAACACTAATAACGGAGGAGTTGGTGCAACAAAAAGAAGTCCCATCTGCCGTAGTGTCTAAAAGTATATCCAACAGCAAACTGGCGGGGAATGGAGCAATGATGCTATAGCAAATATGTGTGCCTGTGCTGCATGGCATACTCTCTATCCTCCTGTGATTAGCATCAGGAACATAAACATTTTAGTTCCCCCTGTTCTTGTGTTAGTAGCACAAATGGACTGCACGACTTGAGCGGTCTTTATAGCCCCCTGTCGGGTGAAAGTGGCTTCACCAAGTGCTCGGCTGTGACTGAAAACATTGTCAATCCAAAACCCTGCGACCTTTCTCTGACAGACCTGCTGTAAATGTCTTGTGGTCGTTGTTTGCTGTCACCCTCCCCAGACTCCAGTCTGCACTCGCCTCAGAACGAGAGCCCCCTGGGGCACGGCGAGGCATCCCTGCGCCGCTTTAATACTTAGCCTCTCTATCGGCATGGGAATCTCAGAAAAAAAGCACTTTCCCTCTCCCATTTCCGAAATAACAAATTTCCCCAGCATGCCGGCGCTTCTATCTATCTCTGTTGTGGTGTTTGTAAAATATACAGACCACGCAGTGCAGGGAAGAGCAAACACATCATTATGCCTTCATGACAGAAAAGCCTGCTCTGCTCGAGTGTAAACTCATTTTTCTCCAGGTGACTTTTAAGTAGCCTTGCACTATTGTGTGGGGGCTTCAATCAATAATCTTTGTCAAAACAGAATATACTGCATTGTCATTCTGTCCCTTTTAAAACAAAGCCGCGGCCTGTGAAGGAGTAATGGCCGTCTGCTTCTGCCTCCTCTTAGTATCGAACTCTTAATAACAATAATGACAAGCATTACAGTCCCCGTTCCTTCCGCGCGTTCAGCCGAGCCCTGTGAATGCAGCGAGCGCGTTCGCGTGCGCGTGCTCGTTTCGAATCGCCTCCAAGGCGATGCGCGCGGCCAGGAATGTCTCCTTGAAAGGAGACACGGCCACAATAAGTTCTCGGCGGAGACGCGCTTCCGCGCGTTCAGCCGAGCCCTAAAAAGGGGCAAGGGGCAGTCTCCTCCTACTGCTGGCTGCTGTTGACTTTTCGGGCCAGGTCAGCATGCTCCTTGCGGAGGGTCTCTAGCAGGGTTTTGGTGTTGAGGAGCTCCTGCTCGAGGTAGGACACCCTCAGTGAAAGGCGGTGCACGCGTGCCTTGCACCTGCTGTGGGGGGCAGCTGATTTCTTTGCTGCTCGGCGGTGGCGGGTGGATGCGGTACCCCGGCTCCGTACCGCTGGAGACCTGCTGCGCTGGCTGGCTGACCCATGGAGCGCGGAGGAGGATGCAGGTGTCGCCGTGGATGTTGTCGACGTACTCTGCGTGTCCCCCTCCTCCTGGGCCAGCAGCCGCCGATATTCGGCGGCAGTGGCCTCCAGCCTCCGTTGCCGGGCCCTTTTAGCCAGCTCCTTCCGTGTTGGTTTGGAAGGAGCATCTATATGAAGAAAGAAAGACATAGTCTGTAACCAATGCTCTTTAAGATTAACACAAAATGATTCAGCAGAAAGTTGTGTCACAGTAGAACTAGCAACTTGCAAGCGCAGTACATAACTATTGTGGCCAGTATCTATCTAACCTCCCACTTCTTCATCCTTGCTCTAACATTAGAGGGAGTTTAAGGAATCAATTCTACGAGCACTATGGACTCACTCCATTAGAGTCGACTATGACAGTACACCAGTCTTATTCTTCTTCTTCTCTCTTGTTTAGCAAAATTGGTACGTTAACTTCTGCAAGCCGGCATAATGCCAGCGCAGTCAACTTGCACCCGAGAAAAACAGACGCCCGCCATGATGAGTGAGACAGACTTGCATTACTGTACCAGTCCAGTACATGCAGGTGGTGATGCTCTTACTTTTCTATTACGGGTGGCACTGAGAATACTCTGTTACAAGGGATACTGCTTAATTAATTTAACTTTCACCCTACAGTGCCAATGAATACTAGAAAAGGAAAATGAAGAAGATAAATAATCTGATTATCTATCACTGCACATGGTATGTATTTGCTTACATATGGGATGACTTTAGGTGCTTTGCTTTTTATTGAGTGAACAGTGATACATCCACACATGAATGACCGAGTTCTACTAAACTTATTAACAGAGGTAGTGAGTGGCCATCGTAATAGCCGGATATATGCTGTGCTTGCAATACAAACTACTGCTACTATTCATGGTAGTATTCGGACAAAATTACAACTTCTTTTCCTTGCCTTTCCTACACTGGGACGGACGTGCGGGTGCGGTGTTACATGCTCTTCAAAGTAACACTTAGTTCATCCAGTGACCGTCTACTCTCTCTAGATACACATATGCTATCTAAGAGTCAGATAGTACCATGATCCAGGCATCCATCCATTCAAACTATATGTCAATAAATCTTCTTCATGTCTCTCATCTGGACAAACCTTACGTTTTCTCATGGGAAAACAACCTTTTTCATTTTATTTGGGAAACCGCAAGCCATACATCCGTGCTTGACTTGCATTTCAATTTCAACCAAAGCATTTATTGCGCACACATACAGTTTCTGTTTCATCCACCCAGGCTGTTCTCCTTCCACCCATCCTTGCTTCATCCTTCACCCAGCCATGAATCATATTCCTTCCCAGCCACCTCGGGCACCAATCAAACGAATCTCTGACAGAATATCGAGGCTGAAAATATCGACAGACAAAATATCGACGTTGGAATATCGAAGGCAAGTATATCGACACCCTATCTACAACATGGTAAGTACAAAAATATCGAAACAAAAATATCGATGTTAAAAATATCGTAATAAAAAATATCGTTTTTTAAAACAAAGGTAAAATTAAGTAAATAGTACTTATATATATTTTAAACTTATGTTAAAATGTGTTATAATGTTTAAAAAAGAATAAATAATACATATTTACTATTAAACATTTAATTAAAATTAATAATTAAATATATAATATATACTTCAATATTTATAATATATACATTATTTTTTAAATAATTATAAACTATTAACAAATACTACAATTAAAAAATACATCAACACTCATAAAATAATAACATAAATAATAATAAATAATTATATTTAATAAATAACAACAATTAAATATACTTTCAATATTTTTAAAATTAATTAAATACAACATTATGTAACATCTTAAATACATAAATAAATATAAATAATATTGAATAGCATAAGGGTAAAAATTACTATTCAAACTCCAGAGGTTGCAACAGTAGATAAAGCGTTGGATAGCGTAAGTGTAAAAATTACTATTCCAACTCCAGTGAGTGCAACAGTAGGGAAAGCGTTGGATCGCGGGTATGTAAAAATGACTATTCCCACTCCAATGAGTACAACATTAGTGAAAGCGTTGGACAGTGTAAGAGTAAAAATTCCTGTTTGTGAGCCTACCTCCAGGTCACCGAGGCTCTAGCCATCTGTGGCGTAAAGAATATCAGCAGGGTTGGAAGGGGCGGCCGGGCTTAGCTCCGCTGCAGCGCTTCTGTGACCAGCGCTTCTGTGACCAGCACTTCCGGCTGGCCGGGCTTGGCTCCGCCGGTCGGGAGCTTCCCCAACTACAACCCCCAGCAGCCCTGAGGTGAGAGCGCCTCCCCCAGCGTCACCGCGTAGCGCCAGGAGGCGCATAAGGGGAGAACTCCTGCCGAGGACTCTGTGGCAGTTCCTGTTTGTGAGCCTACCTCCAGGTCACCTAGGCTCCATCCATCTGTGGCGTAAAGAATATCAGCAGGGTTGGAAGGGGCGGCCGGGCTTAGCTCCGCTGCAGCGCTTCTGTGACCAGCGCTTCTGTGACCAGCACTTCCGGCTGGCTGGGCTTGGCTCCGCCGGTCGGGAGCTTCCCCAACTACAACCCCCAGCAGCCCTGAGGTGAGAGCGCCTCCCCCAGCGTCACCGCATAGCGCCAGGAGGCGCATAAGGGGAGAACTCCTGCCGAGGACTCTGTGGCAGTTCCTGTTTGTGAGCCTACCTCCAGGTCACCGAGGCTCCATCCATCTGTGGCGTAAAGAATATCAGCAGGGTTGGAAGGGGCGGCCGGGCTTAGCTCCGCTGCAGCGCTTCTGTGACCAGCGCTTCTGTGACCAGCACTTCCGGCTGGCCGGGCTTGGCTCCGCCGGTCGGGAGCTTCCCCAACTACAACCCCCAGCAGCCCTGAGGTGAGAGCGCCTCCCCCAGCGACACCGCGTAGCGCCAGGAGGCGCATAAGGGGAGAACTCCTGCCGAGGACTCTGTGGCAGTTCCTGTTTGTGAGCCTACCTCCAGGTCACCTAGGCTCCATCCATCTGTGGCGTAAAGAATATCAGCAGGGTTGGAAGGGGCGGCCGGGCTTAGCTCCGCTGCAGCGCTTCTGTGACCAGCGCTTCTGTGACCAGCACTTCCGGCTGGCCGGGCTTGGCTCCGCCGGTCGGGAGCTTCCCCAACTACAACCCCCAGCAGCCCTGAGGTGAGAGCGCCTCCCCCAGCGACACCGCGTAGCGCCAGGAGGCGCATAAGGGGAGAACTCCTGCCGAGGACTCTGTGGCAGTTCCTGTTTGTGAGCCTACCTCCAGGTCACCTAGGCTCCATCCATCTGTGGCGTAAAGAATATCAGCAGGGTTGGAAGGGGCAGCCGGGCTTAGCTCCGCTGCAGCGCTTCTGTGACCAGCGCTTCTGTGACCAGCACTTCCGGCTGGCCGGGCTTGGCTCCGCCGGTCGGGAGCTTCCCCAACTACAACCCCCAGCAGCCCTGAGGTGAGAGCGCCTCCCCCAGCGTCACCGCGTAGCGCCAGGAGGCGCATAAGGGGAGAACTCCTCCCTCGTCCCGCGAGGACGCGCGCGGGACGCGCCGGGCTAAGCCCGGGCAAAGGGCGGGCCCTCTGAGGCCCTCAGAGACCGCAGAAGACCGGACCGGGCTACCCCCCTGTCATCTGTTATCCTATTCTCCAGCGTTTTAAAAGTAATCACTGTATTACACGGCTGTTAATATATAACATTTTGCAGTTGTTCTGATGGAAGCCAAAAGTAAAAGCAAAAGCAGAGTGCTGGACAGAAAAACACCGATGCATACACGCTCAACTACAAGGAAACAAACTCTGGTGCCAACTCCCATACCCACTTTAACTGCAATAGATAGGATGTTGCAACAAACTATTGGAGTAGTTGTTAACGCTATTGAAAATACGGAAAGAAGACGTTCTTTACCGGCGAGTATGTGTCTAATAAGTCAAACACCAACAATTGTTAATACACATGTTAGTGTTACAAATGAAACAACTATGTCCCATGATTCACTTTTGTTGGAATCATTTGCAGGTTTGCCAAGGTATGATTTAAGTCAACCAGATGTATTTCAACCTTTAATACCTACCGTTACGTGCACTAGGGAATGTAGACTGTCAATAACACCTGACTTATCAGCTAGCATATTGCCACAGCCCCAAACTTATAGTGACATGCCGATAAACGTTACAGACTTGGAAGGCCATGATATTAACACTGTCATTCCAACTGTACAAATCAGTGATGTCAGTTTATCAAATACTGACACCGACTGTGACTCTATACCCCCCAAAAGGAAGATTACCCAAGGTCGTAAGAGAATAATAATTAATAAACAGCCAAGAATATATGTAAGAAGAAAAAAGAGGGTTCTACAAACTTTAGAAACCAATAAAAGAGAGGGTGATATACAGTTGGAAACTCTACCTCCAACAAATGTCAAGGTACTTACAGCATGCTTCGAGGAAGCGATAAAAACCTATATTTCACCTGTGATGGCAACTCTAGAAACTCTAAGTAAAAAAATAGAGAATCTGGAAAAACTGGGCATAGCTAATCTGGATATCCTAGAACAATTGGGCAACCAGGCCGGTCCCCATATAACTAATGTAGAAACTGGGAATCCGAGCACAAACAAATTAAACTCAGTAAATTATATCCCAAAAGTGCCCATTGCAGCTGCAAATCCGGTGCATTCTTCTACACGTGGTAGTCAGAGGTCAATATTTACCACCCCTAAGACAATGATAAAGACAACGAGTGGGCAAAATGCAGTTAGGGGTCAAAGAAACATCAATGATCCGATACACAATAAACAGAGCCTACCTGCACCGAGGCGTCATATTAATAATGTTATTCCAGCCACTATTAATTTGCCACCTGACTGTAGACCATTCGTAGCAATACTTGCGAATGTCCCGAAGCTGTTGCCCAACCAATTTGAAAATCAAGAAACCCTAAAAAATAAAACCTTACATTGGTTAGTGAAAAATTGTGGTTTCCCAACACGAGGTGCTGATGAGATCATAACCACACAGAGGGTAGGTTGGGTGGGCCCAAATAAAAAGGAGATAGATGGGGATTGTATAATCATAAATTTTAGGACTACAGAATGGGCTAGAGATTCGATCTTACACGCACCTATGCCATCAAGCCACGAATTTAACATCACGCTGTTCCCATTAGACTATTTCTATAGGAACCTGGCAGGAAGACAAATTATTACAAATAACTTCCAACATCCAAGAGTGGCTACAATAAAGTATCCTAATGTTGTACCCACCTGTCCTCCTTTATTCCCCAATCTATATGACAACTTTCTGGTCCCAACTTCTAATAGATTTCAGTTGTTGAACTCACTTGAGGAGAACGATTGACTGGCTAATTTATCTTTGACCCAACACTCTGGTAGTACTGAAATGGATGTTATAGTAACATTAGAAAAGGAGACGGGTAACGAAATTTGTTTACAAACCATAACTGAGCCACATCCATTATTGTCAGAAAATGTGCTATGTATAGGAAATATTACAGATAATGTTATAAAAGACAATATAATTGCAGCAATTGTTAACGAAAATGATAGTTTGTTTATAAGGCAGGAAGTATCACTTTTGTCTAATAATCCAGAACGCGTAGGTACGAGTTGCACTGACTCCCTTCTAATTGTCACCTGGAATATAGCGGGAATTGTTTCCAAACTAGGTACCCCGTTCTGGGATAACTTCATTACATGTGGCTATGACATTATTTGTCTACAAGAAACTTGGCATACAGAACCAATAGAGGTTGAAGGCTATGCCTCCTATAGTGTGGCAGCAGTAGCATCCAATGCTGGTAGAGCTAAGGGTGGTCTACTGACTTTGGTTTCTACCAAACTAACGGAATTTATTGTTGGGGGGGACCCAGTAGTTTGCCAGCATGCATCAGTATTGCGATTAATACATAGTCATGGCAGGGACTTACTTATTGTAAATTTTTATAACAATATTGTGGGCACTAAGAGAGATAAGATTGTCCCTGAGGTGGATTGTGCTATCGAAGCTGCAATTACCCTTACTAAGAATAACTTTGTATTACTGTGGACAGGCGATTTTAACATTCAAGCCTGTAGACATGCCCGGAAGGGATTTTGCGGACACCACGAAGATTATGCAGGGAGTGATAGTGTTTACATTAATCATTTCCCGCACAGTAATTATGGCAGCGCACTGAACAACTCAATAGCCAAATTCAATATGGAATTACTTGAATGTACAAAAAACAAAAACAACGAAATGTGCCCAACATTCAGGGGGAGAGATGCCCATTCGAATATTGATCATATTTTATTGTCTAGTGGTTCGATTTTTTCTAATGTCTGGGTAACAGTGCAGCCTGTGAGTGATCACAACAGTATTTCAGTGGAGTTAATGGGCTGGGGCCCAAAAACTGTTGTGCATGGTAGATCCGTTCATGGGATTTCCGCTGTGAGACCAAATGGCACGAGAATTAAATGTGCCAAAATTGACCCAGACAAGTTAATGAAGGATGTTTTATGTAAATGCACTAGAGAGGTTGATTATTGTCTTGCACCGAATGTGATAGCAACAGCCGTTCTCTCAAATTTTATGAAAATTACATGTACAGTTGAAAATACCTTGTTAAGAAGAAATAGAGGGACTAAAAGGGAAAAAACTGTTTGGTTTGACAAACAATGTGCTATGACTTTGAAAAGATTGAAAAGTGTACTTGATGTTAAACCAAGAGATAAAGATATAGTTAGAGAAGAACATAATAATTATAAAATGGCCTTGTCAACTAGGAAAAGGGAGTTACAGAATGAAGCGTGGAACAAGCTTGATATGGCTGTTGTAACCAAAAACCATAAATTGTTCTGGGATACTATAAATGGCCCATTTCTAAAGAATGAAAATATTCCAGAGGTCAGTTCCCACGTTAGTTGTCTTGCATGGATTGCACACTTTTCTGAGATTTTTAAATCTGATTTTAACCCAGATGGGTCTATTATATGTTTTAAATGGTAGAAAATGCAGCTGTTTTTAACATTAATTGAAGTGACAGATGCAATTAAAAATAGTAAGGGGGGTAAAGCACCAGGGCCCGATGGGGTACCCATGGACTTTTATAAACATGAGATATCATTATGGGCCCCAATCCTGACTCGCTATTTTAATGCAGCAGTGGAAGGTAATTTACCAGTGACATGGGGCCAATCAATCATTATACCCCTTTATAAAAAAGGTTCCAGATCAGAAGCAAGGAATTATCGGCCAATCTCGCTTCTAGACTCGACAGTCAAAATCCTTAGTCGAGTACTATTAGTGAGACTGGAAGCCTGGACCGAGGAGAATAATATCTTGTCCCCTGTGCAGTACGGATTTCGTAGGGGAATAGGAACAATGGAGCAGTGCGTGAACCTGGCACTCATAGTCGGCAAGTATACCAAAGCTAAACCTGGTAATCTTTACCTATGCTTTGCCGACTTGAGTTCCGCGTTCGACCTGGTGGAACACGCATTGCTCTGGCCCACACTATTGGCAATGGGCGCCCCTACAGTTATTATACATCTGCTCGCCCGCTTGTACAATAACCTAACAAGCAAAGTAAGGTTTGGAACAGATGGTGAATGCACCCCTTTCTTTGATGTCAAGAGGGGCATCCGTCAAGGATGCGTACTCGCCCCCTTATTATTTTCCTTATTTATTAACTATGTTGACACAACTTTAAGAATGACAAATGTAGATGCACCAACTATAAAAGGTAACCCCATCCCAATCCTTTTATACGCGGATGACGCGGTCCTCCTCTCTAGGACTCACAATGGACTGCAACACTTAATTAACCAATTCCACGTATTTATAGAAAACAGGAGATTGAAAATTAATAAAGGGAAGACAGTTACCATGGTGTGTGGTAAGAAACAAAGAAAACATAAGCCTTTTTTCTTAGAAGGGGGGAAATTAGAAAGTGTTAACAGTTTCTGTTATCTAGGTATTACCTTCTCAGGAGACGGGAAATGGATTAACGAACAAAAAAGTGTCCTTTTTAAAATGGCCAGGAATACCAATTGTATTTTTAGATTTGCTGCGAAACTAGGGGATCGCAGAATTCCTGACATGTTGACCCTTTTTAACGCCAGATGCATTTCGTCAGCCATATATGGGGCTGGAGTTTGGGGGTATGATGAACAGAATGCCAATACTGTTCAAGGGAAGGAAAATGCGTTTTTAAAAAGACTAATCAGTGCCCCAGCTACGGCCTCAACGGAGTTATTACATAAGGAATTAGACCTGTATTATGTTAAAGACCTAATTGCACTCCGTCCCCTGTCCTTATGGCGCTCAATATGGGCTAAGGAGGAGACAAAGTTTACACAGGATGTAATAACTGATTGTATTAATCTTGACCATCGATCAAAAATTCCCTGGCTGAACCATATATATCATTGGTATGAAACATTGTATGGTCTGGATATATTTAAAGATTCTAACATGGATTCTATTTTATCAAAACGGGAGTTGAAGATGTCCTTTTTGAAATATTCAGCAGAGACTAGAATGGAAAAATATAAGAAACAAAGTACATTCAATCTCTATGAACAATATAATACTAACGAAGGTTTTAAATTTTATCTTGCAATAGTTAGTATTCCCTCACACCGATTTGTGTTAAGTCGTCTCCGTTTAGGAATTGTACATCATCTTGTGGCCTTCCCTGTGGCTAAACAACCTGGAACGTGCCTGTGCCCATGTGATGGCAAATCAAAACAGAGCGTATGTCACTTTATGCTATTTTGTACTTTTTATACTTCTTTTAGGAAATATTATTTGAAACCCATCTTTTTAAAATATGATACACACCATTTACAAACAGCAATGAAATTAGTGTTTAATCTTGAGTCCCCAGATGTATGTTTTTATGTGGCAAGTTATATTTTTGGATGCGTAGTGTGGACGGTGGACGCCGTCCTACATATGAGTGCGCTGTTTTTCAATGAAACACTACGGTTTCTTCTCCACTTGATCCAATTTTTACTTGAATTATTCCATATATATAACAAATCTGTAATCCATTTTGGTTTTGCAAATGATTTGTAATTTATTTCACAGTTTCATGTAGGATAATATGCCAATTATCAATACATCTTGTATTCCCAATGCATTTCGGGTCTCTTACATAGGACCCTTCGTCAGGGGACTAGGAAAATGAAAGGAAACAGGACCAATTAATTCACTGTCCAAGATATACAACTATATCAATTTCAATGTGCAAAATTAACATAAACTTGCAATTTTCCAGCCTTAGATTAGTGTATAACTCCTCAGTTATAATATACAATACAATGTGCGTGGCTTTTCTTAATAACGAGCTAGTAGATATATCACTATATTATGGCAAAATATACACAGATAGTGCGCGATTTCGTACTTATACCAAATACTTATGCAAAACATCAACCCCATTCACTCGTTTGCGTACTCTACTTACATTCGACCGTCCGGTCTGCTGTATGAAGTAAACTGGCGTCTCTGTGTTGCAGTTTTACGCGCCAAAAATCAAAACACTGACTTTCAAGTAAAGTTCCGGACACGTGATCGGAACGTCATCCAATCACGGCGGAGTATTACTCAGGTCATGTGACAGGGTCCGTGCTGGCTTCACGGAAGTACACAGAAATAAACCCACTCGTTATTATTATTATGGAAATATTGCTACGAGTCAAAATAACTACATTGTGTTGTTTCGTAGCGATGAGCACTAATTAAAACAATAACCAATAATGAGCAAAATATACTAAAAAATACATTAAGTCTTAAACATCCAGATGACACTTCAAGGTTTAAGGAAATAGCTCAAGTCCATAGCAGTGATTTATAAAAAACATGAATGTTCAATTCTATCATTGAGCCCCATTGGGTGGGCCGAATTAAGTTTTTTAATCCAATAATATTCGCATCTGAGTCTTTGTTTAGTGGGATCCAGGTCTCTGCGTGTGACAATTTTCTCTAAGACCATGTATCTTAACTGGGATATTTGATGACGTGCTTCCAGCCAGTGGCATGCAATGGTCGATTTCGAGTTCATAAGTCTGATATTACTCTTATGTTCTGTTATTCGTGTTTTTATTTTTCTCTCTGTTTGTCCTACATAGGTTTTACCACATGGACATTTGATAACGTACACACAGTTTGTCGTATCACATGTACTATTGTGTTTAAGTTCAATAGAATGCCCTTTAGTGGGGTGAGTAAATTGGTTGCCAGTGATCACATTTCCACAGTGAATGCAATTATGGCATTTTTGCATGCCTTTAAAAGTTATAGTGGGTTTCTTGGGTGTGTTTAACATTTCTTTAATATTTCTTGATCTTTGAAATGCGAAGGTTATTTTTTCATTGTACAGATCTTTCAAATCAGGCTCTTGCTGAATGAGTCTCCAATGACTGTTCACTATTTTTTTGATTTTTAGTGCATCTGTAGAAAATTTGAGTACACAAACAGTTTTAGTTTCTTGGGTTTTAACTGTTTCCGTTAACATGCTGGTACGAGATTGATTGGCCACTCTTTCCATGGAAGTTTTCAGAACATCATTAGGATATCCTCTTGCTTGATACTTCTTAATTTGCTCTTGCAAAATTTTTGACAACTGTTCTTCATTAGAGGTTATTCTTTTCATTCTTATGAATTGAGAAGTAGGTAAGTGCTTTTTCAACGCCATGGGATGAAAACTTTGAAACAGTAAAGATGAATTTTTATCTGTTTTCTTAATGTGTACGTTTGTTGCAATACTATTGTTGATGATTGTCACTTTCACATCGAGAAATGCAATGCTTTGTTCATCTATGGTGTGGGTGAATTTTATTCTTTCGTTGCACTCATTGAGTGCCATGATGTTGTTTTCCAGATCTTCTTTAGCTCCTCTCCATATTATGAATAGATCATCAATATACCTTTTGTACATGATCAAGTGGTCTGTCCATTGCAGATTTTTCAAAATGTGGTCAGTTTCAAATTTGTTCATAAAGATATTTGCGTATGAGGGCGCTCCCCCAAAGCCCATAGATGTCCCACTACTTTGGTTGTAGTATTTACCATCCCATTCAAAGTAACTACAAAATAGTGCGAATTGCATGAGTTGTATGATGAGTAATTTTTGTTCTTCTTGAAGATCACTGTTAATGAGGCTCCACTCTAATGCTTCTAAACCTTCATTATGGGGAATAGAGGTGTAGAGGGCAGTTACATCAATGGTACACAGTAGGTAAGTTTCATCCATCTTCAATTCAATATTTTGCAATAAGTTCAAAAAAGCTGTCGTGTCTTTAATATATGTAGCAGAATTTTGTACAATCGGTTGCAAGAACCTGTCTATGAATTTTCCTATGGGCTCAGAGATTGACCCACACGCGGAGACGATGGGTCTAAATGGCGGATTTTGCAAATTTTTGTGTATTTTAGGTGTCATATACAACTTGGGTCGTCTGGGATATTTTATCTCAAAAAACTGTTTGGTTTTTTCATTGATCCACTTCATTTCAAAAGCATGATTGATGATCTTTTGTAAAATTTGTTGGTATTCAAGAGTCGGGTCTGATTCTAGTGGAAGATATACATCAGAATTATTTACATGATCATTAACACTTTTAATGTAAAAGTCAGTGTCCATTACTACAAGGGCCCCTCCCTTGTCTGCCTTTTGGAACGTCAATTGTTCGTTGTTGGTTAGATTTTTCAAAGTATTCCACTCACTGGATGTGAGATTACTTTTTTTAGGTTTGCTGTATGGTATTTTTTGCACATCTGTCAATACTGATCTCTCAAAAGCTTCAATAGTTTTGTGGGTGAATGGAGCACAAAATGAACTTTTTGGTCGAAATTCTTTCTCCCAAGTTTTTTCAGCTTGAACTTCAGTCGCTTCTTTAAAGAAGTACCTTAATTTCAATGATCTAAAGAATTTGAATAGCGCAATATCTGTTTCTGCTGAATTTGAGGAGTATGTGGGTACAAATGTCATACCTTTGTTGAGAATTTTAGTTTCAGCTTGAGTGAGTTGTTTAGATGAAATATTCACAATTAATTGGTTTTCGCTTTCTGACTCCTGGTCCTTTCTGCTATGCCTTTTTCTGTTTCTGCGTCCCCGTCTGATGGGTCTATATTTATCGGTGGAGCGTTTGCCGCAGGGCTGATCTCTAAAAAACTCACTTGTGGAGTCACATTACTGGTAGATGGTTTTTCAGTAAGAATTGTGGTTTTCATAATGGGTCTCCTCGTGGATGCTATATCTGAATCAGATACTACACTTTCTTGGGAAGAAGATGTGGTAGTTTTTTTTGGTTGTTGCTGTTGAGTTTGCCATTTCTTTTGATTGTAAATGTCTGCCCAAGTATAGACCTCGTCCAGTTTGTAATCCAAAGTGTCTCTGCGATATTTCCGCACTTTTCGTTCATTGATTTCTTTGGAATACTTATCAAGTTTACTATTCACCTCGTCTAAAGTTGTTTGTAGATCTGCAATTGTGCTAATTTGTGTTTTCAACGACTCAATTTCTTCTTCAATTTCTTTTAAAGCTTTTGAAAGTTCTTCCACTATAAGTAGGATCAAATCCAACGAACATTTATTTAAAATTTGATACCACCGTTCAACGAATTTCTTGCTATTTTTGCACAACATGGGCTTGAGGGCTATCCTGAGACCTCTCGGTATTCTTTGATTTTTATGGTAATGGATGAGTGTGGTGGCATGCATCCTCTGGTTTATTTCTTTTTTGCTCAAATATTCAAATTGTCGTATTAACTGTGCTAAAGTGGTTTTCTGAGGAGTGAATTGTCTGGTCTCCTGAATCAGATCATAAATTTCTTTAGCTGTTTCTGCTGTGAAAGCTAACGTTTCCGCTTTATTAGTAGTAATCAATGCAATCTCGTCTAGTTGCATGTTTATGTGTTGGTGCTACCCAGGATGGGTAGGGCAGGAAATGAACAACTGGAACTTTGTTATCCTGGTGCACTCGTTTTCCCCAAAAAATTTTAAGAACGATATATTCTAAGTGTTCTTAAATAGCGCAACTCATGTCACAAGGCGGCCTACCCTTGTCTTACAATAATTGGATGCGTAGTGTGGACGGTGGACGCCGTCCTACATATGAGTGCGCTGTTTTTCAATGAAACACTACGGTTTCTTCTCCACTTGATCCAATTTTTACTTGAATTATTCCATATATATAACAAATCTGTAATCCATTTTGGTTTTGCAAATGATTTGTAATTTATTTCACAGTTTCATGTAGGATAATATGCCAATTATCAATACATCTTGTATTCCCAATGCATTTCGGGTCTCTTACATAGGACCCTTCGTCAGGGGACTAGGAAAATGAAAGGAAACAGGACCAATTAATTCACTGTCCAAGATATACAACTATATCAATTTCAATGTGCAAAATTAACATAAACTTGCAATTTTCCAGCCTTAGATTAGTGTATAACTCCTCAGTTATAATATACAATACAATGTGCGTGGCTTTTCTTAATAACGAGCTAGTAGATATATCACTATATTATGGCAAAATATACACAGATAGTGCGCGATTTCGTACTTATACCAAATACTTATGCAAAACATCAACCCCATTCACTCGTTTGCGTACTCTACTTACATTCGACCGTCCGGTCTGCTGTATGAAGTAAACTGGCGTCTCTGTGTTGCAGTTTTACGCGCCAAAAATCAAAACACTGACTTTCAAGTAAAGTTCCGGACACGTGATCGGAACGTCATCCAATCACGGCGGAGTATTACTCAGGTCATGTGACAGGGTCCGTGCTGGCTTCACGGAAGTACACAGAAATAAACCCACTCGTTATTATTATTATGGAAATATTGCTACGAGTCAAAATAACTACATTGTGTTGTTTCGTAGCGATGAGCACTAATTAAAACAATAACCAATAATGAGCAAAATATACTAAAAAATACATTAAGTCTTAAACATCCAGATGACACTTCAAGGTTTAAGGAAATAGCTCAAGTCCATAGCAGTGATTTATAAAAAACATGAATGTTCAATTCTATCATTGAGCCCCATTGGGTGGGCCGAATTAAGTTTTTTAATCTAATAATATTCGCATCTGAGTCTTTGTTTAGTGGGATCCAGGTCTCTGCGTGTGACAATTTTCTCTAAGACCATGTATCTTAACTGGGATATTTGATGACGTGCTTCCAGCCAGTGGCATGCAATGGTCGATTTCGAGTTCATAAGTCTGATATTACTCTTATGTTCTGTTATTCGTGTTTTTATTTTTCTCTCTGTTTGTCCTACATAGGTTTTACCACATGGACATTTGATAACGTACACACAGTTTGTCGTATCACATGTACTATTGTGTTTAAGTTCAATAGAATGCCCTTTAGTGGGGTGAGTAAATTGGTTGCCAGTGATCACATTTCCACAGTGAATGCAATTATGGCATTTTTGCATGCCTTTAAAAGTTATAGTGGGTTTCTTGGGTGTGTTTAACATTTCTTTAATATTTCTTGATCTTTGAAATGCGAAGGTTATTTTTTCATTGTACAGATCTTTCAAATCAGGCTCTTGCTGAATGAGTCTCCAATGACTGTTCACTATTTTTTTGATTTTTAGTGCATCTGTAGAAAATTTGAGTACACAAACAGTTTTAGTTTCTTGGGTTTTAACTGTTTCCGTTAACATGCTGGTACGAGATTGATTGGCCACTCTTTCCATGGAAGTTTTCAGAACATCATTAGGATATCCTCTTGCTTGATACTTCTTAATTTGCTCTTGCAAAATTTTTGACAACTGTTCTTCATTAGAGGTTATTCTTTTCATTGTTATGAATTGAGAAGTAGGTAAGTGCTTTTTCAACGCCATGGGATGAAAACTTTGAAACAGTAAAGATGAATTTTTATCTGTTTTCTTAATGTGTACGTTTGTTGCAATACTATTGTTGATGATTGTCACTTTCACATCGAGAAATGCAATGCTTTGTTCATCTATGGTGTGGGTGAATTTTATTCTTTCGTTGCACTCATTGAGTGCCATGATGTTGTTTTCCAGATCTTCTTTAGCTCCTCTCCATATTATGAATAGATCATCAATATACCTTTTGTACATGATCAAGTGGTCTGTCCATTGCAGATTTTTCAAAATGTGGTCAGTTTCAAATTTGTTCATAAAGATATTTGCGTATGAGGGCGCTCCCCCAAAGCCCATAGATGTCCCACTACTTTGGTTGTAGTATTTACCATCCCATTCAAAGTAACTACAAAATAGTGCGAATTGCATGAGTTGTATGATGAGTAATTGTTGTTCTTCTTGAAGATCACTGTTAATGAGGCTCCACTCTAATGCTTCTAAACCTTCATTATGGGGAATAGAGGTGTAGAGGGCAGTTACATCAATGGTACACAGTAGGTAAGTTTCATCCATCTTCAATTCAATATTTTGCAATAAGAGCAAATTAAGAAGTATCAAGCAAGAGGATATCCTAATGATGTTCTGAAAACTTCCATGGAAAGAGTGGCCAATCAATCTCGTACCAGCATGTTAACGGAAACAGTTAAAACCCAAGAAACTAAAACTGTTTGTGTACTCAAATTTTCTACAGATGCACTAAAAATCAAAAAAATAGTGAACAGTCATTGGAGACTCATTCAGCAAGAGCCTGATTTGAAAGATCTGTACAATGAAAAAATAACCTTCGCATTTCAAAGATCAAGAAATATTAAAGAAATGTTAAACACACCCAAGAAACCCACTATAACTTTTAAAGGCATGCAAAAATGCCATAATTGCATTCACTGTGGAAATGTGATCACTGGCAACCAATTTACTCACCCCACTAAAGGGCATTCTATTGAACTTAAACACAATAGTACATGTGATACGACAAACTGTGTGTACGTTATCAAATGTCCATGTGGTAAAACCTATGTAGGACAAACAGAGAGAAAAATAAAAACACGAATAACAGAACATAAGAGTAATATCAGACTTATGAACTCGAAATCGACCATTGCATGCCACTGGCTGGAAGCACGTCATCAAATATCCCAGTTAAGATACATGGTCTTAGAGAAAATTGTCACACGCAGAGACCTGGATCCCACTAAACAAAGACTCAGATGCGAATATTATTGGATTAAAAAACTTAATTCGGCCCACCCAATGGGGCTCAATGATAGAATTGAACATTCATGTTTTTTATAAATCACTGCTATGGACTTGAGCTATTTCCTTAAACCTTGAAGTGTCATCTGGATGTTTAAGACTTAATGTATTTTTTAGTATATTTTGCTCATTATTGGTTATTGTTTTAATTAGTGCTCATCGCTACGAAACAACACAATGTAGTTATTTTGACTCGTAGCAATATTTCCATAATAATAATAACGAGTGGGTTTATTTCTGTGTACTTCCGTGAAGCCAGCACGGACCCTGTCACATGACCTGAGTAATACTCCGCCGTGATTGGATGACGTTCCGATCACGTGTCCGGAACTTTACTTGAAAGTCAGTGTTTTGATTTTTGGCGCGTAAAACTGCAACACAGAGACGCCAGTTTACTTCATACAGCAGACCGGACGGTCGAATGTAAGTAGAGTACGCAAACGAGTGAATGGGGTTGATGTTTTGCATAAGTATTTGGTATAAGTACGAAATCGCGCACTATCTGTGTATATTTTGCCATAATATAGTGATATATCTACTAGCTCGTTATTAAGAAAAGCCACGCACATTGTATTGTATATTATACCTGAGGAGTTATACACTAATCTAAGGCTGGAAAATTGCAAGTTTATGTTAATTTTGCACATTGAAATTGATATAGTTGTATATCTTGGACAGTGAATTAATTGGTCCTGTTTCCTTTCATTTTCCTAGTCCCCTGACGAAGGGTCCTATGTAAGAGACCCGAAATGCATTGGGAATACAAGATGTATTGATAATTGGCATATTATCCTACATGAAACTGTGAAATAAATTACAAATCATTTGCAAAACCAAAATGGATTACAGATTTGTTATATATATGGAATAATTCAAGTAAAAATTGGATCAAGTGGAGAAGAAACCGTAGTGTTTCATTGAAAAACAGCGCACTCATATGTAGGACGGCGTCCACCGTCCACACTACGCATCCAATTATTGTAAGACAAGGGTAGGCCGCCTTGTGACATGAGTTGCGCTATTTAAGAACACTTAGAATATATCGTTCTTAAAAAAATGTTTGGAAAACGAGTGCACCAGGATAACAAAGTTCCAGTTGTTCATTTCCTGCCCTACCCATCCTGGGTAGCACCAACACATAAACATGCAACTAGACGAGATTGCATTGATTACTACTAATAAAGCGGAAACGTTAGCTTTCACAGCAGAAACAGCTAAAGAAATTTATGATCTGATTCAGGAGACCAGACAATTCACTCCTCAGAAAACCACTTTAGCACAGTTAATACGACAATTTGAATATTTGAGCAAAAAAGAAATAAACCAGAGGATGCATGCCACCACACTCATCCATTACCATAAAAATCAAAGAATACCGAGAGGTCTCAGGATAGCCCTCAAGCCCATGTTGTGCAAAAATAGCAAGAAATTCGTTGAACGGTGGTATCAAATTTTAAATAAATGTTCGTTGGATTTGATCCTACTTATAGTGGAAGAACTTTCAAAAGCTTTAAAAGAAATTGAAGAAGAAATTGAGTCGTTGAAAACACAAATTAGCACAATTGCAGATCTACAAACAACTTTAGACGAGGTGAATAGTAAACTTGATAAGTATTCCAAAGAAATCAATGAACGAAAAGTGCGGAAATATCGCAGAGACACTTTGGATTACAAACTGGACGAGGTCTATACTTGGGCAGACATTTACAATCAAAAGAAATGGCAAACTCAACAGCAACAACCAAAAAAAACTACCACATCTTCTTCCCAAGAAAGTGTAGTATCTGATTCAGATATAGCATCCACGAGGAGACCCATTATGAAAACCACAATTCTTACTGAAAAACCATCTACCAGTAATGTGACTCCACAAGTGAGTTTTTTAGAGATCAGCCCTGCGGCAAACGCTCCACCGATAAATATAGACCCATCAGACGGGGACGCAGAAACAGAAAAAGGCATAGCAGAAAGGACCAGGAGTCAGAAAGCGAAAACCAATTAATTGTGAATATTTCATCTAAACAACTCACTCAAGCTGAAACTAAAATTCTCAACAAAGGTATGACATTTGTACCCACATACTCCTCAAATTCAGCAGAAACAGATATTGCGCTATTCAAATTCTTTAGATCATTGAAATTAAGGTACTTCTTTAAAGACGCGACTGAAGTTCAAGCTGAAAAAACTTGGGAGAAAGAATTTCGACCAAAAAGTTCATTTTGTGCTCCATTCACCCACAAAACTATTGAAGCTTTTGAGAGATCAGTATTGACAGATGTGCAAAAAATACCATACAGCAAACCTAAAAAAAGTAATCTCACATCCAGTGAGTGGAATACTTTGAAAAATCTAACCAACAACGAACAATTGACGTTCCAAAAGGCAGACAAGGGAGGGGCCCTTGTAGTAATGGACACTGACTTTTACATTAAAAGTGTTAATGATCATGTAAATAATTCTGATGTATATCTTCCACTAGAATCAGACCCGACTCTTGAATACCAACAAATTTTACAAAAGATCATCAATCATGCTTTTGAAATGAAGTGGATCAATGAAAAAACCAAACAGTTTTTTGAGATAAAATATCCCAGACGACCCAAGTTGTATATGACACCTAAAATACACAAAAATTTGCAAAATCCGCCATTTAGACCCATCGTCTCCGCGTGTGGGTCAATCTCTGAGCCCATAGGAAAATTCATAGACAGGTTCTTGCAACCGATTGTACAAAATTCTGCTACATATATTAAAGACACGACAGCTTTTTTGAACTTATTGCAAAATATTGAATTGAAGATGGATGAAACTTACCTACTGTGTACCATTGATGTAACTGCCCTCTACACCTCTATTCCCCATAATGAAGGTTTAGAAGCATTAGAGTGGAGCCTCATTAACAGTGATCTTCAAGAAGAACAAAAATTACTCATCATACAACTCATGCAATTCGCACTATTTTGTAGTTACTTTGAATGGGATGGTAAATACTACAACCAAAGTAGTGGGACATCTATGGGCTTTGGGGGAGCACCCTCATACGCAAATATCTTTATGAACAAATTTGAAACTGACCACATTTTGAAAAATCTGCAATGGACAGACCACTTGATCATGTACAAAAGGTATATTGATGATCTATTCATAATATGGAGAGGAGCTAAAGAAGATCTGGAAAACAACATCATGGCACTCAATGAGTGCAACGAAAGAATAAAATTCACCCACACCATAGATGAACAAAGCATTGCATTTCTCGATGTGAAAGTGACAATCATCAACAATAGTATTGCAACAAACGTACACATTAAGAAAACAGATAAAAATTCATCTTTACTGTTTCAAAGTTTTCATCCCATGGCGTTGAAAAAGCACTTACCTACTTCTCAATTCATAAGAATGAAAAGAATAACCTCTAATGAAGAACAGTTGTCAAAAATTTTGCAAGAGCAAATTAAGAAGTATCAAGCAAGAGGATATCCTAATGATGTTCTGAAAACTTCCATGGAAAGAGTGGCCAATCAATCTCGTACCAGCATGTTAACGGAAACAGTTAAAACCCAAGAAACTAAAACTGTTTGTGTACTCAAATTTTCTACAGATGCACTAAAAATCAAAAAAATAGTGAACAGTCATTGGAGACTCATTCAGCAAGAGCCTGATTTGAAAGATCTGTACAATGAAAAAATAACCTTCGCATTTCAAAGATCAAGAAATATTAAAGAAATGTTAAACACACCCAAGAAACCCACTATAACTTTTAAAGGCATGCAAAAATGCCATAATTGCATTCACTGTGGAAATGTGATCACTGGCAACCAATTTACTCACCCCACTAAAGGGCATTCTATTGAACTTAAACACAATAGTACATGTGATACGACAAACTGTGTGTACGTTATCAAATGTCCATGTGGTAAAACCTATGTAGGACAAACAGAGAGAAAAATAAAAACACGAATAACAGAACATAAGAGTAATATCAGACTTATGAACTCGAAATCGACCATTGCATGCCACTGGCTGGAAGCACGTCATCAAATATCCCAGTTAAGATACATGGTCTTAGAGAAAATTGTCACACGCAGAGACCTGGATCCCACTAAACAAAGACTCAGATGCGAATATTATTGGATTAAAAAACTTAATTCGGCCCACCCAATGGGGCTCAATGATAGAATTGAACATTCATGTTTTTTATAAATCACTGCTATGGACTTGAGCTATTTCCTTAAACCTTGAAGTGTCATCTGGATGTTTAAGACTTAATGTATTTTTTAGTATATTTTGCTCATTATTGGTTATTGTTTTAATTAGTGCTCATCGCTACGAAACAACACAATGTAGTTATTTTGACTCGTAGCAATATTTCCATAATAATAATAACGAGTGGGTTTATTTCTGTGTACTTCCGTGAAGCCAGCACGGACCCTGTCACATGACCTGAGTAATACTCCGCCGTGATTGGATGACGTTCCGATCACGTGTCCGGAACTTTACTTGAAAGTCAGTGTTTTGATTTTTGGCGCGTAAAACTGCAACACAGAGACGCCAGTTTACTTCATACAGCAGACCGGACGGTCGAATGTAAGTAGAGTACGCAAACGAGTGAATGGGGTTGATGTTTTGCATAAGTATTTGGTATAAGTACGAAATCGCGCACTATCTGTGTATATTTTGCCATAATATAGTGATATATCTACTAGCTCGTTATTAAGAAAAGCCACGCACATTGTATTGTATATTATAACTGAGGAGTTATACACTAATCTAAGGCTGGAAAATTGCAAGTTTATGTTAATTTTGCACATTGAAATTGATATAGTTGTATATCTTGGACAGTGAATTAATTGGTCCTGTTTCCTTTCATTTTCCTAGTCCCCTGACGAAGGGTCCTATGTAAGAGACCCGAAATGCATTGGGAATACAAGATGTATTGATAATTGGCATATTATCCTACATGAAACTGTGAAATAAATTACAAATCATTTGCAAAACCAAAATGGATTACAGATTTGTTATATATATGGAATAATTCAAGTAAAAATTGGATCAAGTGGAGAAGAAACCGTAGTGTTTCATTGAAAAACAGCGCACTCATATGTAGGACGGCGTCCACCGTCCACACTACGCATCCAATTATTGTAAGACAAGGGTAGGCCGCCTTGTGACATGAGTTGCGCTATTTAAGAACACTTAGAATATATCGTTCTTAAAAAATTTTTGGGAAAACGAGTGCACCAGGATAACAAAGTTCCGCAAGTTATATTTTAAAATGTATTTCTGCTAGAAATCAATTATTGTATGAACTTTGTAAGTTGCTAAATGTACTATGCACTTTATAACAGGATGTGCTGACATCACGTATTATCATGCTAATTTGCACACATATGTTTGAGTACCGCTGCTAAGATATAATATTCACTATTGGAATGATCCAGCACCTGCACTTTTGTCATAATTATTCCTTGTGAATAGCCTGATTAGACGTTGCTATATGCATATTGCACTTTAGGAAGGATGTTGTAGAATTTCCTATAGAAATTATCTATCTGTACATACACTAACACAAAGATGATACTTAGCACTTTAACTGCATATTTGCACATCTTCGATGGTCGTATAATTATTGATATCACAGCTAAGTGTATTTTTATAGATGACCTTATAATTCTGTATTATTATTATTGCCAAATGTTTTTATTTTATGTGCAATCCCATTATTTGTCACTTCCCTTTTCTTTAGCTGTTCTAATATGTGTAAAAATTCCTTTTTTTAATGTCTGTTGCTATATGGTTGTGTTATTTACAAACCGAATAAAGCATCCTTGACTTGACTTGACTTGAGTAAAAATTACTATTCCAACTCCAGTGAGTGGAACAGTAGAGAAAGCATTGGATAGCGGGTATGTAAAAATGACTAATCCCACTCCAATGAGTGCAACAATAGGGAAAGCGTTGGATAGCGTAAGAGTAAAAATTACTATTCCCACTCCAGAGAGTGCAACAGTAGGGAAAACGTTGGATAGCGGGTGGGTTAAAATTACTATTCCAACTCCAGTGAGTGGAACAGTAGGGAAAGCGTTGGATAGCGGGTATGTACAAATGACTATTCCCACTCCAATGAGTGCAACATTAGGGAAAACGTTGGATAGCGTAAGAGTAAAAATTACTATGCCAACTCCAAAGGGTGCAACAGTATGGAAAGCGTTGGATAGCGTAGATTGGCTAATTACTATTCCAACTCCAGAGGGTGCAACAGTAGGGAAAACGTTGGATAGTGTAGGGGGGAAAATTACTATTCCCACTCCAGAGAGTGCAACAGTAGGGAAAGTGTTGGATAGCGTAGGGAGAAAAATTACTATCCCCACTCCAATGAGTGCAACATTAGGGAAAGTGTTGGATAGCGTAAGGGTAAAAATTACTATTCCAACTCCAGTGAGTGAAACAGTAGGGAAAGCATTGGATAGCGTATGGGTAAGAAATAATATTCCAACTCAAAGGGTGCAACAGTATTGAAAGCGTTGGATAGCGTAGGTGGGAAAATTACTATTACAACTCCAGAGGGTGCAACAGTAGGGAAAACATTGGATAGCGTAGGGGGAAAAATTACTATTCCCACTCCAGAGAGTGCAACATTAGGGAAATCGTTGGATAGCGTAAGGGTAAAAATTACTATTCCAACTCCAGTGAGTGGAAAAGTAGGGAAAGCATTGGATAGCGTATGGGTTAAAAATAATATTCCAACTCCAAAGGGTGCAACAGTATTGAAAGCGTTGGATAGCGTAGGTGGGAAAATTACTATTCCAACTCCAGAGGGTGCAACAGTAGGGAAAACATTGGATAGCATAGGGGGATAAATTACTATTCCCACTCCAGAGAGTGCAACATTAGGGAAAGCGTTGGATAGCGTAAAAGTAAAAATTACTATTCCCACTCCAGAGAGTGCAACAGTAGAGAAAACGTTGGATAGCGGGTGGGTAAAAATTACTATTCCAACTCCAGTGAGTGGAACAGTAGGGAAAGCGTTGGATAGCGGGTATGTAAAAATGACTATTCCCACTCCAATGAGTGCAACATTAGGGAAAACATTGGATAGCGTAAGAGTAACAATTACTATTCACACTCCAGAGAGTGCAACAGTAGGGAAAACGTTGGATAACGGGTGGGTCAAAATTACTATTCCCACTCCAGTGAGTGGAACAGTAGGGAAAGCGTTGGATAGCGTATGAGCGTATGGGTAAAAATTACTATTCCAACTCCAGTGAGTGGAACAGTAGGGAAAGCGTTGGATAGCGTATGGGTAAAAATTACTATTCCAACTCTAGAGGGTGCAACAGTAAGGAAAGCGTTGGATAGCGTAGGGAGAAAAATTACTATTCCAACTCCAAAGGGTTCAACAGTAGGGAATGCCAATTAATAAATATTTACAAAATATATTACACATAATTGTAATTATTTGCAATTAAATTACTTCCCACCCTATTCCCCTATAAACCCACAACCCACTCTGGTACTAAAACATAACATTTAATAATAATTAACATTAATTACCAATTAAATAAATAATTTATCAATTAAAATAATTAATTGCCAATTAATATTTAAATAAAATATTAATTATTTACAATTAAATTACTTCCCACACTATTCCCCTATAAACCCACAACCCGCTCTGGTACTAAAACATAACATTTAATACAAATTAACATTAATTGCCAATTAAATAATTAATTTATCAAATAAAATAATTAATTGCCAATTAATAATTACTATTAAATTAACTCCCACCCTATTCCCCTATAAACCCACAACCCACTCTTGTACTAAAACATAACATTTAATAATAATTAACATTATTTACCAATTAAATAATTAATTTATCAATTAAAATAATTAATTGCCAATTAATAATTAAATAAAAAAATTAATTAATTACAATTAAATTACTTCCCAGCCTATTCCCCTATAAACCCACAACCCGCTCTGGTACTAAAACATAACATTTAATAAAAATTAACATTAATTACCAATTAAATAATTAATTTATCAATTAAAATAATTAATTGCCAATTAATAATTACAATTAAATTACTACCTACCCTATTCCCCTATAAACCCACAACCCGCTCCGGTATTAAAACATATAATTTACTTAAAAATAAATTTATTAATATATAAAAATAATACACATATAATATAAATTAATTTAAATACTTTACAAAAACATATAACACATACATAATAAAAATCTAAAAAATAATACAAATATCGATGTTAATAACATCAAAATTAGTTACATCGATATAAATGCTATCGATATTACTAACTTCGATATTACTTACATCGATATTAATGAATTCGATATTACTTACCTCAGGGTCAATATTCTGTCCTACGATATTCCTGACTTCGATATTCTGTACCTTCGAAATTTTAAACACGATATTTTGGTAGGTCGAAATTTTCAACTCAATATTTTGACTGTGTACCCAATCAAACACGTATCATTCTTCTTTGTCAGTCATCATTACTTTTAACTTGCTCGTCCTTCCACACTTACTTACACCCTTCTTTCGCTTTTCGTTCATCCCATCCATCAAGTTCATCTCAGATCTGATTTGGATTCTCGAAAAAAAATTCACCGCTGAGTTGAAGTAAATTTAGAGGAGGCTACTACCTGGTTGATAAAAACTTTGTTCTAATTTTGAAAGTCTTCTTAACAGTATAGTAACTTGACTGTAGAACATATATACTACACCCGTGCAGAGAGCACACTATGCAGTCTGCAATCTCAATAAGTAAGGAATATAAGAGCTTACCACTGCCCGCCACTACTGTGGCAACCCGCACAGCAGTTTAGTCCGGCACTTGCACTGCCTCCTCCCCAGAAGTGTCCTCCTCCACCTCCGCGCTGGGCCCAGCACCAGATGTTCCACCTACAAAGTACATTTAAGAATGTTAGATGTCATAGACATACACCACTCACTAGTATTTTGTCTAGGAATGAAGAAATGTGAATACAGAAAACAATCTAATAATTTGTGACTGTCTACTCTAAAGTAAAAATGTCCCTTTTTCCAGGGAAGGGTGTTGTCTTGCTGCACTTTTTGGCACAACTTATGAATGCTTGCTTTTTAACACGCACCATTTTTCTCATAACATACAGAAGCTTCACTTATAAGAACAAATCATCATCACTAGGACGGAGTGACCAACGATTCAGCACAAAAAAAAATAATTAAAGTTCAAACCAGGTGAGGGCTCGGCTCACCCACAATAAATGTGTGAAATAAATGACTAAGCCCTTTCCCATTTTTAATCAACCGTTTATGTTTTATGACAAGCTTGATTTTAATAAATATTTTTACTTTTAATAAAGCTTTAAAACTTAAATAGACTCTGTGGTTTTTGGTCAAGAGTGAATGAGCAAAGGGTTTTGCAATTTCCAAGCATGAGTCCGTGCCTCTGACACTTCTGGACTCTGACTCCGTACTCTTGTCCTGCGTTGGATAATCATCATTGGGGATCAATCATCGATGAATTCGGGAGCTAAATGACTCTGCCACACTATCTAGTCAGTAAGGAGATTGGGGGTTCTTCAAAGTCTGTCATCACTGAGGTATGTGTAAAGTGTACCTGCGCCTATTATAATTGATAAACAATGCACTATTTAGTGTCCATAGTTCTGTTAGTACAGATTTGTCCCTGCAACAGTAGTAGTATGGATTGTCCTCCTCTACAAACCATAAGTAAAGTAGTATCTTATTCTTTCTTGGTGGTCATTCACCTTTTTATTGTTGGTAATTGTCAAAGCATAAACATTTAGAAGACTTGAAAAGACATTATGGACAATCCCAGAGGACTGCACTCAGTGCATAGAGCTATTGCTGACTAGAATGGGAGTTTCGTTTAACACCTTTTGCCAAATGTGCAATCTTAGTTAGCTACACAGACAGACTAATAAGAATAATCTAGTAATACCACATGGAGTCATAGTAGAGGCAGGATAAGAATTTAGATACAGTCTACAAGAAGATCAAAGACGATTTAGAAAAAATCGAATGAGGAACGCTAGGAAAAAATAGGTACTCTATATTAAAATTAAAACTTACCGGGGCCAGCAAAGGAGCCCTCGCCTGACCGATCCTGGCCTTGAACAGCAGCAGCAGCCGATAACCCCTCCTCCTCTGTCCTCTTGCCCCTGGGGGGAGCTGATGTACAACATAAAAGAAAGAAAGACCCGAAAACATGGGTGATTGTTGTCAACCAAATCAAACATTTCAAAAGAACAATAACAAAATATTTTGGCGAAATAGAAAATAGACAACTATTCCACGGGATATATTGACCTATCTCATGTGGTCTACTACGATATTAGTATTGCTTGATTTGCGGACCGTCGACTTGGAAAGTTATGTAACTCAATAAACAAACTACTAAAAAGGTTCACGTAGGACTGGCAGGCAGCAGTCCGCAGCACGCGAAGTGACAGACAAACTCCATCGTGATTGCAGATCAGCGACAACACTAAAAAGTTTCCTACTACATTAACCAGTCATTAAAATACTCAAACTATCAATCCACCACCACTATTTCTTCTTATTGCCAGGTGTACAAAGGAAGGACTGGATTTGAGTCTGTAGGGGCAGATTTACAAGCCCCTTTAGGTCCTTTTGCTCCATTGTTGCGTGACTTTTGTGACGCAGCGGCAGAACAAAAGAGGCGCCATGGTGCGGCGTATATTAACAACGTGACGCATATGGGAGATGCATCACGTTGTAAAGACCTGCGCCATCAGGGGGCGTTCCGGCGCAAGGGAGGGCGTTCCTGCGCAGGAACGCATCCTAAAAGTGGCTGAGGGAAATCTACAAGATTTCAATCAGTCACTTTTAGGACAATGATGCGTCACTCAAACCCTGCGCCTGCTTGAAGCAGACGTACGGCTTCACGCAGCATTGGGGAGATGGGGCACCCCAGAGCATTGCTGGAGCTGCGCCATCATTGCGACGCAACTCCAGCAATGCGCCGCCTTTACGGCACAGATGCGGAGCGCTTCGGTGACGTTTTAGGCCCATGGTGCGCCTCATTGTAAATACGGCACACAATTACTGGCGCATCCCTGCTACTTTGCAGGGATGCGCCGGTAATTGAAAATCTGACCCTTAGTGTCTAGCATTACGCAGTTCTTTAAACTACACTCATACATAATTTCTCAGGCCAATTAAATGAACACAAAATCGAAAACAAATAAGCATAGTAGCAACGCTACTGAGAAGGAGAGCAGTGCACCTGAAATGCACAGAAGATTTTGAAATATAATTTACCTACAATGTAATCGGCAGCATTTTTGCTCTTGGTAAAAAACAAAAATTTGCAATATAATAACACACAGAGCAGGAGAAAACAGAGTAGTGATGAAATAGCTAGCTACTACTACTCACCAAGCCCGGGGATCTCGATGCCGAGCAGGTCGAGCAAGTCGCGTTCCCGGTCCAGGAGATCCGTCCAATGGTGGGTGGCCTGGTTGTAGGTGAGCCGGACCCGAGAGTGTTGAAACATGGCCCGGCACACCTTCTCCCACCGCTTCCGGCGCTCCCAGGGGCCCATAGCCGCTAGCGATCTTGCCGCCTGCCATGATGGTCCTGGGGAGGCGGCGCTGGACATAAAACACTAGTGCGGCCACCTCCTCCGTGCTAAAGATCTCCCGTGGCATAACTAGCTCCCCCCTCAAATGCCCGAACGGGAGCCGGGCACGGGGTGCGGGACCCTTCCCCTTCTCGGGCTGCTTCCCGGCTCCCTTTACCATGGTCTGGGCAGAAAGGAAGGTAAATATTAAATAAGAAATAGAATAGGGAAGAAGAAAAGAAAAGAGTTTAAAAAAGTAGTTTAAAATTAACCAAAAGTAGCAGAAAACACAAAAATATAGAGCTAGAAAAATAGAGGGATAGATAATAAGTAAAATAGATATTAAAAAAACTTCAAACAAGCAAAGGATGGCAGAGATTGACAGAGGATACAGAAAGCATGCCCAGAACCATAGCAATGAATGAAAAACAAGATGGCCGCGCCCGTTCACGACCGCGTGGGTAAGTTTGCGCGAGATTTCCCCCGCGATCAGACGCAAACTTATACTAGCGAGCCGGACACTTTGCGAGATTACACATAGCGCCCGGAAACGGAAATACGTCACGCAAACAAGATGGCCGCGCCCATGTACGACCAACTTCGCGACATTGCGCTACAAGCGGCTTGCGAAAACGCAAAAATCACGCAAACTAACACGCCGCAAAAAAAACAAATCGTATATTTGCACGAATTTGCGGCTTCCGAAATCGATCTCGTGCAAATTCGTGCCCCGCAAATCACGCGAAATTGCAGAAAAACGATTTTTGCAAAACTGAAAGCACTCAGCAGGTGCAAAAGTTCAATCTTATCATTAGTAACCATTCCCTGTAGTGCTTCCTGAGGGGCCCCTCCAGAGTTCAGTTGCCTAATTGCAACTATTCTATGACCCTGCTCTGACCCTCACAGCAGGCTCAGAGAATAGCTACAAGTATGCCACAAAGGTCCTGTTAAAAAAAATTACACTGCAACAGAAGGAAGCAGGTGCCAGACTGGAAGTTCAAATTCAGTGACACATTAATCAGCCCCTAATTCATTCATGTCAGTTGAGGCAGGGCAGGTGTGCTTTTCCCCCCATAATCTACAGTGATGAAACAGAGGGTGGCATGGGTGAGCCAGAGGGTGGCAGTGGTGAAACAGAGGGTGGCAGTGGTGAAAAAGAGGATGCTGTGATGAACCAGACATAGAAACAACATGGTCGCGACCGTTTCTACCCGACAAGTAAGTTCGCGTTTGCGAACTGGTAAAAAACCCTCGCGAAATGGCAGAAACACTTGCAAACACAAAAAAAATCAGCAAAATTCGTGAGAGTTTGCGAATTTTGCGGATTGCGAATCCGTAAATACGCAATTTCGCAGATTGCGAATTCGCAAAATTCGCCCATACTTATAGTCGAGCAGGGGACTTAATTTTGTTTCATTTGTTTGATAGAAAGGACTTCCTATTATTAAATTGTAGTGATTGGCTACTTCAGTGGTAGGTACCTTTGCCAGGGAGATTATTTTTTTTAATTGGTAGGCAAAGTTGCTCTAAGTTGAATATTCTGTGCTTAAAGTAGATTTTTGTAGGTGCCTCAATATGGTTTGGTTAAAATGGTAGTAACACCCTTTTATTGCAGTGTGTGGGTAGAGTTTGCGTATTGCCTGAATCATTGCCTGTTCAAAATCTATTACTATTCTTTGGGGATAGTGATTGTCTGTGAATTGTTTTATTGTAGTTAGTACTTTTATATAGATAGTATTATTTTTATAAGGGAGCAATGAGTAAATGAATGGGATATTTGTCTCTTGAAATTCACCATGAATTGTATACAGTTGATAAAATGGTTTGGGACAAACTTTAAAGGTTCCGTCCATCATCCATGTTTCACAGTTTTTAATTTTTTGCAAATTAGTGTTAGTTGTAAAGATAATAATTATTTTCTTGTGACTTTTACTGTCATAGAGTAAGAATTTTTCTTCTTTGTGGGTGATGGTGTATTCTGGGAGTATTTGGATTTTTTCAAATGTTTGGGGGGTGGGTGGAGCTGGATCTGAAGTTCTTTTAGTTTTTGCTATTAATCATTTTAAGTTGGGTATGTAAAGAAGTTGTCCTGTGACATGTTCTGGTACTGTGGTTTAAATTTGTTTAGAATTTGAGTACTTGTCAGCTGAAACATTTGCTTACTTCACTTATTGCCTCTAGGGCATCTCTTACTTCCACTTCATTCACATTGGGGGGGATGGTTGTGCTCTCTAACATTCACAATATTTAAATCTATTGTAGTAGCTCTTCCATAAGAGGCATTGCCATAATATTTGCTACATTTCCAATGAGTTTTATTTTCTATAACTTTCTCTTGGTTGTAAGCGTAAGCCATGTAGCAAAGCATTAGTTTCCCCTTTTGAGATGTGATAAAGCTCACACCTTCTGCCATTTTTGGGGTATATCTGTGAAGATATATAAATATGTGTTTAATTAATATTCTTTTGTGAATCATATTTGTGCTAGTATTAAACATATAGAAAATATACTTATATTAGTGTTCTTTGACTTTTGCTGATGGGATTATTTGCTGCAAGTTGTATTTTTACTGTTTTATTTTCTGTTGGTGTGAAAGAAAAATGTTTATGGTAATTACATGTGAGATATGTTTTTAATTTATTTGTATTGTTTATTTAGCACTGATTCAAATAATACTTCTTGTATTTGATGAGTTTGAATCCGTGGATGTTTGTTGTAGGTGCAGTTTGTAAAAGCTGTAAAGAAAAATGCCTTTATTACATTTGTTTTGTACTTTTAATATGTGTAAAAAATCTGAGTTATTTACTTTCTTTATTGGTTAAGTTTTACATTTTTTATTTATACTATTTATTATGTTGAGTTAAATAAGGTAACTAATGATATATTTGTGTTCTTTTCTATAGATTTGGTTGTTTTGCATGTTAGTTTGTATTTTGAAAAAGGGGAACATTTAATTATTTCAGTTATTTAAGGTAAGGATGTCGAAGCATTTATATTTAGAAATTTTTTTTGTTCTTACCTGTGTTGTAGTATAATTTGGTAAAAATGTGTTAAATAATTGTTTGTTTTTAGTTAATTAGTTAACTTTTTTATTGGTTTGTGTGTTTTTGTTGAAATTGATTGGTTGAGATACGTTATTTGAAATTTTTAGCAGTTACTTTTTAACTAGGTAAATATTTGTAATGTTTATATTTATGTTATTTGTTGTTGTTGTTTAAATATATTTGTTAATAAGTGTAATTAAACAAATGTGTTGTTATATATTTTATTATTGTAATTTTATTATTATTGGAAAGTAATTTAATGTTATATTTTTAATGTATTTATTAATTTGGGTTAGTGTAAATATATTATAACTTTCAAAATCCTATGTTAATTTGTATATGTGTTGTTATAATTGATTAAAATTATTTGGTTTATGTTAAATAATTTATTAATTTATACAGTCTTTATTCAATGTTTAATGGTAGTATCGATATTATTTATATATATTTTAGCGATATTTGTGTCGTCTATATTAGTGTTCTCAATGTTTTTGTTGTGTTTCATTATAATTTCATGTTATCGATATTTTTGTTATCTATATTTTTGTTTGGGATATTTTAGTATTGGATATTTATTTAGGCACTATTTTTTTATCGATATTTGTGTCATTTCTTGTTTAAGTATGGGGTGTCGATATTTGTGTGTATGATATATTTTCCGCGATATTTTTGTAGTTCCGTGTTTTTGTAGATGATAATTCATCTGTGATCCCTGTCGACATCCCCCTCCTCCTCGCCCCACCCAACCGCGCTTACCTGCACGGGCCGCTGCTTCTCTATTGTTCTATTAAATGACGTGTCTCCGTTCTGCAGTTGCCGCTCCGGCATACTTTGGATGGTTCCGATCGCGCCCCTCCCACCAGGGCCGATCGTGATTGGAAACGTTACATTTTATTTTTTATAATGCATCCTGTTTTTGTTTGAGGTTCTGTGGGCGGCTGAGATGCTGTCTGCCTGGTGCTGTTTTAGTGCGCACTGGGAATGACGCATGAGTGCTGGGCTTGTGCTGGAAGGTGCCAGGCCGCCGGATCGGCGATTTCTGGACTGGCATGCCCTTCTCTACCCTCCTTCCCTGCTGTTGGTGCCATGGGGGGCAACGGCCATGCTGAACTAAGGTAGGGGATGTGTGACCCCTGTGTGATTGCCCCGGGCCCCCAGAAGCAAGACTTTGCCGAATGTGTCCCCATGCTACTATGTTAGAAAAAGACTAACAACGTAACACCCCACCGGAGATATTATGTGAGAGACTATGCCTGAACTGTATGCTGCATCTGGGCGATGTAAGCGCTCGAGTACTGGCTCACATCGCTGGGACTGGCTCTGGAGCATTATGAAAGGAAGCCCGGGCTGAGCAGGTACTGGACCTGATGCCACTGTGGAGGGGGTGATTTAGATGGTAACACCTCGTTGAACAGTACAAGCCCCACCATTTTGTGCCTGAACGGTTGAACTTCAAAATGGCTAGCTAGCTGTATTGGTAAATCAAAGAAAGGACCACTCACCTCACTCCACCACATAAGCAAAGACATAGGACTAATTGCTTTCAGCACGCTATCAAACAGAAACAAAGGACCATGCATGCTGATCTGCCCCATAGAAACAGATAGAGGACTATACCCAGGTAGTTTTGTTGCAAGGAAAGAGTGATAGGACTACTCCCCAGATCTATTCCACCACTAAATAAGCAAGCAGCCATCTTGGAGCGACTGATACATTATGCAATTAAAACAGAGCGTGCTCATTGATCTCACCCTCAGACACTCTAACCCTCAAATTAAATGATATTATTTACTATAATTAACCGCTAATATTTATGACTAAGGATACCAGGGCATTACCTCGATTGGGACATAGTAAGCCAAGTTAATCCCATCCTTACAAATAGCAAGGACCACCTACCACTACGGGACCCACTAATGGTAATGGAGTGAGGACCTATCCCAAGGAGTCATCATCTTGAATTAAACAGGGAGGCCTACGACTTCTCATACTCTCCAAATATACCTCCTCCCATACTACATTAGAGACTGAAGAGCCACCTGCAAAGTACAAAAGGCTTGAAGGCCATGGGTCAAAAGTAGCTGCTCTTTACTCTTTAGGAGTGTGGACTTGAACAACACAGCCAAAGTTGCATTTTCTACCTCCGGAACTTTAATAATTGGATGAAGAGTATTCTCTTTGGAGAGTTTATTGAAAAGGTGCGACAGAGGAAAAGAAAGAGATATCACAGCTATGGGGGAGATTGACTTTGGGCTCCCTCCTTTGACTATCACCTACCCAGCCGGACTAAGGTCTAATGCGCCCGCGTCTCTCCTGACCTTACCTTCCCCCTCCCCCTTCCCCCAACCCTCCCCCTCTACGCTCCTACTCTTTCCAGATTCTGTCCTCTGCCCTCACATGCCCTTGCCCTTTGTCCCCACCCTGTTTTTCTCTGAACCTCTTCACCACTTGAGACTGATCTATTTTGTCTGATGCCCGATGGAGCTACCTGGTTTAGCTATAGGGGAGATGGGCCGTGGATTCCCTCCTTGGTCGTCACCTACCCAGTCGGTCTTTAGACAGACTTCCTTTCGTCTCTACTGTTGTCTCTTTCCTTATCCTCACTCTCTCTCCTCTCCTCCCCTATCCCCCACTACTTTCTCTCTCTTTTCTCTCCTCCCCTAATGTATTGCTGACTGTTTTATTTAATGTTTACTTGTTGTTCTTTTTCTAGTATATTGTTGAACCACATTGTTGCACTTCCTTCCGTCTCTCCTGTCGTCTCCGCCCGCATCCTCGCTCTATTTATGTCTCTCCTTCCCTCCTCCCTCAATGTATTGAGACCGAACTATTTTGTCTGATGCCCGATGGAGCTACCTGGTTTAGCTATAGGGGAGATGGGCCGTGGATTCCCTCCTTGGTCGTCACCTACCCAGTCGGTCTTTAGACAGACTTCCTTTCGTCTCTACGGTTTTCTCTTCCCTTATCCTCACTTTCCCTCCTCCCCTACGCCCCACTACTTTCTCTCTCTTTTCTCTCCTCCCCTAATTGTATTGCTGATTGTTTGATTTAATGTTTACTTGTTGATCTTCTTCTATTATATTGTTGAACCACATTGTTGCACTTCCTGTCGTCTCCTACTGCATCCTCCCTCTATTTATGTCTCTCCCTCCCTCCTCTCTCAATGTTTTGAGACTGAACTATTTTGTCTGATGCCTGATGGAGCATCTTAGTTTAGCTATAGGGGAGATGGGCCGTGGATTCCCTCCTTGTTCGTCACCTACCCAGTCGGTCTTTATGTGGTAAATAAATAATTAATTACCGGTACTATTTTTCTATGCATGAAATAAAACAGATAGCTCAATAAATAAGAGGCAGGATCCGGGGTATCTGAGTCGAACAGGCTTTAATCAGGCATAAGGGAAGGGACAGGATCGGAACAGCCTGAAATAGAATGGCATGGAATGGCAGCTGCAACGTCTCATTAACAGTACATGATATATATAGTAAAACAGTACAATTGCATTGAATACAGTAGGCGTAACAAGTGACAAACGTAAGATAAGAACAAATGGGCGTACAAAGAAGGCGTGTACGTAGACATGTGATGAAAACGTCACAGAAGTGTCATAAATGGGTGGATACATGGAGGGGGCTACCTGGGCAGCTGGAACCTTTAACCTACTGGTGCGCGCAAACGGGCCATGACGTGTAACTAGGGAGAGCTGGGGGCTCTGACTTCTGCACTAGAAGAGGAGACTAAAGTCTAAGATGTCAGGACGACATGTGCCTATAGCATATCTGGTATCTGGTGTTTGGAGAACATGTTGATAGAATCTAAAAGTCATCAGAGCAAAGGCCACTTGACACTAAGGCTGGTGCATGCATATATTCTTCATGTATTGCGTGTGCTATGAATCTTCTATGGATATTAATTCAGTAATTCACTTGCATGGAGACAGAAAGACTAGACTATAGCTGAAGATGTTTATGCGGTTCGTTAGCTTAGGAATGTGAAGACGGAGAGCTGAACTGATAACTGTAGGCATAACATATTCTTGGCAGACAGGCAGGCAGAGCCAGGCCAGGCACCGCGCTGCGCGGCAAGAAGTAAGCGAAGGGTCAGGGATGCGGGAGGGGCTGCATCGCTCCTTCGGAGTGGTTTCAGCAGACTGGAGCTTGAATCTGGTGTTCAGGCCCTTTGAGGCCTAGTAACGGGGACAATTTGATGAATTAACGTGCATAATGTAAAACGTGGGCAACATAGGCCTAGAAGCCTAATTCACGTTGCTTTCACGGGGACCGGATAACTGGCATACTAACGTTGGACACAACTATAATTGCGTCTTTAATCGATCATAGGGGGATATATGCATATCGATCATGCACATATAACATAGGATGGGGAACACGTAGGCACACATGGCAAGGCAAAATTCAATTTTCCTCATTCCCTCCTTGTGCCCTACGTTTCCATCAGGAAACATCAATAGTCATGATACCATCTATCTGTTCATAGAGCATCATTTGCTCGTCTCGAATCTTCTTGGAACGGGACTTAGGACTAGGAATACAAGATGTAGCGCACAAGCCGCAAATCGCAGGGCCACATTGTAAACATAGGCAACAACTGAATATGATCATTACTGCTATACCCAGGAATGACAATACTTTCCATCCCCAGGCAGATATTATACTCCAGAGCCAACCGGACCATGTCCAGGTGCCTGGATTCTGGTGTAACTGATGGGCTATTTTATGAAGTCTGGTTATAGCTGAATATACAGACGGTGCGTTATTAGGAATGAAAATGCAGCAACTAGATCCGATGACTCTACAAGCTCCGCCCCTATCGGCCAGTATGACGTCAAGAACGAGACGATTTTGGAGCACGACAAATCTCATAGCAGATTGTTCTTCGGTTAAGTTACCTAGAGCGGAAGTAGTCTCATTCACTACTGCTTCAAGGGTTCTGGTTAACCTACGTATTAGCTTACTATTCTGGACAGGACCTATGAAGAAAAAGAAACCTTTATTGAAGTCTTGATACTGTTCTAAGGCAGTTTCAGTTTGATCGACAATTGGGGACTCGATCTCTCTTCTATGTCTAACGTGTACTAGATGTGTGTTTCTGTGATAATCGGATGGGGCTAGAAAAACTGGTGGCAGTAGGAAGGCAATGTAACATGTTCCATCCCAATCGAGAGGCAGACGTACATATGCGGTCTGACCACACACAAAATAAGAATGACGTGAGGCTTTGAAAATAGATTTCCCACTGTCACTATACTCGACCACAGTAGTACAATCACTGTGTCCTAGATGTACTGAACCATTCTTTCTGACACATAATTCGCCTTTCACTGGTAGGACTGTAATAGCAGGCAAATCTGGAGTAGTCTCGGACTGAACATTCAAAACCATGAAATTTGAGGAATAATTACCTAGATCATATACTTCATTTTCTAGATCTAACCCTGTTCTATGGGAAAGTCCTTCCTTGTCTGGGAAACATGTTCTATTCAGAAGGGACATATCGTTTGAGGATGACGTTAACGTGGACCATGCTCCACATGAACCATTGTGTGAAAACGGATAGGGAAAGAGTGGCAGAACTCCCTTCGGTGTCTGGAAAGGGGGGAGTCGACCACACACCCAACAATTAGTGGCATTGCTAGTCTGGTGTGAATAGTGTAACATACGGATAAAAGTATTGTTGTGCATGGCAAGACGATAGGATAACTCGTGAGGAGGTAGTTCACTAAATGTGTGCTCTACTGTAACATTAGAGGAAAAATGTACATGTGAAACAGAAGGAGGAAAATATATATATAAAACATAACTTATGCCTGTAATCGTAAGACTCAGAAATAACATAATTAATAGAGTAACAATGCATCGACTTCGAAGATTCTTCTGATAACGTATTCTCTTAGAGTTTCGACTAACTCTCTCACTATGTGGGTCTATCTCATACATGTCAGGAACCTGTCTAACCGTTTCACCCGAGAGGGACTTAGACAATTAAACTGGCTGACTTACTAGACCTTAATTTTTCTTTATATTCCTGCTGCAGGGTTTTCTCTAACAGGGGAAGTTTAGAGTCAGTATCTGGGCAGTCCTTGAGAACGGGGCAGTCCTTGAAAAAAGTCTTTGGACGGAGTCCATGAAATCGCTTCACGTGACTGGAATGCAACCAGCCTTTGCGGCCCTCCACCTTGATCGCGGTCCTTGTTGTCATCAGAACGAGCTTTGGTTCTTTCCAGCGGGGCTCCAGCGGACTTGAACGATCAAAGTTCCTAATCAGAACGAGGTCGCCTGGTATGACCTCGTGCGGTTTCACTTGAGTGTTGTCTGGCAAAGCAGCGGCAACCTGTGAACGACAAGAGAGTAGTGCAGACATCAAGGAAGCCAGGTAATCTGTCAGCATATTACTGTCAACATCGGTAATTGTACGTGGTCTAGGTGTACCCCACATGTTTGGGGGACGGCCGAAAACTACCTCGAAAGGTGAGAGACCTGAACGGGAGTGAGCGACCATTCTCATGTAAAAAAGGGCGACTGGCAGTGCTACCATCCAATCTACACCTTTCTCTGCGCATACCTTTGCAATGCGGATTTTCAGGGTCTGATTATGTCTCTCGACGAGACCAGCTGCTTCAGGATGTCGTACACAGTGGAACTTCCACTGGTACCCTAACAGTAGGGATACTTGTTTCATGAGTTCGGAGGAGAATGGCTGGCCGTTGTCTGAATACACGACCCTCGGTAATCCATAGCGAGGGAAATACTCACGAACCAACTGCCTAGCAGTGGTCGCGGCAGTGTAATCTGGGACTGGATATGCTTCTGTCCATCTGGACAAAGCGCATACAACTACGAGGACATACTTGAAACCTCGGCATCGATCCATCTGAATATAATCCATCTGCAGGACTTCAAAAGGGTGGTCAGGAGGATGGAATCCACCTTGTTCCACCGGAACACCTTTACCTGGATTGAACTGACAACATATCAAGCAGGTACGCACTTTCTGTTTGGCTGCTGCTCGTAAATGCTTGTTAAACCAGAGGTTCTGAATACTGTCTAACATGGCTTTTTCTCCTAAGTGTGCTGGACTATGTGCAGTGTTAATAATGACTTGAACCATAGAGTCGGGGAGAAACCATGTGGCTTTTCCCTTCGTCAACCATCC